>NC_137845.1:44722128-46171756 GCF_948465745.1 Chenopodium album | reverse complement strand
GAAAAAGCTGAAAAGAAAAATGCCGAAGCTTTAGCTTTGCAACAAAAGATGGATGAACTATCCATAAAAGAGAAGTCATTAGAGAAGCTTGTTCTTCGTTCCACAATGGGGAACAAGTACTTTGACGCAGAAAAGTTTGCTCCTCCTACAGGACTCACTTTACCAGAAAAGTTCGTAGCTACGGAATTGCCAATATTCAAGGTGACCAATGATCCAAAAAATCATTTAATGAGTTTTACTAGCACCATGGCTTTAAAGGATAAGCTTTATGCTTTGAATTTTTCTTTATCTCTAGACCCAGCCGCGAGAGAGTGGTATTATGGGCTACATGCTAAGTTCAAAACATCATGGGAAGATGTAGTTTCAACTTTCATTACCCAATATGAGAGTAACGTAGAGTTCAAATCAACTTTGCGTGAACTTGAAATGCTTAAGCAAGGCGACAATGAAGGTTTCCTTACTTTCTATGGTGTCCTTCGAACAAGTGTATTATTCCGATAGAGGGTTCGGAGATATTGGAAAGCTATTTACTCAATAAGTTCAAGTGATCGGAATGCCTAGGTGGAGGTCGCTTCCGATCAATAATATTAATGCATAATTAATATTACAGCTTAATCTTGACTGAACCCTTCGGGTCAAACCCAAGCAACTAACGATCCGACATGACGAATTAATTCGGAAGGAATTAATGAGTCGCTCGAGTAATAAATATTTAGACGTCGGAAATCGAGCTAGGAGCGTCAAAACCGAGCGTCACAAGTCGAGTCGAATTGATTAAAGACGAGACGGTAAAATCACTAATTAATCAAAAGTTTACTAAAATACCCCTAGCATCAGAATGCCCGAGAAAATCGAGGCATAGGGGCATTTGGTATAGCCAAGGTGGCTAGCATGCGCACCAAGCAGAGCCAAGACTGTCTGGTGCGTGCTAGCGCACCAAGGCTGCACGCACATAGCAACAGCTGCTATGGCGCACCAGCAAGCTAGCAAGGCACGCACATAGCAGCAGCAGCTATGGCACGCCATCGAGCTAGTATGTGCGAGGGCAGCAGCATTGAGCTAGTATTGCTAGCTAGCTAGCAGCGTGCTAGTGTGCTATCACTACTAGCAGCGATGCCGCATGGCGCGCCAGCTAGCAGCAGGCTAGCCACGCACACCGAGCGCCAGCTAGGCTGCTTGGGTGCCTTGGCTCGGCCTGTCACGTGGCGGCATCCCATTGGGGCATGTGGGAGTGTATGGCCGGTTATTGGGAAGCCTTAGGGAACAAGTTTTGGTCCCCCCCTTCCCTTATGGTCTTTACCTAACCCCTCCTCTTAGAATGCCACTTGTTGATTAATTAGTTGTTGGCTATTTTTTTAATTTTTTATTTAAAAATAAAAGGTTAAAATTGATTTTACCAACTCTCCCACATTGATGGGAGAGTGTATTTCTCACTTGAGTTTCCCTATAAATATCCCACTTGGGAATTAGGAAAACTCACTTGAGTAAGAGCTTAATTAGGCATCTCCACTTGAGAGAAAACCTATAAGCTCATTAATTACTCGGGTAGTCTTTTTGGTCGGACTCATCGAAACCCAGCAGCGGTATCAGAGCCTTGCTCATTTATTTTTATAACAAATACTTTCAAGGTGTTTTTTAATGATTTATTTTTTTGCTTTATGATACTAATTAGATTAGTAGCTCGGTTTTATTAATTTTAATCCCGTTTTAATTTGATTTTTGTCCCTAAACCAAGATTTTTGCCCAAAAATAGTGAATTTTGGGTGGAAATAGCGTTCCGGAAAGTTTTCAACCCTTTGAGGCCTGTGAAAAAGCCAAAATCTGACCATGCCTTTTTTTCGAGGGTTTTTCGTTTTTGACGAAAATTTTTAAATATTTTAACTTGAATCTTAATGGCATATTTATGGTGATTATGTATTTGGTTCTTTCCTTAATGGTTCTGCATTTTTTGACCTCTTTAAACATGGTTACTTTGTAGTAATTAGTGCTTGAAAGATTGGTTAAATTTTCACATAATTGCAAATCCATTGCATTAAGTGTGAAAAATTTATTCTTTGAGGCTTCTAAGTACTAAAGATCCAATCCTTAATTGTTTTAAGTGGTTGGAACTTTGAGTTACTAAATTCAATTAATTTTTTGTTAAAATTTTGATTTAATCATGTATTAAGTTGATTGGAATCATAAAGTTTCAATCTTGTGATAGAAATTTCATTTATCTTCATATTGGATGATATAATTTTTTCAAGGATTCACAAGTTAAAGTTGGAATCTTTATTTGAATTTTGTGTTCATAATTCCAACTACCCTTTATTTTGTCAAATCTCATGATTAATTTAAATTAATTAAATTAATAGTGAGTATTGCCCTTATTCATTTTGTTGCATCATGTTGAACCAATTTTATTAAAAAATAGTTCTTGGGAATAATTTTGGTTTTATGCACTTTGATGAATTTATTTAAGTTGGACTTTTTATAATTTTTCATTTTGCTCACTAAATTAATTCTAAAATCAATTTGGAATTAATTAATTAAGTCACGCAAAATTCGATTTTAAATCCCAAGGCTTTGGCACGAAAATCGAGGCGAAACCACCCTTAGTTAGCAGGGCTGCATAGCAGCCCGCATGTGGCTGCCAAGAGGTGGCTGCCTGGTGTGCGCTACCATGTGTGGCTGCTGCCTGCTGACCAGCAGCATAGCGCGCCATGGTTAGCCAGCAAGCCGCAGCACAGCGCAGCAGCAGCAGCTAACAATGCGCGCTGCTGTGCGCGTATGGCTGTGCAAGGCGTGGCTGGGAGCGTGAGTGAGTGTGTGCAGCTTTGGTGCATTGCGAGAGAGGCAAGCATTCGTGTGCGTACTGCCTTGCACCTTGCAACCCGCTGCAAACGCTGCTAGGCTTAGCGCCTGGCAGTGCTACATTGGGGTGGTGCGGGGGCACGCACCAAGTCGCATTGCCCGGGGCTGCTAGGCAGCCTTGGCTAGCAGTGGCACACGCTTAGCTAGTCTAGGTGCACGAGCCACTTGCTTGCAGTTGGCTACATGTTTGCAATTTTTGTCGTTTTAATTATTCTAATTAATTTAATTATGTTTGTTTTAATTATTTTAATTAATTTTGGAGGCTATGCCTCGGTTTTTGAGCAGCATTTGCAAAATTAATTTTGGCAAAATTTTAGGTTTATCGGCTTAATTAATTAGATTAATTAATATGGATGCGGAATTTATTGGGAGCTTCAATTTTAATTGCATTAAATTACATAATCGGTTAAACAATTTTGACTAGTTTTAATTAGGCGCGTTAATCGGATTAACAACCTAAATTAGTTACTAGTTTACGCGTGTTTGTGCATTGTTACTTGTTTATCGTTGTAAAATGCATGGGCCATTTAAAAATAGTAAATGGATGAATGGAATGTATATTCTCCCGCAGGTTTTATAAAAATGGCAACTACTGGGACCCGATTAGGATAGAAAATACGGATTGCATTCCGTCTTATATTTTTGTAAATCTAAATACGGTCTGCGAACCGTTGAGTATTTTTGTACCTTAATATTTAGATTGGTCCTAATTATAGATACAAGTACTTGCATTAATTTGGTTATGTCTTGAAGATGGAGGTTCTTGGAAGACGAAGCCATGACGTTGCAAAAGACGACCCTTGAAGACTTGAAAACTCAAGGGGTCATGCTAGTTGTCAAATGCATCATTTATTTATGTTTTCGATATATATTTATGATTATATATATGAATTATATGTTAGATGCATGTTTAGGATTTCGAATGTTGCGATGATTAATTAAGTTCACTAAAATCAACCAATGTATAAACCCTAGGTCCCTAAAATATTGAGTAAAATTTGTTATTCCAAAACAACACTTACTGACCTATTGAGAGTAGTGATGGGCTACGCCAAAGCGAGGCATCACTATTTGACCCTAGGATACGTAAGGCATACTAGGTATGCAAGTTGGATTTGGTTATACTCAATGATATGAGTGATGGAGTCCTAACATGTCGTGGCAAAGTGGATAAGTTGTTGAGAGAACATTAGATGCTACGATTTATCTAACCAAGAGTGGCTTGGAGCCATTAGCAAAGAGTTGCTTGCCTTAGAATATTGAGTGTTAAGACAAGCCAAAGCTTGCTTAACTACTCATTGTTTCTTTAGATCTTGGAATCAACTTATTCTCACCAAATGGGGACAATTTAGTGTGTGAATAAGACGTTTAAATAAGTTTGATTAATATGCATGATTTCAATCTTATTTAAGCATTATGAATGGTTTTTCATTTCAAATTCTTTCAATTGTAGAATCATGTCTTCAACTAACAACGACAACAACCTAGTGTGCCCGAAACTTCCCGAAAAGTTACCATTTTGCTTGAACTTGGTGAACTTTAAGGAGTGGGAAGAAGAACTCCGAAAGACCCTTCGAAATTTTGCTACCTAGAGCACATTCTGGACATACCCATCCCGAGTTTCTACTCAAAAGGGGTTATGAGCGATAAGGCTCATGAGAATTGGAGTTGGGATTGTAAAATAGTCTCACGACTTATGGCAAACTCCATCCCGGAATAATGGAAGGGGAAGTTCTCCAACTATTTTCCGGACATGCTCTTCAAAGCCCTAGAGGATATAGTCAATTTGAGGGTCACCAAGAGCATTAATGGCAACTATGATGGTCTCATGGAGGAAGTGACTAGGTCACCTCTCCAACATGAAGATCAAGCCACCGCAAGAGGGGTGCCTAGCCAAGGAAAGGCAAGAGGTATGGGCAAAAGTCTACAATGCTAGACTAAGACCCGGAATGTCACTTCGATCCCACGTGCTTCGGATGACAAGGCTATTCACTCACTTGACGCTCATTGGCAAGCCGGTGGAGGATGAGCAAGTTGCTCTCATGTTATTAAGTTCTCTCCACTAGGGCTATATCGCATTGAAGATCCGGCTAACTGCCAATCGTGACAAACTCTCTTTAATGGAGGTTGTAAATGAGCTTCAATGGGCGACCCTTGCGAAAGTGATAGACTTAAGCTTGCTCTAAAGGCAAAGAAAAGGGAGTTCAAGAACTAGGCAAGGATGCGATGCTTCTACTGTAGTCGGTGGGGCCACTACAAGAGAGAATGTAGCATGTACCTGGAAGATGAGGCAAAGGGAAGAGAAATCTCTACCTCAGGTATCTTCTTCATAAACTACACTTGAATACAAGCAATTCATAAGGTATTAGATACCATTAATGACTCACTTTATGCTCCTATTTCAGGAACAAAGTGAGAAGGGCTTACCAAGTGGATGTGGATATACAAGCTGAAGAAGAAGATAATCTTTCCGGAAGGCTTATAATCACATAGTTTGTCTTGACATAAAACTTGTTTAAGTTTTTGTTATCAACCACACATTGATCTTTTGACGTTGGACGTCATGTTTTGTTTTGATCACAAGACTATTGTTTTAAAAGTCTTGTTTAAATGTTTATGGTATGACACGTTTATCTAAAATGTGTGCTTTCATTAGACAAATAAGTTTATAATATTAATAATACCACCAAGAAATCTAAGACCATTGAGTCAAATCAAACGTACTTGTGGCATTGTCATCTTGGCCACATTGACATCAAACGCATCAAGAAACTTGTACAAGAAGGTGTTCTTGACTCATTCGATTCACAATCGTTTGAGAATTGCGAAGGATGTTTATTAGGCAAGATGATAAAGCAGCCATTCTCCAAATTGGGAGAAAGGGAGGTGACTTGTTGGGCCTAATACACACCGATGTAAGTGGACCAATGAGCTCCACCATAAGAAACAGCCATCGATATTGTATCACCTTCACAGACGACTATAGTAGATATGGCTGTGTCTACCTTATGTCGCATAAATCTGAATCATTTGAAAAGTTCAATGAATTTCAGAGTGAAATTGAAAATCAGCTTCGCAAAAAAATCAAAGCCCTTCGATGGGATCGAGGTGGTGAATAATTGAGCCAAGAATTCAATGATCATCTGAAAGAAAAGGGTATACTTTCAGAATTGACACCTCCAGGAACTCTATAATGGAACGGAGTATCCGAAAGGAGAAATCAAACCTTGTTGGACATGGTACGATCAACAATGGGTCTTAGTGATCTTCCTATCTCTTTTTGGGGACACGCACTTCTAACTGCGACACTAACACTGAACCGTGCTCCTTCAAAAGCTATAGAAAAGACTCCATACGAGCTATGGAAGAAGAAACCTCCTAGGTTGTCTTTTCTAAAGATATGGGGATGCGAAGCATATGTCAAGAAATTAATTTCTGACAAACTTCACCCCAAATCTTACAAGGTTTTCTTTGTGGGCTACCCAAAAGAAAATTCTACAATAAATCCGAGAACAAAGTGTTTGTTGCTTGTGATGGTGTCTTTTAGGAGAAAGAACACCTTTCCAAAATGACAAGTGGGAGGAAAATCGAACTTGATGAAGTTTGAGAGGACAAGCAACAAAATCAGATTGACAGTCAAAGTGCTCAAACAGCATCTGTTGACACTTGTCAAATGTGCAAAGTCAAATCGACAATTCAAATGCTCAGTCTGTTACCCTGTGTAGGTCGTAGAGGCCGAGGACTCAACCTGATAGGTATCTTGGTATTGTATTAACCGATAATCAGGACATCCTAATAATGGATGGAGATGAACCTGCAACCTACAAGCAAGCGATGACGAGCACCGACTCTGCTAAATGGCAAGAGGCCATGAGATCTGAAATGGATTCCATGTTTGAAAATCAAGTCTGGACTTGGTTGACTTACCCGAGGGTTACACACCTATCGGATGTAAGTGGATTTTCAAATTGAAAACCGACAAAGATGGAAATGTATTCATTTACAAGGCTAGATTGGTAGCAAAAGGTTACAGGCAAATTTATAATATTGACTACGATGAAACCTTTTCTCCAGTCGCAATGCTTAAATCCGTTAGGATCCTCCTAGCGATTGCTGCATATTACAATTATGAAATAAGGCAGATGGACGTCAAAACCGCCTTCTCAATGGAATTTTGGAAGAAACTGTGTATATGACACAGCTTGAAGGTTTTGTCGACCAAAATAATGCTGGGAAAGTGTGTAAGCTTAAAAAGTTCATATACAGGCTGATGCAAGCTAACAGAAGTTGGAATCTGTGATTTGATGAAGCCGTCAGTAAGTTTTGTTTTATAAAGAATCCAGATGAATATTGTGTTTACAAGAAGGTCAGTGGGAGTGACATCGCCTTCCTAGTCTTATATGTCGATGACATATTTCACATTAGGAATAACATTTCGATGTTAGAGTCTGTAAAGGCCTGGCTTGGAAAATGTTTTTCAATGAAAGACTTGGGAGAGGCTCAGTACATATTGGGCATCAAGATCTATAGGGATAGATCTAAGAGGATGATTGGATTAAGCCAAAGTACTTATATTGATAAGGTATTGGCATGATTCAGGATGGAAGGGGCCAAGAGAGGTCACTTGCCCATGTCACATGGCATAAATTCCTGGTGTATGGTGGCTTAGAAGAATTAGTTGTTGAAGGTTATACCAACGCAAGCTTCCAAATAGACAGAGACGATTTCAAATCATAGTCTGGATATGTGTTCTGTCTATGGAGGAGCGTTTAGTTGGAAGAGTGCTAAGCAGAGCACAACTGCAGATTTTACAACTGAAGCCGAATACTTGGCAGCTGCTGAAGCGGTTAAGCAGGCAGATTGAATTCGTAAGTTCGTTGGTGAACTTGATGTTTTACCCTCTATCAAGGGTCCAATAGCCCTCTATTGTGACAACAATGGAGCTATTGCTCAGGCCAGAGAGCCAAGGGAACATCAGAAGGTCAAACATGTCAAGCGGCGATTTCACATGATAAGAGAATGGAAATCAGAGGGTGAAATCAGAATTTATAAAGTTGGAATAGAAGACAATGTATCCGACCCACTTACTAAACCTTTGCCTCAAGTGAAGCACAACAAGCACGTTGAGGCAATGGGAATCAGGCACATTGGAGATTGGCTTTGATTTTCCTGTTTAGTGTTTTAATTAATTTTGAACATTTTAATGTAAGACACTAAGATGAACCATTCAGGCTTTGGAGTAATATAATTTCATGCAATTTTGTCACTCTGTTTCTATTTAAATTTTGGTTTAAGATTAAATATTGAGTCCATTCGATTCTGAGAATATTCAAAATAGGGTATCAAGACCAGTCTTGGATAAAGAAACACGTATTAAGTGAACATTTAATATTATAATCGAAAATTATCCTTAATCGAGGTCATTTAAATGATGGACGATTAATGACCGCTTGAGATTAGTGTGTAGTTTAATTTATAACACCGTTTCTTGTGCTACAAGGACATGATTATCATAAATCATTTGCACAGGTATTGGTTTAGAACCATACTAGATCGACCTATGAGAATACTTTAAGAGATTTAAAAATCGTCATAAGTATACTTCTCATTGTGGCTATCGGAACCTCTTTCCTCAACGATGAGTATTGTGAGTTCTCTTGTTTGAGTACTAGTCCGTTTTGAGGTTAGTTAAACGTCTGCCGTCCATGGAGATTATAACGGCAACACTCGGACGGTTAGGTCCTCTTAGTAAGAGAAGCCTACATTACAAGACTGGGAATGTCCCCCTACTATTAATAGGGAACATGTCTTTATTGTTTACAAGGCCTCTAGAAGAGAGAGACTATGAAAATGCATGGCCGTACTCGGATGGATTGACAGTCAGACTCAGATTTCGAGAAACACTTCAAGACGTAATAAGGATGATGAATAATCTTACCTTATAGTTTTTGAAGAGACATTAGGTGACATACGAAAAAGGTTATACACTAAAAGCACACTTGTCCGGAAGGACAAGTGGGAGATTGATACGAATGGTGTCCTTCGAACAAGTGTATTATTCCGATAGAGGGTTCGGAGTTATTGGAAAGCTATTTATTCAGTAAGTTCAAGTGATCGGAATGCCTAGGTGGAGGCCGCTTCTGATCAGTAATATTAATGCATAATTAATATTGCAACTTAATCTTGATTGAACCCCTAGGGTCACACCCAAGAAACTAACGATCCGACCGATGAATTTATTCGGAAGGAATTAATGAGTCGCTCGAGTAATAAATATTTAGACGTCGGAAATCGAGCTAGGAGCGTCGAAACCGAGCGTCACAAGTCGAGTCGAATTAATTAAAGACGAGACGGTAAAATCACTAATTAATCAACACTTTACCAAAATACCCTTAGCATCGAAATGCCCCGAGCAAACCGAGGAATAGGGGCATTTGGTATAACCAAGGTGGCTAGCATACGCACCAAGCTGAGCCAAGGCTGGCTGGTGCGTACTAACGCACCAAGTCTAGCATGGCACGCACACAGCAGCAGTTGGTATGGCGCGCCAGCAAGCTAGCAAGGCACGCACACAACAGTAGAAGCTATGGCGCGCCATCAAGCTAGCATGTGCGAGGGCAGCAGCATTAAGCTAGCAGCGCGCTAGCGTGCTAGCACTGCTAGCAGCGATGCGCGCATGGTGCGCCAGCTAGCATCACATGCCGCACATAGCAGCAGGCAAGCCACGCACACCAAGCACCAGCTAGGATGCTTGGGTGCCTTGGCTCGGCCTGCCACGTGGCGGCATCCCATTGGAGCATGTGGGAATGTATGACCGGTTATTGGGAAGCCTTAGGGAACAAGTTTTTGTCCCCCCTTTCCCTTGTGGTCTTTACCTAACCCCTCCTCTTAGAATGCCACTTGTTGATTAATTAGTTGTTGGCTATTTTCTTTTGTTTTTGATTTAAAAATAAAAGGAGAAAATTGATTTTATCAACTCTCCCACATTGATGGGAAAGTGGATTTCTCACTTGATTTTCCCTATAAATATCCCACTTGGGAATTAGGAAAACTTACTTGAGTAAGAGCTCAATTAGGCATCTCCACTTGAGAGAAAACCTATAAGCTCATTAATTACTCGGGTAGTCTTTTTGGTCGGACTTGGCTAACCTCGAAGTACTAGACCGGTTGGGTCACGTTGTGGGTGGACTTCGTCGGAGGTCCTCGCCATTTGTGAGGCTTGGCTTTTCTCAAGTAAGAGCTCCATTCGGTTGAGCGAAGCACGCTACAAGGGTAATTTAGTCTTTTCTCTATTCTTGTTATTTATGCATTTTGTTATATTAATGGTGAGTTTAATCTTGGGCTCGGGTTTTATTTCCGCGGTGAGTCGGACGTATCGAAACCCAACATTAGGGACCTCAACAAGGCTAGCCCTAAAGACGATTTTCCTCTACCTCATATTGACATATTGGTAGATAACACGGCTGAACATGCGATGTTATCCTTTATGGATGGATACGCAGGTTACAACCAAATTCTAATGGCAAAAAAAGACGAAGAAAAGACATGCTTTATTACCCTATGGGGTACATATTGCTATACCGTCATGCCATTTGGTCTAAAAGATGCAGGAGCTACGTACCAAAGAAAGGCTACGACTCTTTTGCATGATATGATGCATAAAGAAATAGAAGTATATGTGGATGACATGATCATGAAGTCCAAAGATAGAATGGGACACATATATGCTTTACGCAAATTCTTCACTTGCATAAAAGAATATAAAATGCGATTGAATCCACAAAAACGCGCCTCCGGAGTGACTTCCGGCAAGTTACTCGGATACGTAGTAAGCAAACGTGGTATTGAGATCGATCCCTCTAAAATGAAGGCAATTGTTAATATGCCTCCCCCTCAAACAGAAAAAGAAATTAGGGGGTTCCTTGGCAAACTACAGTTATTAGTCGATTTATCAATAAGTTTGTGAGCCAATATTTAAAAAATTGAAAAAAGAAGAAAAACATGAATGGGACGATCAATGCCAAGAGGCCTTTGAGAAAATAAAAGATTATCTTAAAAGTACACCAGTTTTAACACCACCAGTACCCAAACTACCTCTTAGGCTATACATCACCGTTACAGATACGGCCACGGGAGCCATGTTAGCACAAGAGTTAGAAAAAGTAGAGTGTGCAATATATTATATAAGTAAAAATTTTATCCAATATGAAACAAAAAATAGCACCGTAGAAAAAACAAGTTTAGCATTAGTGTGGGAAACCAAAAAATTACGCCATTATATGCTACCCCACACCACTAATGTGATTTCACAACAAAATTCAATAAAGTATTTGTTTGAACAACCACCCATACAAGGAAGAATAACCAAATGGTTAGTAATGTTGGCCGAATTCGAACTAAAATATATTCCTGAAAAATCAATAAAAGGAAAAGTAATATCCGATTTTCTGGCTCAACATCCTATTCAAACAAGTCATGCAGAAACTATTCATCTTCCGGATGAAGAGATTCTCATGACACAAGATCACAAGTGGGTAATGTACTTCGACGGTGCATCTAATCAAAAAGGATGTGGTGTGGAAGTATTACTCATAAGTCCAGAGGGAGCACATACTCCAATCTCTGCCAAACTAGACTTTGAGGCTACTAATAATGACGCGGAATGTGAAGCGTGCATTATTGGACTAGAAGCAGCAGCTAGCATAGGTGTGCATAAATTAGAGGTATATGGAGATTCTAGCTTGATAATAAGTCATACACTTAAAAAATGGAAAATTAAGAACTCCACAATGATATTATACCAAGCACACCTAGAGCACCTCATCGAGCATTTTGATTATATTGACTTCAAATACCTCCCGAGGGATGAGAATCAATTTGCCGATGCGCTAGGAAAATTAGCCTTAATGATCAACATTCCAGATCACTTAAATATGATGCCATTGTGCTTTGATAGAAGAGACGAACCTGCTTATTGCAGCGCAATAGAGGAAATAAATGACATCGAAGGATAAAGTCCTTGGTATGATCATATCCTCCAATACATTACTCATGGCACATATCCTGCAAATACTTCATCAAAAGACCAACGAGCTTTAAGAACACTCGCAGCCCAATATGTTTTATTAAATGGTCAATTATGCAAAAAAGGACCCAATGGTCAAAGCTTATTGTGTATAGACCACCCTGAATCCATGCACCTTATGGAGAATACTCACAAAGGTGTTTGTGAACCTCACATGAATGAAAAAATGCTTTCCAAAATAATCTCACGACAAGAGTACTTTTTGGTCCACCATGGAACATGATTGCATACAATATGTCAAGAAATGTCCAGAGTGCCAAATGTTTGCTAATTTACAACACCTCCCACCATCCGAACTATATAATCTCACTTCCTCTTGGCCCTTTTCGACTTGGGGAATTGACATAATTGGTAAAGTTTCTCCAACAAGAGCATGAGGACACGCGTACGTACTAGTTGCCATTGATTACTAAATGGATCGAGGCCACTTCTTACGTTAATATCACTTCTTAACATGTCGCAAAGTTTCTCGAACGAAAAATATTTTGTAGATATGGAGTTCCACATGAACTAATTAGTGACCAGGGATCTTAATTCAAAGAAGAAGTTGAGACCCTCTTAGCTCGTTATTAAGTAAAAGATCATCATTCGTCTCCATATAGACCCCAAATGAACGGAGCAATAGAATCGGCGAATAAAAACATAACAGTCATCATTAAGAAAATGGCAGAAAACTATAAGGACAGGCCGAACAAACTACACTTTGCTCTATGAGGTTATAGAACATCCATACGAACATCAATAGGAGTAACTCCATACTCCTTAGTTTTTGGCGTAGACGAAGTTCAACCAGTTGAACTAAAATACCATCCCTACGCATCGTACTCGAAAGTAAGCTAACGGAAGCTGAATGGGTACGAGCAAGGTATGAAGAGATTTTATTCCTCAATGAAAGACGATTAAAATCTTTACATCATGTTGTAGACACCTACTTTTGGCCTCTTGTCTCGAAAAGAAGTGCGATGATGTTACAAAAACCCGTTCTTCATGCTAGATCAAAGTTGAAGTGTTTATGGACTACAAAATGCATTATGAAGTAAGTTAAAAACTCATATTTGAGACCAAGTTATCTTAGAGCCTTTTCCAATTACTAATTAGGCCTAAAACGTGCTCATACATGTTTAAACTTGATTAATAACGGACCCAAATGTGGCAAATGCAATGATTCGATCCAATGGATCTTACATTTTTTAAAACCGATCCAAAAAGATAAACAAAACATCATATTTCCGTGCATGGCCTACATAGATGTATAGAACTTTCAAATATCTTTCCAACGGTATATTATAAGCCCAATTCCGAGCTAAAACGAAGAAGTTATGATCAAAACACTAAATCGGGCCATAAAAACCGACACCCTTGTACTCCAACGGCCATATCTTTTGATCCATAACAAATTTTAACCTAATTCCAATGGCATTAGAACGTAGACATTCAGAGCTTTCCAATGATATCTCACACGCCTTAATACAACTTTGCAATCAAAAGTTATGAAAGTTTTAAACGCGTTTTCATATAAGGCAAACTGCACCCAGCGCAACTCAGTGAGTTGCGCGCGACTGGCGCACGCAACTCATTGAGACGCGCGCGGCACCCAGCACGACTCAGAGAGTTGCGTGCACCACCTGAAGGCGCGGCTCTAAAACCCTAAACCTAGATCCCTACACCTATAAATAGGGGTTTTCGTTCAACCCGAAAGAGGACCGAAAAATCAGAATTCAAACCCTAGCATTCTCAAAACCCTAATCTCTCAAGTTCTCTTACTATCATATTACTTTTCTTCTCTCTTCCAAAATACTTTCCAACCCTAATTGAATCCATTGAAGTCCTTGGAGGTACGAAGAAGAAAGAAAGTCCATAAACGCATTAAACGGAGATTTAACATAAAACAAGAACGGTTAGGTTTCTGAGAACTTAGATAAATCACTTTTCTTTTATTGTTTAAATAACTCTAAATTGAATAAATAGTATAGTTTGATCACTTTAAACAAACTTTTAATTAATTTAATTCACATAGTATTCTTGTATTAATCAAGACTAGAATTTGAATAATTAATTGATTGTTTTATCACCTAAGTCAAGCGGACATTGTTTATTTCTTGTTCTTTTCACGAATTGATTAAACAAAGAATAACGACTTTTGCAATGTAATTCCCACATGATTTATGCTTGTAAATACAATCAACTAACTAAGTTTTTAGGAGCCACGTTGCATATATTGTTTGGTAATGAAATTGTGAAAAAGGAAGAGCTAGTAAAGGTCGCACTAGGGCTAGAATAGCGATTCCTCCCTAAAAGGAACGTGATTTTAGTACCGTCGCTCCCAAACTCATTTCTGGTACACGTAGACCAATTTGGGCATGGGTAAACTTACGATTCGTGCTAAATATCCCTTGAAATCTACTTGGGAGAAAGGCATGAACGAGGTTTATGAGTTTTCCTAAAACACATTGGTGACTCCTACTTGTTTCTTACAAAAAAGCACAATGATAGAATCAGTTCTAATTCAAGGTCCCCCAAACAGTCAGGAATTTAAATCCTGATACACCTTAAAAAGTGTAAACTCCTAGGCTTTTAAAGGGCCATGGGCATCTAAGGAGAAGGTTCCCCTACGATGGGAACACCCTCCTTACACATGTACAAGTCTACCAACGACGCATCGCGCGACACTTTGACAAAAGGGTGCGACCCCGTAATATTAAAGAAGGTTACTTTATACTAAAAGAAGTTAGGGGTCCACCAACCGATCTAAGAGGGAAATTCACACCTAATTGGATAGAACCATACCGCGTAATTGAAATTCTATCAGGAGAACCCGTTAGGTTAACGGATATTGGTGGCGATGAAACCCGCCAATTAATAAAAATTGATCGACTTAAATAGTATTAAATGTAAAAGTCTGGATAAACTCGTTCATTCATAATTAACAATCATGTCTCTTAGCATTCAAATAAAGATTCTAAGTGTTATGCACTTTACAGAATCACACGGTAAAGTTCATAACACTTAGGGGGGATAATCAAAAAACATATACCGTTCAAAGTGTTCATATTTTTTCGAACATCACAAAAAAAAACTTTTCACACTTGGGGGGGTAATATTGATTAAAAAAAATTTAAAAAAAAAAACTCGTAGCACAGGTGTCGCGCGCAACTAAATCAGTTGTGTGCGACAGGCACGCGCAACCCTAGACGTTACGCGTGCCACCTGATGACGAACTACGAACCCAGAATTTTACGCTTGAATAGAATTTCGATTTTTACTAGCAATAAAATAAGGGCGTTTTTCAAACATTATGTATTCGAAAAACAACAAAATTAAACTTTGATTTAAATTATTAAACAAAGTTTATTTGATTAATTTTTCATTTAATTTCTACAAGTAGGATTAAAGAAAAATTTTAAAAAATAAATAACTCTTTTTTGCAAAGAACTACACAAAGACCTGATTTCGTAATACAGATACGTAGGCAATCTTTATGATTCGGTCATATAAAAAAAAAAGCTTATTTTTATTCCAAACAAAATTCAAAAGGCATCATAGAACTAGATAATAAGTAATTAAAAAAAATAGTAGTGATTACACTTTATTCAAAAAATTATTAAACTACTAATATTGTGTAACACTCTAAGGTTTTACTATGTCCTCAAATCGTCACAGTTGACAGAGGAGTAGTTTCCATTGCAGTACTCTCAGCGACCTTAGAGCTTTCCCCTTCTCCTTTTTTTGACCCAAACGTTATTCTTCAACTTAGGAATAGGGGCCTTTTCAACTCTCTTCCCCTTGTCCTTAGCATTTATTGGAGCCTTCTTGCAAGGATTTGATGAAAATTCCTTAATCTTCACGCCTTGTTGCGCGGGTCTAGGAGGAGCCTTCCTTTTAGGTTACCTTCAACGAGCCTTAGGTGATGAGGAGAAGTCTAATTTTCTTCTCGCTCCTTTGTTTTGGCCATTAGAAGGAGTAGTATTGGCCGAATGCATCGAAGGCTTGGGTGGATTGCGAGCCGAGACGGCTTGATTTTGTTGACGAGCCTTATTTAACTCTCCCTTGTCCGCCACATTCATCCAAGCTTTGTAAAAGGAAGATAATACTATGCTCGCCGTGGGATTTTGCACCACCTACTTAGGAAGGATAGACCAATATTCCATCCAACTAGGAATCCTTTCAGGTTTAAAATTCACATCTTTAAGGGCATCACAATCCAGTGGGGGAATAATTTGTTTCATCCCATACTGTCTCATTACCCTGCAAGGAAAGATGTAAGTAGTACTAGAGAGGCCTAAAAGCCTAATGTAAGGATAATTAAAACTATTCCCGATCATACTACTTATGTTCCACCAAGGAATCACAAAGCATATGTTAGGAACCCCATGATAGAAAAAAGACGTCCATTCTTCCTCATTCTTATGTTAGTAAAGAATGCGACGACCATGGAACGTTCTCACTCCGTTAGCCTCAAGATTTTGTGGCTGATCAACAATTCGCAAACGCTCCATGAGCCAAATCTGAAGAAAAAAAAATTAATAATTAATTTGCGACATTACATAAGCAGGTGGCGCGCGCATGACAATCAGTCGTGCGCGCTACTCACGCGCATCCTGGAAGATTGCGCTGGTCAGTCCAGCGCAACTTTCAAGGCTGCGCTGAGATACGACGTTAAAAAAAATGTACATGTAATAGGAGTGGACTTCCCGTGAAACTGTTCTCATTTGGGTCTCCTTTAAGGCGATTCAAGCAAAGTATAGTTTCCCCCAGAGCTAAGGGAGCGGGTGTATGACATCCCTCTATTTGCTCCACTATGGACACCATAGAATAATCTCCATGTTCTTTACCTATCCTAAGCAAACAATTGACAACAAGACAAAAACACAAAGCACGAATTTTAAAACGTTGTTTAGTCAAGTTGTCACGAGGGGCGACGAAATGTTCAATAAATTGAATTAAATTCACACCTTCTTCTATCCCAATTTTGGCCATATCATTGTCATTCAAGCCAAAAAATTGTTGAAACACAGGTTTAGAATCTGACAAAGTAGGGGCATATGTCATGGGGAGAGTATTTGCAGGGAAGCCTAGTAGAGTCTCAAACTCGCCAGGTAATGGGACAATTTCATCCCCTTTAAAGAGGAAAAGATGATGGTTCGAGTCCCAATGATTAACTGTAGCATGGAGGAAATCGAAATGTATATTGAGTTGCATATAGCTTAATAGGGGGTCAAGGTGGTATATTTTAAAAGTTAATTTATCCTCAGTTGAAAGAGAAGTGACCCATTGTTTCAGATGTTGCTCAAATGATTTTACCATTGTTCAAACCAAAGAAAAAGAAAATGAATATGGAGAAAGAGAGCAATAATTTTTCTTTATAATACGAATGAATGTGAGATGATCAAAAGCCTACACGAAACCACGTTTAAATAAACCTAAACGGGGTAACTTTTCGGCAATTTTCGCCCAAAGGAAAGTTCACCTGCAGGTGGCGCGCGCACCTCACGAGTTGCGCTCGCCTACCGCGCGCAACCAATTTACATGCGCGCGCCCTATTCTGTCGTGACATGTTGGTTGGTTTATTTCTGTATTTCGAACTACCAAATCATGGAATATCAACGAAATCTTATGACTAATCCATACGCTTGCCTTTGTTAGTTTTGTTTCCTTTCTTCATTCTTTTTATTTTATTTTTCTTTCTAACTTCCTTTTTTATTTTCTTTTTTATTTTATTTTCTTTTAAGTTCTTCTTTTTTCCTTCTTTCCTTTTACCTTTTTTTTCTTTCCCCTTTGGTTTTCTTTTCGTTTATTCCTTTTCTTTTCTTTTTTGTCATTTTTTCAAGGGGGTTAAGTCGGGAACCCATTCCCTCCCTTGGAAATTTTTTTAACACTTATGGAAATAAAATATGATATATATACAAAAAATATGTGTCGTATGTACAACAATAAAAATAAAAAATGTATATGTACATTTTCCATAAGCAAAAATATATATATATATATATATAATAAAAGTGGAAGGCAAGATGCTCGACGACTCCCGAAAGGCTACTGTACATCCTGCAAAATCCAAAACAAAGATTAATACACAAAATGTGTAATAACTTTGAAAAACAAAAAAAAAAAAAAAAAAAAAAAAAAAAAAAAGCAACAAACTTACCGCGACCATCTGATGATCACGGCATGACAAAGCCATGAGGGCTCTCAGATAAGCAGCTCGGAAAGCACGCATAGTCCTCACCATGCCGTTCACAGTCTCTCGCAGAACCTGTTCCAAAAAAATAATAATAATAAAGGACATTTATAAAACAAATGTATATGATATATGGAAAAGAAAACATATACATGTACAGAATAAACATACCGACTTAACCGTCTCTGGCACAAACAGTATAACCTCATCCTCCGTCGTTAGAAGAATCTCACGAATTATCGACCCGAAAGCGTCGGTATATGTAATCTCCGCCGTGGGAGGCACCTAACCACCCAGCTCGACTTGCTGAAAATACAATAATAAAGGAGTCAAAGTTCTGAACAATAGATAAAGAAAAAGAAAAGAAAAGCAAAATACTAACCAGAGCGAAAGCTGGAAAAGGAGTCAGCTTGGATGCAACGAACGTCGGGTAAGATGCACCCGACAGCACCAGCTGCTCCGCAGGATAACAAAGGATTGCCTAAGCTCGATCCTGAATAGGCAGCAGGTCTGGACGCATCATCCAGATCGGAGGGTCCGAAGGAACCAAAAGGTTCCTCGGACGAAAACTGCTAGAAGACACGCTCGCCTAAGAACCAAGCGTCCGTCCTCTGGAGCACAAAGAGTCCCGGATAAAGGGCCCGAAAACGGCAGCGAACCATACCTTCCCAGACAGCCTCAGGGACCTCGACGATCAAACTCCAAGGACGGAGATCGATCTACAAAACATGACCACATGAGAAAATCATTCAAAAAATATATACATAGAAATATGTGTTGTCAAAATCATACTAATCGATGCACGAGTCGCCGAAAGAATCCTCTTGCGAAAGTCGCCGGCTGAAGTTGCTCGTCTATTCCTAATCATGATCAGACGATGGCTGATAGGAAAACGAGCCTCCCCAAGTATCCTGGGGCTAGAAAACGCAGGTACAATACCCCTAAGCCTAAGAAAAGAATACAATTAATCGATTAATCAAAAGCAAAATGGTGATGAAAAAAACATATAAAATATTAAGTTACACACCTCAAGGATACGACCATGCCACGAAATGGTGATCCGAGGCACCTCAGTAACTGCCGTGGAATCCATCACCCGAGTCGCCTTGCCCACAACTGTAAGTATACGGGCATACGACACCTCCGCCCAACTCAAGTTACTCACCTGCCCCAAATCACTGAGGCAAACGAGTAACCCGATAGCGAAACGCTCTCCTCGATCACTCAGAATAGTGACGGAAAGAACGTGGGCAATGTATATCCTAGCCAGCTTCTCAGGTGTACACTGCCGATCAACCTCGTCGGCAAGAACCGAGTACGTACAAGACTGCACGTACATATGAAGGGCCGCCGCAAGACGGTCCCCCACGAGGTCCTGCAACCTCTCGTTTGACCACTTCACGGTCTCCAAAACCACAGGCTCACCTCTTAAAGGAAAACCCGTTATCATAGAGAAGTCGAAAGGGGTAACCGTCATCTCTCCCCATGGGAAGTGAAAAGTGTTGGTGGAATCCCACCAAAACTCCAGCAACACACGAAAGAAAGTTGACGATGCAGGCTGGCTCGACAAGTCCCGAAGAGCTGCCAGCTGGGGGATGATCCCCGAAAGCTCCACCACCTCCTTTACCGCGTCAGGTAAACTCTCGAAATGACCTCTCAAGTCACCCGAGCCGTACAAACGCATGCTAGGCTCACTCTAAAAAAATACAAGAAAATACGGTCATGACTTTTCAAAAAAAAAAAGAAACAAACAATGAAAGGACAAAGACGCGAAAGAACTCACTATGCCGCGCCAACTCCGAGTCGAAACATGATGGTCCGGATCCCACTTAAAGACCTGAGTTGGGAGGAGCCTCCTAGACCACATCCTCATGACGACGTCGATCAGCCCCAACGCGTTGCTCTTGAACCTCCTCACGAGTACGTGTCACCCTCTTTTGAAGGCGAACCGCCTCGTCAGGCATAGGCACTCATAAGTCCTCCTCAACATCGACGAATGGAGGGGAATCCATACTATAACGGGAAAAATTCCTTATTAGTTTATTTTTTCCTAGAAAGACTAATATACGTGTTCTAGACTCATTTCGGCAGCATAACAGCTACCGAAAGGGAAAAACACAAAAATCGAATGCCACCCACGCTTGGGGGCTACAATACCTGCAGTTAAACTCAGTAAATGGGGTCTTTAACACCCACAAAAGCCATCCTATACCAGTTTCAACTAAACTATTCTAGAGATTATATTCCTAAATATCAAAGAATTAACTACTTTTAGACGAATAATAATAATATAAGCATAATTATCGTCTACCAAACAATCTTGAGGTTCGTATATGGCAAAAAGAGGCTAAAGTGTATACTTTCGCGCCATTTTTCGAATTCAAAATTTTCGAAACATGATTCATGAAAGGAAATGTAATTCTAATACTATAATTCACTTCATGATCAACAAGTATAACCAAATGAGCAAGCAAAAATAACAAATTCAAATTCGAAGAAAAATGCCAAAAACGTACTTAAACAAAGAAATGCTCATACAAGGTTCAATACTCAACCATTTTTCATGAAATTTGTTGCAAAACACTCCTTAAACATAGCATGAAAACATGGAACAAACAATTTCAAGAATAATGGATCGAATCAAAAACCCCCCAAATTCGAATTTTGAGGTTTAATGGTTCGAAATTCCCCAAACTCAGCCAAAAAACGAAATAAAACTAGCAAAAACTTACAATAGATTATGGCAAATATGAATAGGGGATGACATTTGCTTCCTTTTGCCTCGAAGAGCAAAGAATTCCGAGCTTTGTAGAGCGAGAAAGGGACGAAAATGGCGAAAGAAAGAGAAGAGAGAGAGCGAACTGAAATCGCGCTCTTCGATCTCTCTTTTACTAACTAAAATGTCGCGCGCAACTGAATCTGTTGCGCGTGAAAGCCCAGCGTAACTCAGAACAATGCGCGCGCCTGGCCAGCGCGACCCACTGAGTTGCGCGTGGATACTGGTCACTTAAAAGACGGGTACTTTGATTTCGATCGTTGGATTTATTTCTTACGGTTTTTGCTCATTATTAGACTTAATGGCGCGCAAATTATCAAAATCTTTTAATTGTTTTGCATCTTATAGTTTGTTTTCTTCTTTGATAGTTTTTTGCATCATACTGCATGCACACCGTGCTTTATGCCTACCCTAAGCATACGTTTTGGACATTTTTCGTAAGCGTGTCTTAACATGTTCCATAGTGGTGCTTTACGTAAAAGCTCCCATAAACAGGTTTGTCATTTTACTGTACTGACTTTAGAAATGTCACGTTCTTTTCTTTCTTTTTGGCATCCACAACAAAAAGGATGGCGTATCGTACAGCGTAAAATTGTATGGCATAGGTGTTGCGTAAAATTTCACCTCTTCCCAGCAACGTGATCTACCTCCCGTAACTAAAACGGTAGAATTTTCTGTCTTTTGTACACGTTAGCTAAACTAGCCGACTGGCGCACCGAACCAATCGAGAAAAGACACTTCTCGATTGGAAGCAAATACGGTAGTTAGTGAGCTTACTGGCTTACCGGACAGATAGGGTGTCCGTCCACCCCCTGTATAAAGAGTGACATGCGAAGTCGCATCTTGTGGACAAAATTGCAGAGAGAGTTGTCGATTTTCTTCTCTCTCACTGGATTTGGATATATGCCTCTAGTCCTAAGACATGTATTTTTATCTTGTGGACCCTAAATACTGCGTTTTGGCAAGCGAGTGTCAAGAACTTTATTCACGTGTTAGGCTACGAATGCCGAAGCACCTCTCCTTTTATCATCTTTTAACTTGTTAAAATCATAGACTAAAGTTTCAATGATATATCGAGGGACTTTAGATCAACGATGCCATAATTGAGAGGATATCATCCTCTTTAATCTTTTTAAACCGATATCTTCTCATGACATGACATCACCTAGGACAACCTTTACTTGTAAAAGCGTTCTACAATTGTAAAGGATCAATCTAGATTCTTTAGTGAGTTAAGACTAAAAAGTACTTTTCCTAGCCTTAATAGCTACTTGTCTCAAACACTTAGCGAATCAATGATCGTTTCAACATCCTTAACAATACTGAAAAATTCTCCATTCTTAGAGAACTTCGCAGAATGAGTCTCAGATTTATTTCCTTGGCTACTTTGATCCTCGTCTATTCTAGACTCGATCAAAGTGGGGGCTAACTGTAGACATCAACTTTTGGGCTCCTGTCCCGACAGGAAGTGATATGAAGATAAATAAAACCATCTTTGTGTTGGATCAACGTAAAGAACGCTTATGGACAACTAATTAAGTCACAAGAATGCAAAATGACTAGCCTAACCCAAAGCAAAATGAATTAAGGTCCAAATTAACTAAGCCCGATCATAATTAGGCTTAAGCCCGAGGTTAAAACCTAATTTTGACGGATTTAGAGGCGCCTAGGTTAAAAATTAAAGCTGCCGTAGAAAAAATCCGCGCACATCTCAATGAGTCGCGCTGGTCTGGCGCGCGTAACTCACAAGGTTGCGCGTGACACCCAGCGCAACGTCTAGTGATGCGCTTGTGGAAGATTCAGAATTTCATAAAAATATAAAAATCGAATCTTACCATAATACCGCGCGCAAGACATCTAGTTGCGCTGCCTGAGCAGCGCATCTAAATCACTTGAGCTGGGCTGTCGCGTGCAACCCATTTAGATGCGCACAAAACCTGCTGCGACAGAACACTGGAAACCCTAGATGCATCCATTCCCTATAAATAGAGGCTTAATACGAGGCTTAAACAGACATAAATTAACCCGAAACTCTGGCAGAAACTTGTGAACTTGCGTACTCTTAACCCTCTTGTCCTAAACACTCACCCCCTAAATACTTGTTACTACGGTGGAGGTTCCCGAACAAGAAGGAGTCCATAAGTGTTCTAAACGAAGATCTAGCAAGGAGAAGTGGTAAATTCACGAGCACTTAGATCAATCACCTTTATTTTTTCTTGTTTAAATAACTTTTAATCAACTAATTAGTGTTGTTTGAGCACTTTAAACAAATTTTTAATTAATTAATTCCACATAGTATCTTATGTTAAATAAAGAATAGAATTGAATAATTAATTGTTGATTGACCACATAAGTCAAGGCGAATCTTATTTATTTATTATTCTTTTCACGAATATTGATTGAATAAGAATAAAGACTTTTGCAATGTAATTCCTACATGATTGATGCGTGTAAATAAAATCAACTAACTTAGTTTTTAGGTATCACGTTGCATACATTGTTTGGTGATGAAATTATGAAAAAGGAAGAGCTACTAGAGGCCGCACTAGGGCTAGGATAGTGATTCCCCCTAAAGGGAACGTTATTTTAGTACCCTCACTCCCGAACTCATTTCTGGTACACGTAGACCAATTTTGGCATGGGTAAACTTACAATTCGTGCTAAATATTCCTTGAACTCTACTTGGGAGAAAGGCATGAACGAGGTTTATGAGTTTTCCTAAAACTCATTGGCGACTCCTATTTGTTTCTTACAAAAAAGCGTAATGATAGGATCAATTCTAATTCAAGGTCCCCCAAACAGTCAGGAATTCAAATCCTAATACACCCTAACAAGTGTAAAGTCCTAGGCTTTTAAAGGGCCATGGGCATTTAAGGAGAAGGATCCCCTACGATGGGCATACACTCCTTACATTAAGCAAAATCCTTTAGTCATAAATTAGTTTATTTAGACTTATACACAAGTCAAACAAACGGTTAGTGTAAACACACATAGATTATGCACAAGCAAAAAATGCACAAATAGTGAAATAAGCATAATATGATGGAATGTGTTTGCAACCTAACCATGCCTCTAGTTCTCTAAAGTTCAAGGAATAGGTTAATCAAATAAGGGTCCATGGTTATGAGTCCGGATGCATCGCGCAGAAGCCTTAACTTTGGAAGGCTTGGCTCGTATGGATGGGTCCCCACAAGTTAAACTTGTTTCCATGGTTTGGTGAATTCAAAAACTCGGATGTACCCTTCGTTGCAATAAGCGTTCGATTGGGTATATGGAGCGTGAATTCCCATAGGGTTATAGCCATATGTAGAACACATATGGGTTTAGAAAAGAAGGAAAAACTCAATCAGGAAAATCGAGTAAACAATACTAGAACCGGTCAAAGCAAGAAGGCGAATTTCTGGCTCGATATTGGAAGAACATGGCACGAGACAACAGGGACCATCGCGAGACGATAGCCCTGTCGCGTCGCGATATTGCTATCACATCGCAACAGAGCCATCGCACTGCGATGGGCTCTGTTTTCTCAGTGCTAGTTCCTACATGCCTTAGCAGCTTTTTGTGTTCTTAGAATTTTCCAGTTTTCGCAGCGGTTTTTCGATTCTAGTTGTGAAAGATATTTCCCAAATTTCCTACGTGTAAAAATCCTATGTTTTTTTACGCATTACGGATGGTCTATCAATGCGACCTTTTTATGCTTATGCTAATAATGTCAATCAAAATTACGCACATGAATACTTAGAACTTTTCGAGTCTCCTCCACTCATTCTAAATTATTGCCAAAATAAATTTTAGGAATTAAAATAGAAATCCTCCCCAGTGGAGTCGCCAAGAACTGTACGGAATATTTCAAGTATCCCACACTTGAGCCCCACTGTGATCATGCACTTAAGCATGGTGGCGTCCAAAGGGAAGGAAGCTAGAGCAAAAGAGTCTCCAACAAGTTTTAGGAACTTGTAAACCGTTCGCAGGGTGAAGGCAACTTCGAGCTTGGTTATGTGCGTCTAATACTCGTGAATGCGGTATTGTGTTTTGAAAAGGGAAGACTTAGAAATCAAGAGAGAGAAAGAAAGAATAAGCTTTAGATTAAAGAGAAAGAGAAAGATGGTGATTACTAATGATTGGAAACGGGGAAATACGACCCTATTTATAGAGAAAAACATCCGGAAACGATAGAAAAGAGTTTGAAATCGACTCGGAGTAAAACTGCTCCTATCGCGATGCGACAGAGCTATCACGACGCGATAGCCTCCTCGCAGCGCGATGACGCGGATATGATAAGAATGTTGTAAGGAGTCCTTTTCCCAATATAATTAGGTAATTAGACTCTGTAATTATCATTAATTAAAATCAGTTTAATCATTAAAACACTTGTTTCATTCCAAATTAAATTCATTATCTTTTCTAAATAAAATAAAAGTATAATTATTAATCCTAATTCCTTTAGAACTTAAAATAACCTTCTAGATTATTCCAGAAAATTAAAGTAATTCCCAATGACTTTAGGAATGATAATTAATTGGCCCTCTACCTGATCATTGGGCCGTATATAAAATTCATTTTGGGCCCATTTTAGTATTTTGGCCATAACTTCCTCATTATTCATCGAAATTGGGTTTATAATATATTGTCGGAAAGCTCTTTTCGAGCCCCATCCAACTACACTATTATTGGACTGATATTATGGACCAAACTAAAGTGGACTGGACATTTTCATAAATAGGGTACGAAAAGAAATATTTTCAAAACTGAAAGAATTATTTTTGTTAAAAACGAGTGCATCACGAGACTCTTTCACATTTCACCTCGTTCGATAATCAATGACGTGAAAAATATTCATCACTGGTTTTGGTTTTGGGGAGACACAATCAGGTGTCTAGAGCTACGAAGAGCACGTTTCCTTGAAGGTAAATTCTCTACAGTCCATGTACCATTATCTTCCAAAGCTCGTATTTCTTCCTGCATAGATTTGCGCCAACCGTCTGATTTCATAGCTTCCTTAAAAGAAGTAGGATCTTTGCTTTTAACAATTTCTGCAAGAAAAGCCCGATAATTCACAGAAAACTTGTCACAATTCATATAATGTGCTAAGGGATACGGAGTACCTAAGGAGTGATTGGAAGTTGCACCGGAGTGAGATGGACTATTAGCAAAAACCGTATGAGTGACGAAATCCCGAAGAAAAACCGAAGGGTATTTTTCTCTCAAGCCTCGACCCAAAGCCGAATCATGTTGCGTGGACCCCGGTTGGCTCGTGGCTTGCTACGACTGGCACACCGGCTCAGGCTGCTGGCCGGAGCTGTGCTACTGGGGGACACGCCCAGGCTACTGGCCTGGGTCTTGCTGCTGCGGTGTGAGCCCTGGGGCCTCGCTGCTGTTGCGGGGATGTTGGCCGAGTCTGGTGATGCTAGGCTAACCCAGCGCCCACAGCATTTCCCTCGCCCTGGGCTATCGGTGTGGCTATGTGGTGGTTGGTAGACCTAGCGTCCGCTGGTTTTCCCTCGCCCCGAGCAGAAGAAGATGAGGTTGCGTGATGCGGAGAACCAGCGGCAGATGGGTGAGCGATGGTGTCTTGCGTGCTGCGAGAGTTTGTAATTTGATTGTGCATTGCATTATCAACATTTTCCACATGATTACCACCAAAATTCTCAGCAAAATCGTCAATATTATCACCCAAATCATATTCCTCAAAATCAAGATGAATATCATCTCTCACTTCATAATTATTTGCTTCAAAATCCACATCTTCCGGACGCTCAAACGGAAACATATCTTCCACAAACTTGACATCACGAGAAACGAAAAACTCTTTCTTTTCAAGATCATACACTCTCCATCCCTTTTTCCCGAAAGGATACCCCACAAATATACACTTACGACTACGACTAGCAAATTTATCTCCTTTGGTTTTTTATTGTGAGCAAAACAAAGACATCCAAAAGTACGGATTGCATCAAAGGAAGGGGATTTATTTCAAAGGATTTCAAATGGAGTTTTATTTTGCAAGAGAGGTGTTCGAGTACGGTTAATCAAGTGAGCGGCAGCTAGAACACACTCTTCCCAAAAATAAATTGGCAATTTAGCTTGGAACCTCAATGCTCTCCCTACATTAAGAATATGTTCATGTTTTCTCTCAGCCCTCCTATTTTGTTACGGTGTTCCAACTTAAGAAGTTTGAAACACATTACCAGTAGCAAAGAAATAATCACTCAAACAATTAAACTCAGTCCCATTATCACTTTGAACAAATTTAATAGTTTGAGAAAATTACCGATCAACCATAGCAACAAAAGCCATAAACATTTGAAATACTTTGATTTTATCAATAAGCAAATAAATCCACACTACTTGGGAATAATCATCAACAATAGTTAAAAAATAATGAGCCCCACACGACGAAACATGTCGATAAGGACCCCACAAATCACAATTTACTTTCTCAAAAATTCTATTGGTTTTATTGTCACTCAAAGGAAACTTGTCTCTAGGGTGCTTAGCACGAAAACATAATTCACAGCGTTTATTGAAAATACTATTATTGCTACGAACATGAGGAAGTAACATAACCACTTTCTCCGATGGATGACCCAAACGTCGATGCCATAGCTCCAAGGTGGAAGTAGCTTAAATTGCCGACACATGTTGCACAATGTCCGGTTTGTTAAAATAGTATAGTCCATCTCGTCTAACTCCCGTTCCAATCAGCTCCTTTGCTTGGTCATGTATAGCACACATATAAGAGTTAAATTGGACAATAGTTTTCAAATTATCATTGATTTGAGAGACGGACAGCAAATTGCAACTCAAATTAGGAACATAGAGAACATTATGAAGAGTGATTGTGTTAGATAATCTGACAGAGCCCTCTAAGGAAGCAAGAACGGTGTCTCCATTAGGCAAACCAACCAGACAACTAAATTCTTGGGTGTCAAAAATCCATGACTTCTCACCCATAACATGACTTCTCATTCTTTACTGGCACCTGTACGAACAGCGAAGCCTTGCACCTCCGTGGGTTTATGCTCGGACTCTTGCTTGGCCAAACGAACTCGCTCCTCTTGAGTAACCAATTGATAAGCCCGATCAAGAGTAGGTAAAGGATCTTGAGACAAAATATTTGTACGTAAGGAAGCATAATAGCGAGAATACAAACCCACTAAAAAAATCATGTAGTCTCGATTGCTCACGTCGCGCCTCATGGAGTTGACCGGCTGTGCATTTCTCACAACACGAATACGAAATCAGTGGTTCATGACGATCAAGTTCTTGCCACAAGGAATGTAATATTCCATAGTACACCGAAACAAGCATTGATTTAGTTTGCTCACATTTAGCAATATCGGACCTCAATTGTTGAATACGAGGACTATTATTTTGGGCAAAACGTTTCTTGAGATGATCCCAAAACGGATTAGCTTCATGAAACTTTGATAATAAAGAGGACTTAACCTCCAGATCAATCGTGTTTGCAATCCACGAAATCAACATAGCATTGATAGCAGTCCAATCCGACTTAGTACACGGAGGGATTGGTTCGGTAATACTACCATCAAGAAAATCAAATTTGCGTCGGGCTTCCAATGTCGTTTGAATATCGGCCACCCAATCATCATAATTATCGCCTTTAAGCTGAGTCGGAGTTATAAAATCTCCGGGTCGATCTTGAAGACCAAGAAAGAAAGGAAAGTTAGGCTCTATTTTTGGTGGTGGCGGTGGTGGAATATCATCACCAGCCATGGTGATTTGCAGTTTACATAGGGAAAAAAAAAGTTTAGTTAGGCTTGATACCATGTAGAAATTGTTGTAATGCGGCTTGCCTTTCATTCATTGCTCCACCAAAATATATATAGTTACAAGATTCCCTAAAACCTAGAATAAAAGATAATCTAGAATTTTAGGAAACTAACTTAATTTACAAGATATTCACTACATAAATATCCTAACCACATCTCACAATAATATTCTGTAAATATATCACAAAATATCCTCAATAGTATTTAATAATCAAAATATCAATAACATTAATCAAATCATCACACAAACTAGGATTTCCGAACCCTAGAGGTAAAACTACTCAAGCATCAAATAAACAATTAAAACTAATAAATCTAATAAACAAATCATAATTAAAATTAAAAAAAATATACCTCAATAAATTAATGTAACAAACTCAAGAAAAATATACATGGAGGAATCCATGGAATTGCCCAGTAGAAATTATGGCTAGAGTGAAAACTAAAACAAACGTAAATAATAATAAAAGGAATAAAAGCATGAGGGAAACTAATCCCTTTGAATAATTATAATATCTTAAATTCTAATCAAAAAATAATTGAAGAAAAGAAATAAGAAAATATAAATTATATAAATTATATTATTATTGGATGATAGAAAATGACGTGACACAAAGACATGGCATGATGAGCCTGTTGGAATCGAGCGACGAGACAAGGACGTGATGCAATGATGCTCCTCGCATGATGATGTTACTTACTGCTGTGGTGGGCTTCAATTCGAGGAGGTATAGCTCGCTACTGTCGTGGGCTTTATTGTAGTTCGCTCATTGAACTATCACTCAGGGATGTTGGGCTTGCCGCCTATGCAAGCTAGCTCGCAAGATCTTGCTCACTCGCTACTTAATAGAATATTATAGATCCAAATTTTGACTAAGGGCCTGTTCATATTTACTGAACTGAACTGAACTGAACTGATTGGAGCTGAACTGAACTGATTGGAACTGAACTGAACTGAATTGAGCTGAAATGAATATTTTATGTGAGAGGAAAATTAAGAGCTGAACTGAACTGAACTGAACTGATTGGAGCTGAACTGAACTAAAATTAAGTAAATATGAACAGGCCCTTATTTGATCCAAAATTACATAAAATTAGCTAGATCAAAATTACATATTACAAAAATTTATTGTATATTATAATACAATCTCCCTTCCTTTTTATAGCAACATGATATGAATGTCTACTTTCTATTTGTGTAACATAATCATACATTAGAGAAAGAGAAGCAGAGAGCGATACAGTGTTTTGAGTGTTTAAGTTGGAAGGGATTAGAGTTAAGTTTATGTAGTAGAGAATTTCTAGTTATTATCTTTGACTTCTTGAGAGGTGATTGAGGAGGTATGTTTACAAATATTATCTTTTAAATTTAGCTTGATTATTAAAATCATCTAATTTTCTTCTAATTTGGTTAGATCATTATGACTTAAATTATGCCTGACTTAATTTTATATGGGCAAACTCCAAAATTTTTAATTGATTGATTGAATGAAAATTAATATTTATGTATTAATTGATTAATTGTACTAAAATGTATAAATTAAAGGAAAATTTGTCAAGAATAAGTCAATCTTTGCGTGGTTAGCTCAAAATAAGCCAACTTTTCAATAACTCAAAATAAGCAAACCTTTATTAGATATCTTCTCAAAATGAGTTAAAACCGTTAGATTAGAAAATGACCTGTTGTTAAGGTAAAGTATGACACGTGTCATTATTTAGTTGGTCCTTTTTTATAAAACATAATTAAGATTTATTTTTTGATTGATTATTTAAAAAATTCAAATTACAATTAAATAATTATATCAAAATAAATTAAAAAAAACAAAAAAATCACAGCCACCACCCACTACCAGCCCTCTCCCCTTCCAGCGGCCGGCGACCACCTCCCTCCTTCGTCGCCGGCTACTCCGTCCCCTCCCTTTCCTCATTCTCATCCCTAAACCCAACCCTTAAACCTTAAACCTAGGCCAGAGATTCGACGAATACCCAGGTTGTGAAGCGGGATATGGATGTTGCGGATGTCGGCGAGAAGAGCGTCGACAAGGTGTCAGAGGAAGAGAGGATGTCGGAGCCGACGGAAATGGTGGAGATGTTGGCACAAGGGTAGAATGGACGACATGAGTGTAAATGTGGTCCAGACGATGGCGTTAGAGCGAATTGCGACGAGAGAGTGAAGGAGGGTGTTGGGCATTTGAGAAGGCTCGAATGAGGTTTGGGTCAATGAGTCGAACGGCGGCGGAAAAGTGTTCATGGGTGGCGGAAATTAAAGTGGTTAGTAGTAGATTGTTACGTCGAGAGTTGGGTTGAGAGTGAAGAAGTGATGGTAGATAGGAGGAAGAGATGGAGAGAGAATTCATGGGTTGGGGGGAAAGGTAGGGAGGTGAGGTCGCCGGCGTCGAGGTAGAGCAGTGGTCACCGGCGCCGGCAACTGGCAGGGGCTGGCACTGGCAGTGGGTAGGGGGAAGGGGGTGGCTGGGTTTTTTTATTTTTATAATCTGTTTTTTTTTTTAACAATTGTCTATTAAATATAATATTAGTTACTTGATTAAATTTAATATTATTAAAAATCAAATTAAATTTAATAAATTATGTTTAATTAAAAAAATGACCTGTTTAGTAGGTTGTAGGTCATTTGGCTTATCCAAAGAAAATACCCTTTAAAAGTCGACTTATTTTGAGTTGATTAAAAAGTTGGCTTATTTTGAGCTAACTAGATAAAGGTTGGCTTATTTTTGACAAATTTTCCTTAATTAAAAGGTTTGATTTGCTAGGTCTTCCACCATATTCAAGAGCATGGTGATGATATCTTGCAGTTTTCGAACGTCTTCTTTTAGACTTGTCGAGTTTTCCTTGATATTATCTAACAAACTTCCTTCATCTTCCTTAATCATGGTCTTCATCGATAGAGGTTATATAGCCTGCCTCGATCAAGGGCTTCTACAGGTGTGATAAGGAGCAAAGGATTGAAGAATGTTTGATCTTCTGTGATGGCTAGAATCTCAGAAGTTTTATTGTTATCGATCAGGTTTTGAATAGCTTCTTTGAGTTTCCAACACTCCTCGGTGTCGTGACCCTTTCCTTGATGATATTTGCAGTGTTTATTAGGATCCCACTCAGGTGGCCTAGCTTCTGGAACTGGGTCTTTGATGGGTCCTATGGGCATGACTAGTCCTTTGTGGTGAAGCTTTTCGAATGCTATCTCGTAACTCATACCAAGTGGAGTGAACACTCTTTTCGACCTTTGGATTCGTTGTTTAGAGGTGTTTGTAGCGTGTACTTCATTAATAGGAGAGGAAGAAAAAGGATAGTCGTTCTTCTTTCCTTTCGCATTATCAACTTTCTAAAGGTCGTCTTTGATATCAATGCCTATGTCATAGACAGCCTTGAAAGTATCCAAGTTATGTTGGTTTTTAAGTGCTTTGAATATTTTTCTTGGAGTTTTTTAATAAACATCCTTACAGACTCCTTTTTAGTAGGAACCTCAACCATATTAACGGAAGTTTCCCTCCACCTGTTGAAGAAAGAGGTGAACCCTTCGTTTTCTTTTTGCTTTAACATCTCAAGTTGTCTATGGTATGTTTCAACTTGAATGTTGCACTTATATCTATCTATGAAAGCGTTTATTATGGAATCCCAAGAAGAGGTCTTTACTTTTTCAAGGGGAAAGAACCATTGTTGACAAACGGTTTCTAAAGATAGTGAGAACAAAGAATGAAAAACCTTCCTATCAATCCCCTTAATGTTCATTATTGTTTCAAAAGCTCTTAAATGGAAATAGGGGTTGTCAGTTGGCTTGAACTTAGGGATATCATTGGCATTGAACTTCTGCGGAAGAAATTCCTTGTCCACTGAGACCCCTTGTGAGCTAATATCTTGAAACTTATAGTCATTGGAGAGCTTTCTCAAGCTTTCCTCCATTTGCTCCATCTGTTGTTGTTTCACAGGGTTATTGACTTGAAGAGCAATAGTTTTCATCATCTTGGTTAAATTGGCTAAGTTTTGCCTAAGTTCATTGACTTCTTCCTGAGACGCCATTTTCTTTTTAACTTTTCTTCTTTGTCAAATCGGTTAATCAAAGAGTAGTACTTGGATGAAAGTGTTGTCTTTTCTCCTTGACCAAGTGTTGTGGAAGTTAGAGATACTTTTTGTTAATTATTCGACTCAATCTCGATTCAACATGCAATAGATGGGAAAGAGTATGGAAGAATGAAGAGTGTGATATGTATGGTGAAATTATATAGAGAGTGGAAAGATGATGTAGATGAAGAGATACGGAAGAATTCAGAATAGAATGGACCCCTAACTCAAATGACGGCAAGAGCGACTCACGCATGAACCTAAGACATGGTCATTGGTGTGAAAAGAGTACGTACAAAGTGTGTGAATACTTGTGAGTGTAAGTGGCATGTTTGACTCGTGTCATGACCATGTGACTAGACTCAAACAAAGACTAAATACGGCTTCTGCCATTAATAAACTGATTAGTTAGACTTAGCGTGAAAACTCAAGCAGGAAACTGGACCATCGCATAAACAATGGGACTGTCGTGAGGCGCCGGTACCATTGTGGTGCGACATTGCTGTCGCGCCGCGACGGACACTAGCTTGTCGCGCCACAGGCCAAACCTCTTCGTCATTGCTGAAACGTTAGTCTGGACCTGTCCCCAGCGTTCTACCTTAGAGGGAAAAACCTATAGTCGTACTAAGTCAGGTTTAATCAATTTATTTAGACTTTAATTGCTTATATTAATTGGTTAATTAATTAAGCAAAGTCTTTTAGTCATTAATTAGTTTATTTAGACTTAATCACAAGCCAAACAAATGGTTAGAGTAAACATGCACAAGCAAGAGATGCACAAGTAGTCAAGTAAGCACAATATGATGCAATGAGTTTGCAACCTAACCATGGCTCTAGTTCCCTAAAGTTCAAGGATTATGGTTACTCAAAGAGGGTCCACGGTTATGAAGCCTTACCTTTGGAAGGTTTGGCACATATGGATGGGACCCCGCAAGTTAAACTTACTTCCACGATTTGGTGAATTTACAAACTCGAATGTACCCATCGTTGCAATGAGCGTTCGCTTGGGTAGAAGGAGCGTGAATTCCCATAGGGTTATAGCCATATGTAGAACACATATGGGTTCAGAAAAGTGAGAAAAAACTCAATCAGGAAGTAGAATCGAGCAAACAATACTAGAACTGGTCAAAGCAAGAAGGTAGATTTCTGGCTCGGTATTGTAAAAACTTAGCGCGAGACAACAGGGCATGTAGCGAGACGATGACCTTGTCACTACGCGACTTTTCTGTCGCACTGCAACGGGCACTGTTTTCTCAGCGCCAATTCCTACATGCCTCAACAGCTTTCTGTTCTTAGAATTTTCCAGATTTTCGTAGCGTTATTTCAATTCTAGTTGTGAAAGATATTTCCCAAATTTCCTACGTGTAAAAAGCCTATGTTTTGACACATTACGGATGGTCTATCCAATGCGGACCTTTTTATGCATATGCCAATAATGTCAATAATTACGCACATGAATACTTAGAACTTTTCGAGTCTCATCCACTCATTCTAAATTATTGCCAAAATAAATTTTAGGAATAAAAATAGAAATCCTCCCCAGTGGAGTCGCCAAAAAACTGTAGGGAATTATTTTAAGCATCCCACACTTGAGCCCCACTGTGATTATACACTTAAGTATGGTGGCGTCCAAAAAAACACGACCCGTCCGGTCTATACTCAGAGTTTAGCCGAGCTAGACCAAAAATAAACTTACATCATAGTGTTTTACATTAAAATGTTCTAATATTAATTATAACACCTAACAAGGAAATCAAAGCCAATCACTAACATGCCTGATTCCCATTGCCTCAACGTGCTTGTTGTGCTTCATTAGAGGCAAAGGTTTAGTAAGTGGATCAGCTACATTGTTGACCGTTCCAACTTTACAAATTCTGATTTCACCCTCTGACTTCCATTCCTTTATCATGTGAAATCGCCGCTTGATATGTTTGACCTTCTGATGTTCCATTGGCTCTTTAGCCTGAGCAATAGTTCCACTGTTGTCACAATAGAGGGCTATTGGACCATTGATAGAGGGTATTACATCAATTCACCAACGAACTTACGAATCAAACTGCCTTCTTAGCTGCTTCAGCAGTTGCCAAGTATTCGGCTTCAGTTGTAGAATCTGCAGTTGTGCTTTGCTTAGCACTCTTCCAACTAAATGCTCCTCCATTTAGATAGAGTACGTATCCTAACTACGATTTAAAATCGTCTCTGTCTGTTTGGAAGCTTGCGTCGATGTAACCATCAACAACTAATTCGTCTGAGCCACCATATACCAGGAATTATCCTTGTTCCTTTTCAGATACTTTAGGATATTCTTGGCCGCAGTCCAATGCGCCTCTCCTGGGTTTGATTGGTATCGGCTAGTAGAACTCAAGGCATACGATACATCTGGCCTAGTACATATCATGGCATACATGATCGATCTAATAAGCGAAGCATATGGAATCTGATTCATCCTTTCTAGCTCATCAGGTGTCTTTGGACACTACTTCTTGCTTAGGGTTATTGTAGGGAATTATTTCAAGCATCCCATACTTGAGCCCCACTGTGATCATACACTTAAGTATGGTGGCGTCCAAAGGGAAGGAAGCTAGAGCAAAAGAGTCGCCAACAAGTTTTAGGAACTTGTAAACCGTTCACAGGGTGAAGGTTACACACCTTCACGATCCATGAGATTGCTAACTCCATAGTGGTCTGGAACCATGAATTGATATTCGGGGATGAAGGTACAAATCCAACCTAAAAGAGATTGAACTTACCCTAAAAATAGGCCTCTACTTTATTCTTCTCATATTCATGTGCGCTTTCTGACTAACATAAAATCAAGATATTAATCCTAAACCTGTTTAATCTATGTTGGTTGAATATTAATGCACAAACAAAACTATTATTGGTGATCACTTGAATTAAAATCACATTAGCCTAAATAAAATTATTAATTATCTTATTAAGCGTGATTACAAGTATAAATTCCCTTTAAACCTGCAAGAGAGGGCGTGATCAAGCAATAACAATAATATCAAGACATAATAACAACAAATCATCATCATAATAACCTCAATGTCATCAAAGCATAATAATATTAACAAGATCCTAGGCATGATACTAACATGATAAATAACAAATCCTAGCATGTCACTAAACAATAAAGATCAAAGTTTTATCCCTAACATGATAGAAGAAAATAGGAAGCAACCCAAGCATGATACTAGAAACATACATGATATTAGAAATATTAGTTAATACCCTAAACATGATACTAGGAATCAAAAGACATCCTAACATGATACTATGAATTAAAATAATCTAAGCATGACTTTCTACAAAATATAGTAATAAAACAACTTACTTTGTTGCCTCGTATCTCTTTCTATCAAAACAACACACACGTTAGTAACTTCAAGGAAAATATTAAATCAAACAATTAATAAAAATAATTGAAATAGGGATTTGGGACCAAACCCTCAGAAATTATCAACCTTTCACGTTTAAGGCGAAGGCAACTTCGAGCTTGGCTAGGTGTGTCTTGGACTCGTGAATGCGGTATTTTGTTTTGAAAAAGGCTAGGCTTAGAAAGAGAGAGAAAGAACAAGCTATTGCTTAAGAGAGGGGAGAGAATAGAATTAGATGATTGTTGATGAATTCTTTTTTTAATTAAAAAACGGGGAAATGCGGCCCTATTTATAAGAAAAATAGACCAGAAACGATCAGAAAAAGACCGAATCCCATCTGGAATAAAACTACCACTGTCGCAGCGCGACAAGGTCCAGCGTGGCGCGACAGCCTTGTCGCTGTGCGACAGCTTTGTCGTGGCGCGCTAGTTCTGTCGTTTCGCGATGGTTCACGCATTTTCTAAAATCCGTATAGAATCCTTAATCTAATTAAAATTCGATTAATCAAAGTCCATACTTATCTTTTAAAAATCAGATTTAATCTCTTTAAAACACTTGTTTTATTCCAAATAGAATTCTTTATTTTTTCAAAAGATATAATTATTAATCCTAATTCCACTAGAACTTAAGAGAATCTCCTAGATTATTCTAGAAGATTAAAATCAATCTTAATGACTTTAGAAATAATAATTAATGGGCCCTCCACTAGATCATTGGGCCGTATATAAAACTTGTTTCGGGCCCAACTTAGTATTTTGGTCATAACTTCCTCATTATTCATCGGAATTGGGCTTATAATATATCATTGGAAAGCTCTTCTCGAGCCCAATCCAACTACACCATTATTGGACCCTTATCATGGACCAAACTAAATTGGACTGGACATTTTCATAAATAGAGTACATTTTCGAAAACAAAAAGAAGGTTATTTTTATATTAAAACAATAGCATCACAAGACTTTTCATACTTTCACTTCGTTCGATAATCAATGACATGAAAGGTATTCATCACTGGGTTTAGTTTTGGGGAGACACAATTAGGTGTCTATAGTTATGCCATGTGACATGGGTAGGTGAACTCTCTTAGCCTCCTCCATATTGAATCGTGCTAGTACCTTATCGATGTAAGTACTTTGGCTCAATCCAATCATCTTCTTAGATCTATCCTTGTAGATTTTGATGCCCAATATGTATTGTGCCTCTCCCAAGTATTTCATTGAAAAACACTTTCTAAGCCAAGCCTTTACACACTTTCTACGACAGGCCTTTACAGACTCTAGCATCGGAATGCTATTTCCAATGAGCAATATATCATCGACATATAAAAGACTAGGAAGGCGATGTCACTCCCGATGACCTTCTTTTAAACACAAGACTCATCTGGATTCTCGATAAAGCCAAACTTACTAATGGCTTCATCGAATCGCAGATACCAACTTCTGCTTGCTTGCTTTAACCATAAATGGACTTTTTAAGCTAGTATACCTTCCCAGCATTGTTTTGGTCGACAAAACCTTCACGCTGCGTCATATACACAATTTCTTCCAAAATTCCATTGAGGAAGGCAGTTTTGACGTCCATCTGCCATATTTCATAATTGTAATGTGCAGAAATCACTAGGATAATCAGAACGGACTTAAGCGACAGGAGAAAAGGTTTCATCATAATCAACACCGTGAATTTTCCTGTAACCTTTTGTTACCAGTCTATCTTTGTAAATGAATACATTTCCATCTTTGTCGGTTTTCAATTTGAAAATCCATTTACATCCGATAGGTGTGTAACCTTCAGGTAAATCAACCAAGTCCCATACTTGATTTTCAAACATGGAGTCCATTTCAGAACTCATGGCCTCTTGCCATTTAGCAGAGTCGGAGCTCGCCATAGCTTGCTTGTAGTTTGCCAATTCATCTCCATCCACTACTAAGATGTCCTAATTCTCGGTTTATACGACACCAAGATATCTGTAAGGTGGAGACTTTGGCCTCTATGACCTACGTAGGGTAATGGATTGAGCATTTGCATTGTCGGTTTCACTTTGCACATTTTGACCAACGTCAACAGATGTTGTTTGAGCACTTTCACTATCAATTTGATTTTGTTTCTCGTCCTCTTGAACTTCATCGAGTTTGATTTTCCTCCCACTTGTCATTTTGGAAAGGTGTTCCTTCTCCAAAAAGACATCATCGCGAGCAACAAACACTTTGTTCTCGAATTTATTGTAGAAGTAATACCCCTTGGTTTCTTTTGGGTAGCCCACAAAGAAAACCTTGTCACATTTAGGGTGAAGTTTGTCAGAAATTAATCTCTTGACATATGCTTCGAAACCCCAAATCTTGAGAAAAGACAACCTAGGAGGTTTCTTCGTCCAAAATTCATATGGACTCTTTTCTATAGCTTTTGACGGAGCACGGTTCAGTGTTAGTGTCGTGGTTAGAAGTGTGTGTCCCCAAAAAGAGATAGGAAGATCACTAAGACCCATTATTGATCGTACCATGTCTAGCAAAGGCTCGATTTCTCCTTTTGGATACTTCGTTCCATTGTGGAGTTCCTGGAGTTGTAAATTCTAAATGTATACCATGTACTTTCAGATGGTCATTGAATTCTTGGCTCAAGTATTCACCACCTTGATCCAATCGAAAGGCTTTGATTTTCTTGCCAAGCTGATTTTCAACTTTTCTATGAAATTCTTTGAATTTCTCAAACGATTCAGATTTGTTTGACATAAGGTAGACATATCCATATCTACTATAGTCATCCGTGAAGGTCATAAAATATCGATGGTCGTTCCTTGTGGTTGTGCTCATTGGACCACATACATCGTTGTGTATGTATTAGGCCTAATAAGTCACCTGCCCTTTCTCCCAACTTGGAGAATGGCTACTTTGTCATCTTGCTTAATAGATATCCTTCGCAATTTTCAAACGATTGTAAATCGAATGAGTCAAGAATACCTTCTTGTAGAAGTTTCTTGATGCGTTTGATGTTAATGTGGCCAAGACGACAATGCCACAAGTATGTCTCATTTGACTCAACGGTCTTAGCTTTCTTAGTGGTATTTTTAACATTATAAACTTGTTTGTCTAGAGAGAGCACATAAAGACCATTTTCTGAATATGCTTTACCATATAAAACATTGTCGAGATAAAATGAACATGCATTGTCTTTAACTCAAAACTCAAATCCTTTGGCGTCTAACGCCGAAATAGATATAATGTTTTTGGAACTCTAGGAACATGATAGAAATTTTCAAGTTCTAAGATAAGCCCTGGGGGTAAAGACAAACTGAAAGTTCCTACAGATACGGCTGACATCTTGGCTCCATTGCTGACCCGTAGTTCAACCTCTCCCTTCTCTAGCTTCCTATCAATCCTTAGACCCTGAGCATGAGAGCAAAGGTGTGAGCCACATCCGGTATCTAATACCCATGATGTTTTGCTAGCAAAGTTTAAGTCTATAATGAAAATACCTAATGTAGAAGCAACGGTGTCGTTCTTCTTATTTTCCTTGAATTTGAGGCAATCTCTCGTCCAATGTCCTTTCTTCTTACAGCAGAAACATTCGGAATAAGATGTAGAAGAGGCTACCTTCTTCTCCTTATTGTCTTTGGTAGCTTTTGGCTTAGGCAGAAAGGTCTTCTTACCCTTCCCCTTAAAGCCTTTCTTCTTCTTGCTTGAGCGCTTGAATGGCTTGCGCTTCTTGACCATAAGTATATCATGCTTTCCCTCATCCTTGAGCGTTTGCTCGGCTTGCTTCAACATACCATGAAGCTCGGTGAGGGTTTTTTCCATGTTGTTCATGTTATAGTTCATCTTATATTGATCATAGCCTTTGTACAGCGAATGGAGAATAATGTCAATTGCTATCTCGGTCGAATACCCCACATCAAGTCTTTCCATGTTCTCAAATAAACCAATCATTTTGAGTACATGTGGGCTGACTGGCTCTCCTTTCTTGAGCTTGCTCTCAAGGATCTGCCTGTGGGTTTCGAACCTTTCACTTCGAGCCTGCTCTTAGAACATGTTCTGAAGTTCAGAAATGATCTCAAAAGTCGTCTCCTTCTCAAAGAAAGTCTTCTGAAGGTCGGGTGACATAGTGGCCAACATGATGCATTTGACATCCCGATTGGCAGTTTGCCATCGGTTCAGGGCAGCCTGAGTCACTTTCTCATTGGGAGTCTCGGACATTTCCTCATCAAGGACGTATTCCTTTTGCTCTTGCATGAGAACTATACGCAAGTTTCTTGCCAATCAAGAAAATTTGGCCCACTCAATTTCTCCTTGTTGAGAATTAAGCGTAACGAGAATTAGTTGTTTGAGTTATTCGCAGACATGGTTCTACAATTGAAAGAATTTAAAATGAAAAACCATTCATAATATTAAATAAGATTGAATTCATGCATATATATATCAAACTTATTTAAGCGTCTTATTCACACATTAAATTTGTCCCTATTTGGTGAGAATAAGGCGATTCCAAGATCCAAAGAATCAATGAGTGATTAAGCATGCTTTGGCTTGTCTTAACACTTATTACTCTAAGGTAAGCAATTCTTTTCTATGGCTCCAAGCCACTCTTGGTTGAATAAATCATCGCATCTAATGCTCTCATGACAATTCATCTCTTTTGCCAAGACATGTTAGGATTCCATCACTCATATCATTGAGTCTAACTAAAATCAACATGTATGTGATGTCTCGCTTTGGCAAACCCATCAACATAACTTACGTTCCTAGGGAGATAGTGATGCCTAGCTTTAGCATAGCCCACCACTATGCACATTAGTTCAGTAAGTGTTATTTTGGAATGGCAAGTATTACTCAATATTTTAGGGACCTAGGGTTTCCATGTTGGTTGATTTAAGTGAACTTAATTAATCATCGCAACATTCGAAATCCTAAACATGCATTTAACATATCATTCATATATATAAGCATAAATATATATATCAAAAACATAAGTAAATGATGCATTTGGCAACTAGCATGACCCCTTGAGTCTTCAAGTCTTCAAGGGTCTTGATTTGCAACTTCATGGCTTCGTCTTCCAAGAAACTCCACCTTCAAGACATAACCAAAATTATGCAACTACTAGTATCTACGATTAGGACTAATCTAAATATTAAGGTACAAAAATACGCAACAGTTCGCAGACCGTATTTAGATTTACAAATATACATGACGAAACGCAGTCTGTATTTTCTATCCTAATCGGGCCCTACTAGCTGCCATTTCTTAAAACCTGTGAGAGAATATACATTCCATTCATCCATTCACTATATGTGAATGGCCTATGCATATTACAACGATAAAAAAAGTAACAATGCATCAATACGCGTAAACTGGTAACTAACTTAGGTGGTTAATCCGATTAACGCGCCAAATTAAAACTAGTCAAAGTTGTTAACCGATTATGTGATTTAGCGCAATTAAAATAGCTCGAATAAATAATGAAGCTCCCACTAAATTCCGCATCCAACTTAATTAATCTGATTAATTAAGTCAGTAAACCCAAAATTTTGCCAAATTAAAATTTGCAAGTACTGCTCAAAACCGAGGCCTAGCCACAAAAATCTAATTAAATTAAATAAACATAAATAAAATAATTAAAAGGGAAATACAACGCAAAATTACATAGCCCTAAACACGCCCAAGTGCCTAGCATAAAACCTTGTGCTAGGCACCAAGGCTTCGGGTGCCTTTGCGTGGGCTCCCCACACAGCCACGGCCATGCCAAGCGTCACCCCGTAGCCTACAACACCGCAAAGCGCGTAATGATGCCTACGAGGCGTGCTCGTGACGTTTGGCTCGTGAAGGCCCCCTGTGGGCTTCTTGCTGTGTAAGCCTATGCTGCCTCGCAGCAGCTTGCCGCACACAAAGAGCACCACTGCCGCACCAAGCTGTTGCCCCCATGCGCACACCATCGCAGCACTGCACGCACCGATGCACACAGCATGCATCCTCGGCAGCCACATGCGGGCTGCTATTGTGCCTCGATTTGCGTGCAAGTGCTTCGGGATTATTTCCCAATTTTACTTGTGACATTTTTAATTAATTCTAAATTAATTTTAGAATTAATATTTTGAGCAAAATGAAAATTGAAAAACAAGTCTAACTAAATAAAATTCATTCAAGTGCATAAACCAAATTAATCCAAGAACTATTCTTTAAATAAAATTTGGTTCAATTTGATGCAACAAAATGAAGGGCTACTCTCACTATTAATTTAACCAACATAATTAATCATGATATTTGACAAAATTAAAAGGGAGTTGGAATAATGAATATAAATATTCAATGAAAAAATCCACTTTAACTTGTGAATCTTTGCAAAATCAAATCTTTCAATATGAAGATTAATTAAAATTCAATCACAAGTTTGAAACTTTATGATTCTAATCAACTTAATAAATGATTAAATCAAGAAAGTTCAATAAACAATTGTGGAATTTAGTAACACAAAGTTCCAACCAACTAAAATAATTAAAGGTTAGATCTTTAGTACTTAAGAGCCTCAAAACACAAACTTTTCACACTTAAAACAATTTATTTGCAATTATGTGAAAATTTGAGCCAACCATTAAGCACCAATTACTATATAGTAATCATGCTCAAAAGTGGTCTAAAATTGCAGAAGCATAAAGGAAAGAACCAAACACATAATCACAATTAATATGCCATTAAGATTCAAGGTTTAAAAGATTTAAAAAATTTCATCAAAACGAAAAATCCCTCAAAACAGGCATATATGGGCAGAATTTGGCTTTTTCACAACCCTAAAAGAAAGGATCAGAATGTTTCCAGAACATCAATTCCACCCAAAATTCACTAGTATTGGGTGAAAATCTGGGTTCGGGAGCCAAAATTCTAATTAAAACGAGATTAAAATTAATAAAATCGAGCTACTAATCTAATTAGCAACCATAACCAGAAATTAAATCCATTTTAAACACCTTGAAAATATTAGTTACAAAAATAAATGAGCAAGGCTCCGATTCCGCAGTTGCATATCGGAAAGTTCAACTTTTGCGGAAACAAAACCCGACCCCAAGACCTGCTCACAATTAATATAACTAATAAACATAAATAACAAGATAAGGAGAAAGAAAATATTACCCTTGATGTGTGCTTTGCTCGCTTTACGAGCTCTTATTTCAAAAGCTTTGAGTCCCGCAAGTGCGTAGACCTCCAACGAAAATCCACCCGCAACACGACCCGTCCAGTCTCTACTCGGAGTTTAGCCGAGCTAGACCAAAAATAAATTTACTCGAGTTTAAATGAACTTAAAGATTTTCTCTCTTTGATGACGCCTTATTGAGTTCAACTCAAGTGGGTTTCTCAAATCCCAATACATGGGTATTTATAGAGAATTCCCACTTACATTTCTCTCTCCCATCAATGAGGGAGAGTTGGTAAAAATCTTTTTTTCCATTTCATTTTTAATTCAAAAACAAAAGAAAAAAGCAAAGCAATAATTAATCAACAAGTGTCAAGCAAGAAGGGAGAGAGTAGGTGAGGACCACAAGGGGGGACCAAAGCCTTGCCCCCAAGGATCCCCAAAACCGGCTCACTCACATGACGCTACATGGCGCCCAACCTTGGGCACTAACGCACGCCCAACTGGCGGCCTTGTGCTCAACTGAGCCTGGCCGTGTGCGTGTACGGGCTGCTTGCTGCCTCGGCCCAGCAAGCCGTGCATGCTTGCGGGCTGCTAGTCGAGGCTATTGCGCTCCTACTGCTAGCAGTGCTAGCACGCTAGCATGTTGCTAGCGTGCTGCGTCACGCACCAGCCAGCACTACTAGCAGGCTCAGCATGGTGCGGCGCGCATGCTAGCTGCCATGTTAGCACCACTTACCCCTAGTACTCGGTTTGCTCGGGGCATTCCGATGCTAGGGGTATTTTGGTAATTGTTGATTAATTGATTTTAACCGTCTCGTCTTTTATCAATTCGACTCGACTTGTGACGCTCAGTCTCAACGCTCCTAACTCGATTTCCGACGTCTATGTTCATAATACTCGAGCAACTCATTAAACACATTGTTTGGCCTACTGTTCCCATTGTACAAATCAACAATCGATCTGAGAGTAGCCTAATAAGATCTAACAACCACGAAACAATACCAATGAGTTAATAAATTTCATCAGAAAACAGACAATGACCACGAGCCACGTGGTTATCCAGCAAGTGGCAAGAGTATCCCACCGACATTTACTTGAGTTGCTTTTCTCTCTCTTTCTTTTTTTTTTTTTTGGTCTTGGTGTTGGCTGATTTTTTTTTTAAACTGAATGTTTGCCCAAAATGTCGTCCACCTTACCTCGCCTTGTTATGGTGGCTGAGAATGGGGAAGGGGGCGTCATACTGTGTAGGTGGGGAAACTGGGAAGAATGAGGCCATTAAAGAAGAAGCAGCCTTTTTCATGGGATAACAAAGGATTTTATTTATTATGTGAGGGTATTTTAGACAAACTAAAATATTCATTAAATGGGTAAAACTCCTCCCCGAGAAACAAATTTGAGAAGCTTCAATTTGTAGCTTCTGTTTCCAAGTCCCTTAGAAGCTATTTTGGCCCTTTTTGGGCTTCTCAAGAAGTAGAATTTACTATCAAAAAATATGGTATTTGGCCCAGTTTTAGCTTTTGGGTTCTAGAAACTCTTTTAGAAACTTGGCCAAACACATACTAATTCCTTTCGGATTAATTCGTCGTGACGGATCGTTAGTTGCTTGGGTGTGACCCGAAGGGTTTAGTCAAGATTAAACTGTAATATTAATTATATATTAATATTACTGATCGGAAGCGGCCTCCAACTAGGCATTCCGATCACTTGACCTCACTGAATAATTAGCTTCCTAATAATTTCGAACCCTCTATCGGAATAATACACTTGTTCAAAGGACATCATTCTTATCATTACTTAAATAGTCCTTTTATACTACTCCGCTATCATTCTTACGCCACTTTAGTCATTTCAATAGCCCAAACACTATTTTTAGCCCAAAATCCACAAAACCTTAGCCCGATTTTCCTTTCTACTAACTACAGCCTAAAACCGAGCAATTATGATTTTGCGATTCATAATGCAAATCCTACATAGTTGGATATCCTTTGAAATTAGCTTCCCAATTATATATCATACGTCCAATTCCGGTTTAAAACGAATGAAATATGAACAAAATACTAAACTTAGTCCAAACCCGACACCCTTGCACTATTGGGACATATCTTAGAATCTAGAAATAATATAGATCTGATTTAAATTGGTTTGAAAGTAGACTTGCTTTACAACGGAATATTATTTGCCTTTGAGTTCAGGGTTAAAATTGACAATTAAAAAAATAAAGGAAAAGTGCCACTACACGTCACATTTGCCGTGACACGCTAATTGCAACATGCCACACCAATTCCAGAGTGGTATGCCAATTCTAGCATGTTACGATGCATCTACGTGTGTCGCATTGCACTTTCAGCTATTTTATATCTTTTTTTGCTTCTTTGTCTATAACTACCAATCTATTTTCTAATACCCATACAACCTAAAGACGTAAAACTCTAACATATATTTCTATTGTTTTTAGCTTTGTTTCTAATTCTATTCACGTAATTTCCTTAAATACAAAATATCGTGATAATGTAATGGCCATTCTCTCAGATTTCTGTTCCGCCTCCGGCCAGATGATTAATCTTCAGAAATCCTTTGTCAAGTTTAGTCCAAATACTCCCCCTGATTATCGGGATTACCTATCTCGCAGTCTTCGGCTTCAATCAAAGGATTCACTTGGAACCTATCTAGGCCTGCCTGTGGATATGGGACGGAGTAAGGTTTCGGAGTTTAAATTTTTGATTGATAAGATTGCTAGTCGACTGTCCACTTTCGCTTCTGTGCGATTGTCAGCTGCTGCAAAACTGGTTATTATCAATTCAGTGTTGGTGGCATCTTTTAATCATATTCTGTCTGTCTTCAAGATTCCGTCTTCTGTTGCTTCCCAGATCGACAGTATGTTAGCCAGCTTCTGGTGGAGATCTTCTGGATCTACTAAGGGCTTGGCCTTGCGTTCAGCCTCTCTCCTGCATTTGCCAAAAGGCTTGGGTGGCCTGGGTTTACGAAATATTGCTTGTTTTAACTCTGCCCTTCTTGCTGGGACTGGTTGGCGAATGATGCATAATCCTCAGTTGTTGGTCTCTCGTATCATGTTTTCTAAGTATCCCTTTCTTGCTACTGCGTCGGAGGCTAGGGCTTCTCGACCCTCTTGGGGGTGTCGGGGTTTACAGGAGGCCCTGACAGCGGTTGCTCCTGGTTTTAGGTGGAAAGTCGGTGATGGTAGGAATGTTCGTATTACGATTGATGACTGGGCTCCTGGTGGTCCAGTTTCTTTTAAGCCTAGTTTATCCCAGTCGGATCTTCCGACTCTTGTATCCGATATTATTGATCCGCGTTCTAACGCGTGGGACCCTTCAAAGGTCCATAGGTATTTCGACAACCCGACAGCTGTTCGAATTTTAGGTTTGGATCGTCCAAGGGTGCTCATGGACGATTTTGTGTATTGGAAATTTACTAAGGATGGTTCCTTTTCGACGAAATCTGCTTATGCACTCTTGCTTTTAAAGACTTCCAATCGTCTTTCAAGGGGGTCATTTTCCCCTTCCTGGTGGGGAAAATTCTGGGGTTTACCTCTGCTTCCAAAATGGAAAATCTTTGGCTGGAAGATTCTTCAGTCTGGTCTTCCGGTGGCGGCAGTGTTAGCTGCTCGTGGTCTTTCTGTCGACCCTATTTGTTGTTTTTGCCATAGGGAGCTGGAAACGGTGGACCATTTATTTAGGGATTGTGACTTTGTTGTTTCTTTATGGGTCAGTAGTTCCTTCCAGTTTAATCGCCGGGGTCTTCTTTGCCTGTCTTTCCCTCAATGGTTTTCCTCGATGATTTCTTTGTTTAGGGTGGCTAAGGACTGGGAAAACTTGGTCAGGTTTTTTGCTCTTTTATGGGCTATTTGGCTTTCGCGTAATAATGTTAGGTTTCGGTCCCAAGCGGCTTCCTCGAACGACGTTCTGTTTCTTGCTTCTCAGTGGTTTTTGCGAGGTCAGCAGGCTCAGGACTTCTGCACTCATCCTTTCTTGGAGGATAATCGTCTCAGGTCTCCGGTTTCAGGTGTTGAGGTCACTATTTGTGGAAGGATTAATTCCGGGGTTGATATCTGTCTCATATGTGATGGTGCCTGGTCGGCACTGGATAATTCGGGTGGTGCAGGTTGGATTTTTCAAGATTGTGGTTCGCCTTTAGTTCAAGGGGGAGGTGCCCGTGCTTCTTTCTCCTCCTCGGCGCTCCATTCTGAGTTACAGGCGTGCTACTAGGGGTTGCGACATGTCCTCTCGAGGGGTTTTCGTAAAATCCTTATTTTGTCTGATTCCGAACGCCTTTGTTTGATGTTGGCCCAGAAACAACGTGATGACATTTCCCTATGCTGGCTGGTTCGGGATATTCGTGCTCTTTTGGCTACTATTGATGTCTGCAGAATTCGGAAGGTTCCTAGGCAGTGGGTTTCGCCGGCACACTGGTTGGCTGGGAAGGCTCGAGTTCGGGAGTTTCTTTTCTGGTCTTTTTAAGTTGTTTGTTTTTTGTTTATTTGTTCTCACTGTCAAAAAAAAAAAAAAAAAAAAATCTATATTTGAAGAGCTCTCCCATTCATCTATCAAAGAATTCAACATTATGTTTGAAGAGACAACAAGCTTCCCGACATTTTCTTTGTAGACTCATCAAATTGCTTTGAACAGAAGGCCAACACTTTAGCATTTACCCAATTATCTTTTATTGAAACTCCATCCTTAAGCTCCTTACTTTTAAAATCAGGGTCATCTTCCTTGAATAATATTAAAATCTTTTTCAAATTTCAAAGCAGTTTTAAGCATGAGATGAGATATGTAGAATACCATCTAGTTGATACATCAAGACAAATGGAGCCTTTACAAGAAACTTTCACAAGCACAACAGAGTGTGCAAATAATTTTACTCTTAAAGGATAGCTCCTCACATATCTAATGACACTACGAATACGAGAATTCAAGATCTTTATCAAATATGAACCATCTTTTACAATCAAATTCAACACATGATAAATACGTCTTATAATAAATACTCTAAAACCGTAAGAATCGCAACCCGGATTGTAGGATCGCACTTAATTTAGACCACATTTGATAAGAAAATACTAGATCATACTTTAGAAAATTCGAACCAGAACATCTTATTTTCGGCAAATGAACTAAGCCTCAATTTTAAACATTTTTAGTTCATATTTTTCGATTTCCCATTCAATCTTGGTTTATCAACAAGAGTTGACTCAAGTTGTAAGTAGCTTGATATCGCTTAAGGGAGGTCTCGAGTTCGAGCCTTGCCGACTGAATAAAACTCTTGTTTGACTACTCATCCTCGGTGAACCGGGTGGGGCAAACTCAAAAAGTTCAATCTCGGTTTTAAGATTGCCTCACTTACATTGGGCTAAGGAGGTCAAAAAGTAGCCCCAAAAGCATTGGGCCACAATTCGAGCATTCTTCTGTACCCTAACCTCAAATCCTATCCCAACCCAAGCCAACCATATATCCCCAAATCAATTCATCGCCTTACCTCCCCTTTCGGTAAACCCTAATTCTAGGGTTTCTCTTTCCCAGCAAAAATCACCCAAAAACCTCCATTGTTGCAACTTCGCAGCACCAACAAGAAGGAATTCGGTTGTTGTTGCAGTCTCGAGGAGAGAGAAAATGGGAGGAAAGTGCCCGCACAGAAGCGTCAGGAAGAGAAGATACTCGCACAAAACTCATCGACGTTCCAAATTTGAAGTTAAAGGCGACGATATTGTCTACAATGATCTCCTGAAACCTGATGAAAATCGAAAGCCATTGCCGCTTGATGAAGATTTGCCTGGTATGGGTCAGTATTATTGCCTTCATTGTGATCGTTACTTCTCCAATGTCCCTGTTAGGGATGAACACTTCAAATCCAAACGTCATAAGAAACGGTTTGTATTTGCTCAATTTCTTAATTTTGATTTTGATATTTATTTGTTTTTGTTCGTCTTAGTTTATGATTTATTGGGAAATATAAATTTGTTAGTGGGTTAATTTATCTATTTTTTTATAATGATTCTATTTATTTTCATGTATAAAATTGTTCATTAATTTATTGTTTCGGATTAAAATGAGCATTGCATTGCTGGGGATGAAATTTGGAGTTTGACGTTCTGAAATTTTGATGGGGTGAAGTTGGTTGGGGTTTTAGTGTGTAAGAGAAGAATGATATTCTAAATTGAAAGATTTTACTTGAAGATGTAGTGATGTAGAGTGATTTTTTCGCCTTCGGTGCTGTTGTTTCGGTGCACGGTTTGGTTTAGTACATGATGAGATTGATTAGGCTATTTGTTGCGTTTGTTATTCAGACATGGATTTTTTATTCCTCGCTTGCTTTTATCAATAACCTGGGTGAGTGTATCGAGTTTGGTGTTTTGGGGTTAATTGCCCTTTAGAGATTACGGAGTATCTTTGTAGAAAGTAGTATTTAGGAGCATGGTTAACATCACTAACCAAAATACCAAATGTATGATTTTAGTAATTGTAATATTTGATTGGGTTTTTCTACCCCTAAGGTATTCACTTTTCCTTTGTCCACCAATTTTCAAAATTCCACGTTGTAACCCTGAAGTATCTTTAGTGTGTACGATGTCTAGAAAGAGAGTCAAAATGCCTTCTTCTTACTATCTATTCAAAGTATATTCTCAATCGGCGAACCCTACCGTTAAGTTGCCGTTAGTTTTATATTTCCTCACCACCAAAACACAGCCTTCACGACCCACCACCCACCAACACACCCCAAGCCGCCCGCCGAACCCCACCAGTGACCCCTACCATCACCCATAACAGCCCCACCACCACTCATTGTAGGCCCACCACCACCTAGTGCACCACCAAAGAAAGTGTTCAAATTAAATTTTCGACAAATTGGTTTATGGTTTTGTTTCATTGGATTTAAATTGCAAAATTAAGTTGTTAATTGTTGTTTTCGTTTTAAAATCAAAGAATTTGGTTCAAAGCAATAGAAAACCCCAAATTTTCCCCCAATTTGATTTTAATTGTTATATCATCAATTTTGGTTCAATTAGATTGAGATTAAATACACAAAACTTGTTTTAATTGATTTTTCCAACAAAAATCTGCATGAATTATGGTTCAATTGATCGAAATTGTTCGACGTTTGCCCAAAATTTTTCAAAAAAAATGGTCGAAAATCAGGGCATGAAGAGGTGTTGAGAGAGGAGGGTGACACGGTGGTGGGTCGAGGAGAGAGGAGCGAGGCTCGGTGGTGCGGCTAGTGGTGCAGTAGTGGGTACTTGTGAGGGAGGAGAGAGAGGTGTTTGGGTGATTTGGTTTTTTTTTTTTTTAAAAAAAAAAAGAAATAAAATTATTTATTTTGAAGTTAACAGAAAGTTAACTCAAGTTAATGTTAACAGAGGGGTTAGGGCAGGGTTACATTGTACACACTAAAGGTAATTTGAGGTTACAGTGTGGAATTTTGAAAATGGGTGGACACAACATGGAAAAGTGAATACCTTAGGGTAACTGTGTAGAAAAACCCTATTTGATTTGATGGATGCCCATTTTGTTTATTGAGGAAATTAACGTTTCTTGAGTTGGCTTTGCTTAAGCTTTAGTTTTTAGTGAATATAATGCGTTCAAATGCCTGCAATTGGTCAATATATGATGATTGCATTTGAGTTTTCGCAATGGGTTTAATACAGGATCGAAATATTTACAGTTCAGGATAATTATGCTAGTAAGTGCAAGATAAAATTCTGTTTTGAAGAATGAGACAGTATAACAATCTTCTAACATTGGTCATTTAGGTTATTGCCAGGAACCGTTTTATAATTATAGTTGGTTCCAATGTAAAACTACCATGTTTGTTTATGCTTCTTGAAGCATGCTGATATTCCATGGTTAATTTTGTTATGTCTTATTGTGGAAATGGGAATATTTGTATGAAAGAAACAAGAGTTGGAGATTATTAATAGTCATATATTTATATTGAACAGTGTCTCGCCCTTCTTTTGAATGTAAGAGATTTTATAATAGAATGAAGATTGGATGGTAGAAGACCCTTTTGTTGATTGGTGATACTGTTGATTGAGAGAAAACATAAATTTTAAGGCTTTTAACCCATTTGAGGGAGAGATTGAAGTGTCATTCGTGTATAATCCATGAAGAGTAATTGAAGTGAGAAACCAAGTGTTTCAAGTTTCGGGTTTTATTTAGGGATGGAAAGGATAACATTGGGTTTATGCTTGGTTGGAAAATACTGAGATAATAACGGGCTTGAGAGCAATCTAATCAAGTGATATTAGGTGAAGATTTTTTGTCACTTTTCTTCTGACCGTGAAATCACAAATCATGATATGAGCAGCTCAAAAGGCCAGAATACTTGAAAAAAGAAAATATGAAGTTTTTAGTAGTTGTTCCCAGTTGCATGCTAGAGTTTTGGTGTTCCCCTTCTGTGCAAACTTGGGCCAAATTGAGATTCTTATTCAGGGTGAGTGTTGAGTGTTGTGTCCTGGTTTATTAAACTCAATAAAGTACTCTCTTTTGTTTATCAGATTAAATTTCTATTCTGAATAGCAATTAAGCCAAAAGTTTTATCATTCTAACAAAGTGCTTTGTTGGAAATCAACGACACTCCAGGAATAATAATGATCAATTTTTAGAAACGTAGCATAATGGGGCATGTATAATCTCAAAGCTTTTTGTTGTACAATAGAACAACATTGTGTCATTGTGTTACTAAATATTACTTCCTCTATTTTTAATTGCTTGCAACACAATGGCACGCAATTTGAGGTCGAGATTGTAAACAAATAAATTAATCTAAATAATTTTTACGGATAGTACCTGTTTTTTTAATAGATTTTTACGCATAGTACCTGACCCTTCTCCTAGAATTGCGTGTCTAAAGTCTGTGTTGCAAGTTTAAGAAAACAGAGGAAGTATATTCTACTGATAAATGAAACAAATACAGCAATACTCAATTGAAAAATTATCTTGTTCTAGCCTATCCTTAGTAGGGATGGCAACGGGTCGGATTCGGAGCGGATTATGCTAAATCCGACTCCGATCCTACAGGACGTTGGAGGCTAAATCAGACTCCGACATCCGACTCCGAGACTCCGACTCCGATTTCAATATCCGACCTCCGACTCCGATCCGACCCGACTCCGAGTTTTTTTTCGTTATTCAATATACTTTGAGTATTCAATATACTTTGAGAAATTGGGTTATTTGGGCCTTTACAACCCACACCTAATGCCACCATGACACACACCAAAATCCACAATCTATCGGAGTCGGAGTCGGATTATCCGTCATAGTTGGACATTTGTCGGAGTCAGATTTTTTTCCCGGTTTTTTTTGTAGGATCCAACTCCGAGTCGGAGTCGGATTATTTTAACGGAGTCGAACTCGGATTACTTTTTTCTCGGACTCAGAGCGGATTTTTTACCTCGGATCGGGGCGGAGTAGGGTCGGATCCAAATTGGATTGCCATCCCTAATCCTTAGCCTCTTATTAGAGAATTTTATGCATGGCTCGAGCAATTTTGTTGGTTTTTTGTTCAGCCATAAAGAATGGAACAATTTGTAGTAAGTTAAAACACCTATTTTCTGTCAGTGATTCTAGTTGTAAAATTATACCCTCCAGTTGAGGATAGTTACAAAATCATGCTGACCCCAAAAAAAGGGATGTTTATGGGCACAGCAGATGTGATAGTCTTACGTGGCCTAATGCTATAACGCTCAACTGGAAGGGTGTTAAGAAAAAGCTTTACCTTTAGACAGGAGGATAAATTGCAGCTTTGGACAAACCTTTCTTGGGGCTGTCTGCAAGGATGATCAATGAAAGATAGATAAACCAGTTCTGGAGAAGAAAATTAAGAAACAATCTCCTCCTATCATAAATTGATTGTTAGATGCAGATGAACTCCATTGGTGAAAGTTAGCTTATATTGTTCTAATATCCAACGGTTATATATTTCATCTTATTTTTCCGAGCTGTTACCCTGCTGGATTGTGTAGATGATCCCCAGGTTTTGACTATCTTGAGCAATTGTGTTGCAAGTTGCCTGAGTTCTCAATTGTTTTCGTTTTTTCTTATATTTGGTATTGTATGTTTGTAGCTCTTTTGAAGGAAGTACTGCAATTGTTCAATAATAGTCCAAAGACAGTTAGAAAAAGTCGTATATATTGTGAATTGGAAATGGATTATGTTTCAATTTTGCATAGTGCCCCCATTTTGAATGAATGAACAAAAGAGGGTACTATGGGCAACTTTTACAAAGGTGATTTTAGTTAAACATGTTAATTTTTTGAATATGATAGGCTGTGAATTTGTGGCAGCTATAAGAGTATTAAGCATTCGACTTCCCAGTTCCCCCCACTCCCTACCTCTCTTTCCCTTTTTATCTCCTTTGTTGTTATAAGCATTAAATTGGCATCCCTAAGCTTGATCATTGTTTGTATATTTATTCAATATTATTTTCATTTGAGCAGTTTGAAGATTATGTTAGGACCTGCACCGCACACGCAACTTGATGCCGAACTAGCTGCTGGTATGGGCATGCCGGATAATGGTCCAAAGTTGATGTCTATGTGAATTGTGAAATCTTCTTTTTCCCTTAAATGATAAATATTATTGTTCAAAAAATGTAGCTAGATCAGAGAATCTTAAAAAATGTTGGCTTAGTAAGAATACTTTCAGGCTTTATTATAAACTTGTTGCTGGTTTCTTTTTTCAGCTGTGTACTGTACATTCTGTTTAAGAACGGTTTAATTGCTTTGCTTCCGCCTCCTTCTGGACTGTTCCAGACCCAAACAGTTTAGCTGATTTTACTACTGCTGGACCATTCCTGCCCCAAACAGTCTTGCTGATTTTACTCCTGATTGAGTGCTGGACCATTCCAGCCCTAAACGTAGCAGGCTGAATGTCCTTGCAGTGAGAAAGGGGTGGGGGTGGTATATTAAGTATACCATCAAGCTCCGAGCTACTAGGCAATAATAGGCATCCTTCCATAGTCCTTGATATTAGATGTTTCTTTTCTTTTTTTTTTTTTTTTTTTTTTAAAAAAAAAAAATAATTGACGGGGATATTAGATGTATTTCTATTCCTTCTCTCTAAAGTTGGAATTGTGTATGCTTTACTAGATTGGGGAATTTTGTTTAGTCTTTACACAAGTAGCTGGCTAGGGTTTGTAATTTGGGTCATCAGGTCGAGTTCGGCTTATGCTTTGAAATTATCAAAAATAGTGTAAAACGTAATATTATTACGAAATATGAAATTTGGGTTAATTCGGGTAGAGTTCGGGTTATTGGGATCGGGTTTCTTTCAGTAACTTTGAGTCAAATCTGGGATTGCCAGCCCTCTAGCTGACATCCCAAGTAATTTATTAGCTTCATGGTGCACATTCTAGATTGTAGATGCCTAAGATTTTAATAGTCGAATTGTTTTTCGAAATGTGAATAATGTAAAAGTGGATCGATTAGAGAGAGGGGGAGGGGGAGGAGGGGCTTTTTCTTTATTTTTTTTATTTTTTACAGTATTTTCATATCATATTGGGTTTTGTTAATTATTTTCTATTTTTCTTCATCGTGTATAGGCATGTGATAAGTCGTTATTGTGAAAGCCACAACAAATAGGAATATTAAGGTATCGTTGGCAAACAATATCTCTAGATTCTAGTAGGCAAGAGTGCAAGACATTATGGAGTAATGCCAAAGAAAGATTTACAATGTAGGGGAAATATCTAACTTCCAAATCTAACTAATTTCCATTTGTATTGTTATGTGCAAGCCAAATTCCAGATTTTTAGAAGTAAAATTCTCATTACTAGAGAGTAGAGACCCCCAAAAAGGTTCATCAATTAGATCCACAAGAAAGGGTACCTTGAATCAGTAGTACAATCTCACTTTAGTATCCACCAGAGAGCTTCTATGTCCCAATAGTAGTCATCTTTTAGAAATGGTCTACATTTAGATCTAAATTAGCCATAATAGAAGGGTCACCTCGTTACAATATGACATAATAATCTACAATAAGATTTGAAATCTTTGTCGTCGGCTTGTAGTTACCATCTCCCATATAGGTGATTAACGATAAGTTTCAATCAGTAATTTAATGAAAATGAGTTTAGTTAGTAAAAATAATTTCTGTTTGATAAATTTCGAATTAAATTAAGGGCATGTTCTGATTTACTGAACTGAATAGAGCTGAAATGAATATTTTAGGAGAGAAGGAAATTAGGAGCTAAACTAAACTGAATTGATTGAAGCTGAACTGAAGTGAACTGAACTGAAATCAAGCTGAAGAGAATAGACCCTTAACTTAGCCTAAGTTCACACGTTATTATAGTATTCAAGTGGTTCTGGGCATTAGTCATTAAGGTAGCATGTGGGGATAAAATGCAAAATTTAGTAAAGTACACTCACCAAAATAATTATCCACCGAGTTATAATGTCATTAAAGGGCATAGACATATGCCAAGATTAATGGGTTTGTTGTCCCTTAATTTTGTGGTGATGAATAACCCCCTATAAATAAGGAGAAATATGAATCAACCATTAGGGCATTAGGTACCATATGATTTCCTACAAGTAATAAAGTCAAATTTAATAATAGGTAGATTCTAGACAAAGATTATGTTGACAAGATTATGTTTTTTTTTTTTTTTTTTTTTTTTTTTTTTTTTTTTTTTGAAAGGAAGATTATGTTTATTTACTCATTTCGAAATGAGCAAAATACTAGCTGACTTTTTTTTATTCACAGCACAAGGCAGAACAATTACTCTTCCGCATTTGATCATCCTTTGTTGTAGCTTCCTCTGCTCTTAAAGAAAAAAAAAAAAAAAAAAAATTCACTATCCTCATAATTTAAAACAATAAGTGGTCACTTGGGACCACTCACACCCATCTAAAGCATAAACATATGCATGCTTTTAAGAGCAGAATAATTTAAATGTCATTTTCTCCATCTAAATGTCCTTTTCAATTTTTGTTTTTATTTTTGTTTTTTAAAAACTAATTAATTAAAAAACACAAACTTTAAAAAAAATCGGGTGTACAATAATTATTATACATCCATTATAATGATAACCCTAAAGTTACCCCAAAAATGAATAAAAGTTACCCTAATATGCATAAAAGTAACCCAATACAAATAAAAATTATCTACACTTCATTAGTAAAGAATCACATTTTAAATGACTTTAAATCAATTATTAGTGATTGAATGCAATTAAATTACTTTTATAAAACTTTTCTTGTTGTCTATTTATATAAAAATTGTATTATATTTAAAATTACCTAAAAAAGGGCAAAATACTACCCTAAAATTAGCTAAAAGTTACCCTTATACTGCTCGATATACACTAATATTAGTGTAAACCGGATGTATATAAAAAGTTTTTCATTAAAAAAAAAATAATAAAAAATAAATAAATAAAACTCCTTGGCTCATGCACACCCCACATAAGGAGCCCACTTTTTTGTGTCCTTTTAACCCAAAAGAAACTCCATCTTTATAATTTACTTGTATTTTTCAAGTTAGTAATGTGTCATTTCTAAGAGTCCACTTTCACCTTTTCATGTGTGATATTACGAACGTGCAACCACCACAATGAAACCAAATACTTAAATTATTTTGCTCCCCCGTTTATATCACTCTTCCGCATGCTCTGTCACCCTTTATTATTTTCCATGCCCACAACCAATTTCCTCATTTAATCTTCTACTTGTTCTATTTTGTGCTTACTAAAATTCTATGGGTGCAATAATGAATAGTGTAAATGCATCCCCCCTTTTCAATTGTCTTTTACTTCATCTTACGGAGCGATAAATTACATACAAATATTTCGTAGTCATTATATTATATTACGTTTTACGAAAATTTAGTTGCTAAAAAAAAATTTCATACTCATTATATTATATTACGTTACGGAAATTTAATTGCTAAAAAAAGTTACGTCTCTTAACTGCCTAACCCATCTCAATTTTTGTCATACTTTACCCTACATAAACCTAACAATATTGATTTTGTAGTGTCCAATTATTTGATTCCAAATCCCTACCTTAACTCTTTTGTATAGTTAGGAAAGCCTAGTGGTTTAGTTTCAGCTTTGTCTTTGGTGTGTTACTCTGCTAGTTTTAAGTTAGTATGGCAAGCTTTGAAGAACTAAGGGGGATGTTATGTATTTCACATGTTGAAGAGAACGATGTCTCTTCTCATGGGTTGGAGTTTACAATTGGGCATTTGGAGAATCCTCATGGTATTTTCAATTTTGTTAAAAGTCTAAAAGATGAGGGAAACAAGTTTTACAAACAGAATCAAATAGGGTTTGCTATAGCAAAATACTCTCTTGCTCTTAAGTTGTTGTCCTTTGCTTCGGTTTGTAGCGATGAGGATAAATTGATGTTTTCGGGCATAGCTGTGTCCCTTAATTTGAACTTGGGTGCTTGTTTCATTAAGATAAAAGACTATGATAGAGTGGGTCAATTATGTTCAGCGGTTTTGTGTTTTGATACTACGAATGTGAAAGCGTACTACAGAAGAGCGATTGCGGCGTTAGAACTTAATAAACCTACCTTAGCTTTCATGGATCTTGCACAATCCCTAAAATTAGATCCCACTAATAGTGAGTTCAATCAAAAACTAAAGGAGGTGATCTCCTTATTAGGTTGGTCTCCGGAGTTCGTTGATGAGGCTCTTGCAGTAACAAGGGAGAATAAGAAGTTTAGAGATTATGTTCAATATGGGAAGGAAGATAATGGTAGGAACTTAGGAAAAAAAGGAAAAAGAAAGGAAGGAGATGGTAATGGTGATGGCCATGTTCGAAGGTGTAAAGGTGTGAATGACAACACCAAAATGGAAAAGAATGTTGATGGCAATTCTTTGGATTTGGAGGGTAAAATCAACCCTACCAACCAAGATCTTAGGCCCAACATTATTGATACCAATTGTGTCCTGAAGGAAACTTAAGAAACAAAAAACCCAAATCTGAAAGGGTCAGGTTTTCGGTTCTTAAGCCGAAAGCGAATTGATTCCTATTTGCATCTCACTCCAACAATATACGGAGCGATTTCCAAAGGACGAACAATACACTACTATTGTTCTCTCCATAAGAATTTCATCACCATCCGAGTAGCCAATCCTTTAAAGAAGATGAATAATGGTGAAACTCAAGATGCTTCTACACCAATGGAGTTTAGTCACCCCCCTGTGGAAGGGCATGATAGGTGTGAAACAACTCCAGATCTGATGCAAGAAGATCCAGCCATAGGAATGGCAAGTCTCGAGTCATCTTGTGAAGCTACATCAACGCTCCTACCAATTCAGCCGGTTTCTTCCCCTCTACAGACTTCCTTTCACCCAACAACGTCCTCCTCTAAAATATTGTTGGATTTTGTCTCGTCTTCCCGTCCCAAGTTTAGAAGGAAATTTGCCACTTTGCAAAATTGGTCTCCCGGGTTTACTAACTCTTTATTTAGCAGGTTAAGCGGCTCTAAAAGAATAGCATCCTGTCCTTCCGGGTATACTTGGTTTCCTAATCATAAGAAGTTGTATGGTCCGTCCCCCAATGTTCTGTCGTGCAATTCTGCTTTCTTTACTTAGTTTAGGTTGTAATCTTGCTTTTCATTTATAGATCTCTCTGTCAAAAAAAAAAAAAAAAAAAAAAAAAAAAAAAAAAAAAAAATCCCTACCTTAACTCCATTATTACATTACCTAGCTCTGACCTAGACATATAATTAATTAATTATCCTAACATAACCTAATATGATTGACTTGTTCTAAAGAAGAAAAAGATGGGCGCCTACAAAATACGAAGTACTCGTATTGGATTCATGTCATTTAAAAAGTTCATTTCATGTATTCATCATCAATATGACAATAAATCACTCGAATTACATATATGTGGAATCTGTACCCGTACTAAATCCTAGTGACCAAATCAGAGCGGATCGATACCTTTCGGATGTGTTGCATGTACAATAGCTAGGAAGTTGGATCCCAACAATGAACCTTTTGGATAAAATTACTATATTTCATAAGCTAAATTAGATAACACATACACAAGAAGCTATATATGACAGCAAAAATCAAGAATTCCAAACTGATGAGAAGGGATATGTGAGTATACTTTTTTTTTTCCCTCTTCCTTTCCTTTTTCCTATCTTTTTACTAAATTTGGAAATTCTTCCACCTTTTTTCAGCATCAGTTTTCCCTCCCCTCATCTTCTCGTGGTCTTGTGGAAGAGGTTGATCCTGATGCCATCCCTATGGCCTGACCGTGTGAGAACCTTTGTAACTGTATCATTCTGGCGTAACACCCGTCTGGATAGTTTTTTAACAAGTGTGAATGTGATCCTTGTTCCGCTACTTTCCCATCATCAATAACAGCAATAACATGAGCATTTCTAATGGTTGATAGCCTGTGGGCCACCACAATCGTCGTCTTCCCTGAGCAAGCACGGTCCAATGCATCCTGAACAGACCTCTCTGACTCTGCATCAAGTGCACTTGTAGCTTCATCAAGCAACATTATCTCTGCCTTCTTCACAAATGCCCTGGCAAGTGCAATCCTCTGCTTTTGGCCCCCGGACAATTGAACTCCTCTCTCCCCTACCTGAGTCTTGTAGCCCTCAGGCATGGCTGATATGAACTTGTGAGCATTTGCTAGGGTTGCTGCTTCTATAATCTCAGTTTCTGTTGCATTTTCATTGCCATACTTAATGTTTTCATATATTGTGGTGGCAAAGAGGCATGGTTCCTGTGGGACTAATGCCATGTGCTGCCTTAGGGACTTGAGGTTATACTTTCGGATGTCCTTACCATCAATCACAACTCTCCCAGACGAAGGATCGTAGAATCTCAGCACTAGAGCAATGACCGAACTCTTACCACATCCGCTGGGACCTACTAAGGCAAGAGTCTTCCCTGCTCGTGCCCGCAAGTTGATGTCTTGGAAGACAGATATGTCAGGACGTGTGGGATAGGAAAAGTCAACATGCTTGAGTTCTACCTCTCCACGAAGGCGTTCAGGAACCAGCGTAGCATCCTGTTCATCAGGTTCAATTTCAGTTTTTCGATCAAGAAGTTCAAACACCGACTTCATTGCACGTCCTCCCTTGATGAAATCAGGTGCTAGGGTTAAAGTCTCAGCAGCTCCATTGGCAGATACCATAAGGACCATGAAAACCCGAATTGTCTTAGAAAAATCAGAGATTCCATGCTTCACAAGCCAAGAAGCGTACCAGAGACCAAGAGCATATGAAGCATAAAGAGCAAATTGAGCTATTCCGTATCCACTACCTGCAATCTGTCCCTTCCAGAAGCAACGCCGTAAAGGAATTTCAAGATTTTTAGTGAAAAGGCCAACAATTTTCGTTTCCGAGTTGAAGGCAGCTACAGTTCTGACATTTGACACTGCTTCTCCTGCTAACTGTGTAGCCTTGGCATGAGCCGCTTCTAGGTCTCCAGAGAAACCTTTCAGAAACATTTTCTGTACCAGATTAATACATACATTAGGAACCATCACCATAATTATAAAAAAATAAAAAAATAAAAAAATTGAATGAACTGATAAAGTTACTGTCTTGTTTAGCAACTATCACATGGGAAATTGATGGTTGCACAATCCTTCTTTTTATCTTTTCAAGCATGCCATGTACAATTTTCAAACATAACTGTGGCGTATTCTGGAAAAGTAGACTAATTAACATGCTCATTTTTTTTTGTATTGGGATTATGCCACAGGGGAAACGTAGGAGAGGTCATACTTGGAACTCATGCTCTATATAATTGCACAGGTATTATATTCCTTAATCATATTTTGTCATTAATTATTCTGGGAAATAATTAATTTTAAGCACTATATATAATTGCATAAGCATGTCCTTAAATTTATCTACTTTTTGGCGGGGAGACTTTGAAATAATCAGCAAAGAGTAACAAACCTGCAGAACAGTAGCAGCAACGACAACAGGGAAGACCGCAATAAGTACAAGAGCAAGACGCCATTGCAAAACGAACCCGGCAGTACAAGCAACAAGCATAAGAGCGGAGTTCTGCATTATAACAGAAATCCTGTCCCCAATAGCCGATCGAACATTATTAGCATCAAGAGAAAGCCTAGCAGCAATTCGGGCACTCTCATTTTCTTCCTGATCAAACCACGCCATCTCATTTTTTATCACAGCTGCCATCATCTTCTCCCTAACCCTTTTCGTCAGATTCTCCCCAACCACATCCCAGAAGAAATGCTGTAGCGTGTTAAAGATGAGGGCAGCAGAAGAAAGTCCAATTAGTAAGTAGCAATACTTGGCAATTTCTCTGATCATAAAAGAATGGTCTGGGTTGTAGTAGACACTAAGGACAGCACTAAGAACATAGGCAAAGAAGGCACTGAGTGAACCACAGATAACGGAGCCCACAGAACCAACCAAAGCATAAGGCCATTCAGGAGCATTCATTTTAGCAAGACGCCAAAAGGAATTGGCTTGCTCCTTGAAAGCCAACTTCTCAGGCCTGTAACTTCCATGGGTGGCATCAATAGAGAGACTAAAATCAGAAGTGGAGAAATCAGAGAGCCGACGTGAATAAGGTGAACGACCATACGAAGAATTCCGTGCAATAATTGGTGAACTAACTGAGTTTCTGGCACTTGAAGGCCTGCAAGATAAAGTACAAGGTCATATACTACTTCAGATGTACACAGTTCAAGCTATTATAACTAACAAAGTCACAAGTTAAACTTTCTGTTTTATCAGAACCAAAACAAGTAATTTCCAGCTTTTTTTACGGGTTTTATAATTATTATGACTAGATTTTAAGTTCATCTTTATAAAACTTACTAAACTCTGCATAGCTTCTAACTTTATGTCAAACCCTAGCTTTTCTTTTCTCAATTTGTTTGATTGGCAAGTTTTTTGTAACATGCTCCTTAAGATTGATATTTAGTAGAGAATGATAACCATAACATGTTTTCTTTCCTGAAATTAAATAGGACTGATGCATTTTCAGCAGAAAGCAGGAATATCTAGTTTGAATTTGAATAGGATGATTGTCCTAGACGATTTTTCAAAGATAGTACCTGGCACTACTCTTTCTGGCATTATGCATGGCTGTTTCATGAGCCGTTTCTTGCATGCGAATGAGCTTGGCATAAACACTATTTTCGCCTTTGCCCATAAGTTCATCATGGGTTCCAATCTCTGATACACTTCCTTGTTGAAGTACAGCCACAAGATCAGCCTTACGAATTGTGGAGAGACGGTGGGCAATAACAAGAGTTGTTCTGCCGATCATAAACCGGTCAAGAGCTTCTTGGACGAGCTTTTCTGATTCAGAATCTAATGCACTAGTCGCTTCATCTAAAAGCAGTATTGCCGGGTTCTTAAGCATTGCCCTGGCAATAGCAATCCTTTGTTTTTGTCCTCCAGAGAGCTGCAAGCCTCTCTCCCCAACCTGTCATTTTCAGAACGTTTATCAGACTTTATTTATCAAAATTCCTGTCAAGTTTTTTGGATTTAATTCGCAGCAAGCCTACTGGTGAGAAAATAATTGTACAGTAAAATCAATGAACTGGAAGCAGAAAGTTGCTATTCCTCGTCAAAATCAATTATAGTCCATGTTTTGTCACATAAAATTTTAGTTCATTCCCAGCCCACAGTAGGAAATTTTCTACAGAAAAATAAAATAAGACTGTATTAACAATATTACATACAAGTATATTTTTTCTAAAAGACAAAGGTACTGATATGCCCAAATACTGCACTAAACTCTACTAGATATTGACACATGATTTTGTCAAGCACTGCTAATAGGATAGCATATTTGATAATGCATATAATGTGTCAAACTTCGTAATAAGGAATCTTGCTTGATTCTCAAACCATTTTATTAATTCTTTTAACTTAAGCTGACAGGATTTCAAAATTTTAGTACTTGTATAATAATTCAACAAGGCTTTGAAGTTTGAAGAAGCTGTCTTCGGTCTTCGAAGAGCCTCAAATTGAGGGAGTTTTATAATCAGAAGAAGAAACTTTGTAGTGGAAACACCAATATTATACTTAGTATAACATTTACTTAACTCTCTTTGACAATTAAACCCAAAAAATGAAAAAGAAAAAGAAAAGCAAAGAAATATTACTAATTAAATAAATAAATCAAGACACAGATAAGTAAAAGAATGGCAGTGAGTGGGAAATATAATACTAACTGACAAATTGCTCTAGTCCAAATGGTCCTTGTTTCAGAAGAGTATGCTATTAATATTTGCACATGCATTGTTGACTGGGACATGTTACCTTTTCTTTAAATGCATGACCAAACACCTTCTATTGCATTGACTTTTTTGAAAGGGAGAAAGTATTAGGTTTTGTTTGTTGACCAATCATCCCATTTTGAGTTACATAAGAAAGAAATCACGCCTAACTTTATTTTTCGAATACTCCGTATACAAAAAGTACACAGATCTAAACGTCCCTGTAACACAGCAATAAACCAATAAAATCTAAAAGTCCGGCTATCTCACGACTATCTTTTTAGTATTACTACTTGCACTAGTTATATGAAATTAATTTGGAGTACTCCATAAGGAATGAAAAACAAGAAAATAAAATAATCATAGAAATTGATTAATTAATGATTAAAAAACGAACATGAGAGATACTAGTAGTAGGCTAGTATATTCTTTTATCCAAGGTATAAAATAATGAACCATCCTCTTATTCCCTTATGGTTATTCAAAGACTCGAGCTATTTATTTAACAGTAAAATTTAACTCCTTGTGGCCCTTAAATTGTTAAAGAAAAGTGTAAAATGGTAAATTTTACACTGTTATATACCGAAGTTGTACGCTATTTACTTTTCTTATGCAAACTCTTTTATTGTGGGCAATACGCAAGCCAAAACTTAAACAATGTAGGAACATTGGACACAATAATTCAGACCAAGAATAGATAGAATTAATAGCTAAGTCAGATCCTCGAATCCACAACCATATCTGGTCAATGTTCCTAAGTTTGAGACTTAGACCACTACTCTTAACCATAATATGTGCAAAAACACATGAGTTATCATTAACATCAGAAACCACAACTAATAAACAAGAACAATCACACACCCACCTCCCCGCCCCCTCAGCCAACCGCCTTGTGAACCGATAACAAGATTCGTATCAAAGATATACAACATTTATAAGAAAAGGGTGAAATTGATCTTACCTGAGTTTCAAAGCCATCAGGAAGCTTAATGATAAATGAATGGGCGTTGGCGACTCTGGCAGCTTCTTCGACCTCGACCATGCTAGCATCTGGTCTGCCTAGGAGTACGTTTTCTTTGATGCTGGTTGCAAATAAAGCGGGTTCTTGGCTCACCAACCCTATTTGCTGCCTCAGCCATCTCAGCTTTAATGTTTTAATGTCATGCCCATCTAAAAATACTTGTCCTGCATACCAAATATTTATTAACAAACTACCCAATGAAAAAATGCTTCATTTATTTGTAAGAAAATAAATGACATATTATTGTTTTTACCTTCAGTGGGATCATAAAATCTCTCAATTAGAGAAACAACAGTGCTTTTCCCAGATCCACTACTACCAACTAGAGCTATGGTTTTTCCAGCAGGTACTGAAAGTGAGAAGTTGTTGAGAATTTTCACATCCGCCCTAGATGGATATGCAAATTCGACATTTTTGAGCTCGATTTGCCCTGTAACTGATTCCAATTCGATTCCTGATTCCTTGATTCGGTCAATACTTGGTTTGTGATCGATTACCATAAAAATCTTTGCTGCTGCAGCTTTCGCCTTGGCAAACGCACTCATACTCGGTGCTGATTGTCCCAAACCTCTGATTAACCAAATTAGTACAATATTAATCAAAATTTCGCAATTATAAAAAGTCTACAAGAAAGTCGGAAACAATTGATAGTAAACTTACATTCCACCAATCATGACAGCAAACATAGTAGCAATGGCAAGACCTCCATTAGTTAAATGGTGCCGAACAAGATAACCTCCATACCAAAGAAGTAGAGCATAACAACAAAACACGACGAAATAAGTTCCTCCCAATCCTAAACCCTTTGCTAATCCACTCTTGTACCCAAGCTTCTGGGCAATCTTCAATGCTGCCGAATACGTCTGTAAGGCTTTTGATTCACCCACAAACGCGAAAACCACCCGAATTTGAACAATTGTCTGCAAATTAGTACCAAATGAAACATACCCAGATCAGAAAATTAGCCATAAAACATGCTCAAAAGATCAAATTCAACAAAACCTTCAAAAAATTCTCGTTAAATCGTACCTGTTCGACGATATTCCCAGCCTGAGACATAGCTCCTTGGCTCTTGCTAGACAACTTAGCTAATGTAGTAGTGTGAATTCCACCAATAACAGCAATTAAAGGAACAACAGCAAGAGTTACCAAAGCTAATTGCCACACAGCAGTAAATCCCACCACAAAACCAGTCACAAATGTTGCCAAGTAGTGTATAAAACTACCCAACTGCAATTTCATCAAAAACATCATATTCAGCAATAATTCAACCATATAATAGACCAATAATTATGTGTATGAAATATGGTGCAAATAAAATAAAATTGTACCTTCTCACTGATGGCATCTTGAACAAGTGCAGCATCAGTGTTAATAGCAAAAACAATGTCAGAAGTTCTAACTTGTGTATCAAAGTACTGAATGTCCTGACTCAATGCTGCTTCCAAGTACTTAATCCTCATCTTTGTTGATTGCCTCTCTCCAGTCCACATCCAACATGCAATTTCTATACACCATATCATATAATAAAATTTAATTTGATTATAGTCCACAAAAAATAGGAGAAAAATTTTATGAACTAAAACCCCAAAAATAAATCACAAATTAAAAAAATTTACCTGCCCAAGAAGAAGCCCAAATTGCTGCTCCAACAACAAGAAAATAATATGCATACTACAAAAAATTGCCAAAAAGAGAAATTATTCAAAAATTTGAGTAAAAAAAATATAGATTAGAGATTAATTAAAAAGTAAATGAAGTGTACCTTTAAAACTTCTTGCATCATTTTATCAGGGTTATTAGAGTAAGAACCAAAAGAGTTAACAAGATCAGCAAAGAATCTAAGAAAAAGGGGTAAAGCACAGCCATGAACAAAAGCACCAAGAGAACCAATTCCCATCAAAATACAATCCAATTTATCAGCAAATCTGAATAACTCTTTGAACGCAACCGGAGGCGGTCCTTCTTTAGGTTTATCAGCTGATCCCGAAGACGACGATTGTGCATCTTTCTTCGCATTGCTATTACTGTTTCCATTACCATCAGTAGCTTCCATCTTCGAAGCTTGGAATTCTTGAAGATGAGTAGGAGGATTGGAGTTAAGAGTAGTGTTGTTATTTGAAGAGCCTGAAAGCTCAAGACCATGCATTTCCGACCATCTCCATTGTTCAATTGTCTTTATCTCTTTAGATTCTTTTTGTGACATTATTTGCAAACCAACCCAAATTTGAGCTTCTTTTATAACTCCCCAAAAAAAAAAAAAAAAAAAAAAAAAAAAATGAATAATATTAAAAATTAATTCACACCCACTTCATCTTTCTCTCTCTTCAAGATGGGTTTTTAATTTATTTATTTTTTTAGTTAATGGGGTTGAAAGCTTGTGGGAAACACCATCCCAAGAATAGTTGACAATTACTACTGGTAATAAGAATTTACATGTGATTCTGTGTTGAATTGGAGAGAGGAGAGAGAGAGAGAGAGTGAGTTACAGAAGATGTGTTTTCAAAATTCATTGATTTTGTAATTGTTTTTGTTTGGTTGGTTGCTTGTTTGTGTAGAAAAAAAGAAAGAGAAGCAAGAAAGTGACATGATAAGGGAAAGGAAGGAGAGAGAAAGAGTGGAATGTGGGGAGGTTTTGTACTAATTCTTCTTGTAATTTTAAAGTCTCCGACAAATTATACTGTTGTGTGAAAACTTGGAGGATCAACATTTGGATTTTTTTTTTTTTTTTTTTTTTTTTTGGTTTTCTTTTCAATTTTGACCCTATGAGCTAGAGCTGTACTAAAAAAACCAAGTGCACACACTATGTGAAAACTTAGCATGATCTAATTATGATTATTATTATTATTATTATTATTATTATATTTTAAAAACAGACAAAGTCATAGAACCTATAGAAAATTTGCAATTTCTATCTTATTGCACTCCAGGTTTATAAAATTCATGTTATTTTGATCTTAACTTCTTATTATTTCAATTTATGTATAATGTTATTTTTAAATAAATGTATGTTATTTCACCTTTTTTCTCAGTCATCTTCCTCCCACTCTCTTACTCCAACTCAAAATCAATCACACTTTCTCTCTCCTCTTTTCTTCTTCCAATTATATGGGTTTCTTAGAAAGCAATGGATCTGAAGCCATTTAAGGGTTCAAATGTCTTCATGTCCAGAAATTTAGTACCTCCTATAGTGTTCGTTTCTCTTCACAATGCCCTAAAACTCAACACTGCTAATGTTATTTTGATGTAAACTTATTATTATTTCAATTTATATATATGTTATTTTTACATAAGTACCGGTTAATTTATATAAATTAAAATAGCATGAGCTGAGGTTGAACTAAATAAGTAAATAACATATTGTTGTAACAAAATAACACAAATATTTAAGCAAAATAACATAAAGTGTAGGCAAAATAACTCAAAAATATTGTGTATGGAGTACCATGATCCATAGTACTCCATGAATATATAATACTAACTCTAGAAAATTAATGGAAAGTCACGTTACAATCTGGGCCCCCACTCCTTTAGCTATATCAAAGTCTACTCTAGTAAAAATATGAATAGCATCACGTGCCCCAATGTCCTGAGTCACTGAGAACTTCTAAACCCTCTTCAGCAATGCAACAACCTCCTTCTCTAATTCACCAAGTGAAGAAAAGGAGAAGGTGAGGAAACCATATCCAATTATTCGACAATTGGATTCGTACTTGACCCACTTTTGATGAGTTGTATTAGCCACAACCCGTCCATGAACAAAGTCAGATTGTCCAGTCTGTGTCGAAGGAGAAGACCCTGAAAAATCAACACATACATCCCGTCCTCGGTCCCATAAATAAAGTAACACATCTGTAGGTGTGAAGGTCCCATCGTTCCCACCAGACAACCCAATGTCCAACTCCTTTCCAGTTGAAATCCCAATTCTATAGCAAACATCAATAAAGGTATCTCGAACAATATTATACCGATGTTTAATACCCGCAATACCAGCACACGACACCGCACGATCACCAAAAATATCCCCAAGAAAAATCCTTGAACAAGCAGAACATGGCGTCGAGACAGAGAACAATGGAACACCCAACCGGTAGCACAACACACATCGGTTATAGGGTGATTATCAAAAATAAAAAAAAATGGGTTTTTCTAAGTAGTGCATCCCTTGTTTATTATTATTATCACTTCATTATACACTCTGTTATAGGATGATTATCAAAAATAAATAAAATGGGTTTTTCTAAGTTGTGTATCCCTTGTTTATAAAAAAGAAAAAAAAAAATTGTGTATCCCTCACTTGTTTATTATACACTCGTTAGAATTAATGTCATTGAGCGTTTTTAAACACACAAAGTTGAGGCATTTTTGGTACTTTTTTTTTTTGCCAATTTTAACCTCAAATTTAAACCTACCTCAAATCCCAAAAATACTCTCAAAAACCTTTATCGAGCAATTTACCTTGCTTAAAAAATTAAGGCATGCAAACCAAGGCGATCCATTGCACACACTGAAGAGTTTCTAGTAATTTTATGCCAAAATTGACCTCAAATTTAAACTTAAGAACAATTGACCTAAAATTTAAACTTAAGGATTTAAATGACCTATCGAAACCTTAACTAATGATCAATTATCCCGAATGCGAATCACAACATGTAAACTGAGGCGTTTTTGGTAATTTTTTGCTGGTTTTGGCCTTAAAATGGACCCTTAAGAGCCAAAATGACACTTGAGACCTTAACCCAATGATTTTTTCACCAAATAAATCGAGATAATTGTTGGGCACGCAAACCAAAGCTTTAATTATAATGGAAAGTGGTGGCAATAATTTAATTTTACCATTGATTCCAATAGAAAGTTAGAGGGGCTAGCTTAATTAAAGCTGAGCTAACAACAATTTATCGATCAGGATATAATTAGTGTGATTTTAGGATACCATGTAGAAACCAAAAAACAAGGGTAAGCTTAGAATTTTATTTGAAAAAAATATTGGAGCACACCTTAGAAACCTCAACCCCCCCACCCCCCTCCCCCCAAAAAAAAAAAAAAAAATCACCTATAACCCATATCAAGTTTAGGCTTGAGGAACTTAGGGCACCCCAGCAAGGTTTCTAAGGTTACGAATATAGCTCAGCGACAATGACATTCCATTTGGAAGCATCGACGTTCTTAGGATGCCTACAATGGCCTTTGGCAGGCTTACACAAAAATGCTTTAATAACTTAGTGTTACAACAGGAGGGTAGGAGTAGAGGTGTCAATTCAGATAAATGGATGGAGTTTGGGTCGGGTCTATTCGGGTCGGGTCTGTTCGGATCGGATATGTTCGGGTCAAAATTATTCTTTTAACTCGAATCGGGTCGGGTCGGGTCAAATTCGGGTTGGATCAAATTCGGGTCATGGTCTATCGAGTCCGGGTCGGATATGGGTTGGGTCAACTCCAGATCGGTTCATGTTCAGTTCGGATAAATTCAGATCAGGTTAAAAGCGAGATTAACTGGGTTAATTTCGGGTCGGATGAATTTGGGTCGGGTTAATTTCGGTTCGGTCAAGTTCGATTTGATTAAGAAAAGGTTGATTCGTTGATTCATTAATTGGTCAATTTCGATTCAATTCCTTTCTGTATTTGACTGGATTTTGATTAAGTTGACCTAATTCATATCCAAATAAGGTTATTTTTAAACTAGAGTTATTATTGAGTTTTTACCTTATTATTGGGTCAATATCAAGTCATTCATGTATCATATTTTTTATCGAGTTGACAGAAGAGGTTTTAATGTTCAAGTATTACAAATTATTTGTAGCAAATTTTAGATGAGACGAATATAAAGCTTAGAAAGTAATTTTATATAATTAATATGTATATGAAGTAAACTTGTTACTTGGATTATTTCTTTGTAGTAAAAAAAGTTAACTTATTAATAATTAGTAAATATAGTAGTGTAGTATAAGAACTTGAATTTAAAGGTCAATAATTAATTATGGTCGGGTTAAATTCAGCTCAAGTAAATCAAATCAAGTTAAAATCGGGTTGGGTTAATATCAGTTCGGGTCAAAACAGATCGGATTAGATTGACTATTTGCCAGGTCAATTTCGGATCGGTTGAGCTCGGGTCGGGTCAAATCGGTTCAGTTAGAGTTTGGGTTGGGTCAAATCGAATTCGGGTTGAGTTCACATTGGATCAAATCGGTGCCGGGTTAAGTTCGGATCGGGTCAAGTTCAGGTTCGTGTTGAGTTCAGTTCGGTTACAGATCGGGTTTGGGTCTTAAATTTCTCGGATCAAATTGGATCGATTACAGTTCGAAACGTATAGTTTTCTTCGTTTCGGTTTGGTTTTGACACTTCTAACTAGGAGGGTCTTTAGGAAATGACCCTATTTTGGACACTAAGGACGTTTTGGGAGGCATGTAGTCTCTTCGATATACACCCGGCCCCCGTCCCATAATGTAGTTTTTGTTTGTGTTTTTTCACAATATTTAAGAAATAGGAGGAGAAAGTGGATGAAGTACATTAATAAAAGTGGAAAGTACAATCATAGACAAAAGTTAGAGAGAGAAAGTGGAAAAAAGTAAATGGCATGTGCAAAATTCAAAGATAAATTAGAAAGTAGAATGAATAAAGTTAAAAAAAATGAGGGTACAATAGTCTTTACATACTATCCAAAAATTAAAAGAGGAACAACATTTTAATCTCCAAAATAAAAAAAAAGAGGAACTATATCATGGGACGGAGGGAGTATGTAATATTCACAAGCTTGATTGTTGAAATCAGCAAAGGGCAATAAGGCTCAATTGAGAATCATCTAGACACTTCAAGTGTAGAATTTTTTTTTTTTTTTTTTTTTTTTTTACCTCATGTTAAAAAAAAAATATTGGGATTTATTCATATCTTTCGTTTTTTCCTTTATATAGAAAATACATAGAGTTCCTCCATTATAACACTAGTCTCCGTTAAACAGTTCTATGGATTCTTAAAAGGTTGTTATATAATTAAATGTTGTTTAACCAATTGCTTTCAATAATACTAGGTATTAGTAAATTTCTTAATTTGGGCCGCTGTTAACGTAAGAAGTAGTTAAGCCCACGCTTTGTTGTCGTAATTGCAGAAGAACACCATCACTAAGCAACAAATTCTTCTTTTGTCTCCGATCGGTTAAACACTTTGAACCTCCCTACATTTTAGCTGGCATATTATTTTTATATTTATTACCCCACAATCCTCAACCCATCATATCTCATCTAGTACCAAATTTTCATTTTTTTTGTTGGAAGAAATTTATTTTTACTTTAATTTAATGTTCAATAATTTGATAATTTCTAGACCATGCAAAATTAGTGTCTATACAAATTACATATACATACATGCATGTATCCAATTACTTAACTTATATTTATATCCAAATTGTAACTCAAGGAATCAAATCTAGCTTACACTTATATTTCATAATTCATGTATAATACTACATTTTGAATTATTCACATATCATTTTTCCTATAAAGTTGTCCCAAATTAGCGGTAACATCTTTATTTAAGAATTAAATTCGTAATCTCACTTACTCAAAATCAATTTTGATTACACTACAAGTATATTCTGTAAAACATAAAGGAGAAAAAAAAAAACCTATCACTCACATCCTCAACAAAATAAAATAACAAATTAAAAAAGATGGATAGAATGTCAATTTTATTTTGATGTAAATTACAAAGTATCGAATTAATCCAACCCAAATTATAGTTACGAATCTAAAATATTGTCCTCAATTATGCAATAAATATCAATTTACTTCACAATACGAAATTACGTAGCCTATTTGTTTACAATTTCTAATGGTTCACAACTTATTTTTAGAAGAAAAAAAAAAAGAATCGTTTTCTGAAATATTTTGTAGATCGGTAATTGTCATTAGATTGTATTGATGCTATTAATTTACCCTTAATTTTAAAATAAAAGTTGGTTCGAGTACAATCAATAATATATTTTTCTATATTCCTAATATAATAATTATACAAACGACTTGTAATCGGAGCAAACCGAAAATAACCCCAGGCCAGTTACCACATTTGTGTAATTAATCAAGGGTTTCTGAATTTATGCTCTAAACTATCACTATGAACACTTGTATAGTACTATTATTATTTTTTTTGAGGAATAGTACTCTTATTATCTTATTCATAATCAACAAAGTTAATAAATAATTGGTGTTAGTTCCACTTGTCATCAGAAAATCTTGGGCCATATCTGCTGATTCTTATTGACAGCAAATTACTCCACTTAGTTTCTACTAATTTTAAGCACTTAGTAATATATAATAATTAACATTACAACTAAATTACTGAACTGTTTTTGATTAATATGTCAGAGAGTACTAACTAAACTAAATTATAATGCAACATTATATTTATATAGTCATGTTACATTCTTTAATACTGGTGCTTTTCAGAGAGCTTATAGTTAAAAGCACTTTAATTATTATCTTCTGGTTTCTGTTAAAATTATTAAATTAATGTATATGTAAACAAATGGCGATCAAGCTAGCTTTTTTGCAGAAAAAAATGATATGTAAATCGCAAAGCTCTGATTCTTCAATTTCTTTTATTCATTTCTAATTTAAAATTTGGTTTCTCAATTGCCAATGCCAACTACTTCAGGTTAAAGTTTTGGGTTAGTTAGGGTTGATTGAATTTCATCACCGTTTTTCGTGACTCCCTTAACGCCATAGTTTATGTACACTCTTTATCAAATACGGAATAACAAATAAGTAAAAAAAAAAAAAAAAATCTAATTATTTATGGAGTAATTTTCTCTAAAAAGGATAAACACATAAGCCATAGAAATCTCTTTCCATATTAAGAACGTGTTCTATATATCTATTGACTTGATTTTTGTGAACTTAGCTTATCATATATTTATCTAAACTTATATTAGTTGTAATTGAACTTAGGTAGCTAGCCGTATCAACCCTTAATTTTTTTTTTAAACTTTGAAATAATTAATAAAAGTCTTGAAATAAATAAAAATAAGGTGAACATAATATACCCAATCTAAAGCCGAATTTGAAAACAATACTAGAAATTTAACTACTTCATGTACCAACAAATGGTTTATATTTTGTTGAATTTACCGTGGTTATTAGAAATCGCAAAGTAATTATTAGCCTGATTAAAATTCAAATATTCTTGATGACACTACACATAAGAATGACCGAGTTTGGATCTAAAAAAAAAAAAAGACTAAATTCAAATAAAAATATGAATTCATCTCCAATTTTTTTAGAATTCAATTCTATTGTTTCATTGGCCTTTGATGTTAATTTTGCATTTAGTTAATATTTAGTTGGTTATATCATTGCCAAATGATTCTCTAAAAATAGTATTGATCACTAGATTAGTTGTTTTGGATCAATTTTTTAATAATTGAAACAAGTTAGCTTAGGTGAAAACAAAATTGAGAATTGGAGTTGAGCTCAAATATTGGGATATTTAGTCAAATTGGATTTGGATTATCAGAGATGGATGTCGAAGCCAAAGGAATCAAAACTTCAACAACTTGTAGAGTTGGAGTCAAATTATGCTTCATGTAGTCTGAATCTGACCCGTTGTCATTCTACTCATACATAGCTTGACCTTGCAAAATATAGATGATCTGCAAAAATAAAATACTAATAAATCCATGTAAGCAATTACCCTAGAGAATCTAAGACAAATTTTACCGTTAAATTAATTAATCTGTTAAAATTATGAAGCTTGATTAAGACTCCAAAATAGTAGTACAATAAACACAAAAGTCGTGAATATCTGCAGTTAAGATGTCCTTTTCTCTAATCCATCCCTTCAATAAAGAAAAATTAAATAATTTACATCTTTTATTTTCCACTTTATTTGCGGGTTTTCCACGCCGCTTGTACGGCTTGTCGCCCTAGGTTGATGACGATTAACAAATTGACAAAGGGGCATGGTTTTTCCATCCATTAACGTTCCCTTGTCTCATAAGAGTACTAACTAAAAACATTGAATCCAAACTATTTGGTTGACAATTTGACAAAGACTTGCTTCATAAATTTACTCTCTCCATATTTAAATAATTGAAACATTTTCACAGTTTGCTCTATTTATCTAATTTACAATGTGATATTTGTTAGTATATAAGCAAATTAAACGGAAAACTTATCTCAATGTTGTGTAGACCAATTGACAATTGCCGCGTCGTGGTAAACCACTGACCTAAAAGACGATTCCGCGCTACCCCGGTGCAGTAGACATCAAGCGGTCGCCCTCCAGGATAAGCACGGCGCCGGAATTTGTGTGCACTCACAAACCCGACTGGAACCAGAATACTTGCCCAAAAACCAAAAGAATATTTTTTAAAAAAGAATAAGAGAGTGTTTTATTTTTGTGTGTCATCTAGTAGTCAAGGAAGCTTGAATATATGTAAGTATAGAAGAAGGCAACGGCCAACCTTAATAAGTGGAGTATTAAGTGCCATTGACCAACTATTAAAATGAGTAATCAATGAGGCAACGGCTAGGCAATAAGTAACAACATTAATCAGCAATAATGCCCATTAAATTAGCAATAAGAGGAAGCTAAAATTAAGGGATTCCAATAGCCATTAAATCCCACCAGTCAAAAGAATAAACACCGTACCTTTCTTGGTTTTACTTCAAGAACTTCCAACAATATTTACATAAGAATAAACATAGTTTTGTGGGTATTTGTTGGAATTGTATCAATGTATGGTTTATTAATATTCAATTATTCAAAATTTTACATTAACAAACATGCACAAGTGAACTTTTTCACTTATTCAAATACCGAGGGTGTATTTATAGTTGTCAATTCGGGTATTTGGGTCAGGTTTGAGTCGGGTCGATGTGGGTCGAGTCAACTCAAGTCAGGTTAATTCGGGTAAATAGCACTACTTATGCGGGTCAGGTTAGGTTCAGGTCACTTTGGGTCATGCATCCCATCGGATTTGGGTCGGATTAATAACAGGCCGGGTTGAATTTGGGTCAGGTTAGTAACATATCGAGTCAAATTCAAGTTTTGACGGGTTTAAATAGGTTTGGATCAATCTCGGTTCATGTCGTATTCGATTCAGGTCAATAAAATACAGGTTATATTCAGGTCGGATCATGTTCGAGTTTAGGTCTTAAATAGGTAAACATATTGATGATCAAAGATAAGTGTTAAAAAGATACAAAGTAGTACGAATGAAAATAGACACTATGCTCGATAAGCTAATATACCGTATATTAGCTTATCGAGCATAGTGTCTAATTTCATTTGTTCTGTCTTTTTAACACTTATTTTTGATCATCAATATATTTATCTATATAATAAAGTTAAAAAGGCTGATATAATTGTTTTAAAAAAAAGCAAAAAAAAAAAAACCTTGTTTTACTCCAATTTGTGAGCTATTACCTTACTGGATTTTTTGTAAAATAATATCTTAATTAAATAAAGGAAAATTTGTCAAAAATAGTTCAACATTTAAATGATGTGCTAAAAATAAATAAGTCAACCTTTTGATTATTTTTGAATAATACAACCTTTAAAGGGTTTCCACTTTAAACAAGATATTTTATCTGCAATGTTAATGACCAGTTAATATTTTGTTTTATTTTTTAATAAATTTGTTAAGAGTTTAATTAACTCTTAATTGTGATTGATTAACAATTAAAATATTTTTTTCAAACAAAAAAACTTATCCCCCACCCACCTCCCCTACGAGCCACCCTCTTTCCCTTCCCCGGCGCCTTGCCAGTATTGTCCCCTCCTTGCCCCGCGGCGGCGGCTGCGCTCAGACCTCCTCTATCTCTGTCGCCGCTCTCACGCCACCTCTCTTCCTTCTTCGCCCGAACCACCAACCTCCCCTCCCTCCTCTACAAGCCTATCCCCCACCTTCGAAAATCGGTTTTCGAAATTCTAGCAATGGTGGGGAAGATCCGATTTTAGGGGTTTTTTTAGGGGAGGGAGGGGTTTTGGGTGCGTCTGACCTCGGAAATCAACAAGGGGGGCTGCTTGCAGGGCACCGGGGAAGGGCGTGGCGACGGTGGCTGGTGGGGGAGGTGGGTGTGGGATTGGGTTTTTTTTTAAATAATAATAATAATTGTTTTGAGGTTTTTTGGAATCCTTCGGGATACAAGTCTTGAATACAACCAGATGCTCTTGGACACTTGCAAAACAGCGAATATTCCGTTTGATGGAATATTCGCCTCCGACGATCAAGTGATTGAAAAACGAAGGAATTTTAGAGAGAGATAGTAGAGAAAAGTTGGAGCAAATTTCTTATGCAATAAATGAGATATCTCTATCCACCCCTCTCATCATAAATGATTAGGGTATTGATAGGGGTGAGAATGTATGCCCCTTTATGGTTAGTTCCCTAAAAAGGTGTGCTCTGATTGGCGACGGAATCTGGTGAGGACAAGTGTTCTTTGGGGGCGCTGTTTTAACGTCTTTCTCGGGATTTGGGGCTCCTGATTTAAGGAGGCCTTTTCTCCCATTAAGGTGCTCTCATGTTTGCCATGCGCCTTCTTCCTATTGGGCCACATGTCGCCCGGCTATTGGGCCACGTGTCACTATAGGATTTGGGACACGTGTTGAAGGTATTTTTATCCTAAACAATAACAATAATAATATTTAAAAAATAAAAATCTTAAATAAATAAAAATAAATCAAATTAAATTGTCAAACCAATAAAATAATGATATGTGTTTGACAGGGGAAAAACTAGGTCGTTGACTAATCCTCCCTAGTGTCAAACAAAACTTATAATCATTTAACAAACCTAGATACAAGTATAGAGGTAAGTCAAGGATTGAACCACTAGGAACAGTTATGTTCAAATGTTTTCAATTAACGCCTAAGCTAGGTCGAAGTCAAGGGTGAAGACAATACAAATCAACTACCAAAACAATGAATCAAACAAATAAAACACTAGGGAATGGGGATCAATAAGTAATGATGACAATTGCAACAACTTGGAAAGCACATGCCAATCAATGGTTGTGAAGACTAATGATAAGAGCTATCAATTGGAATTAAAGAGTTATCTCCTAATCGTTAAGCTAGGGTTCTCTACGAATAACAAACTAGGAGAATCACAATCCAAACCAATCAACAATTGCATTTCCTAAATCAATGGTTTGTGTCATTAGAAATCACAATGCAATCTAGCATAGTTCTCAAGGCCTAATCAAACTACACATATGCAAGCTTACATTAATCACTTTAATCTCAACAATCAATCAACATAATTCCCAAATTAATCACAACCAATCAATCATAAAGTTTTATCCAATCCCTATCAAAACAACTACTCAAGAATCATCATCTAATCAACAAGCAACTAATGAAATCAAGAATCAACAAAATATGAAGAACAATTACACTAATCAAGAATCAAACATCAAAATCAAATCAAACAAACATGAAATCAAACAAAGCAATAAAATGAGATGGAGTTAGAAATCCTCATTGATTGATTATGGAGATTTTCAATACAATTGTCACCTTAAATCTTCAATCTCTCAAATCACCAAAGAAATATCTCACTCTCTTTCTCTAAATACTCCTAAACTAACCCTAAAACTAGAGAGGGAAACTCTCAACTAAGCTAAGAATATGAGACCTAAAAGTGCATAATGAATTGGTTCCTTCCAAGAAATAAGAAGAAGAAGAACTATTTATATACAAAGAAATTAAGGCAAAAATCCCAAAATAGGCGAAGTTGGGCGCGCTCTCGCTTGAACTTGTGCGCCTGCGATAAACATGGTATGGAAACAGATCCCAAAGGTGTGCGCCCGCACAAGAATGATGCGCCTGCACAATTGAGGTTACCGTGGCGTGCTGGATGCTGTCATATCACGGTGGTTGATGCCGTGACGCGGTGTTTCCTACCATGTCACGGCATTCCTTGCAGTGTTGCGACGCTTCATTCCTGGGCGCTGCGCATCTTCCTTGTGCGCCTGCGCTGCTGGAGCAGGGATTTCCTTCAGTACGAGCATTATGTGGATTGTGCACCTTTCATGATCAACATTGGGTATGGAAGATTCAAATGGAGTTGACAGTGGGTTCAACACCATAATCTCTTGAGAGCGCAAGACCTAGAACTTGGAGCATGCCACTTTTTTTACATCTTGAGCTTTTCCAATGCTATAAGCTTAATCCAAAGGCATTTTCCAACTTATTAAGTCACCAATATCAAGACCCGAACCTCGTACAATACCTAAAACCACAAAAAGAGAGAAAATAAAGGAGAAAAGACTAAAAAAAACCATAAAAACACAAAATAAGAGAGAAAAAAGAAAATTAAAGAGAAAATGCATAAAAGTAAGCATTTATTAAGAAAGAAAGTTATGAAAAGAAGGTAAAAACAACCTAAAAACTTATCAAATGAGTGCCACAAATGACACTCATCAAATACCCCCAAGCTTAACTTTTGCTCGTCCTCGAGCAAAATAAAAACAAGCCAAGGAAAATGATGAGCTTATTCAAACAAACAAAAGAAGAGGGGAGAAGAGAATATACACTAACTCACACTCGTAGGAATCACGGTTATTTTTAGCTACAACAAGCCCTTAAAACCCCAAAGTCGCCAGTAAGGACGAGTGAGGTCTTATAAGGGTTTCCTAAGAGTTTACCCATAACTCTCCCAAACCAACAAACAAGGCAAAACATAAAAGGAAATCAAAATAAAAGAAAAGAAAAACATATGCTCTGGAAATGACTTTTGCAAATGAACAAGCACAAATGGATGCAATTCTTTCTAAAAAAGTAAGAGAGTGCACGTTTCAAGATATCCAAGGTTGATTGAAACATAAAATATTATAAGCATAGAGAACTAATAAGACACAATTCACCTTCATCTCAAACAATCTTACCGCGTTCTCCCTACTAGTTTCAAATCCACCTTTAGTGAGCATCTCAATGGTTCCTCGAAGGAACCGGAAAAGAAAAGATTCTAAAGCTACTCGACATCTTGACTATACAAACCGCTCCATAGGCTTGACTCACATCCCCCTCCACCGACTTGTGACTCAACCATAAAGGTCAAAAGGCCTTGGAAAGGGTTGTAACGTATGGGCGAAAAGGGTAAAGGTAGGCTAAAATTTGAGATTTGGTGGTATACCTTATTTGTGAAGCAAAGGGTGATCAATCCTCAACACCATAATCAAGTTATCACCAAACAAAAACACCAACACCCCTAAGCTTATTCAAAGCAAAAATCACAAACATATATACAAAAAGCGTAAGAACGCTTCCCCTCAAGGTTAAATGGAGCATTGTCTTCAATGCTCTAAACTAGGGAGATCACACTTACATCAAAACATTTTTGTGCTTTTCATTTTTCTCATTTTTTTGAAAATACTTTTTCAAAGCATTTGCTTTTGCTTTTCCTTTTTTTTTTTCATTTTATTGCTTTGTCCTCGACTCTTTTAACTATTGACGGCTTTTTCAACTTGCATTTGCCTTTATTTACACACTATACACAATACAAACTTGCTTTCATCAAAAGAACCAAATATTCACACTTATACACCATAAGCTCCAACAACTATGAACTAATTGCTTCACATAAACCAAGAATGGAAACAAAACAAAACAAATGGCTAAAGAGCTAGAGATGTGGCTAGAAAAGAAGGTAAAAGGTTCAAATGGTTAGCAAGGAGGCAAAAGTAAACCCAAAAACCAAAAAGATAAATTCTAAACCTATAAAAGGAAAAATTACCACCCCGAAAAGATGCCTTGTCCTTCATAAATAGTTCAATCGCAATCTCGAGAGATAAAAGTCAAATTCTAGATAAAGCAAGCAATAGTCAAGGATCCATGTGCCGCTCATGCAAAGTAGGTAGAATGCTAGAAGAAATAAAACCTCACATGGTTGTAGCAAAAACTCACTATTAGCTTCAAATCCACTATATGGAGCAACACCTCTTACCACAAACAAGTAGACTAGGGTTTCAAGGTTCCAAAAGTTCTAAACACTATACCTTAGCATACTCTATCCTAGAATCAACCAAGTATATTTTCAAACTGTGCACACCACTACCACTTAGGTTGAAAAGCATTCAAGTAAACAAGTCCAAAAGTATTATGTCCAAATCAAGAACAAAACAAAACACGTTGCAAATTTGCCTTAATAGAAACAAAAATCTTTTTGGAGTTTTTCAAAATAAAAGAACATGGAAATGCACGCATATAGAAATGTACATGGCATATATGAATCAACATCCCATCAAACATGATAGAATACCCTCCCCCAAGCTTGAATGAGACAACATGCTCAAACATAAATCAAATTATCCATGGGAGGGGAAAAGAAAGGAATTATTCCAACAAACCAACATATGTCCAACTAGAGAAAGAGCAAGGAAAGATATTACCGGATATAGGTGGCTGTAAATACCCGCAAATGACCCAACTAAACCTTTCAAAGCCAGTTTCCTCTAGAATTGAATCTCGCCTTCCATATGCTATCAATTGTGGTGCCAAACTTCCTTGATTCTTGATCTAAACCAATGCACCAAAGTATATCAAGTTATATACCTAGTAAAAGGCACACAAATATTTCCATGCGAGAAAATTATTCTAAAAAGAAAAGAAAACGAAAGCAATAAAACACGGGTTATTTATCGAAAAAGGCTTGCTTAAGGTCCAAGCTTGACCGCTCTAGAAAATAATATTGCAACGAACGCAAGAGCTTGTCAAATGCACTACTACACATTTCGTAAGATAGAAAGTAGGCAAATGACGGGAAGAGGGCATGTAACAAGCTTAGTGCATACCTATGAGGAGAGGGATGCAAAAAAAAGAAGAAGAATCAAAGGAAACTTCCGAAGAAGAAGAAGAAGAAGAAGAAGAAGAAGAAGAAGAAAGAAAGAAAGAAAGAAAATTAAGGCAAACTCTCCTCAAAATATTTTTGGGTTGCAAAATCCCCCTTTTCCTCTATAGAAGATGAATGAGGGACATGTAAATCATCATAGACAAAGGGGTTCCCAATATGCTTTTTGACAAAAGAAGGGAGGGACATAGGATAATAGGGGATATGGTTAAATTTCTTTGAAAATGGGACATGAGAGGAGGGAACAGGGGTAATGGTCTCACAAATGAACTCTTTCTCACCACCATGCCTCGAATCACCAATAAGAGCATAGAAATCAATCATAGAATCCTCAAAAGAAGAACACTCATGATCTCCATCTCCCTCAAACATCCAACTTCCAAGAGAAACTACATAATCTTCTCTATCACAACAATGAACAACAACTCCCTCAACATCCTTAAAGTCCAAAGTCTCAAAACCATGCATAAATGAATGTAAATTCATCTCAAACTCATCTCTCTCCCATGAAACATCCTCATTGAACTCACTCAAAAGGCTATGAGTTTTCATTTGACACTCAAAGAACACATTAGACATAACCTCAAATGAATCCAAATATTCATGGATAGAAGAATCACAATCATGCATTTAAGACTCATTACAACCAACATAGAAAGGAGAGTTTAGATTCACAAAATCATCCTCATCATCATCACTCTAAACTCCCTTTCCTTCACTCCTAGGCTCACTTAAGGATCCTTATACACTCTTGGTTGCTCATGAATATCATCATCATCATCCTCAACACACACATTTATTTAGCATTTTCACAAACAAGCATCAAGGATGACAATTGGCTTTCTAGATCTCCACGTCTCCTTTCCTCCTCACTCTTTTTCATCATCTCCAATTAACTTCTCATAGAATTAAGAATTGACTCCTTACTAGGCCCAAGATCATTACTAAGCTCAATATGCCTAATTTGAGTTTCAAAAATAGCAATAAGAGATTCAAAAGGTGTAGAAGGTTGAGGTTCAACAGAGAAGAAGTATAACCAAGATTGGAAGAATTAACGTTAAAATCATGAGCATATTCATCACATTGAGAAGTGGGGGCACAATCAAGCATATGAGATTCGTCATTGGGGGGAACAAGACACATCACAAGAAGACATGGTAAATAATGAAGAATATTGAAACACACCATTAGCATCAACTTAAGTATGTACCTCATCTTCATGAACAATAGGAGAAATAGAGTTGAAATCATTTGTTCTAGGTTCACTAATGAGATCATGTGACAATTCATGGGAATTCATGATAATATTAGAAGAATCAAGACATTGCACATCAAAATTAGAAACATGATTACCCCTATTATAGACATCCCAAGCAAACCAAACGTAAAAATCCCAAGCATCAGTAATTGACAATGCTCTAAATTCACCATGATACATGCTTTCAATGTCCCTAGTTTGCTCATTCAAACCTAAATAACAAATCTTACAAGCCTCCTAAAGACTATAACAAATGTAGTCAAGAAATCCCTCAAATCTATTGTAATATTCACAAATAGGCTCATTATCATATTGAGGAAATGATAGACATGTCATTTTTACGAAACAAACAAAAATCAAATAAAAGAAAAGTACATACAAAGACATAGACTCAAGCACTCAAAAACACTCAAACATAGACATTGTTCCCCGGCAACGGCGTCATTTTGACAGGGGGAAAAACTAGGTCGTTGACTAATCCTCCCTAGTGTCAAAAAAAATTTATAATCACTTAACAAACCTAGATACAAGTATAGAGGTAAGACAAGGGTCGAACCACTAGGAACGGTTATGTTCAAATATTTTCAATTAACGCCTAAGCTAGGTTGAAGTCAAGGGTAAAGAATAGAGTAACCAATACTAATCAACTACCAAGATAAAGAATCAAACAAATAAAACATTAAGAAACGGGGATCAACAAGTAATCATGTGACCATTGCAACAACTTGGGAAGAACATGCCAATCAATGGTTTTGAAGACTAATGATTAGAGCTATCAATTGGAATCAAAGAGATATCTCCTAATCGTTAAGCTAGGGTTATCTACGAATAACAAACTAGGATAATCAAACCAAACCAATCAACAATTTCAATTCCTAAATCAATGGTTCGTGTCATTAGAAATCACAATGCAATCTAGCATCGTTTTCAAGGCCTAATTAAACTACACACATGCAAACTTACATTAATCAATTGAATCTCAACAATCAATTAACATGATTTCCAAATTAATCACAATTAATTAGTCATACAAGTTTCACCCAATCCCTAGCAAAACAACTACTTAAGAATTATCACCTAATTAACAAGCAACTAATGAAATCAAGAATCAACAAAATATGAAGAACAATTACACTATTCAAGAATCAAACATCAAAATCAAATCAAACAAACATGAAATCAAACAAAGAAATAAAATGAGATGGAATTAGAAATCTTCATTGATTAATTATGGAGATCTTCAATACAATTGTCACCTTGAATCTTTAATCTCTCAAATCACCAATGAAATCTCTCACTTTCTCTCTCTAAATCTACTCCTAAAATAACCCTAAAACTAGAGAGAGAAACTCTCAACTATGCTAAGAATATGAGACCTAAAATTGCATAATTGTAGGGAAAATTTCAAGCATCCCACACTTGAGCCCCACTGTGATCATAGACTTAAGCATGGTGGCGTCCAAAGGGAAGGAAGCTAGAGCAAAAGAGTCGCCAACAAGTTTTAGGAACTTGTAAACCGTTCACAGGGTGAAGGTTACACCCCTGAACGATCCAGGAGATCGTTAACTCCAATAGGTCTGGAACCATGACTGGAAGTTCAGGGATGAAGGTACAAATCCAACCTAAAGGGATTGAACCTGCCCTAATAATAGGCCTCTACTTTATTCTTCTCGTATTCATGTGCGCTTTCTGACTAATATACAATCAATAGGTTAACCCTAAACCTGTTTAATCTATGTTGGTTGAATTTAATGCGCAAGCAAATCTATTATTGGCGTTCACTTGAATTATAATCATATTAACCTAAACAAGATTATTAATTATCTTATTAAGCGTGATTACAAGTACAAATTCCCTTTAAACCTGCAAGAGAGGGCGTGATCAAGCAATAACAATAGTAATCATCAAGCAACATAATAACAATCATCATAATCTCAATCTCAATAAAGCTTTATAATAATAGCAAGATCCTAGGCATGATACTAACAAGATTAATAACAAACCCTAGCATGTTACTAAACATTAAAGATCAAAGCTTTATTCCTAGTATGATACTTAACATGATATTAGAAAAGAAATAGGAAGCATCACAATAATATATGATATTAAATTTTTAATTATTCCTAAACATGATACTAGGAAGCAATATAACATCCTAACATGATTTCTATATCAAAAGAGCAATAAAACAATTAAATTACTTACTTTGATGCCTCGTATCTCTTTCTAATAACAAAATACACACGTTAGTAACTTCAAGGAAAAATAAAAAATCAAACAACTAAATCAAATAATGGAAATAGGGATTTGGGACCAAACCCTCAGAAATTATCAAACCTTTCACGTCTAGGGCAAAGGCAACTTCGAACTTGGCTAGGTGTGTCTAGATCTAATGTATGAGGAATTTTGTAAAAGGGAAGGTTTAGAAAAAGAATAGAGAGAGAAAATAGAATTAGATGATTGTTGATTGTGGATGAATCAAAACGGAGGAGACACGACCCCTATTTATAGAAAAAAATAGCACGGGATCAAAGAAAATCATATTCGGAATAAAATACCTCCTGTCGCAAACGACAGGAGTCAGCGCCAGACAACAGGCTTGTCGCCAGGCGACGAAGGTCAGCGCCAGGCGACGACTCTGTCGTCCCGCGCTGGTCCAAAAGTCAACGCGCTTTTCCACGCGTAATTACCTTTAACACCGGTTGCAGGTAATTATACGTTCGAGCAGTTTTCAAAATCAAATTTAACATATTTTATTTTAAATACAACATCTTTAAAATATAATTAATAGTCCTAATTCCATTAGAATTAAAAGGAGCCTTGTAGAAGATCAAAATCAATCCTAACAACTTTAGGAATAATAATTAATAGGCCCTCCTCTAGATCATTGGGCCACATGTAAAAATCATTTCGAACCCAATTTAATTTAATCCATAACTTCCTCATAATTCATCGGAATTGGGCTTATAATATATCATTGGAAAGCTCTTTCCGAGCCCAATCCAACTACACTATTATTGGACCCTTATTATGGACCAAACCAAATTGGACTGGCTACTTTCCATAAATAAGAGTAAGAGAAATTTTTTGAAAATAGAAAGAAAAATATTTTAATAAAAACATCCTCATCACTAGACTTTCCACACTTTCACTTCGTTCGATAATCAAATGACGCGAAAGGTATTCATCATTGGGTTTGGTTTTGGGGAGACATCTTTGGGTGTCTACAATAATGAATTGATTTCTTCCAAGAAATAAAAAGAAGAACTATTTATATACAAAGGAAATAAGGAAAAAAATCCCGGAATAGACGAAGTTGGGCGAGCTCTCGCTTGAGCTTGCGTGCCTGCGATAAACATGGTACGGAAACAGATCCCAAAGGTGCGCGCCCACGCAAGAATGATGCGCCCGTGCAATTTGAGGTTGCTGTGGCGCGGCGCTGCTACCGTGGCTCGCTGGATGTTTCCGTATCACAGTGGTTGATGTCGTGACGCGACATTGCCTACCGTTTCGTGGCGTTCCCTGCCGTATCGCGGCGCTTCATTCTTGCGCGCCGCGCATCTTCTTTGTGCGCCCGCACTGCTGGATTAGGGGACTTCCTTCGGTGCGAGCTTCATATGGATTTTGCGCCCTTCATGATCAACATTGGGTATGGCAGATTCAAATGGAGTTGACGGTGGGTTCAATACCATAATCTCTTGAGAGCGTGGCTTGAGAGCGCAAGAGCTAGAACTTGGAGTATGCCACTTTCTTACATCTTGAGCTTTTCCAATGCTATAAGCTTGATCCAAAGGCATCTTCCAACTTAGTAAGCCACCAATATCAAGACCCGAACCTCGTACAATACCTAAAACCACAAAAAGAGAGCAAATAAAGGAGAAAAGACTAGAAAAACCATAAAAACACAAAATAAGAGAGAAAAAGAAAATTTAAGAGAAAATGCATAAAAGTAAGAATTTAATAAGAAAGAAAGTTATGAAAAGAAGGTAAAAACAATCGAAAAACTTATCAAATGAGTGCCACAAATGACACTCATCAAATACCCCCAAGCTTAACTTTTGCTCGTCCTTGAGCAAAACAAAAACAAGCCAAGGAAAATGATGAGCTTATTCAAACAAACAAAAGAAGAGGGGAGAAGAGAATATACACTAACTCACACTCATAGAAATCACGGTTGTTTTTAGCTACAACAAGCCCTTAAAACCCCAAAGTCGCCAGTAAGGACGAGTGAGATCTCATAAGGGTTTCCTAAGAGTTTACCCATAACTCTCCCAAACCAACAAACAAGTGCTAAAAACTTGATCTTCGAAATTCTTATTCTCAAGTGTGACGTACTAACGTTCCATCATTCTCCCTTACTTTATTGTTGTCATTACATTTACTGCAAGGTGTTGACCACTTACATTTCATTTTGTTCCTTATTACATAAAAGAAGAAGAAGAAGAAGAAGAAGAATAACATTTGGAAGGAAAAAAAAAAGTTGATGTACTCGAGTACTCACTCAACCAATCGGTGCATGTGACCCGTTATCATGCGCTTCAATTGTCTTTCTCGCGCATTTGGTTCTTCATTATTTTAGGGTTTGCAATTTCTTATTAGTAATAGAGTATTCTGTAGATTGTTGTTATAAGAGTGTACCCTTAGTGTTAAAGTTATGATGATTCTTTTGGACTATATATCAAATATAATAAAACATCTTATCACTCACTTTAATTGTATAAATTGCTCAGCAAATTATAGGAGTATTTCAAGCTATAATAAGGATGTTACTATTTGAGAGTGGAATCTCTATTCTCGGTGTTCTAACTCATTACCTCATATTATATCTTATATAAACATATGCGAGTAAGAACTTATTATACCTATAATAAATGAAGATACATGAGGTAAGAAGAATCGAGCCTAATATATACTCCAGTTTATCCTGAGTTTCAATCAATTACCATAAGCTACGAAAGTACAAAACACAAAAAAAGTAAAAATATGTAAGGTATAAGTTAGACTCTTTAGTAGTATCGATGTAGTTCATGATTTGTGCAATACTTTATGAAAAATAGCTTGAAAGATTAAGTTTTTTTTTTTTTTTTTTTTTTTGGTTCTCCTTCACCTATTTATATGGCCTATTTGTCATGTTTTTCCTCTGGCAATTATGACTGCCTTGGATTGTAATGTGTGTTAGAAACATGACACATACAATACGTTGCTTGCTTAATTGAGGACGTGACACATCACACATGTACCCTTAATAAGAAGTAAAAAGTGAAAATAGAATGGTAAAGAATTAAACCCTCTAAGTTGTACGTGGACCTAAAAGGTTTTTAGCCTGAGGCAAGAGGCCCATTAGTTCATACAACTAGGGAACAACTCCCATGGTTGAAGTTGAAGGGCTACATCATTATTAAGCTTTGGTCAAATATGAGCAGTTTTTAAGTGCAATGAGATCATTGCGGTCCTCAAGTGGGGTGTGTGTAAAATAATTTGATATACTTATAATAATATGCATCTTTATTTTACGAAACTTATAATCTATGTTTCTCCACACTTAAGTGTGTTTGCTTGGAGTAGTCTTAGGATGAGTGACTTCAATCCAGCAGGAAGTTTTTTGAGGTGCACATGCATGATGACAAAATGCGCAGCAAGAGCTTGTGTAGTATGTGGGAGCAATTCTTGGTTCTCGGTGTACATTTATTTTGCGACAACATACTCCACGCTAATGAAGGATTGAATTGTTCAACTTCGGAGACAATAGTTGTAACACCCTAGAAATTTCTTTCCTTTAAAATACCTGTTTTGCCCTTTTAAAAATACATAATAGGAAAATCTAAGACATTACCACCACGTGAAAACGACTAAGGCAATTATCAAATACACACAGCAGAAGACTATCTTTAAAACCATTCAAAACAAGTCAACTTAAAAAGTCAAAAAGAAAAAGGAAAATCAAAACCAAAGTCAAATGAAGTCAACCTACAACTTGGAACCAATTTAGGCCCTTATTAAAACCGAAACAAAACCCAAAACCTTTGCGTTAGTCTCACAAATATAATATATAAAATTCAAAGCAATAAACCACATCATAATTCTTATGGAAAGTAAGCATAATTCACTCTTCACTCATGCCCATCATGAATATGCTTTATCACCTGAAAAGCTCCTCTTTACTTTGTCCCCAATACTTGCCATTAGAAATGAGTCGTCGTAGGGCCAAGATAAAGACAAGGCCAGACAAACATACAAACACATATAAAACACTCTAAAATGCTTTTATCCTATCATCACACAACTTACCTTGTTGCACCTGTTTACAAGCATTCAACATACAACATGACCAACTATTATATCACTAGATTATTTATTTAGCATGATTATGCATCGAACGAGTTTGCCCCCTAACCTACCCCAATAAAGGGGTGCTAATACGGGAGCTAACCGTGCCATTATAAAAGAACCACTCGTAAGTGGCAGAATTCCTGCCCATAATGAAAAGGAAAATACAGTGTCCTTTACTCCCAGTAGAAGTTATGGTTAAATATAAAATCCCATAACTCCCCCCATATGTTCATACTCAAGGTATATACGTTCCAAGAGTTTTGGTGCGTAATCTCTTTCACTTTACATTATTTACGTATTTTTAGACTCGGTGATGACTCTCAAATCATAACACAATAAGTCATTATAATCATCAAGCAATTAAACACACCAATTTTATTCTTAAATTATTAGTGACCGCATAATCTTTAATATTGAACCTTTTTTTAATCTACCTCGGTGTCAAAGACATCTTAAACGCATAATGTGCCACAAATCCCATCCCTCGGTGTTAAAAACACCTTAAGTGCACTTAACCACCAAAATATAGTTTAATCCTCGTGTACATAGACACTTAAATAGTTCTTTTTCCACGCTTATAGCATCAACAAAAATTATATAAAGCATAATAAAATTCTCTTTCAATATTCCAAACTCAATTAAACATTTAGTTTAATTAAACATACCATCAATCATGCTAATAATAAAAGTGTGGTTCATATTCAACAAAAGGTGGGCATGGGCCGTGCCGGCACGTGGGCGGCACGGGCCCGGCACGATTCTGGCACGGCGGCCCACTTGTGGGCCGTGCCGTGAACAAAAAAATTAAAATCCGGCACGGACATGGCGGGCGGCACGGTCGTCGGCCTGTGGGTCGGCACGCCAGCACGGCCCACCAACCCGGCACATGGCACGGCCCATGCCCACCTTCATTTTATTATATAAACTTATTTAATTAAGTTTATTTATATAAACTTATTTAATTAAATGAACTTATTTAAAATAAATAAATAAGTTTATTTATATAAACTTATTTAATTAAGTTTATATAAATAATTTATGTTTAAGTTTATATAAAGTTAAACATAAATTATTTATATAAACTTAATTAAATTAAAGTTGTTCAAAAAAAATATTTAACATTAACATAAACATAAATTAATAACATTATTTATATAAACTTAAGTTGTTCAAAACAAAAAAAAATATCGATTTTTTTTATATACATATATATTTAAAAAAAAATACGGGTTGGCCCTCTGCCCGGCATGGCACGACCCGCCAGGCACGTGGGCCGTGTCGTGGGCTGGGGTGTGCCAAAATTTGGCACGGCACGGCCCGACACGAGCCCCACCTAGGCACAGCCCGCGAAGGCCTGGCACGGCACGATGCCCATGTTTATATTCAACATGCCAACATAATTAATTCCAAACACCAATTCACCACAAATAATCCTTACTTGGCAAATTAATTACCAACATCAATCCAATCAACAATTTCAAACAATACCTATCATGATAGTACCTTGGAATTTAATTTATCAAGGCCTAGCATGCTTCTATATATACTTAAATAATTACCAAGTACGCGAACGTACCTTGAATATGATTTCAAAACTGCCACGACTACGCAAAATCGCTCACTTGGAATCCTCCTACAATTCAAATTTACAAAGAGACATTAATACCTATTCAATATAAATTTTCAGCAATATATACACTCTTTAAATCACTCATAAACCCTCTAAAACAAGCTGAAAATTAGTTTAAAACCCTTACTTTTATTCCCAATTAATGGGTAATTAAAAATCGTTCCAAGAAATGTAATTATAACTTTTACATAAAAATTCCAGCTTTATAAAAACATGTTAAATTGCTGTAATTATGTTTTAAAACACCTATTTCAATAATTTCAATCATCCATAATCAAATTCCATCAATATACATTAATTTAGAAACCTCTAGGGTTTCAATTTGGGGCTTTTTGATTCAAAAACTAGATCTGAAATTTATATACATGATAATTATAATCAAATATCATAAAAATCATCACACAACCCAAAAATAATAATTGAGTTAAGGCTAGATAAATTTAAAAACAAGAAAGAGTTTTTATTTTTTTTGTTCGAAGGCCGCACATCCGACACCACGGCAGGTCTACTGCCACGCGCCCGCCGGTGGTGCCGCTACTGCTGGCGTGTGCTGGTGGTGGTGGCCGGCTGTGGTGGTGGCTGGATGTAACACCCCCAAATCTCCCTCTACGGAAATACTAGTATAATACGTATAATTATACTGTAGAGATAGACTTAGGCGTATTACCGCCGCGTGATTACGCAAGGCTACTCAACTTACTAACAAAACAATACTTTGCAGCGGAAACTTCAAAACTCTTCTTTATTAATAATAACTATAGATAGAAACCAATGTTATGAGTACTCAATTTAAATACAAGACCAAAATTCATAATTTAGTGAAACCAAATCTCGGGACTCCAATGCATCAATTTATTCACTCCACCTGAAATAACACTGCTTACCATTACGGTAAACAGGGCGAACCAAAACAAATAAGAAATACGGGTTAGCAAAATATGCTAAGTACGGTAAGTGCAAGATAATTAAACTCAATTTATTTGCAAACATGCTTTTGAAATCAATTCCAATAATTAATCTAGTAATTCCAAACTCATGATTCAAAACCAATTCTCAATATTCAAATCCCAATAATCAATAAAACCAATTCTAATTATTTTAAAACCAATTAAACCAATTCAACCAATTCCTCTCCCAAGTGTGCACACCCCCCAAGCTAGTCTCCTTATGTTACAAGGCTATTCTTGAAGAAAGACCCGGTCATACAAAGTCCAAGGCCTTATCAAAATACCAAATCCGCATAGTGGGATTACTAACATGCTTATAAAGCATAAATAATAAATTTAATTCAATGATTAAATAAATCCTCTTTAAATCCTATAATTCCAACCTTTAATAATAATAATAATTCAAACTCCCCCCCCCCTTTTTTTTTTTTTTTTTTTATAAAAATCCAACAAGCTTTCAAAACCAATCCTTTTTAAACATGAATAATAAATTAATTAATCAAAACATGTTATAAAAATCAATACTCCAATTTAATTATTAAAACCAATCTTTTAAACATACTTTTATTTCATAAACCATAATTCAAGTCAATTTAATTCAATCACCATAAAATCATTCAAACATGCTCATTCAAATCGATCACTTTCAAGGTATTTAGCCACCTAACGTACCTTGATCCTTGCTTAGCCAAAAACACTTCAAAAGAACTCTCAAGTAGCTTGATCAAAAACACCCTACAAATAAATATAACCTTAATTAATATAAGGTTAACAAATAATCACAACAATGAAATAAAAAACCCCCAACTATATGTACATGAACCTTTTAAATTAATTTTCATAAACATCATTAAAAATCTAATTTATATAATTAAAACTACTCATAATAATTTTTATAAATCCCCCATAATAATAATAATAATAATAATAATTGAATAAAAGAAGAGAAAGAGAAAAGATAAGAAACCAAGGAAAAGAGAAGAATTGGATTTTCGTTGGAAAGAATAGGCAGAACTTGCAGAGGCTATAACTCCTTCGATATAACTCCTAATTGGGTGATTCTTGAGCCTAACCTCAAGGATTTTTCGAGAGGAACAATTTTCTGTGAAACAACAATACCCCAAAAACTGATCAGAAGTGCCCGAAAATTGGCTTCAAAGATAAATGAGATGATTTGTGTAAAAAGAGGAGAAGAAAAGAAGAGAATTGGTGTGAAGAATGTGAGATGTATGGAGGGGTATTTATAGGCTAGCTCATGGAAGAATTATGGTAAGAGAATTTGGGAAGAATTATGGTAAGTAGGGTTTAAGGGATTACTTGGAGAAGTGAGTAAAGATTTAAGGAAAGTTTTGATATTGAAGAGATTGTGTATAATTGAATATGGAAAGTGTGATTGTCATGAAAAATAAGGAAATTGAAATTACTTGGGGAATAATTAAGAAAAATAGATGGCAAGAAAATATAATGATTGGATACTAAAAAGATGGAGAATTAGATTTAAGGAAAATAGGAGATTTAAGGAGATAATTAAAAATACAAATTACCAAAATATTTTTCCCAAAATCTACATGGGATGGCCGAAATTTTTGAGCTTTCCTAAGCTCATATTTTCGGCCCTCCTATTTAGTACTTTAGGAAATTATTTTGCTAGTTTTAAGGAATTAAAATAATTGTGTAAATAATATTTATTATAATAAATAATTAAATAATAAAATACCAAATATTCACCAAATAATTTAACTAATAAAATCAGATTTTCTCTTAGGAAAATCCGAAATTTATTAGCCAAATAAATGGGATTTTCGGACTTATTAAAATAATAATAAAATATAGCTTTTGCCTTAATTAAAATATCCAAAATATATAAATAATCCGGTTTTTAAAATAGGATAAATGGATAATAAATCTTATCCAAAATAATAATTTGTTTTTAAAATACTTTTGGCGCCAAAATTCAAATATCGTTTTGGCTCCAAGATTTAAATAGTAAGTTAAATTACTAAAATACCCTTTTTAGAAAATAATAATTAATTAATTAATTAGGAAAATACGTATAAAAATACGGGGTATTACACTGGACTCGCGTGGTGGTGTGCATTTGGTGTGTGTTAATAAAAGGGGGAGAGGGATCGGAAAAATCAAGGGGAAAGAAAAATAATAAGAGAGAGAGAGAGAGAGAATTTACCTTTGGGTATTCTCCACCTTGGGCAAAGTTCAATTTGCTCATATGATGGGTATTTATACACCTTTCTCAAAACCCTCCTAGCTTAAATTCCCTTTCTACCCTTAATAATCCCCTTTCCCTATTCAAATTAGTCATTTGACTTTCTTAAAATCCCATTGATTTTAAAACTTCCTGTTATAAAAATTATATGCCCCAAAGTTTCCAAATCATGAAATTAAGTATTTTCAAAATCATCAATAACTTAATACTAAAACAGACACCGAGAGTGACACGTGTCACATCCTAGTGCTATTTTTTCCCTCCAAAACTCCCCTTCCCTTTTTAACCTTTTTTTTTGTTAATATTTTATTCTATAATAATATCATTTCAAATCTTTTATATTATTTTTATGACAACTATATATTCCTTTTTATATTTGGTGTTCATAATTATTATATATATATACGTTTACCTAAATAATTATTTCAACTTCTTTCAAAAATAAAAAAAAAAAAAAATCTCAACTCCTTTTTAACTATATTTTAAATGGAGTATTATTATATTTTGCCAAAAAAGTTATAATAAATTGATTCATATAATAGATGTTAAAGAAATTACTTTAAAATATCACTTAAATTTTATTTTTTTTTCAAATACCTCTAGCTAATATTTTATTTCAATTTCAATTCAATATAACTATATATTCAAGTTAATTACAATTTTATTTATGAAAATTTACTACTATACGTACATATTATCACAAACTGATATATTGCTATAAAATAAATGTTGTGTTTAACAAATGATTTTTTAGATTAAAGTTGATATATTATTTGTAATTTTGTGAATGTTTGCACTTTTGCTAATAATTTTAATGGAGATTTTAGTTTGTTGTTCGATTGATTTTTGATGTTTATTAAAAATGCATTATAAATAAGTATTCACTAATATGGCCACTAGACCTGATCAAGCCCCGCTTGAAAAATTCTCGAGTTCGGGCAGACAAAAAAAACCATTTTTTTAGATATATGGTGCTTTGCATATATATATATATATATTATATATTATATATATATATATTATATATTATATATATATATATATATATTATGACATTATATTTTCTATATATTTGATTTGTATGTTTTATCAAATTTTATTTGTTGGATATAATTAATTTTCTTAAAAAAATTAGACTTACCGTGCATGGCACGGGCCTTAAGCTAGTTAATTAAATAAAATAGACCTTTAATTAAAATAATTCTTTTAAAATTAATAAAATACCATAAATAATTCATTTCGAATTATTTAAATACTTTATGAAATACTAATTTAATTTTAAAATACGTATAAATTTACGGGGTATTACAATCGTTCTTAAGCAATGAGCATACTTGGGCAAGTCTCTGACTCTTACTATGTAATTGTGTAAAGTGATAACATCATGAATTGAAGTGTGTGTGATTAGCAAATTTGAATAATAATAGAAAATTTTAAGTTATTATATCATTATTGAGCTATCTTACCTAGTTTGATGTCAAGATTTGGTCTCATGACTTTGATTTGTCATCACTTCCAATAGTATGATTAACCAGAAGCTATATAATGGATCGATCACTTGCAAGAAGTATTGACTCAGTTTAGAAAACTTATCGGTTTTACTGCATTGATATTCCATTCAATTTATTTATCTGGTAACATATTTGTTTTAGGAATTGGTTCAAGCTCAAGTAATGAAATTTTTGTATCTTTCGGAAAATAAGAATAAAATAAATATAAAATGAAAAGGTAAAAAAAAAAAATACCTAAAAATTAAAAGACCTATGAATCAACTGAAGACATGCTACATGAGTTGAAACTCTTGAAAGTCGCTTATTCTTAGTCCATAAGATTTATAGTGTGATAAACAAAATTTGTTTACCTGGGGATATAATCGTCTTTTTAACTACCAGTATAGGGGTATATGCATCTTTTCATGTTGTAGTTGAGAGGTACATGTGTAATTTCCTCACCAAACAGTAATTGACAGCTCATCAAAAGTAGTGAATAAATGGCCAAGCTTTTTCAATATATTTACAGAAATGCTACTAGATTAACAAAAATTCGTTTATCTGGCAAATAAACTTGTATTTACCGATGTAATAATTCATTCGTTCGCCTCAAGATAAATTTGCTACATAAGGAAGGAATAGCCAACTAAAAAAGTTAATCAACTTTCATATTTCAAAATCGTAGCTTTCATATGTTTTACACGTGAAGATAAAAACAATCATAATATTTGGCGTATAATCATGTATGTTTACATAAAGTGAAAAAAGCAAATAGTGAAGCATCAACCTTTCAATTTAGAAGTGTAATTAAGTGGGAAAGGGTGATTAGTAAAGCGAATAGACTTGCTAAAGAGCTACAAAAAGCAACCAATTAAAATAGACTAGCACATTTAATTACATCACTAATTACATCACTAATTAAGTTTGGAATCAAGCAGGGGAAATATAGGGACAAAGATTTGTACGTAGGCTTATTTGTCGACAACCATTTGGTAAGCTTATACGCACTAAGCTAGCATAATTAATGTTTTGGTCAAAAGCCACGAAGACAAATTTAATTCATCAATGCTAGATATAATTTTGTCTAATCCCTGCCTTCTTGGAGAGAGATAATTTATTATTTGTATATTTGTACATTTGTATTAAGGGACATCCTACAAAGTGTGTATTTTGTAACACAATACTTGACACTTATCTAGTTGCATATAGAGTACTCAATTTATATCTCTTGATCTTATTTGGAGGGAATTAATTTTTTCTAATGTGATTTGATTTGAAATTATATATTTTATTTTTATTAAGGCTCTGTTTAGTAATTAGTTGTTGATGGTATCTGATTGTTATATCTTGTTGTATTAACTTGTTCTCCACTCCTTTTCTCTCCTCATCTCTCTTCTAGAGTTTCTCCAAATTTTTGGCCATTTAGGTCGAAAGTAGTCTAATTTCTTTGAAAATTAGACTATTTCTGACCCTTTTCCCTTAATTTTATTTAGTTTTGCAATTTAGGTTTCAATAAATCTACATGAGTAGTTTAGATATTTGTCCGTCTCCTTATGGGGGGGGGGGTCATTAGTTTTTGTTAATTTAGTTGTTTGTTTATGTTTAGGGTTTGTTTATGTGTTAGGGTTTATAAAAAAGGTACTCATCTTTTGCCTTATTATCTGTTCGTTTTGGTAAAGATTTTTTTTGGATCGCAACGGTTGTCAAGTTTTCAAACGCGTTCAAGTGAATCAGATAAAAATCATCCTTATGGCTACAACAAATCGTTAGATTGTCTCTCCGAAAAGTCTGTGTATTCCAGCGATGTGTGCGAGAAATGTACCATAGTGCAAAATCTATTCAACGATCGTAGCTTTGATGAAAGAAACCCTAATTTGATTCAAGTTTATGTATTTATTAATTTATATTTTATTTGTAGATGTCGTATGAATTTTTATTGATGAATTGATTTGTTTCAAAAAAAAAAAAAAAAAAAAATTGTATGAACTTGTTTAATTAGTTAGTTGTATTAGCTGGTTTGACTAGTTGGTTGTAAATAGCTGGTTAGATAAAAGAGTTAAGTAAATATATAACCAGTAATTATTAGATATTTCAATGTATGTAATAAATAAAAGACTAAATGTTCAGTAAGCTATTTTAAAAAAGATAGCTTTTTTTTTTTTTAGCTATTTCAAAAAGAACCTTTTAACCCCAAAAAACTATTTTAATAAGCTTAAATAGTTTTTATTGAGATAGGAACGTATAATGTGATAGGATTAGAGCTGTCAATTCGGGTAAACGAGTCGGGTTTGGGTCAGGTAAGAGTGGGTTGGGTCAACTCGGGTCGAGTCAATTCGGGTTAATGCCGTAACCTATGCGGGTCGGATTCGAGTTGGGTCATGCTTGAGTCGGGTCACGTCGGGTCATACATCTTATCGGGTTTGGGTCGGGTTTAGGTCGGGTTAATAACAAGTCGAGTTACATTCGGGTCGGGTGAACAATAGGTCGGGTTTAATTCGGGTTTTCACGAGTTAAAACGGGTTAGGGTAATTCTCGGGTTCGAGTCGGGTTCAGTTCAAGTCAATAATTTGCGGGTTAGAATCAGGTCGGGTCATTCTTGGGTTTGAGTTGGGTTTGATTCAAGTCAATAATTTCCGCGTTATAATCAGGTCGGGTCATTTCCAAGTCAGGTCATTCTCGAAATCAAGTCGGGTCCGGTTCAAGTCAATAATTTGCGGGTTATAATCAGGTTGGGTCATTTCCAAGTCAGATCATTCTTGGGTTCAAGTCGGGTTATGTTCAAGCCAATAATTTGCGGGTTACAATCATGTCGGGTCATTTCCAAGTCGGGTCATATTCGGGTTCAACTAACTATAAATAGATAATTATCATTTTTATCAAGCTAATTATTTCTTTGACTATAATATATATGGCAACATACTAGGGAAATATAGCTTATAATTTAGGAAGATAATCATCTCCTTTGACCATATAACAAATATATACGGAGAACTATATTTAACTCTTAAATTTGGGGATGATGCTCCTTTCTTTTGCTGGCCTGGACCGACTTGGTCTCCCTAGACAATAATAAGGTGGTCTAAATTGAATTTAAGGTGATTTGAAATCGGGTCAAGAACAATTTGGGTTGAATTTAGGTCGGGTCAATAACAAGTCGTGTTGATTTCGGGTCAGGTTAGTAACAAATCGGGTTGAATTTTTGGGTCGGGTTAGTAATAAGTCGGGTAAAATTCGGGTCGGGTTAATAACAAGCCAGATTGAATTTGAGTCGGGTCAATAACAAGTCGGGTTGATTTTGGTTCGGGTTTGTAACAGGTCGGGTTGAATTTCGAGTCGGGTTAGGAACAAGTCGGGTTGAATTCCAGTCAGGTTAGTAATAAGTCGGGTTAAAACGGGTTTGGGTCAATTTCGGTTCAAGTCGGGTTCGGTTCAGGTAAATAATTTACGGGTTATATTCAAGTCGGGTCATCTCCAGGTCAGTTCATGTTCGGGTTCGGTCTCACATACTCGGGTCAACTCGGGTCCAGGGTTGGTTTCAGGTCTGGTTTGGGATGGGTCGGTTAATAATCGGGTTCGAGTCGGTATTTCGGGTCGGGTCAGCTTTTGACAGCTCTACATAGGATATTGTGTGAATAATATCATATGAGATATTATTGTGAAAAGATAAATAGTTTTTATTAAGTAGTATGTGATATATTGTAATATATTTAGGAGAATTAAGATATTTAGGAATATTAGGGTTAGATATTCCTATTGTCTATATATATTGTAATTGGTTGAAGAGAATGAATGAGAAAAATACAATGAGAAATACACAAAAAAAAAAAAGTATTTTCCTCAATATAATATTTAACAGTCTTAAAGCTAAAAGCTCTTTATAAACAAACAAGGTCTTATAGTCTAGTATAGAATAACTTGTATTCGTTAATATAAGTAACCTCAATTATTCATGTGTGTAATATTAATTTGACCATGGAGTAACCCCAATTTATTATACAAGTGATATCCTCTAATTAAAAAAAAAAAAAATAGATAACCTAATTTGTTCATTTGAGTAATTGTTCTTTTATTTTATTAAAAAGTTCACTCCACTTGTCTATACAAGTAATCCCATTTTCCATTACGGTAACCCCTATCCATTAAGGTAATCCCATTTAATTATCGTCATAACCCCTAATTAATACTTAATTAATTGCTTACATATAAAGTGGTTACATGTACAATGCGACTAGCTACATATATATAAGAATTTGTGTATTACAGTATAACATTATTTTTTATGGTCAATCATATAATTCTAGAATTAAAATATATGCGATGCTAGCTTTCTTATTACATATGATCAATTGATCATTCATCATTTTTCTTTAAATCTATAACGGTCGATGACACAACATTGCATGCGTGTTGCACCTGAAGTTAATTGATCTGATTTACTTTGTAGAACTTTATTGTATCAAAAGAACCACTTATGAAATAATGATTGATGCTTAAAATATATACTACTAGTATACAAACTTCAATCGATGCAATTGCATGTTTGCCAACCATAATTCATGTACTATATTTGTTAAAAGTATTAATTTAAGATATGATATTTATATATTTTTTACCCTTATTTGGTTGTACCTAAAAGAGGTTTCCATTTTTTTTTTTTTAATAATTTTATATGTAATTTTAAAGTAACCAAAAAGATGTTACTTTAAACTAAACCAATGCAAAAAAAAAAAAAATGCTGTAAAAGTAGCCCACTAAACCATGTGAGCCAAATAAAACTTAGATGTTCGTATTTACGAAATCTCCAGCTAACTAAGACAGAAAATTACATTATATACCATGTCATCTAATAATTAATCATACTTGTATAACATAATTTGGTTATAATGTTAGCTTTGCTTCTATTAAGGATGCTTAATCAATCTTAAAAGTAACATAAGAAAATCTTGGTTAGTGGCTCTTCTAGTAAGATTTGCTGTCCCACTGAAATGTGCCAACGGAAGTGGATGATCACTAGTGTACTAAGAATCTTTGTATTTATGCATTTGGAGGTTTCTTCGTTATCACTAATGCAACAATGGTAGATACGGTGTTAAGTGAATTAAGCTAGAAATTTGATATTGTGCTTTACTGAGTTGGTTATTGCGTATATCATTTGTCTAACACAACTTTATTTGTGGTTCCTACAAGGTATACTCTTTAATTTTGTTATGTAGTTATGGCTCAATTGACTTGTTGATCATTAGGGGTAGTAGTTGTAGCAAAAAAAGCAATTAGTTAAAAGTTATCTGGATGTGATATAGATGAATTCGAAAATTGTCTGGACATAGAGATGAAACATTGCTATAAAAGACGATTTTGTGTTACCCCGTTGTATAAGAACTTTTGTGATTGCCCTTAAGGATTAGCACGACTGCGTAAATTGTGTCACTCTTTTTGCTTGTAGGTTGCGGTGCACATTGATCAATCACAGGCAGGTCGAGGAGGAGGCTACCCTCAATCTGCTTGATGCCCGCAGACTAGTCGTGGAGTCAGCTATCACACTTAGCTTTCTTCTTGTGCGCTTAAAGCTTATCTCATCAAGCAAAACCGCGACCAAGGCATACACTAGCAAACCGAGCCATTTTTCTACAATAACATTAACAAACATACTTGAGGAAAGCAAAATTAAAATATGGAAAATAATAGCTCTAAAAGATTGAGAATATGGAGAAAACTAACACAATAAAATATGATCACTTCGGGTATCAGGTAACTTTGGTTAGGTCATTTCAAGTATCAAATCGACTTCAGATCAGGTCAAAAGCGAGTCACTCTATTATGGGTCGGCTCGGGTTTTGAGTTGGGTCAAGTTTGGGTCATTGTTTCGGGTCCAAATCATTGGGTCTCAAATCGGGTATTTTTGGTCCATTAATTGGGTATGGGTTAGTTTGGCCAAGTTTACGTACATGATTGTATCATGTCAAAAGATGGTAAAGTTGATCCAAAACCATCTGAAGGCTATCACTGTATCACATCTTATGCTATGACCATAGCTAGACTCCAAATTCTATCACCTCATCTCTTAACCAAATCAACAAATTCTATCACCTCATGCCTTGGTGCTTGCGATGAGCCAATGTTAGGCGCTTAAGCTAAGTGAGACGATCATTATTAGGTCTATCACTTCCTATGATTGTAATCGAGTCGACTACTAATCATTTCAACTTATTTATAGGGGCTAACTGGCGTACCAAGGAACCAAATTTTCTGTATAAGGTCCATATAAACCAATATGGGACCTAAGGAATTGCGTCGCTTGAGGAAAGGAGGACATCGCGTGCTGCCACGTGCCATCGCGAAGCGCTAGGCGTATCGCGTCACAATAGTCTTATCGCGGTGCGATAACCTTATCGCGTTGCGATGGAGTTGGGTTTTCAGGATTTAAACCCCTTCTTCCTCATTTCGCCGCTGCACCTCATTTTTCGCGTTTCGCTCGAAAATTTCTCTTGGCTCGTTCTCCTTCGTTTCTCAACGAAATTTGCTCAAGTTTTTTGCAAATTGAAGCTTGTGATCTCTAGTTTGGCGATCTATGTAAGTTTTCCCCAAACTCACTCTATTTTGTGCGAATCTGGTGCGTTTTTATTTGCGAATTTTCAAAAATTTCGAAATCAATTTTGCTTGTTTTGCTTTGTTTATCGAATTTCTTGCCATGAAACCACTTGTTTATGTTTGTATATTGCCTTGGGAGTATTTTGAAACTTGTTTGGCTCGATTTGGTGAAGAAAAGAGCAAGTTGCCATTAACGAACACCTTGAGTTCGTGAGCATAATGCGGTATGTTCTTCATGTTTTTGCTTGCTTTTCATGCTTAATTTGTCACAATATTTGCCATAATATTGCAAGAAATTGTTTAGTTGCTCAAATTTTCTTGTTATTGTCAAAACAAAAACATTCTTTGTTTTAGTACTACGTACTTAATTTTTTGACGAACTTAGTATCATACGGCTAGGCGAACTTTAGATACTAGAGAACCATCAATTTACCATTTTTATGTTCTTGAACATGATTAGCACGACCCGTCGTCGAGGTTCCGACTCTCGTTCTCGCGGGGCTCACCTGGAGGACGAGCCTGTCAACGCAGGCGAGGGGACTTCCACTAGCCTTGGGAGGTCCCCTGAGTGGGATGGGCAGACCTTGTATTTCGCGCCCAGGTTCCACATTTCAGAGCGCGTTCGGCTCGGTATGACCGACGAGCGGTTTCGTTGTCATGGTTCGGGCAACGATACCATCGGTTATTTGTACGATACCTATTTCATCAACAACGCGGAGCTGCGCGCGATGTGGGAGTCATGTGGATTGACTCCTTTGCTGCAGGCCACTCGGGCCCTCTACTCCTTACGGTTGAGCCGCTTCATCGTACGTGGTTTGGTGGAGTTCTTTTGGGACACCACCAACACGTTCCATTTTCCCTGGGGTGAGATGACTGTCACTCCCCTCGACTTCTCTGTGATCACTGGGCTGGAGTTTCAGTCGACCGCGGTTCCTCTAGGTAAGGATATTACCCTTTTGTCGCAAGAGGTGGACGAGCTGCTGGGTCCTATTGCTGTTCTAGCCCGTGCTAAGTCGCGATTAGTGCAGATGAACGGCCGGTCCATTCATCGGTCTCTGCTTGTAGAGTTCTTTTGAGATGATGTGACCACCCCTTAGCAGCGGGTGCGCATTTTTGTTTTAATTCTGCTGTCAGGGTCCTTTTCTCCTAACAAGGGTAGCGGAGCGCTCCTCTACTACTTGCTTGTTCTCCGCGACTTGCGAGCGGTCGGGACTTTTGACTAGGCCAGCTTGGCCTATGCTGACAACCTGTTGGGATTGCGACTCGCCTGTCATCATCGCGATTATGGGGAGGAGGTCACACTTTCCAGCTTCTAGAGGATCGTAGAGGTATATTATATTTTCAGAAGCTTTCTTTTGATGCACGTTAGCTTTCGCTGACCCTTCCCGTCGTTACAAATACGAGTATCTCTCATCTTTGTCGCCAGCCAGGCCTTCGCCACGAGTGGTCCCCGTTGCTGCTAGTTGGGGAGGTTGTTATCCTGGCCTGACTACTGCCAGACTTGTTCGAGAGGCACTTCTCTCGGTATGCATTACTGTTGTCATTTCTGTTTTGTCCTGTTCAAACATGATTCTGACTCATGGCTATCTCTTTTACAGGGGCCTGAGCCTCTTTTTCGTCCATGGGCTGAGTTGGACGTTCCAGCGCCAGCTATCGCGTATTCAGCTCAGCGTCGTTATTTTCAGGGGACGTACGACACTGCGGTGCACTTGGGTGAGAGAGTCGCGATTCAGCACTCTACGGAGTTCTTCGTAGTTCCGTGACGTCCTCCACCACATATGATGGATCAGGAGGCTCTTTGGACTCATATGGAGAGATCTGCTGCTGGTGATGGTTGACAGAGACATAACCATCCATCCTAGTATTATGCTAGGAAGCTCTTGTCGCGATTGGCTCCACCGCCTTGTATTTTTGAGGAGGAGGAGGTATGCTTTAGTTCTTTGGTTTGTCTATCATTTGGTAGCCGTTGACGACCTTAACCTTTAGAGTTTATTTCTGCAGGAGGCGGCTGCTGTGGATTTTATATATCCGCCTATGTCTATCACCTACCAGGGGTCGTTTGGACCCATAGAGGAGATGATTCCTCTAGCCCCCGAGGAGTGGTGTTTGTGGAGAGGTCGATTCCCTGCCGTCAGACTTCGGTAAGCTGTCTTAGATTCTTTTCTATATGCATTCTTTCGACTGCTTTTAACCTCTTTTTCTTTTGCAGTTTTCCCGCGAGGTGGTGATGAGGATGGCTAGGGCTATGGATGCCTTCCGTTACCAGCTTGTGAGGTTGAGCCACCAGGTATCGTGTCGTCGTGGTGGCGACCTGGCAGAGGTATGTCTCTTTGCTTGCATTTGATTACTTTAGTTTTTTCCTCTGTATTTAACCTGGCTTACTTTTCTATTTTAGCCTGTCCCTCCGACGCGTACTTGCACGAGACCTGAGTGTAGGAGAGACAGGTCTAACTCTAGATCGAGACGTCGCCACACCTCGGCTGAGGATCAGAGCGGACGAGAGGGGTTGAACCGCACTATCGTCGTAGAGGGTTCTGGTTCCTCTACTGAGGAGGAGGTTAGGCAGCCCCTGATTAGAATGCTTCAGTGCTAATTCCTTTTACGGCTGGTCGTCGCAGCAACCGCCTTATCAGGAGCCCTAAGAGGGTGAGCCCGGTTGGACTGGCCCTACTCTTTCTTTTCCTCCGAATGGAGAGGCTGATGCTGGGCAGGATGTGACTCCCCGGACTTTGCGATTTTAGACACCTTCGGGATTCGTCCTCCGGGATCATAGATGTACATGTGTTTATTTTTTATTTGACATGTATAGGACTTTGCTATGACACTTATGTTTAGACATATTGTATATATATATTTTTATTATTATGTCTTATTCTGATTTTATTTTTTATATTATGTGCATGTGAGTGTGTGAAAAAATTGTGAAAATATTTTACGCAAAACTTCCGTCATTTTTATTACTAATGGAGGGTATCTGACGTTCTCCCCTAAAAGAAAAAATGAAAAATAAAATGAAGATTGATTAAAAATAAGCTTAATTAATTAAACTTAATAATCAATATGGGATATGTATTTGAAGGAAAGTTGCCAAAAATAGAATTGGATAAGGCTTTGAAAGGATTAAAAACCGTAAAGTTAAAGTACAAATCGAGTTAATGTTGAAATAGACGTGGCCAGCATAACGCGTGATGCTGACGCAGGCTATCGCGGCACGATAATTGTATCTTCCCGAATCTGTGTTTGTAAATAGCCCCCAAATCTGCCGATTTTAGCATAATTCGAGCAGATTAAAAATACTTAGCTTGTTAATTTTCAACGAAGTAGTCATGGCTAAGACGTTTAGTGATTTTACTCGTGAGTGATGCCGGTCTTTGACTACGAAGGAGAGGAAAGAGCTTGACTTTTTTCACTTGGGGGGTTTATATGGTATTAAGGGGGTAGATCTTGATATAGACTTTATTCATACCGCCTTAGAATATTGGGACTCGAATACCCATTGCTTTAGACTAGGTTATGATGAAATTTGCCCTTTACCAGAAGAATTTGGTGCCATTCTTGGCTTTCCTTCTTTAGATCTTGCGGTAATTCCTAAGGTGGGCGAATATTATTATAAAGATTTTGAGCGTTTCCTCAACCTTAGGGATAGGGATTTGAAGGATATAATGCATGGGAATGTGATCAATTTGAAAGAATTTGCTCGTTTTTATTTTGATAGAGCATGATCTGAGTCTTTTCATGTTGATAAGAGGAGGGCTTTCCTCTTTTGCATGTTTAGCTAATATCTCCTCACTGGTGGAAACATTCATGAGGGTCAAGCAATCTTTATATCTGAAATGGAGCAAGTTGACTCAGGGAGAAATCCAATGCCATTAATTGTTGGAGAAACTATGCTTAGTTTGGATGAATTAAAGAAGGACCCTAAAGCACCTCTTAGAGGTTCTCTAATTTTATTACATGTAGAAAATCAATATTTTTAATTACAAAAATAAAAAATATTTAATTTTGTACATGAATACTAATTATTTGCATTGAATTTTTGCAGATTTGGCTAATGGAAAGGCTTGAATTAATTATCCCTCCTGACAACATTGAAAAGTATACACCAAATTGTTTTGTAAGAAGAAAGAAACATTTTTCCATAAAGATGGGTCGTCGGGAGTGGAGTAGAGTCTTTGAAATTCGTGACTTCTCCATTAAATGGGTTGTTCCTTGGTGGAAAATTGAGAAGATGATCGGTGTCAATATTCAACCCTCTTGCCGTCTTCCAAGCTTGTCCAAGTTGACTTTCTACTATCCTTGCATAGTAAGGAGACAATATGGCCTTGCTCAAACCATTCCTTCCAGGGATCTTCGTCGCCCTTATGAGTTTCCTGTTTCACAAGATGTAGAAGAATTTGACAACTATTGGTGTGCTAGACCTTTGTGGGAAGTTGTTAACCATAAGGTTCCTCCTCCTTTGTCTAGAGATGTGAAGCAGTGGATACTTGGTAGATCTCAAAAGGACAAGAAAAAAGTCCGGAACATGTACAAAACTAGTGTTAAAGATCGCCTAGGAGATAAGAAAATTCCTCCTAAAGATCGCCTAGGTGCAAGAGTTGAATTCAAGACTCCTATTATGCCTAAGAAAAAGAGTGTTGCAAAAAACAAAGATAAAAGGAAAGCTGACTCTACAAAAAAGAAGGTATGGGTTGAAAAGAAGCATGGTGTAATGGCTAAAGGAGAAACTATCTCTACAAAAATTGTATGCAGATCATCTAAGGGATCCCTATTGGTGCAAGAAATGGATAATGAAGAGGAAGTAGACAAAAATTGGAAGAGGACTAGAAAAGAGAAGACTGATTAGAGCATTGCTTTACTTTCAATTTATTAGACATTTATTTTATTTTCAAGTCAATTTTAATTTTTTAAGCTTTTTTTTTTAATTTCATCAATAATGTAATTTTATTTTATTAATTATTAATGAAATTTTTCAGCTTTTTTAATTAAATTAACTCTTTATATTGAAAATAAAAAAAATTTATTAAAGCAATGAAAACGACTTGAATAAATTTCGAAAATAGTTCGAGTACGTAAGTCAAAAATTCCCGAAATACACCGAAATGTGCCCAGATTGACTAAAATAAACTGGCGTTGGGATTTTGAACCTATCGCGGCGCGACAATACTGTCGTGGCACAATGATTTTTTCGCGGTGCGACGGGCCTTGTCGTGGCGCGCTGGTCTTGATTTTCATGCATCGTTCTTCTTTCTTCAGCGGATTGATGCCAGAGTGCGAGATTTATAAAGTTTAAAGTGGCCGCGCCCCGTAAAGGGTTGCCTACGTATCCTTTCCTTAGGAATCAGGCTAAACGTAGCTCTTTTGAGTATACTACTCAAATTTTCATGGGTAGAACTTTTTAAGTTAGTCAAGATTCGTCATGTTTGGAACTCATTACCGTCCATATCAGTTAGTTTTGTGGCACCTCCTGATAGGATGGTTTTGACGATGTATGGTCCAGACCAATTAGGCCTAAATTTGCCTCTTGGGTCTAGAATGTTTTTCCTTAACGCTTTTAACACCAAATCTCCTACTTTAATGTTTCTTGTCTTTACCTTCTTGTTAAAGTGTCTGGCCATGCGAGTTTGGTAGCATTGAGTGTGATGTAGAGCTTCTAGTCGTTTTTCATCAACTAGAATTAGCTCCTCACATCTCGCTCTAGTCCATTTAACTTCATCGAGTTTACTTTCCAAAGCGATGCGTAAGGAAGGTATTTCTAATTCTACAAGTTGTACGACATCCATTCCATAGACTAAGGAAAATGACGTATTTCCTGTGGATGAACGAATTGACGTACGGTAACCCCAAATAGCGAAATGGAGTTTGTTAGGCCAATCCTTATAGTTTTCTGCCATTTTTACAATGATAGTTTTCAAGTTTTTATTGGCTGCTTCTACTGTGTCATTTGCTTGAGGCCTATATGGGGAAGAGTGATGGTGTTGAATGCCATATTTTTGAAGCAATTCTTCACATTCCGCTTGGAAGTGAGTTCCATTGTCACTTATCATTTCACGTGGGGCTCCATATCGACATATAATGTTTCTCTCAATAAAGAGTGCTACATGCTTTGTGGTGAGTTTTGCATATGACGCTGCTTTAACCCATTTCGTAAAGTAATCAATTGCTACAAGAATGTATTCATGGCCTCCTGTCCTAGGAGGGGTGATTTTTCCAATAATGTCTATTTCCCATGTTAAGAAGGGCCATGGTGATGTATAAGTATAGAGAAGCAATGGAGGAACGTGTTGTAGGTTAGCGTATATTTGGCATTTAGGGCATCTTTTTACATATTGATGGCAATCCCTATTCATGGTAGTCCAATAATATCCTTGGCGCATTACTTTTGGAGCTAGCATTTTGCCATTCATGTGAGTTCCACATGCTCCTATCCTCATTGCCCTTTGAGCTTCCTTTTTGCCTACACATAGGAGAGCCCTTCCTTTAGGTACCCTTTTATGTAGCTCGTCATTTATAAGTACATATTGGGAAGCCAAAAGTCTCAGAGCTCGTTTTGCTCTTTTGTCAGCGTGAAGTGGATATTCTCCTTTGGTGACATAATTGAGGATGTCAGTGCACCAAGGTTCTTCCTCCTCTTCTTCTTCTTGAGTTACCTCATCATCTTCTATGGCTTGGATATAAGCCGGTTTATGCCGTTTTTCTATTGTTAGAGGCATTTGCTCGATTTCCTTAGGAATTCTAACCATCGAGACTAGTCTTTCCAAGGCATCAGCAAATTGATTTTCTTCTCTTGGCAGATCTGTGTATTCTACCTTTTCGAGTTGATCGGTAAGAGTTTCTAGATATGTTTGATAAGGAGCTAGGCTTTCACTCTTTACTTTCCATCTTTTGGAAATTTGGTTGATGATTAAGGAAGAAACCCCGAATATTCCAAGTTTCTTTACTCCCAATGTCAAAGTTGTTTTGAGGCCTACATGCATGCTTCATATTCGACAGCGTTGTTGGTAACGTCGAAATCTAACTTTATTGAGATTGGAACGTGTTCTTTTTTAGGTGATACTAATAATACTCCTACACCACATCCTTTTTGGTTGGAGGCTCCATCGAAGTATAATGTCCAAGTATCATCTTCTGTAACTATCAATTCTTCGTCTGGAAAATCATTCTCATGTATTGGTCTCGAATCTTTTATTGGAAAATCTGCTAGAAAGTCCGAGACCACTGATCCTTTAATGGCCTTTTGAGGCATGAACCTTACATCGAATTGGGCTAAGTTGACTATCCATCTAGATATTCGCCCGTTGAGTGTAGATTTCTCAAATAGATACTTAAGTAGGTCCATTCGAGCTACTACATAGACTGTATGGCCAAGCATGTATTGTCTTAACTTGGTTGTGGTCCACACTAATACGAGGCACAATTTCTCAAGCAATGTGTAGCGTACTTCATACTCGAGCATCTTTTTGCTTAGGTAATAGATGGCGTTTTCTTTACCTTCTACTTCTTATGCAAGCATGGATCCCATTGTTTCTTTAGTGACTGTTAAGTACAATCGAAGAGGGATTCCTAGAAGCGCTGGTGCTAATACAGGAGGATTAGCGAGATAGGCTTTGATCTTATCAAAGGCTTTTTGACACTCATCGTCCCATATTATTGGCACATTCTTCTTAAGCTTCTTAAATATTGGTTCACACATTGTGGTTAGCTTAGATATGAACCTACTTATGTATTGCAACTGGCCAATAAATCCTCGAATCTGTTTTTCGGTCTTAGGCGGTGGCATTGACATGATTGCTTTGATCTTGGTTGGATCTATCTCTATTCCTCTAGAGTTAATGACATAGCCTAAGAGTTTTCCTAAGGTAACTCTGAAAGCACACTTGGCTGGATTTAACCTCATGTTGTATTTCATTAGCCTTTCAAAGAATTTTCTTAAAGTTATTTGGTGTCCTAGATGGTCCTTTGATTTTATAATCATATTATCCACATACACTTCAACCTCTTTATGCATCATGTCGTGGAGCAAGTCAGTCGCTGCTCTTTGGTAAGTGGCACTCGCGTTTTTCAACCCAAATGGCATCGCCATGTAACAGTAAGTGCCCCAAGGTGTTATGAATGTAGTCTTTTCCATGTCTTCTTCAGCCATGAGAATTTGATTGTATCTTGCGTACCCATCCATAAACGAGAGGACTGCGTGATTTGCTGTGTTATCTACTAAAATGTCGATGTGTGGTAAAGGGAAGTCGTCCTTTGGACTTGCCTTATTTAAATCTCTGTAGTCGACACACATTCTTACCCTTCCATCCTTTTTAGGAACTGGTACCACATTTGCGACCCATTCAGGGTATTTGGATACCTTGATAAAACCTGCAGTTATTTGTTTTTGAACTTCTTCTTTTATCTTAAGAGCTACGTCGGGTTTCATTCGACGTAACTTTTGTTTTATAGGTTTCATTCCTGGAATTATTGGTATTGTGGGTTAAGATATTTCTCTATTTATTCCTGTCATATCTTCATATGACAAAGAAAACACATCAATGAATTCTTTTAGTAGATTAATTAAATCGGTTCTTTCTTCTTTATTAAGAGTTAAACCAATTTTAACCTCTCTTTTAACAGTCGGATCCTTTGAGATGTTAACCGTTTCGGTGTCTTCAATTACTGGTGTTTTATTTTCAAGCGTTTCCACTGCTTTAATTATTTCTTTGTCATTTTCATTGTTAGTTAAGCAATGCTCGTCATCTTGAGTGAGGGAATGACACGAGGAGTAAGCAAATGAAGACATGTTATTAAACTCGGAAACCATTACATCAAATAAAGAAACGTCCATTGGGACTTGACTAATAACTATCCTAGGAGTAGATTTTGAACTAGAAGGGACAGAAGGAGATGCAACTATAGGAGGTTTAGAGGACTCGACTACAGAAGACTTGAATTCAGACTCAGACTCAAACGATTCAAGCTCATCGAACATTGGTCCTTGTCCTGTTCTTATAGAGATCTTTCTTCCACTTGGTGTAATCACCTTCACAGTCTTTCACCATCCTCGAACTAATCCTTCTACCAGAGTAATGAGCTTTGTAGGATCAAAGTTTTCACTTTGTAAGACCGTTTGGATAAGCATAGAGTTATCGTCGATACGCTTAGGCTCATTCTTCTCATAGCCAAAGAGGAGTCCCATGACATTAAAGTCAAAGAATGGGGGTGCTTTCTCCTTGTAAATGGGAGTTGGGATCTCATCTAGGAAGTTACAATAAAAAAAGATTTCAAATCCTAGTTGTCTTACCCCATCTTTGACAAAGGGTTTAGGAAATTCATAGCATGGATAATATTCACCCTCTTTTATGAATTGTCCGTTTAGAGTGAGAAGGTAATGATCTATTTAGATTGCTTTCTTTTGGGTACGAGCATTCCTCTATGCATTAATCTTTTCTCAAGCTTGCTTATAGTCTTTCGGAGTCGGTTCGAAACCAAGTCCGAAAGTATCTAATTTAGGAAGGCCAGGTAATCCCATTTGTGTTGCTACTCCCTTTTTCTTTCCTAGAGTCATTCTAGGAAAGTGTCCTTGTTTTCTGAGAATGCCATTGACTATCATGTTCGAATGGAGGTCGTAGTGAAGAGGGGTCTTCTCAGCTTCCTTGATGAAAGAGACCACTTCAGCATTGAAGCCCCATAAATCTTCATCATTCTCATCATGCTCCACATTTATGAGAGGCTTATCAATTTCCTTGATCCTCATAGGAGAAGCGTCAATTATGACAGGAAGTCCTCCAACTATTGCCTTAACTTGTTGATGAAGGGACGGCCTTAAGGTCGTGAAGCTAAGGGCGTCCCAATAATAGGTTGAAGGAGGCTTTAATATCTACTACTTGAAAAGTAGTAGCATGCTTGGTAACCCCTATTGTAACATTCATAGTAATAGTTCCAAGAGCTTGGCGACGAGTATTGTCATAAGCTCTTATGCCTTGTGTTGATGGGGACAATTCTTCATCCCTTATTTCTAGCATCCTCGCAGTTCTAAGTGGACAAACATTTATTGCCGACCCATTATCCACAAGGGTCATTGGGAAATTCATTCGTTTGCACACCAGTGTGAGGTTCAAGGCTTTATTATGTTTATCACCTTCAAGAGGTAAATCCTTGTCAGAAAAGGTGATTAGATTGATGGGCTAGGAAGATCACTCGTGATAAAGTTAGCTAACCCCTTAGGCGTGGTTTCTGAGTCTATTCCTACTTTAGCTAAAGCATCCATTACCGTGAGCCTATGTTCATGGGATGTAGCTAAGAGTTTGCATACGTTCATCTTGACCTTAGTCTTTTTCAGTTGTTTGACAACATCGTTATCTTCTATGATTGGTATGGGAACTTGTTGAGTGGTAGGAATAGGTTGCACTATGATGGGAGGTTGCATCCTCCCTGATCTTGTGAGGACATAGATAGGGGAATCCTCTTCATCCCAAATATCATCAACCGGATAAAATGAGAAAAGTGGAGTATCTTCTATATCCTTGAGGTAAACATCCTCATCATCACTGTCCCACACTCTATTGATGCTAACATCTTTTTCTGGTTGAATTTGAACCAATTTCTTACTGTCAATTAATCCTTAGACTAGGTTTATGTCCTCCTGATTAATGGTAGGGACAATAGAACCTATCTGTCCTTTTCAGCGATTCAAATGGTCTTGGCTCGAGAGGTTTGATCTTCCCATTCTCGAAGAGCATTTGAAACATGTTCGTATAAGAAGTCCCAATAGGTGTGTATACCTTGTTACTCCTTTTGGCTGTTTCAACTACTTTGAGAGAAAATGGTTTTCTCTCAGTAGTTTTTATGGGCATCATTTTTTCAGTGGCACGCTTACTTTGTACTAGCTTTGCATGGTCGAGGGCCTCACGACACATGTCTATTGCTTCCCTCATTGTATTTATGAGAAGCCATACTTCCACTTTAGTGGCCGGTTGTTCTCCTGCGGGAAATTTGCTCATGGCATCGAAAAGGTTTCCTCCTCTTCTTCGATAGCATGAGTTTCTTCAATAGGTTTAATGAGGAGTGATGGATCCGCGTGGCCTTCCTCATCAGAAATTGCCAAGGAGTCTGAAATGGAGCACTATTGATGCTTGGCTTCTTACTTACAGGAGGCAATGGGAGTTTATTGCTATCAATTAAATCTTGAATAGCTTCTTTTAACTTCCAACAGTTCTCAGTGAGATGGCCCTTGCCTCATGGTACTTACAATTTGCATTGGGGTTCCAACTAGCCGTCCTCTTTTCGACTGGTGGATCTCTAAATGGTCCAATAGGAGTTTTGAGACCTTTAGCATGAAGACGATCGAATGCGGTGTCATAACTCATGCTAATAGGTGTGAAGTTTCTCCTAAATGGCTTCTTTTGTCCTTGATTGTTCATTGCTAGGACCTCGTTTAAGTTAATAGTGCTAACATTGTTTGAGTGGGTGATTTTGGAAGAAGAAGGATTGTCGTTCTTCTTTCCTTTCCAGCCACTGTTAAAGTTGCTAGCAACTTTCTGTTTCGCAAAGTCGTCTTCAATATCAATTCTTATGTCATAGACGGCCTTGAAAGTATTTAAGTTACTTTGGTATTTTAGATGCTTTGAATACTTTTCTTAGAGGTTCTTGATGAACAACCTCACAGATTCTTTTTCGGTGGGAACCTAACTATTTTAGCGGAAGTTTCCCTCCACTTATTAAAAAAGGAAGTGAATCCTTCGTTCTCTTTTTTCTTCAACATCTCAAGTTCCCTATGGTCAGTTTCAACTTGAATGTTGCATTTGTATCTAACAATGAAAGCGTTTGTTAAAGAATCGCAAGAGGAGATTTTCTCCTTGTCAAGAGAGAAAAACCATTGTTGACAAATGGTTTCTAAAGATAAAGAGAACAACGAATGGAAAGCTTTCTTATCAATTCCCTTAATGTTCATTATTCTTTCAAAAGCTCGTAAATGAAAATAAGGGTTATCAGTTGGCTTGAATTTAGGGATGCCGTTGGCATTGAACTTCTGCGGAAGAAGTTCCTTGTCCAAAGAGACCCCTTGTGAGCTCATCCCTTGGAACTTGTAGTCATTGGAGATTTTGCTCAAGCTCTCTTCCATTCGCTCGAGCTGTTGTTGTTTCGCAGGGTCATTGACTTGGAGATCAAAAGTTTTGAACATCTCGGTCAAACTAGCCATCTTAGCTCATTAACTTCTTCTTCGATTGCCGTTTCTTCTTAGCCTTTCTTCTTTATCGAAACGATTTATCAAAAAGTAAGCCTTGGACGAAAGTGTTGTCTTTTATTATTCGCCCTTTCTTTCTTGAACAAGTGCTGTAAATATTAAACCATTTTAACTTAATGACTTGACTCAAATTAACTTTTACTTATTGGGTTTAAAAAGCAAAAGCAAAAATAGGGTGCATATTTTTGGGAATCATATATGGGTTCAAACAACAAGGTTATGTGATAGGGTGCATATTTTTGGGAATCATGTATGGGTTCAAACAACAAGGTTATGTGATAGGGTGCATATTTTTGGGAATCATGTATGGGTTCAAACAATAAGGTTATGTTGGGAGGATTAATATCCGACTTACCCCCCTAAAAAAAATGACGGAAAACACGCACACACAAGACTCTCTAGACATGGTCATGATGAACATATATACAAAGTGTGTGCTTAAAAAGTGAGTGAAAGTGGCATGCTTTGACACTTATGTAAGACCATGGGACTATGTGCCTAGACTCAATTAACAAACTAATTAATTAGACTCGGCGTGAGGACTCAGGCAGAAAACTAGACCGTCGCTGAAGCAACGGAACTGTCGCAAAACGCTAGGGGCCATCGCGGCGCGATATGGTTTTCACGTCGCGATGGACACTTTTGTTTCGCGCCAAAGGTCAAACCTTGGCGTCATTACTGAAATGTCAGTCTAGGCCTGTTTCCAATGTTCTACCTTAAAAGGGCAAGCCTATAGTCGTACTAAGTCAGATTTAGTCAATTATTAGGCTTTAATTAACCATGTTAATTAATTAATTAATTAAGCAAAGTCATATATGGTCATTAATTAGTTTATTTAGACTTATACACAAGTCAAACAAACGGTTAGTGTAAATACATATAGATTATGCACAAGTAGTCAAGTAAGCACAATATGAAGCAATGAGTTTGCAACCTAACCATGACTCTAGTTATCTAAAGTTCAAGGATAAGAGTTAGTCAAAGAGGGTCCATGGTTATGAGTCCGGATGCATCTCACATAAGCCTTACCTTTGAAAGGGTTAGCTCGTATGGATGGGACCCCACAAGTTAAACTTGTTTTCATGGTTTGGTGAATTCACAAACTCGGATGTACCCTTTATTGCAATGAGCGTTCGATTGGGTAGATGGAGTGTGACCCAGAGGGTTATGGCCATATGTAGAACACATATGGGTTTAGAAAAGTTAGAAAAACTTAATCAGGAAGTAAAACCGAGCAAACAGTACTAGAACTGGTCAAAGCAAGAACGCATATTTCTTTCTCGGTATTGGAAGAACGTAGCGCGAGACAACAGGGACCATCGCGATACGATAGCCCTGTCGCGCCGCAATATTGCTATCGCATCGCGACAAAGCCATCGCATTGCGATGGGCACTGTTTTCTCAGTGCCAGTTCCTACATGCCTCAGCAGCTCTCTTTGTTCTTAGAATTTTCCAGTTTTCACAGCGTTTTTTCAATTCTAGTTGTGAAAGATATTTCCCAAAATTCCTGTGTGTAAAAATCCTATGTATTTGACGCATTACAGATGGTCTATCCAATGCGGACCTTTTTTATGCTTATGCCAATAATGTCAATCAAAATTACGCACATGAATACTTAGAACTTTTCGAGCCTCATCCACTCATTCTAAATTATTGCCAAAATAAATTTTAGGAATTAAAATAGAAATCCTCCCCAGTGAAGTCGCAAAAAAACTGTAGGGAATATTTCAAGCATCCCATACTTGAGCCCCACTGTGATCATACACTAAAGCATGGTGGCGTCCAAAGGGAAGGAAGCTAGAGCAAAAGAACAAGTTTTAGGAACGTGTAAACCGTTCACAGGCTGAAGGTTACACCCCTTCACGATCCATGAGATTGCTAACTCCATAGTGGTCCGGAACCATGACTGGATATTTGGGGATGAAGGTAAAAATCCAACCTAAAAGAGATTAAACCTGCCCTAAATAGGCCTCTACTTTATTCGTGTGCGCTTTCTGACTAACACACAATCAATATATTAATCCTAAACATATTTAATCTATGTAGGTTGAATATTAATGCACAAACAAACCTATTATTAGCGATCACTTGAATTAAAATCACATTAGCCTAAATAAAATTATTAATTATCTTATTAAGTGTGATTTCAAGTACAAATTCCCTTTAAACCTGCAAGAGAGGGTGTGATCAAACAATAACAATAATATCAAGCAACATAATATTATTGATACAACAAATCATCATCATCATAATAATAATATTCAATCTCAAAGCATAATAATATTATCAGCAAGATCCTAGGCATGATACTAACAAGATTAATAACAAATCCTAGCATGTTACTAAACATTAAAAATCAAAGCTTTAACCCTAACATGATACTAACATGTTAGAAGAAATAGGAAACAACCTAATCATGATACTAGAAAGCAAATAAAAGACATCCTAACATGCTACTTGGAATCAAAATAATATAAGTATGCTTTTAAGGATATAGAGCAATAAAATTACTCACTTTGTTGCCTCGTATCTCTTTCTATCAAAACAATACACATGTTAGCAACTTCAATGAAAATATTAAATCAAACAATTAATTTAAATATTTGAAATAGGGATTTGGGATCAAACCCTCATAAATTAGAAACCTTTCACGTTTAGGGCAAAGGCAACTTCGAGCTTAGTTAGGTGCGTCTAAGACTCGTGAATGCGGTATTGTATTTGAAAAGGGGCAGGATTAGAAAGAGGGACAAAGAACAAGCTTCTAGCTTCGAGAGAGAAAAAGAATAGAATTAGATGATTGTTGACGATTGAAAACGGGGAAATAACGCCGCTATTTATAGGCCAAATATCCGGAAAGCCTTGAAAAGAGTCAGAATTTGACTCAATGTAAAACAAACCCTATCGCGATGTGACAAACCCTATCGCGATGCGACCCGAGAGAATCCCCAAGATGTGTAATTGTGAATTTGAAAATTTTGAATTTTTCAAGTTTACTTTCAGCATTTTTTTTTTTGCTTTGATTATTTTTTTTTCATTCTTTTGAATCAACGTGGGCAATCTCAGATCATGCGGTCCATCACTCACTTAGCATTCATGTTTCTCTAGCACGATATCAAGCACTCGATGAGAGACGCATTTGAGAGGTGTTCATATCAAAGACATTGGAACACTTGCCCTTAGACATTGTTTTATTGTTGCTTTGGTGCTTTTTTTTTTTACTTACTTTTGAATGATACACAAATTGCAAACCTTCCCATCCCATGGTTAGGTGAATGTGGGTTAAATAAATAAGGTTAATCATTAGACGAGGCTCAGAGTGTTTGATGAAGAAATGGATATGTGATTGAATGGTTAATGGGGAATGAATGGGTTGCAAAGGTTCCTCAAATCATTGGTATACCTTGTGTTCGGTTCGGAAATTGATTTTTTAATTTTTTTTATTTTTTTTGTTGTTAATCACATGATCGAATGTAAGAAAGAGATGCTCATTTATGAAGAAGGTAAGAAATGTGACACATAGACACATGGATAAGGAGAACCTATGCTAGACTTTTTAGGGGGAAGGGTTTGAAACAAAAGAAGAAGAAAACATGAAATCTTGGTGAGAATCTTGCATCGTCCTTTGTCTTCATGGCTTTTTATGAGTTACTTCTTGCCGCCTGGTGAGGAAAAAAGTTTGTTGTTGTTGATGCTTTGATTGGAAGAAAAGAAGGAGTGACGTTCCCCTTATTCTTCCAACTATTGCCTAGTGATTTTAAACTCAAGTACAGTGTAAGGATGAACTCACTTAATGCATTCACTCAATACTCGGATTGGATAGGAAGAGTGTATGAAATAATTTTAAAAATTGATGGGAAATACTCCACTCATTCCTATTACGACGGAAAACGACGCATGCATGGTCCTAATTTACTATTATAAACAATATGGTGCATGACTCTGAGACAAAGTGTGTGCAACTACTCAACAAATGTGATTCGGTGAGTTTATAAGGCTAGTGGTATGATCGTATGGCTAGACATGTAAACGGTACAAAAACGATTAACGCAAGGACCAAAAATAGCACGGAAGAATAAAAAGACAAACTAACTTGATTAATTTTGTCCCATTTTAATGTTTATGCTATTTACTAGGTGGAAACGGTCAATTGGAAATCGTTAGTCATAAATGAGATCAACCACAATCAAAGACAAAGAACACATGTTAAGGTTAGCACAAAAATCACAAGAAACTAGGAAGAGGACTAGAATTCTAGAAGAGTTAGGAATCATGGGTATAAATAAATAAATAAATAAAAATAAAAATCTATAATCCTATATTATACGAGTTGACGTGGATTAAAGGACTTGGCTAAGACTAGCTTGACAAGAAAAGATATAAAAAAAAATTAAAAAAAGGAAAGTTGACGCTAAAAAGACGCCTAAACTGGACAGGCTGTAGTATATTGGTTATAACTTTTGATCTTTGACTCTGATTGAGACGAAACCAACGCCAAATGAAAGATAAAACTCGGGGCTACAGATCCACAGGTGGAACGACACATAACTCTTTATAGAACTCCAGCTATGACCAAAACAATTTGACGCTTGTGCAGGATACGGGAATAAACACTACAACAATCTACCACTTGTGCCACGAATTATGCCACGGGAATTCTAAATTCGTGGCATAATTTGATCTAGACACGGGAAAAATAAAGTCAACAAAAACCTTGGTTTGACAACAAAATATTATGCCACGGGTAAAAAGAAATTTGTGGCTAATTGAAACTTGTGCCACGACTAAATTTATTTCCCGTGACAGATAAACACTTATGCCACGAATAATTATATTCCCGTGGCAAATTGACACTTGTGCCACCACTAATATTATTCTCGTGGCAAACAAACACTTGTGTCACGAGTATTTTTTTGCCGTGGCATTCAGTCTAACACTTGTATCATATTAAAATTTAATTTAAAGGCAAACATATATTTATGCAAACCCATCAGATTGCTTTAAGGAAAATAAACTTAGACTAACTAAATAAATCTTACTACATAAATATTATTTTTATGATTAATTATATAATTAATTGTAATAGCATTATTTGTATGAAATGATATGTATGGCGAATCTATAACATCTTTTGTATATATCAGGTTCACAATAATGTTATTGTGCGGCGCAAAAGTTACCGGTAAATTCATCGAAGTCACCATTCTTGTCATAAAAGTACCCTTTAATTTTCTCACATAAATTTACCCTTGTCTTCACCAATAGTTAATATTTAATGAATTGAAAGTTACCCAATAAGCACAAAAAAAATAAAAGTAGTCAACAATTTACTCATGATTTTTTGAATTTTGCCGTTGATTTGATAAACTTCATCAATCTTCAATCCTCCCTAAATCAACCTAGATAAATGGAAAAAAAAACCTAATTATTGTAGTAAATTTTCTCCCAATTGATATAGAATGAAATTAAGGGAAACAAGATTGAATTGATTTGAGTTATATAGTGCGAAATCATATACAGAGTAGAGAGAGAGTGGGAGGAATTATGAAATTTTCATTCTTACCTTATTTAACATTAAAATCGGAGGAAAAGAAAATAGAAGAGTTGGGTTAATATTTAAGAGTAAGTCAAAGGTAGTGTAGAAGTGGAGGAAGATGTCAATCTTATCATGTCTCAGTTTTCTGTTAGCTACCATTCAATAATTAATATAAATTGGATATTTTGAAAAGTTTATATACCGTAAAATTGATGAAAACTTGATTATGCACTACTGTAATCAAATGACATTTACTAATTTACCCAAATAAGAAATTAAATTAATTACTTTAAAAAAAGTTGTACCTTAAAAAAAAAAACCTTAACGTAAAAATGGCCTGAAAAATAATTTTATTTAGTTTCTTTTTTTTTTAGCTTTGTTAATAACAAAGTATAACATTCTTAGGAAAACAAAAACACAGTATAACATGCTTAAAAGAAAGTATTCTCATAGAACTTATGTTAATTATACATTGTAAATTCTGTACAAATAAATAGAAGATTCAAACAAGGTTGGAAAGTCTGTATAACAAAAGAAAACAGAACTATAGCAGCAACATATGGACATTGGTTACATCGGAATGAATAATCTAGACAACTGTAGGAAACCATATGGACAATGAACAAAACCAACAACTCCAGTATGAAGCGCATGTGTCCCATATAACCACATTGGCCCTGAGTCCTGACATACCCAACACATAACCTGTAATATAAACTAAGCAGCAGCAGCACTCCGCAAACTCAACATCAACAGTCCTGTTTCACCTTAAGTTACTTTCCCACATTTCCTAATCAAATTAACAACAAAGTTATAATCATTAACCATAAATAATACTTCCTTCAATCCTCCTTTCACGTCCTTCCATTTATTAGCAACATAAAATTTATATTCTTTCCTAGAAAGGACATGTATGTTCACAAAGAACCATAGATGTCAGAGGAATAATTTCAGCATTCATAAGATAATATAACACACAAAAAAGATCAACCGACCAAGTCCATGCAGATGAACAAAAATTGCGAGATTAACGAATATATTTCCAAACAAGATCGAAGAAAACTGAAAACATTATATAAGTAACCAATTATCATCATAGGTCATATGAAGTACAATAATTCATTAGAAATAATCAGCATGGAATCAATGTTATCCTATTATCATCATAGGTCATACGAAGTACACCAAAATCTTGTTTCACTCCTTCGAAAGTCCATAGGTTCCTTAGATTCCAGATTTTCCAAATGAACATAAGTATGATCTCCTAGCTACTATTTATTGTGCAAGACTTCATCATTACAAAACACCGCTCTTCAAAATTTAAGTCATGCCACTTCTCAACTTCAAGTCTCAGGGGGGGAAGACGCCACAGCATACTACTATCAAAAAAATCAACAATGAAAATGTAAAAACCACAAAGACAAATCTTAAATCAAATAATTGAAGAATCCTATCGATATATATTGATGTCAATCAACTCATGTAGACATACTTTCTAAATTAGTCTACTAACTTCGATACTTTATAGGTGGAGATTAAGAGGTGGCTAAAACTAATTATAGTGCACTCGAAGCTTTTAAATTACAAGGGCCCAGTAATTTTCATGATTAATACAACAAAATTAAGACTTAATTCATTATAATTTCACACACTCTCCTTCCAAATCATAAACAAAATCACTTCAATGCTAAAAAGCTGCATACAACTACGCCACCCTTGGAGAGGTCTTTATTATTAAAGTTAACACACTACATATTCATAATTAACTCGAAAACTAGTACTTCGTTTCTTTGGATTATTGTCAACTTTATGTCCTGTAAAACGAAGGAGTGAACAACCTTATAACACAGATAGAGAACTACTCATTTCAAAGGTATAATTAACTCAAAAACTCAAAATGCAGTGATCAATTGAACTAAGCAACACCACGACCAAACCCAGTAAGCAGCAGCAGGAAGAACATGAACAGGATCAACAACCATTTTAACAACCCCAGGTGAATAAACACCACTCAAACATCAATAGTCGCTCAATCAATTTACAAGCAACAACAAATAAAACGTGAGGAACACTATTCAATTTCTACAAAATTAACAATTATCAAATAAAACCCAAAAAATTCAGGCTAAGCAATATAACCCAAAATTCATGATTATGGAGGTAATTTTCCCACAAAATTTTAACCAAGTTTAATGCTTTATTGATTATGGAGGTAATTTTCCCTCCTAAATTTTCATTTAAAAATTGTAAAATTTATAAACAACTTTATTTGTAATATTGTAATTCCATAACCGAGTTTCTCGTTAAATCTAAGATATTGTACAACAATTACATAGCACTTGAGACATGAATAAATATAAATTTACCCGTTCAAATGTATATATATATATATATATATATATATATATATATATATATATATATATATATATATATATATATATATATATATATATATATATATATATATATATATATATATATAATGAAGTATGTTGTTGATATGGGCATAGTTGTAAAATTGCACTACAATGATAAGACAAGCATATGAAGTTGGAAAATTTGATTTAAGTAATATAAATTTATTAAAATAGTTTAGTTGGGTGGATGTGTAAAACATAAATGATATAATTGAGTAGTAAATATGAGCATATAGTTGAAAAACTGCATATGACGTAATAAGTTGCGATAGCCAAAGACTAAAATATTATGTAGCATGACTAGGTTTACTCTAATCGTATCAACTTTTAATTCGAGATAGTTTACCTTCAATTGAAAACCCTTTTATGAGTCGTACTTGATTAAAATAATTGAAACATGGTTGTTAAAACATCTTATAACAATAAACTAATTACTTTGATAATGTTGTTAGTAAGTTTTTATGGGTCCATTAATTTTTTAAGTTACTCTTTGACTCTTTCTTAGTTTAAATGGTTATTTAAGCCTTTGGTAAACAAATTAAAGGATATATATATACATATGTAATAACCTCATCAAATATTCAAATCTTAGTTGTAAGAAAGAATCATAATATTATTCATTACTGACTTTATAGCAATGTTTTGTGTTGTTACATGACTTTTACTATGTCTTAGTGATTGATTGCCAAAGTTCACTTTAAAGTCAATTAATAATATTTTAATAACTCAATGAAAGACTTCAATTCAAACTCTATCATGTCAGCTGATTTATTTCATTCTTCACGTATGACAAACGAGAACTTTAACCATCAATAACTATTATCATAATCTATAAGCATAAATTATTCTCTGGCTATATATGTTCAAATAAATGAAACATTTTCTTAATTTAATAAATTTTCTCTTTTAATTTTGAAATAATATACTATCTATCTACTTTTTAATTAATTTAACTAACCTTCCTAAAATTCCGTAAAAATTAAAAATTTTCATTTATTTAAACACAAAGGGGGTTCAAGTTTAACCATATGAAAGGACGTAATTAGCTTATTGATAGGTTCATAACAAATTTTTACATGAATATGTTTTCCCTTCAAATAATTCATAAAAGATGAGTGATTAATAACGTAAAACCCAAACATAATATATTAATCTAGATAGGCAAAACTACACGAACCTAATTACCCGAGCTTGATTTGACCTGGTTAAGCTAAAGTACAACTATTGACATGATGTAGTTTTTTAGTGGCATGGTGCGTTCATCCTTGTAAATGTGACGTAATATAATTACTAATTGACTAATTTGAATTTATCTTAAAGTATCTAGAATAACTTATGTATGCATCCAGTGTACAATAATTTACAGTACATCAAGGGTCACTTTTATAAAATTTAGGGTCAATTTTAAAATTTTTTGGGTAACTTTAATTTTATCAATAATGAATAAATACTTCGTAACTTTTATTTATGTCAGGGTAACTTTTATTCATACTAGGGTAACTTTGGCTCAATTTAGGATAACAGATGTACAATATTTTGTTGTACATCTGATTTATTTAAAAGTTTGTCAAGTATCTGTCCAAAATTGACCCGATCTGAACATCACTTTGTCCAATATATATCGAGACCGAAGATTTATGCAACCCCTAAAGGTTAAACTAGTGTACGATGTAGTATTGCATACATTTTTTTTAGAGAATTGACAACACATTATATTATTATTATAATTATATTATAATATCATTAATAAATATTTCCCATAAGGTAAAAAAAAATAATAATAAAGCAAAATCAAAACACAGAACCCAAAACTAATTAGGCTCTTAAACTCACTTTCATGTTTAATTAGCCGCCAATATTAAACAAAAGAAAAAAAAATAAAAATCATCTAAACGTTGTAAAACCTTGTTTTATTTGAGAGTTGAGACTCAGAGCAGTTCGCACCCAAACGCTAAAGAGTGAAAGGCAAATTCGTTGGATTCGTGTAAAGACCAATTGCAAGAAAAATTCCTTCAATTCGTTGAAAGACCAAGGTAAGATAGTATTCATAATTCGTTTTTCTTAGCTTTCACGTTTTATTGTATGTAATCTATGGTAATTTAACTATTTTGCGATTTTGGGGTGAATTCTATGTTCAATTGATTTGTATTATTTAATTTTCTTAAATTCGAATGGTATCATAATTGTTTTAGATTAATTAATTTTATTTTTGTAAATTAAAGGTTAATTGAATTGATTTTTTTTTGGGTATCATCTGTTCTATTTTTCTAGGTCAATTATGTGATAATTAATTTGTAATTTTCTTTCTTTGTTCATATTAGTTCTTTGCATGCGCTGGTAATTGATATGTTTGCTTTGGATTCTTGTGAACATATCAATTTAGAAATATGATATGCACAAAATCTGATATGTTGCTTGTATGCGATGATACATTGGTTCTGATCAGTCTACTGCTTGTAAAATTGATATGTTCTTCTTAACTGATATGTTGTTTGCATCTGCTGAAATATTTATTATGATGCTAGATAAAATTGATATGTTTTTTCTTAACTGCTATGTTGTTTTGATGTGCTTATATATGCTTATGATCAGTCTAATGGGATATGTGGGGAGGGGTTACATTTGATGGGGCAGATCTGACATTGTCATCTTGCAATGGCTAGAATGCCACATTGCTAACTGGATTTGTCGGGGTTCTTTTTTAAGACATTGAGATGTATTTTTCCACGGACCTGTGTACAATTAATCGATACATTATGTTTACTAAATGTCTTCTCCTTCTCTTCTCATTTCTTTTAATTATTCTCTGAAGTCATTATACTACAAAATTCAGTTAACTAATGTCTAGTCAGATCAAAATCATAGATCAAAAGAAGGAATACATCAACTTTCGCACTAAAAGCACTCAAAGTTCTTTTAAAAAAATAGTAGTTGCTAGCTGATCGTGACCTTATAATGTGGCATTTAGTCGGCAATGTGGCATTCTAGCCATCGTGACTTATGTATGACTACTGAATAATTTTTTTTTATTATTATTATGATTATTAATTTTCAATTTTTTTAATAACTAGCTCTCTTTGAATTCATAGCTTTTATTTCCCCATGGATACTCTGGATGTTCACAAGAGGTTAGAGTGGATGAGGTGTGCTAATAGGACATACAATCTATATATAAATGGAGTTAATTCTTTTCTTCAATTTGCTTTTAGTGACTTAGAAACAAATAGTGATTTAGGAGAGGAGGAAAAGAAGGTACCTTGCCCTTGTAACCGATGCAACAATGGTCCACATAAAACAAGGGATGAAATTTACACCGACTTGATAGTGAATGGAATCGTGCAAGGTTATGTTCGTTGGATCTATCATGGAGAATTCAAACCCCCACAAAAGAAAAGTAGAAATGATTTGGGAGATAATGCTCATGATGATATATTTAGAATGATCCATGATAGGTTTAGTCCCGGAGTCTCTAATAATGATGACATAGATGACATGTTAGATGAGGAGCAACAACCTAATGAGTTTGATCAACCTAGATATAAAAAGGACACAAAAGAGGCAAAAATGTTTGAAAATTTAATGAGAGATGCTCAACAAACTTTATACCCCGGGTGTAATGAATTCTCTAAGTTGTCATTCATTTTGAAGTTATTCCAAATCAAATGTATGGATGGCATGACTAATAAAGCTTTTACTAGTATTCTTCATATGTTCAAGAATGCTTTGCCTAAAGGTGCTGATTTGCCATAAAATTATTATGAAGCACATAAGATGATTACTAATCTTGGTTTCGATTATGAAAAAATAGAAGCATGTGAAAATGATTGTATGCTATTTTGGAAAGAGAATGCTAACCTTGAAACGTGTTCCATATGTGATACTAAGCGTGATAAAGCTTCTCCTAAAGTGCTACGCTATTTCCCACTAACTTCAAGGTTGCAAAGGCTATTCATGTCGTCCAAAACTGCAAATGAGATGAGGTGGCACTATGATAAACGAGAAGATGAAGGAGTACTTAGACACCCAGCAGATAGTGAAGCTTGGAAGCATTTAGATAAAGAATATTCTACTTTTTCTACAGAGACTCGTAACGTCAGGTTGGGTTTAGCAAGTGATGGATTCAATCCATTTGGCGGGCTTAGAAGTGACTATAGTATATGGCCAGTAGTGGTTGTTGTGTACAATCTCCCTCCATGGATGTGTATGAAACAACCTTACACAATACTATCTTTGTTAATTCCAGGGAAAAATGGACCGGGAAATAACATTGATGTGTATTTGCAACCATTAATCGAGGAGTTAAAAGAATTGTGGGAAACCGGAGCTTAGACTTATGATGCTTCAAGGAATGAGTACTTTCAAATGCGTGCTTCATTGTTATGGACCATAAATGATTTTCCTGCGTATGCAAACTTGTCTGGGTGGTCTACCAAAGGCTATAAAGCATGTCCCCATTGTATGAAAGAAACTAGCTCTGCTCGGCTACCAAACCAGGGGAAATGTTGTTACATGGACAATCGTCAATTTCTTCCTACCAATCATAAATGGAGAGATAATAAATCCTTTAATGGGAAAGTAGAAAAAAGAGGTCCTCCTAAAAAATTATCTTCCAATGAGATTTTAGAACAACTTAAAGACCTTGAAGGCATGAAATTTGGTAAAACAATGAAATTGCCAAAGAGGGATGATAATTGGAAGAAGAAAAGCATTTTTTTTGAACTGCCGTATTGGAGTAACCTCTTACTTTGTCACAATCTTGATGTCATGCATATTGAAAAAAATGTGCTTAACAATATTCTTGGTACATTGCTAGATATTGATGGGAAGTCAAAAGACAATCTAAAGGCTAGACATGATTTAAAGCATTTGAAGGTTATGAAACATCTTGCTCCAATACTAAGAGATGGAAAGTGGCATATTCCTCCGACACTATACACCTTGTCTAAGGCACAAAAGGAAAAAGTGTGTAAGTTTTTAGAGAATTTAAAGGTTCCCGATGGATATTCTTCTAACATTTCTAAATGTATAAACCTCGATAAGCGTAAAATATATGGTCTAAAGACCCATGATTGTCATGTGCTTATGGAACAACTATTGCCACTTGCAATTCGTGGGGTGTCTATACCCAAAGTTTACGATGTGATAGTGAAGTTGAGTACATTTTTCAAGGACTTGTGTTCTAAGACATTGAAAGTGTAAGATTTGGAAAATCTAGAACGTGAAATTGTAGTCACCTTGTGTGAAATGGAGAAAATATTTCTTCCATATTTTTTCACCATCATGGTCCACTTGTGTCTTCACCTAGCTACGGAAGCTAAAATTGGTGGACCAGTACAATATCGTTGGATGTATCCGATAGAAAGGTACTCCTTATGCATTTCAAATTTGATTTAATAATTTTTATTAACTCTTGTAACTTTTTTTTCTTTAAATAAAATTGTTATTTTTTTAGGCTCTTACGTAGATTTAAATGCTATGTTCGCAATAAAAGTAGGCCAGAGGGTTCCATCGCAGAAGGTTACATCATCGAGGAGTGCATGTACTTTTGTTCAAAGTACTTGAATGAAATCGAGACGAAATTTAATCAACCTGAGAGGAATGATGATGCGGAAAATGATGGCTACAAGGGTCTATCAATTTTTGCATCGTCAGGTGTTCCTTTAGGGAAGGCTAAATGTAGGTCTCTTAGTGAAGAGGAGTTAACACAAGTTCAAGAATATGTACTTAAGAATTGTGATGAAGCACAAACTTATTTAGAGTATGATATTTTTCTTTTTTATTTATAAAAAAACATCAAGTACACTTTCCCATGATTATTTTGTAACAACTATTCTTTTGAATTTCAGTGAATATGAAGAGTCCACATCAAACAAAAATTTAGTTGATTGGTTTCGCGACCGGGCATTTTTTAATATCAACTGTAGATATTTTTTTTTAATTATAATTACAGTATTAGTCTAAGTTTTTTTAGCTAAAATTCTATTTATTGTTAGGTCATCGATTTGCCTAATGATGGCAATGACCAGGTGGTGAAAGATTTGAAAACATTGGCTTTAGGTCCTTCGAATGGTGTTCAATGCTTCAATGGGATTCTTGAAAATGGATTTAGATTCCACACAAAGAATATAGAAATGAAAAGGGTACACCAAAATAGTTGTGTTACAGTTAAAGGTATTGCTAGGCATATGAAAAAAGATTACTACGGGATTCTCACTAACATACTTGAGATACAATATCTAGATGGAAAATGTGTAGTTTTGTTTCATTGTGATTGGTGGGATGTCAATAGGGTAGGAAGAGGAGTCAAAGTTGACAAACATGGCAATGTGAGTGTTAATAGTCTTTGTTCATTGCGTACCAAAGAACCCTTTGTGCTCATGTCTTAAGCTCAACAAGTCTTCTATGTTAGAGATGGAATTGATCCCGATTGGCTAGTTGTTGTGAAGACCCATCCAAGGCATCACTATAACGTTGTAGAAAAGGAAGGGACTGAAAGTGAAGAAGATGCATTGCAACAACTACAACCTGAATGTGCTCACTTCTCAAGCTCAAGTAATTTGCAAGAGACTCATGATCCATTTGTTGAAATAAGAGATGATATTGGTGAAATGATCGTAGATGCTACCAAGGAAAATCAACCCAAAGATCTAAATGATATGGACTTACAAACATTAGATGACGACGATTTGCTAGAGGATGATGATGAGGATGACAGTGAGAGTGACCAAGAGAGCGACGATGATGATATTGATATTGCTTAATTTTTTTTTTGCTTTTTTTTTTTGCTATTTAAGCACGAATTGTATCTGTTGATACACATATCCATGAGTTTCTGAAAAACCTTTGTAGCTATAATTACTTATTTTTTCACACTTTGCATTCATGTTTTTATTGGCTTATTTGAATAGATATATCTCAGGTTGCCTTTGTTTTATGAGCAATTATTGATAAATGGTCAATAGTATCTAACAACACTTGTACACCATGTGTATAGTAGCTGGCATCATCTTTGCATTAGGGATGTAGTGGATGGTAGTTGATTAGATTAGGCAGTCAATGTGCTTTACAGTTCTGTAATTGTAAAATTGTCTAACCCTATTTTTTTTTAACTTTTGTAAATGCAGATGAATGAGTATGAAAAAAGAGGCTTCTTACAATAGAAGCCAACAAAAACATACTCAACTCTTTGGGCATAAAACGAATCACATCCTCTTTGACAAGCTTGGTTGAAGGGACAAAAAAAAAAGAAAAAAAAAGAAAAAAAAATGCCAGCATGGAAGATGATGAATATGTTCCCACAAATGATGAGCTTGAGGTTCAAGAACGTGAAATAACATCTCAAATTAGGTTTACAAGAAAGGTATAATTTGAACTTATAAGTATGATTTATTTAGTTTTTCAATCAACCTGTATAGTTCTTGTTATTTTTTGTTAATTAATTTGTATCAGGCTAACATAAGACATTTGAGAGAAGAAATAAAAAAGGCAATTTCATTCCACCAATGTCAGTGAAAAAGTTTCTAAAGACGAACAAGAAAGCACAAGAAATAATGGCCATGTATATCTTAGAAAAAGGTACTTTATTCTTGAATTTGGTTGTTAGCTTATTACTTTCAATTTGATTTTATTGGTTCCTTTCTAATTGGTTTGAAAGATCTAAGCTTTATTTGGCTAAATGTTCCATTTTAGTTTCGTAGTAGACTAGCAGTATTGGAAATTTAAAAGATTTAAGCTCTCTTTGGGTGAATGTTTCATTTTAGTTTCGTAGCAGTATTGGAAATTAAATAATAATATGAGATAAGCTGATTTGCTAAAGCCGATAATAGAAATAAAAAGAACATAATTTAGCTTTAGTTAGGTAGGGGAATGACTGTGTTGCAAGCAGGTAGGGGAAAGGGGCAGGTGCTTGTGAAGGGAGTGGGTAGGTGCATGTTTAGACAGGGGGAAGTTGTAGGTTCGAGGGTGTTGGGGCATGTGCAGGGAGGTAAGGGCAAAGTTGCAGGGGCTGGGTCAGGTGCAGCAGGGAGGAAATTTCAAGGAAGGGGGCAGGTGCAGCAAGGGGCTGATTTACAACTCCAGCTAATCGCTAGTCTGTTTTCCTTATTCCTGGAAAAAGGGATCATCGATTATTGACTTGCTATAGATTAAGTAATCTTGCTGTAAACTAATAGAACAGTGAAATGAAAGAGAGGAAAGCTTGAGGATTTTTTTTATTGAAATTGATAATAACGGCTACAAACCTACTGCTAATGTTACCATACTAAAAGTGGAATCTTGGAGGCTATACTACTACTACTACTACACTAGATTAACATCAAAACTCACATAATCTTTTTCATTCTCTCTTTCCCCTTAAATACTAAGCATTCCCATTTCCCTCATGTAACCTAGCAATTAAAACAAGCTATTACTACTTCCCTGCTCCTGTATTCTTGCGCCTGCTCCTGCTGATCCATTGCATGACTTTATTGTTGTTACAACGTGTGTTACTATAGTTATTGTTTTCCTATTTTAGCCTTTTACAATAAAAGGATTAGTAGTTGATGAGCATGACTTCGACTTAGTGAGCTAAACTTCATGACCTTATAGTTTTATAGATTCAATTCATAAGAATATTTATTGTGTAACTCTAGGTTTAATAAGTGCCCGGCCGATTTTTAGTTCTTAAATCCAAGCATAGGGATGTATTTCAGAATTCATATAAGTTGTCTTCCTAGCATTGCAATTGTAGCTAATACTTTGTCCTCCTGCAATGCTGTTGCTTTTCAAAAGTAATTATAAAAAATAAAATTCTAGCATTTTGTCTATGTAGTGAAGAGCTGGCATCCAACTTAAATATTTGCTTTTTAAAAATGCTTCTTAGTATGCTGCACAACCAGCAAAAACTTGCACTAAGCTATCACTCCAACCTTTTTCCAGTAGGCCAACATCTAGAATCTCAAGCCCTATATGCACTACACCACAAACTTTGTATCTATTTTTTTTTTTTTGATATATATTTCTTCATAGTAGTTATTAACCATGCATATGAAATTTTGTTTTCTTCTGTATACTTAAATAGTTTACAATTTTAGGTTTCCTTTAAGTCCTTTTGACAAGGGCCTTGCTTTTCTGTATACTGAAGTGCGTCATAGGTTTTGTTATGAATTAGTAAAATATCAATTAACCATACTCATGGGAAAGTTTGTGGATGCTATAAATTCAATCTCATCACTCAGAGAGTTTCAACAACAATTAAAGCCAATCCTTTCTCAACACTTCTGTAAAGACTTGTTTTTTAATCTATACATGTAAATAGAATACGATGAAGAAACTGGAGGGACAAGGGAGAATAATAACACCATAAAGGGGGGCTATGATGAGGAAGGACGACAGATAGGTCAACCACTTGAACTTCAAGATGCATCTTTGGATACTGAACCATTGAACGACGAGGAACTCATGACTGTAGCAGAGAATGAAGACCTTTACATTTCATCAGGTTTGACTTTGTTATCCCTTAATACATATATATATGACAATATGCTTCAAGTCATGTCAATTCACTACCCAGTGAGCTTATGCTTGATACAGGTGCTGCTAAAAAAAAAAGAGGAACGGTATGTTGTAGAAAGCTTACCCTGTTACCTCCTGGGGAAAAACTAAATGTGGAGTTTGACGATGATGGTGTTGCTATTGGTGATAATGCATCATTATTTTCGTTCTTCTTGGGTCAACAAGTTCGAAATAAAGCTGTATGTTCTGTACAAGTTAAATGTTGGGACGAGTATAAATATGAAACATTAGACCATTTGTGGGCTTGCATCACGGTAATATGCTATCATAATTAACATGTTTACGAGGTTTTTTTTCTTTCTCTTATTAACAAGGAAACATTGTCAACTTGATGTAAGACCATTAATTAATTTATTTGTGTCTTTTGCAGGAGAAGTGGTCATTTGATGACCCTGAAAATAGGCGGGAGTGTGTTATGAAACATGCACAACGTTTATTTAGAGGTGCTAGGAGCAAATTGAAATCAAAGTACTTTAATGATAAAAGCTTGAAAACAAAAGAAGAACGTCTCAAAAATAAGCCTAGTCATCTGACTAAAGTCGAATGGAAGTTCTTGGTTGATTATTGGAGTGAAGAGACGGTTATGGTAAAATACACATATAATATATCTTTATTCTTTTATTAATTAACATATATTATTGATTAAATCCTTTTTACTGTAGGAGAAGAGCAAAAAAGCAAGTGAAAGTAGGGCACATTAAAAGATGCCTCACTATAATGGCACTAAAAGCTTCGGTCGCACTAGACAAGAAATAGTATGTAACAACTATTCTTTCTAATTTTAACTTTTAATTCTGTGACCTGCTGTATGTATGAACATGGTGGAAGGAGGTAGCTCATTACACCCCCCCTCCCATGCCTGCACACCAGCCCCGACCCCCTCCTGCCATCTCCTCCTTGCCAGATGACAGCTACCTGCACATACCTGCATATGTACCCTCCGTACTTGCACACCAGCCCCCTTCCCTAGATTGCAAACGTACATTAATTAGGAGTGTAATTTGACTCTAAAAACTTTGTAATGTTTGTAGAGGAAGAAGAATGGTGGGAAGTGTTCTCGAGTTGATGTATTGGTTGCAACTCGTATAAGAAAATCTGAGAAGGCTGTGAATGCATTAAATTTGGCAAATAACACCCATGCAATAGTAAGTTTATGAATTTTATGTTTGTTGTTTTTCATTTAACATTTACCATCTTATCTTCTAACTTAATATTGTTTATTCATAGGATGAGATAAACAAATTGAAGGAACAAAGAGAGCAAGGTCTTAATGAGAAAACAGATGAGCAAATTATTCAGGATGTGCTTGGCAAAGATACACATGGGTATTTGAAAGCTTATGGACCTGGTAGAAGTATTACACAACATTTTAAAGTAAAGCCCTCTCGAATTGATCTTACTCAAGAGGTGAATGAAGTTAAAAAGAAAGCAGATTAAGCAATTGAAGATGCACGTAAAGAAGCTGAAAATGCTAGAACAGAAGCAGAACAAGCTAAATTAGAAGCTGAACATGCCAAAAAAGAGGCGGAAGCTGTTAAGAATGACGTGGACAGAAAAATTGCTGAGAACAATGCAGTTTGGGAGAAGAAGTTTAGTCAACTTCTGGATTTTCTTGGAGCAGGAAGTTCATCATATACTGATGATTTAGGAAGTCAAGGTTCAAAGGAATGAAGTAAGTAATGCTATCTTCACCTGTAATGCATTACAAATGTTTTCTTATATTCAATACGATTGTTGACATTTTTTAAAGCTAAAGAATCTTGACCTCTTACGATTGGCTTATAAGCCTTCCTAAAATTTAAAATATTCTCTTAAAAGCCTAATATATTTTTGAAACATGTTTTATTTTCTTAGAACCTGCTGTATTATTTTGTAAATGTTGTATTTATCAAAAACTTGTTTGGAAACCTGTTAATCAACCTTGGTACCATTTTTTTTTTTTTTTTAATTTTTTTTTATCCATGACATATCAAAGCTAACAACAACAAGTTAACTTACTTATAGAGACTTGCTTTACCAAAATACATAATTTGAAGATAAACTAAAAAATAAACAAATAGAAGGAACTGGACATAACAAACAATTAAGCTATCCTAAGTCCTAATTGATTCTCACAAATCTTAACATTGTGATAAATAGAAGATTTATAACTTGAAATAAGATATAAATCTGCTTTCAATCCTAATTGTAAATTCACAAAATCATTATTTATATTTTTTCAGTTTTAAACTGGTTCAGTCCTAATGGATTCTCACCAATCTTAGTACTTCTCTTTGCATTGTGATGAACAAGTATATACGGAATTTAGTATACGCAGGTTTAGGGGAGAGGGGCAGCGCAAGAAGGGGAGACAATGTAGGGATGGGGGAGCAACATAAGGAGAATTATAGTTCATGGGGGTGGTGCAGGGAGGGGCAGTGTAGGGATAAGTTTTATTGCAGGGTGCAAGGAGGGGAAAATCCAGGAAGGGTATGTAGGCGCTGCAATGTAGGAAGGGGGAAGTGCAGGTAGTGCAGTAAGAGGGGTGGTGCAGGGAGGGGGGAGGGGCTAGGGGCTGTGCAGGAGGTGGGCAGTGCATGAACATAGTCAGTGCAATGAGGGGAGGCGTTAATAAGATTTGAAAGTTATAATTTATGAGCTTAACGTAAATTGTTGTATATTTTGTGTCAAATTGAATTTTTCATTTTGAAAACATATCTTTTTTTTGTGCTCTTTTTGAAAACATATTAACTTGATCATTTATCTACTTATTTATTGTAGGTGACAAGGAGCAGAGCACAGACATATTGTCACATTGTACATATAGAGTATATATTGTTCTTTAGCAAAACGATTTGAGTGTTTTATTTATTTTTTATTTTTTTTTAGTAAGAGTGAGCTAGTGATGAGACAATGAGACAATTGATTTCTAGTATGTTTGTATGTATGGGTATCGAATTCAAGTATGTTTGAATGTATGGGATTCCAATACATTAAATTAATATTACTTTTTTTTAATGTTATATAATATATATCTATTTTAAGAATGAAAAATATGACATATTTGAGAAGAAATCCATCTCTAATATTCAGTTATGCGTATACCATAAATGTTGCAACAAAAGATATTATTTGTCACGGTAGTTTTGTGGCAATGGATTTATTTACCACGGTATTATCTGTGGCAAATAAATAATTAGCTACCGTATACTGCGACGACAAAGTTTATTAGCCACGGTAATATTTGTGGCAAAGAAGATTACTAGTCACGGTAATGTTTGTGGCAACCAAGTTTATTAGCCACGGTAGAATTTGTGGCGAAGAACTTGTTAGCCACATTAATATTCGTGGCAAGTGAATTTGTTTGCCACGTACATACCCGTGGCATAAAAATCGAAATTTGCCACGACATCCATTTTCCCGTGGCAAATTTCCTAGCCACGGCCTCTTGTGTCACGGGAGTAAATTCCTAAATTCCCGTGGCTACACTACATTGCCACGAGAATTTTAAACTTGTGCCACGATTTTACTTGTGGCACAAAGGTGAATTTGTTGTAGTGAAAAATCCGGGTTGACTCAAAAATAAATATATAAAAAAGACTATGACTCGACTTAAATTAAAAAAAAAAGGATTTTACAAGAGAAAAAATAAAAATAAAAATAAAAATAAAAAGTCAATAAAAAAAAATGCACATATAAGCACATTGTCACGCATGATGCAATGAATTTCGCAACCTAAACTCAAGTTCTATGTTCCTCTATGGTCAAGCTTTTGGGTGTCAAAGGATACCATGGTTAAGAGTTTGGACGCTTTAGCAAGGCAGCCTCCTTGAGGGTGTATGCTAATGGGCGGCTCCGCGAATCCGTGATGAAACTGAACTCGACTCCATGGTTTGGGTGGATTTAATAACTCGAATGAACCTCTTATTATCACGAACGTTTTCGGGTTGATAGAGCTTAAATCCCCCGGGGCTAGCCACATACGTAGAACACGTACTATAGTGGCAAAATAGGTAAGCTAAAATGCATATGCATATGTGACAATGCCAACTAAATCGCAGAAATACAATTCAAGAATCTTTCAAGTCTCATCCACTCATCTCAATTAAATACCGGTCACTCAAATCGATAAATAACCAAGAATCCTCCCCAGTGGAGTCGCCAAATTCTAGTCGTCGTTCAAAGCGCGCCTACGTTAAGCATATTGTGAATATGCATGGCACTCATACGAAGTGGGATTTGACATAATACGATTAGGGACAAGGAAAGTAGGGAGCCGCCAACAAGTTTTTAAGGAACTTGTAAACTGTTCATGGATCATTAAAAGCAACCACGATTAAGGGACAACGATAGGCAACAACGATTGACCCATGAAGGTTACACCCCATTCATAATCCATGAGATTACTAACTGCATATGATTCGGAACCACGAAAGGAGGATCGGGGATGATGGTACGAAGTGAGTCATGGAGTCACATTCGCCCGTATTGGCCTCTACTCGATTCTTATAGTGAAAAGTATTTCTTGCGATCTCAAAGGCATGCAAACAGAGATTCAATTTGCTCCAACCTATTATTAAGCTAAATTGGTTGAACATTAACGCAACACAAAATTCTAAAATATCGTGATCACTTGATTAAACAACAAGATTAAAAGGGAACCTAAACCGGCCGTCCAAATTATCTTATTAGGCGTGATTTTCGGTTACATATTCCCTTGAAACATGCAATATAGTGATTACTAAATATAGTAAAAATCAACATTAATATTGGAAGCAATTCAACAATAATATCGTTAGTCAAATCAAATAATTATAATAACCCTAATAATGATGCTAGCAATAAAAATAATAAGAGTAATTAAGTGAATAATTACTCATTTCCGCATTTTCTTGAATTGTTACATCATGACTAAACTGTTAGTAACTTCGATAAATAATAAAAATCAAATTAAAATTAAATTAAATAAAAAGTAGAGTTGATTTGGTCCAAACCTCAGTTAATTATACCTTTCACGCCTTTGTTTAAGGATGGAACCTCGGGTATTGTATGGACTCCTTGGAGTGCTTAGGGTAAGTATTATGGAAGAATAGGGAGGCTAGTGTTTAGGCTAAAGAGGAAGAAGATGATTTTGTGATCAAGATTGTTGATGATTGAAAAAGAGGTGATATGACTTCTATTTATAAAGAAAAAAGAAGGGTTGAAGAATTAAGAAAATATAGAATTCGAATAGGAATAAAACTCTTGTGATAGGCAACAGTTTTTGCGGTTTTTGTTTTTATCATATCTTTTGATCCAGAAATCGAAAAAAGATAAATAATATGTCGTTGGAAAGATATTGAATTATACTTTCTAAAAAAATTAGAATCAGATTAAAATCCTTTTTATAATAAAAGATATGGCCGAAATAGTGGGACGGTGGCAATTATGGATAGAGTTTCGTATTTCTCTTATATCTTTTTCGTTATAGCTCGGAATTAATATTATAATATATCATTGAAAAGATAATTTCAAGAGCTATCCAATAATTTAAGATTTAGATAAAAACTATGAGGCATGAAAATCATATTTGACTATCTTTGAACGTTTTTCAATTCGAATAGAATTAGGACATTAAAAAAACAGGAGTTTCATTCAATTTCAAACTCTTTAATCTTATCTTTTCATAAAGGATAATTAAGATATTTTAGGAACTTATAGAAGCTTCCAATTGATCCTAATTGGTTTAGGAATGGAATTAAATCCTTTGGACTCTCCACGTGATCATTGGGTCGTAGGTAAGGTGGGCTTAGGTTCGGTTTAGGCTTATTTTAGTATTTTGGCTATAACTTATTCATTATAACTCAGATTTGGGCCTATAATATATCGTTGGAAAGCTCTTTTCAAGACCCATCCAACTATTCAATCATTGCACTCCAAGATTAAATACTCAACCCGACCAATAATGGCGGTGAAAGGTTGTTCATCATTGGGTTTGGTTTTGGGGAGACATTTTTAGGTGTCTACATCCCCTGTTTCCATCTACGGTCTTTCGAGAGTTGTAGAGGTGACGATTCTTTTCCTTCGTGCTTTGCTCTTATTTATTTGGCTCGTGTACTTATAGATTATTCTTGTTGCAACTTTGGTTCTATGAGTACTTCCCATGACTATCCCCTCAACGGCGTCGAGGAGCAGTTTGCGGCTTTCCTATTGGCGCCAGCTGGCGTGACCAGGGTGAGTCTCGAGTAGAGTCATTACCGAGTCTGCGAGGGTTGCTGCGTCGGGGCACAGCCACTGTTGGCGTAAGAATCGACATTACAGTGTATTTTTCTCATTATGATGTTGCCTTGCTGTATTCACTATATTTTTTCAATATTTCAGATTCCGGTCGAGATTCAGTATCGACCTTGGGCTGGCCTGACCGACCTTCCAGAGGCTATGGAGCTTTCGTCATGTCGTACCGTCTTCTATGGTACATCACGTCTTGTCTGGTATCTCGGTGAGCGTGTGGTCCGTCAGCATAGCGTTGGCCGTTTTGTAGTGCCGCTGCCCCCACATGCATCGATGTTGCACTCGGCTAAGTTGGTGTCTCTTGTGAGTGAAAGAGAGCGATATACGTTTTCTTTGCGAGAGCTCGTGTGCATGGATGTTGATTATTCTCAAGACCTGGTTCCTTATATGGCCCCTCCACCACGTCTTCCCGAGGTTTAACTTTTGAGAATGCCTTTTTTATTGTGATCCTTGTTTAAACCATCGAATAACTTGATTATTCGATCATGTTTTTAGGCAACCGCTCGTCGTAGGGGGAGGATTGAGATCCCGTCCCAGTTTGTCCGTTACCCGGGGCCGATCGGTACAGTCGAGGATCGGTTTCAGACAGGCGCTGGAGTCTCTTCCTGAGGAGTTTAATCTGGTAAATTTCCTAACACAACCTCTACCTTGTTACAGTTGCTTGTTACCGACTTTTTCTTCCGATTACGCACTCGGATATGATGGGCATGATAAAGCTAGTTGATGCCCTAAAGTATTGCATCATTAAGTTGCAACGTGGTGCGAGTTGTTAAAGTAGTTCAGAGGATGTATATGAGGGTATATCCGTCTGTTTTTTCCATGTTTGCCCTTTTGTTTTATCTTACACCACTGATTTTTTCATTTTTTGTCTTTCAGGAGTGACGGAGGCGATAGAGGTCTCGCTCGCATTCGAGGCATAAAGGCTCGGGCGAGGGGGAGCCTAGTCACCGTAGACGATCCCCTGAGATTCGTCAGCATTCTCAGACCCAGTGGCAACAGCCTCTACCTTCTCAGCCATTTCAGCAATTTCAGACTCAGTGGCAGCAGCCTTAGTCCTCTCAGTCATTTTAGCATCTTCAGACCCAGTGGCCGCAGCCTCAACCTTCTCAGCCATTTCAGCCTCCGCATTCTGATCTTAGGCCGGTCATTACTCCTGTAGATGAGGGCCTACATCACATTGCGGTGCTTTGACTGTGTTGTTTACCAGTTGGTTAGGGCCTGCCTTGACTGTGTCTTCTGCTAGAGTTGTGGGGGCGAGTAGGGACACTACTCCTCGTACTCAGAGGATGGAGGGATTCTTTGGTTCGGCGTTCCTTTATTCACAATCTCGTGATGACACTGATCCTAGTTCTTCTGGATTTGGAGATTTTTGACCGAGGGTTTTTTTTAAGTACTTGGTTGACGACACTTAACACTACTTATGTACCATGACTCATTTTGTATATTTTATTCACACTTTTATGCATTTGTCATTTTATTTACTCATTTAGTGTGTATGTTAGTGTGTGCTTGAGACTGATTATGTGTGATTGTGTATTTATTAATGACGTGAAAAAAACCGTTATTTTTTCGTAAGTGGAGGGTACCGACCTTCTCCCAAAAGAAAAAAGACAAAAAAAAAGATGGAAAAAGTTTTATAACTTCCCCAAAAATAAAAAGGAATAAGAATGGGACAAGTTTTACAAATTCCCCAAAAATAAAAATAAAAATTGGACAAGTTTTACAACTTCCCCAAAAATAAAAAGATAATAAAAATGGGACAAATTTTACAACTCCCCCAAAAATAAAAAGATAATAAAAATGGGACACGTTTTACAACTTCCCTAAAAATAAAAAGAAAATAAAAGTAAAAATAAAAATAAAATAAAATCCTTTTATTAGGAATAAAACTCTCGAAAAAAGAGTTTGAAGAGTAAATGGTTAAGGAAAACAAAAGAAAAATCCGGAAAAAAAAATGGTCAAGGGTAAAAAAAAAAAGGTGACGCGTGACCGCCGTGGCACGTGGCAAGTGTCGTGTCATGGTAGTTATTGCCACGCCACGGTGCATTTTCTCGTGACATGGTGTTCCGTACTGTGTCGCGGTGCGTAAATAGTGAAGCATGGCTTTTGCGCGTGCAACAGGATAAATTTTTTGCGTTTCTGAACTCTTTGGCTATAAATTACGACTAGTTAATTCGTGATATGCATAATTACGAAACATAAAATAACTAGAATTTCGTATTTCAATAATAATGTCTCAGAATTTTGATAATACATTGCGTGACTGGTCGTATTCCTTGACCAATGCAGAGAAAAGAGAGCTAGAATTATCCCTTGTGAGAGGTTTACGAGCGTTGAGGCACGTAGCAATTGAACATGATTTTCTGAGAGCAGCCTTAGATTATTGGAGTCTGGGAACCCATTGTTTCAAGTTCGATTATGATGAAATTTGTCCTCTGCCGGAGGAATTTGGTGCTATCTTTGGCTTCCCTGCTAGAGTTCTTGTTGCAATGCCTACTCTGCATGAATATTATTACCAGGATTTTGAACGTCATCTTAATCTGACACATCCAGATTTAAATAGAATTGTGTGTGGTAACGAACTAGATCTAGAAAAGCTTGCAAATTTATATTTTAATCGTCCTGTCTCTGAGTCATATCATGTATACCGTAGGAGGGCTTATATTTTTTGCATGTTTAGCAAGATTTTATTTGCAAACGGTAGAGTAAGACATGCTAGTCTAGCATCTGTGCTTGAACATGTTGAATCTAGAAGATCCCCTATGCCTACTTACCTCGGAGAAACTCTACGTGGTCTTGATGAAGTAAAATCTGACCGGAAAGCCGTCAGGAAGGGCTCTCTAGTACTGTTGCAAGTAAAACAGGTTATGCGCGAATGCCGTGACACGTGGCTGGCACCGTGCCACGGTCCTGTTTGTCATGATACGGTGATGTTTACCGTGTCACAGCGTTTCTCTTTATTTTTTATTTTTTTTTATAGATTTGGTTGATGGAACATTTGGAACTCTTTAAAGCCCCTGACGATATTGAAATGTGTGGTCCCAATGATCTAGTTTGTAGGAAGAAAAATTACTCTGCAAGCATGTCTTATGATGATTGGAAGTTGTCCTTTGCGAAGAGAGAATTTTTCATTCGATGGGTGGTGCCTTGGTGGAGTCTTACTAGGATGGTTGGTACAAATGATACTCCGTATTGTAGTGTTCCTAGTCTCTTGAAATTGACTTTTTATTTCCCTTCCCGATTGATGCGACAATACGGACTTGAACAAGTAGTTCCACGCTATAATGAGTCATGGTTGAATCCTCGAAGTAGGAGAGAACGAGTTGGATCGCGTGGGTTCGATGTTGATGTAAAGGAACAACTTGGAAGTAAGAAGGCACCTCCGAAAGATCGTCTTGGTCCGAGAACACAATTAATTGAGTTTAAGACTCCTATCATGCCTAATAAGAAGAGTTGGGTAAAAGGAAAGGGTAAAAACAAGATGGTGTATAGGGAGAAACAACCTAAGAAACCTGAGAGAGGTGAAATGGGTGAAAGCTCTACTAGGGGTATGACGGTTCGAGCTACGAAGGACACACTAATGGTGAAGGCCGATCTAGTTGAAAAAAAGAAAGAAATTCCTAAGGCGAAGAAGAATTAGACCAATATTGCTTTGCTTTTATGATTTAAGTTTTAAGTTTTAAGTTTTAAATAAGGTGTATGATGTCAATAGTTGTAGTGACATTTATTTCATAAATAATAGCATATTTGTTTTTGCCTTAATTAAAACTTACAATGACTTTTATTGTTATTATTATTATTATTATTATTATTATTATTATTATTATTATTATTATTATTATTATTATTATTATTATTATTATTATTATTATTATTATTATTATTATTTTTATATATATCCGAGTCAAGAAGTCGGACGGAATGGAAGAATAATAATAAACGTCGAACAAAATAATCGTAAAAGAAAAACTGTAAAATCCCGTAAAAATTGATTGACGCGTCACGGTAGACGGTACCTTGACACGGTGCTTGTCTTCTGCTTTCTTTTGTAAATTGACCACCGTGTCACGGTGGTAAATGCCGTGACACGGTGCTGGTGCCGCGTCACGGTGTGTCCTGCCGTGGCGTGGTAACTGCAAAACCCCAAAAATGCCATAATTCTATTGAGCTGGTGCACTGTGTCGCGGGGGTGCTATCGTGGCGCGGTGTTTGCTACTGTGCATTCCACTATCTTCGTGTGCTGTATTTGGTTAATGAAGAAGGGATTTTTTTATTTTTTTATTTTTAAAGTGGCTGGCCCCCTTGAGGGGTTGCCTACGTATCCTTAAAAGGAATCAGGCCAGACGTAGCTCTAATGGGTCTTGAACCCATGCAATTAGGCATAAAATTTCTTGAGCTGATCCAAATTGGTTAAATTGTGGAAACCGTTGCCATCCATGTCTACTAATTGCGCCGCTCCACTAGACAAAATGGACTTGACAATGTACGATCCTCACCAGTTTGGTCTAAATTTTACTCTTAGATCTAACACATTTTTGCGAAGTGCCTTAAGCACTAAATCCCCTTCTTTGATATTCCTAGTCTTGAGTTTTTTATTGAAGTTTCGTGCCATACGTTGTTGGTAGGTTTGGACATCATGCAAAGCTGCCAAGCGTTTTTCGTCAAGTAAGACTAGTTCATCATATCTTGCTCTAATCCAATCGACTTCATCTAGTTGGCTTTCTAACGCGATTCGTAGACAAGGGATTTCCAACTCTATTGGTTGTACGGCTTCAACTCCATATACTAAAGAGAAAGGGGTAGCCTCTGTTGATGTACGAACGGAAGTTCGATAACCCCAAAGTGCGAAGTGTAGCTTGCTTGGCCAATCTTTGTAATTTTTCGTCATCTTTTCAATGATAATCTTTACATTCTTGTTGGCCGATTCCACCGCACCATTGGTTTGTGGCCTGTAAGGTGATGATTTGTGATGTTTGATGTGATATTTCTGTAATAGTTCTGTGCACTCAGCTTGGAAATGCGTCCCATTATCACTGATCATTTCACGAGGCGCATAATAACGGCATATGATGTTTTTCTCAATGAATTGAGCTATATATTTTGTCATAAGCTTAGCATAGGAAGCAGCTTTGACCCATAATTGGTGAAGTAGTCGATTGCTACAAGGATGAACTCATGTCCCCCTTGTCCTGGTGGCGTTATCTTCCCAATGATATCGATTCCCCAAGTAGAGAAAGGCCATGGAGAAGTGTATGTATAGAGTAGTGAAGGTGGAACGTGCTGTTGATTTGCGTAGACTTGACACTTCATACATTTCTTGACATATTCATGGCAGTTTCTCTCCATGGTAGTCCAATAATAACCTTGTTGTTGCATCTTTTGGACTAACATTTTAGCGTTCATATGCGTTCCACATGTCCCGGCATGAAGATTTTCCATGGTTCTGTATGCTTCTTCCTTAGCTATGTATAAGAGGTTTCTCCCTTGTGCGGTCCTTTTGTGGAGTTCTCCCCTAATGAGCACATACTGTGAGGCAAGGAGCGTCAAAGCACAACTACCCTTTTATCAGTGTTAGGAGGGTATTCTCCCTTCGTCACATAGTTAAGGATGTCTGTATACCATAGCTCTTCATCTTCTTCTTGTGATTCTTGTTCATCATCAAGTGCATGAACATAAGTCGGCTCATATCTTCTTTCTATGGTCAATGGTATTCTGATTGTATCTCTTGGAATTCGCACCATTGAAGCCAACTTAGCTAGTGCGTTGGCAAACTGATTCTCTTCTCTAAGCAAGTATGTGTATTCCACTTCATCTAGTTGCTCCGTGAGAGTATCCAGACGATCTTGACACGTAGCGAGACTTTCACTTCTCACTATCCATCTCTTGGAGATCTGGTTGATGATTAGTGACGAGTCGCCATATATTATAAGCTTCTTGATTCCCAAGGCCACAACTGTTTCTAATCCCAAGATGCATGCTTCATATTCTGCAGCATTGTTGGTAACATCAAAATCGAGCTTCATGGAAATTGGAATGTGCTCTTCGTTGGGTGACACGAGCAAGACTCCTACAACGCAACCCTTTTGGTTTGAAGCTCCATCAAAATAGAGCGTCCAGCTATCATCTTCGGTCATGAGTAGATCTTCGTCAGGGAAATCATACTCTTTTTCTTCTTTCTCAACTTCTTTCAGTGGGAAATCTGCTAAGAAGTCAGAAACGGCGAAAACCTTTGATGGCCTTTTGTGGTACGAATTTCAAGCAAACTGAGAAAGGTTGACTATCCACCTTGATAATCTACCATTTAGTGTTGCCTTCTCGAACAAGTACTTGAGAGGATCCATCTTTGATACAACATGCACTGTATGAGTGAACATGTAATGTCTTAATTTCTGTGCGGCTCACATGGGTGCAAGACACAACTTTTCGAGTGGTATGTATCGAGTTTCATATCCTTGAAGTTTCTTGCTTAAATAATATATTGCATTTTCTTTGCTTTCGATCTCTTATGCAAGAATTGCTCCCATCGTTTCTCTTGTGACCGTAAGGTAGAGTCGAAGAGGAAAGTCAGGTATTGCTGGTGCTAACACAGGTGGATTTGCTAAGTACTCTTTGATCTTGTCGAAAGCTTTTTGGCAGTCATCATCCCATGTAACTGGAACATTTTTCTTTAACTTCTTGAATATAGGTTCACATATCGCAGTGAGTTTGGATATGAACCTACTTATGTACTGTAACCTTCCGATAAAACCTCAAATCTCCTTCTCAGTCTTGGGTGGTGGCATGGCCATAATTACCTTGACTTTTGTGGGATCTATTTTAATCCCTCGAGAACTGATCACATAGCCAAGGAGTTTGCATGATGTAACTCCGAATGCACACTTTGCTGGATTCAATCTCATATTGTATTTGCTGAGTCGTTCAAAGAACTTGCGGAGTGCAATAATGTGGCCTGGTCGATCTTTTGATTAGACGATCATACCATCAACATAGACCTCCACTTCTTTATGCATCATGTCGTGTAACAATGCTGTTGCTGATCTTTAGTAGGTGGAACCAGCGTTTTTTAACCCGAATGGCATTACCGTGTAGCAATATGTTCCCCATTGCGTAATAAAGGTGGTTTTCTCCATGTCTTCCTCGGACATCAGTACTTGATTATATCTAGCGTAGCCATCCATGAAAGAGAGGAGTGCATGGTTTACTGTGTTGTCGGCCAAAATGTCAATGTGAGGTATAGGGAACCCATCCTTTGGGCTTGCCTTGTTGAGATCCCTGTAATCAACACACATTTGGACCCTTGCATCCTTCTTTGGAACTGGAACCACATTAGCTATCCACTCTGGATACTTTGACACTTTGATGAAACCTGCAGCCAGTTGTTTTCTAATTTCTTCCTTGATTTTGAGAGCCACATTCGATTTCATGTGCCATAGCTTTTGTTTGACGGGCTTCATACCTGGAATGAATAGTATTGTATGCTGAGCTATATCCCTGTCAATACCTAGCATGTCTTGGTAGGACCAAGTAAATACATCAACAAATTCACTAAGCAAGTTAATTAGGTCTTTGCTTTCGTCTTGACTTAGTGTTAATCCAATTTTAACTACTTTGAGAGTCGTATCATTGGAAATATTAACTGTTTCCGTATCTTCAATTATTATTTTATTTTCATGTTCTTCCATTGCTTTTATTATTTCTTTGTCATTTTAATCATTAGCAAAGCAATATTGATCAGGGTCAGGGGAATGACTTGCATCGTAAGCAAAGGTACTCATCTTATTGAATTCTTCAAACATTACATCAAAGAGAGCGAGGTCAGTTGCAACCTCACCGGAATTATTAGGGATAGATGGGGGGAGACTCGACAAAATACTCGACACTAGGAGGAACAACAGAAATAGACTCAATAGTAGAAAGGGGGTTGGCCTTAGATCCTACAGGCTTATCAACAAACTAAAACTCGGACTCGGACTTAGACGATCCAGATTCATCAAACATAGGGCCTTCGCCAGCGGTAACTTCCTGCTTCTCTCCGTTTGGCGTAGTGATCTTCACAATTTTGCGCCAACCCTTCAGAACACCATTAGCTAGGACAATCAACTTAGAGGGGGTTGAAGTCTTTGCTTGACACGACAACTTGAATGAGCGCAGAGTTATCATTGTCGATGCGCCTAGTTTCATTCTTTTCCAACCCGAAAAGAAGATTAATATTCATATCATCATCGCCAGGGCTAGTTGGTTCCCCAGTTGTTGAGAACACATATCCTTCGTCGATAAAATCACAATCCATGAACACCTCGAACCCTGGCTCACGCTTCCCATTGTAGATGAAAGGCTCGGGAAATTCACAGCACGGGAAGTCCTCCCCTTCTTTGATGTATTGGCCATTGAGAGTGAGGGGATAAAGATTCATAGGCATCTCTTTGTTTGTAATACGAGTTGTGTGTCAAGCAACCATCTTGATCACAGCTTGCTTCATGTCTTCTTTTGTTGGTTTGAATCCCAAGCCAAAGGTGTTCTTTTTGGGTGCACCAGGATAGCCCCAAAGTTCAGCCATTTTCTTTTTAAGTCCAAGGGTCATCCCAGGGAAATGTCCTTGCTTCTTCATAATTGCATTGATATTGACATTCGAATAGGGATCAAAGTCAAAATGACACTTCTCCTCTTCTTCGATCATGAGAACGTCTTCTAGAGAAAACCCCCAAAGATCCTCATCTTCCTCATCATGCTCGACATGGACAATGGGAGTATCAATAACCTGGATACGCATAGGAGAGGCATCAATGGTGACTGTGAAGGAATTATGTCTTCGATAAGTGCAATTACTAGATATATTAAGGATCACTATTATGGACATAATAAGTTCGTTCTTTTGGGTCGTCATTGTCTATTGCTAGATATGACAAATGATCTTTGGGAAAGTCAAATAGTCCAAAGCCCAATAGAATGGATCATATGAGGTCACACAACATGGGTATTGGGTTAAATAAGTTAGAGGCCCATTAATGGGCCTTATGAGGATATAACAGATCATGATTGGAGTTGGGCTAGAGTAGTTAGATTAGAGTTAGGATTTTGGCCTTGATAGGACTCTTATTTTAGATATGATCTATAAATAAAGTCCATGACAACAAGTTAAAAAGTCATAATTGACAAGTCAGTTAATTGTGAATCAAGCAACCTAATCCCAAAACCCTAAGCGTTCTCTCTCTCTCTTACTCTCACACGGCCCTCCCCTCTCTCACCCTCTCCGTACAGCCGGCCACCCTAGGGTGGCGCGTGGTGTTTCGTGTGGTAGTAGATCTTGTTGGTTTGTTCATGTCCTCTCCGTAGAAGGTTAATTGAAAGGGTTCAATTACAACTAACTAGCATTAGTGGAGGTTTAATCTATGCCCATGGACTAAGTAGAGGAATCACGTTTGGGGTTCTTTGTCTCCTGTTTGTTCTTGCTCGATTGCTAGTGGATTCACGCTTCAAAGGTATTATTAATTGTTTTTTATGTGTTATGCATTGATCTTGGTGTTTAGATGTTTATGAATATGATTCATGCAATTCCGCTAATAGTATCTAAAGTCCTACAGTGGTATTAGTTAGCTTATGCATGTAATTATATTGAATATTAATTCTTTGAATGTCCACAATTTTAATTCAATTCACTAGTAGAAAAAACTAAATGGGAAGCCCCAAATGGCAAGCGGTTTTTAAAATCCGCTTCTAAAAACCCAATTTTTTTAAAAAAAAACCTCTGATATGGATTGGCAAGCGGTTTGGGGTTGAACCGCTTGCCATTACATGTAATGGCAAGCGGTTTGGGGTTGAACCGCTTGCCATTTTAAAAAACCCTAAAATTTTTACGGCCTTCACTCCTTCTCATTTACTTTCTCTCGCCTCCACCCCACTCTCCTTCTCCCTTCACATTTCACGCATTCCCTTTCTCTCTCTTCTCATTTTCTCCTTTCTCTCTCCTCCTCTCCTTTTCACGCATCACCTCTATTTTCTCTCTCCTCCTCTCCTTCTTCTCACCAACAGCAACCCCCGCCAAAACCAACCAAAACTGACTCACCGAGCAACCCCCACCAAAACCGACTCACCGAGAAACTCCAACTACAGCAAACCACCGTGCAACACCGATTCACCGAGTAATTAAATTTTTTGGGTTTCCATTTTGTAGGTTTTGATTTTTGGGTTCAGATATTTGGGGTTTTGATGGGTTTCAATTTTTTGGGTTTTGTTGTATTTCGATTTTGTGGGTTTCAATTTTTGGGGTTTTGATGGATTTCGATTTTGTGGGTCTCGATTTTTGGGGTTTTGATGCAGTTTTTTTGGAGTTTGATTTTGTGGGTAAAGATTTTGGGGTTTTGTGGCAGATTTTTTGAGTTTGATTTCGTGGTTTGGGTTCAGATTTCATGAGGTTTTGGTTTTCGGAGCACCACCAACGCCAACACCAACACCAACAAGCAACGACAACAACAACAACATTTTTAATTTTATTGAGATGTATTATTGTAATTTAGATCTAGTTTTTTTTTTAATCAAATATAATTGTAATTATTAATTACATTGAGATGTATAATTTTTGCTGTTAGATTTTTGAGCTTTTGATGCAGTTTCAGATTTTTTTTAATTATTATTAATTTTTTTTTTAATTATTATTAATTTTTTTTTTAATGAAAATGTAATATTATAACAATTAATTAATGAAAATATTTATGTTATTTTTTTCACTTAACAATTGTTATTTTTTTTTATGATATTATGTATGTTAAGTATTTATATTTCAATTTAAGTGAAAAAACAAAAAAAAACAAAAAAAAAATATTATTATTTGTAGCCATAATGGGCAGCGGTTTGGCGCCAAAACCGCTGCCCATTCACTACAAATGGCAAGCGGTTCAGAACCGCTTGCCATTTAAACGGCTAATGGCAAGCCCCCTAACAGCATGCGGTTCAAAACCGCTTGCCATTAGGGGGTTTGAACCGCTTGCCATTTAGTATTTTCTACTAGTGATTAGGAGGGTGAATAATTTAATTATGGGTCAATTATTATTTTAAATGTGATTTAACATATGGAATTATTTAAAGTTGTTTAATTTGCTCAATATTAATCCATGAAAGGTCCAAAATTTTGCCCTAATATGTTCTAAATTTTCGAACTCCCCAAACCCTAATTCGAAAATTCAAAACCCTAAACCCCTAAATTGTGATTTTTGTGTTTTGGTTTTTGATTGCTATGTGATTTATGATTTTAATCTATTTGATTTCATGTTAAATTATGAATTTTTCATGATCAAATTATTTAAATTAAGAGTTAAATTGAATTAGGGATTAATTTCATGAAGAACCCTAATTTCAAGATTGAATATGATTTAATTTTGAAATTAATCGGACCACATTAAATTAATTTATTTTTTAACAAAAGAATTGTTTTAACTTAAATTAAATTCAAAAAAAGGGGGAGGGGTTTTGGTACGGCAGCCACGGCGACTGCCGCACCAGGTGGTCCAAGATGGAGGGCGAGGCTAGGCGGGTAGCACGGACAGCAGGAGCAGCAACGACAGCGCCGCGCAAGGGTTGCGTGAACAGCTGCTACTGCCATTGCGTCACTGTTGTGTAGCTGTAGACACCTAATTGTGTCTCCCCAAAACCAAACCCAGTGATGAGTACCTTTCACGTCATTTGATTATTGAACGAAGCGAAAGTGTGAAAAGTCTTGTGATGCAGTTGTTTTAATAAAAATAATCTCTCTTTTCGAAAATGAACTCTATTTATGAAAATGTCCAGTCCAATTTACTTTGGTCCATAATAAGGGTCGAATAATAGTTTAGTTGGATTGGGCTTGAAAAGAGCTTTCCAACGATATATTATAAGCTCAATTCCGATGAATAATGAGTAAGTTATGGCTAAAATACTAAATTGGGCCTGAATGGTTTTATGGCCCAATGATCTAGTGGAGGGCCCATTAATTAATATTCCTAAATTTATTAGGATTGATTTTAATCTTCGAAAATAATCTAGAGGGTTATTTTGAGTTCTAATGGGATTAGGATTAATTATTATATGTTTTATGAAAATAAAGAATTCTGTTTGGATTAAAACAAGTGTTTTTAAAGAGATTAAATCTAATTTTTAAAGATAAGTACGGACGTTGTTAATCAAATTTAATTATATTAAGGATTCCGTACAAGTTTTTAGAAAACGCGTGAATCAGCGCGCAACGATAAGGCTAGCGCGCAACGACAAGCCTGTCACTTAGCGACAGGGCTGTCGCGTCGCGCTGGACCCTGTCGTTTTGCGACAGGGGTAGTTTTATTCCTAATAGGATTCGGTCTTTTTTCTGATCGTTTCCAGACTATTTTCTCTATAAATAGGGTCGTATTTCCCCGTTTTTATTCATCAACAATTGACAATCATCAACAATATTCTATTCTCTTCTCTCTCAAGCTAATAGCTTATTCTTTCTCCCTCTTTCTAAACCTTCCCTTTTTACAAATACAATACCGCATTCACGAGTTCTAGACACACCTAGCCAAGCTCGAAGTTGCCTTCGCCCTACACGTGAAAGGTTGATAATTTCTGAGGGTTTGGTCCCAAATCCCTATTTTAATTATTTAAATTAATTGTTTGATTTAATATTTTCCTTGAAGTTACTAACGTGTGTATTATTTTGATATAAAGAGATACGAGGCAACAAGTAAGTTGTTTTAATTGCTCTATATAATTTGAAAGCATGTTTATATTATTTTAATTCCTAGTATCATGTTAGGATGCTTTTATTGCTTTTCTAGTATCATGTTTAGGTTGCTTCCTATTTTCTTCTATGATGTTAGTATCATGTTAGGGATAAAGCTTTATAGTATCATGCCTAGGATCTTGCTAATATTATTATGCTTTGATGATGATTGTTGTTGTCATGTTGCTTGATATATTGTTGTTATTGCTTGATCACGCCTCTCTTGCAGGTTTAAAGGGAATTTGTACTTGTAACAAGCTTAATAAGATAATTAATAATCTTGTTTAGGCTAATGATTATAATTCAAGTGATCACCAATAATAGATTTGTTTGTGCATTAATATTCAACCAACATAGATTAAACAGGTTTAGGATTAATATATTGATTGTATGTTAGTCAGAAAGCGCACATGAATATGAGAAGAATAAAGTAGATGCCTATTTTTAGGGCAGGTTCATTCTCTTTAAGGTTGGATTTTTACCTTCATCCCCGAATATCCAGTCATGGTTCAAGACCACTATGGAGTTAGCGATCTCATGGATCGTGAAGGGGTGTAACCTTCACTCTGTGAACGGTTTACAAGTTCCTAAAACTTGTTGGCGACTCTTTTGCTCTAGCTTCCTTCCCTTTGGACGCCACCATGCTTAATTGTATGATCACAGTGGGGCTCAAGACTGGGATGCTTGAAAATTCCCTACAGTAGCGTACATCAGCCGGTGTACGGCCACCGTGGCTGACTTCGGTTGGCCACACCACGGTGGCTGGCGCAAATTTCAAAAGAAAAAATTATTTTTTATTTTATTTTATTTTATTTTAATAAAAAATCAGATTTTAAAATAAATTGATAAGTTTTGATTTTGAAAGATAATTATCAAAATTAAAGTGGTTAATTTTGTTAAGTGTGGATAATTATTGAGCAAAAAGATTCTATATGGATAATAATTGATTAAATAATGAGATTATCCCATAATTATTTTAGGATAATAATTGATTTAAAATATTATGATTGGCTAGGCAATTAGGATAGAATCTCCTAAATTAGTTAGGATAATCATGGGAAATAAATATGATTTATCTTCCATAATTAAAATAAGATTTGGTTCTATCTCATACCTTAAATAGAATATATGATATTTTATGATTGCTCATGAATAATATATGATATTATCTAATTACGGTAATTTAATTAAATATGAGATATTAAGATGCCATGTTTCCTTAATTATGAACATTCGATGTTGTAGTTTAGGAAAGCATGATGAGTGATTTATTATATGGCACTTTATAATATATGATGTTATTTATTGCTATATATAGACTAGTATGGCCCATAGATTCTAAGTACGATCTGCGCATCGTTTCGTATTGTTGTAATCTAAATACGGTCTGCGTACCGTTACGTATTTTTGTAATTTATTTTATTTTATTTAGTAGTAGATAGAATAGAATAGTATTGCAGGTTGTGACAGGCTAAAGTCGTAATCATCTAATCAAAAATAATACCTAAATCCACTAACTATGTAGATAGGGAAGAAGGGTCGAACCACAGGGAAACAAGTCAATTTATTCCTAATAAATCTATATAATCTATATTATGAAGTAACCAATTTGTTATTATAAAAGAGAACTAAACTACTAGTAGTAAAAGTGGAAAGGAATAAAAGTAGGAGGAAAATCATGGAATAAAAGACCTAGGGCATAGGTTCACCAATAAATAATATTCCAGGGTAAAACATAATAATCAATCATCAATGCATCAATTAATCAGATCATAAAGGGCTTTCGCTACGTATTACAATCACAGAATTAATCTACCGGTATTAAATCTCATCTCTCGAATCTCGACTTAACCATTTATAAATTAACCTGCCTATTGAAACTAGACCTAAACATCAGTTCTCATTTCTCTAATCTCGAATCAATATTGTCAAACTCATGCATAAAAGATCAGGCCTAATCTAGTCACAGAGCATTAAATCAATCAATAGGAAATTAATCTAGCATTGACAATCAACAACAATAAATTACCCCTTCATATTATTTATGGATCCCCATAAGCCCTACAAAGAAAACTACTAAGACATAATTAAATATAAACTAAACAAAGCAATTAAAGGAGACATGATGAAAGAAATAAAGTAAATAGCTGAGATTAAAGAAGAAGAAATCGTTACCAAAGTAATCAGAATTAAGGAGTTGAATTAAGAACAAAGTTAAGAACAAAGTTGTAGAGAGAGAAAAGAATCTAAAAACTAAGTAGAGAGAGAAAGTCTAGGAGAAGAGGAAGTCCTAATCAAAAGCATTAAATCGTATTTATACCAAAAATAATTACTCCTAATTAAAACTAAGATAAATCGCCGAAACCAGCTCCTAAAAACCTAGCGCCCGGTCGGGCGAAGGGCCGCCCGATCGGGCCCGCCTTTTTCCAATATGAGCATCTCTCGCGCCCGACCGGGCGCGAACTAATCTTCCTCCCCCGGCCGAGCGCACCTTCGGGCGGTGCCTATTTTGGCCGGGCCCGGACACTTGGGCAAGCTTGGACTTCTCGATTGGGCTCCGATTCTCGGCCTAATCCGGATTTCCTCTTCGGGTCTTGAATACTTGGTCCAAATGCCTCGAAATCTCAAATGCTAAGCCCTTAATCACTGGTTCGATGATTTTAACCGGCCCTGGGCTATAAAAACTGGTCGTGCTCCTCCAATGCTCGTAGTCACTCCATAATATCCCGGGGAAATTCTCCAAAAGTGCAAATCCCTACAAAAGCCAACCAAAACTACGAAAACACTAGAAAACACCAATTAGTAATAAAAGTGGCTCTGAAGAGCCAAAAACACTACTAATTATGACCAAGGGATGGGGGTAAAACGTTATATAAAATGGACATATCAAACTCCCCCAAGCCAAACCTTTGCTTGTCCCTAAGCAAAGATCTCATCAATGAATAAATAAATACATGCCTCACCCCAAATAGTCAAAATCAAGCACAAACAATTCAAGACAAATCTAATAAACATGCTTCAACATCAACCAATCTCATCCATCCAATCACTCGTCCTCCCTAACAATTGTCAAATAGAGCAAACCACAAGAGCATATAGAATCAAGACTAGTGCTCACACACTCAACTCTCATTTATGTGGCGAGTAAAAGATGTACTCGATCGCTCTCCATCCCAACCCCTTTATGTGAACAATGCCCTCCCAACTCACAACTCTCGTGTGTTTAAAAAGACAAGCACTCAACCTAGTAGTCGACTCGAAATATGTCAAGTCATTCCTTGCATTGATAAACAACTACTTTCATATCACACAACTCTGTGCACAAGGTCAGAAGGTCTTTAAAGCTTGTAATGTATGGCTAGGGTAAAAGGGTAGAAAACATTTGGGAAAATGCGAGAGTAAAGCCATGCTTAAGGGAGCCATATAATAAAACCCAAGGTCAAAAATAAATAATGACCAATCATCTCCAACATACTCAACTCCACCAAAAATTCACCAAATAACTCCAAACATAACAAACAATCCCAACACTTACAATATCACTCACAAAACTATAATAATGTAAAACTTGAGTGAATAAACAAACTTTAATCTTCGAATTTGATTTTCATTGAAACTCAATTTTTTTCCTTTGTTTTTCTTTTGATCAACCTCCAACTAGAACATTTGAACATTAAACAATTTTTCTCTTTTGCTCTTTTTTTTTTTTTTTTTTTTTTTTTTTAACTATTGAAGTTCACTTATATTTTTCACTTTTTCTTTTCTTGAACTTCTTTTTCTTTCATAACATCATACTTTATTTTTTCTCAAGAACATTAAACTTTCAAATTCATCAAAAATAAACTACGATCAAGAACAAAATAACTTCTCAAAATCCACCCAAATTGTGCAAATAATAAGCACACTACAAACTCCCTCACCTCACTCACTAATAGCTCCCCCAAGCCAAGCTTGGAACTAGTAACCAATGGGGCAAAATAGGCTTGTAATGTGGTTTTTAAACAACAAAAAGTCAAAGCAACAACATGGGTAGCAAGAAGGGAACAAATGTATCTAAAATCATCTGAAGGCTACCTAAAAGAACAAATGCCTTCGTCCTCCATAATGTGCATCAGAATGAGTCATGAAACACTACTCATAGTTGCAAATCAATACTCAAATTCATTGACATACCAGGAACTAACACACATTCCTAACCAAATCAACTAGTCAAGCTCCATATTCACAAGCAGTTGGACAAAATTGACGCATGTTAGGGTATCCAAGCAATCGAACTTCAAATCATGATCAACAAATCCACAATTCTTATCATCACATACCAATAATCAAAACAATTTTTTCCAAGTATGGGGCACAGGGAAGCATGATTTACAATTCATTGAAATGTATTTTTGGATTTTTTTTATTTTAATAATTTTTTTGTATTTTTCATATAAGAAAGCAATAAAACTATACTAGAAAGCAATAAATCTAATCTAAGAAAACACACCAAAAATAAAAGAAAACGAAAAAAGAAAGACACCAAATCCAAAAATCTCCCCCAAGCCAAAATCAGACAATGTCCTCATTGGCTCGGGAACTAGCCCTGCTGGCTAATCCTCATCATCCTCATCCATGGAGCCGAATCCTCCACGGCTACCACCTGCACCAGAAGAGCTAACACCAAAATAGTTAGGCTAAAAACCCCCCCAGCCGGTCCCCCAAAAGGTATGTCCTGGCCGTACCCGTGGAATGAGGAATAGTCAGTATAAATACCACGAGCGGTGGGATCTCTATCGTATTCCTAGGGTGGGGGCTGAAACCAATCAGGGTAAATAGCATCGTCGGGAATATTGCCCCGACGAGCATAATCATCATACATAGGATACAGGGCTCTACACTGGTTCCTCTCAAGGTACCCTAATCGCTGGTCAAAGGAGCCTACCATCTTCCTAACGTCGCTATGTGAATACTCTATGCGTCCTACGGCCTGACCTATACTTTGAAGATCCCAGACTGTCTCAGAGTCGCTATGGGGAGGAGGTGGGGCTGTATGAGACATGCGAGGTGGTGAAAGCATTACCTCGGGCTCAGGCTAGGGTGGTGGTGGAACTGGTGGTGCTTGCCCCCTGGCGTGGGCAACTAAAAGGTCATATCTGTAGGAATCTTGCCTAGGGGGAAAAGCGGTCAACTCGGGATTAAGCAGGGGAAAGATAGGCAGTGGTTGCTCCGACCCTGTCCTAATACACCAGTGGGGGACTCGCTGGCTATCCAAACGTACCCAACCCAAATCCTCAAGGTACCTAGCAGTCATGTAGGTGTCTGGTCCACAGTTAGTAAGACCGTGAGGTCCACTCTCTACAAACCCGGCTTTCTTAATTGCTATCCTGGTAATTAGGCCTCCTAGACGAATCGGGGTAGTAGCATGGTTACTAGTCGAGGCATGTCTACCAAGGTGAAAGATGATGTATTTAGCAATGTTTAGTTTGCCATACCCAAACACATAATGTCCAATTACAGCTAGTTCATTGGTTTGGGCGTTATACGGCTCATTCCTACCTAGAAAACAAACACCTGCAAATCTTTGCCAGATTTTAGGTACATGGTGATGGATAGGTTTGGCACTAGCATGTTGGGCGTTAGGTGCCGGTAAAACAGTCAAAACATGATAGATATCTTCCATTTTATATTGTTCATGCCATTGGATGGGTAATTCAGAATTCAAATCAAAAATTTTAAAGGTTAACACAATATTTCTATTATTTAACCTGAACATCAATTTTGGACCATTTTTGCTATTTACAACAGACAAAGAGGAAAGAAATTCACACGTTAATTCACGATAAGTAGGGTAATGCATATCTACAAATTTCTTCATTCCTATATCGCTAAAAAAACGTTTAACATAATCATATAAGCCATAAGATTCAAGAGTAGGGCGGTGTAACCACCGTGAAGGGATTACCTCTCGCCCGTGGAGTTGCTCAAGCCGTTCTTTTTGCTCCCGAGTTGCAATTCGGATGGATGTCCATTGCGGAAGTTGCAATTCCGGATCGTATTGTTGACTTGAACTAGAACTCCTCCCAAGAATCGTTCTTGACCTCTTTGATGCCATACTTGCAAAATGGGTATGATTTTTTTTTTATTGGAATTTGGGAAATTTTGGTATAGAAATGTAGAGGATGAAGAGAGGGTTAGAAATATGTAAGAATTATTGGATTTGGGTGAGAATTGGAGGGGAGATCTTAGAAAGAAGTTAGAGAGTTTAAGGTTTTAGATAGAGAAAAAATGGTGGAAAGAGAAGGGAATGAGAAAAGAAAGAAGGAAGAAGAAGAAATGTTGGGCGGACAATGTTCGCGCCCGGTCGGGCGATCTAAACTTCAAATTCGTATTGCTTTCGCGCCCGGTCGGGCGATAAAACGCTCGAATTTTTCTTCAACTCTCGCGCCCGGTCGGGCGATGAAAAGTTCCGTACTTCGTCAATTCTCGCGCCCGGTCGGGCGCCGTTCGCCCGATCAGGCAAAAATTCCTAAATTAGAACCCTTAGTCTCGCGCCCGGTCGGGCGGTGCTTCACCCGGTCGGGCCCGAGACAACATTAGTACGAGGAATTTGGTTTTCTCTTTTCTCTAAATTTTTCTAGCTCTTTTCCTTAAAACCTGTACAGAAACTCAATAAACTCATTAAACTCCTTCCTCTCTCCCCTCACAAGAAAAAGAAAGAAAGCTAGACTAAAAAGCAAGAAAATACGGGTTGCCTCCCGCAAAGCGCTGGTTTATCTAGGTCCCGCACGACCCTCTTACCTCAAGACTAAAAATTAGGACCCTTGGCCTACCGCTTGATCGGGTGGTTTCTCACCCGGTCGAGCGGTGTTTAGACCACGACGCGGCTTCCTGACATACCTTGTGGGACGCCAATTCACCTTATCTGGTGGATCCTCCTTGTCGTGAACTGGGGGTTCTTCACTACTACACAAAAAAGGCCCCTTTTTGACCTATGGTTGCTTTAAATTGTCACTGGATTGAGCAGTTGCAACTCGATCTGGTGGAAAACTCACTATAGGCTCAGTTTCCACAACTTGCTTTTTTATTTCCACTTTCTCATCTTTAAAGCCAAGACCGACAGTGTAGAGGGCTCTTTCTATTGCATCAACTTCCTTTTTCCATTTGTCTATTTCGTCTGTAGAAGATGCAACACAAGATACCGCCTCCAAGGGATCTTTTGCAAGAGCTTGGGGCTTATTAGAACAATTGTCAACCACATTAACACTAAAACATTTCTCCTCTGTCATGGGGCTTTTAGGGGTATTATTCAAATTGAAAGTAATTTTATCATCCCCTACTGATAATGTCAATTTGCCACATTTCACATCTATAATTTCTCCTGCAGTGTTAAGGAATGGTCTACCCAAAATAATTAGGGTTTGCATATCCTCAGCCATATCAAGAACAACAAAATCAACAGGTATATAAAATTTACCTACTCTAACATGAACATCCTCTAAAACACCTAAGGGGTATTTAAAAGAACGGTTGGCCATTTGTAGAGTAATATTAGTAGCTTTCAATTTACCCATATTTAACTTGGAACACACAGACAATGGCATGACACTAACGCTAGCACCCAAATCACATAATGCATTATTAATCATCAGATTGCCAATATGTTAAGGGATAGAAAAACTACCCGGATCTTTCAGTTTAGGTGGAGATTTATTTTGTAGTACTTCACTACATTCTGTAGTAAAAGCGACTGTCTCTACCTCACTAATAGATCTCTTTCTATTCAATATTTCCTTCATGAATTTTGCATATGCAGGAATTTGTGTAATTAGTTGTGTGAAGGGGATTGTTACCTGCAAATCTTTAACCACCTCCAGAAACTTACCAAACTGCTTATCCAAATTTGTTTTTAAGTGACGATTGGGGAATGGAAGTTTGATAACCGACTTTGGAGTATTACTCCTCTTATCTAGAGCTGCTACCTTCCCTTGAGTTGTACCCTGTAATGTATTATCAGAAATATTAGTACTACTCTTTAGCCCTGTAGGGCTATTAGCAACATTGTTAGGTTTAATGGAATCAAGATTAGCATTATTCATTAAAACAGGTTCATCATTTCTGGGCATAGGGGGCCCATCATAGTGTGAACCACTCCTTAGAGTAATTGCGAAGGCTTGATCCGTAGGCTTGGTTGGCTGTGCTGGCAGGGCTCCCTGTTGACGGGCTTGTAGAGTAGAAGAAATCTGCGCATTTTGATTATCTACAATTTTATTATGTGCTATGATCGAATCAATTTGGGCATCTCTACTCTCCATGTGCTTTTGCATACTAGCCAGCATCGCTCTAATTTCTGCCAAAGCGGGGTCGGAAGATGAGGAGGGTTGTTATGGTTGGCTCTTTTGGCCAGCATTGGGGTGGTAATATTTATGTTGTGGTTGTTGTGGCGCCTGTGATTGTTGTGGAGGTGGCGGATTTTGAACATTGGTGCTCCGGTAGGAAAGATATGGATGATTCCGGAACCCAAGATTGTAGGTGTTGGAGTATGGGTCATTCTGCCTATAAGCTTGAAAGGCATTAACTTGCTCCACGAAACTCCTGCAATCTTGCTCCCAATGACCTACAATTCCACAGTTTTCACAGAAAGCCTCATTAGCATTATTATTAATTGCAGAAACATTAGCTATATTTGCAGTACTAAGATTATCTAATTTTTGACAAATAGAGGTTAATTGAGCTTGTAAAAAGGACACAGAGTCGACACTATGTTTCCCTTTGTTAGCAAACCCTCTAGGATTCCCTTATTGGGAATTGTAGATTTCCATATCTTCAATAACTTGACCTGCATCATCAACATTAAGGTTCATAAACCTCCCACTAGCTGTAGAATCCAATATTGTTCTAGATAAATTTCCAATCCCATTATAAAAGGCTTGGATTAACTGCATTGTGCTAAATTATGGTGGGGACACTCCCTCTGCAGATCCTTGAATCTTTCCCAACCTCATACAAAGTCTCATCTGGCTCTTGGGCAAAGTTTTGAATTGCGCTTCTTAGCAAAGCTGTCCTCTCTGCAGGATAATATTTATTATAGAAATTTAAAACAAGAGTCTCCCAGTTAGTTATACCAAGTGCAGTTCTATTTATTCCATTATACCATAATTTGGCTTTTCCACATAAAGAAAAAGGAAAGAGAATCTCCCTCATTTGGTCCTGTGTGACTCCAACTTGCCTGATGGTATTGCAATATTGACAGTAGTCTGCAATATGAAGATGGGTCTTCACCCTTAGCTCCACTGAATTGCTTCCTTTCTATCATCGTGATAAATTGGGGTTTAATCTCGAATTGCACCCCATCAAGAGCCGGAGTGGGGGTAAGATGTGGAAAATCTGTAAGCGTCGGTTGCGAATAATCACTGAGCTTCTTAGGTGCCGTCATCTCTTATTCTGAATCTGAAGGATCTTCTGAATCACTAGAATCAGTTGGGGGCACTAGTGGAAAAAAGGCCATCCGTAACGGGCAAAAAGGCTCATCCGTAACGGGCAGCGTCCGTTACGTATGCGGCCGTTACGGATGGCCATTATTATTCGTAACGGGCACTGTCCGTTACGAATAACCCATTATTCATAACGGACATTTGAAATGTCTGTTACGAATAATGGGTTATTCGTAACGGGCGTTTCAAATGTCCGTTACGAATAATGGGTTATTTGTAACGGGCGTTTCAGGTGCCCGTTACGAATAAGGCCTTTTTTGTACTAAAATAAGTCCTTATTCGTAACGGACACCTGAAACGCCCGTTACGAATAACCCATTATTCGTAATGGACACCTCAAATGCCTGTTACGAATAAGGTTTTATAGTATATAATTAAATACTTATTTGTAACAGGCAACAAAAATGCCCATTACGAATAAGTGCTTATTTGTAACTGACAACTCTCCTGCCCGTTACAAATAGTCATTAAATTAAACTTTTTTTTTATTAAATTGCGGCAGCATGTATTTACATATAATTAATATATATTAATTAAAACCTGTTAAAATAAACCTGTTCCTGTAAATAAACAATTATGCCGAACAAAATTTCGTAAAAATTAATACGACATAATATAAAAATTTAAGTAGTAAAGCATTACAAATAAAAAATTTTATAAATTTATCCAACACATACAACAACACTAATAATATTACTTTGTTCTACCTAAGCTAATAGTTATGCATTCAATAAATATTTAGTTCTAAAGTATTACGCCCACTGTTCTCGAACCACATTCAACTCGTCAACATCATACGGGGCTTTCCTTGGACAAAAATCCTATAAAAAAAATTAAAAAAAAAATATATGAATGAGGTTACAAAATAAAAATTATCCATAATAAAAACAATCATTAGAATAAATGTGATGGTCCAAATTATAGAAGTAAAACTCAAAATATAGAAATAAAACACATAACATCTATAATTAACTTATATTTTGGTTCTTGTCAAAAAAAAAAAACTTATATTTTGGTTTCTATGAATTGAAATCAATGAAAAGTGACCATTTACACACTTTTGGGAGCGTATAGAGCCAAAAAGGCTTCAAAATTGCCTAAGGGACTTCTATCTTTCCCATCTTTCATGTATTAGTCCAAATTATAGAAATAAAACACATAACATCCATAATTAATTTATATTTTGGTTTCTATGAATTGAAATCAATGAAAAGCGACCATTTACTCACTTTTGGGAGCATATAGAGCCAACAAGGCTTCAAAATTGCCTAAGGGACTTCTATCTTTCCCATCTTTCATGTATTAGTCCAAATTATAGAAATAAAACACATAACATTCATAATTAATTTATATTTTGGTTTCTATGAATTGAAATCAATGAAAAGTGACCATTTACTCACTTTTGGGAGTGTATAGAGCCAAAAAGGCTTCAAAATTGCCTAAGGGACTTCTATCTTTCCCACCTTTCATGCATTAGTCCAAAATATAGAAATAAAACACATAACATCTATAATTAACTTATATTTTGGTTTCTATTAATTGAAATCAATGAAAAGTGACCATTTACTCACTTTTGGGAGCGTATAGAGCCAAAAAGGCTTCAAAATTGCCTAAGGGACTTCTATCTTTCCCATCTTTCATGTATTAGTCCAAAATATAGAAATAAAACACATAACATCTATAATTAACTTATATTTTGGTTTCTATGAATTGAAATCAATGAAAAGTGACCATTTACTCACTTTTGGGAGCGTATAGAGCCAAAAAGGCTTTAAAATTGCCTAAGGGACTTCTATCTTTCCCATCTTTCATGTATTAGTCCAAATTATAGAAATAAAACACATAACATCCACAATTAACTTATATTTTGGTTTCTATGAATTGAAATCAATGAAAAGTGACCATTTACTCGCTTTTGGGATCGTATAGAGCCAAAAAGGCTTCAAAATTGCCTAAGGGACTTCTATCTTTCCCATCTTTCATGTATTGGTCCAAATTAACACAATAAAACACATAACATCCTTAATTTGAGGCAATACTCCAAAGACTACTTGAGATATCATCCATATGATAACTGAAAGCTTTTCTTAATGTAGGCAACACACTCACAAGAACATCTTGTTTACGCCTTAAAACCATAGCCAAAACCGCAAATAAAGCAACCTGTCACATATAGTAACATCCATAAGACAACAACAAAATGACTAAATATATTTCAGGAATCGGAAACTTTCATAGGATACTTTGAGAGTGGAGGGTAATATGACCAATTATTGTACAAGACTTATGAGCAAGAAAGTGAAAGGAGTGTTAGGCTGGTAGCATAGTCAGTGTTCTCATTAACTCCAATGACATAGTAATTCTGACAGAACTCGATACTTCCTTCCACAGTCTATGGTGTGACAAATATCTAATAACCTAACATTTATGACGATTTAATAATGAAAAAATCGCAAATATTTTGCAACTAAACACAGCAGAACCAGGATTCTAGTGTCGATCTAAACCAAAAACATCAAAAATTGAAGAACAACATAGAAATAAATCCAAAAACATATATAAAGAAATCACACACCAGATCTAATTTCCAATCAAACTGAACAAATTCATCAAATCAAAACAAAAGATAAAAAAACGAAGCTATGATAAGCTGATAGATCTACATAAGAGAGAAAAATAGCATGAACATTGTAAAAAAGCAATGGAAAGGGAAGAATGATAAGCAATGGAACGGGAAGATTGATCAACAGAAAATTCATGGGTACTGCAAAATTGATTAATATAACCAACATTTTCAATCATTTCTCAAAATAACCATCATTTAACCAAATTTACCCAGAAAAAATGGTGGGTAATACAAAAATGAATGAATTTAAACATTATCTTTAATCCTTTATCAAAATACCAATAACATAACCAAATTCAACCAGGAAAACATGTACATTGCATAAATTAATAAAATTAAACACATTTACAGTCATTTTCATAAACACCCACAATGAAAAAAAATGAAAAGACAGAAAAAAAAAAAAAAAAAAAAAAAAAAAAAAAAAAAAAAAACTAACATCTTGAGAGGAGATCTTGAGCCAAGTAGGTGGTGTGCGCTTGTAGGGGATAGCAGAGGAAGAAATACCCTTTGAATTAAACAAAAACAACAAAAATTGACAGAAAATTAAACAAGAGAAAAAACCAACTTTGAATTAGCTGAAAATTAGCAGAAAATTAAACATAAATCAAAAGAAAGAAACTCTCAATGCAATCTACTAATTAAACAAAAAAAACAAGCTACAAATCAATTCAGTTACTCATACCAAATTGTCAGATTTAAGCCGCAATGAGGACCGAGCTGCTTCAATGGAGAGATATTGGAGAGGACCGAGCTGCTTCAATGGAGTTGAGGGAGTTGAGGACCGAGCTGCTCTTGAAACATCAATTTCAATTCACTCCCATTTCCCAGCAAAATCAAAAAATCAAATTAAACAAGTAAAATCAATCAATTAATTTGGAAAAATAAAAATAAAAATTAAACCTATAATTAATTAATTGCAATTAAGCAAATTGAAACAAGGGTTGCGAAATTGGGGCTTATAGGAAGATTTGATGGGAATTTCTTGAGCAGGAAGCTAAGGGCGAGCTTGAGCTGCTTCAATGGAGAGAGCTTGAGCTGCTGCAATGAAGAGAGCTTGGGAGTGAGAAAAGGAGTCGCGAGAAAGCGCAGCTGAGGACCACCGGAGTTTGAGGACCACTAAGCTTGAGGACCACCGGAGTTTGAGGACCACCGAGTTGCTTCAAGAGAGCTTGAGCTGATAACCGAGCTACTTCAATGGAGTTGAGGGAGCTGAGGACGACGATCGAGCTGCTTCAATATTGGAGAGAGAAAGGGGAAATAATATTTTGAGAGAGAGAGTGAAAAAGGGGAAATTAAAAGTTAGGGTTTACTTTGAAACCTATTTGTAATGGGCAAGACTTGTTGGTTACGACTAGTTGGTTAATCGTAACGGGCAAGATTTGTTGGTTACGACTAGTTGGTTATTCGTAACGGCCGGAATAATGCCCGTTACCAATAACTACTCATTCGTAACGAACACCAATCTGCCCGTTACAAATATATCTTTTCCTGCTCAAGTCACATATTTTTTGTAACGGACATTGAATTTGCCCGTTACAAATGATGTAATTGTAACGGGAAATCATATGCCCGTTACGAATAGCTTGTTACAAATAAGATTTTTTCCACTAGTGGGGGTTTCGGTGATTATTGTTATCCCTAGAACCCGCCAGGATTTGCCTGTAAAGATTCTTTTGTCTATAAAAAGAGCGTTCGATCTCAGGATCGAATGGGATATAACCTGATCTGGAACACCTGGGCATATGCAAAGAACTAGACGACAAATATGAGAATTGTTCCAAAGAACTTACGTTCTCTGGGACGAAAGAAAATAATCTAGACTATGTAAAAACAATCAGAAATAAAAATAAAACCGTTTTCCCGGCTACGGCGCCAAATTTTGACAGGATAAAGTCGTAATCACCTAATCAAAAATAATACCTAAATCCACTAACTATGTAGATAGGGAAAAAGGGTCGAACCACAGGAAAACAAGTCAATTTATTCCTAATAAATCTATATAATCTAGATTATCAAGTAACCAATTTGTTATTATAAAGGAGAACTAAACTACTAGTAGTAAAAGTGGAAAGGAATAAAAGTAGGAGGAAAATCAAGGAATAAAAGACCTAGGGCATAAGTTCACCAATAAATAATATTCCAGGGTAAAACATAATAATCAATCATCAACGCATCAATTAATTAGATCATAAAGGGCTTTCGCTACGTATTACAATCACAGAATTAATCTACCGGTATTAAATCTCATCTCTCGAATCTCGACTTAACCATTTATAAATTAACCTGCCTATTGAAACTAGACCTAAACATCAATTCTCATCTCTCGAATCTCGAATCAATATTGTCAAACTCATGCATAAAAGATCAGGCCTAATCTAGTCATAGAGTATTAAATCAATCAATAGGAAATTAATCTAGCATTGACAATCAACAACAATAAATTACCCCTTCATATTATTTATGGATCCCCATAAGCCCTACAAAGAAAACTACTCAGACATAATTAAATATAAACTAAACAAAGCAATTAAAGGAGACATGATGAAAGAAATAAAGTAAATAGCAGAGATTAAAGAAGAAGAAATCGTTACCAAAGTAATCAGAATTAAGGAGTTGAATTAAGAACAAAGTTAAGAACAAAGTTGTAGAGAGAGAAAATAATCTAAAAACTAAGTAGAGAGAGAAAGTCTAAGAGAAGAGGAAGTCCTAATCAAAAGCATTAAATCGTATTTATACCAAAAATAATTACTCCTAATTAAAACTAAGATAAATCGCCGAAATCAGCTCCTAAAAACCTCGCGCTCGGTCGGGCGAAGGGCCGCCCGATCGGGCCCGCCTTTTTCCAATATGAGCATCTCTCGCGCCCGACCGGGCGCGAACTAATCTTCCTCGCCCGCCCAGGCGCGCCTTCGAGCGGTGCCTATTTTGGCCAGGCCCGGACACTTGGGCAAGCTTGGACTTCTCGATTGGGCTCTGATTCTTCGGCCTAATCCGGATTTCCTCTTCGGGTCTTGAATACTTGGTCCAAATGCCTCGGAATCTCAAATGCTAAGCCCTTAATCACCGGTTCGATGACTCTAACCGGCCCTGGGCTATAAAAACTGGTCACGCTCCTCCAATGCTCGTAGTCACTCCATAATATCCTGGGGAAATGCTCCAAAAGTGAAAATCCCTACAAAATCCAACCAAAACTACGAAAACACTAGAAAACACCAATTAGTAATAAAAGTGTCTCTAAAGAGCCAAAAACACTACCAATTATGACCAAGGGATGGGGGTAAAACATTATATAAAATGGACATATCAGGTTGCAGTTGATCTAAGAAGCCAATGGAGTGAAGGCCAAAGAGCTAGATGGATGAGATCCATGAAGGTTCAAGTGGGAGTTTTACTTTATTAGTTTTCTTAAGATTAAGGGGCCATACTATGTCATGTTTATTTATGCATTAGAAGATTATGCATGTTAGATTTTATTTATGTTGATTGATGATGCGCTAGAGTTCACTAAATAATCACAACATAATATATCTAGGTCCTGGTAATATTGAGGTTGATTTTCCAATTAAAAACCCAATAAACCTTTGCTATTTATGATTGGTCATGTCAAAGCTGGGTGTCATTTTATATCTTGGGAGAGTTGGGGTAAATCAAGTTTTACAATTTTAATTGGTTATACTCAACAAGGTTACCTAAAGCGTTTAGAACCTTGAAGCAAAGGGTAATAATTAAACATGTGATGGTTAATTATTCAACCAAGAGTTACAAGAGTTGTAATCAGTAAAGAGTTACTCACCTTGAAAATTTAATGGTTGATCGTAGGCCAAAGTCCGGTCAATTATTGCACAAATAAAGGGTCTTGGAATCACTTAATTCAAATAGGGATCAATTAAGTTGAATGAAGTGTTTTAAAGTTACCAATTTAATACGCTTATGGTACTTTAATTTTATTAAACATAATTATTGAACTTTCCCTCGTTTTTGATTTTGTTTGTAGATGAATAGCTTTAATGACAACACTAATTTGCCAACCAAAATTAAAACAAGGCTAAATCTCATAAACATCAGGGAATGGGAAGAAGAGCTAAGAAATTTTCTTAGGAGCCACAAGCTTGAGGCTCGACTCTATATTCCTATTGATAGCATATTTACAGTAGGTTTCACTCTTGATATGCACCCGAAAGATGTTTCGGATGTAGAGAAATCAGGAATCTCATATTGGCATCTATTCCAACTAGTTGGAAGAGAAGGTTCAAGGACTATGAGGTGACCAAACTGCATAATTTTTTACGTGCCATCTATCGAGGTGGCATTGGTGCATTAGGAAGTGGAGGCGTCAACGATCAGAATGTTAGAGAGGTCGTTAATTCGATCCCTCAAATGTACTACTCGTGGACTGACAGTGTAAGGTTTGAGGCTTACAATATTCATTGTAAGATAATGGATAAGAAACTCATTCCTAGTCAGTCAGTTAAGAACCATGTGAAGGAACTGATTTATTTACTCAATCGAATGGATATCTTATGGAGACTGTTTGATGATGCCTTTGTACATGACACTATTCTGTTTTCACTCCATGATGGATTTGATCTCGTCAAGCTTATTTATGATGATGAGGGCTCGACAGTGACGCTAGTCAATTTATTGATCAACCAAACAGAGGAGTACTTGAAGAAAGAGGGAAGCCAACGCTTCTATTGCGGTAGGTGGTCTTTCCATTTACCATGTTGTCCCCACAACACACCAGTGATCAGAAGACATAAGGTAAGGAGTTACCTAATGTTTTTATTGTTGAAATGAATCTTACCTCTTCTTGAAATTGGGTATTCATTACCAGTTGTGGGGTGCTCACATTGTTAATAACATACAGGGCTTAAGAGAGAGTAGGAAGTTAGCAAAAGGGGAAGTCACACTTCGAGTAGGAAATGGAGCAAAAGTTGATGTACTTGCTATTGGAAACTATCACTTGAGGCTTCCGTCTGGTCTTATTTTGGTTCTTAATAACTTTTATTATGTCCCAACTATTACTAAAAACATTATTTCATTTCCTGTTTTAAATACTAAAGGTTTTTCATTTGAAATAAGAGACAGATTAATGGTTTGTATGTCTTAGATTATACTACCCATGTTTACAACATCGATCAGAAAAAGCGCAAAATAGATGAATCAAACAAAACTTATTTATGGCATTATAGGTTAGGTCATATAAACCAATCACGCATCCAAAAATTACAAAAGGATGGACTCCTAACTTCATATGATTATGAATCATTTGAAAACTGTGAGTCATTCTTGTTAGGTAAAATGACAAGATCACCTTTTACTGGAAAGGGTGAAAGAGCTAGTAACCTTTTGGGACTCATACATACGGATGTGTGTGGACCAATGAGTTCAAAAGTAAGAGGTGGTTTTAACTACTTCATTACTTTTACTAATGATTTGAGTAGGTATGGTTATATCTATTTAATGAAACATAAGTCGGAATCCTTTATAAAGTTCAAGGAATTCCAGAATGAGGTACAAAACCAGCTTAGGAAGACAATTAAAGCACTGCAATCCGATCGTGGTGGTGAATATTTGACCCAATAATTTGATGAAAATCTGATTAATTCTGGAATACTTTCACAGTTAACTCCTCCAGGAACACTACAGTTAAATGGTGTGTCAAAAAGGAGGAATCGAACTTTTCTAGACATGGTTCGGTCCATGATGAGCTTTACTGATTTACACATATTGTTCTGGGGATATGCATTAGAAACAGCTGCGAAGATACTGAACAGAAGCCCGTCCAAAGCAGTTGAGAAGACACCATACGAGTTATGGACTGGAAAAGTTCCAAAGTTGTCTTATCTCAAGATTTGGGGATGTGAAGTCTATGTAAAACATTTACAAGGCGACAAACTAGGCCCCAAATTAGACAAATGTTTCTTCGTGGGTTATCCCAAAGAAACAAGAGGATATTACTTCTACAATCGCGCAGATAACAAAGCGTTTGTTGATTGCGATGGTGTCTTTCTAGAAAGAGAATTTCTTTCTACAAAGTCAAGTGGGGGAGTAAAGTGGTTCTCAAAGAAATTTGAGACAAGCAACAAATAGATGTGGATAACACCACATCAGAGGCGAGGGCGCACGAGTCGACTAATTCGACAAATCATGTGCTGGAGCAAGCTAATTTGACTAGCGAGACTCCTATCATCCCACTTGAATCTAATTCTTGTGAAAATCTTCAAAGAGTTGGAGAGAATATTTATGTTGTTGCTCCTACCCCACGTAGGTCTGCTAGAATAAAAAACAAACAGTTTGTTGAGGTTCTGTTAACTGAGGATTCTGAAATCTTCCTATTAGAGAATGAAGAACCTGCAACCTACTAGCAAGCTTTGGCGAGCCCCAACTCAGATAAATGGCTTGAGGCCATGAATTCTGAAATGGAATCGATGTCTGAAAATTTTGCCCACCTGGTAGACTTGCCTGATGGGGTAAAACCTATTGGCTACAAGGGGGTACAAGATTAAAACAAACAAGGATGGAAATGCCTACATCCACAAAGCAAGACTGGTTACAAAAGGGTATAGACAAATTCATGGCATTGACTATGATGAAACCTTTTCCCCAGTAGGTATGCTTAAGTCCATTCGGATTCTTCTAGCGATTGCTGCATTTTTCAATTATGAAATTTGGCAGATGGATGTCAAAACCGCCTTCTTGAATGTATTCTTGACGGAGGAAGTGTATATGACACAACCTGAGGGTTTTGAAGATCCAAAAAATCCTAGAAAAATATGCAAACTTCAGAAATCCATTTATGGATTGAAGCAAGCATCGAGGAGTTGGAATCCTTGTTTTGATGAGGCAATTAAACAGTTTGATTTTCTCAAGAGCGAAGAGGAACCTTGTGTATACAAGAAGTCCAGTGGGAGCAGCGTGGTTTTCTTAGTCTTGTATATAGATGACGTACTACTCATGGGAAATGACATACCAATGCTTGAGTTAGTCAAGGCATGGTTGAACGGTTGTTTTTCCATGAAAGACTTGGGTGACGCCGAGTACATTTTGGGAATTAAGATCCATCAAGACAGGTCTGGAAGGATTATTGGACTAAGTCAAGAGACTTATATTAATAAGGTTCTTGACAGGTTTGAGATGAAAGACTCTAAGAGAGGATTTCTCCCCATGTCCCATGGCATTACGCTTAGTAAATTTCAATGCCCTCAAACGCCAGATGAGATGAGACGTATGGCTAGTATACCTTATGCTTCTGCAGTAAGGTCTATTATGTATGCCATGATTTGTACAAGGCCGGATGTTTCATATGCTCTTAGCATGTGTAGCAGATTTCAGTCAAATCCAAGTGAAGCACACTAGACAGCTGCCAAGAACATCCTTAAGTACTTGAGAAGGACTAAAGGAATGTTTCTAGTATATGACGGCGAAGATGAGTTGGTTATCAAGGGCTATACAGATGCGAGTTTCCAAACAGACAGAGATGACTTCAAATCCCAGTCAGGGTACATTTTCTATCTGAATGGACGAACAGTGAGCTGGAAGAGTTCGAAGCAAAGTACTGTCATAGACTCTACGATAGAATAAGAGTATTTGGATGCCGTTAAAGAAACTAAGGAAGCATTTTAGATTAAGAAATTCCTCAAAGAGTTGGACATTGTACCAAGTGCTTGAAAGGAATTGAGTTGTATTGTGACAGCAATGGCACCATTGCTCAATCAAAGGAGCCAAGGTCACACTTCAAATCCAAACATGTAGACAGGAAATATCACCTCATTGGAAAGATCGTTGGCAGAGATGTCAAGATGTGCAAAGTTCATACAGATGAGAACATCGCTGATCCACTTACTAAACCCCTTCCACTGCCTAAGCATGAGACTCACGCTAGTGCAACCGAATTGAGGCTGATGATGTAATTTAAGTTGTATTTGTTTTGAGAAAACCTATTACATAAGAAATACATTCATTTGCAGAGTTATGTTTAACCGGAAATTTATTATTTCTCTTATTTAATTATGGTTTTAATGTTAAATAAAATGTCCAAAATAATTATGGATTGATGGGCTCATCTAGTTGATGACATGGTGAATGAAACACCACAAGTGAACAAAATCCATTTATTATTTAAGTTCCTAGTTCGAAATCATTAAAATGGACATAAATTATTTTAATAAAAGGACTAGCATGTAAGATTGATTGGATAGCGCAGTTTCATGGGCTATAGGAGCGTAGTGATGCTCGGTCAATGACATGGATATGCATGAATGATGCATGATATATTAGTGGATTGCATTCAATGATTGATTGAAGTTTAAGTATAGAGCTTCCAAATATATTAGTGGATTCCTTTGGCATGAGTGGAACATGGATTGCATTCAATGATTGATTTAACTGTGGTACATTCAAACGTCAACCCATAACTGGAGATTATAAAGGGTGTTTCCTGGTTACTTCAAAAGTTGAGTGGGAGCTTTGGTTTCACAAGATTGGATTGAGTCTACCTATTTAATTAGGAATGTGTCTTGGCCCCTTGAAGAGGGAGAATTCAGAAAATGCATGGTCGTGCTCAAATGGATTACACAGTAATCATTTGTTTTGTAATTCTAACTCGGTTTTCAAGAAAAGATTTGTAGATTAATGTGATCACGACATGAGATGAAATCACATTATCAAATCGACGCACATTGACTTAAGGAATTTGAATATTGCGCACTTGTCTTAGACAAGTGGGAGATTGAAGGAATTATGTCTTCGATAATTGCAATTACTAAATATATTAAGGATCACTATTATGGAGATAATAAGTTCGTTCTTTTGGGTCGTCATTGTCTGTTGCTAGATATGATAAATGATCTTTGGGCTAGTCAAATAGTCCAAATCCAAATAGCATGGATCCTATGAGGTCACACAACAAGGGTATTGGGTTAAACAAGTTAGAGGCCCATTAATGGGCCTTATGAGGATATAACAGATCATGATTGGAGTTGGGCTTAAGTAGTTAGATTAGAGTTAGGATTTTGGGCTTGACAGGACTTTTATGTTAGATATGATCTATAAATAAAGTCCATGACAACAAGTTAAAAAAGTCATAATTGACAAGCAGTTAATTGTGAATCAAGCAACCTAATCCCAAAACCCTAAGCTCTCTCTCTCACTCTCACACGGCCCTCCCCTCTCTCTCCCCCTCCGGCCGACCACCCTAGGGTGGCGCGTGGTGTTTCATGTGGTGGTGGATCTTATTGGTTTGTTCCTCTCCTCTCCGTAGAAGGTTAACTAAAAGGGTTCAATTACAACTAACTAGCATTAGTGGAGGTTTAATATATGCCTGTGGACTAAGTAAAGGAATCACGTTTGGGGTTTTTTTATCTCCCATTTGGTCTTGCCCGAATGCTAGTGGATTCACGCTTCAAAGGTATTATTAATTGTTCTTTATGTGTTATGCATTGATCTTGGTGTTTAGATGCTTATGAATATGATTCGTGCAATTCCTCTTATAGTATCTAAAGTCCTACAGATCGGAACTCCTCCCACTATAGCTTGGACTTTCTGGTGCAGCGATGATAGGATCGCCTTTAGCTCGTGAAGCCAAGGGCGCCCTAACAACTGATTGAAAGAAGCCTTAATGTCCACCACCTGAAACTTGGTGCGACGTTCAATGGCTCCAGTAGTGATATTCAATGTGATAGTACCCGCGGCTTGACGGCGAGCATTATCATAAGCTCGAATCCCTTGAGTAGAGGGAATCAATTCTTCATCTTTTATGCCCAACTTCTTCGTAGTGCGCAGTGGGCATACATTGATTCCTGAACCATTATCAACTAGGTTCATAAGAACATTCATTTTCCTACACACCACAGTAAGGTGTAAGTCCTTGTTATGCTGATCCTCATCCGGGGGCAGATCCTTATTAGAAAAGGAAATCAAATTATTGGTACTTGGTAATTTGGTAGGGAGAAAACTGACTAGCCCTTGAGGAGTCATATCACTATTAACTCCTATCTTCACCAGAGCATTTATCACAGCCTTTCGATGCTCGTGGGAGGCAGCCAGAAGCTTCCATACATTCATTTTCACCTTAATCTTTTGCAGTTGTTTGATCAAATCATTGCTTAAAGGATCAATGGGATCAACTATCTGTTGTGCTTGCGATGGAGGTGGAGGTAGGATAGGTTGTTGTAACCTTCCATTCCTAGTGAGAACCTTGACCTCAAGGTCCCCCTAAACATCCTCACTATCTTCATAATCGACAGTGCCAAGAGGTGGACAGGCTATGTCTTTGAGATAGACGTCTTCATCATCACCATCCCAAATTTCATTCACTTCTTCATAACTTAACATGAAAACAATTTCTGGTAGAGGTTCATCCACAGATTGGATGAGTAATGACGGATCAAAGGAGACTTCATCACCTGTGATACCCAAAGCATCAGAAAGAGGACCTATTTGAATATTAGGCTTCTTAGCCCCTAGAGGGACAGGAAGCTGATTAGCATTAATCGGATTTTGAATTGCATCCTTTAACTTCCAGCATTGCTCAGTAGTATGACCTTTGCCTTGATGAAACTTGCAGTGAGCATTGGGATCATTGTTAGCAATTCTATTCTTAGGTCTGGGCTCCGAAAATGGCCTAATAGGCATGATCAATCCTTGACTGTGTAGGCGATCAAAAGCAGTATCATAGCTCATTCCCAAAAGTTTATAAACCCTCCTTTTCCTTTTGAATTTCTGAGTAGGAGAATTGAGAGCCAACACATCATTGAGGTTGATGTTATTAGTAGCATTGTTGGGCTTGGAAGACGAAGAAGAAAGACTATCGTTCTTCTTGTTTTTCCAAGTGTTATTGTTATTATTGCTACTTGCAGTCTTTGTCAACTCATCCTCAATGTTGATCCCAATATCGTACACGACTTCGAAAGTGTTCAAAGGCAGAAACTTCAAGTGCTGCTTGTACTTATGAGTTAGATTCTGAATAAAGAGGCGAACCATCTCCTTCTCCTTGGGAGGATCCACCAAGAGTGCAGCTGTTTTTATCCACCTACTCAGATAGGAAGTGAAGCCTTTATTCTCTTTCTGTTTGAGAATGGAGAGTTCACGTTCAGAAGTCTTAGCCTAGATGTTACACTTGTAACGACTCATGAAGCTTTCAGTAATATCCTCCCAAGTCGCAGTATGCTTGGAATCTAAAGAATAAAACCACTGTTGACAAGCGTGCTCCAAGAAAAGAGGGAACACAATAGGGAAGAGTGCTACATCTAATCACTAGTAGAAAATAAGTGATGGGAAGCCCCAAATGGCAAGCGGTTTTAAAAATCCGCTTGCCATTTACCCAATTTTTTTAAAATAAACCTGTAATATTAAATGGCCAAAACCGCTTGCCAATATATTTAATGGCAAGCGGTTTGGGGTTGAACCGCTTGCCATTATATATATTGGCAAGCGGTTCAACCCCAAACCGCTTGCCATTTAGAAAAAAAAAAGGCGGGATCACAATTCACAAACCCTAAGCCCAATAATTCCCCATCTCACGGCCTCTCTCCCCTTTCACCCCTATTCTCAGTTCGCTCTCTCTCCTCTCATTCAATCCCTCACTTCTCTCTCCTCTCTCCCCTCCATTATCACGCCATCTCCTCATCTCTCCTTTCTCCTTCTCTTTCTCTCTCATCTCTTTCTTTCCTTTTTCACACCAAGACCCTCATTGCTGTTTGTGGGTTTTCGAGCTAATTCCGATGGTAGTCCGGTGGGTTTTCGAGCGACATCTGGTGGTAGTCCGGTGGGTTTTCGAGCCAATTCGAGCCATTGGTTTTCGAGCCAATTCATGTGGGTTTAAATGGTGGTAGTCCGGTGGTGGTGCGTGTGGGTTTTTATGGTCGAATTCGACCATAAAAACTTTAGATCTACAGTTTTTATGGTCGAATTTGACCCATAAAACCCAAATTTAAAGCCAATTTCGATTTTTTGGTGGTATTCAAGGTATTTCCTTTATTTTGTTTTTTCAGTTTTTTGTTTTTAATTTTATTGTGATGGGTGGTTGAATTGGTTTGTTTCAGATCTATTTGTTGTTGGTGGTGGTCGTGGTGTGTGGTGGTGTTGGTGGGAGTTGTTGTGGGTGGACGGCTGATGGTGGGTGGTGGTGCTGGGCGGTGTTTTGGTATTGGTGGGGGTCGTGGTGGGCCGCGGTGGGCCGGTGGTGTCGGTGGTCGTGGCTGGTGGTACGAAGCAACATGAGTTTTTTTTTTTAATTTTTTTATTTAATAGAGCTGATTTTATTATTTGTATTAGTTTTATTACTTGTATTAATTTTTTTAATGTAAATGTAATATTACAACAAATAATTAATAAAAATATTAATGTTTTTACATATGTTTAGTTTGTGTATCAATTTATGTGGAAAAAACCAAAAAAAAAAAAAAAAAAAAAAAAATTATTTTTTATTCCCATAATGGGCAGCGGTTTGGCGCCAAAACCGCTGCCCTTTCTCTAGTAATGGCAAGCGGTTCTGAACCGCTTGCCATTTAAATGGCTAATGGCAAGCCTCCTAAGCCCATGCGGTTCAAAACCGCTTGCCATTAGGGGGTTTGAACCGCTTGCCATTATGTTTATTCTACTAGTGAATCCTTTAAGAGCCATGGTTGTAGAAAAGGCCTTCAAGTGAAACATAGGGTTATCAGAAGGCTTGAACTTTGGGATGTCAACAGTGGAAAACTTCTCAGGAAGCTTGTCCTTGACAGTCAGAGAAGTGGTAGATTGCTCCAAGTCCTCATAAATCTTATTCATTTGCTCCTTGATTTTGTCCATTGCAGCCACAATGACATTATTTTGCTCCATGGTGGAGACCTTGGTAGTGAGGGTTTGCATCATGGAGGTGAGTGCCTCAATTGACTTGTTGATGTTCTCGATGTCTTCTCTAGTAGCCATTGGAATGAATTCAAAATGAACTGGAGACGAGGATGGATTTTGTGGAGATGATTGTGGAGGTTTCCTTGTACACCTCTTAGGTTTAAGAGGTTGTTGAGCTAGTGACTCGAACCGTAACAATCTACCCCTGCTTCTCGACCAAGTGCTGCGATATTAAAAACAAACGCACCTTTAATGACTAGACTTAACCTTGACCCATCCGGAATAAAGAAAAGGCAAGAAATTTTGAAAAAAAGTTTTTTAGAAAATAAAAGTAAAATTATGTACGGGAGGATACCATCCGACTTACTCCCTAAAAAAACGAATAAAAAACGACACAAAACCTTCCTAAAGTACGGTTATAAATTACATGGTGTATGACTCGAAAAGTGTGTGGACTTGACTTGTGAGTGATTAGGTGAGGTTATGGACGCGTGTTATAACCGTACAGCTAGACATGACACTTAACGAGATATACAGACCATATAAATACGCACAAAAGACCAAAAACAAAAGCTGACAGGCACTTTTCCTAGGAACCGTGTCACGGTGCAACTGTCGTGACATGGTGCTTTATACCGTCAGGCGGTAAAAGTTAACGTGTCACAGCGCTGTACACCGTGGCATGGCATTTCTGCTGTGACACGGTGCACAGTTCCAGGTCCAGTTTGTAAATTTTAGATTTTATTCAATTTAAGTCTATACTAAATACTGTGTGAAATTAAAATCCCTCTGTCAGGTTAGTCCAAATAACAAAATGAACAAACATGCTTGGGGTTAGTAACAAATAAATCAAGTAGCACTTAGTCACGATGATGCAAAGAAAAAGTCCGCAACCTAAGGTCAAGATCTATGTTCGACTAGGGTCAAGCTTTTCAGTGTCAAAGGGTACCATGGTTAAGAGTTTGGACGTGTTAGGAAGGCAGCCTCCCTTGAGGGTGTATGCCAACAGGCGGCTTCGCGAGTTCGTGATGAAATCGAACTCGACTTCATGGTTTGGGTGAATTTAATGACTAGGATGAACCCTTATTGCTATGAGTGTTTTTGGGTTGATAAAGCTTAAATTCCCCGGAGCTAAAACGCATGTAGAACACATATGATAAAAAAAAATAAAGTCACTGAAAAGATTTCAGGACTGCCGCGACACGCAGGAAGCACCGTGTCACGGTACAGATCGCCGTGTGACAGCAGTCTGCACCGTGACACGGCAGTCATGCCGTGGCACAATAGTTAGGAAATCTGAATGGTGCCTCTATTTTCTTCGTCCGCAATCAGGTTATTCGACTTTTCCTATGGGTAAACCTAAAATACGACGCTAAAACGTGCATGTATATGAAAAAATGCAATTTTAATTACAGGAATACTTTTCAAGAATCTTTCAAGTCTCATCTACTCATCTAAATTAAATACCGATCACTCAAATCGATAAATAACCAAGAATCCTTCCCAGTGGAGTCGCCAAATTGTAGGCGTCGTTTGAAGTGCGCCTACATAAGCATGTTGTGAATATGCTTGGCACTCATAGGAAGTGGGATTTGACATTATACGATTAGGGACAAGGAAAGTAGGGAGCCGCTAACAAGTTTTTAAGCAACTTGTAAACCGTTCACGGATCATTAAAGACAACCACGAATAAGGTACAACAATATGCAACAATGATAGACCCGTGAAGGTTTCACCCCATTCATAATCCATGAGATTACTAACTCCATATGGTTCGGAACCACGAAAGGAGGATCGAGGATGATGGTACGAAGTGAGTCATGGAGTCACATTCGCCCGTATTGGTATATACTCAATTCTTATAGTGAAAAGTGATTCCTTCGATCTCAAAAGCATGAAAACAAAGATTCAATTCGCTCCAAACTATTATTATGCTAAATTGGTTGAATATTAATGCAACATATAATTCTAAAATATTGATGATCACTTTGCTTCAATTAACAACAAGATTAAAAAGGAACCTAAACCAGTCGTCCAAATTATCTTATTAGGCGCGATTTTCAATTACATATTCCCTTTAACATGCAATATGGTGATCAATAAATATAATAAAATCAACATTAATATTGGAAGCAATTTAACAATAATCCAACAATTAATATGACAAACATAATAAAAATCATTAGAAAAATAATAGAAATAAAAGGAACATGATTCCTTACTTCGATTTTGTTTGATTGCAACTACAAAATAATAAATGCGTTAGTAACTTCAAGGAAATTAAAAAAAACAATAACTGAAATTAAATTAAATTAAGGTTGATTTGGGGCCAAACCCTCAAATAGTTCTACCTTTCACGCCTTGGTTTAAGGATGAAATCTCGGGTAAAGTATAGACTCCTTGGAGGGCATGGGAGAAGTATTATGAGAGAATAAGGTAGGCTAGTGTTTAGGCTAGAGCATAAAAGAGAGAATAGAGAATTATTTGATGCCCCGAACTGCAGAAATGAGGCTCGTATTTATAGAGGAATGAATAGGGGAATGCACGGAACCCTAGAAAAGATAAAAACCGCAGAAAAACCCTTATTTGGGCACCGTGACACGGTGTGTGTACCGTGACACAGCAGTGGGCACCGTGTCACGGTATTATCCGCCGTGGCGCTGCACAAACTTTTTCCCTAAATACGTCCAAATTGATAAAGCGCGTGAAGAGTTATACGCGGAGAGTACGTAGAAAAATCCTGTGTCACGGTATGTGTACTGTGGGCCAGTAGGTCAAAATGTGCATTTTGTGACTTTGTTTTTGAGGGGTAATGCTCGGATTTTCAAGAGTTTGCCTCAGTTACATTTGGAAGTTCTTAATTATTGTTTGTTGAAGGATGAATCAATGCCTAAGAAGTTATGTGTCATTTTTTATGATAATTATTTTTTTATCTGTTTTTTTTTTCCTTTATATTTTTTTAATGCTTATATTATTTTTTATCGTTGCGGTGAGAACCTTGTTACTTTTGGAATGAATTTTCTAGTTCCAAGAGAAGATATGGTGTCCCTTTCTGCTCCACTTAGGATTCGATGGTGCATTATTGATTGCTTTTCTCTGTATTTGAATGAGAAACCATGTTTTGAGTCTTCTAGTCCTCGAAGATTCTTTTTTGGTGTGAGGCAAAGTGTAAGTAACTTGATTTTTTTATATTTAAACACATTGACTTTATATTTATATATAAACAAGATCTTATACTTTAATAGTTTGCATTGTTGTATGTTTGTGAAAACATTGGGAAAGGTGACACTTCTAATGCTGTTAAGGATTTGCACGGTCTATGGGAAGGTTGGGTGAGCGATGAGAATCTTGAATGTGATATAATGGATGCTGAACTGGTATATTTCATGCTAAACTAATATCATACCTTTAAAAGAGTTATGTCTGTGATATGCTTTGTCTAAATCACTTTTAATTTTGCTGTTTCAGATCTATATTCCTATTCTTGTTGAGAATCAGTACGTTTTGTTAGTTGTTGATCATGCAAAAGAGTTGGTATATTATCTTGATAATATTATTTGGTGTGATTCTAGTCTTGACTACTTTAGGGATTCGTCTTCTCAAGTGGTATGTTTCTGTTGATTTATTGTTTTAATTTAAACTTTTTTTTTGTATTCAATGTATTCTAAACTTTAATATTTTTTGTCAGTGTGGTCAATTAGGTGCTTTTCTTAGCAAAAGAAATCATCCAAAGAGTTCTCAGCTACCTTTTTATGAGTTTCAAATTGTTGAGTTGGAATGGAGAAAGGATAAAGTTGACAACTTGGACTATGGGGTGTTTGTCATGTACCACATATTGATCTATTTGTCAAACAGTAATTATTCATCTATTTGTCTGTTGTTTTTCCCTTTCTAATGTTTTTATTAACTCCATATTGATAAGTTTTTTTTCTCTGTTGTGAGGTTGCTGGATGAAAATTTCTGCGTGGATAGATCTGTACCACACTTGTATTGTGTGATTTGAATGAATCTAGGAATGATGTGTTGTCACAATTAGCCAAGTTTAATGAGAAGAAGAAAGATGTTGATTATGTCCAGGCAATTGAAGTAAGAAGAAAGGTTGTAATTGCTGAGAAGAAGAAGAAAGAAGATGATGAAAGAAGAAAGGCAGCAGAAGAAACAGCAAAGGCAGAGGCAGAAGAAGAAAAGCCCAAAGAAAAAAGGGCAAAAAAGCAGACAAAAAAGTACACTCCTTCTAAAGAGTGAAATGACTGTGTTAGTGATTAGATGATTAGGTCTAGGAGTATTTTTTGAATAATGAAAAAATTTAATGTATGTGCATATACATCAAGTTCAATGATGTAATTAAACTTATTGTATAGTTTTTATTTTTTTTGAAAACTGAATGTATGTGCATGCATTAAGTAATTTGAAATGTTATTTTGTATACATCTTTTTTTTTAATTGTGCATTAAAAAGGGTCACTAATTTACAAAAAAGGGTAACCTCATGCAGGTAAAAGAGTTACTTCATACAGGTAAAAGGTTCAATTCAGTTTTTTATAGGGTCACTTTTGTGCATAAAATGGTGAACTTTGTAGCATAAAAATGGATACTTTTGTGGGTAGAAAGGGTTAGTTTATACATGAAAATGGATACTTTTGTGGGTAGATAGGGTAACTTTTATGCATGAAAAAGGTAACTTTTATGGGTAAAAAGGGTAACTTTTACGAATAAAAGGGTAGCTTTAGTGGGTAATATTTATGTATGAAAAGGGTAACTTTTATGCATGAAAAGGGTAACTTTTGTTCATAAAAAGGGTAACTTATGTTCATGTTTCCACTAAACATGTGCTAATAATAGTATCATTCAAATTTTAATCAAACTAGTGATAGAGTAAATACAATACAAAGTATAATAATTTTGAAAAAAATGTTCTAAAAAAATTCGTAAAAGAGTCGTAAGTTAGGTGTATTTGATCCAAATTTTGAATGTGGAGGTGGCAGTGCTAATTTCTTTTTTCTCTTGCCTTTTTCAAGCCCTTCTTTTGCTCTCTTGCTTCTTCCTTTTGTTACAGCTCTCTTAGGATCAAGTATTGTTGGTACACTTGTACTGGATGCCGAAGAAACATCATTATTGCTTTGAGTGCTATCTGCCACATCGGGAATGTTAGAAGCAGCTTTCGCACTTTCTCTCTGAGCAACACTAACAAGTAAGTCTTCCACCATTTTTAGACTGTTTCTGAAGCTTTCTTCTATAAATGATCTTGTCTCTTCATTTTCTTGACTTTTTAAGATTAGATTGTAGTATTTCCTCATCATTGTTTGCCTCCATGGAATATATATGGCTGTGTAGGATCCTGATTCTTCAACATATTCCATGCCTCTGTTTTTGCAAACTTAGTCCATCTTTTTTGTAACATACTTGTCTGGTATTCTTGTTACTGAATGTAGATGTAGAATTCTGATGCAATGACAAAATAACCATCCAGATGCTTTAAAATTTTTGCAAGTACACCATACATTTTGACTCTCATGTATATAGTTTACTTGATGTGCAGACCATGACTTGTCTTCTAGGGTTACTTGATAAAGTAGGCATTCTTCAGTTCTCCCTATCATTTAAACAGTTGTTGCCATAGAGTATCCAAACTCCTCTTCAAAATCTCTAAAGAGTGACAAAGTAAAAACATGTTCACCAAAATCATGTAGCTACATTTAAACTGCTATATATTATGTGTTATTTATGTACTTTTGAATTAACTTTTTACCTGTGCAGCATGCTGTAGCATTTTGGATAGTGGCAATGAAGTGAATGCTATTGACTTGCTATAGGTAAACTCATCATATTTCTCTATGCTTCTCCAACGATTGGTTGTCTTCTTAAATATGGTGTAAAATTCTGTCAAGGTAGTTGCTTTACTTGCTTTGAATCCTATAGCATGATTAGTGCTTTCACTCCTTTGTGATGACAGGATTCCTGCTGAAAAGAAATCTCTACTAAGGGCAGGACACCATTTCTCTTTCAACTCATACACTCTTTTGTACCAAGAGTGTGCTGTCAAGTCATATTTCTGCATCATTGCCTGCCATTTTTCTTCAAATTCTTGTTCTGTCACACACCACTTTAATCACCGATTGAATGCATACTTGAATTCTTTGTCTTTTTTAAGAGCCCCAAATCTGGTTATTGCATTTTGTTCTAAATGCCAGATACAAAGTCTATGCCTTGTATTAGGAAGCACCTACATTGAAAATAAAAGGGTCACTTTATACAGTAAAAAGGGTCACTTTATAGACTAAAAAGTGTAACTTATTAGTTAAGGTCATTTTATGCAGTAAATATAAACTTATTACTTGCTCAATTGCATTTGCCATTGCTTGGTCCTGGTTAGTGAATATTAAAGTTGGTGTTTTACCCTCTATAGCTTTCAAGAAGGTTTCTATTAGCCACACAAACGATTTAGTTTTTTCATCCCCGATAAAAGCACATGCAAACATACAATTATGCCAGTGATTGTTTATGCCAACAAATGGAGCACATATAAGATTATACCGGTTGGTTCTGTATGTTGTATCAAAGACAAGAACATCTCCATAGATTTTATAGTCTTCTAGCATCATCAAATCTCTCCAAAAGATATTGGAAATTCTTCCTTCATTGTCAAACTTCACTCTAAAAAAGAAGTTTGGATCCTCTGATTGTTCTTGATTTAAAAGGTTCACTAAAGTTTGAGCATCTCCAGCCTCAATTTGCTCCATTCTTAACCTTGAAAAGAAATTTAGGTGATCTACAACACTGTGCCCTATATTCTATTCTCCTTCAGCTTCAGTAGCCATGCAATTGTAATTGTCCATTGTAGTCAAACCTGAAGATTTCATTGTTTTGATTGCTTCAGCTTTTTCTTCTGTCATTTTTCTTTTAGAATGATGCAAATAATGCCACTGTGACCTTATTAGCTCGTGGCTATGTTGTATTACATGTGACACCCCCTCGAACTGTCCTTCTTTATTAAGTTTTGCTCTTATGCTTGCCTAACAATCAGATCGTGTGATGGCTACTTGTCTTTGCTTTCTTGCTTTCACATTTACATTCTCTTCATCAATCATTTCAACCAATTTTGTTTTCTTGTCACCTGAATTTCTCTTTCCCTTCAGCAGAACACACATAATATTTTTCACTTACTATCTTTGTGTGTGTGATGTATCTAGTTGTATGTTTTCTTATTGAAAACCTGAGTATAGATGCATGCTTTTCATACAATTCCAAGATTTCTTCAAAAGTTTCTCTTACCACACCAACAAATGATCCTCTAAGATCTAAACCAGAAGCATCAATTGGATTTGCATCTGTGATTTAATACAGACATATCAGATAACCAGAGGCAGCATATCATTCAAATTGGAGGGGAGTAATACTATGTTTTATATGAGTCACTTTTATGCATAAAAGGGTAACATTTGTGCATACAAAGGGTTACGTTTTTGCAGACAATGGGTAACATCTATGCATATAAAAGGGTAACATTTGTGCTTAAATAGGGCACTTTTATGCATGAAAAGGGTAACATTTGTGCATTCAAAGGGTTACATTTTTGCATACAAAGGGTAACATCTGTGCATACAAAAGGGTAACATTTTTGCATAAGGGTCACTTTTATGCATGAAAAGGGTAACATTTGTGCATTCAAAAGGTTACTTTTTTGCATAAAATCTGAATTTTCTCAAGACTAATTCGTGATAATTTTTATCAATGTTGCATTCATCTAGGTAACATAAGGTCATATCAAAAATAACAATTATGGATCGTGTATAGAAATTACCTTTAGTTGCATTTGATTTGGATATTTGTTCTGAATTTGAATCAATTTATTTACGAGGAACCACCTGATTTGCTGCATTGTCAATTGCTTCTTCTGCATCGTCAATTTGATTAACTCCAAAATTTTGAATACCTCCAGTGTCAGGATTGTTATTATCGTCAAAAATTGGAACAAATTCATCTCCAAAACTCTTTGTTTCTTCTTCTTCTTCTTCTATAATCTAACGATTTAAATCGATTTCTACATAAGAATTCGAGTTTTCAAATTCACCTAACAATGGAGTTTCCATTTTCCTCTGTTTTTGTAGCAATTCGTGGATCAGATTACTGCAATTTGAGGTATTGAAGTTCGATAACGAATTCTCCATTGATTATTGAATCCTCCAGGTACTATTTTTTGCGTTTTCTCTCTGCGTTTTCTCACTTTCTCTCTACTCCATTGTTGTTCTGCGATTTGTAACTTTGAGGTCTTAAAATTTCGCGTGTTTTGTTATGAAAAAATAAGTAGTAAATCAGCTCGCACGTGCGCCACCACCGATTTACAATAAATTTATTGTAAATCGGGGGCATGCAAAAGTTTTTGATCAGAGATTATATCCTGATTTTACATGCATTATCATAAGAAGGAAGTAGGTATATTATGGTAATAGATAAATGAGTATAAAATATTTATATATTTTATATCATATAATCTTTGATTTAGTTGCTATATTTAGGAGTGAAAAATAAAACGGAAAAATTTTTAACTGTAGCTCGACACGTGTCAAAATATAATTAGAGTGAAACTTCGCTATAACTCAATTAAAGTTGCTCTAAGTAAGTCAAGCCTAATGTGAATCTTATCTTTGACCATTTAGTTACTCTCCATCTGGTCCCACGTGTGCCCTTTCCCTCCTCCCTCCTGCTTGTGTGGCGTCCATCGTCCTCCATATCCAGCCAAATTAGATACCACATTCTCCATTTTTTTGATTTTAATATCTTCCTTCTTAAACTTCATCTCTAAATTCCTTTCTTCTTCTAAATTTTCTCTCTCCATTCTCCAATGGCGGAAACTTCTGCACTTGGATCTTCATTACTAACCCTTTCTAGAAGCTTCCGTCAATTCTCTCCTTCCTTCTCTTCTAACATTCATCATCATCAACCTTTCTCCTTCTTCATTCCACCTCTTATTTCCTCTCGATTTTTTCGATTAGCCGCCAAAGCTTCTTCTGATGATCCTTTTGACTTTGATTATGGATCTTATCCATGGGACCCTCAGTCGATTGATTCCAATTCTGGTAAATCTGTTATTTACTATCAATTGCCCCATTTTTTAAAATTTAATATAGTATATGATTGAATTTAATAGCATTTCTTTGATTCTGCAATTTTGATGATCTTTGATTTTTGAATATAAGTTAGAAATTTGTTACCTCTAATAGATTTTGGAATATGGGTACTTTGAATTTGGATTACTGATATTTGGGTGTTTGCAATATTGGAGTTCAAGGTTTTGTCGCAATGATTTTGCTAGAGTTTTGAGTTACTTTAGTGTTTAAACTAGTTGGCAGATGTTATGGACTTAAAAGTTTTGAGTGTATAATGCAAAGGGTAGGTTCAATGTAAGGTTGTAATTTAGCTGATCATGTGATCAATGTATCATCTTACTCATTTTCGGCTTTCTAGGCTTGTTTAGCTTTATCTGGCTTTAGCAAAAGCTTGATCTTTCTATTGAGTTATAGTACTTGTTTAAGTTGGCAAGTTGGAAATTTAAGTTTAAAGGTGGAGCTTGAAGCGCCCTTGTCTATGCATTAATCACTTGAACTCATATGAGGTTACTTTGCAACTTAAAAAACTTGCTTTATTTGATGTGTTAGCATGTAAATTCGTAAACAATGGGTTTGAGTTTGTGAAGTCAAATGAATGATCAGTGGGTTGATTAAGATATAGTTCATTGGATAAACAAGCTATAAAAGCGGTACAAGTTGGGTCATTTGTTGGAAAGTGGAACATCAATGATCGTTGGATGAGGTCTAGTACATCGGTAAGGAAAATATTTTTGTTTGTTTTTTGGCGCAAAGGCATAAATATACAGTTAGTTGTCTTACAACTTTTTTGGTAATTTCGGTAATGGAATTGAAAGGAATAGAAGGGAAGGGAAAAGATGAATACGAGATATAGAGTAATTATATCGTCTAGTGTTTGGTGTTATGGAGGCATTGAAAAGAATCCAATGTGTTGTTAGTTAGTCAATGATAGAAAGGAAAGGGAAAAAATTGGCAACCTTTTAAATTCTATTCTATTTATTTCTTTTCCCTACTAAAATTCCTTTATGATTATTACTACCAAACATTAGAAACCCATGTAAGTCCTTTTCATCCTTTTTCATATATAAATCCTCTATATAGTGCCTAGCAATATAAATTGAACTTCTCTTGCGTTGCACTTTCATAGCAAGCTGGACTAACGTACAATTGATCATGACATATCAAGTCTCGAAGCCCGATTATGAGAGGCTTCTCATAGACATTGTGTCCTCACCTCTTTACTTGCCTTACTTTTCATAAAAATATGAAATACGTAGTTATCTTGTGGAGTGACTGAATGTTACAATGATGGTAATGTTCATAAGCCATGACACTGGATGGCTTTTTCCACTTTGGATTATAGATGTATGTTTAAGTTTCCCAACTTATACTTCCTCTGTGTCTCAATACATGCAACAAGTTGACTTTTAATTGAGTTTGTAATAAATTCAACTTGTTGAATGTATTAAGAAACAGAGGATGTATTATGTTGTAATAATTTTGTAAGGATTTAGGTAAAGTTAGATAATAATTTTGTAGGGACTTTAGGTTAAGTTAGATGTCAATCTACTTACTACCTCCGTTACATATTAGTTGCAACTTTTGCCAAAACGGGGTGCTACATATTAGTTGCAACTTTCCATTTTTTTCCTATTTTAGTAAGTTTTTTTAAATGAAAGTACAAAAATACCCTTACTAAAGAACTTATAAACACAATTAACTATCTAAATCAGATTTCATTACATTCCTAATCTAACTTATTAACATAATATTTTCACCTAATTTAACTCATCTAACACATAAATTAGAAAAACAATTCAATTCCAAAAATCATTCAACTACCAAGAATATCAGAACACGACCTTCTCATCACCGTCGCCGCCGCATCTAACCACCATTGTCACCGTCGCTGGCTCGCTGCTGCATCCACCACCACCGTCAACGCTGTCGCTGCTCATCACTATATTCAAAGTCGCCGCCTACTCCTCCAGTGTTCCTTACTCACTCCCTCTCTCTCTCTCTCTCTCTCTCTCTCTCTCTCTTTCTCTTTAATAGTGTAGCTCTGATGGTTTGAGGAGTAATTGGGCTAGTTTGGGGTTGTTTATGGATGGTTTAGTGTGATTCAAGGTGAGGAAGGGTAGTTTTGGCCTGGGTTGGTTTAGGGTGAGTGTGGGTAATCTTGGGGCTGATTGAGGGTGGTGGTTTTGGGGTGGTTTATGGCGAGTGTTGGTGGCTTTAGGGAGGTTCGGCTGTGAGGAGTTGGTGTCGATGTGGTTAGAGTTGAGAGGTGGTGGTTTCGAATCGTTTGGGTTGAGAGGGGGTGATTTTGGGTTGTTCCCGCTGAGGGGGTGGTTTTAGGGTTGTGAGATGGGTGGTCGGCTTGAAATGGGTGGTTTCGGGCTTAGAGGTGATGATTTTGGGGTTGCTTGGGGTAATAGGTGGTGGTCTTAGGGTTGTTCGGGGTGCGTCTGGGTGGTTCGGCCTTAGAGCAGGTGGTTTCAGGCTGTGAGATGGGTGGTCTATAGGTGGCTGCTGTTGAACGTTGGTTGTGGTGTGGTTGCTGTTGTTGTTGGTCATTTTTTTTAATTACCTTCACTTTCTCTCTCCTACCCTTAATTTACTATACTTTAATTCATTAATGAACCATTATGAAATTTGTCTTAGAATCTGTGTCAAGCTCAAAGTTGCAACTAACTTGAAATGGAGGTAGTACATTGTTAAAGTTTTCCTCTTGATAGGAAATTAGATGAGCTTCCTTCATTGTTAGAAGTTTGGATTATCAATTAGCTACCAGCGTACCATGGTGATATCTGGAGTGTGCTGGCGCAAAACAAAGTTGAAGAGTGCATCATCTATAAAAAATACTACTATTCTCTAATTTTTTCTTACTTTTTTCTTTCTTTTTGTAAGTGCCCTAGTGAAATTTTGCTGGTGGATAAGCATTAACATGGACATTGACATGAGACTTCCCTCACAAAATTGCACTATAAATCCGTAAACATTACCTTGATTTTTACTCTCTACCAAATGGGATGTAAAGGCCATTATATATATACACACATATATATTTGTCAGCATTTAAGTCAGAACCTCAACCACCACCTCTCTCCTCTGTCGTATTACTCTCATCAGTCTCATGGCCATCGTTACCACTTCTTCCAATTGCTCCAAAAAAAAAAAAAAGGAGATGAATGCAGCTACCACCAAGGGCTCCAAGGCTTTGGCTTTGAGGACATCAGTGTTGAATTTGACACCAAATATTCAAAATCCACAAGTTTTGGACTTTTGGTCTTAGTCAGAAATACTCATTATTTTTTGTGGCTATTTCTTAAATTATGGTGGATGGTTTTGGAGAATTATGAATATTGATGTTAGCTTTTTGTCAACAGTTTGCAGTGGTGTTACATGATTATGGATCAGGTGATGATGGTTTGTTTATATGATTCTGGGATGATAAAACAGTTGGGGTTGGCAGGAATGGTGACAGCATTAATGTAAGTGGCGAGCAAGCTAAATTAAAAATAAAAAATCAAAGAAGAAAAAAGAGGGAGAGGCCAAGAATACCTTCAAGATTACAAATAAAAATTATAATTAATGAACATTATCTAAGTAGATGTTGGCATGTTTTGCTAGAAATGGAGAGGGATGGAGAGGGTTTGGCTGGGTTTGTGGCTTGGTAATGGGAACTGGGAAGGGATTGGGGTGGGGTGGGGTGGGGTGGGGATGGGTGGGCGAGAGGTGATTTAACTGGTTTAACAGGTTGTTATTTAAAAAAAGGCTTAATTTAAGAAGGTAGACCAAATAGTTGGAAATATAAAGTTCATCAATAGTTGTAATTAGTTTGAAAATACCGCTTATAGTTGGGATCGTTCTTTTTTAGCTACATGTCAGAGACGACAACTATGTTAATATAATTGTGTTTATTGAAGGTGAAAATGTTTATTCTTCATTTTCATCTTCTTTATCAAGTAAATTGTGGTCTCAGATATCAAAATCAGAATGTTGTGACAGATGTAAAACGATTTTTTGTTTTTTCTTACTAGTCAAGCAGGAGAAATGGTGTTCTATAACTTTTTTTATTTTTATTTTTTTTATTATTATAATCTCAGAATAGGAGCCCTTCAAACAGAGCTGTTATATAAGATGAATTTTGGAGGTTTATGCTGTAGCCTGTTGATGGGGAAATGATGGTGTATCATCTTTCATACTACAGATGAACTGATTTATAGTTCAGAACAATTACCCTTATTTACTGGGGTGTGTGGTGATTTTATAGACTGGGAATAATTCTTTGATTGTCTTTTATGTAGCATATGTCACATAATCATCTGCAAATAGGATGATTACCCTTTTTTTCTTCTGATACAAAGTAGTTTCCTTCAGCTTTGCATACTTGCTTTTATGTGTGCTGTTACTTGCCCTGAGCAGTCTGATGGACATCCTTTTAAGTTTTAACCATGTCCCCCATTTGGAATATTGCACTTTCTGTTCAATCTTGCATTATAAGTACTATTGTATTTTAGTCTAATGCTTTATTGCCAGAAATAGGTCAGATAAAAGCACTTCTGAAACTTTCCAAACTTTTGTTGAAATTTGAGTTGCTGTATAGGTATTCAGTGGGTTCGTGAGGACACAATCACAATGTTCACTGCAGATGGGCTCATACAACTTGGAGGTTCTTTGGTTCCTCGGCGTATTTCTCCATTAGAGGTATGCCTTGATTTGGAAAAGACTTACACTATTTCCTATTTTTGGTTTAACAGATGCATTTAATCATTGACTTAGGTAGCAAGAGGATCATTTTATTATGAGCTTAATACAGAGTAAGGAAGAAATTGACTTGTGGTTGGGTTGGAATATGTTGGGCTTTATGCTTTTGCTTACAAACCTTATTTAATGATTGTTTATCATTATGTTTGATGGTTTTTTATGCTTGAAACTTTCTTAAATACAAGTTTGGTGTGTGCGTGTGTAAACTATATGTTTTATGAGATATGCATGTAATACCTCCACTTCTCTCACTCTATTGTTTTCCCTTTGGGTATTAATTAATTACGACGATTTTTGGAACTTACCATTAATTAGTCAGAGTTGTCTATACTCTATATATTACGAAGTATATCCTTGTATAACATAATCTGATTATGATAAAATTTATTTTACTTTTGGCATGAAATGTGACTTGAAAATTTTAATAGATGATTTATATTTATCTTTTATAATTCTTATGGTTTATTCATTATATACTCGTTACTAAGAAAAAAGAAATATAAAAGTTGCTTTTGTCATAAAAGACCAAAGATGTGAGGATGCAGAATTAAAATGTCTATGATCTGTATTCAACTGAAGTATCTAAATATACTCTCTTTATTTCTCTATGATTATCATTTAATCCTTTTTGGGATGTTTCAATATGATTATGCTCTTGTTGATCAGTTTTGTTCAAGTGCCCTCAAATTTGACTTGGTGCGTATGCCAAGTCAAAAATTTGCCCTATATTTTTATTTAGTATCATCAACACGTATAAATCATAAAAAGTTGATATTCAAAAACTACACATTGAAATGTACAAGTCTCCAAAATTGATCAAAGTGGACTGTGTGAATATTGCAAAAAGTCAGCAACAGAGGGAGTACTAGCAAAGGTGGCATTTGGTGGCATGCATGTATGATGGCTCAATTTGCTGCTTTCATTGTAAGGGTTGCCGGTTGCCCACTCTTAGGGCTTGACCTGCTTGTCATCCATAATAGCCCTGTGCTAGACTTGTGAGAGAGCCTCTTTTTCAGACATACTAAAATCTACGCCTTACTAACCAAACTTAAGTCAGTGTTCTAAATCAATACAAATTTGGAGTCGTCGTGGCATTTACCTCTGGTCATTGCTATTAAAATTTGCTATTTGCTGCATTCACGATGTGTTGATTACCATTTATTGATGTCTTCTTTCAGTTCAATGTTATATTTTTAGTTATTACTTGTTAAGCTGCCAAATGGGGTTTCATAATGCAGAAGAGGCAGGGTAAGGTGAGAGTTCCTCCGAGGTATCAGCGCTTTCAGGAGAGCGATTATATGGATCCAAACCAAAGCCTTTGTCTGGGTGCACTTTTTGATATTGCAGCAACAAATGTGAGGAATGTAGATAGCTACAATTAGTTGTTGAACCAGATCTATTGTTTATGTTTTAATGCGATTTTGTTGTACTTCAATGATGCTTTTGTAATTAAATTTGTCAGGGGCTTGATACGGGTAGAAGGCTTTGCATCGTCGGCTTTTGTCGTTCAATTGAGATGCTTAGTGATGTTGTTGAGGACAGTGTCCTGGAGCAAGGTGGAGAGGTTTGTACCAGTAACCTGTTCTATTAAATTTTATGAGCAGCTTCTTTTTATGGTGTGAATACGTACTGTTTAATATGTTTACAAAGACTTCCTCATCAGAAAAACCAAAAATAAAGGGGGTAATTTCCCAAGTAAGATTTTAGACATAACAAATTTCATGTACTAACCTTTAAGCTAAAGTATATCTTGTTTGAAATTACTTCATCACTTTGAACCTGTTATTTCCTTATTGAAAAGCTCATTTTCCAGATAGAAACAAGCATAAAATCTAACGTGAAAAATTGGTCTTTTTGGATGTAGATCTTTTGAGCTACAAACTACTTCCTCCAATCTTCCTTTGATTTAATTTAGATGCAACACTTGGCCTTTTGCACTATTTTTTATATATTACTTTGACAATCCTAGGTAATTTATACTATGTATTTAAGAGAAAAATTGTCTTGTGGGATCTTGTTATATTCGTGTAAGTGCATTTTCAAAATTGCAACTTAGTACTCCCTCCATTATGGTAATTGCAATTGTAGGTATTACAAAAAGTTTTCGGAAAATTAAAGGGCGGAGACCAAAGCGTGAATATAATATTAATAATGTATAGCATAGTTACTGGGAATAAGTTTAATTGTTAGTGGTTAAGAGAATTAAAAAAAAAAAAAAAAAAATTGGTGTAAGTGGGGTTGGGTGAGAAAAATAATAAAATTATATTGCAGCTACGGTTAATAAGAGATATAATACTCTGTAAATAATATTGGGTCCTTACCAAATAAGGATATGTTGCAATTAGAAACGGATGAAAAAGAAACGTGTTTTAATTAATATGTAACGAATAGAGTATAATTTTTGTTCATTGATGATTAAAATTATAATAATTGAATTCATGCATTGAGAATGTGAGTATAGAATTGTTGCAAATAAATAAGAAATGGAGGAAGTATATATTTTCCTTAGTAGAAAATGGAATATAGCAAATTACTTCCATGTAGATGCATCCTGTGCTTTTAAAAATTCATATGTATGCTGAAGAACTGGATGGCAGGTTGTTGTCGCTGAGAAAGCGACGAAGGGTGGATTACAGGAGAAGCTGAGTATGACTGTTGCGGTGCCACTACTTTGGGGTGTTCCTCCTGCTTCCGATACACTTCATCTTGCTGTCAGAAGTGGTGGAGGGATAGTGCAGAAGGTATTTTGGCAGTGGCACTACATGTAAATAAACTGCTGACTTAGTTTGTCTAACGCCTCTATTCATCTATTGTGAATTCTGTACATAAGCTTAGAATCTATATATTTCTGAAACTGTACATTTGTGTAATCTTTACAATCTAACATTTGACAATTATATTCCTCAATTCCTCATTAATGGACTTGAATTTCTTGTTTAAGATTTACGAACTGTTTTTTTGCCTCTCATTAGCTTAATACGTTTGCTAACTAACATGCTGTGAAGTTTGCTAATTAACAAACTCTCTACTATTCCCTGACTTTGGGCTTTTTCATTTCAGTAGTCTGTTTACGGTTATTGAGAGGGTTGTCAGTATCAAAATGTCCAGAATGAGTTTATTGTCTCCCTAAATCAGTCTCTTTTTGTGTTCTTGTAAAGCTGGCTGTTCAATGTTCTGTTTTAGATCTCAGTTACAAGCTGAGCCATTCTCTCTCATACTCTCGGATGTTATTCTGTTTTAGAATGGTTTCTTATGTGTCTCGACCTGTTTATCTTGGGCTATGTTATTCTTACTGCACAATTTTTTAGTTGATATATTTTGACTTGTTATACCATTCACAAACTCTAACTATTGTGATTTCTATTTAAGATAAAGTATAGTTATGTAAGGTTTTGTTAGAAATGTTTCAATTCATAATACTATGTATACATCTTGTTTATAATTTTTATTGTTGATGATTAGATATTCTAATCGTAAGAGTTGTGCATTGACTAACGTGGTAAAATAAATGTATCAACTAGAAAATAATTAAGGAATAATGAGATTATAGTCATCGAAATTGGTTTGGATCCCTTTGAGCCACTTTGTTTTTCCATTGATGTAATTGTAATTAAAATGAAATTACATGACTAGGTAGCCCAGCCTGTTGTGCATCCTCTTTTTTTTCTCATCTCTTGTTCTATCACAAAGGTCATAGTTTTCTTGGGGCTTCCACCAACAACAAATCAATGGTTATCCCTTTAAATTAGATTTTAGATGATTTTTTTTTTTTTTTTCAGTGTTCTCTACAATATGATGATGGGTTGTTAAAAGGTAATTCAGGTGGCTAAGTCAGGTTCGTTTGAGTCAGTTATATTAAGAACTTTTTTTGAATTGATATTAAGACCTTCAAGCATCAACTCACGAAAACTTTTTTACTAGAATCTTCATAAATGGTTGGAGATTATACACTATGAATGAAACACTAGTATGAGATATTTGAAGAAAAGAAACAAATGCAACTATAGTAAGCATCTTCGACATATGGATTAAGGCCTTGTTTAGTTCAGATCAGATAAGAAAAAATAAGTTTAGATCAGATCATCGTTTTTTGTGCAGTTTCTTATCGCTAAATATCTTTAATTTCGTAATGAAAAAAATTATGAAAATCACATATTAATAAAATACACATTATTACGAATCTAACAAGAACCCACTTAATATATTTTTCCGTATAGATTATCATATATTTAAAGTCAAAGTTTAGTCGAATATGACATTCAGATTAGATCTGACTAAATAAGTTTAGATAAGCAAAAATAAAGTGAACCAAACAAAGCCCTAAATTCAATATGTTAAAAATCAAGCTCCAGATTTAAGCTTGCTTCTATGGAGCCTCAATAGAGAAATCAACCATTAATGTACCAAAAGAAATTTAGAACCGTAATTAGATTGTTCTGCTTTTTGTCAGAGCAATTTCTTGTTTGATAGTTTTGGGGAATTCCAGAATTGATGAAATCATTCAACCTGAATTAACAGTCAGCTTACAGCCTGTGAGAGTCTCTTTTCACAAGGCCCTTAATAAAAAGGAGTCTCACTTCCTACTAACTTAATAAGCATATTATTTCAGCGGTTTTGTGTCCCTTGGGAGAGTTACAATTCGAAAACTGGGTCCAACGAAGCCGCCTGTACCTGCAAAACAACGGAGCTCCGGATGTTCGGAGGTCCGCCTCCAAAGGTTAAGCTAGTACGGATTCAGAGTAAAACATGCGGAAAGTAAATATCTTCTCGCATTCCGAGATCAGGTGTTCTCTGTTTCGAGAGCAATATATGATGTAATGATTAAGACGTGCCCCAACAAATGGGGAAATCTCCCTATTTATAGGTTCCTAGAAAAGTGTGCCCTACCCTAGGGTTTGATGACCTAGGGATTTGAGCTGCGCCATTTTGCGGCTACCTTGGGAATTGGGCCTTGAAGGCCACCAATTCCTGAGGGATATCTGCTTGACACGTGTCTGCCTCTGAGAGATCCATTGGAAGGCCTTCTTAGGTGACACGTGGCAAGCTCACATTGTGCCAAGTGGCGAGGTAGAAATACCCAAATCATTTGCCCCTCACAGGGGTCACGTGGCGCCTATGACAGGTGTCATCCAATCATTGGTTCGGCCTTTTACCGTTTACCATGGGTAGAATTTAGGGTTTTTATCCTATACTTTTCCCCCTTTCTATAAATAGGGGTTGACCCCTCCTTCGCATTCACACGTTTGCGTGAATTTCAGAGAGAATCTTTTGAATCTTTGACTTTGAAAACTTTGTCTTCTTCTATGAAAGCATCTGACGCTCGGCAACTAGTTCTCCTGTAAGCAGACGACCAGGTCTTCCAAGCGGCTCATCGTACCTTCACTTAGTAAGGTAACCGTCTGGTCCTCTTTTTTAATCTTTATTTCTTTTCTTTTTTCGAAAATGGTTTCCCAGACGCACCCGGCACGGTTTAGGTTAGCGATCAGCCAGTCATCAGGGACGGCTGAATCTAGAACTAGGAGTGTTGAATGCTCATTCGATGATTCCCCTCTGAGAACTTCTCCAAATCCGACCGTGTCTGTGCAGGATACCATGGCCAGAACGAAGCAAACCAACAGAACGTATAGGACAGATGGTACCTGGTACCATTCAGAAAGTTCGACCGTATATTCAGAGGGCTCCATTATAGCGCCTGTTTCCGAAGTTTATGAACATCCGCCTAGTGCTACTAGTACCCTAGGCTCCTCGATTTTGGAGTAGTCGGATGATGAACAGCAAACCCTTGGGCCGGCTGTTTCGGTGTCGGATGATGAAATGGGGGAGGACATTGCTGGCTCTAGCCAGCAGGCCCCCAACCTGAACGATAATTCTGATGATGATTCCGCATCATCTTCTGACAGCACCTCCATTGACTCGTAGAAGGCGCACTCAAAATTAGATTGTGGCAGATAGTCCCTATCAATTGATAGGGGCGAAGGATGGGCAGAGCCGTGTGCTTCTCGCCGGCTTTGAACGTGCTCCTTATTATTTGCTTGTTCCCTAAAGCAGGCGGGAGAAGATAACGGACGACTTTGGCAATTTCATTTCTAAACAGGTCATGGGACATGGGTTTATTCTCTCTATGCCGGATGCAGTGGATACAGTCGTCTGGCCAGAGAAGGCCAACTACGATGACCAATGCTTTGGCTGTTATGAGGCGGCCATTCAAGCTGGTCTTCGCTTCCCTCTCCATCCGGACGTGGAGAGAATTCTAGATGGATACCAACTGGGTCTGGCAACTAGCCCCAAACTATTGGGTCAATATCATGGGCTACGTTGCCGCATGTGAAATGTTGGAGGTGGATCCTAGGTTTGAGGCATTCGCCTACATGCACTACCTAAGCAAGACCCCCCAATCAAGCGGAGGCGGATGGTTCACCCTTAGTAGCCATAAGGGTTACGTGATGACGGTGGGGAAGGAGTCCAAATGGAAGGAATGGAGGAAGAAATTTTAAATAATCTCCTCCCCTGACCGCCTGCGCAACAAGAAGTACAATAGGTGGAACTGAAACCCTACTCTTCTTGATGGGAAGAAGGCCTTGCCGCCTGTCCCAAAACAGGCGCAGGAGCAAATATTGGACCGTGGCCTGTTAACAGTGGTCGTTCGGACCAATGAAAGGACGGGGGAGAAGGAGGTCACCCCCTAAATCTCCATTCCCCGTCATGAGTGGCTATCTGACAGGACGTATTTGGCCGCTTACGGTCTTAGTTCAGAGAGGCCAAGAGGTAGTGGGCCGTTTGGTTTTTATTACTTCATTTGAACTTGATTTTACTTGCTTGTCTCTAACTCTTGTTCTCTTGGTGCAGATATTGCCATGGAAAAACTCTCGGCCACCAAGAAGCCGGCTGCACACTTTGCATCTTATTACCGTTCGTCCATCTTGCGCGAACGGACCAACGAGGAGCAGCCGTCAGGCCAGACTCCCAAGGTTAGGAACTTTCCTACTAGACTTTGAATTGAGATTAATTGATGTCGCATGCATAATAACTGGCGTATTCTATGTAGGGGGGATCGTCCAAAACCTCTCCCTCCAAACAGCCGAACCCGAATCTTCAAAAGAAGTCGGGTAGTGATGTGTGCGTTTCTGGCAAGTCCATAAATCACATTGCCTACAAGCGTAAGAAGGCTCATGACGGCCCCACCTCCCACAGGACACCCCTAAAGCTGGATTCCCAAAGGGTATCGAAGAGTGACAAGCCACTCGAAACTGCTGTCGGCTCAGCAGAATGCGGAAACAAGGCCGCCAGGGAGGAGGGGGCGGAAGGTATAGTCACCATATCCTTTTACACCAGGTTGCTGGATAGAGTAACAGGCGCTTAGTACCTCAAAGGGTATCAGACCTTTTGGCCAACTTATTTACAAAGTGTTTGATTGTGCAGAGATCCCGGAGAGGTCGTCTGTGCTTCACATGGCCAAGCAAATGATGAGGGCGCTTGATCCTGAGGACGAGGCGTCCGTAACAGGAGTCGGCACCCTTAACCTCGACGCCATCTTGGCGCTTCTCTGTGAGGTAAGATACTTGTAATATTTCATTTTAAGTGATGCATATGGCCACTTGACACTGACCATTCTCAATGTTGGCCGAATGCAGGCTATGCTGCAAGTAGATGGGCTTAAAAAGCCAATTAATGACAAGTCCAAAAAGTTAACGGCTGTTAAAGCTCGAACCGCCTCCTCATCAAACATTGCTCAGTTTAGGATTGCCCAAAATGAAATACTGACACTTGATATGATGTATTCTCAGGCGACTGCAAATCTGCAGGTCAAACAGGAGTTGGATGCAGTAAGGGGCGGATGACCAAGATTCAAAATGAAGTTAAGGCTCTCAAGGCTAAGCTGGAGCCCCTCGAGGAGGCGGACAAGAAGGCGGACTATGACTCCATCATGTGGATGGCTTGTGAATCATTGCAGATGGACTCTGATTACCAAACTTGGAAGGCTAAAGTTTGACGTAGCCAATGACGAGTTTAATGCCCGACTTATGAAGCAGGCGGAGGAGGAGATGGCCAGAGGCACTGATGCATTCGACTATTCGGACGAGTCGTACTCGGGGGATAATGAGGATCAGGAGGAGGATAGAGATGACGATGAGCAGCCGCAAGGGGGCAACAAGGAGGATGCGTCTGTTAATGCTGAACACCTCTCCTGATCCTTTTAAGCTTTTTAGAAATATTTCTACGGCCGAATGACCAAGTGTTTTAATTTCCGGCCTGTGTGCCGAGTATTTGTGTATCTTTTAATGAAGTCGTCCACAGGGATAGCTGTTTTATTTTAATGAAGCATCCGATCAATCTGACCGATTTTTATCATATTGATGCCTTGCCTTTAGAATTTTTTAAAGATTTCAATTTTATAACTTGCTGTGCATAGATTTTAAGCTAAGTGTTTAACTTACTGTATAATATGCGATTGTTTGTGCTACCGGATGTCTTTGCCCCTGGCCGGATGTTCGCTTGGTTTCAAAAGGTGGGTTGATTGACTTAGAAATTGTTGATACTTGAAAGAGTATGATCGGTTTCTAAGTCAATCAATCACTGTGGTGATTGCCCCTAACCAAGCGGATAGTCGGCCATCATGAGCAGATGGGTATGCACTTGAGATATCTGGCCATAGGCCTCAATAAATTACTAAGTCTTTGGATTTAAACTTTTAATCGAGATATGGGATCTGGCCGCCTGCCTTGCCTTAAGACAGTAACAGGCGGTACCACATAATAATTTAAGCCTCTAAAATGAAACATTAGCCGCTTCCCGTCTGTTTTAAATCAGTTGGGAAACTTAGATTTTTTAGGTTTCAAATTAGATTAAATCAAACAACTGCGAGCGTTACCTTAATCCAGATAGTCGGTAGGGCCGTTTGTTTTTTTATTTATAGAGCAATGTACCACCCGAATGGGAGATGTTGTATTCGACGAATTCGCCCGAATGGACGTCGTCGGTTGTCTTACTCATGAGTGGAGTAGACGGTCGTACTCATGTTGGAGCAGACGACTTTTATTTAAAAAACATATCCGGCATTCGACCTCTTTAAGAAGAATAGTTAGCCACTAAGTTTTTAACACTTAGCTTATAAATGGTAAGTAGATTCGGGCCGTCTGCACATTGTGCAGGCGGTGCCTCTTAACATAAATATTCAGGCCGACTGCTACGGTGCAGTCGGTCCTTATTAATGCATTTTTCAAAATGTTAAGTGAATTCGGGATGTCTGCACATTGTGCAGGCGGTTCTTACAAATTACTTTCCAGCCGTCTACACTATGTGCAGGCGATATCCTTTAATGCAAAAAATATTGAGCTTGGTCCGTCTGCACATCGTGCAGACAGTGCCCTTGAATGCAAAAATAAATAGACATAATTTGGGAAAGAAGACAGATTTCTCATTAATGAGTTTGAATAAAAAATTTACAAAATTTCAAAAGTAGTACTTTTTCAAGTTATCTACATTTCAAGTTCTGGATAGCTGCCTGCAGGTGTTTTCAAACAGTAGGTGCCGCCTCTTATTTTTCATAGATTCAGTAGGGATCTTTCCAATTTGGGGTTAGTTTTCCTTGCACATTCGCCCTACCAACTGCCTCCATTTTCCGTAACACAAAGTCCCCAACCTTTAAGGGCCGTTTGTGCACTCTCTTGTTGTAAGCTCTAGTAATTCTCATACGGTAGATCTCATGGCGCAAGGCGACATTGTCCATGCGATTTGGAAGCGAGTCCAATGCTAGTAGCATGGCTTCCGAATTTGCCTCTTTGTCATATAAAATGATTCGAAGAGTCGACTCATAGTGCTCAATGGGCAAAATGGCTTCGGCACCGTAAACCATGAGATATGGGATCTCACCAGTTGCTCCTTTCGTTGTTGTTCTGATGGCCCATACGACGTGTGGTAGTTCATCCGCCCATAGGCCGCCAGCAATTTCAATCTTGTTTTTTATGCCGTCTGAGATTAACTTGTTGAAGGCTTCAACTTGGCCGTTTGCTTGGGGTCGGCCGACTGATGCAAAATAATGTGAGATCCCTTAATCTCCCAACCAAGTCTTGAGATAAGGCGTCTCAAACTGGGGTCCGTTGTCAAAAACCATAGATATAGGTATCCCGAACCGGGTGATGATATTCTTTTAGATGAAGGAGATGACATCCTTAGTCTTGATGTTTTTTACCACCTCTGCTTCTACCCACTTGGTGAAATAATCCACAGCAACAAAGATATACCGCCGTCTGCCTGATGCAAGAGTATATGGCCCCATGATATCCATGTCCCACTTGGTGAATGGAAATGGATTATGAATACCCGTCAGATATGTGGCCGGACGGTGTATAAGCTTGCCGAATTTTTGGCATTTATCACATTTTTTCACCAACATCATGGCGTCTTTCTCAAGGGTGGGCCAGAAGTAGCCTTGCCATCTGACCCTTTCTGCTAGAGACCTGCCGTCTATATGTGAGGCACAAAATCTCGCATGCAAATCTTCCATAATTTCCTGTCCCTTTTCGGGGGTGATGCATTTCAAAAGGGGTTGTACGAACCCTTTCTTAGAAATTTCTCCTTTACGAATTTCAAAATTGACCGCACGTTTTTTAAGTGCGGCTGGTTCTGGAGCCGAATCCGGCAGCGCGCCGTCTAGCAGATATGCCCCGATGTTATCCCAACATCCATCCAGGTAGAAGTTCGGTCAAGTATTCCAATGAAATCTTTTTCAATGCTTTGTTTTTCCATCACTTCCCACAATACTAATCGAGGTGTATCACATGAGGCGGATGACGCCAGCTTGGACAGAGCATCCGCCTGATTGTTTTCGGATCGAGTCACTTGACTTAGATTGAATTATTCAAGTGTCTCGGCCTCAGCTTTGACCGCCTGCAAGTATTTGATCATAGCCGGATGGGTGGATTCATAATTACCATGGTATTGACTAATGACCAACTGAGATTCAGTGCAGGCGTCAATCTTAGTTGCCCCTGCCGCCTTGCACATGTGGATACCGGCCAGCAGGGCTTCATATTCTGCCTCATTATTTGAGGCTTGGAACTTGAACCATAGTACATGCTCATATTTATCTCCTTTAGGAGACTAATATATAACGTCTGCACCACAACCGTTCATAGTAGAGCTCCCGTCCACATACAATTTCCAAACCTGATCAGTGTTATCCGACGCAGCCGCCTTGTCATTTCGACAATAAAGTCGGCGAATGCCTGCCCCTTTATTGCCTTCCTTGGTTCGTAAGTGATTTCCAGACTTTGTAATTCAACAGCCCATTTGAGCATTTGGGCCCGATGATTCCAGGGTCATCATTGGCCGCTTGATCAATTGGTCAGTATAGACCACTACCGGATGTGCCAAGAATTAAGGTTTCAACTTCTTGACAGTCATATAAAGAGCGAGGCCAAATTTTTCAACCATGAGGTACCGAAACTCTGCGTTTATGAGAACATGGCTAATGAAATAGACCATAAGTTGGGTGTCGTCTCTTTCAGCAAGAAGAACGGCACTGAGAGAATGATTTGAGACAGCCAAATACATGTAGAGCGTCTCTTTGGGCAGAGGGTTGACCAGCCTTGACAAAGAGTGCAAATGTTGCTTTAATTTTTGAAAGGCCGCCTCATCATCATCCCCTCATTCAAACATAGCCTTTTCCCTGATTGTCTGGAAGAAGTAAAGGCATTTGTCACATGACCGGCTGAGAAATCTCCTTAGGGCCGCCAGACAACTTGTTAATTTCTGTACTTCCTTGACATTGCGCATAACCTTGTACCGCCTGAGTGTGGTGAATGTTTCTCAGAGGTCAACAAGGTGATCCGCCTGCTGCTTGAATTTGACTATCATGTCATCGATGTACGCCTCTGCATTCCTCCCAATCTGATTAATGAATACTGTATTAATCATTCGTTGGAAAGTAACAAGCGCATTCTTCAAGCCAAACGACATCACAGTATAGCAGAATAACCCCTGATCAGTGATGTATGCCGTATTTTCTTGGTCCTTTTTCCACAGGGGAATCTGAAGAAAGCTTGAGTACGTGTCCATAAATCTCATCAGGGCATGTCCGGCTGTAGACTCGACCAGACTATTGATCTTTAGAAGTGGATAACTATCTTTCGAACATGCTCTGTTCAAGTCAGTGTAATCAACACACATGCGCCATGTAACATTCGGCTTCTTCACAAGCACAACATTCGCAAGCCAGTGAGGGAAATTATATGGCCGAATAAACCCAGCGTCTAACAGCTTTTTTTACTTCGGCAGCTGCCGCCTGACTTCTCTCCTCACCATGATTTCTTTTCTTTTGCCGGATGGGCTTCTTTATTGGATTCATTGCGAGTTTGTGGACAACAAGATCCGGGCTGATGCCTGGCATCTCTTCCACTTCAAAAGCAAAAATGTCTTTGAATTCTTTCATCAGATGGTGCAAATCTGAACCCATCTTTGCAAAAGAAACCGTCCCCACCTTAACAGTTCGCTCTAGACGACTGTCGTCGAGTGGAATATCAATGTGATCACTAGCCGACTGGGGACAGAGGTTGTCTAACCGTTCCCCGGTCAGTGATTGCTATTGCTTTTCTTTCTTGACCACCACCAGGTGATCAGTCTTTCTCTTCTTTGCGGCTGGTGGGGCCGGATGATCATCCTTGATATCATCAAGGTCTATTGGCTCCTTCCCCTGCCCGACTGCTGCGGCCGCGGGTTTGACGTCCGAGAGATAGCATTCTCTGACCGTTTTCTAATCTCTATTCAGGGAGCCAACAAATCCATCATCCCTCTCATACTTGAGCAGCATGACAGATGGGATGATGACGGCCTTGCACCAGTTCAAAGTGGGTCGGCCAAGAATGAGGTTATAGGCGGTCAGCTCTTCGACCACCAAAAACCGGACGATCATGTGCCGCCCTTTGCCCTTTTCTCCCAGCCGGACAGGGAAATCTATCCGTCTGACTGGGTGCACCACTCCTCCCCCAAACCGAACAAGGGGATGTGAAACATCATGCATGCTATCCAGCTTAAATTTGTGAATGGAAAAGCACTTGTAATTGATGATGTTAGAGGAGCTACCTGTGTCAATCAGAATGCGGCCAACCAGTTGGTGGGACACTTTTCACTCGATAACCACAGGGTCATCATGCGCCCGGCGGACTTTGCCCCACTCCTTCTCAGTGATGACAACTTTTGGGAAGGCGGTGGTGCCAGACGCCTGTCCCTTTTCAACTGAATTGATCATCTTTCTCAAATGGTCCTTCGTGCCCCGCGTGGTCGAGCCACCTCTAGCGAATTCGCCTGCTATAGTGTAGACCGATTCCTCATCGGTGTCCGAACTACCAGCAGGCTGGGGAGTCTTTTTGGAGGATTGCCCCGGATTCACTTTGTAAGTCACTTTGGACTTCACATAGGACTTCAACACTCATTTGTCGGCAGACGGTCAAGCATCCGTTTGAGGCTGTAATAATCGTTAGTGTCATGGCCGACGTCCTCATGGTAATGGCAGTGTTTGTTTTTGTTCCGATTTTCAGTGAACCTTTCATTGGATTCGGCTTCTCTAAGGTCAGCCGATCCTTTATCTCCATGAGGATGGAATAGCTGTACTTGTTAAACTCGTACCTTGGAACGTACGGTTTAAATTCTTTTTCTTCTTCTGGCCGACTGATCAGAGTTATCAACCGTCCATATCTCTTTCTTCCTCTTACTCTCTTTAGGCTTCTAAGCCGGTTGAGCAGGCCGACTCTCCTTCTGCTTGTCAGACCTTTTAGAGTCCGACTGTTTATTTGAGGAGCAGAGTTCGATCGCCTATATGTAGGCTTCCGCCTCCATCAGAGCTCCCTGGAGGGTAAAGATTTTCTTGCGGACGAGGTCGAACTTGAAAGTCGACCCATACTTCAGACCCTTTAAAAAGTATGTATACGCAACTCCGTTAATCCCTTGAATCTGGATTCTCACCGGATTGAATCGCCTGACGTAGGAGCCCAATCCTTCTCTATCTCCCTGCTGCACATTACTCAGATCGAGACTTGTTTTCTTTGTAGGGATGTTCATAGAGAAGTTGGAAGCAAACAAGAACGCAAGCATCTTTAACCTGTTTATGCATCCAGCCGGCAAGTTGCCGAACCACTGTTGGGCTATGCCCTTCAGGGTAGCCAGGAAGCAACGACACTAGGCGGCATCATCCAACCCTTGTAAATACATGAGGTGAGTATATGCCAAAAGGTGATCTTTTGGAGGTACCATCATAGGTTCCTACCAACACGTTCTTAACCTTAGACGGGTGTTCGGCCTCGGCTATCTCCCTAGAGAACGCAGAGGGTTGTTCTTAGGGCTGGCAATCGGATCAGGTCGGGTCGGGTTCGTGTTCGGGTCAGGTAATTTCGGGTCAGATACCCCCTGACCTGAACCTGATCCATTTAACATTTCGGGTTGAAAACCTCAACCTGAACCTGATTTTTTCGGGTTCGGGTCAACCTGAAAATGACCTTATTTGACCTGATTTTTTGTTAAGATTTAAGTAAGGTTATTTTAACCTAAAATTAACCTGAATATGACCTGAAATTAACCTGAATATGACCTGAAATTAACCTGAAACTGACCTAAACAACTAAGTTTCAAACCACAAAGGCACAAACATTCAATACTTCAAACAATCAAATCTAACAAAAAGTCCAAATAAAACCAAAAGTAGTCTAAGTAAGGCACCTAATTATCAATTACAAACCAGAAATTACAATCCAAACAAGTTCAAATATCTAAGTTCTCAAATAACATTAGAGGATTCAAAAGGGCTTTCAAGTTTTTCAAAGTCGGGTGATGTAGGTTGCGTATCATTCTTGTTCTCTATGTCAAGCTTCATAATTGATCCACAAAGCATTTCCAATTGAGGATCCATAGAGTCTACAAAACACACACAAAAAAAAAAACAAAACAAGTAAGTTACCATCAATAATACATGCCAACATAAGAAATAAAATCAGATTACATTATATATAAGTTACCTTGCCCAAAGGCCCAATCCCTTAAGAAAATTATAGCCTCCACTGTATCTGGCTTCAATGAACTTCTATAACAATCAAGTACCCGACTCCCGGTACTAAAGGCTGATTCAGAAGCCACAGTTGATACGGGGACAGCAAGAACATCTTTAGCCAATTGAGATAAAACAGGGTAACGAACTGAACAAGTTCTCCAATAAGCTAAAATATCAATGTTGCTGGATCGAGGCATAAGTGGCTCTTCATAATACATTTCCATCTCTGATTTCATAGCCACAGATGTTTGCTCAACAGAAAAATCATCAAAATCCTATAAAAACCAAATCATAAATATCAGATTATATTATTATATAATCAGATTAATATCAGATTATATAATCAGATTATAATCAGATTATAATCAGATTATATAATCAGATTATAATTAGATTATTTAAAATCAGATTATAATCTGATTATATAAATCAGATTATATAATCAGATTATAATCAGATTATATAATCAGATTATAATTAGATTATTTAAAATCAGATTATAATCTGATTATATAAATCAGATATAATCAGATTATAATCTGAATATATAAAATCAGGTTATAATCAGATTATACAAATCTGAAATCAGGTTATAAACTTATAATAAGATTATATAAATCAGATTATATAAATCAGATTTCATAATGCAACAAAACATTAAATCATATTTCATAATACAACAAAACATAAAATCAGATTTCATAATATGATAATACAACAAAACAGATAAGGGAAGAAGTGTTTACCTTCATAAAATCATCACAAGGTTCCTTCAAAACCTCAGAATCAGTAGATTTGACATTTACATTGCTTGATGAAGAATGAGATGCGGCATACGAATCGTATAGTTCCTTTATAGAATTGGTAACTTTAGAGAACTCAAGCTCATATTCAACACCATCCCCATAGATCCTCTTGTAACCCCATTGGACACATTGAATCTTATATCGTGGATCCAACACCACAGCAACAGCCATAAATGTACTAAAATCAGCCCAATACTTTCCAAATTTGTCAAGCATCTTGTTAGCCATTTTTTGCATAAAAAGATCCGAACTTATCTTTTCATTTTTTAATAACAATCTAACCTTTAAAACATTAGAAAAGTAAAGATTGGAAGTAGGATATTTGGTTCCGGAAAAGGCTAGTGTGACATCATGAAACACTTTCAAAAACTTGCATATTTTCTCTACTCTACCCCATTCTTCCGTGGAAGGACAATGAGCATAGTTGGCATCAACTTTTTGAAAGTGAATTAACGCTTTTTTGAAATACAAAGCACTATCAAGCATCATGTAAGTAGAGTTCCATCTAGTGGGAACATCTTGTTGTAAAGATCGAGTTGATTGAAGTTCAACATGTGCTACACAACTTATAAATCTTTGTTTTCTAGATTGAGAACTCTTACAATATTTAACACTCTCCCTAATCTTACACACAGCCCCATCAATCTCTTTTAAACCATCTTGAACAACTAGATTAAGAATGTGAGCACAACACCTTACATGAAAAAATTCCCCACCACAAATCAAATCAAGTTCCCCTTTAAGATTTTCAGCAAAAACATCATTTGAAGAAGCATTATCTAATGTAATTGAAAAAATGTTTTTTTGAATACCCCATTCCTTTAACAACCCATACACATGATCACATAAATGAATACCGGTATGAGGGGGAGCAATGTAAGAGAAGTTCAGAATCTTTTTTTGCAAACACCAATATTTATCAATATAATGAGCAGTTAATGAAATGTATCCATCAGTGGTTATGGAAGTCCAACAATCAGAGGTCAATGAAATTCTACCAGAAGAAGAGGCCAACACATTTTTCAATTGCTCCTTTTCTTTTTTTTGCATCTTAAGCACATCAGATTTTATGGTGTTTCTTGTGACAGGTTTGAAACTAGGATTCAGATAAGAAAATAACCTCCTAACACCCTTATATTCCACAAATTGAAAAGGCAGATCATGCTCAACAATAGCAAGACACAACAATTCACGAAAATAGGAAGCATCAAATTCAGGCAATCTATTCCCTAAACCAGAAGATGTTTTCTCTAAAATCATTTGACGAACATCCCTAAATGACCTTTGTTTACAATTTTTAAGATGACGATGAAGATTTCCTGTTCCATTCGTACTATTACCATTAAAACTTACACCACACTTTTTACATTTGCAAATCAAATTACCATTTGCATCAGGCTCATCCAGAAACTCAAAGTGCACCCAAACATCAGAAGTAAGGCGACGTTGGCGTTTCTTACCAGTAACAAGCACACGAGGTTTACCAGGGGAAGCTTTCTGGCTTTTGCTCTTCCTCTTAACATCCATTGTTGAATTAATTTCTTCCTCCTCTCCGGAAGAAAGTTCTTGAACATTGTTGGACATAATTACTTCCTGCCAAATTACATTAACTAGAATTACTTCCTTTATCGTCCAAAAAATTCATATAATCCATAACAAAATCAATAAATCAATTTGTATAATTAGCATAATGCTTATATCATTTTGTATAATTACATAAAATCAATAGATAGCATGAAAATAACAAAGTTAATTCGAATAATCAATAAATAACTTCGTATAATTACATAAACTAGAATAAATACGCATAAATCCAGAAATCAATTCATATAAGTACATAAACAAGCATAAATTCGCATAAATTTGCATAAATCAGTTCGTGTAATTATATAAACTCGCATGCATTCGCATAAATCCATAAATCAATTCATATAATTACATAAACAAGCATAAATTTGCATAAATTCGTATAAATCAGTCGTGTAAATGTGTAATTACATAATCTAGTATAAATTCGCATAAATCAATTCATATAGTTACATAAACTAGCATGAATTCGCATAAATCCGTAAATTAATTCGTATAATTACATAACCCAGCATAAATTCGCATAAATTAATTTGTATATACTTGTAAAATAACAAAATCGATTCGTATAAACTCACAAATTAAGAACAATAAGCAAGAAACGTACCTTATAAGAGTGAGAAGATAAGAATTGTAGTCGAATTCAACAATGGTGAAGTGATTTTAGGGTTTTTGAAATTTTGAGTGTGTCGTTTTTGAGGAGAGAGAAAATTAAAGAGAGAGAACAGAGAAGTGGGTAAGGAGTAAGGACGGCTGATCTAAAATGTGGTAGAAAATGAAAAATTAGGGTTTTCATTTTATATGTAGAAGTAGAACCCTCTTAAGAAATTGGGCTGGGCTGCCTAATTTACAATGTTTACGATTTTTTTTTTTTTTTTTACTTAAAATTGTTCGGGTTCTCAGGTCGGGTTCGGGTTGACCCGACCTGATTTTGACCTGAAATTTATTTCGGGTTAAGTGGGTCGTTTTCGGGTTGAGATTTTCAACCTTAACCTAACCCATTTAATTTCGGGTTCGGGTTCGTGTCAACCCATTTAAGTTTTCGGGTCGAAAATCTCAACCCTAACCCGCTTTTTTCGGGTCGGGTTCGGGTCGGGTTTTCGGGTCGGGTCAGTTTTTGCCAGCCCTAGTTGTTCTCCAAGGTTTTACAGCCAAACCTGCCAGTCCATAGGCTGGTAATTGTATGCCGCCTGTCCTCCGAAGAAGGCAAGCTGGATGTAGGGCAAAGCAGGCGGCCTGTATAATGGGTGGGCCACATAATATGCCGAGTTAATCACATGAGGACCCATGTGGACGGAGGGGCCGCCTGACGGAGTCCTATGTACATATTGCGACTTCCTCACTAAGGTATTCTTGAATCTATCTGGGTAAGTCGACGTGGATGCTGACTCAGACAGCTGTTGGTTCTTCTTTTGCTCAATATAATGTCGAGCATCAGAAAATGTCTTTTTGCTGCCGTCCGGCTACACATGCCGGATGGCCTTTCTCTTTGCTGCTTCTGGGAAACGGAGTTTGGAGAGATCAATTTGGGGTCGAGCCTTCTCCTTCGTAGCAGGGTGAGGGGTAGGCTGTCGGTCTTTGACTAACTTTGCTTTCTCAGCCTGAGCTGGTTTTTTGGCCGAATGTTCCTTCATAGGAGCAGCCGTCCTCTTGGTGATCAATTCCTTGATTTCACCCTTGAAACTTATCATGAATTTCATGAGCTCGTCTCGGGTGATTGGGGCTAATATTGCCGCCTGCATCTGCTCAGACGGCTGTTCAGGGAGCTTGCTTGTACCCGCCTAGTCAATGTTCCGCTCCCGTCTCTCTTTGGGACGGATGCGTTTAGAGATTAGTGACCCATCAGTGACCACATAGGTTTCGAATTCATAGTCGTCACCGAGTCATAATTCGAATAGACCTCTCCATCAACCGAGGCTCTTGAAGCGGTACAGGTTCTTGTGAAACCATCTTTAAGGTACTCTCCCCACAGACAGCGCCAAATGTTTCGAGGATTTTTGTGTCCCTTGGAAGAGTTACAACTCGAAAACTGGGTCCAACTAATCCGCATGTACCTGTAAAACAACGGAGCTCCGGATGTTCGGAGGTCCACCTCAGAAGGTTAAGTTAGTACGGATTCGGAGTAAAACGTGCGGAAAGTAAATATCTTCTCGGATTTCGAGATCAGGTGTTCTCTGTTTTCGAGAGTAATAAATGATGTAATGATTAAGACGTGCCCTAACAAATATGGAAATCTCTCTTTTTATAGGGTCCTAGAAAATTGTGCCCTACCCTAGGGTTTAATTGGTTTGATGACCTAGCAATTTGGGTTGCGCCGTTTTACGGCTACCTTGGGAATTGGCGGCCTTGCCGCCAATTCTTGAGGGGATATCTGCTTAACACGTGTTTGTCCCTGAGAGGTCCATTGGGAGGTCTTCTTAGGCGACACGTGACAAGCTCACATTGTGCCAAGTGGCGGGGTAGAAATACCCAAATCACATATAAGAAGGAAACAAAATCAACAAGGAAAATTCAAACCAACTTGTGTTTATGCTAGGAAAGCCAACAGCATCATATATGTAAAAAAAAGTCATAAGCATGTAAAAGAGGAAAACTGGATCAACTATTGGAAGCATAAAAATTTAATTGTAAGATCATTCATACTCCCATTAGATCAAGCTGACATATTTCCATAACAAAAAGTCTCACTAGATTTAGATGTCTAAGGAAACAATAGCAAGATCATTCATACATCCATTTCCAACTATTTGAGAACATCTCCAGCAACAATAGTAACTCATCAGAAGAAAGACGGGGCAACTGGTCCTTTAGAAAGGCCTAGACGAACTTCCATGCCATGATGCATGTCTGGAACTCGGAGGGATTCTGAATCACGTGGATCTGCAACAAAACAAGATATGAGACCAGCAAATAGCTCAAACTATTAATTCTCAAACTAATATGCTATCGATTTGTAGTGAATGTACTGTGATCAAAGATCAAGCAGGTGGGTGCCTCAACATATAAAAACCGGAGTGTAGTTAAAAATTGTAAAGAATATCAGTTGCATCCAAAGTACAAAGAGGAAAATCAATGCAAATACTTCAACTCTATTGGTTCTGCCGACTATATCGTGGTTTGGGCAAATAAGAGAAGCATATATTTTGTTAAAACAATAAAAGTTGCGTGTTTTTATTACCGTTCAGATAATCTTCAAAACCAATATCATCTAAAGTTCCTGTCACTGCCTCCAACCCTAGCATAGAGGATGATATTGGTCCAGGAGGCCTCTGGAACCTGCAAAACAATAAGGAATTGCATGATCAGCTGAACTCGAATCACTTTCCTACCAGATCCCTTTTTTAGCACATGCAAGTAAAAGACTAGCAACAAAAGCTCATATACTATGTATTAGTGAAGCATGTGCCAACAGCATAGAAAACAAAGTAAAAGAAAAATGGTAAGTCAGATTGGAGTCACAATAATGCTTAGCACTACAGTTGGTATATTTTTTCACAAATTATACGACACTTGTTAAAGATACGTATTTGTCCAGAATTAAAGACCAGTAAAACACAGGAACAGCATGAACAACCTAGAATGGAAATATAAAGGTCTAAGAATATACAACTTACCTAATTGATGATGGGTCTCTACTGACATGCAAGACGTAGTCCAAGAGATAAATACAGTAGATATCGATAAACAACACATGAATATGCTGCCCCAACCCATGGGTATTAAAACAGAAAATTTGGGAGTGATGTGATCATGAAATTCAGATTAAATTGTAAGTTAAAACAGTATGCTTCGGTGCTTCCTATTCTCTATACATATAAAAATTATAATTCAAACTTCAGACCTTTCTAGCAAAATGATACCAATTAGAGTGCAATCCATCAAAGAAACCACTCCTAATATTTAACCAATGTTTAGCTCAAATGACTGAAAAAACAATTAGAATCCAGCTTATACACTTGGGCAACTAAAAATTAAAAAAAAAATAAAATGGAGCATCAGAAAGAAACTACTCCAATATTCAACCAATGTTCGGCTCATGCTCTTTTTCCTCACAATAGAGTGATTAGCAACCTTTTTTCACAGGGGCAGGTACTAATTAACATGAAAAGAGGGAGCAATAGTCCTAGACCAAGCAATAATTTCTCCAAAGCTAGTCCCTTTTATGAGTACCCATTGTCAACTACTTACATATTAGTCTCTAGAAAATCTCATACTAGTAACATCTGTAGATTGATTTTACTAAAAATTGTTTTGAACAAGTTTTTTTTATTGACTTTTAGCAACTTGGGTCACAACACACTTACAGAACTTTAAGTCCTCATTTTCTCTCTCAACACCTATCCAAAGATACATAGACTTCTAATCTAACCTTCCTGGCACTGATAGCAAACCCAAAAGGAACAGTGGTAATCCCAACAAGCATACTTGAACTTTATCAGCTGCGATCTTCACTCTCCAATTTCCATTTTCCAACTCAGATACTTCCATTCATAAGACATAATCACCTCACCAGTCATGATAGATCAGCTGAAATGTCATAGTTCTAGCCTTTCAAGTTTTAACCTTAATATACCGCATCCGAACCCACAGTTTAGCCTTTAACAACAATCTGCTTAACACTACCTCATAAAGCTGTTGCAGATTCACTTGCCGGTCTAAACCCAATAACAGTAACCAAGACATTCACATAATTTCACAACATTTCTTATTAATTAATTCCTAACTAGCGAAACTGATCGAAAACCCTGCTTCAATCCCACAAATCCACCCGAAAACCCCATCACATAAACCCATCACTTTATGAACAAATTTGAGTAGAATAAACTACAAATTCACATCCTCTCCACCTCTATCACTGATTCAGTCCCTAAATAGACGCCCACAATCCTTAGTTAAGCAAAATGAACAAATTCAACATCTTAATGCTCGAAATTCATATAAATTAGGGTTTTTCACAAATTCAATTAGAAACAATCACAAAACTAGAAATTGAATCGCATTAAACAAAAATAAATCAATAAATAATTAATAGAAAACTAATCAGAAGAAAACCTAGAAAGAATTTGTCGATCGAGGTCCATCTTAAGCGGAAGAGCGGAACCATAAGTGTTAGCAAGAATGTTCCTCTTCATCTCTCGCTGAGTTTTCTCCGCCTAAATCGATGAAATAATCATCAATAACAGAAGAGAGAGAAAGAGAAAGATAGATGAAAATGAAGAGAGAGAAAATTGTACTTTAAGAACAGCAGATTGTAGAGGATGAGCTTCGAGAATCTCGCTCTTGACGCCATGGAAACCGAATCGAAGAGCATCGTTGTGGATTCCTCCAATTTGATGTGGAATGACCTTTGTTCCTTCCTCCATTGTTGAACTTCTTCAATTAGCTCGAGTTTTTTCTGTGTTGTTGTTCTGTGTAACTGAGATGCATAAACTGATTGCTTTAATTTTGTGCTTTATGTTGCTTTTAGTTTTGGGCCGCCTTGTTGTACAAGAAATTGTGATTTGTGTACTCACTCTTGTTTATTTTAAGGCCTTGTTTGGCAATTGGCAATTGGCAATTGGCAATTGGCTGTTGGCAGTTGGCTGTTGGATGTGGGGTGGTTTGATAGGCTGGTTTGATTGGCTATTTGCATTGCCTTTTTTGTTGGCTGTTTGACTTTTTATTAGTTTAAAAACATGTTTTGTAAATTGGATGTTGGATGTTATTAGTAACTTAGGTAGCTAAAAGCCAAAAGCTACTCTAAGTACCTTTTTCATTTCGGCTTAAAAGCCAGCTTTCCAGCTGGCTGAAAAAGCCATTTACTAAACACAAATTTTGGATGTTTGACCAAATGAAAAAGCCAAAAGCCAATCAAAAATCCAATGAAGAGTCATTTACCAAACAAGCCCTAAGTCTGGTATTCCCCGGTAAAGCACACTTAGGCCTAGGGATGGCAACGGGTCAAGGACCCTATCCAAACCCTGTGGGACCCTATCCTGAAATACGGGTATGGGTCCAATTTTTTTATACCCTGTGGGTCCGGGTAGGGTATGGTTCTAGATGGTATTGGGTAGGGTAAGGGTCTGAATTCATTATACTCGAACCTTAGACCCTGCCCATGGACCTGTTATACCCAGACCCTACCCAAACCCGTACTTAGCCCATGTTCAATATATTAAATAAATAAAAAAATAAAAAAAAAATACTTGTAAAAGTAAAATACTAAGTAAGGAACTCATAGGCGCGCACTTTCATAGTTGTACAATTTGTCAAATTAATTATAATGTTCTCATGTATTAGTAGTTTTTTTTTTCCGTGATGTATGCAATCGTACATTCGTATTTAGTACACTAAAATAAGAAGATAAAAAATTACAAGAAGAAAAAAGGTAAAGGACCCTAGACCCGGCTAGACCCATAGGGTTTGGGTAAGGGTCTAAAAATTTGAGACCCTAAGGGTCCGAGTAGGGTATAGGTATGGAAAAATATTTACGGGTATGGGTACGGGTTTTACCATACCCTGCCCAGACCCTACCCATTGTCATCCGTACTTAGACCCCGTTTGTTTGATGTTAAATTTTTACAATGATAAATTCATTTTTATAGAAAATATATTTTCGAATAAAATCACAATTGTAAATTAGTTTCTTGCTTATCGGAAAAGTTGTAGAAAAATAAAAATAATAATGAAACAAAGGAAGTAAAAATATGGCTTCCCTTGGCCTCCCTCTTCTCTCTTTTCTCTCTTCTCTCTCCTCTCTCTTTATTTAATTTTCTTGGCCGTTTAGGCCGAAAATAGTCTAATTTTTTCAAAAATTAGACTATTTTTGACCCTTTTTCTTTGATTTAATTCGCTTTTTTGTTATTTAATTTGTTTTGCTTTGTTTTGTTCTCTCCGTTTGTGAGAGTCTGTCCCAATTTTTTAAGGGTTTTCCCAATTTTTTGGGATTTTGATTCTCATCTATGGATGAGAATTTTATTTTTAGGGTTTTATTAATAATTGAGAAAGTGATTTAGATTCATATAGGTTTAGGGTTGCTTTAAAAAAAAAATAATATCAGTTTAGGTTTCGTCATCAACTCTACGATCAAAACATCAGCGCAGATTGTGAAGATCTCTAATTGGAAAGATGCAAAGACATCGAAAATCACTGTTCCCTTCAAGTTTGAAGCGGTGGAGTGTGAGCTATGCCCGATATGCAAATTAGTTTATGATTTTGATTGTAAAAGTTATGTTATTTTCTCTAGATCTGTGGTTTACAAATCTTTATTATTGTTGTAGATGTCGTACGGCTATTTATTAATGATAATATTCTTTTTCTTGTTAAAAAAAATATATGGCTTCCCTTATTTAATTATTTTGTAAAGGAAAATGTTTTTCACCATTAAGACTCTGTTCACTTCACCTTATTTTTGCTAAAATGAAATTATTTTTGCTGAACTGAAATTATTTTTGTTGATTCTATGTTATATTTCTTCTTTAAAGTTATTTTTACTAAACTGAATTTATTTTTACTAAATTGAAATTATTTTTGTTTGACTGAAATATTTTTTGCCAAACTGAAATTATTTTTACGAAGTACTAAACTAAAATTATTTTTACTGAATATTATTTTTTAAGGTGAAGTGTAGGGGTGCAAACCAAGCGAGTCAATTACGAGCTAAGGGGTGCTCAACTCGACTCGAAAACTTTTTGTACATGCTCAAATCGTGCTTGCTAAAGTTTCGAGCCAATAAAATCTGCTCGATTCATGCTCATTAAAGTTTCGAGTCGAGTTGAGTAACATAACTCACGATACACTCGTTAAAGTTTTGGCCCTATAGGCCTTTGTGTTTTTGTTCACTGTATATAGTTTTATTTATTTATTTGTTTATTATTGTAGGCGTCGTTTGAAGTGCGCCTACGTCAAGCATGTGTGAATATGCTTGGCACTCATAGGAAGTGGGAATTGACAAAATACGATTAGGGACAAGGAAAGTAGTGAGCCGCCAACAATTTTTTAAGGAACTTGTAAACCGTTCACGGATCATAAAAGGCAACCACAACAAAGGGACAACGAAAGGCAACAACGATTGACCCATGAAGGTTACACCCCATTCATAATCCATGAGATTACTAACTCCATATGGTTCGGAACCACAAAAGGAGGATCGGGGATGATGGTATGAAGTGAGTCATGGAGTCACATTCGCCCGTATTGGCCTCTACTCGATTCTTATAGTGAAAAGTGATTCATGTGATCTCAAAGGCATACAAACAAAATATTCAATTCGCTCCAAACTATTATTATGCTAAATTGGTTGAATATTAATGTAACATGTTGTAGGGAATATTTCAAGCCATTAACCCCAAGCTTGAACCCCACTGTGATCATATACTTAAGCATGGTGGCGTCCAAAAGGAAGGAAGCTAGAGCAAAAGAGTCGCCAACAAGTTTTAGGAACTTGTAAACCGTTCACAAGGTGAAGATTACACCCCTTAACGATCCATGAGATCGTCAACTCCAAAAGGTCTTGAACCAAATAGGGTTCGGGGATGAGGGTACAAATCCAACCTAAAAGAGATTGAACCTGCCCTAAATAGGCCTCTACTTCATTCTCCTCGTATTCATGTGTGCTTTCTGACTAGCATGCAACCAATAGATTAACCCTAAACCTGTTTATCTATGTTAGTTGAACTTAATGCACAAATAAAACTATTATTGGCGATCACTTGAATTATAACCATATTATCCCTAAACAAGATTATTAATTATCTTATTAAGCGTGATTACAAGTACAAATTCCCTTTAAACATGCATAAAAGGCGTGATCAAACAATAACAATAATAAGCATCAAGCAACATAATAACAATCATCATAACAATTATAATCATGTTAAAGCATAAAGCTTAAATATGATAGCAAGATCCTAGGCATGATACTAACAAGATTAATAACAAACCCTAGCATGTCACTAAGCAATAAAGATCAAAGCTTTAAACCTAATATGGTACTAACATGATATTAGAAAAGAGTAAAAGGCACCCTAAACATGATACTAGAAAGCAATAATAACATCCTAACATGATACTAGGAATTAAACAAATTTAAACATGCTTTCTACAAGAATAGAGCAATAAGATTACATACTTTGATGCCTCGTACCTCTTTCTAATAACAAAATACACGTGTTAGTAACTTCAAGGAAAATATAAATCAAACAATCAAATCAAATAATTGAAATAGAGATTTGGGACCAAACCCTCAGAAATTATAACCTTTCACGTCTAGGGCGAAGGCAACTTCGAACTTGGCTAGGTGTTTTTAAATCTCGTGAATGCGGAATTTTGTTTGAGGGAAGGTTTAGAAAAAGAATAGAGAGAGAAAGCTTTTGAGAGAGAAAGATGATTGATTGTAATTGATTGTTGATTAAAAACAGAGGTTCAGGACCCTATTATAAGAAAACAGTCCGGAAATAGGTAGAATTTGATAAGGAATAAAACTCCACTCTGCCGCTGCAAAACCGACCTTGTCGCCAGGCGACAGGGTCTGTCGCGTGGCGACAGGCCTGGATTTCTACGCCCTTTCAAACACAGAGTCCACATATGAATCAAAATTGATTTGTAAAGTCCGTATGAAAACTGAAATCGTATTTTTCATAAATTAATATTTTATTCCAAATAAAACTCATCAAAATCTAATTATTAATTCTAATCTTATTAGGATTAAAGAGAACCTTCTAGAGAATTCTTGAAGACTATAATCAATTCTAATAACTTTAGGAATAATAATTAACATTGGGCCCTCCTCTAGATCATTGGGCCGCATGTAAAGATCAAACCAGACCTAGTTTAGTATTTTGGCCATAACTTCCTCATTATTCATCGGAATAGGGCTTATAATATATCGTTGGAAATCTCTTTGCAAGCCCCATCCAACTACACTATTATTGGACCCTTTTCATGGACCAAACTAAACTGGATTGTCTCTTTTCATAAAATAGAGTTGTTTTTCGAAAACAGAAAGAAAGAATTTAATAAAAACTAACCGCAACACTTGACCTTTCACACTTTCACCTCGTTCGATAATCATATGACATGAAAGGTATTCATCACTGGGTTTGGTTTTGGGGAGAAACATTTGGGTGTCTACAGAAGCCCCCACTTTGACTGAGTTTGGAGAAACGCAAGTTTCGAAAACGAAAGTCAAAGTAGCGATAGGGACGGAGAATGATTCAGAACATTTTGCGATCCCAAATTACTCTTGTAACGCCTATACCTGCAAACTAGCATTAGTTAAACAGATAAAAGAGTTAAGAAACGTGTATCTTGCACCGTCGAGCACACGTCTCTGAAGGTAACCGATTTGTTGCATTGTGTTGAAGACCGCTCTGCTTGTAGCTGCCTCCTACTTCATCGAAGATGACTCTGATTGTAGTCATTCTCCGCTGCTTGTGACCATCTTCCACATCCTAGGGAACACGATCGAAGATAACTCTGCTTGTAGCCATCTTCAGTTTTTTGTGACCATCTTCCACATCCTAGGAAACACGATCGAAGATAACTCTGCTTGTAGCCATCTTCAGTTTTTTGTGACCATCTTCCACATCCTAGGGAACACGATCGAAGATAACTCTGCTTGTAGCCATCTTCATTTGTTGCGACAATATTCCGAAGAATATCACCGAAAACCAATGCCTGTTGATCCTTTAAAGTTCGCTTGAACTTTGCTTCCGCTACGCCAGTATGTCGGCACTTTTACTTGCTTGTGAACCATTACGTCGGTGCCTTCGCTGTTTATGAACCATTATGTCGGTGCCTTTGAGCCAATGTTTAGGCGCTTTAAGCTAAGTGAGACGATCTTTTTACCAGGTCGATCACTTGATTTAATCGTGATCGAGCCGATCATTAAATCATGTCGAGTTGCTTATGGGGGCTAACTGGCATACCAAGGAACCCGAAATTGCTGCATAAGGTCCACATAACCATATTATGGAGCCATGTACTCTGTCGCCGCTCCAGCATTAGCCGGAACTGCTTGTCGCCGCTATTTCTACTTGTTGCCAAGCGACAGCCTTTGTCGCCGTTGATGTTCACTCGTTTTTTGAACAAAAGAGCTTCTTTTTGAGGAATGTTCACGCGTCTCTGAACAAAAGAGCTTTGATAGGATGCCCACGCGTCTCTAAGCAAAAGAGCTTGAAAGAAATGTCCACGCGTCTCTAAATAAAAGAGCTTGAAATGATATGCCCACGCGTCTCTGGACAAAGAACTATCTGTCTGATTTAGGGTGCATTATGTCATCTTTGTAAACATTTTACATTGATTTCATAACCCTTAATCCTGTTTAGAAAAGATAACTTTTGGAACATTTCCGAATCATAACTCTTATGACATTTTTTCTACTGTTTTGGTTAAGTTTCCTGTTTAGTATATTCGCAATTGTTGTTGTAAATTCATATCCTCAAAACGATATTTGTAAATCATTAAAGCTAATCTAGGATCGAACCATGGTAAGCAAAGTTTGATTCCTTCTTCATAAACATACATTTTAATTGTAATGTTTCTGGATTGTGAATTAATTCAACAATTCCCTTAATGATCATTGATTTTGAGTTAAATATTTATCACAACAATCATATTGTGGTGTTAAATTGTTCAAGTCAAACTGATTTTACATTTCATTTTGGAATTTTGAACATTTCAATGATTCCATGCTTTACTTCATTAAGTAATTATCGATATATTTACTTAAATCGTTAGTAAAAGCAATGAAATAGTTAAATCTCTTTGCTAATCCTTGAACTTATGGTCCACACAGATCATATGTATAAGTTCCAAAAGGTCATTAGCTCCTTTACCCTTTCAACTAAAAGGTAACTTGGTCATCTTACCTTATCAAGCATGACTTTTAATTCTCAAGTGATTCATAATCATATAAGAATAAGAGTCCATCCAATGTAACTTTGGATGTGCAAATGGTTTATGTGACCTAACCTTTGTCATAAGTAAGTTTACTTTGAATCATCTAATTTTTCTTTTGTGATCTACTTATATCAATGTCATAAAACAAATTTAACTCGTATCTAGCAAAATGAAAACAATTTATTACCTTGGTCATGGATCAACACTTGTCCAAGCCAAGTAAAAACAATTCAGTATTCAAACAAGAAAACCGAAATATTGTCTCATCAAAAATTGGAATTGTTCTAAAATCATGATAAATATTCAGAAATTAAAACTATAAAGCTATCTCTGGCCACTCAAACACTTCTAGTGCACCTTCAAGCTCCATTTCCATGCTAGCCTCACTTCTTTGCAGCTTCTGCACAACATTAATAATGTTAAGCACTGCAAATTGGTATCACATACCTAAGTGAAAGTTAAAATATTTATAACGTAATACCTGAGGTTGATGCTCCATTCTTCTTGAGGAAGTCAAGGTATTTCTGGCAATTGCGTTTCCAATGCCCCTTCTTCTTGCTGTAAAAGCATTCACTTTCACTTGCAGCCTTGTGTTTTGGATTCGCCTTAGGCTTCTCAGGAGCCTTGGCAATTTGCTTGCCCTTGCTCTTGGCACTAGCCTTTTGCCCCTTTTTCTTGAACCCCTTTTCCTTTTGAATCATAAGAACTTCCTTCTTAGGTTCCTTAGGGATTTGCTTTTCAGCACTAACCAGCATTGCGTGTAATTGATTCATAGTCTTTGCAGTCGCAGTCATGTTAAAATTCATGATAAACTGGTTGAAACTTTCTAGAAGTGAGTGGAGAATGATGTCTGTTGCCATCTCATCACTATATGGGTGCCCCAGTTTCTCCATACTTTGGATAAGGCCGATCATTTTGAAAACATGATCATGAACTGTGGCACCCTTCTCCATCCTACAATCCAGAATCTCACGATGGAGCTCGTACCTCTCAACTCTTGCTTGTTTCTTAAACAAGGCTTTGAGTTCTTGCATGATTATGTACGCATCCTGATCCTCAAAACGCTTTTGAAGACTAGGTTCCATGGTAGCAATCATCAAGCAAGTGATAGGCACAGCTCTATCATGAGCTTCCTTGTGCTTCTTGACTTCTGCCGTAGTTGCATTTTCTGGCAGAGGTCCTGGCAATGGGGTGTCAATGACATCCTCTCTACCTTCAGATTTCAGAACGAGCCTTAGAATTATTTCCCAAGTGGAAAATTTTTCTCCTGTCAACCTATCCTTCTCAAGGAATGGTCGAAGATTGTAAATATTGTTGTCATTGTGATTACGGCTACCCATCTATGTCAAAATAAGGCAAAGTTTAATAATTATGTTTAATTTAAAATTTAAAGTACCTTAAACGAATAATATAGGTAACTTTAAAGCACTTTATTCAATAATTAAATGATCCCAATTGAATTTTAAGTGATTCCAAGACCCTTTATTCGTGCAATAATTGACCGGACTTTGGTCCTACCATCAACCATTACATTTTCAAGGTGAGTAAACTCTTTACTGATTACAACTCTTGTAACTCTTGGTTGAATAATTAACCATCACATGTTTAATTATTTCCCTTTACTTCAAGGTTCTAAACTCTTTAGGTAACCTTGTTGAGCATAACCAATTAAAATTGTAAAACTTGATTTACCCCAAGTCTCCCAAGATATAAAATGACACCCAGCTTTGGCATGACCTATCATAAATATCAAGTGTTTGTCGGGTTTTTAATTGGAAAAGCAATCTCAATATTACTGGGACCTAGATTCATTTATGTTGTGATTATATAGTGAACTCTAGCGCATCATCAATCAACATAAATAAAGGCTAACATGCATAATCTACTAATGCAATAAAACATGACATTGCATGGCCCCTTAGTCCTAAGAAAACTAGAAATGAAAAGCTCCCACTTAAATCATCATGGATCTCCATCCACCTTGCTCTTTTGGGCCTTCACTTCATGGGCTTCTTTGGACTAACACTATTTAAATAACTAATCTATTTACTTTAAATAAAATTTACAAAAATACTTAACAGTACGCAGACCGTATTTAGATTACATAAATACATCACGATGCGCAAATCGTATTTTAGAATCTATGAGCCACACTAGTCTATATATAGCAACATAATATCATATATTATAAAAGTGCCATATAATAAATCACTCAACATGCTTGTCTAAATTACAACATCGAATGTTCATAATTAAGGCAACGCATTTCCTAAAATATCTTATATTTTAATCATAATTAGATAATACCGCACATTATTCATGACCAATCATAAAATATCATATATTTTAATTTAGGCATGAGATAGAATCAAATCTTATTTTAATCTAGAAGATAAATCATATTCAATCTTCCATGATTATCCTAACAAATTTAGGAGATTCTATCCTAATTATTAGCCAATCAAATAATTTTAAAATCAATTATCCTAATCTAATTATGGGATAATCACATTATTTAAATCAATTATTATCCTTTTGGAATATGCTCAGAATATCCTAATCAATCTTATCCAAAATTAACCACTTTAATTATGGATAATTACCAATTTAACAACTTTAAATATGGATAATATCAAATATAACAACTTTTGCAAGATTTGATTTTATCCCAAAACAAAAGATTTTATCCAAAATAAAACCAATTTTATCCCAAAATAATTTTGTAATTATCTTGAAATATTTTTTAAAAATAATTTTTTTTTTTTGAAAACCGCAAGCCACCATTCCCGGCCACCGTGGTTGGCTAGCCGAAGCTAGCCACGGTGGCTGGCTGCCATAACAACAGTCACTGCCGCAAGGGCAGCAGCACTAGCAGCAGTCGTGCAACACTTGCACGCTACTGCCCACAGCCACCACGGACCTCCTGCCCTCCCTCCCTCCCTCTGGACTCACTACCAAGTCGGCAGCCGTCGTGACTGCGCCACCCAGCCGCGGTTGCCGACCTTAAAACCTTTTTTTTAATTTAATTAAAATAACTTTTATAAAAATTAAATCAAATCAGTCCAAAAATTAAAATTAAATCACATTCAACTTTAAAATTATGGTTCATCATAAAATAAATCCCATTTAATTCTAACTCTTAAAATTAAATCGATGATCATACATAAAACATTTTTATGCATAAATCAATCCGATTAAAATTATGAATTATAAAACAAATCGAATTAAATCAAAATCAAGCCAAAATCATATTTTAGGCTTTGAATTTTCGAAAAATTCGAAAACTAGGGTTAGGGATTTTCGAAAATCCGAAACTAGGGTTCTAGGGTTCGAAATTTTCGAATACTTTAGGGCTTAATTTGGTCCTCTTCCTGGCTATTTTGAGCATAATTAAATCGCATTTAATCAATTCCAAAAGTTTAATCACATTAAATATAACAATTGAACCATAATTAAATTAATTTCTCCCTCTTAATTGATTATAAAATTAACATGGACTTCAAATTAATCGTATTTATATGATCAAGCGCGTTCATGCAAGAAGCTAACTGATACCAGTGTAGGAGTTTATAGGTACTACGCTGCGGAAAAACATGAATCATATTCAATCAAGTACCTAATCCCAAGATCACATGCATAACACACAAGACACATAATTATACCTTTGAAGCGTGAATTCCACGTAGTAATTTGATTGACAAATCAGGGAGAGAATAGAGCCCCAAGTGTTGCTCCTCTACTTAGTCCATGAGCTTCGAACGAGACGTCCACCAATACTAGATTGGTCGAGTGATTGAGGAAAACCGCGATCACCACCTTTAATGGACTAAGCCGACCACCATGATCCACCACCACCACGAACCACCACACTGGCACCGAGGGAGGAGAGAGTCGTGAGATAGAGAAGAGTATGAGAGGGGTTGGTCTCGTGTTTGCTAATTAAGGTTTGATCTCACTAATCGACTCCATGGTTTGGGTGAATTTAATGACTTGGATGAACCCTTATTGCCATGAGCGTTTTTGGGTTGATAGAGTTTAAATTCCCCGAGCCTAAGACGTATGTAGAACGCACACATTTTTTTAGAAAAATCGAAGGAATCTGACTGTGATTAAAAAAAGAATAAAGCCACTACAAAGATTTCAGGACTGTCGCGACACGATAGGAAGCATTGTCACAGTAAAGAACGTCGCGTCATGGTAGACTGCACCGTGACACGGCAGACATGCCATGGCGCGACAGTCAGGAAATCTATGATCGAGGGTTTTTAGGGTTTTATTAATAATTGAGAAAGTGATTTAGATTCATATAGGTTTAGGGTTGGTTTTGAAAAAAAAAATATCACTTTAGGGTTCTTCATCAACTCTACGATCAAAACATCAGCGCAGATTGTGAAGATCTCTAATTGGAAAGATGCAAAAACATCGAAAATCACTGTTCCCTTCAAGTTTGAAGCGGTGGAGTGTGAGCTATGCCCGATATGCAAATTAGTTTATGATTTTGATTGTAAAAGTTATGTTATTTTCTCTAGATCTGTGGTTTACAAATCTTTATTATTGTTGTAGATGTCGTACGGCTATTTATTAATGATAATATTCTTTTTCTTGTTAAAAAAAATATATGGCTTCCCTTATTTAATTATTTTGTAAAGGAAAATGTTTTTCACCATTAAGACTCTGTTCACTTCACCTTATTTTTGCTAAAATGAAATTATTTTTGCTGAACTGAAATTATTTTTGTTGATTCTATGTTATATTTCTTCTTTAAAGTTATTTTTACTAACTCCATATGGTTGGGAACCACGAAAGGAGGATCGGAAATGATGTTATGAAGTGAGTCATGGAGTCACATTCGCCCGTATTGGCCTCTACTCGATTCTTATAGTGAAAAGTGATTCCTGTGATCTCAAAGGCATACAAACAAAATATTCAATTCGCTCCAAACTATTATTATGCTAAATTGGTTGAATATTAATGCAACATATAATTCTAAATATTAGTGACCACTTTAACTAAACAACAGGATTAAAAAGGAACCTAAACTGGTTGTCCAAATTATCTTATTAGGCGTGATTTTCAATTACATATTCCCTTTAAACATGCAATATGGTGATCAATAAATAACAATAGAATTAACATTAATATTGGAAGCAATTTAACCATAATCCAACAATTAATATATGACAAACATAATAACAATTGTCAGAAAAATAATAGAAATAAAAGAAAAATGATTCCTTACTTTGATTTTGTTTGCTTGTAACTACAAAATAATAAACGCGTTAGTAACTTCAAGGAAATTAATAGAACAATAATTGAAATTAAATTAAATAAAGTTGATTTGGGGCCAAACCCTCAAACAATTCTACCTTTCACGCCTTGGTTTAAGGATAGAACCTCAAGTAAAGTACGGACTTCTTGGATTGGTTAGGGGAAGTATTGTGAAAGAATAAGGTAGGCTAGTGTTTAGGCTAGAGCATAGAAGAGAGAATAGAGAAATTATTTGATGCCCCGAACTGCAAAAATGAGGCTTGTATTTATAGAGGAACTGAGTAGAGGGAACACACGGAACCCTAAAAAGATAAAACCCTAATTTTGGGGCGCCGTGACACAGCATGTCTGTCGCGACACGGTCACCGATTTCCATGTCACGGTATATATTACTGTGACGTGGGACACTATTTCCCCTAAAATGATTCAGATGGATAAAGCGCGTGAAATAAGGTACGCGGAGAAAATACGGGGAAATCCCGTGTCACGGCATGTGTACTGTGACACGGCAAAGAATGCTGCGACGCGGCAATTTCCACCGTGGCGCGGCACGTGGAATAGAATCGCTACAGTCCTAAATCACTCTTTAAACGCCGATACCTGCAGAAAACGTTAGTTCCACAAATAAAAGAGTAAGGGAATAGAATGTGTATCTGACACCAATGTATCGATGGCAGACGTAGGCCGTATATGGTTCGCTTGTCCCCGAACGTGGGTTGTAAATGGTTTGCTTGTCCCCGAACGTGGGCTGTAGATGGTTAGACCTTCAAGCCAACTATCCGACCGTATTAGGTGCTTGAAATATGATTTTGATGCTTGGTAGGGGTAAAATGGTAATTTTGGTACCATTTAAATATCAGTTATAATTTCCCGCGAGTTTTTCGGTGGAAAAATAACTGAAAAAAACTGCGGAAAGCCGTTCAAACTTGGTCAAAAGATGCTTGGAATATTCGCTAAGAATTCCTAAGCACGTGGAACACGCGCTGGACACGCGCCTGCACCGTGTCACGTGGTTTTGTGTTAAGACACGACAAGTATTCCCGTCACGCGGCATTTGTTAACGTGGAACGGTGATTGTTTCTTGCTCTGAATTAGTCAAAAGCTGCCAAAAATATTCGCTGACGGATTCTAGTAGATGTGCAGACCACGCGCGTACGCCGTGCCACGTGGCAAACTGCCGTTACACGACACATTCTGCCGTCACGCGACATTAATTTTCGTGACACGGTGCATCACTTCTGTTGAAACAGTCGCGTGTGCTAGAATATTGCGCCCGTTGACCTGCTGTTTTACCGCGTCGTGTGGGATTGCACTGTGACATGGCACGTGTCACCGTTACACGGCATGAAGTACCGTGTCACGGTGCTTTTGTGCTGCTTTTAAATTCGATAATTGCAGCTTCTTCTTCCATTTCATTTTCTCATTTTGCTGCTCGAGTTCGCGTTTACTGCTGCTGTGGTTTTTCGAGCTTCATTCACTCATTTCTTCACCATTTTCGCTCAATCTTCTTGCAAACTTCCCCATTTTCGAATTTCTTCGAGGATCCATGTAAGTTTTCTTCCCTTTTGTCTTGAATTTGGCTTTAAATGAGCAATTTTGTATGAGAAACCTTGAAAAATTAAATTGGGGGTTTTTGATTTTAAGCTTTTATGTTGAAATTCTTGCCATGAATTATCTTGTATATGAATGTATGTTGGTTTGTGAGCAATTTGAGACCAAGTTTGCATGATTTGGTGAAGAAATGACCAAGTTTGCATGAAATGGTGTTCTTGTTGTTTCTTGTTGTTTCTTGCACTTGAAATGATGATATAATTGTTGTAGATCTTGTAAAACATGCTATGATGTGCCGATCTATTGTTGTTGTGCAATTTCGAAACATGCTCTGTTTATTGTAATGTACTACATTGTCATGGAGAACATAATATCATGCGATTTAGGAGAACTGTAGTATTAGTTTGTCATGGAGAAACTAAATACTAGAAATGATCTTATTATTTTGCTAATTTTACTGGAGTTCAATTCAACCATATATAATAAAACTGGATATTTGATTCAACCTGCATCATTCTATACTCAAACTAAGTCAACATCAAAAATTTTATCAAATTGTTAGTAATCTGGCTTGATTCCATTAACTATCCAAATTTACCCTAATTAATTCAAACACGCTTCAACTTGACCTTATTTAATGTAAATTGATTAAACTACCCCGTAATTAATCATGCCTACGTAAACATAATTGAAATTGCTTAGGGTCCAATCTTATGTAGATAGTTCATTTCATAATTATGCAAAACAATCATGTTAATCCTGAATTTGTTCAGAATCTGAGATTTATTCAATCTAAACTTAACCAAAAATGAAGGCTTATACAATCTATACTTGAACTGTACTCGAGATCCTCCGTTATAAGGTTTCCTTGTTGCAAGACATATATACGATCTGAACTTGATCCAAATCTGTAACTATTCGGTTATGATATAATTTGAACTCGATAGTTAATTGATCAATACTTTCACTAGTGGAAAAAAGCCTATTCGTAACGGGAAAAAACAGGCTATTCATAACGGGCAGCGGGTGTTATGGATAAAAATGTTATTTGTAACGGGCAGGTAAAGTGCCTGTTACAAATATTATTTGTAACAGGAAAATAGCCAAGTATTTGTAATAGGCACTTTGACTACCCATTAAAAATAACCAGGTATTTGTAACCGACACTTTGACTACTCATTACAAATAATGTCTTAAAGAAACAAAATATTAGGGGTATTTATAACAGGCACAATAGTTGCATGTTACAAATACTCCTTTTCTTTTTGGGAAATTCTACATTATAACCCTCAACTTTTGCACTTTCTACGTTGTGCCCCTTCTTTTAAAAGTTACACATTGTAATCCCCAGGTTTAATTAGTAAATACTGTGACCTTGTCGTTATCCTGCCGTTAACAAATTCCGTAAGGTTGTTTTAATCATCGTTAGCGGAGCCCACTCTTCACTAATTAATATTTTTTTTTATCAATTTATGTGACATTTTAGCGTTTATGGGCCCAAATTAAGCTCAGATTTTGCAAAAAAATAACGTAAATGCCTCGTTTTGCATATTAAAAATATCTCGATTTGCGTGTTATTTATTTATTTTTTTTAGCCGCAGAAATTGTTTAAGTAAGGATTAAGGTCATTTTAGCGCTTTAGGAATCAAATTGAGCTCAAATCGACAAAAATAATGTAATCGCCTTTGCGTGTCAATAACGTTCTTTCTTAACACGCCAAATGAGACATTAGATATTACGTTTTTTTGTTTTGTTTTTATTTTGCTAATTTCGAAGTTAATTTGGAACTATTAAACAAACCTCGATATCTTACCCGAACAATTTCCACCCCTAAAAAAGATGACATGCAAATCGAGACATTTTTATTACGCAAAATGAGACGTAATATTGTTTTTATGTCAAATCTGAGCTCAATTTGGTTCCATAAGGGTCAAAATGGCCTCCAAAACCTTTAAGGGAACATTTTCCAATACTTAAATCGATAAAATAATTAATTAGTGATGAGTGGGATCCACTAACGGTGATTAAAACAATCTAACGTTATTTGTTAACGGTGGGATAATGACAAGGTCACCGTATGATTGTTAATTAAACCTGAGGGTTACAATGTGTAACTTTTAAAAAGATGAGGCACAACATAGAAAACGCAAAACTAGAGGGTCATAATGTAGAATTAGATGAAGCCCGTGCGATGCACAGTTTGTTTGTATTTTTTCAAATAAAATATTTTACCAAAAATATATTTATCCGGTAAACTTTGTGATTTTCGCTAGCTTACTACTTGAATTTTTTATTATAAAATGAATTATTAATTTTTTTTCCTCATATTTAGATAAAATTCCTGATATAAAAAGATAATATTTTATTTCACAAAGTTTTATATGTGGTTGGCCACAACGTGTAAAATGCGCTGATTTGATTTTTATAATTAAATAAAATTTTAGATCTAAAATAATTTGCAATTTTTTTTTCATTGGCTAAAATATAACATTTTCATATTTGACACTCTATCTCTAATTTGAAATTTCCTTGATAAAAAATTTGAAAACTTCTAATTTCCCATCCTATGCTTACAAACAACATAATTTTTCATTTTTTCGAGTCAATAATTTTGTCCTTTTTATTTTCAGTTTTGATTGAAGGTTAAATATGCTAGCTTAATATTGATATTACCTTAATTTGACCCCTTTAATTTTCATAAATCCTATATCTAAATAATAATATTCCTATAGCTAAATAATAATATTGATATTCATATATTTTGTAAAAATTTAACATAATGTTATTTGGTTCCTGTAAGGAGGGTGTTTCCATCGTAGGGGATCTTTCTCCTTAAATTCCCATGGCCCTTTAAGAGCCTAGGACTTTACACTTGTTAGGGTGTATTAGGATTTGAATTCCTGACTATTTGGGGGACCTTGAATTAGAATGGATCCAATCATCACGCTTTTTTGTAAGAAACAAGTAGGAGTCACCAATGAGCTTTAGGAAAACTCATAAACCTCGTTCATGCCTTTCTCCCAAGTAGAGTTCAAGGGATATTTAGCACGAATCGTAAGTTTACCCATGCCCAAATTGGTCTACATAAACCAGAAATGAGTTCGGGAGCGAGGGTACCAAGATAACGTTTCCTTTAGAGGGGAATCGCTATCTTAGCCCTAGTACGACCTCTACTAGCTCTTCCTTTTCCACAATTTCTTCACCAAACAATATATGCAACGTGATACCTAAAACTAAGTTAGTTGATTTTATTTACACGCGTCAATCACGTAGGAATTACATTGCAAAAGTCGTTATTCTTATTTAATCAATATTCATGAATAGAACAAAATAAACAAGATTCGCCTTGGCTTAAGTGATCAATCAACAATTATTTATTCAATTCTATTCTCATTTTGTGCAAGATACTATGTGGAATTAATTAATTAAAAGTTCGTTTAAAGTGATCAAACAACACTAATTAATTAATTAAAGTTATTTTAAATAAGAAAAATAAGGTGATTGATCTAAGTGCTCGAGAATTTACCACTTCTCTTTGCTAGATCTTTGTTTAGAAAACTTATGGACTACTTCTTGTTCGGGAACCTCCACCGTAGTAACAAGTATTAAAGGGGGTGAGTGTTTAGGACAAGAGGGTTTGGTAGTTCACAAAGTTTCTGCCAGAGTTTTAGGTTAATTTCTATCTGTTTGAGCCTCGTATTATGCCTCTATTTATAGGGAATGGATGCATTTAGGGTTTTAAACATTCTGCCGCAGCAGGTGTCGCACGCATCTGAATGGGTTGCGCGTAACATCCCAGCGCAAGTAATTTAGTTGCGCTGCTTGCAGCGCAACTGATTGTCTTGCGCGCGACATTATGGTAAGATTCGGTTTTACATTTTTATAAAGTTTAAATCTTCCCCAAGCGCATCACTAGCAGTTGCGCTGGGTGTCGCGCGCAACTGAGTTGGTTGCGTGCGCTAGACCAGCGCGACTCAGTGAGATGCGCGCGGATTTTCTGCGGCAACATTGATTTTTAACCTAGGCGTTAAGCTTGGGCTTAAGCCTAATTATGATCGGGCTTAGTTAATTGGACCTTATTTCATTTTTTTTGGGCCAGGCTAGTCATTTTTGTGTTCTTGTGGTTGAATCAGTTATCCATAAGTGTTCTTCACGTTGATCCAACACGAAGATGGTTTTATTTATCGTTATTGCACTTCCTGTCGGGACAGGAGGCCAAAAATAGATGTCTATAGTTCCATAAATCACCCAAATAAATCATTTAATTTTATTTATGATAATAAAATAATAATCATATGTATCGCTCTCATAATTTTTTATTTTTTTATCGTATCCTATGTAGCGCTTTAAAAAACTAATCTTACGTGCCATATTCCTATTGCAGCGTTTTAAAAATATTTATCCTACGTGGGGTTTTTTTTAATTATATTCCTATGTACCACTTTAAAAACTAATCTTAAATGACATAATCCTATTGTAATGTTTTAAAAATATTAATCTTACATGGCGCTCTAATTATTTTTTAAAAATTAAAATCCTATGTGGCACTCTAAAATCTCGGGAAAAACTCCTCTTTATATATATATACTAATTTTGTTCCCGTGCGATGCTCGAGTTGTTTATTGAATTTTAAAATAAAACTTTATATCTAAAATATATATGTTACTTGAATTTTCTACTTATGGATTAATAATCACTTGACAAACGTATTTGTCCGTTTATGGATATTTTATGGATTAATAATCACTTGACAATCATACTTGTTTGTTTATGGGTATTTCGGGATTAATAATCACTTGATGACAATCTAAAAAAATTAGAAGTAATAATGTACAACCAAAAAGAACGGTTGTCTAAAGATGTGATCTCTATTCATTTCCTCTAAATTAAACATTCAAGGAAAGGCTGGTTGCATGTTAAAACTTAAGACAACAATTATATACTACGTAAGTACGTATAATAACATATCTCTTTGATTTTTTAATTTTTTCCTTTTGTACCTCTTTAGATCCGTCATTTGTATAGAAATATTGGTATTTTAATTGAAAATAAAATTCTACTCCAAAAGTTTTATTGAAATTAAAACTCTAAAATAACCTTTTTATCCTACTAAATCATCCAAATTTTATTGAAAATAAAACACTAAAAATAACTTTTTTATCCTATTCTACAAAACATATATTCAAATAAATCATAAATGTCATATTAATAATTAATTGTCACTTACGTGATGCAACACTTGGAGAAAAGTTGGAATGCCAAGAATCACTGTTTCGTGGTCTGGATGTCCGGGTTGTGTATTGAATTTTAAGGTAAATTATTTAACTATGTACAGAGTTTTAGAATATATCATTGATACAAAATTAGTTAGGAATTGTTGTGATTTGATGACAATTTAAATAATGCAGTAGGCATTTAATAACTGCTAATAATATTGGTGAAAATGGTTGATTTAAATTTTTTTAAAACAAATAGCAAATTAAGCTTGAAATGTTAGCCGGTAAAAAAAAATAAAATAAAAAAAGCTTGAACTATTAGAAATTTCTAAAAATTAGCCAAAAAATAAAGTAACAAAAAAAATAGCTATAAGCCCATTAGGTTTACCCAAATCCGAAACTTTGGGCTAGTGTGAACATTTCTTGACCCGTGACCTGAAGTGACTTGACCTGAAATAACTCGTGCCCCGACTCGATTAACAGTTCTACATAAAGTATATTCACTACTACATTTTTGACCTATTGCAACCCCCAATTCCGTTGCATTAGGCGTCAAAATCCGTGGCATTAGGCCTATTGCAACGGCCATGTACCGTGGCATATGCTGGCATTGCATTAGGCCTAATGCAACGGTATATGACACCTAATACCACGGCATCTATGATTCGTTGCGTTAGCTCAATATCTGATACAACGACATAAATTATCCGTGGCAATAGATTACTGACTAATAATTATGATGAAATTGGCACCTAATGCAACGGATGAAGCTAATACAACGATATATGGAGTACGTATCTACTGAAACGGTTTTATTATTATTATTATTATTATTATTATTATTATTATTATTATTATAAATATTTTTTTTTTTGGAATGGAACGTTAATATAATATTATATGAGTTAGTTATATTAGTTGTAAATCACTAATTAATAACTAAAAATCTAAATACACTAACAACATAAGCAAAAAATCATTAAATTTATATATAATAATTATAATGTTAATAAATACGTACATTACAAAATATTACTGGCTTGTTTTTGGTATGACACCCTACTAATAAACTAAAGTTATATAATTAATTTAATCGTCCAAAATACAAATTCCAACATATATATAAGCCGAATTTTCCAAATCTTCACAAACTAGAACTTAATAGAATAGGAGTCGCCAACATATTTGCACCATTTGTTAGATGACTAGTCGTCTAGTCACTATACTTCATCTCCATTTTTCTCGCCATCCACCTACACGTAAAATAAAATAAAATTAAAGAACTAAATAATAGAAAAATAATTTAACTAAATAATTTAACTAAATAATAGAATTGAATCAAGGTAACTCATAAAGCACAATAATTGTAGTACAGAGTATTCAATAACTACCTATTGCTTTTGACAGATTATAAGAAAGTGATGTGTGATGAATCAAGAGCAGACCGTACAACCAACACTGAAGGTGTACATAACACTATGAAGGAGAAGAATCATGACATGGAAACAGGGGGCCCTCAACAAGCAAACAACATTCATTAATACTCCACTAAGGGGGTGAGCAACATGGTAAGAGGAGGGACTGCTCTGCTATGACTATGGTAAGCTATTCATAAGTCTTACATAAGTTTCCATCTTCTTCTTTCCTTACAATAATAAAAAGTAATTTAAAACCAGTCCACAAACCTTATTTTCCCACCCAAATTAATCATGAACAACTTTTCAAATAAATAAACAGCAAGCTACTCCCTCCAGAGTTATTTACTCTGTATAATTTCTTTTGACAGTTTATATTTCTTCCATGAAACAATTTCACCCGATTTTCCGAGATACCAACAACAATATTATTTTTAAATATCAAGCCTAATAGTAGTAAAATAAATGTGACTATTGATAAAAATTGTACCATACTACCAAAAAGAGGAAAAAATAGAATGGAACCACTGATAAGAGAAAAACCATGAGGGGTACAATGATAAAAAAAGACAAACAAAGCATAAAAGAGGGGAGAAAATCAGTAAAATATATATGGCCATATATTAAGGTCCTCGACTACAGATTAGTTTGTTCAGTGAATAACAAGAAAGCCTAATAGATGTCCATGCTCAGTAATTGGGAAAAATCTGCATCTCTAATTATACTTCTTTTAGTAACAAAACAAAATCTTCTTTGTTTCTGACTAGTTTCCAAAACATTGACATCATGAAGAGTAAAATTACTTATAACCAATATTGAACATCAGTTTTAACCATTCCACAATTTCTAAGATGACAACTAACTACACTAGTTTAAGACTATGTTTTCTTCACCTGAAATGCTTTCTTAAAGTTTCAATAGACATAGAGATTAAGTATTATCCAAAACAAACCCAAATTGATTAATTATTCTAAGAAAACCAGACTACGCAACATTGATTAATTATTCTAAGAAAACCAGACTACGCAACAGACAAATAGACAATCACCAGCCATTTGAAAATAACTAGCAAGGAAAAGACTCGGCCAAAACTGAGCAGCATCAGTTGAGAATTATGTATGACTAAAACCAGACAATACTTACAAATACCCCAGTAATAATGACAGAAAAAGCATTGAAGATCCAATTAGCTAAGATAATACCCAGCAAGTAAGCTATTGAAACCTAATATATACCCACCTTTTTCATAGAGAATGATATATACCTAATGTAGGGAAATGTTGAATTCCAAATAATTTATACCCTTGCTACGATAAACCAAAGACTAGAGATAGTTTCCCACAATTCCAACCATTAGCTAAATTAATTCCGCATTCAAGAGCAACAATCCAACCAATTACAATCCAAGGATACCACAACACAAACTCCTCCCTAGCATCATATATACTTGAGTAACATACGAGTCAGAAGAATATCAATATCTGAGTTATTCCAAATTACCCTCACTAATATCAACTAAACCATAGCTCAACTGAAACAAATGCAGGTCCCAAAGGTGATTAGTTAGACCATACAACAATACCAAAACCGTAATCGAAAAGGCCAAAAGTATGGGGTCAGTTGCACGAACCAAGTCTTTTATCTTGGTTGTCTAAAAATATCCTTTTCCTCCATTCGCATTTATCTAATAATTGCAACCCTTAATCAAAGTCATAAAAACCAAAATCACCAATCAAAAAGTTGATGCAATTTCCAACAAACCCCATCAATTTCTAGGCCTGAATTCTAAGTTCAAATCATCAAATCCATAAAAGTATACTAGAGTACAATCACATTAAATTCAACAAAAAATATCAAACCCCGTAGCAAATCATTCTAAAAATTGCTTGAAAAAATAAGCTATTATACCTCACTGGTATTATTGGCTTAGAGAGTATTTTTTTATAAAAAATAAAAAATCATTGACCATTTGCTTGAAAATACACACGGTTTACAAAGGCTATGTAAAATCACAATAGCACTAAAAAAAACAAGATTCAGAAAAATAATTCGTAAACACAAAGAACTAAATAATTGCATTTATATGAAATTCCCCCAAAAAACCATTATACTCTAATACAATATTTAGTACTAGGTTTCAATAATTAAAAAAAAAATCAATATTGCTAAAAGAAACCCATTAAATTCGAGCAAAAACACCCCAAATTTCGAGCACAATATACACCAGAAAATTACAGTATTTTTTCTCATATAATTTGAGCAAAACCACTAGAAATTAGACCTAACATAGCCCAACAATGTATAGCATTTTCCCAGTAAAATTCGAGGAAAAAAATCCTGAAATTCGAACTCAAAGAATCATGTAATTCCATCTTTCATGGCCTCAAATACAAATTCCCAAAGACAGCAGTAAAAACTTCAAATTTAATTTATCAAAATGCAACAACAAAAATTTCAATTAATAAATCTCAGAAACGAAATTTCGTTGTATACTTTGAACTGAAATTCGAGATATCAGCCACAAGGAAGGGACATGCAAGATGAAAATGGGACTTCTCCACTAAAATTACGCCGCCTGAAGTTTGACCAACCAGCCGTCGCCTGAAGTTCGACCAACCAGCCACCGCTTAAGTGCCGCCTTCGTCTACTTCTTCAGATTTCTTAACTTAGTTTTCCTCTCAGAATTTTCAAGAAATTATTAGTAATTTTCCTCTCAGAATTTTTGAGTAATTTATGGCCTCAAAAATGGAGAATTGGCGAAAATTGAGGATTTGAAGTGTTTGAAATTGCTTAATTGATGTAATAGAAATTGGTAGTAAGAGAATTGCGGAAAATGTGAATTGGGGAAAATGGAAAATTGGGTAAAATGGTAGTACAAAATGTGAGAAAATGATAGTACAACTTATAGAGTTCTTTTGGTTTTCTATTTTTTTTTCCTTCTTTTTTTCCCTTGGAATAGTAACACGTGTAAGGGTTCAAAATATTTGGGCAAAAAAAGTAGAGGGAAGCTGAAATTTTCCTTACGCCTCCTACTCATAATCACATACCGTTGCATCAGCTTACCTTTTTGTTGAAATATCTAGGCTAATGCCACGGTTCGTTAGAGCCGTTGTAATAGCTCTACCTCTTAGAACATTAGTGCTGAATTCGTTGCATTAGCCTACTCTATTGCAACAGCAATTAAAATACCGTTGTATTAGCCTTTATTAGACCGTTGCATTTGATAAAAAATGTAGTAATGGTAATAAAATCATTTTAGTTGTGAAGCATTTTATTTCAATTGATTAGGATATATTATATATGAATGTTGTACGTTTTGAATTACTTCCATCTCTCCAAAACAAATTGTGATATAAAAATAAATTTATATAATAAATTATTTAATTGTTGTCTACGTGGCGTGACGTTTGGTGAAAAGTTGAAACACAAGTGTTACTGTTTCGTGATTTGGCTAAACTTATACTTTATTTTGTACCTGTAAATGATGTGTGTCATAAATGGCACACATTTGACGAGCATTTAGGTCATTTCTATTCTCTTTTCATAGCTTTCATGCTTAATAAGTGCTTAGTTTTATGCTTTGTTGCTTAGTTTTACCTTTCTTCTCTTATTTTGTAGCTTTTGTGCTTTTCGTTGGTTTTCTAGTCTTTTCTTCTTTATTTGCTCTATTTTCGTGGTTGTAGGTATTGGACGAGGTTCGGGTCGTGATTTTGGTGATCCATTATGGTGGAAGAGGCTTTAGGATCAAGTTCATGGAGTTTGGGAAGCTCAAGATGCAAAGAAGTGGAAGTTCCAAGTCTTGGTTCTTCTCTTGTGCTCCTTTCAAAGGAAGTGTGTGCCCTCAATATTAAGCCTTAGCTACTGCCTACCTTGTCCTCCATCACCATCATAAATCATGTGTGCACCCCTTGAGCTTGAAGAGTTGAAGATTCGAAGAAACCCAGCTGCGTGCGGCCGCACGCGCAGAATGTGCGGGCGCACACGAAGGATGTGCGGCCGCACACCATGGTTGTGCGGGCGCACATCCCCTGTTGTGTGGCCGCACCAACGTGGGTCTTTTCCGATCGGATTTTGACGATTTTCTCTCTCTTCTTATACCTATTTGAACCCAATTTTTGTAAGAAGTTTCATAATAGAATTAGATCATATTCTTAGCTTAGTTGAGAGCTTCTCTCTCTAGATTTAGGGGTTAGTTTTAGGAGTAGATTTTAGAGAGAGAAAGTGAAGAATTTCAATGGTGATTGAGAGATTGAAGATCCAATGGTGACAATTGTATTGGAGATCTACTCTATTATCAATGAGCATTTCTAAACTCTATCTCATTTATTGTTTTGTTTAGTATTCATGTTTAGATTGTTGATTTTGATTGTGTTTTGATGATTTGATGATTGATGTTTGATTAGAGTAATTGTTCTTCATTGATTGTTGATTCTTTGATTGTAGATTGTTGATTTCTTAGTTGTTGTTGAATTGATGATGTTGCTAGAATAGTTGTTTGGTTAGGGATTTGGTGAAGCCTGTATAATGTAATGAATTGATGTAGATTGGGGATTTTGATGGAGTTGATGATGTGATTAAATTGGTTAATTGATTATGTGCAAGTGTGTGTTTGATTTAGGCTTGATCACCCTTGTTATTCACACTAGATTGCATTGTAAGTTCACATTGATACGGACCATTGATTTGTGGCTTGCATTTACACGATTGAGGTGTCTTGTGATGTTTCCTAGCTAGAGTTTATCGTAGTTGACGCTAGTTAGACCTCTAGGAGAATAGCTTGATATGCTCTTTTGGTTGCATGATTGATTTTCCCTCACATTGCTTGACTTAGTCGACTTTCCATTCCAATTTGCATTGTTCATTGCTATTGTAAGTGAATCCTAATCCCTAGCTCTTATTTTTGTTTGGTTTCTTCGTTTTAGTAGTTGTTAGAGTCACCTTTTATCTCTTGTCTTCGACCTAGCTTAGGCATATAATTGGAAGCACTTAGGCATTACCGTTCCTTTGGGTTCGACCCTTGACTTACCTCTATACTTGTATTTAGGTTTGTTGAGTGTTTATAAATTTTGTTTGGCTTAGGGAGAATTAGTCCAACAACCTAGTTTTCCCCACGTCAAAATGGCGCCGTTGCCGGGGAACGGTGTCTATGTTTGAGTGTTTTTGATTGCTTGAGTCTAGGTCTTTGTGTATACTTTTCTTTTATTTGATTTTTGCTTGTTTTGTATAAAAATGGAAAATACCTCGTTTCCTCAATTTGAGAACGAGCCATTTGGGGTGTACTTTAATAGACTAGAGGACTTCATTAGTTACCATGGTTATGATCTTTGGGGGGCTTGTGAGATTTGTTATCATAATTTGACTAAGCAAACTAGAGACATTGTTGAAAGCATGTTTAATGGTAGATTTCGGGCATTGTCAATTGATGATGCTTGGGATTTTTATGTATGGTTTGCTAGAGATAGTTATAATCGTGGTCATGGTTGTTCAAATGCTTCTATTGATGATCGTTATGGTCCATGTTCCATGAATAATGAATCTTGCATGCCTTCTTGTGCCCCCATCCCCCATGTTAATGATGCCACTCATAACTCTAGTGTTGATCCTCATCACATGCTTGCTCATAATTCTTTTCCTCATTATGCTCCTCAACTCTCTTCACCTTTGAAAACCTTGGAGCCTAACATTGAGTCTTCTTATAATCAAATTGGTGGTTCTTTGAGAAAATTTGAGATGAATTCTAATTTGGAACCAAATGAGATGAGATATTTGGAGATTGTAAGAAGCCAAATGGAATTGTTGAAAAAGTTGGAAGAGAGCAATGAGGTTGTTTTTAGAAAGAATGAGGAGATAGAGAGTCAATTGTCATCAATATTGAATGTAAATGAAGTTTCTACTACTTTGGTAGATGTGGAAGAAGATGATGATGATTGTTTTGAGAGGCCTAAGGTGTGTGAGGAGGACATTAGAGAGCCTATGAGTGAGGAAAAGGGTGTAGAGATGGATGTCCCAAAAGAGAGTTTGCATTTTGAACCTCCTTCCCAATTTGAATTTTGTTCCATTGACCCTTTACATGGAGTTGAAGAGAAACTAAAATGGTTGACTTCTCTTAATTTTGAGGAAACATTAATTCAAGTTAAGAAGGATGTGACATTGCAATTTTTGAAGCGTGGAGAAGTTGTGAGGAGAGAGAGTGAGGATGAGAAGGATGAAGTAGTCTCCATGGGGGATTGGATGTTTGAGGGTGATGAGAACCAAGAGGTTTTGATTGTTGAAAAACCAATTGAAGAGTCCATTTTCCCACCCACCTCCCTTGATTGCAATTTCATCCCCCCATTCCTCAATTTTGAAGACCAACCTTCTTCCACCCCATCTCCTTTGCATGATGACCATGGTTTCTTTGAGGGTGAGGCCTTGAGCTTAGATGATTTTGATGAAGAAGAGGTTCCATGTGATAAGGTTGAGGAGGTAGAACCTACTTTGGATGATTGTGAAGATGAGAGTGAAGTGTTTGGTGAGGTTGAATCTCCAACTCCTATCTCAAATTTTCAACCATTGCCCTCCTCTTTCACCTTTGATGACCCTTTCTCTTCTACATTTTCCACCATTGAGATGGATGAGGCCTTTTTAGAGGGAGATTGTACTTCTAATGATTATTTTGAGCTACCTCCCAAGTTTGACCCTCAACCCTTTGATGAGCTTCCTTTGAACCTTGATCGTGATGTGAAGCTTTTGAGAGCTCTCTTAGGGTGTGAAGTTTGTGAGGAGGATGTGATTGAGAATGAGCTTGATTTGAATGATGATGAGTTGGAGGAGAACCCTTTGGATGTGAGTTCATTGGATGAGAGAGCTTGTGTGTCAATGGATAGTGGTGTAAGTGAGCAACCAATTCCTATTACTTCACCTTACACCTCATTTTCAAGAAAGCTTGATCTTGTTCCCTTTTATCCCATGTCATTACCTTCTTTTCTCATGTCCCCTCCTCTTGAAAAGCCTTTAGTCCCCCAAGTGCCTCATTTGATGACTTTTGAGGATGATGGTGGGATTTTCAACCAAAAATATTTTGTTGGGAAGAGTATGCCTTCTTCTTTTTCTTTAATTTCTCTTCCTTTTTCTTATATTCTTGTTTTTCCTTTTTCTCCTTCTTCTTCTTGGCATACTTCTTCTCAACACCATAGGTGTGCACTATGCTTGTTGCATGCCTTATTTTTGTCATGTGCATACTTGCTCTCATATGAAATGTGTAGTAGTGCATTTGACAAGCTCTTGCGATCTTTGCAATATTATTTTACTAGAGCGGTCAAGCTTGGACCTTAAGCAAGCCTTTCTCGGGAAGTAACCCGTGTTTTAGATTAGATTTTCCTTTTATTTTTAGAATAGATTTTCTCTCATGGAAATTTTTGTGTGCCTTTTGCTAGGTACATGACTTGATATACTTGGGTGCTTCGATTTGGATCAAGAATCAAGGAAGGTTGACTCTTATCTTTGCGAGCATATGGAAACAAGGTTTAATTCTTGAGAAATTAGCTTTGAAAGGTTTAAATTGGGTCATTTGCGGGTATTTACACCCACCTCAAATCCGGTAATATCTTTCTTTGCTCTTTCTCTAGTGGATGATGACTTGTTGGACATATGTTGGTTTGTTGGATTGATCTCCTTGTTTTCCCCTCCCATGGATTATATGATTTATGTTTGAGTGTATTGTCTCATTCAAGCTTGGGGGAGGGTATTCCATCATGTTTGGTGGGATGTTGATTCATATATGCTTTGCACCTTTGTATATGCTTTTCCATGTTTCTTATATTTTGAAAAACTCCAAAAAGATTTTTGTTTCTATCAAGGCAAATTTGCAATGTGTTTTGTTTTGTTCTTGCTTTGGACATAATAACATTTGGACTTGTATAATTGAATGCTTTTCTTCCTAAATGGTAATGGTGTGCACGGTTTGAGAGTACGCTTGGTTGATTCTAGGATAAAGCATGCTAAGGTAGTTGGTTAGAACTAGTGGGAACATGAAGCCGGATTCTACTTGTTTGTGGCATGTTTGGTAGTTGCTTCCTATAGTCGATTTGACGCCAATAGTGAGTTTTTGCTACAACCATGTGAGTTCTTTGTTTTTCAAGCCTTCTACCTATACTTGTATGAGCGGCATGGATCCTTGACTTCTTGCAAACCTAATCTTGAAACTTGACTCATAGATCTTGAATCCGAGACCGAACCATTTAGGGAGGACAAAGGCACCTTTTTCGGGGTGGTATTTTTCATTTTTAGGATAGTTTTATTCATTTTCTTTATTTTTGGGTTTACATTTGCCTTCTTGCAACCATTTGAGCCTTATACTTTCTTTTCAAGCCACATCTTTAGATATTTGGCCTCTTGTTTCATTTTCTTTCTTTTCTTGGTTTTTGTGAAGCAATTGATCATATTTGATGGAGTTTGTGGTGAAGAAGTTGAAATGTTTGGTTCTAATGATAGCAAGATTGTGTGATTTCTTCCTTGTGAATAATGGCAAATGAGTATGAGTAAAAGCCGTCCTACATTATAAAAGGCATGGACAAATTAGTGCAAAATCGAAAAAGCCGTCCAAAGTAAAAAGAGGCAAGGACAAAGCATTATTGAAAAAAAAAGAAGAAAAAAAAGGTGAAAAATGAAAAATTCAAAAAATATTTTGATGTGAGTTTTCTCCCTTTTTGAGCATTGAGGACAATGCTCCATTTAAGCTTGGGGGGAAGCGTTCTCACGCTTTTTGTGTATATGTTTGTGTATATGTTTGTGGTTTATAGCTTTGAATAAGCTTGGGGAGTATTTTTGTTTGGATTGGTGTCTACTTGATTGTGATTCTAAGAAAGGGCCCGTTCTTTGCTTCACTTTTAGGAAAACCACCAAATTTTAAATTTTAGCCTACCTTCACCCTTTTGCCTTAACGTTACAACCTTGGGGAAAGACCTTTTGACCTAAATGGTTGAGTCATTCATCGGTGGAGAGGAATGTGAGTTTTAGGAATAGGGAGAGGGGATGCAAAAGTCAAGATGTCGAGTAGCCTAAAAATTCTCTTTTTCCGGTTCCTTCGTGGAATCATTAGGATGCTCACTTGAGGTCGATTTGAAGCTATTAGGAAGAACGCGGTAAGATTGTTTGGGATGAAAGTGGATTGTGAAAGCTAGTTCCTATGCTTAGCATATTTATGTTTCAATCAACCTTGGGTATCTTGGAACGTGCACTCCCTTACTTGTTTAGAAAGATTTGCATCCACTTGTGCTTGTACATTTGCAAAAGTCCTTTCATGAACATTTGTTTGCTTTTCTTGTATTTTGTTTTATTTTTCATGCTTTGCCTTGTTTGTTTTATTATGAGAGTTATGGGTCAAACTCTTAGGATACCCTTACGAGACCTCACTCGTCCTCATAGGCGACTTTGGGGTTTAAAGGGCTTGTTGTAGCTAAAAACAACCGTGATTCCTACGAAAGTGAGTTAGTGTATATTCTCATCTCGTCTTTTCTTTAGTTTGTTTTTTTTAAGCTCGTCATTTCCACTCCCTTAGTTTTGTTTTGCTCGAGGACGAGCAAAAGGTAAGCTTGGGGGTATTTGATGTGTGTCATAAATGGCACACATTTGACGAGCATTTAGGTCATTTCTATTCTCTTTTCATAGCTTTCATGCTTAATAAGTGCTTAGTTTTATGCTTTGTTGCTTAGTTTTACCTTTCTTCTCTTATTTTGTAGCTTTTGTGCTTTTCGTTGGTTTTCTAGTCTTTTCTTCTTTATTTGCTCTATTTTCGTGGTTGTAGGTATTGGACGAGGTTCGGGTCGTGATTTTGGTAATCCAATATGGTGGAAGAGGCTTTAGGATCAAGTTCATGGAGTTTGGGAAGCTCAAGATGCAAAGAAGTGGAAGTTCCAAGTCTTGGTTCTTCTCTTGTGCTCCTTTCAAAGGAAGTGTGTGCCCTCAATATTAAGCCTTAGCTACTGCCTACCTTGTCCTCCATCACCATCATAAATCATGTGTGCACCCCTTGAGCTTGAAGAGTTGAAGATTCGAAGAAACCCAGCTGCGTGCGGCCGCACGCGCAGAATGTGCGGGCGCACACGAAGGATGTGCGGCCGCACACCATGGTTGTGCGGGCGCACATCCCCTGTTGTGTGGCCGCACCAACGTGGGTCTTTTCCGATCGGATTTTGACGATTTTCTCTCTCTTCTTATACCTATTTGAACCCAATTTTTGTAAGAAGTTTCATAATAGAATTAGATCATATTCTTAGCTTAGTTGAGAGCTTCTCTCTCTAGATTTAGGGGTTAGTTTTAGGAGTAGATTTTAGAGAGAGAAAGTGAAGAATTTCAATGGTGATTGAGAGATTGAAGATCCAATGGTGACAATTGTATTGGAGATCTACTCTATTATCAATGAGCATTTCTAAACTCTATCTCATTTATTGTTTTGTTTAGTATTCATGTTTAGATTGTTGATTTTGATTGTGTTTTGATGATTTGATGATTGATGTTTGATTAGAGTAATTGTTCTTCATTGATTGTTGATTCTTTGATTGTAGATTGTTGATTTCTTAGTTGTTGTTGAATTGATGATGTTGCTAGAATAGTTGTTTGGTTAGGGATTTGGTGAAGCCTGTATAATGTAATGAATTGATGTAGATTGGGGATTTTGATGGAGTTGATGATGTGATTAAATTGGTTAATTGATTATGTGCAAGTGTGTGTTTGATTTAGGCTTGATCACCCTTGTTATTCACACTAGATTGCATTGTAAGTTCACATTGATACGGACCATTGATTTGTGGCTTGCATTTACACGATTGAGGTGTCTTGTGATGTTTCCTAGCTAGAGTTTATCGTAGTTGACGCTAGTTAGACCTCTAGGAGAATAGCTTGATATGCTCTTTTGGTTGCATGATTGATTTTCCCTCACATTGCTTGACTTAGTCGACTTTCCATTCCAATTTGCATTGTTCATTGCTATTGTAAGTGAATCCTAATCCCTAGCTCTTATTTTTGTTTGGTTTCTTCGTTTTAGTAGTTGTTAGAGTCACCTTTTATCTCTTGTCTTCGACCTAGCTTAGGCATATAATTGGAAGCACTTAGGCATTACCGTTCCTTTGGGTTCGACCCTTGACTTACCTCTATACTTGTATTTAGGTTTGTTGAGTGTTTATAAATTTTGTTTGGCTTAGGGAGAATTAGTCCAACGACCTAGTTTTCCCACGTCAGTAAAATATAGGTATTTTAACATTATTAAAACACTAAACCAACAATTTTATCCTATAAATCTTTCAAAATTTTATTGAAAATAAAACTTAAACTAATTTTTTTTTAATGCTACAAAATCTATACTTTTTTATTCATAAAAAATATATCCAATTAAATCCTACGTGTCATACTACTATTTGATTGTTCCTACGTGGTGTGACACTTGGCGAAAAGTTAAAATGCCAAGTGTCACTGTCTCGTGACCTGGATAAAAGTTTAGCTTTACATATTAGTGTGGACACCAACTTGTGTCTCACCAAAAACCAAACCTAGTGATGAGTACTTTTCACGTCATTAATTATCGAACGAAGTGAAATGTGAAAGAATCTCGTGATTCCTCTGTTTTTAAAAGTATTTCTTTCTCTTTTCGAAAATCCTTCTTTTCGTACTCTATTTATGAAAAATGTCCAATAAAATTTAATTTGGTCTATGATATATGGGTCCAATAATTGTGTAGTTGGATGGGGCTCGAAAAGAGCTTTTCAACGATATATTGTAAGCCCAATTCCGATGAATAATGAGTAAGTTACGGCCTAAATACTAAATTGGATCTTAAATAAGTTTTGTGGGCGACCTAATGATAAAGTGGAGGGTCCATTAAATATCATTTTTAAAGTCATTAGGAATTACTTTAATTTTCTAGAATAGTCTAGAAGGTTATTTTAATTTCTAAAGAGATTAGGATTAATAATTATATTTTTATACTTCCTCTGTTTTTTTTTTTTTTTTTTTTTTTTTTTTTTTTTTTTTTATTATTGCACCATAGGGGTTGGGTACAAATATTTTGGTAGTGGAAAAAAGTAAGAGAGAGAAAGGTAAAAATATAAAATTGCCCATGTGACATATTGATAAACTAAAAAGTAAGTGTGAAAAAGTAAGGGTATGTTGGGTATTTGTAATGTGAACACAAATAATTTTTTTCTAAAGAGGAAATGGTGCAATATTTGTGAAACTTCCTAAAAAGGCAAGTGGTGCAATAATAAAATAATGAAGGAAGTATATATTTTAGAAAAGATAAATAATTTATTTGAAATAAAACAAGTGTTTTAAAAAGATTTAATCTGTTTTTAAGATAAAAGTATGGACTCTAATTACCTAGTTGTATTGGAAAAAGGACTCCGTACGACAAATTTTATCACGCAGCACCATCGCGCTGCGACAGGTCCATTGTGCCGCGATAGGCTTGTCGCGTCGCGATGGGAGTAGTTTTACTTCGATTGGAATTCAATCTTTTCTGATCATTTCCGGATGTTTTTCTCTATAAATATGGTTGTATTTCCCTATTTCTTATCATCAACAATCATCTTTCTATACTCTCTCTCTCAAAGCTAGAAGCTTATTCTTTCTTTCTCCCTCTTTCTAAGCCTTGCCCCTTTTCAAACACCACTCCTCCATCACGAGACTTAGACACACCTAGCCAAGCTCAAAGTTGCCTTCGCCCTAAACGTGAAAGGTTGATAATTTCTAAAGGTTTGGTCCCAAATCCCTATTTCAGTTATTTAAATTAATTGTTGGATTTAATATTTTCCTTGAAGTTACTAATGTGTGTATTGTTTTGATAGAAAGAGATACGAGACAACAAAGTAAGTAGTTTTATTGCTCTATTTCTTTAGGAACCATCCTTAGATTATTTTAATTCCTAGTATCATGTTTAGGGTATTAACTAATATTTCTAATATCATGTATGTTTCTGGTATCATGCTTAGGCTGCTTCCTATTTCTTCTATCATGTTAGTATCATGTTAGGGATAAATTTTTGATCTTTATTGTTTAGCGACATGCTAGGATTTGTTATTAATCTTGTTAGTATCATGCCTAGGATCTTGCTAATATTATTATGCTTTGATGAGATTGAGATTATTATGATAATGATGACTTGTTGTATCAATAATTATTATGTTGCTTGGTATATTATTGTTATTGCTTGATCACGCTCTCTCTTGCAGGTTTAAAGGAATTTGTACTTGAAATCACATTTGATAGGATAATTAATAATTTTATTTAGGCTAATATGATTTTAATTCAATTGATCGCCAATAATAGTTTTATTTGTGCATTAATATTCAACCAATATAGATTAAACAGTTTTAGGATTAATATAATGATTGTATGTTAGTCGAAAAGCGCACATAAATATGAGAAGAATAAAGTAGAGGCCTATTTTTAGGGTAGGTTCAATCTCTTCTAGGTTGGATTTGTTCCTTCATCCCTGAATATCCAATCATGGTTCAGGATCACTATGGAGTTAGCTATCTCATGGATCGTGAAGAGGTGTAACCTTCACCCTGTGAACGGTTTACAATTTCCTAAAACTTGTTGGCGACTCTTTTGCTCTAGCTTACTTTTCTTTGGACGCCACCATAATTAAGTGTATGATCACAGTGGGGCTCAATTCTTAGATGGTTGAAATATTCCCTACAGTTTTTGGCGACTCCAATGGTGAGGATTTCTATTTTAATTCCTAAAATTTATTTTGGCAATAATTTAGAATGAGTGGATGAGACTCGAAAAGTTCTAAGTATTCATGTGCGTAATTTTGATTGACATTATTGGCATAAGCATAAAAAGGTCCGCATTGGAAAGACCATCCATAATGCGTAAAAAACATAAGCTTTTTACACGTAGGAAATTTGGGAAATATCTTTCACAACTAGAACTGGAAAAAACGCTACGAAAATCAAAAAGTTCTAAGAACACATAAAACTGTTGAGGCATGTAGGAAGTGTCGTTGAGATAACAGAGCCCATTGCATTGCGATGGCTCTGTCGCAACGCGATAACAATATCGCGGCGCGTCAGGGCCATCTCCTTGCGATGGTCCCTGTTTTCTTGCGCCATGTTCTTCCAATATTGAGCCAGACGTCTGCCTTCTTGCTTTGGCCGGTTCTAGTACTGTTTGGGCAATTTTACTTCCTAATTGAGTTTTTTCCCTCTTTTCTGAAACCCATATGTGTTCTACATATGGCCATAACCCCGTGGGAGTTCACGCTCCATCTACCCAATCGAACGCTCATTGCAACGAAGGGTACATCCGAGTTTGTGAATTCACCAAACCATGGAAGCAAGTTTAACTTGCGAGGTCCCATCCATACACGCCAACCCTTCCAAAGGTAAGACTTCCACGCGATGCATCAGGACTCATAATCATGGACCCTCTTTGACTACCATAATCCTTGAACTTTAGAGAACTAGAGCCATTGTTAGGTTGCAAACTCATTGCATCATATTATGCTTATTTGACTACTTGTGCATCTCTTGTTTGAGCATAGCTTGTATGTGTTTACACTAACCGTTTATTTGACTTGTGTTTGAGTCTAAATAAACTGACTAATGACTATATAAGACTTTGCTTAATCAACTAATTAATGACTAATAAAAGTTTAATAAAGCTGAATAAACATGACTTAGCATGACCATAGGCTTGTCTCTTTTAAAGTGGAACACTGGAAACAGGTTTGGACTAGCGTTTTAGTAATGACGTGAAGGTATGGCCTGTGGTGTGACACGCAAGTGTCCATCGCGACGCGATAGCAATATCACGCTGCGATGGCTCTGGCGCGACGTGACAATGCCATTGTTTGTGCGATGGTCCAGTTTTCTGCTTGAGTCTTCGTGCCAAGTCCGGTTAATCACTTTATTATTAACCGAAGTCGTATTCAGTCCTTAATTGAGTCTAGTCACATAGTCCCATGGTCTTACACAAGTGTCAAGCATACCACTTTCACTCACAATTTAAAGCACACACTTTATGTATGTTTCACTATGACCATGTATAGAGAGTCTTGTGTGTGCGTGTTTTACGTTATTTTTTTAAGGGGGTAAGTTGGATATTAATCCTCCCATCAACTTGATCCCCCTTTTCTGACAATGATTTACCTCCTGAAAGTGATAAGCGCAATAAAGCCTTGAACCTCACAGTCGTTTGCAAAAGGATGAACGTTCCAATGACCCTCGTAGATAATGGGCCGGCAATTAATGTTTAACCACTTCGAATCGCGAGAATGTTAGGAATAAGAGATGAGGAATTGTCCCCATCAACACAAGGCATAAGAGGTTACGATAACACTCGTCGTCAAGCTCTTGGGATTATCACTATGAATGTCACGACGGGAGTCATTGAGCATGCTACTACTTTTCAAGCAGTAGATATTAAGGCTTCTTTCAACATCTTGTTGGGACGCCCTTGGCTTCACGACCTTAAGGTCGTCCCTTCATCCCTCCACCAACAAGTCAAGGCTATAGTTGGAGGAGTTCCTGTCACCATCGATGCTTCCCCTATGAGGATCAAAGCAATTGATAAGCCAATCATAAATGTAGGGCACGATGAAAACGATGAAGATTTATGGGGCTTTAATGCCGAAGAGGTCTCTTTTATTGAGGAAGATGAAAAGACCCCACTTCGCTACGACCTCTATTCAAACATGATAGTTAACGCTATTCTCAGAAAACAAGGGCACTTTCCCGGAATGACTCTAGGAAAGAAGAAAGGAATAGCGAAGCAAATGAGACTGCCTGGCCTCCTTAAATTAGATACTTTTGGACTTGATTTTGAACCGATTTCGGAAGAATATAAGCGAGCACAAGAAAAATTCAACGCACGGAGAAATGCTCGCACCTAGAAAAAGGCTATTCCAATGGATCACTATCCCCTTACTCTAAATGGACAATTCATAAAAGAGGGTGAAGATTATCCATGCCACGAATTCCCTGAACCGTTTTTCAATGATGGGATAAGACAACCAAGGTTCGAGATATTCTTGGACTGTAATTTCTTAGATAAGATCCCAACTCCCATCTACAAGGAATAAGCACCTCCGTGCTTTGACTTCAATGTTATGGGTCTCCTCTTTGGGTATGAGAAAAATGAGCCTAAGTGTAGGCTTCGTTTGAAGTACGCCTACGTTAAACATGTGTGAATATGCTTGGCACTCATAGGAAGTGGGAATTGACGTATACGATTAGGGACAAATAAAGTAGGGAGCCGCCAACAAGTTTTAAGGAACTTGTAAACTGTTCACGGATCATTTAAGGCAACCACGAATAAAGGGACAACGATAGGCAACAACGATTGACCCGTGAAGGTTACACCCCATTCATAATTCATGAGATTACTAACTCCATATGGTTCGGAACCACAAAAGGAGGATCGGGGATGATGGTACGAAGTGAGTCATGAAGTCACATTCCCTCGTATTGGCCTGTACTCGATTCTTATAGTGAAAAGTATTCCATGTGATCTCAAACGCATGCAAACAAAGATTCAATTTGCTCCAAACTATAATTATGCTAAATTGGTTGAATATTAATGCAACATATAATTCTAAAATATTGTGATCATTTGATTAAACAACAAGATTAAAAAGGATCCTAAACAGGTTGTCCAAATTATCTTATTAGTCGTGATTTTCAATTACATATTCCCTTTAAACATGCAATATGGTGATCAATAATAACAATAAAATAAACATTAATATTACGAAGCAATTTAACCATAATAACATTAGTCAAATCAAATATAAACCTAATCATGATACTAGCAATATTAAAATAAAATAAGTAATTAAATTAATTAATTACTCACATTTCATGCGCTCCTTTAAATTGCTATATCATGAATAAATTGTTAGTAACTTCAATAAAAATATTAATCAAATGGAAATTAAATTAAATAAAAGTAGAGTTGATTTGGTCCAAACCCTCAGTTAATTCTACCTTTCACGCCTTGGTTAAAGGACGGAACCTCGGGTTAAGTATGGACTCCTTGGAGTGCTTAGGGGAAGTATTATAGAAGAATAAGGTGGCTAGGGTTTAGGCTAAAGCAAGAGAGAGAGAGAATAAAATGATTGTTGGTGTAGAGGAGAGAGAATAATTTTTTGGTGTCTCGAAACTGAGGAAATCAGGTTTGTATTTATAGAGGAGACGAGCAGGGGGATGCACGGAACCCTAGAAGAGATAAGAGCTGCAGAAAAAACCCTTATTGGGCACTGTGACACGTTACGGGGCACCGTGTCACGGTATTGTCCACCATGGCGCAGCATAGAGCACCGTGTTGCGGTGCACAATTCGGCCCAAAAAAGTCCAGATTCATAAAGCGCGTAAAGAAAACATAGAGAAGACACGTGAAAGCACCGTGTCACGGTATGTGTACCGCGACAAAACACTAGTCCACCGTGGCATGGTATAGCCGTGTCGTGGTGTACAGATTGCCTAAAAATGCGTCCAGATTCATAAGTGCGTGAGAAAAAACGCAGAATAGACACGGGAAAGCACCGTGTCATGGTATGTGTACTGTAAAACGGCGCAAAATACCGTGTCACAGTACCAGGCACCGTGACACGTCAGCAATTGCCGCGACGCGGCAATTTAGTTATTGCGCGGTAATTCCAGTTTTTTTTACGCATTTTTAAAACTATAATAACTTTTGATCTGTAACTCGGAATAAGGCATATAATATAGAATTGGAAAGCTTATCAAGTCTAATTTGCAACCCAATTAAAATAAGGTCAAAATAATTTGTAGATTTTAAGATATGGACGTTTTAGTGAAAGGGTGTTGGTTTTGGCCGAGTTTAGTATTTTGCTTATATCTTCTTCGTTTTAAATCGGAATTTGGGTTATGATATATTGTTGGAAAGATTATTTCAAGGCCTATCCAACCAAATAATAATTGGATCAAAATTATTGGGCCATAAAATCATTTCAGCTCGGTTTTTTGATATGGATACGAAAAGTGGAAAGTAAGTTATGGTGTGGGGAAATGGGCTAAGAATTTAGTTGGTTTATGAAATATGTTGAATAGAAATATGGATTAAGCACTCTAAAGATTAGATACTCAGCCCAACCAATAATGGCGGTGAAAGGTTGTTCATCATTAGGCTTTGTTTTGGGGAGACATTTTCAGGTGTCTACACTAAGCGTGTCGACGACAATTCTGCGCTTATCCAAACGGTATTACAAAATGAAGACTTTGATCCTACAAAACTTATTACTCCGGCAGAGGGATTAGTTAAGGGATGGCGAAAGACTGTGAAGGTGACTACACCAAGTGGAAGAAGAATCTCCATCACTACAAGACAAGGACCAATGTTCGATGAGTCTGAGTTTGAGTCTGAGTCTGAATTCAAGTCTTCTATAGTCGAGTCTTCTAAATCTTCTATAGTTGTGTCTCCTTCTATCTCTCCTAGTTTAGAACCTACTCCTAGGATAGTTAGTAGTCAAGTCCCAACGGACGTATCTATTTTCGATGTAATGGTTTTAGAATTTAATAACATGTCTTCTTTCGCTTACCTCTCGTGTCATTCTCTCACCCAAGATGATGAGCATTGCTTTGCTAACAATGAAAACGATAAAGAAATAATTAAAGTAGTGGAAACACTTGAAAATAAAACACTGATAATTGAAGACACCGAAACGGTTAACATTTCATAGGATTCAACTATTAAAAGAGAAGTTAAAATTGGTTAAACCCTTAATCAAGAGGAAAGAACTGATTTAATAAATCTATTGAAAGAATACATCGATGTTTTCGCTTGGTCATATGAAGATATGCTAGGAATAAATAGAGAAATTGCTTAACACACTATACCACTAATTCTAGGAATGAAACTTGTAAAACAAAAGTTACATCGAATGAAACTCAACGTAGCTCTTAAGATAAAAGAAGAAGTGCAAAAACAAATAACTGCAAGTTTTATCAAGGTATCTAAATACCCCGTATGGGTCGCAAATGTGCTACCAGTTCCTAAGAAGGATGGTAGGGTAATAATGTGTGTCGACTACAGAAATCTAAATAAGGCAAGTCCAAATGATGACTTACCTTTACCATACATCGACATTCTAGTAGATAATACAGCGAATCACGCGCTTCTCTTGTTTATGTATGGATACGCAAGATATAACTAGATTCTCATGGCTGAAGAAGACATGGAAAAGACTACATTTATAACACCTTGGGGCACTTACTGTAACATGGTGATGCCATTTGGGTTGGAAAATGCGGGTGCTACTTACCAAAGAGTAGTGACTGCTTTACTCCATGACATGATGCATAAAGAGGTTTAAGTATATGTAGACGATATGATTGTAAAATCAAAGGGCCGTCCAGGACACCAAATAGCCTTAAGGAAATTCTTTGAGAGATTTAGAAAATATAACATGAGGCTAAACCCAGCCAAGTGTGCATTTGGAGTCACCTTAGGAAAACTTTTAGGCTATGTCATTAGCTCTATAGGAATAAAGATAGATCCTACCAAGATCAAGGCAATCATGTCAATGCCACCGCCCAAAACTGAGAAGCAGATTCGAGGATTTATTGGGCGGTTGCAATATATAAGTAGGTTCATATCTAAACTCACTACGATATGTGAACCAATATTCAAGAAGCTCAAAAAGAATGTACCAGTAATATGGGACGACGAGTGTCAAAAAGCCTTTGATAAAATCAAAGCCTACTTGCTAATCCTCCTGTATTAGCACCCGCGCTTCCAGGAATCTCTCTTCGGTTATACCTAATAGTTACCAAAGAAACAATGGGAGCTATGCTAGCACAAGAAGTAGAACATAAAGAAAACACCATCTACTATTTAAGCAAAAAGATGCTCAAGTATGAAGTTCGCTACACATGCTTGTTCCTAAACAAAGCAACAAATAAATAAATCAAAACTTCACCCCCAAATACAATTTAATTCAATAAACACAATTCAAGGTAAATCTGACAAATATGTATCAAAGTCAACCAATCAAATCCATCCAACTACCAATCTTCCCTAACAATTGTCAAATAGAGCAAACCACAAGAGCATATAGAAATCAAGACTGGTGCTCACACACTTAACTCTCATTTATGTGTCAAGTAAAAGATGTACTCAATCACTCTCTGTCCCAACTCCTTTATGTGAACAATGCCCTCCCAACTCACGCACTCATGTGTTTAAAAGACATTCACTCAACCTAAATAGTCGACTCGGAATATATCAAATCATTCTTTGCATTGATAAGCAACTAATTTCACATTCACACAACTTTATGCACAAAGGTCGGAAGGTCTTTAAAGCTTGTAATGTAAGGCTAGGGTAATGGGTTGGAAATATTTGGAAAAATGTGAGAGTAAAGCTATGCTTAAGGGAGCCAAAATCCTAATAAATCAAACCAAGGTCAAAAATAAATAATGGCCAAATCATCTCCAACACAACTCAACTCTATAAAAATTACCAAACAAACCAATTCAATATTAACAATATTTTCAATACTTACAACTTCACTCATAAAAATATAATATTATAGAACTTGATTTCTTTTGATTTTTTTTTTCTTTTGAACAACCTTCAATTAGAACACTTGAACATTGAAACAATTTTTTTTTCTTTTGCTTTTTTTTCTTCTTTTTATCTCACATTGGAATTTTTTTTTCAACTTTTGAACAACTTTCAATTTTTTTCAATCACAAGATAAAAAGAACAAATTTCTCCTCTTATTCACCCACATTGTGCAAATTATGTGCACACTACAACTCCCTCACCTCACTAACTAATAGCTCACCCAAGCCAAGCTTGGGACTAGTAACTAATGGGGTTTAAATAGGTTTGTAATGTGGCTAAATAAACAATAAAAGGGCACAAGCAACAACATGGGTAGCAAGAAGGGAACAAATGTATCTAATATTGTCTGAAGGCCACCTAAAAGAATAAACGCCTTCGTCCTCCTCAATGTGCATAATAATGAGTCATAGAAACATTACTCAAAGTTAAAAATCAATACTCAACTTCATTGACATACCAGGAACTAACACACATTCCTAACCAAATCAACTAGTCAAGCATTATATTCACAAGTAGTTGGGAAAAATTGACTCATGTTAAGGTTTCAAGGCAATCAAACATCAATTCATGATCAACTAATCCACAATATTTAACATCATATACCAAGAATCAAAACAATTTTGAAAAATTTTCATCAAGGAGCACAGGGAAGCATGATTTATAATTCATTGGAAAGTATTTTTGGATTTTTTTGAATTTTTTTAAAGCAATAAAAATCTAAACTAAGAAAGAAAAAAAAAATCTATTCTAAACACACCAAAAGGAAAAAAATAAATAAATAAAAAGAGTGAGGGTGAAAGATATACCATGTGTACACAAGAACCTCCCCCCAAGCTAAATCAGACAATGTCCTCATTGTCTTAAAGGGAAGCTAGTAGTCAAGGTGACTACTACTCATCATCATCGCCGCATCAATTTCACCAAAGCCTCGAGGATTGCAATGCATCTCTTTGGAACAAATTTGGGCAAGAGTGAAACAAAGTGTTAGTGGGAAAAAGATTAAAATTAAGTCAGGTGCACTATTCTGATTATACATTTTGATATATAAATCATAATGAAGTGATTCTAATTGGGTTGGAAAGTAGACTTGAAGAGCTTTCCAATGATAGGTCACACGCCAAAATTCGATTAGAACCACAAAAGTTATGGCCTGTCGAAGTTGACGAATTATGCTGACACGTACCCGCGCCCGATCGGGCCGAGCTCTGCGCGGTCGAACCCGAGTGTAATTCAGCTTATTCTTCTGCTTTTAAATCAGCCTTCTAGATCAAAATATAAACAAAAAAAAACTCCCATAAGCATAAGATACACTTTCTTTACCTCTCTAAAACAAAATAAAAAGAAAACACACAAAAAAGGAAAAGACTAAACTAGAAAGCAAAAAAATACGGGTTGCCTCCCGCAAAGCGCTAGTTTATCAAGGTCCCGCTCGACCATACTCCTTCTCTCAATCGGAAGAATTCAATGCCTTGAGTAACTTATCAAACACTCCTGTAAATATTTCATTAAGCACTGAATAGGGCTTAATTGCAAGCACACTTATCTTTAGATAGAAAAAATTAGGAGCACATAAAGAAAACTCAAGATAAAAGGAAAAGTTAAGAGATGAAAATACACCACAACCTTCTACTTCCTCCGCTAAAAATTTAGAATTAATAGAACGACCATGGAGGTAGTCATTGTCTTTATCAATGACTCGAAAATTTTACCCTCACAAATAACCTCATCATTAACAAAGGAATTTTCAACAACCGTTTCTACAACTAATGATTTTTCAATCATCGATTCGTCAACCAATGACTTTTCAACCACAAATTCTATAGCGGGTTCTTCATCCTTAATAGTACTCTTATTATTATAGTGTCCATAGACTTTTTCATCAAGAGCCTTCCAATAACTCTGGTTTAAAACTACTCGTTTCCGAATATGATCATGTGTATATGGAAAGACTCTAAAATCATCCGGAGCACGCACGAAAAACTCACTATAAGGGCATTCAGGATTTTCATGACAAAGACGATATTGACAACAACAATAGTCAGGTGCTGCATAAAAATCATATAATTCTTGTAGTGGCGTAAGCATGGATATTTTCAACTCATAAGGAACAAAAAAATAAAATAGACTCTAATAATAATTAAAAATAAAAATAAAACCGTTTCCCTGGCAACGACGCCAAATTTTGACAGGCTAAAGTCGTATCACCCAATCAAAAGTAATTCCTAAAATCACTAACTAAAATAGATAGGGAAGTAGGGTTGAATCCACAGGGAAACAATGTTCTTTTATTCCTAATAAATTATTTTAATCTAAATTATCAAGGAGCCAAATTATTTTTATGAGAATTAAACTAAGGAGAATAAATAAACTAAAGCAAATTAAATTAGGGAGAAATCAATAAATCAAAGCCTAGGGTATAGGTTCACCAATAAATAATAGTCTAGGGTAAAACATAACAATCAATCATCAATGCCTAAATTAATCAGATCATAAATGACTTTCGCTACGTATTACAATCACAGAATTAATCTACCGGTATTAAATCGCATCTCTCGAATCTTGACTTAACCATTTATAAATTAACCTGCTTATTGAAACTAAGTTTAAACATCAATTCTCATCTCTCGAATCTTGAATCAATATTGCATAACTCATACAATTAAACCTGGCCAAATCTTATTGCATAATATTAAATCAATCAATAGGAAATCAATCCAACACATTAACAATCAACAATAATAAATCATCCCTTCATATTATTTATGGATCTCCATAAACCCTAGAAATAAAACTACTCGTGCATAATTAAATCTAAACTAATCAAAACAATAAAAGAGAGCATGATTAAAAGCAATAAAATAAGACTAGAATTATACGGAGAAATTACAAATATCTGAAAGAATACGAATGAACTAACAAAAAATAAAAACAAAAAATCTGACAAAACTTAACAACTAAAACTAAAGAACTAATTTAAAAGAAAAAACAAAATAATAAAAGCTAACCTCTCCTACGTCTACTACTCCAGTTAAATAGGAAAAGAAAAAGAAAGATTATTCAAGGTCAACTTTTATTCCTAGTCAAACTAGGACTAGAGAAACTAATTATAACAAGAAGTTGCGTGAAAGCTGCGTGAGTTGGGTATAATCCTCCCAAACTGACAATGCCCAAAACAGCAGGCCCAACTTCACAAACCCAAGTTAGTTCACAGTATACAGAACTTCCACCCAGTAACACGCTCACCCGATCGGACATTGGGCTTTAAAGATGGACCTTGTTCACTTGGCCCAAATTCTCAATTAGCTTGGTCCGTATTTTTTGCGGGAATATTGGACCTCTTTCACATAATCAAGCTCTTAATAACCGAACTAAATTTCTTGGTGTAGGTACCTAGTTATGTCTCCCAAAAAACAAACCCAGTGATGAATATTTTTCACGTCATTTGATTATCGAGCAAGGTGAAATGTGAAAAGTCTTGTGATGCGGTTGTTTTAATAAAAATCTTTCTTTCTGTTTTCGAAAATGTGCTCTATTTATGAAAATAGCCAGTTTAATTTAGTTTGGTCCATGATAAGGGTCCAATAATGGTGTAGTTGGATGGGGCTTGAAAAGACCTTTTCAAAGATATATTATAGGCCCAATTCCGATGAATAATGAGGAAGTTATGGCCAAAATACTAAAATGGGCCCAAATCGGATTTTACCTACGGCCCAATGATCATGTGGAGGGTCCAAAGGTTTAATCCTATTCCTAAACTAATTAAGATTAATTAGAAGCTTCTATAAGTTTCTAAAAGATCTTAATTATCCTTTTTTGAAAAGATAAGATCAAAGAATTCTGAATTGAATAAAACTTCTTTTTTTGAGAGTCCTTGTTTTGTGCGAAATGGAAGATGTTCATATATTATTTTTGTGCCTCATATTTTTTTATCTAAAACTTTTATTCTTAGATAGATATTGAAATTATCTTTCCAATGATATATTATAATATTAATTCCGAGTTATAATGAAAAAGATATTAAAGAAATATGAAACAATATCCAAAACTAACACCCTTGCACTATTTCGGCTATATATTTTATTCTCCAAAATATTTTAATCTGATTCTAATTGGGTTTGAAATTAGAATTCAAGAGCTTTCCAACGACATATTATATGACTTATTTGGACTTCTGGATCCAAAGATATGATAAAAACAAAATCCGCAAAAAACTGTCCCGGCGCCAAACGATAGCCTTGTCGCCAAACGACAGACTCTGTCGCGCGCGAAATCTCTGCGATAGGAACCAATTTTATTCCGATTCAAACTCTAACTCTTTTCTATCGTTTCCGTACTATTTTCTCTATAAATAGGGTTGTATTTCCTCGTTTTTATTCATTCACCAACAATCAACAATCATCTATTCTCTTCCCTCTCTTAAGCTAGAAGCTTATTCTTTCTCCCTCTTTCTAAAGCCTTCTACACCTTTTTACAAAATACAATATTCCTCATTCACAAGACTTAGACACACCTAGCCAAGTTCGAAGTTGCCTTCGCCCTAGACGTTAAAGGTTGATAATTTCTGATGGTTTGGTCCCAAATCTCTATTTCAATTATTTGATTTAATTTTTTGATTCAATATTTTCCTTGAAGTTACTAACGCGTGTATTTTGTTATTAGAAAGAGATACGAGACATCCAAGTAAGTAATTTAATTACTTTGTTATTCTTTTGATATAGAGATCATGCTTTAATTATTTTAATTCCTAGTATCATGTTAGGATGTCTTTGTGATTCCTAGTATCATGTTTAGGGTAATAATTAAGATTTCTAATATCATGTATGTTCTAGTATCATGTCTAGGTTGCTTCCTATTCCTTTCTAATATCATGTTAGGGTTAAAGCTTTGATCTTTATTGCTTAGTGACATGCTAGGATTTGTTATCAATCTTGTTAGTATCATGCCTAGGATCTTGCTAATATTATTATGCTTTATTGAGTTTATTATGATGATGATGAATGTCATTATTATGTTGCTTGATATGTATTATTGTTGTTATTTCTTGATCACGCCTTTTATGCATGTTTAAAGGGAATTTGTACTTGTAATCATGCTTAATAAGATAATTAATAATCTTGTTTAGGCTAATATGATTATAATTCAAGTGATCGCCAATGATAGTTTTGTTTGTGCATTAATATTCAACCAACATAGGTTAAACAGGTTTAGGATTAATATATTGATTGTATGTTTGTCAGCAAGCGCACATGAATATGAGAAGAATAAAGTAGAGGCCTATTTTTATGGCAGGTTCAATCTCTTTTAGGTTGGATTTGTACTTTCGTCCCCAAATATCCAGTCATGGTTCCAGACCACTATGGAGTTAGCGATCTCATGGATCATGAAGGGGTGTAACCTTCACCCTATGAACGGTTTACATATTCCTAAAACTTGTTGGCGACTCTTTTACTCTAGCTTCCTTCCCTTTGGACGCCACCATGCTTAAGTGTATGATCACAATGGGGCTCAAGTGTAGGATGTTTGAAATATTCCCTATAGGTTTTTGGTGATTCCATTGGGGAGCATTTCTATTTTAATTCATAAAATTTATTTTGGCAATAATTTAGAATGAGTGGATGAGACTCGAAACGTTCTAAGTATTCATGTGCGTAATTTTGATTGACATTATTGGAATAAGCATAAAAAAGGTCCGCATTGGATAAACCATCTGTAATGCGTAAAAAACATAGGATTTTTACACGTAGAAAATTTGGGAAATATCTTTCACAACTAGGATCGAAAAAACGCTACGAAAAATCGGAAAAATCGGAAAAATCAAAGAATAGAAAGCTGCTGAGGCATGTAGGAACCGGTGCCGAGAAAACAGAGCCAGCGCCATGCGATGGCTCTGTCGCTGCGCGACAGCAATGTCGTTTGGCGACAAAGCTATATTTTGGCGACAGGCCCTGTTGTCTCGCGCCATATGCCGAGCCAGAAATATACCTTCTTTGTTTCGACCGATTCTAGCACTGTTCGCTCGGTTCTACTTCCTGATTGAGTTTTTCTCACTTTTTAGAACCCACATGTGTTCTACATATGGCCATAACCCTCTGGGAATTCACGCTCCATCTACCCAATCGAACGCTCATGGAAACAAAGGGTACATCCGAGTTCGTTGAATTCAACAAACCGTGGAAGCGAGTTTAACTCGTGGGGTCCCATCCACAGACGCCAACCCTTCCAAAGGTAAGGCTTCCGTACGGTGCATCCGGACTCATAACCATGGACCCTCTTTGACTAACCCTTATCCTTGAACTTTAGAGAACTAGAGCCATGGTTAGGTTGCAAACTCATTGCATCATACTGTGCTTACTTGACTACTTGTGCATTCTTTGCTTGTGCATACTTACATGTGATTAAACTAACTGTTTGGTTTGACTTGTAATTATGAATATGCTTAAATAAACCAACTAAGGACTAAAAGAATTTGCTTAATTAATTGATTAATTAATTTGAGCTAATAAATATGTCTAAAATCGAGTCATAGTTCCTTTGAGTCAACCCGGATTTTTATTCCCGTATACTGCACAAACGTCAACTTGTTTTGGTCATAGCTGGAGTTCTAGAAAGAATTACGAGTCGTACAACCTATGGATCTATAGCCCCGAGTTTTACCTTGCATTTGGCGTTGGTTTTGTCTGATTCGGAATCACATAAAAAGTTATGACTAAAATACTACAGCCTGTCCAGTATAGTGTATGTACGTTAGGTCTTAACCTAGTCTTTGTTTGACTCTAGTCACATAGTCTAGTCACATGGCCATGACACGAGTCTTGAACATATCACTCACACTCACAAGTATTCACACACTTTGTACACCATGACCATGTCTTAGGTTCATGCATGAGTCGTCCTTTCCGTCATTTGAGTTGGGGGTCCACTTTATTCCTAAATTCTTCCACATCTCTCCATCTACATCATCTTTCCACTTTCCACATACTTCCTCTATACATATCATTCCCCTCATTATTCCATGATCTTTCTCTATCCATGCATGTTGAATCGAGTTTGAGTCAAATAATTAACAAAAGGTATCCCCAATCTCCCTTTCTACAGTGCTTGGTCAAGGAGAGAAGAGTGTATAACCAAGACAACACTTTTGTTAAAGTAGCACTCGTTGATCGAAGGAAAAGGGTTGTAATAATGGCCAGTGAAGAAGAAATTTTCTTAAGTAATACCGGGGAAAACTCGTCAAGTCTGGAAGAAGACGTCCATGAACTAGGAAATATTGTTGTCATGCTTATGGGTGCAATAGAAGGACTAGCAAACCGGATAATGGTTATCGAACAAAGTTCTCATTGTCAAGATCGAAAGGACAAAAAGGAGGATCACTATTTTTCCTCTTCCTCCCGTTAAGGATTTAAAACTCAATGCTCCTAAGCCGCGGGCAAAACGGGCCATTGATGAATACACACCAATAGGAATGACTTATAGCGAAGCTTTCAACTACCTCCAGGGCCAAGGTCTCATTCACCCTGTCGGTCCAATTCCAGATGCAGTACCTGAGAAACGGTCTTTCAATTGGGACCCAAAATCCTACTGCCAATATTATAGAGGCCATGGTCACACCACCGAAGAATGCTTCACCCTCAAGGATCACGTTCAAGACCTCATTGATTCAAATCTCCTTCATGTTTCTCCGAGCAACAAGAAGGCCAAGATTAGTAGCAATTACAACAGTGGCTGGAAAGGAAAGAAGAACGACCACCCTTTCCGAAAACACCTACTCTAGTAACAATGTTGGTGCCTTTGACCTTAATAAAGTCTTAGCCATGGATAATCAAGGACCTAGAAAGCAACTAAGAAAGGAATTCACTCCTATTGGGATTAGCTATGATACTGCTTTCGATCGACTCCATGCCAAGGGACTCATTACTTCAATTGGACCTATTCAAGATCCCCCACTTGAGAAGAGGTTGCCTAGTTGGGACCCAAATGTACACTGCAAGTACCATCAAGGTAGGGGTCATACTACTGAGAGCTGTTGGAAGCTAAAGGAGGTCATCCAATATCTAATTGATAATAACAAGCTTCCCGTACCTCTAAATGGCAAGAAGACTGGGTGATGATAAAACAAAAGACACAAGGCGAGCTTTAACGATAAGATTTCGTAACCTTTTTTTTTATATTTTCTATTATTCTTCCTTTCCCCAATAAGTCTAGCATAGGTATCCTTTATCTTCCTTAGATTTTATTTTTTCCTTCTAATAGACTTTATTTTGTAGGGTTTTTCCTTTTTCCTTTTAATAAAATGAGCATTTATTTTCTTGCATATGATCATTGTATTGTATTCATAAAAAAAAAATAAATTCCATGCCAAACTAAGCACAAGGTATACCAGTGATTTGAGGCACCCCTTGTAACCATATCATATCACCATTACCCTTCAAATACACATCCTTTCTTGATAAAACACTTTGAGCCTCATCTAACGATAGACCTTTCTTTCTTCAACCCACATCTACCTAACCTTGGGATGGGATGGTGTGCAATTTATGCAATTTTAAAAGCTTGAGTGATATCAAAAGATTAAAATAGCAAAAAGCAAAAATAATAATAGTGTGAAAAAGGGCAAGTGTTCCAATGTCATTGATATGAACACGTCTTTGATATGAACACGTCTCACATTGCGTCTCTTATCAGTGCTCGGTACCGTGCCTGAGAAATATGAATGCCAAGTGAGTGATAGACCGCATGATCGGGATTGTCCACACTTATCAAAAAAAAAAAAAGATTCAAATAAAAAAATGATAAACAAAAGAAAAAGAGTTCAAAAGAGCGAGAAAGCTCAAGCATAAAAATAAAAAGATTTCAAAAGCAAGGCTGCACACCTTGGGGGCTTATCTAGGGTCTTGAGCCTTTATACCCTTCTTCTTCAAACCTTTAGCCTAACCACGTTACAACCCTTCAAAGACCTCTTTGAGGTATACACACACTTGTGCGAGGTTCGGCTAGAGCTATGTTCGGCCTGATTCCTAACGGATACGTAGGCAACCTCACATTGGGGTGCGGCCGTAATAAAAATGCATTCATATTCATATTCACACACTTACACTATGATCATATCAAGGAATCTCTAATGCTCATCCCTATCCATTTAGAGCTAGACTTGGGGGCTTGATCCCTACATCATTAGCTTACCTAGCCTAAGAGTCACCATCATTCGACTCTTCTTATTCCATAACCGTTAGCCTTTGCAGCCTAACCTTAGTATCAATTTAACACACGTCACAGATACATGCCCAAATGATACTTCCCTTAGGAACCTTTTGTCATGAAATCTTAACATAACGTGGAAGCATACCTTGTCATCATTGCATCACGAGGTATGAAGTACTTAGCCTCCGTGCCTAAGTTACCTAAATACTTTTATTTAGAATCAACAATCGAAATAGCCTAGGATGTTACACACCCTTAGATACGACATCGACACATGCATTTGTTTAAGCTCATTCAACATGCATCACTCCTGTCTTTTCGCATCTTTCTTTTTTTGGAGAAAGTCGGTACTCCACATAAATGACGGAAATTTTTGTTTTTCTGCGTTTTCGAGTCGCATAATGCGTCATGAGTCAACACTCTGCACACACGAGTCACACGCAGTGAGTCATCATTAAGTCAAGTTTATACCTTCAGTCATGTCAAGTCATACGTGTCAAACGCTTTGAGTCGAATCATGACAAGTCATATGTGTTAAAAACACATTAAGTTTTACACAATGAGTCAAGCAACACTAAGCCTTAGGTGAAGCCTGATTACATGAGCAAAGTCCTATAGTCCAAAATATAAATGCAGGTACACTAATTCCCCGACGGACGAGAAACCTTTACAAAGGATTTAAAGCAAAAGGATGAAAACAACTTAACAAATCAACTAGAGTCGGCTTGATTGCAGTTGGATTAACGATCGGCCTGATGATAATCATGTTGATTGATTGAGCACATCTGGGTTTTGATCAAGCACCTCATTTGGAGTAGTAATTGGACATGAACACGAATTTCCCAAGATAAAAGATCTCTATGGAAATTAACTTGGATTCGGTAAGATCTTGAAGGATAAGATTTCAAGGCTGAGGAAGCTATCACTTCCAAGGAGAAAAACTTACATATATCGGCAAACTAGAGATGAAAAGCTTTAATTTGCAAAAGATTTGAGCAGAATTGGTTGAAAGGAAACGACCAAGTCGAAGATTCAAAGCGAAACACAAAACATAACAGCGGTAGCGAAATGAGGATGGAGAAAGGGCTTTTATTCCGAAAACTCGACTCCAGCGTCAAACAACAAACATCACGCAAAACGTGATTCTTGTCGCATGGCGACAGAGCTAAATTGCGGCGACAACACGAATCAACGCGCGCTGGCTCAGCGACACAACAGGTGGCCCCATATTGGTTTATGCGGACCTCATGTAGCAGCTTGGGTTCCTTGGTACGCCAGTTAGCCCCTATAAGCAAATTGACATGATTAGTAGTCAGCTTGATTACAATCACAGAAAGTGATCGGCCAAACCACGATCGTCTCACTTAGCTTAAAGCGCCTAAGTATTGGCTCATCACAAGCACCGAGGTAATGGTTCACAAAGCGAGTATAAGCACCGAGGTAATGGTTCACAAGCAAACACAAGCGCCAAAGTACCGGCTCATTATAAAATGCGCCGAGGTACTAGCACAGCGAGGAATCACAACGAAGTGACAACAAATAGTAAAGCGAAGTATTAGCAATGAGGATCAACAAGCAGTGATCTTCTATAATTTTCTCAGGATGATTATCACAACAAAACTGAAGACAGCTACAAGCAGCGGTCTTCGACGATGTCTCAAGGTATAGAGGAAATTGTCTACAGCGGCGAGGTACTACCACATCCCTGAAGATAGCTACAAGCAGCGGTCTTCGACGATGTCCCAAGGTAGAGATGAGATTGTCTATAGCGGTGAGACACTGCCGTGGCGAGGTATTGCCACAACCTTGAAGATGGCTACAAGCAGTCACCTTCTACGATGTTCCCGAGGTATTGTGGAAGATTGTCACAAGCAATTGAAGGTAACTACAAGCAGCGGTCTTCGATTATGGCGTTCACGAGGCACTGTGGAGGTTGTCACAAATGCAGCAACAAAATCGGTTACCCCAAAGGCGCGTGCTCGACGGTGCAAGATGCGCGTTTCTTAACTCTTTTATCTGTTTAACTAACGCTAGATTGCAGGTATCGGCGTTACAAGAATGATTTACGGTCGCAGAATGTTCTGAATCATTCTCTGTCCCTGTTACTACTTTGACTTTTGTTTTCGAAACTTGCGTTTCTCCAAACTCAGTCAAAGTGGGGGCTTCTGTAGAAACCTAATTGTGTCTCCCCAAAATCCAAACCTAGTGATGAATATCTTTCACGTCATTTGATTATCGAGCAAGGTGAAATGTGAAAAGTCTTGTGATGCGGTCGTTTTAATAAAAATCTTTCTTTCTGTTTTTGAAAATGTGCTCTATTTATGAAAATAGCTAGTCTAATTTAGTTTGGTCCATTATAAGGGTCCAATAATGGTGTAGTTGGATGGGGATTGAAAAGACCTTTCCAACGATATATTATAAGCCCAATTCCGATGAATAATGAGGAAGTGATGGCCAAAATACTAAACTGGGCCCAAACTGGATTTTACCTACGGCCCAATGATCATGTGGAGGGTCCAAAGGTTTAATCCTATTCCTAAACTAATTAGGATTAATAAGAAGCTTCTATAAGTTTCTAAAAGATCTTAATTATCCTTTTTTGAAAAGATAAGATCAAAGAATTCGGAATTGAATAAAACTTCTCTTTTTGAGAGTCCTTGTTCTGTGCGAAATGGAAGATGTTTAGATATTATTTTCGTGTCTCATAATTTATATCTAAAAATTATATGGTTGGATAGATCTTAAAATTATCTTTCCAATGATATATTATAATATTAATTTTGAGCTATAATGAAAAAGATATTAAAGAAATACGAAACTCTATCCAAAACTGATACCCTTTCACTATTTCGGCTATATCTTTTATTATATAATAGATTTTCATCTGATTCTAATTGGGTTAGCAAGTAGACTTCAAGATCTTTCCAACAACATATTATATGACTTATCTGGACTTCTGGATCCAAAGACATGATAAAAAAAGATCCGTAAAAAATGTCCCAGTGCCAAACGACAAAGCCTGTCGAATGCGTGATTCCTGTCGTTTTGCGACAGACTCTGTCGTGCGCGACAGCTTTGTGACGGGAATTAATTTTATTCTGATTCGAATTCTAACTCATTTATATTGTTTTCGGACTATTTTCTCAATAAATATGGTCGTATTTCCCCGTTTTTATTCATTTACCAACAACCAACAATCATCTATTCTCTTCCCTCTCTTAAGCTAGAAGCTTATTCTTTCTCCCTCTTTCTAAGCCCTTCTACACCTTTTTACAAAATACAATATTCCTCATTCACAAGACTTAGACACACCTAGCCAAGTTCGAATTTGCCTTCGCCCTAGACGTGAAAGGTTGATAATTTCTGAGGGTTTGGTCCCAAATCTCTATTTCAATTATTTGATTTAATTGTTTGATTTAATATTTTCCTTGAAGTTACTAACGCGTGTATTTTGTTATTAGAAAGAGATACGAGGCATCCAAGTAAGTAATTTAATTACTTTGTTATTCTTTTGATATAGAGTTCATGCTTTAATTATTTTCATTCCTAGTATCATGTTACGATGTCTTTGTGATTCCTAGTATCATGTTTAGGGTAATAACTAAGATTTCTAATATCATGTATGTTCTAGTATCATGTCTAGGTTGCTTCCTATTCCTTTCTAATATCATGTTAGGGTTAAAGCTTTGATCTTTATTGCTTAGTGACATACTAGGATTTGTTATCAATCTTGTTAGTATCATGCCTAAAATTGCTAATATTATTATGCTTTATTGAGTTGTTTATGATGATGATGATTGTCATTATTATGTTTCTTGATATATATTGTTGTTGTTATTGCTTGATCACGCCTTTTATGCATGTTTAAAGGGAATTTGTACTTGTAATCACACTTAATAAGATAATTAATAATTTTGTTTAGGCTAATATGATTATAATTCAAGTGATCACCAATGATAGTTTTGTTTGTGCATTAATATTCAACCAACATAGATTAAACAGGTTTAGGATTAATATATTGATTGTATGTTAGTCAGAAAGCGCACATGAATATGAGAAGAGTAAAGTAGAGGCCTATTTTTAGGGCAGTTTCAATCTCTTTTAGGTTGGATTTGTACCTTCATCCCCGAATATCCAGTCATGGTTACAGACCACTATGGAGTTAGCGATCTCGTGGATCGTGAAGGGGTGTAACCTTCACCCTGTGAACGGTTTACAAGTTCCTAAAACTTGTAGGCGACTCTTTTACTCTAGCTTCCTTCCCTTTGGACGCCACCATGCTTAAGTGTATGATCACAGTGGGGCTCAAGTGTAGGATGCTTGAAATATTCCCTACACTTGGGATTAAAATATCCGGCTATAAAATACGATCGGACTCCAATGCTTTGTAGTGGCTCAATAAGCTTCGAAATTTCCATGAATCTACAAATTCCAACAAAATAATACGAACTCTACAAAAACACTAGAAAACGTATATTAGTAATAAAAATAGCTCTTTAGAGCTCAAATAAGCACAAAATAAGACCATGGGACGGGGAATAAAAATATATATAAAATAGACTCATCAACACACCGCTTGAAAATTTTTGCCTCGCATTAGTGTGGGCCACAACCAAGCTAAGACACTACATGCTTGTCCATACAGTGTACAGAGTATCTTGAATGGATTCGCTTAAATACCTCTTTGAGAAATCAACTCTCAACGGACGAATATCTAGATGGATAGTCAACTTAGCCCAATTTGATGTAAGATTCATGACTCAAAAGGAAATCAAAGGATCAGTGGTTTCAGATTTTTTAGTGGACTTCCCAATCAAAGATTCGACACCAATGCATGAAAACGACTTTCCGGACGAAGACTTAATGGTCGCGGAAGATGATACTTGGACATTATACTTCGATGGAGCCTCAAACCAGAAAGGATGTGGCGTAGGAGTACTATTAGTATCACCAAAAGAGGAACACGTCCCAATCTCAATAAATTTAGATTTTGACGTTACCAACAATGCCGCGGAATATGAAGCATGTGTGTTAGGCCTTGAAACTGCTTTGGCATTGGGGGTAAAGAAGCTACGCATATTCGGAGACTCTTCCCTCATCATGAACCAGATATCCAAAGATGGAAAGTAAGAAGTGAAAGTTTAGCCCCTTACCAAACATACTTAGAAACCCTTACTTACCAACTCGAGAAGGTAAAATATACATATCTACCAAGAGAGGAAAATCAATTTGCTGATGCCTTGGCAAGACTAGCCTCGATGGTTAGAATTCCCAGGGAAATTGAGCAAATGCCTTTAACAATAGAAAAAAGGCATAAGCCAGCTTATATCCAAGCCATAGAAGATGATGAAATAGTTCAAGAAGAAGAAGAAGAGGAAGAGGAACCTTGGTACATTGGCATCTTTAATTATGTCACAAAAGGAGAATATTCACTTCATGCTGACAAGAGAGCAAAGTGCGCTCTAAGACTTTTGGCTTCCCAATTCGTGCTCATAAATGATGAGCTACACAAAAGGGTACCTAAAAGAATAACTCTCTTATGTGTAGGCAAAGGAAGCTTAACGAGTGATGAGAATAATCCACAAAGGAGCATGTGGAACTCATATGAACGGCAAAATGCTGGTCCAAAAGATAATGCACCAAGGGTATTATTGGACTACCATGAATAGGGATTTCCATCAATGTGTAAAGAGATGCCCTAAATGCCAAATATACGCTAACTTGCAACATGTTCCACCATCGCTACTGTACACCTATACGTCTCCGTGGTCATTCTCAACATGGGGAATAGATATCATTGGGAAAATCAACCCTCCTAGGACAGGAGACTATAAATACATCCTTGTTGCGATTGATTATTTCACAAAATGGGTTGAAGCAGCATCATATGCGAAAGTCACCGCAAAGCATGTAGCACTATTTATCAAAAGAAACATTATATGTCGATATAATGTCCCACATGAAATGATAAGTGACAATGGAACTCACCTTCAAGAGGAATGTGAAGAATTACTGTAAAAATATGGCATTCAACATCATCACTCCTCTCCATACAAGCCTCAAGCAAACGGCGCAGTGGAAGTAACCAATAAAAATTTAAAGACTATCATCGAAAAGATGACAGAAAATTACAAGGATTGGCCTGACAAACTCCACTTTTCTATTTGGGGTTATCGTACGTCAATTTGGTCTCCACAGAAAATACACCATTCTCCCTAGTTTACGGAATGGATGCCGTACAACCTGTAGAATTAAAAATACCTTCCTTACGCATTGTGTTAGAAAGTAAACTCGATGAGGTTGAGTGGACAAGAGCAAGATATGAAGAGCTAATTCTACTCGATGAAAAGCGATTAGAAGCTCTACATCATACCTAATGCTACCAAACCTGCATGGCTAGACACTTTAACAAGAAGGTCAAGACAAGAAAATCAAAGTAGGAGACTTGGTGTTAAAAGCATTAAGGAAAAATTTTCTAGATCCAAGAGGTAAATTTAGGCCTAATTGGTCTGGACCATACATCGTCAAAACCATTATATTAGGAGGCGCTGCAAAACTAACTGATATGCATGGAAACGAGTTCTCCAATATGACGAATCTTGACCAACTTACGAAATTCTACCCATGATTGCTTGAGTTTCATACTCAAAACAGCTACGTTTGCCCTGATTCCTAAGGAAAGGATACATAGCCAACCCTTTACAGGGCGCAACCACTTTAAATTTTACAGATATCGCATGTTTACATCAGCACGCCGAATCAGAATCGGCATCGCATAAAAATCCAAGTCAGCGCGCCGTGAAAAAGACTATCACGCCGCAACAGGAGCATCGCGCCGCGATGGATCTAAAGTTCTAGCATCGAAAAATTTTCATCGATCTGGGCAAGTTTCGGTGAGATTCGGAAAATTTTGACTTCCGTACTCGAATTATTCTTTCGAAATTTTTTCAAGTTGTTTTCCATTGCTTAAATAAAATTAAGAATTCAATACAAAAGTTGATTTAATTTTTTTTAAAGCTGAAAATTACATTAATAAATAAGTAAAAAAAAATTACATTATTGATGGAATTAAAGAAGGATTAAAAATAATAAAATTGACTTGAAATTAAATTATCTAAAAAAATTAGAAGTAAAGCAATGCTCTAATCGGTCTTCTCTTTTCTATCCCTCTTCCAATTCTTGTCTGCTTCCTCTTCATCGTCCATCTCTTTTTATCCCCTAGACGGTCTTTAATACTGGTTTTGTCCTTGTTCGTGATCTGAACTTTGTTCTTGTCCTTTTGAGATCTACCAAGTAACCACTGCTTCACATCTCTAGACAAAGGAGGAGGAACTTTGTAGGATACAACTTCCCATAAAGGCCTAGCGCACCAATACTCATCAAATCTTTCTGCATCCCGTGAAACCGGAAATTCATAAGGCCGATGAAGATCTCCTGAAAGAATGGTTTAAGCAAGACCATCTCTTTACCCTAGAAGGGCAATAAAAAGTCAACTTTGATAAGCTTGGAATACGACAAAAGGGTTGAGCATTGACACCAATCATCTTCTTAATTTTCCACCAAGGAACAATCCACTTAATGGAAAAGTCGAGTGTTTCAAAGATTCTATGCCACTCCCGATGCCCCATTTTTATGGAGAAGCGCTTCTTCCTTCTTATAAGAAAATTAGGAGTATATTTTTCAATATTGTCAGGAGGGCTAATTAGCTCTAGCCTCTCCATTAGCCAAATCTACAAAAATTCAATGCAATAAATTATAATTACTATACAAAGTTATATATTTTGGATTTCTGTAATTAAAAATATTAATTTTCTACCTGTAATAAAATTGGAGAACCTCGAAGAGGTGCTTTTGGATCTCTTTTTAGCTCATCTAAGCTAAGCATTGTTTCTCCAACAATTAGTGGCATGGGATTCCTCCCGGCATCCACTTGTTCCATGACACAAGCTAAAATAGATTGACCTTTATGCATTCTACCATCGGTGAGCAAATATTGGCTAAACATACAAAAAAGGAAAGCTCTTCTCTTGTAAACATGAAAAGACTCCGACTTTGGTCTATTAAAATAAAAAGAAGCAAACTTCTTAAGATCAACTTTAGTGCCATCAACTATGACTTTCAAATCATTACCCTTGAGGTTAAGAAACCGCTCAAAATCCTTGTAGTAATATTCATCTAACCTAGGTCTTTACCACAAGATCTAGAAAAGGGAAGCCAAGAGTGGCACCAAATTCTTCCAACATAGGGGAAATCTCATCATCTCCTAGTCTAAAGTAATGGCTATTGGGATCCCAATATTCTAAGGCGGTATGAATAAAATCTATGTCAAGATCTACCCCCTTAATACCATATAAACCTCCCAAATGGAAAAAGTCAAGTTCTTTCCGCTTTTTAGCGGTAAGAGAACGACACCACTCATGGGTTGTATCACAAAAATTCCTAGCCATAACTACTTAATTGGGAATTAAAAAAAAAACTATTATTTTTTTACTGGATCGAATTATGCTGGAATCGGCAAATTTGGGGGCTATTTATAAACAGAAATCTACGCAAACCGAGTTCCATTCGAATTCGGAAAATTCAGGATTATCGCGCCACGACAAGGCTGTCGCGCCGTGACAGGGACATCGCGACGCGATAGAATTGTCGCACCGCGACAGCTTATATCCTCTGTGACAGAAAAACGTGATATAACTGACCACGTTTTTTTTCGACTTCGGCTCAGATTTGTAGTTTGTCTTTACGGTTTCTTAACCCCCAAGCCTTATCCAATCTTTTTTTTGGTATTTTTTTCAAACACTTTTCCCATATTGATTATCTTAAAGTTTAATTTAATATTAAGCTTATTTTAGTCAAACTTCACTTTATTTTTCATTTTTTTGGGGAGAAAGTCGGATACCTTCCAAAGATAATAAAAATGATGGAAATTTTTGCGCAAAATTTGTCACAATTTTTTTACACACTCACATGCACATAAAGTGAAAAATAAAATGCAAAGGATAAAAACTACAAAGTAATACTAGTATGTGTATACATTGCATAAGAATCAATATACATAAAAAAGTAAAGTCCTATATAGTAAAAAATAAATAAACACAGGTACAACTATGGCGTCGGAGGATGAATACCAAAAGTATCATAAAATTGCAAGGTTCGCGGAGTCACTTCCTGTCCAGTGTCAGCTTCTCTAGTCGTAGGAATCAAAAGAGTAGGGCCAGCCCATCCTGGCTAACCCTATTGAGGCTCCTGCCGCTGCGGCTGCCGTGACAACGAACCGACCTCGTACGTCCCATCGGCCGTAAAAGGAGCAAGTATCGGCGTACCCTGACCAGGCGGTCTCATCGCCACACCCTCGGAAGAAGAACCGCAGTTGTCTAAGACAACGGTGTGATTAGATCCCTCTCGCCCGTCCCGGTTCTCAACCGATTTCAAATAGTAAGCCAAGTCAAATAAAAGAAACAAAAATACAAACACAATACAAGATAGGAGGCATACCTCTGTCACACCACCATCCTGACGGCATGATGCCTGATGGCTTAATCTCACCAGCTGATAACGAAAGGCGTCCATCGCTATTGCCATCCTCGACATCACCTCGCGAGTAAAATGTAAAAGAAAAGGATTAAAAACAATCAAAATATACCACCCAAGTTTGACGTTGAGGGATCGATCTCTCTACTAGATGCCACTCCCTAGGAGCCGGGGGTATCATCTCTTCAACCGGCCCATAAGATCCCTGATAGGTGATGGACATGGTCGGAGGTACAAACTCCGCAGCCTCTACTGCAGCCTGCGAAAATAAAATTCCAACAATTAAACATCGTTGGGGGCTACCAAAGAATAAATCAAAAGATGCAAAAATACACCTCAGCTTCCTCCGATATGCAAGGTGATGGAGCCAACCGCGACAAAAGTCTCTCAGCATAGTACTAGTTCGGGTGGCTGAACCTTTGCCACTCCACGCCAGTTGGCGATGAATCCATATGAGTCCTAAGACACGCCTGGTCCATCATATGCGATGGAGGACGAGTTAAAACGATGAAAAAATCGAAAGCTAGAGTGTTAAATCGCAACTCTCTCGCCCAAGTACACCACAGCGTCGTACATCCTCCCGGAAATAGCGTCGCTGAGCTGTATACTGGACAGCCCGCACAGGAACGTCCAATCCGACCCATGGATGAAAGACAGGCTCAGGATCCTGTAAAATGAGATATCCACGAGTCATAGTCCTAAAGAAGAGTAAACGAAAATAATAGTAATAATTCGTACCACCAGAAGCGACTCCCGCACGAGTCCGGTAGCAACCATGCTAGGATAACGATCTCCCCAACTAGCAGCAATGGGTAGCCCTCGAGGCAAAGACCTAGCCGGAGACAAGGTCGGAAAGTACTCGTAGAACCAAACCTGAAATAACGGGGAGGGATCAGCGAAAGCTAGCACAGAACAATCAACTCTATTCAAGAAAAATATGAGTGTACCTCTACGATCCTCCAGAAACTGGAAAGGGTGACCTTTTCGTCATAGCTCCGATGACAACAAGCGAGTCGCAATCTGAGCAGAAAGTCAGCATAGGCCAAGCAACGCTCGACTACCCTTGTCAGGGGAGAAACTCCCTGACAAAAGAATCAGAACAAAGATGCGCACCTGCTCCTCCAAGGTGGTCGTATAATCTCGAAAGGCCTCCACTAGCAGAGATTGGCGAATGGATCAGCCGCTTATCTGTACCAACCTAGACTCAACACGAGCTCGGATAATGATAGGACCCAACAACTCGTACACCTCAGGCGAAGAAAGAGTGAGATCCCTACCAAAAGGAACAGTAGTCGACCGGAACTCCAATCCGGTGATAACAAAGAAGTCGAGGGGAGTAATAGTCATCTCACCCCAAGGAAAATGGAACGTGTTAGTAGCATCCCAAAAGAACTCCACCAGAGCCCGAACTAGGAAACGACTCCACTGTAGAGAGTAAAGCGCCTGCATAGTCCGAAACAAAGAAGTCGAGCCGCATGACTCTCAAATCTTGGACAGCTCCACATCGTTTCGAAAATAAGTATCATACAGGTGCCCAATGTCGCTGTTGTCTGAGCCATGGCAACGAACTCGATCGTCGGTGATGCCACATCGTACGCGCTCCGAAATGTGAAAAGTGGGTGCAAAGTACAGAGTACGCCCATCCGACTTAGGGAACTCCCCAAGACTGGTAGACGTACCCTCGCCTACGTCGACAGGCTCGTCCTCTCAATGATCCCCACGAGAGAGTGAGCCGGAACCACGAAGTCGAGACATACTAATTATGTTCCAAACATAAAAATAGTAAATTAAAGGGTTTTATAAAATCTAGACTTCGCCTAGCCGCATGATACTATGTTTGTAAAAAAAAGAGTACATAGTACTAAACAAAGCATGTTTTTGGTTCAAAGAATAACAACATTTCTGAGCAATTAAACAATTTCTTACAATTTTATAGAAATTATTGTGACAAATTAAGCACAAAGATCAAGTAAAAACATGAAGAACCAACCACATTTTGTTCACGAACTCAAGGTGCCCAAAAATGGCAAATTGTTCGTTTCTTCACCAAATTGAGTCAAACAAGTCTTAAAACATTCCCAAGGTGATATACAAGCATATAAAAGCAATTTCATGGAAAGATACTTGACAAACAAAGAAAAACATGCAAGAATATTTTTGAATTTTTCGAAAACCTACAAATAAAAATGCACAAAATTCATCAAAAATAGGATGAGTTTGAACAAAACTTACATAGATCAGCAAACTGGAGATCGAGAGCTTCGATTTGCAAAAGATTTGAGCGAATTTGGTTGAGAAACGACCAAGAACGAGCGGAGTGAAGTTTCGAGCGAAACCGAGCAAAATATGAGCAGTGACGAAATGAGGAAGAAGAAGGGGTTTTTAACCCAAAAATCGCGATTCTCTCAAGGCGCGACAAAACTCTTGCGCCGCGACAGAGCTGTTGCACCGACGACAAAGCTGTCGCGCCACGATGGCACGTGACGACACGCGTTGGCTCTCCTTTCTTCAGCGATGCAATTCATGGGCCCTGTAAGTAGCTTATGTGGACTTTAATCAGCATCTTGGGTTCCTTGGTACGCCAGTTAGCCCCTTTAAGCAAAATGACATGATTAGTAGTCGGCTCGATTACAATCGCAATAAGTGATCGGCCTGACATTGGCTCATTGTAAGCACCGAGGTATTGGTTCACAAGCAAGAGCAAGCGCAAAATTACCGGCTCATCACATCTACCAATATGCTGAGGTACTGGCACAACAAAACTACAACAAAGCAAAATCACAGCAAGCATTCAAGCAAAGCATCAGCAAACTAAGGATCTCAAGGCAGCGAGATCTTCGACGACTTTCACTAAGGTGTAAAAGTTTTCAGTCAAAATGATCGAGTCAAGGTATAGACGAGATTTTGGAGACAACTACAAGCAGCGGTCTTCGACAATATCCCGAAGCAAGGAGTAAATTGTCTACAGCGATGAGGTATTGCCGTGGCGAGATACTGCCACAACAATAAAGATAGCTACAAGCAGCAATCTTCGACGATGTTCCCTAGCTTGTGGAAGATTGTCACAACAACAAAGGAAGATAGCTACAAGCAGCAATCTTCAATGATGTTCCCTAGCTTGTGGAAGATTATCACCGCAAAACTGAAGATAGCTACAAACAGCGGTCTTCGGCGATATTCCCTAGCTTGTGGAAGGTTGTCACAATTACAAAAATGCAGCAAACAAAATCGGTTATTCTAGAGACGTGTGCTCGACGGTGTAAGATACGCGTTTCTAACTCTCTTATCTGTTTAACTAATGCTAGTTTACAGGTATCGGCGTTACAAGAATGATTTAGGATCGCAGAACATTCTGAGTCATTCTCCGTCTCTATCGCTACTTTGACTTTTGTTTTCGAAACTTACGTTTCTCCAAACTCAGCCAAAGTGGGGGCTTCTGTAGACACCAAATTGTGTTAACCTAAAAATCAAACCCAGTGATGAGTACTTTTCACGTCATTAATTGTCGAACGAAGTGAAATGTGAAAGAGTCTCGTGATTCCTCTGTTTTTAAAAGTATTTCTTTCTCCTTTCGAAAATCCTTCTTTTCGTACTCTTTAATGAAAAATTTCCAATCCAATTTAATTTAGTCCATGATATGGGTCCAATAATTGTGTAGTTGGATAGGGCTCGAAAAGAGTTTTTCAACGATATATTATTTAAGCCCAATTCCGATGAATAATGAGGATGTTATGGCCTAAATACTAAATTGGATCTTAAAAAGTTTTGTGGGCGACCCAATGATCAAGTGGAGGGTCCATCAATTATCATTCCTAAAGTCATTAGGAATTACTTTAATTTTCTAGAATTGTCTAGAAGGTTATTTTAATTTCTAAAGAGATTAGGATTAATGATTATATTTTTATATATATTTTAGAAAAGATAAAGAATTTTAGTTGAAATAAAACAAGTGTTTTAAAAAGATTTAATTTGTTTTTAATGATAAAATTACAAACTCTAATTACCCAGTTATATTGGAAAAAGGACTCCGTACGACAAATTTTATCACGCAGCACCATCGCGTTGCGACAGGTCCATCGTGTCGTGATAGGCCTGTCGCATCGCGATAGAGCAATCGCGTCGCGATAGCCCTGTCGCGCCGCGATGGGAGTAGTTTTACTTCGATTGGAATTCGATCTTTTCTGATCGTTTCCGGATGTTTTTCTCTGTAAATAGGGTCGTATTTCTTCGTTTTCAATCATCAACAATCATCTTTCTATTCTCTCTCTTTCAAAGCTAGAAGCTTATTCTTTGTTTCTCCCTCTTTCTAAGCCTTGACCCTTTTCAAACACCATTCCTCCATCACGAGACTTAGACACACCTAGCCAAACTTGAAGTTGCCTTTGCCCTAGACGTGAAAGGTTGATAATTTCTGAGAGCTTGGTCCCGATTCCCTATTTCAATTATTTAAATTAATTGTTGGATTTAATATTTTCCTTGAAGTTACTAATGTGTGCATTGTTTTGATAGAAAGAGATACGAGGCAACAAAGTAAGTAGTTTTATTGCTCTATTTCTTTAGGAATCATGCTTAGATTATTTTAATTCCTAGTATCATGTTTAGGGTATTAACTAATATTTCTAATATCATGTATGTTTCTGGTATCATGCTTAGGTTGCTTCATATTTCTTTTATCATGTTAGTATCATGTTAGGGGTAAAGCATTGATCTTTATTGTTTAGCGACATGCTAGGATATGTTATTAATCTTGTTAGTATCATGCCTAGGATCTTGCTAATATTATTATAATTTGATGAGATTGAGATTATTATGATAATGATGATTTGTTGTATCAATAATTATTACGTTGCTTGGTATATTATTGTTATTGCTTGATCACGCTCTCTCTTGCAGGTTTAAAGGGAATTTGTATTTGAAATAACGCTTAATAAGATAATTAATAATTTTATTTAGGTTAATATGATTTTAATTCAACTGATCGCCAATAATAGTTTTATTTGTGCATTAATATTCAACCAACATAGATTAAACAGGTTTAGGATTAATATAATGATTGTATGTTAGTCAAAAAGCGTACATGAATATGAGAAGAATAAAGTAGAGGCCTATTTTTAGGGCAGGTTCAATCTCTTTGAGGTTGGATTTGTACCTTAATCCCCGAATATCCAGTCATGGTTCAGGACTACTATGGAGTTAGCGATCTCATGGATCGTGAAGGGGTGTAACCTTCACCCTGTGAACGATTTACAAGTTCCTAAAACTTGTTGGCGACTCTTTTGCTCTAGCTTTTTTCCCTTTGGACGCCACCATACTTAAGTGTATGATTGCAGTGGGGCTCAAGTGTGGGATGCTTGAAATATTCCTTACAATTAGTTACTAGTTTTATGCCCGTGCAATGAATTTTATGATAAATTTTTAATCTATACGTCAAATTTTAAAATATATCATTGATAAAAAATTAGTTAGGAAGTTATGTGCTTTTGTGATGATTTTCTACCTAGTAAGCATATAATGACTAATAATAATGTTGGTAAAAATGTTCAATTAAATCAGTTAAAAAAATAGCAAAAACTAAATTAAATAAAAAAATTGTTCAAAGCCCATTAGGTTGACTAGAAACCAAAACTTTGGGTAAGGGTTAAACATTTCTTGACCCGTAACCTGAAGTGACCCAATCCGAAATGACTCATGACCCGACCCTAATTGACAACTTTACATAGTAATAAAATTATATTAGATTATGAAGTATATTGTTTTGATTGATTTGTGATTAAATTCTGTTATAGTATTATGTACGGATGTACCTACTTGAAGTTGGATTGTTGAAAGTAAATTAAACATGATTGTACAATATTTATTTGAGCAAGAGATAGATGAAATTGTGGGAAACCTACTAGTAGCTAGAAAAAAAAATTATATTTATTATGCCCATACTTATAAGAGATTAATATAATTGGGCAAGAGTGGTTATGAGTAAGAGTTTATAAGAATAATTTTATTATGGTTGATACATGCATTGCTAAAAGAATTTATGCCTTAAAAGGTGGGAAATATTTAAAGGTTGTTGGATTCATTTCATGCCCCACATGCAAGGACTAGGGGGAGATTGTATTTATACCATTATTTTATGTAATCCTTGCTCATAAATTAAATAAAAAATATATATTGATGGTCAGTTTGGTACATACATTAATTTAAATATCAACGATTTATTTCGTAGAGGTGTCCACATGTTAATTAAATATTTTTGAAATGATACCACTTTGAAAATGGATATAAATAAATGTCATTGGTCATAAACTAGCAATAGATGTAAATAATCCCATTTAAAATTGATGTCCTAGAAGGACAACATCAATCGCTGATGAACCTATAGCACGCCTGAAGCGCGACAATAGATCAATAGACAATGACAAAATTCGAGGAAGTGATAAATCTAATTACGTTTCTAGAAGAAATCACTTTTAGTAAAATTCATATGTTTCATGATTATATCAAAGACTCCAGAAGAGGGTGAAAATCCAACAAGATTAACATGTATCAAGATTATAGTCAAACTCCAGCAGGGCATGAGTAATATTGGATAAAATATTATTTGATTGTCTTGCCAATTGTATAAAGAAACACATGTTGGTGTTCTAATATCACATCATATTTATGGCCATGCATTAAGTAAGTTTATAAAGTGATCACTAGTGTTGGAAAACTCACCAGAGTTCAAATTTAGAGAAGTGATTGGATGTGATAATTAAATTAGACCATCCGGGTTTAATAATTTCCCGTCATATAAACTTGAACTTTCACTTGATATGAAAGAAATAATGTGCTGACACTCTCTCATATTAGATATTATGAAATGAATTGAATGGCAAGACATAACATTGAGATTGATCTATATTTAGATTGTGATTTAATAGTTTGTTTTGAAATTTCAAGAGATTATATGCTTTTGCATGTGAACAAGTACTAAGTGGCAAGAAGCTCACTAAAACAACTTGTATGTGTAGATGTTTTGAGTAACTAGAAATTCATTATTAAAGTATTTGAAAAATTAGATCACTTTTCATACAAGTGATTTAATAGTAAATTAATTTCTTGATTGGAGCTATTTTATGTCAGCACTTATGAAAAAGAATAAGAAAATAGATAACTGGACAAATCATTACTCTCTATTAAGATTGATCTCTAGAAGAAATAAAAATTACATTATTCTCCAGTAGAGGTGAAAATTTGTTGAATATGATTATCCTGCGAGATGAAATTTGTTGAGCTTGACATTATATCATAACATTTACGAAAACAGAACCCTCAAAAAATTTATTCCAGAACTTTCTAGATTTTTTCGTAAATGCTCCTACAAATATTTTTTTGAATAATGAAAAATTATAATTCAATTTGTAGATATGAAATATTGATATTTTATCGAAAATAAAATTTTAAACTAACAATTTTATCATAAAATTCCATCCAAATTTGATTAAAAATAAAATTTTAAATTAGCTTTTTTTTTTTATTATTATTCCTAAAGTCTATCTAAATCTATCCAACGTGGCGAGACACTTGGCAAAAAATTATCATGCCAAGTGTCGCTATCTTGTGACCTGGCTAAAAGTTTAGCTACATATAATAGTTATGTGATATGATTAGATTTCTAAACATAAATAAATAAAATAAAAACTACGAGGGGTTGCAAATAAGCTCTTAAAATCATTATGTTGAATTCACAAGAATGAATTAAAACTAATAATCCACAACATAAACTTTATTGCAAGGAGCATATACGAAATTTTGTCAATCTCATAGGCGATATCCTAGCAAATCAAACGATCAAAGTTGAAATGGAAAGCCTTGATATGTATATAACAAGCTCATAAGAGAAAGATTTTTTTATTTTTATTTTATTTTTATTTTTTATTTTTTATTTTTTTTAATATTATGGAGCCTTACAAGCAATAGCCATTAATAAATTTAGTCTAAACTTGACAATTAAAAGTATCAGTACCTGCATGTATTTGCTGACAACAAATAATAAACAAGGAAAAGTGGCTTGAGCTGATGCAGGATCTGAGGCATTGTTAAACAGACAATTTAATCATCTATTGTTAAATATCACTACTCTCTCTACTCTCACCGTACATATTTAAGTACATTTTTATAGCTTAACAATCAAAATTTAAACACCTTAGTTTGTACCAACCATTCATTTCCCACACGTCGAATGTATGTCAATTGAACAACTTTTGAGGGAGCAACTCAACAAGTTCTTAAAGCAAGTTTGTTTTAGACAGGGAAAATCAACTCACTGCATGTTTGGTAACAGATTATGCATCAATTGCTTTTAGCCAATAAGTAATACGTAGTATATTAATAAAGTAGTAAGTCATCACTTTAGATCTATCCCTTTCAAATATTAACAACAAATATAGTAAGGACAACATGTTTCAACTTTCAACTTGCTTTTCCATCTTCCTACCAGTAGCTAAGAGATACTCTTTCTCCTAACTTGATATCAAACTGCAAATGGGTTCCTGATAAATAATGATCAAATTAGCATAAACTTCAGCTAAAAGACATGATATTAAATGGAATCACTTGTAAGAGTAAAAACTCAGATCTCCTGTTCCTTCAGGCTTCATTCCTCACAAAAGCAACACATTTACTTATTGGGTAGCTATATTAAGCGAGCTGGTGCTTAGGAACTGAACTTTCCATCAAGATACCATGAATTACACAGAATTGCACATAACAAATTTACTTTCTATGCTCTTAGCACTTGTTTCATGCTTTCGAGTCTTTGACACATATGCAGTTTCTCTTCAAGTGCAAAGAGGTTAGTCTTCACTATATATACAAGAGTAAGACAACTAAAAATTTGAAATTGTGTGTGCAAATCCTACAAGCCAAAACTCCACAGTTGCACCATGTTTCAGCACATTCGAGTGGATTAAAGAATCAAATAACATTTGCATACAACAAGACTTGAATTTTGATATCTTTACTATTGGTATATGTGAGCTTCACATAAACATCTAGTTATAGACTTGAATTCCAATACAAACTCTTTAGAAAAAGTAGATAGTCAACTAGAAGGTATCTAGTGATGCTTTAAATTATCATCCTCATAAAACTCATTTCTCTTCACCACCAAAATAATAATTCTTGTATCCGAATATTTATTAGTCTCGTGCTATATGTTTAAAATCACATATAAGATGTCAAGAAGTAGAGTCATGACCTAGCTCATATGAAAATATTTATGATATATTAATCCATCAAATACCAAGAGAAATACTGAAATATTATAATTCGTCCCAAAATTCTATAATCAACACTGTATTTTTTTAATCAATGTATTTGACAAATACAGGAAAGTAGTACTACAAGGAATTTAAAGCATCAATTCCAACATGTTTTTTCATTTTTCTATTACCAAGAAAAAGCTACACTATCCCCTAATTTGAATCATTTTGAGAATGTTTCCCAAAAACAAATTGATCAGAATAGTGTGAACCTTGAGGTAAGACTACACTAATAGGCATACTACAATTACAAATATAAAGCAGGTTGTAAACATTTGCCTGCAAATAAAACAAGGATGATATAATAATTAAAGAGATCAAAACAGTGAAGAAGTTCAGATATAAAAGAGGTGTATCATGAGCTTTAAGGAGAGAACTCACTTACAAGAAAATAAATTCTCTAATTATACATATATGAGCATAAAGAACCGCAGAGAACAAAAACAACCCGCCTATTGTCTCTATAAGAAAAAGCCACTAAATGGAGGATTGTTTTGTGAATTCGTCTAAGTAAAGTAGCATATATTTCAGCTCGTTTAAAGTTAACAATGTAGGTAACTGATGCCTCTTGATGAAATTGTTTCATTAGGGAAGTAAGTAGTAACAAACCTTTATAGATTGAACATTACAAAGAATTATAATAAAAATAAATCTACTTCAAGTTGAGGGTAATGGTTATGGTAATACGTGAAAATATGAATTCAACTAGCTTAGCTGATTGGCAATAAAAGCATTGTGCACTTACCCATCATCCACTAGCATCGGACCCTGGTTCATATGTTGAAATGGGAATTTGCTCTTTTTTGAGTTAGCAGCTTTGCATTATCACCAACATGATTTGCATAAATTTCATGAACCTCCACATATGGTAATACTAAGTTATTCACTAACTTAGACTCATTCATCACTACAGTAGAATAAAAAGAGTAATTCTTCTCGATCAACCTTTCTCCTTCAAAACCATCAAGACTTGATGTCTCGGCATTACTCTCTTCTCCAAACTACAAGTCATGAAAGCACTTCTTGACATCAGGTAAGCAGGTTGGTAACCCAGTTTACACATTTAAAAACCCAATTTCTTCTTAGTTATTGCTTCAAAATGTCCTAACCAAGTAGGAGTTCTCCTTAATAGTTCCAAGAAATCAGACTGTGTCCATCCAAAAGCCTCTTATAAACTTGAAATTTAAACTCAATATTCTTCATATTATAGCGCCTTAAGATACAGACAATATACAAGAACATGCTTGAGTCTTGAGAAATCCCCAACATTTGTTCAACCTTAATCAAAACATCCTTAAAAACTAGAGGACTTACAACATTGGATTCGAGGTTTTGCGGGCATAACATGTTTCTGGATTATATTATATGGAATGCCATTATTTTAAACAATTTAACATTTAACATCAAATTCTTATGATAATACCACAAGCTACCTCAGAAATAGTAAACACGCGACGAGTTAAGAGCTAAAAACTTAACTCCAAGTTTGGATTACAGGATTCAAGCGCATGCATAACAATATAGGACTTTTGACTATGAGCCAGACCCAGTTAATAACCGATATCAACAAAAATATGTTAATGTCACCAATTTTTCTCTTTATTCCCCTCACATGACCAATTTTTCTTTCTCTCTTCTCCATTCTCATGGCCACTGCTTCCTTCTCTCTCCTCCATTCCCATGCCCGACGACATTTGCGGATCTAAAGCGGCCGGCCGGCCAAAAAAACGACACCCTAGTAGCAATTTATGAAAATTGGGGCCATACAAACCCTTTAGTGGTGCTAGAGAGTGTGCGGTGGTCGACTGGTAAAGTCGTACGATGGTCAGTTGGGGTCGATTGGTGAACGAAAAGGCCGTGTGGTGGTCGGCTCGGGTCGATTGGTGAAGGTAAAGGTGGTGTGGTGGTCGGCTAGTGAAGCTAAAGGTGGTGCTGTAGGTGGTAGTAGAGGTTGCACGGTGGTGATTGAGGGGAGAGAAAGGGGGTGTGGTTGCTAAAATTACAAAATTACCCTTGGTGTGGTAGCTAAATTTACAAAATTACCCTTGGTGTGGTAGCTAAATTTACAAAATTAGCCTTGATATTAACAAGTTTTGTTAATATCTGATATCAATTTGTATTTTCTCTTTTGACTATAGCCCTAGGTAGATCAGACTTAGAAAGTCAGATTCCTAGAAGAAGCTCAATTTTGGGTTTTAGGGTTTTATAATATTAGAGAATAAAGTTCGAGGTTCAACCAGGATGATTTCTCTCATCTGGGATTCATCAAAACCATTTTGTTTGAAAACATTAGTGACTAAATTAGCATTACTAGCCAATTTAAACCAAAAATTACTTACATTCTTTGCTTTTGCTGATTTCCCATGCTGAGCAAGCCTGGTAAAAGTGGAGAGAGATTGTTGGAAGGAAAACCCTAGAACTTCAACAAAGTAATTCGTCAAAGACGAAGAAGGATCGATTAGCTTCAGTTGAGGAAGAAGATGATGTCAAATAAAGCGAAAGGCGCCGTAAACCATGGATGAAGTTGAGAGCTTGGACGCCATTAGAGATATTGCTCCCACATTTCAGTTTCATCATTGTGTAAGAATAACTTTACCGAACCATTAACCAGTTCGATTGTTTTTTATATGGCTTTGAGCTGAGTTGGGTCGGGGTGTGGCTTAGACAACGAGCTTAATCAGACATCGAGACTCGAGTACTAGTCTTATAATTAAAATCGTTTGGGAAGCCCTAGATAATTCATTTCATAAATATGCAAGACAATCATGTTAATTTCTTTCAGAAAAAAAAAAAACACAGTCATGTTAATCCCAAATGGTCATGAACACAAGGTTTATTGAATCCAGACTCAACAAAAATTGAAGGCTTATATAACCTGTCCTTGAATTGTATTTGAGAATCCTCCATTCTAAGGGCCTGTTCTCTTCAAATTATTTTCAGTTCAGTTCAGCTCCAATAAGTTCAGTTCTTAATTTCCTTCTCTCATAAAATATTCAGTTCAGTTCAGTTCAGTTCAGCTCCAATAAGTTCAGTTCAGTTCAGTTCTTAATTTCCTTCTCTCATAAAATATACAGTTCAGTTCAGTTTAGCTCCAATAAGTCCAGTTCAGTTCAGTTCAGTATAGTTCAGCTCAGTCCAGTCAATCAGAACAGGCCATAAACTTGACCTGATCCAAGAGATATACGATCTAAACTTGGTCCAAATCTATAATAATCTGTTTATGATATAATCTGAACTCGATATTCAATTGATCAATACTTTATTCGAACCTGTAATAAATCAGTACAAACCATCTCAGACTAATGTCGACTCGACATTGCTCGAGGCCAATATGACCCAACTAGTCTATAACCAATTTGAACACGATCCATTGACCTACGTGACATCTCTAGACACTCTCATCATATAGAACTAGTGCTTGTTGGGAGGATTAAAATTTGTAACCTTAACAAATACACCGGATCTTATTGTTTAGTTTTAACGCTATACGAATATACAAGTATTTATAAAAATAACTATTAAACCTTCATCATCACAAATCTCATAGTGTAGGCAAGTGCACATTGCTTTTTATGTACACAACGTAATGCAAATCGACAACCCTAACAAATAAAATGTGTGTGCCTCTCTCTGCATTGTGAATGAAAAGAAATTATATCATATATGAAACAAACATGACATTGTCTTCCACCTTTTACGAACAAAAGAACTTAATTGATCTAATATGAAAAGAACACAACTCAAAATCAAAAGAGCATCTAGCTGTTTAAGAAGAAATGGACATGAAGTATATAAATTTCCCTATCATCTACATATGAAAAGAACAAAATTTATACAATAAGAATAAATTTCGATATGAAAAAAACACGAAATTGTATAATTAATAAGAATAAAATCAAGTTTATGAGTGGGATTTTTTTTCAAAAATTTATAATTATTTTTGTTCATAAAGTCAAATAAAAACTCTTGTTTTGCTCCATTATCTCTTAATCATTTGTTATATTTTTGAGAGATATGATTCAACTTGAAAACTTATGGAGCAAAAATCATTTTAGGAAAGAGAGAGAATAACTAATTCTATATTATATAAGGCAATATAAGCTAAGGGGTCCTGTCAAAAAAAAAAAAAAAAAAAAGAAAAAAGGGGTGAGATAATGATCAATGTCCACCTAAAATACCCTTAATGTTACTTACTCATTAAGAATGGTTCGTGTATTTCAGAAAAAACCACACATTTTAAATTTGCAATAATCTGAAGGATATACAAATATATTGCTAGTTTCTTATTAAAATTGCAAATAATTTTAATGCCCCATACGATTATTGTAATGTTCCAATTGATGAAGAGCGTGATAATAAATGAGGATGAAACATATTGGATTGATATGCATTGTGTTTTTGAAAATAGTTATATATGTTTGACTTTTACTCTAATCTAATTAGAGTGCTTAAACAACCCTATGCCCAATTCGTGTATAATTCAAGAGATAAATTATAGTATAAATCTACTCTAAAAGTCCCTTTGAATCCTAGTTGTTAGCATGAACGAAGTCTAGAATCGCAGGTGCAATTTCTCTACTAAATAGTCCACCCACACGATCAAACCCGTCTTAAGTGTATTAGCTTAGAATACCCTGAAAATATCCTTAAGGTTTGTGTTTAATTAGAGCTAGATTTTCTCTTTATGGAGGCTGCAATAATTTTTAATTAATATATGTTATGATCATCTGATGATCCAAAGGTATTTACCTCCTTTAAGTGTAAACCTATTAGGATTAGGAAAGTTGTCCACGTAGGATGACTTGTCCCGCAAGCTAAAGCAAAGCCGACTAGCTCACATGCGCCCTAGCATGGGCCGTATGTCATGCCTTGCGCCCCAAGCCTCACAACAGCAAGCAAGCCCTGCATGCTTGGTGAACTAGCTTGCTGGGCCTCGGTACGTGCGAATGCTGTTGCTAGCCTTACTACTGGTACAATCCAACGTGTAGCCCTCGGCTTAGTACTCTGGCTTGGCCTTGTTACCGTTCGGCCCATGCATGCCTGCCTAGCCTTGGCCTCTGCTAGGTAGCCCACATACGAACAAGGCGTTCGGCCTTCGCTCGTGTACGCTTGACTACACTGGTTTTTTGGCGATCCTTTTGATCCAATACACATATACGTTTAGACCTGACTGGTCTAAGCCCAATGTCCAACATCTTGATCTAAACTACATTTATTTAATGTGTTTGGGCCTTTGGCTCAATCCGTCTCATGATTTAATTTTGTGCTCCTGATAGGTTCAGTCAAGAGAAAGATGTTAGACTAATTATATCATTCTCAATAAACGGAAGTGGCCTTTAGCTAGATTTTCAGATCACTTGACTTCATTAAATATTTAACTCCGTAATTATCTAAAAAATCTATTAAAATAATAAATTTGGCCGAAGGACACTGCTCGTTCAATAAACACTCGGGTACAAGGTGCAACCAAGATTATTTTATACTCATGTGTGACCAATAATTATCAAAATGAGCTAAGAAAACCCTTGGGCTCAATTTGTGTCCCGGAGTGTAGACACCAAATTGTGTCTCCTCGCGACAGGGTAATCTCCTCACGATGGTCCCTGTTGTCTCGCGCCATGTTCTCCCAATACCGAACAAGAAATCTGCCTTCTTGCTTTGACCGGTTCTAGTACTGTTTGCTCGATTTTACTTCTTGATTGAGTTTTCCCTCTTTTATGAAACCCATATGTGTTCTACATATGGCCATAACCCTTTGGGAATTCACGCTCCATCTACCCAATCGAACGCTCATTGCAACAAAGGGTACATCCGAGTTTGTGAATTCACCAAACCATGGAAACAAGTTTAATTTGTGGGGTCCCATCCATATGTGCCAACCCTTCTAAAGGTAAGGCTTCCGTGCGATGTATCTGGACTCATGACCATGGACCCTATTTTGACTACCCTTATCCTTGAACTTTAGAGAACTAGAGCCATGGTTAGGTTGCAAACTCATTGCATCAGTTTTGCTATTTGATTACTTGTGCATTATTTACTTGTGCATAGCTTATATGTGATTAAACTAACCGTTTGGTTTGACTTGTGATTATAATTTGCTTAAATAAACTAACCAATGACTAAAGGACTTTACTTAATTAATTTATTAATTAATTTGAGCTAATAAATATGTCTAAAATCGAGTCATAGTTCTTTTGAGTCAAGCCAGATTTTTATTCCCGTATACTGCACAAGCATCAAATTGTTTTGGTCATAACCGGAGTTCTAGAAGGAATTACGAGTCATACAACCTATGGATCTGTAGCCCCGAGTTTATCTTTCATTAGGCGTTGGTTTCGTCCCAACCAGAGTCACAGATCGAAAGTTATGACCGAAATACTACATCATGTCCAGTTTAGTGTATATAGATGAAGTCTTAACTTAGTCTTTGTACGAGTCTAATCACATGTCTAGTCACATGGTCATGACACGAGTCTTGAACATATCACTTACACTCACTAGTCTTAGCACACACTTTGTATATGTATCACCATGACCATGTCTTAGATCCATGCATAAGTCATTCTTTCCGTCATTTGAGTTGGGGGTCCACTCTATTCCTAAATTCTTCCACATCTCTCCATCTACATCATCTTTCCACTCTCCACATGCTTTCTCCATACATATCATTTCCCTCATTCTCCCATGATCTCTTCCCATCCATGCATGTTGAATCGAGTTTGAGTCAAATGTTTAACAATAAGTATCCATGACTTCCCTTTCCACAGCACTTGGTCAAGGAGAGAAGGGCGCTTAATTAAAGACAACACCTTCGTTCAAGTAATACTCTTCGACAAACCCATCAAACACCAGAAAAAGTTCGTACTAATGGCTTCCCAATAAGAAGTTGATGAGTTGAAGCAAAACATGAATAACCTAACTGAGATTTTGAAGGCCCTCGTTCTTCAAGTTAACGATCCTAGCAAGCAACGATAGCTTGAGCGCATAGAAAAGAGTCTTAGCAATATTTCCAACGATTATAAGTACCAAGGAATTAGCTCACAAGGGGTCTCGGTGGACAAGGAACTTCTTCCGCAAAAGTTCAATGCTAATGACATCCCTAAGTTCAAGCCAATAGATAACCCTTACTTCCATTTGAGAGCTTTTGAAACTATAATGAATATTAAGGGAATTGATAGGAAAGTTTTCCATTCACTGTTTTCACTATCTTTAGAAACCGTTTGTCAACAATGGTTCTTCTCCCTAAACAAAGAGAAGATCTCCTCTTGGGATTCTATAACAAACGCTTTCATTGATAGATACAAGTGCAACATTCAAGTTGAAACTGACCGTAGGGAACTTGATATGTTGAAGTAAAAGGAAAACGAAGGGTTTACTTCCTTCTTCAACAGGTGGAGGGAAACTTCCGCTAAGATTGGTAGATGATCCTACCGAAAAAAAGTCCGTAAGGATGTTCATTAAGAATCTCCAAGACAAATACCAAAAGCACTTGAAATATCAATGCAATTTAAATACCTTCAAAGCTGTTTATATTATAGGCATTGATATTATTTAAGACGACCTTTTGAAAGGTGATAATGCGAAATAAAAGAAGAATGGCCATCCTTTCTCTTCAACTCCCATTAATGAAGTACATGCTACAAACACCTCTAAACAACGAATCCAAAGGTCGAAAAGAGTGTTCATTCCACTTGGTATGAGTTACGAGACAACTTTCGAAAAGCTACACCACAAAGGACTAGTCATGCCCATAAGACCCATCAAAGACCTAGTTCCAGAAGCCAGGCCACCTAAGTGGGATCCTAATAAACATTGCAAATACCACCAGGGAAGGGGTCATGACACTGAGGAGTGTTGGAAACTCAAAGAAGCTATTCAAGACCTGATCGATGTCAATAAAACTTTCGAGGTTCTAGCCATCGCAGAAGATCAAATATCCCTTCGATCCTTCGCTCCTTATCACACCTGTAGGTGAGCCCATGATCGAGGCAGTCTATATAACCTCTATCGATAAAGTGACCAAGATTGAGGAGGATGAAGGAATTTTCTTAGATGATACCAAGGAAAACTCGACAAGTCTAAAAGAAGACGTTCGAAAACTGCAAGATATCATTGCCATGCTCTTGAGTATGGTGGAAAGCCTAGCAAATCGGGTGTCAGTCATCGAACAACGCTATCATATCTAGGACCATAAGAATGAAAAGGACAAGTATCCTCCTTCTTCTTCTTCCCATCAAGAACTTAAGGAAAAATTCAATGCTCCTGAGCCACGGGCAAAACGGACCATTGAAGAGTACACACCAATAGGAATGACTTATAATGAAGCTTTTGACTATTTTCATGGTCGAAACTTCATTCATCCCATCAGTCCAAGTCAAGACCCACCACCTGAGAAACGACTTCCCAACCGGGATCCAAAATCCTATTGCAGATATCATAGAGGCCATGGTCACACCACAGAAGAGTGCTTCACCCTTAAGGATCGCATTCAAGATCTCGTTGATTCAAATTGCCTTTGTGTTCCTCCAAGCAACAAGAAGGTCGAAATCAAAAACAATGATGGCAAGAGCAGGAAGAATGATAATCCTTCTTCCGGTTCTTCCTATCAAAATGGAAGTCGCATCAATAAAAATACTTTAAAGGCTAATGAACCAGAAAAAAAGTTCATCCCAATTGGGATGAGCTACAATATTGCCTTTGATCGACTCCTTGTTAAGGGACTCATCACTCCAATTGGGCCTATACAAGATCCTCCTCTTGAAAGGAGAACACCCGAATGGAACCCAGACTCCTATTGCAAGTACCATCAAAGCAACGGTCATACTACAAATCAATGTTGCAAGTTTCAAAATCTCATTCAAGACCTCATCGATGCAAACAAGCTTCCATTCCCTCCAGCTGGCAAGAAGATCGAGTGATGATAAGCGCAAGACACAAGACGAGATTCAACGACAAGATTTCGTGACTTGTCCCCTTTCCTAATAAGTCTAGCATAGGCACCTTTTGTCTTCCTTAAATTTATTTCATAGGTTTTTCTTTTTCCTTTAATAAAATGAGCATTTCTTTTCTTGCATATGATCATCGCATTGCATTTCATAATGAAATAAAAAATTAAAAAAAAAAAAACGCTGGACTAAGCACAAGGTATACTAATGGTTCGAGGCACCTCTTGTAGCCATATCGTATCACTTTCACCTTTTAAAAAATACAATCCTTTCTTGATACACCACTTTGAGCCTCGTCTAACGATAGATCTTCAATTTTCGACCCACATCTACCTAACCTTGGGATGGGATGGTGTGTAATTTATGCAATTGCCAAATACAGAAGCTTTAATGATGGTATAAAAATTTCAAAAGATTAAAATAGCAAAAAAATAGTGTGTAAAAGGGCAAGTGTTCCAATGTCTTTGAGCATGTCTTTGATATGAACACGTCTCAGATTGCGTCTCTTATCGAGTGCTCGGTACCGTGCCTGAGAAACATGAATGCCAAGTGAATGATAGATTGCATGATCGGGATTGCCCACGCTTATAAAAAAGATTCGAATATGAAAAAAAGTGCAAAAGAAGAAAAAAGAGAGTAAAAATAATAATAAAAGAAAGTTCAAAAGTGAGGAAACCTTAAGCATACAAATACAAAGATTCAAAAGCAAGGTAGCACACCTTGGGGGCTTATCTAGGGTCTTGAGCCTTTATCCTCTTCTTCTTCAAACTTTAGCCTAACCACGTTACAACCCTTAAAAGACCTCTTTGAGGTATACACACACTTGTGCGAGGTTCGGCTAGAGCTACGTTCGGCCTGAGTCCTAACGGATACGTAGAAAACCTCACATAGGGGTACGGCCGTAATAAAAATGCATTCATACATTCACATATTCATGCACAATCATATCAAGGGATCTCCAATGCTCATCCCTATCCACTTAGAGCAAGGCTTGGGGGCTTGATCCCTACTTCATTAGCCTACCTAGCCTAGAGTCACCACTATTTGACTTTTTTCAAAATATTTTTCCATACACTTAGCCTTTGCGGCCTAACTTTAGTGTCACTTTCACACACATCACATATACATGACCAAATAAACCTTCCCTTAGGAAACTTTGTCATGAAATCTTAACATAACTTTGAAGCATGGCTTGTCTATCAAAATCATTCATCATTGCATCACAAAGTATGAAGTACTTAGCCTCCGTGCCAAAATTACCTAAATACTTTCATCATTCAGTTAACAATTGAAATAGCCTAGGATGCTACAATCCTTGCATCATGAGATACAACGTCAACACATACATTTTGCTAAGCTCATTCAACATGCACCACAAACACTCAAACCCTCACTTCGATTCTTTTTCGCGTCTTTCTTTTTCGGAAGAAAGTCGGTACCCTCCACAAAAATGACGGAATTTTTTTTTTTTTTTTTTTGCCTTTTCTTCATTTTCGAGTCGCACGAGCACAATCACAATACAATGCACACACAAGTCATGTACATTGAGTCATGTCGTGTTACAACAAATTAAGTCGAGTTAATTTAAACACATCGAGTCACAAGTACACTAAATCTTGAGTCAACTTCAAGTCAACTAAATCATAATGAGTCAAATACATCAAAACCTTGAGTTGACCTCAAGTCATAGCAATCACAATGAGTTAAGCACACCAAGCCTTAGGTTAATCCTAAGAAAAACACCAGCAAAGTCTTTTGGCAATGTTTGATTTTACAAGATACATCCAATCATTAACGCTCCTGTTTACAGCCAACCGAACGATCTCAACAAACATTCAAAGCTCTTGTGTTCAGAGACGCGTGGACATTCCTATCAAAGCTCTTTTTTTCAGAGACGCGTGGACATATTAATCAAGCTCTTTTACTCAGAGACACGTGGGCATCCTATCAAAGCTCTTTTGTTCAGGGACACATGGACATATCAATCAAGCTCTTTTTCTCAGAGACACGTGGGCATCCTATCAAAGCTCTTTGTTCAGAGACGCGTAGACATCTCCCTTAAGCTCCATTGTTTAGAGACGAATGAACAACCCTCATCAATAGCTCTTTATTCAGAGACGCGTGGACGTATCATCAAAAGCTCTTTCTTTAGAGACGCGTGGACACATCATCAAAAGCTCTTTGTTTAGAGATGACTTAATATTTCTCATCAAAAGCTCTTTGTTCAGAGACGAGTGAACATTTCTCAAAAAAGACTCTTTTGTTCAGAGACGCGTGGACATCTCAAAATAGGCTCTTTTGTTTAGAGACGAGTAAACATCAACAGCAGCAAAGCACGGCGCCAACATCAACAGCGGCGAGTGTAAGGAGGGTGTGCCCATCGTAGGGGATCCTTCTCCATAAATGCCTAAGGCCCTTTAAAATAATAGGACTTTACACTTGTTCGGGTGTATTAGGATTTTAATTCTTGACTGTTTAGGGGACCTTGAATTAGAATTGATTCTATCATTACGTTTTTTTGTAAGAAACAAGTAGGCGTCACCAATGAGTTTTAGGAAAACTCATAAACCTCGTTTATACCTTTCTTCCAAGTAGATTTTAAGGGATATTTGGCACGAATCGTAAGTTTACCCATACCAAAATTGGTCTACGTGTACCAGAAATGAGTTCGGGAGCGAGGGTACTAAAATAACGTTCTCTTTAGAGGGGAATCGCTATCCTAGCCCTAGTACAACATCTACTAGCTCTTCCTTTTTTCACAATTTCATCACCAAACAATATATGCAACGTGATACCTAAAAACTAAGTTAGTTAATTTTATTTACAAGCGTCAATCATATAGAAATTACACTGCAAAAGTCATTATTCTTATTTAATCAATATTCATGAAAAGATTATTAAATAAACAAGATTTGCCTTGACTTATGTGATCAATCAACAATTAATTATTTTATTCTATTCTTTATTTAACACAAGATACTATGTGGAATTAATTAATTAAAAGTTCGTTTAAAGTGATCAAACAACACTAATTAATTAATTAAAAGTTATTTAAACAAACAAAGGTGATTGATTTAAGTGCTCGGGAATTTACCACTCTCCTTGCTAGATCTTCGCTTAGAACACTTACGGACTCCTTCTTGTTCGGGAACCTCCACCGTAGTAACAAGTATTGAGGGGGTGAGTGTTTAGGACAAAAGGGTTAAGAGTGCACAAGTTAACAAAGTTTCTGCCAGAGATTTAGGTTAATTTCTGTCTCTTTAAACCTCGTATTAAGCCTCTATTTATAGGGAATGGATGAATTTAGGGTTTTGAGTATTCTGCCGCAGCAAGTGTCGCGCGAATAAGAATGTGTTGCGCGCAACAGCCTAGCGCAGGTGATTTAGATGCGCTGCCATGGACAACGCAACTGAATTTCTTGCACGCATTATTGTGGTAAGATTCGATTTTATATTTTTACGAAATTCTGAATCTTCCGCAAGCGCATCACTAAAGGTTGTGCTGGGTGTCACATGTAACCTTGGGAGTTGCACACGTTAGAAAAGCACGACTCATTGTGATGCGCGTGGATTTTTCTGCGGCAGCATTGATTTTTAACCTAGGCGCCTCTAAATCCGTCATATAGGTTTTAACCTCGGGCTTAAGCTTAATTATGATCGGGCTTAGTTAGTTTAGACCTTAATTCATTTTGTTTTGGTTTAGGTTAGTCATTTTACATTCTTGTGACTTAATCGGTCATCCATAAGCATTCTTCACGTTGATCCAACACAAAGATGGTTTTATTTATCGTCATAGCACTTCCTGTCAGGACAGAAGGCTAAAAGTAGATGTCTATAGTTAGCCCTACTTTGATCGAGTCTAGAATAGACGAGGATCAAAGTAGCCGAGGAAATAAATCCGAGACTCATTCTGCAAAGTTCCCTAAGAATAGAGGATCTTTCAGTAGTGCTAAGGATGTTGAAAGGATCCTTGAGTCGCTAAGTGTTTAAGACAAGTAGCTATTAAGGCTAGAAAAAGTATTTTCTAGACTTAATGCACTAAAGAATCTAGATTGATCCTTTGCAAATGTAGAACGCTTTTAAAAGTAAAGGCTGTCCTGGGTGATGTCATGTCATGAGAAGATATCGGTTTAAAAAGATTAAAGAGCATGATATCCTCTTAATTATGGCATCGTTGATCTAAAGTCCCTCGATATGTCATTTAAACTTTAGTCTATGATTTTAACAAGTTAAAAGATGATAAAAGGAGAGGTGTTTCGGCATTCGAGCCTAACACGTGAATAAAGTTCTTCACAATTGCTTTCCAAAACGTAGTATTCGGGGTCCATGAGATAGAAATACATGTCTCAAGACTGGTGACATATATCCAAATCCAGTGAGAGAGAAGAAAATCGACAACTCTCTCAGCAGTTTTGTCCACAAGATAAGAACACGTGTCTCAAGACTGGGGGCACGTGTCTAAGCATATGCGACATCGCATGTCACTCTTTATACAGGGGGTGGACCGACACCCTAACTGTCCGGTAAGCCAGTAAGCTCACTAACTACCATATTTGCTTCCAATCAAGAATCTACCTTGTCCTCGATGGTTCGACGCGCCAGTCGACTAGTTTAGCTAACGCCTAAAGACAGAAACTCTACCGTTTTAGTTACGAGAGGTAGATCACGTTACTGGGAAGAGGTGAAATTTTGCGCAACACCTAGCCATACAATTTTAGGCTATACGATACGCCATCCTTTTTGCTGTGGAAGCCAAAAAGAAAGAAAAGAACGTGACATTTGTAAAGTCAGTACAGTAAAATGACAAACCTGTCTATGGGAGCTTTTACGTAAAGCACTACTACGGAAAATTTTAAGACACGCTTACGAAAAACGTCCAAAACATATGCTTAGGGTGTGCATGCAGTATGATGCAAAAAACTATCAAAGAAGAAAATAAACTACAAAATGCAAAGCAAAATTAAAAGATTATGATAATTTGCACGTCATTACGTCTAATAACGTTCAAAACCGTTAGAAAAAAATTCAAAACGGATCGAAATTTGAGTACTAGTCTTTTAAGGGACTATTATCCACGCGCAACTTAGTGGGTCGCGCTGGCCAGGAGCGTGCAAGAAACTAGGTTGCGTTGGGATGCCACGCGCAACTTGATGAGTTGCGCGCGACATTTGAATCAGTAAAAGAGGTGGAGAAGCGCGATCTGCAGCTCACTTTCTTCTTATCCTCTTTCACTATTTTCGATCTCTTTCCCTTTTTTGTTTTGTTGTTTGAAGGAAAGTAAATCTTGCTCATTGTATTGTACCAGAATTTGAATTTGGTCAGTAAAATAGAGAAAGCCAATTAAAGAATCTTTTAGAAGTTAAGGGCTTTCAATTCGACTTGTTTTCATGAATTTGTTTGTTCAATGTTGTTCTGATATGTTTGAGCAATATATTGCAACAAATTTCATGTTAAGGGGTAAAGTATTGATCTTGTATGAGCATGTACAAGCATATATGTGTTTTTTTTGGTTCATTTAATTTTGAATTTAAGCTTGAACTTTATTTCTCTTTTTTTTGCTCACATAGACTATACTCGTTAATTTTAATGTAAATGAAAGTGTTTAGAACAACAATTATTCATTAAAATTATAAATGAAATTTTGAACTTTGATAATAGCATGAAATTGTTCTTGCGACTCATGTTAATTTTTTCATGCGTAAGTTGCAAAATTGGTTTGATCAATGATAAAAATAACCGATGGTTATTATTATTCACTTGTAAAACTGTGATTTCAAGATTTGCACAAAACTAGTTAGTTTAGGAATATCTTGAAAATATTATCGAAGTGGTGTTGTTTGGCTATATTTCGGGCTTGCAAGCCCCCATTTTATATTTTCGAATGTTGTAGCCCCCAATGTTGGGTGATTTCGATGATTTGTTTGTTTTTACTAATTAGACCCTTTCATGTTGCTTGAAATGGGTCTAAAAATCCCGTGTTTCGTTTTATTAAATTAGTGTGTTTAAATTGTTTTCGACCATTCATAGTTTTAACAAATGAAATTTGTCAAGTCTAGTAATATTGGTCGTTCGTCGGAACAAGTAAGATGAAAAATGAAATGTTGTTCAATTTTTTCCTCTATTCTGACTATTTTCAAATTCTTTCTTTTGAGTTCAAATTTTGTTACCGATTTGAAGCTTGAGAAAGTGAATGTCATCCTCCTTGTGTGAAATAATGGAGAAAAATGAAGACCTCTTAATTTATATTTTAGGAGTCTCTTATTCTAACTCATGAAATTATTTGTCTTATGTTAATTAAGTGTTTTGATATAAATTTCCTGAAGAATGATTGAGTACTAAGCTTTCGTATGGGCAAGTATGTTGTATGCATTTGAATTCTTTTTTGAAACTCATGATTTTGTTTCTTTTGCTCTATACTAGTCGTACTCTCTAATCTTTAGAGTAAATTGAAGTATTGAAACAACAATTATGCACTAAGATTAATTTTTGAAGTTGAACTTGAAAACAGCTTAAATATGTAGCTTGTTCTATGGCCAAGTTCAATTGCAAACTTAGTTTTCAAAGGAACAAAATGGTTAATAAATCATTGTGATGCATTTGAAAATTGTAAGGCTCAAGATCTACGTAAACCATTTGTAGTTTAGGCGACTCTTGAAAGTAGTTCGAATGGCATGAACATCTCATTTTTATATTGGAGCCCCCATGTGTCGAGTTATGCGCATTCTTGCAATTTCTCAAGTCTTGGAGCCCCCAATTTGGGATAATTCCAATGACTTGCTATTGTTTAGGCCATTCATATAATCATGATATTGAGATGGACCTATGTATATATTCCATTTTTTTTTTGAGATTTTTGAGACAATGACATGGCTTTCGCATTTTAGTTAAAGTCATGTTCAAGAAAGCAAGTTAGTTCTTTACTTGTTTACAAACCAAAAATAATTGTGTTTTAAGGTTTAGTAATATTTACCTAATGTCAAAACGTTCGTAGAGATCATTGCGGTATTATTAATCTTCAAAGTTGATTTAAACATCAAATGATTCCATTATTCTTATCAATATTTGATTTTGGTCTGTAGGTGGTTCATTTACCATCCCTAAGCCCATATTTTGCACGATAACTAGGCGAGAACAAGTTCGAGTCAAGAAGAAGTCGAATCTTAGTTCATTCCTTTTGGAAATATTTATGTTTATACATGTATTATCCAAACGGTTATTTAGAATCTGAAAATTTATTTATTTGAGAAAATAAAAGAAAAATTCAAAAAGGAAATTTTGAAGACTATATTTTTTTTAGAGAGTAAGAAACATGTTATTTCGAACTAGAATTCAAAATTTGGAGAGGGTCCAATAAATTTAATAAAAGTTTGTTTTGAAAATAAAATGAAGCAACTTTTCCTAGTACGCAAAATACATAATCATGTTATTTTCGAAACTGGACCCAAAATGGAAAGAAAAGTCTAGCTCGTAATTAAGTGTGACTTTTCCATCCATGATTGATGAAGGTAAGTTGTAATTTGCAACTTATTTCAACAAAGCTATGAAAATGGGAGCAAACTTTTGTATATCTAATTTTGTTGATGTTTTTCTTTTTAGTGTTTGTCATCATTGTCATATTTTGCTGATTGAAAGTGAAGTTCTTCCAATTAAATAAGCACCGTAGTTTGAGAATGAATATTTATCAAACTTAGGTTTGATGGAGTGTTAGAATAATTTATAAAATCATTCGAATCACTTTCCAAAATATGGTCTCACGATAGTTAAGGTGAGACCTATAGTTTCGTATCCCCTAAGTGTAGACTTAGGTGGATTTTGGAATTCATGTATACATATGCTAGAGGATGTTTCTCATGTTTATTTAGAGTTCTAGCATTTGTATTTCCAATTTTTGGGATTTTGCAAATGTTTATCATGAATTGTTTGATCAAATAGGAAGTAATGTTCTTCCGTTTGTCATTTAAAGTTATTATGATGGTTCATAATAATCTTTTGCATGACATTGATTTTGTAACATAATTACCGTGTTCAAAACTGTAAATAGAGGGAAGTAGGGATGTCCTGACTTCTTAAAGCCTCCATGGAGCAAAAATTTGTTACCATTTTACCAATTTGAAATTTTGGTTTGCCAATGGGAGGGATTATCCCGACTTACCCCCCTAAAAAAGAAATGAACAAAAAAGATGGATTTGCATAAAAAAAAAAGGAAAGGGAATCCAACTTTCCCATAGAAGAATAAAGAAAAGGTATAAACATGTTTTCGAAAAGCAAGGATTATCGACTTAATAGTTGAATCATTGTGATGACTTGGCAGTGAGGTATACGTGTAATAGTGATGAAGATCATTTTTTCATATAGTGATCGTGTTTAATCAATGTTCCTCGCTTAGAGAGGATGAAGATATCAAACGCATGCGGACATATTAGTTGCTCATGATAAGTGAGAAGACCAATTCTCAATAGTTGTAAAAGACATCTAAAATTGACGTCGAGACTGTCAATATATAAAATAAATGTATTGTATTAACTCGTTTTCTTTCTAGGCAATGTATATAGAACTTGAGTCACCTTGGTAACAAATAGCCCTATTATTAAAAGAAAATAAGATGATTGTTTTTTAAAGTGATAGTCATCTCATTTTTCTTGGAAAAAGATATGGAAAACATCAAATTTAGTTTGATTCGATTGCTTTACTAAAATGATGTAATTGAGCCAATGGCTATCAAATCGTCCAAGTTATTTGATTTTTTTTATATGATTTTGTAACTCAACACTTTATGCATTTTATGTATGGGCATAACTACTCAATAGTAGGTCCATATGCGCAAAAGGCCTAAAGTGGGCCATATTTTCGTAGAATGATGATTTTTGTGGTACATGATTATGATCTACCTCAAAGAAGGCCTTTCCAAGGTTGTAACGTGGCTAGGCTCAAGGTTATGAAAAATGGATATGCTCAAGTATACTCCCTTAATCAGTTACTCTTGGTGCTTCTCAAATTAAAACCTTTCTACTTTGTGTAACAACTCCTACATTAGGTGCCTTTTTCTTGTCTTCCCTCTCTTTCTTTCTTTTTATTTTCCCTTTTTGACAAGTTTGGTTTTAGGTTTAAAACGATTTTGCATTCTATCTTTCCTTTTTTGGGTTTATACTAACTTTGTGTCCCCCTCTTATGTTTCGTTCCCCCAATTTTTCATTTGTATCTCTTTGCACCATTCCCATCCCAAGGTTTGGAATAATGTAGGTTGAATAAGTAAGGCTCAATTGACGAAGCTCAAAAGGGCTAACAAAAGATGGATTGTTCTAAGGTTATTAACATGGGATTATCTATGTGGAGTTTCAAGTTGCCTCCTGTGTTGGTGTAATAATCATATCTCTTTTTAGTGGGCCAAAAAGATGGGCCTCTTTTCATTCAATACATCTTGTAAGAAAAAGCTCATTAAGATTCTTAAAGTGTTGAGTATGTATGCCTTTTTTGATATTGCCTAGTTGCATGTATATGTTTTATTCAATTCGAGTTAATAACAATAAAGAGATTGTAAAGAGAACAAGATAGACGTACTTAAAAATATAATTTTTATTCATTAATTAATGAGAGTACATAATAAGTAGATTCGACAGCATGAATCTCTTAGTCCATCATAAAGAAAACAAAAGAAAAAGAAACAAAACAAGACCTAGGGTGCTACATCTTGAATTGTTGACAACTTCTTAAGATTGCGTATTCGAGCTTTGTTCGTTTCCAACGTAGGCGAAATCCTCTCTAAAAATCTAGTCCATCTATATGATTCATGGTTTCATTTATCAAGTCCCTTTCAATTAATGTTCCCACAGTATAAACTTTCTGAAATATGCCTAAACCAAGGTATTGTAAATGACACTTGTATGGTGGAGACATATTGTCTATGAACTTTGGGACAAGTTCATGATCTGGAGGTATTTGTGAAAGAAGAGCAACCTTTATCGCCACCTGGAAAAGAAGTCGATAAAACCTTCTTCTTCCTCTTTCTTAAGCAATTCAAGATCGCGCAAGGTAGTTGTGAGCTCGATGTTGTCTCCATATTGGGCTAAAAACGCTTTTACAACGTCACTCCAAGTAGAAATTTGTTTTACATAGAGGTTATAAAACCATGATCTAGCAATTGGGTCCAATGAAAGAGGAAAAGTACATGCATATAAGCTATGCTCAACCCCTTTCAATGCCATAATTCCAATAAAGCTCATTAAGTGAGTTCTAGGATTGTCTGTAACCTTAAAGGTTGGTAAATCTGTAGTCAAGAACTTTTCTAGGAGAGTCTTGCCACTAGGTTGTGGTGCAAGCTCATAATTGAAGTACTTATTCCCTGAGCTAGCTCAAAGGACAAGTTTCTTCAAGGCCTCTACTCTTTCGGCTCTTGCTTTTTCTTGCAGAATGTTTTCTTTTTCTTTTTCCACTTATTTTAGCCTTTTTTGCTTTTTTTATGAGCCTTCATTTGAGCTTCTTCTTCTTGTAGGGCCTTTAGGTTTTGGAGTTCCTTTCTAAGTTTCTCCAATGCTGTTTTGTCACCCATGATTGGACTAGTATGCGAATGTGGAAGACGATCTAGTAATGTGTATCACGAGAAATTGAGCGAGTTCACTTAAACCTTTTTCTGACAAGCATTCAAACAACGATCAAAAAGTCAAAATGATTGTTTTTATTTCTTTTTTTTTTTAATCCTTGTAATACGAATTCACTTTAAGCAAGTTTGTTGATGAAGAATGTCAAAAAAATTCATGAACAATCATTAATGGAATGTCATGATTTGTGTTGACTTCAACAAGGTAATCATCTAAGGATTTTACTTGAAGTGAATTGTTCTCGAAAAAAGGGAGAAGAGAAAGAAAGGGAAAGTTGGATTGACATGCTCATCAAATTTTTATAAATATTAGTCCACCTTACTACATTCCTTAAAATGATTAATATACTAGAAATATGGTATTTTTTGATCATTTAGATTACAATAGAGATCTTTATCTTTTTTTTTTTTTTAATTATGATTTTCATATTTCTCATCTTTAAAGGATAATATATTACTATTTGCTTAAAAAGAATGATGGCCTCCGAATGTAAAATCTAAGAAAAAATTAAATCATTTTCTCGGTCTTATCATTCATAATAATTTTTGTATCATACTTTTTTTTTTTTAAAAAAAAAAAAGAACGATTTTTTTTTTCGTTCTATTTCTCTCTTTTTTTCGTGTGAGGCAATCATCCCAAGTAAGGTTCTCAGGATTTTCTTTTTAAACCATAGAAGAGGTAAATAAATTATACTCTTAAATCAAGGTTGATCAATTACAACTAAAAATATGATGAACACGAAAATAGGCACGTTTAAGAATGGGAATATTGATGACGTCCTATTGAGGGTTGCGAACTTCTAATGAAGAACCTTATAAGGAGTAATTTCATTAGTTCGATTATAAAGTATGTAAACGAATCATCATAATCGAAAAATAGCATCGCATGCAATTTTCCATCTTGCGGTAACGTGGAAAGTGCCTACAAGAGTAGCATCTGCCACATGCGTTTTTTTTTTTATTATTTTTTTTTACGAATACGCAAAAAGAACGATAAGAAACATGTTTTTGGATTTTTCGAAAAAGACAATCAAAATAAAAGTAACTAAGTTAAACAACGTTGTTAGCCAAGGATATATTTGTAGCACGTACTTAACGATTAACCTTGAAGCGGTAATATCGTTTTCTCCGTATAACATTGCTCGTAACGAGTCAAAGTCAACATTGAACAGTGGGCACGTGCAAGTCACAGAGTTGCGCAGAAGAGCCGTGCACAACTACTGGACTTGCGCTTGGAGGGTGTACACAACTATCAAGGCTTGGGTGTCCAAAGGTACCATATCTTAAGAAACGATGCACGAATCAATCACTCAACGTGTTGACCCATGACATAGTTCTTCCAACATTTTGTTGACGATATGGGTGGGATGATTGTTATTGATTTCGGGATAGTAGCCTAGTGTTGGCGACCCCTAGTCAATGAGCCAATCCCCAATGGTTAAAGTGTGCTATGATTATGCATGATGCAATGTCGCTTGTTTGGCTTTTACTTTAGTGAAAAAGGAAGATATTATGCGTTCAAGTCTTGCTCTCTAACTAGAGATTATCCAAGTTAGCCATCATTACTACCCATAGGTAACCTAGTGTTGGAAACCTTGGAGCACAACTATGAACTAATTTTGTAACCTCTAAGTCCCCAGCGGAGTCGCCACTGTAAGGAGGGTGTGCCCATCGTAGGGGATCCTTCTCCTTAAATGCCCATGACCCTTTAAAAGCCTAGGACTTTACACTTGTTAGGGTGTATTAGAATTTGAATTCCTGACTGTTTGGGGGACCTTGAATTAGAATTGATTCTATCATTACGCTCTTTTGTAAGAAACAAAAGGAGTCGCCAATGAGTTTTAGGAAAACTCATAAACCTCGTTCATACCTTTCTCCCAAGTAGAGTTCAAGGGATATTTGGCACGAATCGTAAGTTTACCCATACACAAATTGGTCTACGTATACCAGAAATGAGTTTGGGAGCGAGGGTACTAAAATAACGTTCCCTTTAGAGGGGAATTGCTATCCTAGCCCTAGTACGACATCTACTAGCTCTTTCTTTTTCACAATTTCATCACCAAACAATATATGCAACGTGATATCTAAAAACTAAGTTAGTTAATTTTATTTACAAGCGTCAATCATATAGAAATTACATTGCAAAAGTCGTTATTCTTATTTAATCAATATTTGTGAAAAGAATTATAAATAAACAAGATTCTCCTTGACTTAGGTGATCAATCAACAATTAATTATTCAATTCTATTCTTTATTTAACACAAGATACTATGTGGAATTAATTAATTAAAAGTTCGTTTAAAGTGATCAAACAACACTAATTAATTAATTAAAAGTTATTTAAACAAGAAAACAAAGGTGATTGATCTAAGTTCTCGGGAATTTACCACTTCTCCTTGCTATATCTTCGTTTAGAACACTTATGGACTCCTTCTTGTTCCGGAACCTCCACCGTAGTAACAAGTATTGAGGGGGTGAGTGTTTAGGACAAAAGGGTTAAGAGTGCACAATTTCACAAAGTTTCTGCCAGAGATTTAGGTTAATTTCCGTCTCTTTAAACCTCGTATTAAGCCTCTATTTATAGGGAATTAATGCATTTAGGGTTTTGAGTATTCTGCCGCAGCAGCTGTCGCGTACATAAGAATGTGTTGCGCTCCATAGCCCAGCGCAAGTGATTCAGATGCGCTGTCATGGGCAGCGCAACTGAATGTCTTGCGCGCATTATTATGGTAAGATTCGATTTTATATTTTTATAAAATTCTAAATCTTCCGCAAGCGCATCACTAGAGGTTGCGCTGGGTGTCACACGCAACCTTTGGAGTTGCGTGTGCCAGACCAGCGCGACTCATTGAGATGCGCGCGGATTTTTCTGCGGCATCATTGATTTTAAACCTAGGCGCCTCTAAATCCGTCATAATTAGGTTTTAACCTCGGGATTAAGCTTAATTATGATCGGGCTTACTTAGTTTGGACCTTAATTTATTTTGTTTGGGGTTAGGCTAGTCATTTTGCATTCTTGTGACTAAATCAGTCGTCCGTAAGCATTCTTCACGTTGATCCAACACAAAGATGGTTTTATTTATCGTCATAGCACTTCCTGTCAGAACAGGAGGCCAAAAGTAGATGTCTACAGTGAGAAACTGTCACAATAAAAATTGAAGAGAGCTACAAGCAGTCACCTTCAACGATGGCGTTCCCTAGCTTGTGGAGGTCGTCACAATAAATGCAGCAATAAATTGGTTACTTTAGAGACGTGTGCTCGACGGTGCAAGATACACGTTTCTAACTCTTTTATCTGTTTAAATAACGCTAGTTTGCAGATATCGGCGTTACAAGAATGATTTAGGGTCGCAGAACGTTCTGAATCATCCTCCGTCCCTATCGCTACTTTGACTTTTGTTTTTTAAACTTACGTTTCTCCAAACTCAGTCAAAGTGGGGGCTTCTATAGACACCAAATTATGTCTCCCCAAAATCGAACCCAGTGATGAGTACTTTTCACATCAAGATTATTGAACGAGGTGAAATGTGAAAGAGTCTCGTGAATCTCTCTGTTTTTTATAAAAATACTTCTTTTTGTTTTCGAAAATCTGTCTTTTCTTTCCCTATTTATGAAAAACATCCATTAAAAAAGTTTGGTTTGGTCCATGATATGGGTCCAATAATGGTGTACTTGGATAGGTCTTCAAAATTCCTTTCCAACGATATATTATAAGTCCAATTCCGATGAATAATGAGGAAGTTATGGCCAAAATACTAAATTGAGCCCAAACTAGATTTTACCTACGACCCAATGATCATGTGGAGGGTCCAAAGGCTTTAGTCCCATTCCTAAACTAATTAGGATTAATTAGAAGCTTCTATAAGTTTCTAAGAGATCTTAATTATCCTTTTTGAAAAAGATAAGATCAAAGTGTTTGAAATTGAATAAAACTTCTCGTTTTGAGAGTACTTATTCTATGCGAAATGGAATATGTTCAGATATTATTTTCGTGCCTCATAATCTTAATCAAAATCTTATATGGTTGGATAGGTCTTGAAATTGTCTTTCCAATGATATATTATAATATTAATTCCGAGCCATAACGAAAAAGATATGAAAGAAATACCAAACTCTATCCAAAACTGACACCCTTCCACTATTTCGGCCGTATCTTTTATCCTGAAAATTATTTTAATCTTATTCTAATTGTATTGGAAAGTAGACTTCAAGATCTTTCTAACGACATATTATTTGCCTTATTTCGATTACTGGGTCAAAAGTTATGATAAAAATAACTACCGCAAAAACTGCTGTCTATCGAGTTTTATTCTGATTCAAATTCGGATTCTTTTCTTAATCCTTCGACCCTCTTTTTTCCTTATAAATAGAGGTCATATCACCCCTTTTTTGATAATCAACAAGCTTGATCATCAACTTTCATTAACAAGCTTGATCACCAACAATCATCAACAATCATCTTTCTATTCTAGCTATTCTCTCTTAAAGCTAGAAGCTTATTCTTTCCCCCTCTTTCTAAGTCTTCCCTTTTCAAAACAACATTCGCCCATCACGAGACTTAGACACACATAGCCAAGCTCGAAGTTGCCTTCGCCGTAGACGTGAAAGGTTGATAATTTCTGAGGGTTTGGTCCCAAATCCCATTTCAATTATTTAAATTAATTGTTTGATTTAATATTTTTTATTAAAGTTACTAACGTGTGTATTGTTTTGATAGAAAGATATACGAGGCAACAAAGTAAGTTGGTTTATTACTCTATTTCTTTAGAAAGCATCTTAAGATTATTTTAATTCCTAGTATCATGTTAGGATGTTATTTATTGCTTTCTAGTATCGTGCTTAGTTTGCTTCCTATTTTCTTCTATCATGTTAGTATGTTAGGAATAAATCCTTGATCTTTAACGCTTCGTGACATGCTAGGATTTGTTATTAATATTGTTGATATCATGCTTAGGATCTTGCTAATAATATTATTATGCTTTGATGAGATTGAGATTATTATTTTGGTGATGATGATTGTTGTTATTATATGTTGCTTGATTATTATTTTTATTGCTTGATCATGCCCTCTCTTGCAGGATTAAAGGGAATTTGTACTTGAAATCACGCTCAATAAGACAATGAATAATTTTATTTAGGCTAATGTGATTTTAATTCAAGTGATCGCCAATAATAGCTGTTTGTGCATTAATAATCAACCAACATAGAGTAAACAGGTTTAGGATTAATATATATGATTGTATGTTAGTCAGAAAGCGCACGTGAATATGAGAAGAATAAAGTAGAGGCCTATTTTTAGGGCAGGTTCAATCTCTTTTAGGTTAGATTTGTACCTTCATCCCTGATTATCCAATCATGGTTCAGGACTACTATGGAGTTAGCGATCTCATGGATCGTGAAGGGTGTAACCTTCACCCTGTGAACGGTTTACAAGTTCCTAAAACTTGTTGACGACTTTTTTGCTCTAGCTTCCTTCCCGTTGGACGTCACCATGCTTAAGTGTATGATCACAGTTGGGCTCAAGTGTGGGATCCTTGAATTATTCCCTACAGGGAGTATATAAGAAATTTCATTATGTTTTCAAACAGACATAAAAAATTAAAATTAATATGTAGTTCTTATTATGTATTGTAATTTCTTTTTCTATGTTTATATATAATTTATTGAGTTTAATTGTGTGTCCATTTTCTCTAAGAAGTATGAATGTGTAGGGAATATTTCAAGCATCCCACACTTGAGCCCCACTGTGATCATACACTTAAGCATGATGGCGTCCAAAGGGAAGGAAGCTAGAGCAAAAGAGTCGCCAACAAGTTTTAGGAACTTGTAAACCGTTCACAAGGTGAAGGTTACACCCCATAACGATCCAGGAGGTCGTTAACTCCAATAGGTCTAGAACCATGATTGGAAGTTCGGGGATGAAGGTAAAAATCCAACCTAAAAGAGATTAAACCTGCCCTAAATAGGCCTTTGCTTTATTCTTCTCGTATTCATGTGCACTTTCTGACTAACATGCAATCAATAATTAACCCTAAACCTGTTTAATCTATGTTGGTTGAGTATTAATGCACAAACAAAACTATTATTGGCGATCACTTGAATTATAAACATATTATCCTAAACAAGATTATTAATTATCTTATTAAGCGTGATACAAGTACAAATTCCCTTTAATCCTGCAAGAGAGGGCGTGATCAAGCAATAACAAAAATAATCATCAAGCAACATAATAAATAATGAGCATCATAATGGTAATATTCTCAATCTTAACGCATAATAATATTAGCAAGATCCTAGGCATGATACTAACAAGATTAATAACAAACCCTAGCATGTGACTAAACATTAAAGTTCATAGCTTTATTCCTAACATGATACTAACATGATATTAGGAAGAAATAGGAAGCATCATAATAATATTAGTTAATCCTAAACATGATACTAGGAAACAATATAACATCCTAACATGATACTAGGAATCAAAATAATCAAAGCATGATTTCTATATCAAAAGATCAACAATTAAATTACTTACTTGGATGCCTCGAATCTCTTTCTAATAATAAAATACACACGTTAGTAACTTCAAGGAAAACAATAAAACAATTAAATTAAATAATTGAAATAGGAATTTGGGACCAAACCCTTAGAAATTATAACCTTTCACGTCTAGGGCGAAGGTAACTTCGAACTTGGCTAGGTGTGTCTAGATCTAATGTATGAGGAATTTTGTAAGAGGGAAGGTTTAAAAAAAGAATAGAGAGAAGAAGCTTCTAGCTTTTAGAGAGAGAATAGAGAGAGATTGATGATTGTTGATTGATGAATGTCGATGATTTTAAAACAGGGAGATACGACCCCTATTTATAAGAAAAATAGCACGGGATCAAGGAAAATCATATTCGGAATAAAACTCCTCCTGTCGCAAACGACAGGAGCCAGCGCCAAACAACGAGCCGTCGTCTCGCGCTGGTCCAAAAGTCAACACACTTTTCCACGCGTAATTACCTTCAACACCGGTTGCAGGTAATTAAGCGTCCGAGCAGTTTTCGAAATCAGATTTAATATATTTTATTCGAAATAAAACATTCTTTTTAAGATAATAGTTAATAGGCCCTCCTCTACATCATCGGGCCACCTTTGAAAATCATTGGGCCTAATCTAATTTAATCCATAACTTCCTCATAAGTCATCGGAATTGGACCTATAATATATCATTGGAAAACTCTTTTCAAGCCCAATCCAACTATACTATTATTGTACCTTTATTATGGACCAAACCAAATTGGACTGGCTATTTTTCATAAAATAGGAGTAAGAAAACAAATATTTTTAGAAAACAAAAAGAGAAATATTTTAATAAAAACATCCTCATCATTAGAATTTCCACACCTTCACCTCGTTCGATAATCAAATGACGCGAAAGGTATTCATCACTGGATTTGGTTTTGGGGAGACACATTTGGGTGTCTACAGAATGTATGTATGTTTGAACTTATGTTTTCTTTCATTATTATTCCTCCCTCCATTTTATTCATTACTATTGCTACCACCACTAAAATAATGAAACTTATTGATCCCTCCATTTTTTGCGACTTTTGAGCTTAATTTGGACACTTAAGGACTAAACCAACCCCCAAAAATCTTATCCGAACAATTTTCACGACTAAAAAAAACGAAGGAAATATTGTAGATAACCACCCCTCAAATCATCTAAAATTTACCACCCCTCAAATCATCTAAAATTTACCACCCCTCAAATCATCTAAAATTTACCACCCCTCAAATCATCTAAAATTTACCACCCCTCAAATCATCTAAAATTTACCACCCCTTTTTTTGTTTATTTTAATTAACCATCCCTTAAAGTAAAAAAAAATTTAAAAATCACCACACCTTAACTAAAAGTTCAATTTTTTAAAATAAAAACAATGATTTTCGTGTCAAAACTTAGTATACTAAAGTTTTGGGGTTCACTTTGGTCCTATGGGTTCAATCTGAGGTCTGAATTTAAAAAATTATTTGAAATTTCTCGTTTTGCATGGTTAAAATTACCTTGATTTGCATGAAACTCTCAAAATAAAGCATTTTAGATACTTTTTTGGGTGTTTTGACCTCAAATCTGGGCCAAAGTGACCCCTAAAACCTTAATTGACCAATAATTTTTGACATGAAAATCGATAACTTTTAGTTAAGTGGTGGTGATTTATAATTTCTTTTACTTTAAGGGGTGGTTATTTAATATAAACAAAAAAATGGGTGGTCAAATTAATTTTAGGTGATTTGAGGGGTGCTTATTTACAAATTTTCCAAAAACTAATGTTACACACAAATCGATAGATTTCTTTTTTTGTTTAAAGGCAAAATTTTATTAATCACACCATCAAAAAAATACACCGAGGCTACTAAGCCCCTAAACAAATATGCTTAAGCTAAGCCTTATCTCTAGCCTTAACTCTAGAACCAACTAAGCTACTAATCCTATGATATACATCATGACAAATCCTACTAGCTACAACTTTATGTCTAAGAATTCTATTCTTCTAAATTGCTTCACTTCTCTATTGCCATATGCTGTATAGAAGGGATGCACATATGCTCTACATAACAGATTTATAAAACATGTTCTTAGCCTGCCAGCACCAAGTATTACATTCTTCCAAGGTTGAGAATTGCATCTGAAATTGGAGCTTTCCTTGCAGCAACTGAAGTAATCTTTTACTGTAATCACACTGAAATAACAAGGGCTAAATGTTTTCATAGCCTTGAGAGCACAAAGGGAGTGTCATCATTGATGATGCAAACACCAGACTACATCAACTTCTCTCTTGTTCTAAGCCTCCCCCACATTGCCAACCAAGCTACAAATCTTTGCTTTGGAATGTGGTATCTATTCCAAACCATGTTACACCAAGTAACCTCAGGCTTAACAGTCTACAACTAACTGTAAGCACTAGCCACAGTGTACCCTCCATGATTGTGCTTCTAATTATTTCTAGCAAACCCATCTTTAATCTACTCCTTAACCTTCTAGATTTCCTTCCATTTCCAACTTGACCAAACTGAACATCCAATCCTCTTCAAATACCTGCCTTTAATATAATGATTATTTCACCCATCTTAACCAAAGACTGTCATTCTTATTAGCAACGTCCCAAATATATTTCCCATGGCAACAATATTCCAAATATAACAATCATGCACACCTAGACCACCTTATTTCTTAGGCTTGCAGATAATATCCTAAGAAATTGGAGGAGTTCTAGAAAATACAACCCTGCCATCCCAAATGAAGTTTCTGCATACTGTCATGACCCTATCCAACACTTTTTTAGGAAAAAATAAACAAATTTATCTAATAAGTATGCAAAGAAAGAAGAACTAAGTTAACAAGAGTCATTCTTGAATAGTAAGATAGTTTTGCCTCCCCAAATTCTAATTCTGGAAACTACTTTATCAATCAAAATCTAACAGTCATCAAAAGAAAGTTTTTTGGCATTCACTTTAACTCCAAGATATCAGAAAGGAAGCTGTTCTTCCATGAAATCAGATATACTGATGATTCCATCCTTACCTTCTTGAGGAACATTACAAAAATACACATTTGACTTCCCCTCATTAGCAATCAAACCTGAGGCAGCAGCAAAAGTAGCTAACTCTCTCAATAGCAAGCTACTAAGTTTCTCATCACCGCTGCTCATAACAATCAAATCATCAGCAAAAATAAGATGATTTAGCTTAAACCCTTTGCATCTTGGATGAAAATTAAATTTCTTATGTTCCCTAATTTTATGCAAAATTCTTGATTGATAATCCATGCATAAAACAAATAGAAGAGGAGATAAAGGATCACCTTGCCTCAAGCCTTTTTTCCCTATGAAAAAACCTCTCCATTCACAATAAGAGAGAAGCTAGGGGTTCTAATACACTCCATAACCATTTTCGTAAATTGATTTGGATAACTTAAAGCTATAAGCATGTCTTCAAGGAATTTCAATTCACAAAATTGTAGGGAATTATTTCAAGCATCCCACACTTCAGCCCCACTATGATCATACACTTAAGCATGGTGGCGTCCAAAGGGAAGGAAGCTAGAGCAAAAGAGTCGCCAACAAGTTTTAGGAACTTGTAAACCGTTCACAGGGTGAAGGTTACACCCCTTCATGATCCATGAGATCACCAACTCCATAGTGGTCCTGAACCATGACTGGATATTCGGGGATAAAGGTACAAATCCATCCTAAAAGACACTAAACTTGCCCTAAATAGGACTCTACTTTATTCTTCTCATATTCATGTGCGCTTTCCAATCAACATACAATCAATATATTAATCCTAAACATGTTTAATTTATGTTGGTTGATTATTAATGCACAAACAAATCTATTATTGGTTATCACTTGAATTAAAATCATATTAGCCTAATTCAAATTATTAATTATCTTTTTAAGCGTGATTTCAAGTACAAATTCCCCTTAAACCTGCAAGAGAGGGCTTGATCAAGCAATAACAATAATATCAAGCAACATAATAATATTGACACAACAATCATCATCATCATCATTATAATCTCAATCTCATAAAAGCATAATAATATTAGCAAGATTCTAGGCATGATACTAACATGATTAATAACAAATCAAAGCATGTCGCTAAACAATAAACATAAAATCTTTATTCCTAACATGACACTAGCATGATAGAAGAAATAGGAAACAACCTAAACATGATACTAGGAACATACATGACATTAGAAATATTAGTTATTACCCTAAACATGATACTAGGAATCATAAATACATCCTAACATGATACTATGAATTAAAATAATCTAAGCATGCCTTCTAAAGATATATAACAATAAAACTACTTATTTTTTTGCCCTGTATCTCTTTATATCAAAAAAATACACACGTTACTAACTTCAATAAAAATATCAAATCAAACAATTAATTTAAATAATTGGCATAGGGATTTGGGACCAAACCCTTAGAAATTATCAACCTTTCACGTCTAGGGCAAAGGCAATTTCGAGCTTTGCTAGGTGTGTCTAAGTATCATGATGGAGGGATATTGTTTTTAAAAAGGCAAGGCTTAGAAACAAAAAGAAAGAATAATTAAGCTTCTAGCTTTTAAAGAGAGAGAGAATAGAAAGATAATGATTGTTGATGATTTGAAAATGGGGAAATATCGACCCTATTTATAGAGAAAAACATCCGGAAACGATCAGAAAAGATTGAATTCCAATCGGAGTAAAACTACTCCCACTGTGGCACAACAAGGCTATCGCGATTCTTACTGCGACGCGATGGACCTGTCGCAGCGCGATGGTGCTGCATGATAAAATTTACCGTACAGAGTCCTTTTTTCAATATAATTGGGTAATTAGAGGTCTGTACTTTATCATTAAAATCAGATTAAATTTTTTTTAAAATACTTTTTTTATTCCAACTAAAATTCTTTATCTTTTCTAAAAAATATATAAAAATATAATTATTAATCCTAATATCTTTAGAACTTTAAATAACCTTCTAGACTATTCTAGAAAATTAAAGTAATTCCTAATGACTCTAGGAATGATAATTAATGGACCCTCCACTTGATCATTGGGTCGCCCATAAAACTTATTTAAGATCCAATTTAGTATTTAAGCCATAACTTCCTCATTATTCATCAGCATTGGGCTTATAATATATCGTTGGAAAGATCTTTTCAACCCCCATCCAACTACACAATTATTGGACTCATATCATTGACCAAACTAAATTAGATTGGACATTTTTCATAAATAAGACACGAAAAAGAAAGATTTTCAAAAACAGAAAGGAATATTTTATTAAAAACAGGGAATCACGAGACTCTTTCACATTTCACTTTGTTCAATAATTAAATGACGTGAAAAGTACTTATCACTGGGTTTGCTTTTTGGGGAGATACAATTTCGTGTCTACAGAAGCCCCCACTTTGACTGAGTTTGGAGAAACGTAAGTTTTGAGAACAAAAGTCAAAGTAGCGATAGGGACGGAGAATGATTCAGAACGTTCTGCTATCATAAATCATTCTTTGCAACGCCGATACCTGCAAACCAGCGTTAGTTAAACAGATAAAAGTGTTTAGAAACGCGTATCTTACACCGTCGAGTACACGTCTCTAGAGTAACCGATTTTGTTTGCTGCATTTTTGTTGTTGTGACGACCTTCCACAAGCTAGGGAATATCGCCGAAGACTGCTGCTTATAGCCATCTTCAGTTTTGCGGTGACAATCTTCAACAAGCTAGGGAACATCGTCGAAGATCGTTGCTTGTAGCTATCTTCCATTTTGTTGCGACAATCTTCCACAAGCTAGGGAACATCGTCGAAGATCACTGCTTGTAGCTATCTTTATTTTTTGTGGCAGTACCTTGCCACGGAAGTACTTCGCTGATGTAGACGATCTCCTCCTTGCTTCGGGACATCGTCGAAGACCGCTGCTTGGAGCTGTCTCCAAAATCTTATCTATACCTTGACTCGATCATTTTGATTGACAAATTTTACACCTTAATGAAAGTCATCGAAGACCTCATTGCCTTGTGATCCTCAGTTTGCTGATGCTTTGCTTGAATGTTTGTAGTGTTAATGCTTCACTGTAATTTTGTTGTGCCATTATCTCGGCACATTTGTAGATGTAATGAGCCGGTACTTTGGGGCTTGTGTTTGCTTGTGAACCAATACCATGGTGCTTGTGATGAGCTAGTGCTTAGGCGCTTAAGTCAAGTGAGATGATCGTCGTCAGGCCAATCACTTATTGCGATTGTAATCGAGCCGACTACCAATCATGTCAATTTGCTCATAAGGGCTAACTAGCGTACCAAGGAACATAAAAATGCTGATTAAAGTCCACATAAGCTACTTATAAGGCCCATGAATTGCATTGCTGAAAAAAGGAGAGGCAACGCAGGCTGTCATGTGCCACCGCGACGTGTTGTTTTTGCTCGGTTTTCTCTCGAAACTTCAATTCGCTTGTTCTTGCTCGTTTCTTAGCCAAATTCGCTCAAATTTGTTGCAAATCAACGCTCTCGATATCTAGTTTGCAGATCTATGTAAGTTTTTTTCGACCTCCTCACAATTGGGAAGAATTTTGTGCATGTTCTTAGCAAATTTAGGGAAAATCCGAAAATAAACTTGCTTGTTTTGCTTTGTTTATCAAATTTCTTGCCATGAAATTGTTTGTATATGCTTGTGTTATCACCCTGAGAGTGTTTTGAGACTTGTTTGAATCAATTTGATGAAGAAACAAACAATTTTCCATTGTTGAGTTCATGAACAAAATATGGCTTGTTTTTCATGTTTTTGCTTGCTCTTTGTACTTAATTTGTCACAATACTTGCTATAGTATCATAAGAAATTGTTTGATTGCTCCGAAATGTTGTTATTGCTTGAACCAAAAACATGCTCTGTTTTAGTACTACATACTCTGTTTTTGACGAACATAGTATCATGTGGCTAGGCGAACCTTTGACACTATAGAACCTTTTAATTTACTATTTTTATGTTTGGAACATTATTAGTATGGCTCGATTTTGTGGTTCCGACTCACGCTCTCGTGGGGCTCATCGAGAGGACGAGCCTGTTGACGCAGGCGAGGGTACGTCCAGTAGTCTTGGAAAGTTCCCTGAGTGGGACGGGCGTACTCTGTATTTCCGCCCACTTTTCATATTTCGGAGCGTGTAAGGCGTGGCATCATCGTCGATCGAGTTCGTTGCCATGGCTCAGGCAACAGTTACATTGGGCACTTGTACGATACTGTAGGGAATATTTCAAGCATTACGATAACCCCAAACTTGAACCCCACTGTGATCATACACTAAAGTACGGTGGCGTTCCAAAGGGAAAGACAAAGAGCAAAAAGAGTCGCCAACAAGTTTTAGGAACTTGTAAACCCAAAAGACAATCCAAAAGGACCATCAACTACTCCATAAGGTCTTGAACCAAACAGGGTCCGGGGATGAGGGTACGAATCCAATCTACAAAAGAAAGGACCCGCCCTATAAAATAGGCCTCTACTTTGTTCTGCTCGTATTCATGTGCGCTTTTCGAATAACATACAAACATTATATTAAACCTACCCTGTTTAATCTATGTTGGTTGAATATTAATGCACAAATAAAACTATTATTGGCGATCACTTGAGTTAAAATCACAATAGCCTAAACCAAATTAATAATTATCTTATTAAGCGTGATTTCAAGTACAAATTCCCTTTAAACCTGCATAAAAGGCGTGATCAAGCAATAACAATAAAATATAAAGCAACATAATAATAACCAATAAACAATAATGATAATAGCATGATAAGGCATAATAAAGCTCAATAATAATAGCAAGATCCTAGACATGATACTAACAAGGTTAATAACAAATCCTAGCATGTCACTAAACAATAAAGATCAAAGCTTTAAACCTAACATGGTACTAACATGATATTAGAAAGAGTAAAGGCATCCTAAACATGATACTAGAAAGCATAAAATAACATCCTAACATGATACTAGGAATATTAAACATCCTAACATGATACTAGGAATATTAAACATCCTAACATGATACTAGGAATTATAAGACAATAATAAACAAATCTAAACATGCTTTCTACATTGAACGAGAGTAATAAGATTACATACTTTGAAGCCTCGTACCTCTTTCTAATAACAAAATACACAAGTTAGTAACTTCAATGAAAATAATAAAGAATTATTAAAGAATAATTAAAATCAAATTAAACAAAGTTTTGACTAGATTTGGACCAAACCCTCAGAAATTATCAAACTTTCACGTCTAGGGCGAAGGCAACTTCGAACTTGGCTAAGAGACTCTAAGTCTTGTGAATGCGGAATATTGTATATAAAAAGGTAGTTTAGAAAGAGAGAGAAAAAAAAGAATTAAGTAATAATTGAAAGGGAATAGAGAGAATTGATAAAGAGTTGATGATTGTGAATGATCTCTGAAAACAGGGATTCGGACGCTATTTATAATGAAAATAATTCGAAAAAACATAGAATTTGATAAGGAATAAAACTCCACGCTGTCGCCAGGAATTAACTCTGTCGCGACGCGACAATGTCTGTCGCGAGGCGACAGGGTCTGTCGCGCGGTGACAGAGTCTGTCGCGCGGCGACAACCTGTATTAGCGCATTTTTTTCACGCGGAATCCGATCTTTAATCAACTTGATCTACGGAATCCGTACAGAAGATAAAATATATATTTTTAAGATAACAAAACGATATTTTATTCCAAATAAAAATCTATTAAAAATAATTAATTATTAAATCTAACAATTTTAGAATTAAAAGGAACCTTCTAGAAACTTCTAGAAACCTATAATTAATCCTAATAATTTTAGGAATAATAATTAACATTGGGCCCTCCTCTAGATCATTGGGCCGCATTTAAAATAATTAACCAGGCCCAGTTTAGTATTTTGGCCATAACTTCCTCAATATTCATCGGAATCGATCTTATAATATATCGTTGGAAAGATCTTTTCGAGCCCCATCCAACAACACTATTATTGGACCTTTATCATGGACCAAACTTAAACTGGTTCGGCTATTTTCAAATAAAGTCATTTTCAAAAACAAAGAGAAAAGAATTTTAATTAAAACTAAACCGCAACACTTGACTTTCAAACCTCTTTCACCTAATTCGATAATAACACAACGTGAAAGGCATTCATCACTGGGTTTGGTTTTGGGGAGACACAAATGGGTGTCTATAGAAGCCCCCACTTTGACTGAGTTTGGAGAAACTTATGTTTCGAAAACAAAAGTCAAAGTATTGCTAGGGACGGAGAATGATTCAAAACGTTCTGCGATTCCAAATCATTCTTATAACGCCGATACCTGCAAACCAATCATTAGTTAAACAGATAAAAGAGTTGAGAAACGCGTATCTTGCACCGTCGAGCACACGTCTCTGAAAGTAACCATTTGCTGTTGTTTCACATGTTGTTTGTGACAACACCCACAATGCCTCGTGAACGCCATCGTTGAAGATAACCATATGTCGTCGTCTTCAATATTCTTGGTGACAATCCTCCACAGTATTTCGGGAACATCGTCGAAAATAACTGTACGTCGTCATTTCCAGGGTGTGGCCGTACGTCGCCACGGCAGTACGTCGCCGCTATAGACAATCTCTTCTTTACCTTGAGGGACCGTCGAAGTTGACCTTGCTTCGCCATCTCCACTATTTGTGACACTACCTCGCCACGGCCGTGCTTCGCCACCAGACAACTCCTCTCTATGTTGGGACATCGCCAAAGAATCATTCTGCTTATTGACCCTTAATATATTGTTATTATTATTGCTTTTGTATATTTGTGCCAGTACTTTGGTGCTTTTGCCTTTGTGAACCATTACTTTGGTGCATCTATTGAACCATTATTTCGGTGCCTGTTGAACCAATATTTCGGTGCCTTATTTGTTGAACCAATATTTCGGTGCCTTATTTTGAGCCAATACTTAGGCGCTTTAAGCTAACTGAAACGATCTTTCATCAAGTCGATCACTCAGTGCATTGCAATCAAGCTGACTAAATCATGTCAATTTGCTTAAAGGGGCTAACTGGCGTACCAAGGAACCCAAATTTCTAAACTAGACCCACAAAACCATAAGGAGGGGCCCAGCACTCTGTCGCCGCTCCAGCGCTGGCCAGAGATGCCTGTCGCGAGCTTTTGCATCTGTCGTCGCGCGACAGAGTCTGTCGCCTCGCGACAATTCTGTCGTTTGGCGACAGAATCGGGGTTTTAAACCAGTCTTCTTCTTCATTTCTATTTCGCTGCTCTGCTTCTCACAAATTTACGAAATCTTTACTTCACTCGTTCTCGCTCATTTCTCAACCAAATTCGCTCAAACTTGTTGCAAATCGAAGCTTTTCTAATCTATTTTCCCGATCCATGTAAGTTTTGCTCAAACTCTACTCGGTTTATGACGAATTATGCATTCTTGTTCGCGAATTTTCGAAAAATTCGAAAAATGTTCTTGCTTAATTTGCTTTGTTTGTTGAATTTTATGCCTTGAACTTGTTTAATTATGCTTGTACATTACCTTGGGAGTATTTTGAGACTTGTTTGACTCAATTTGGCGAAGAAACGAAGGATTCACCATTGTTGGACCTCTTGAGGTCGTGAATAACAATGTGGGTCGTTCTTTGCATTTTTACTGCTTTTACTTGTACAATTTGTCACAATATTCATCATATGTTTGCAAGAAATTGTTTATTTTCTGAAAGAACATTTCCATGCTTATTTGAAATTTTGCTCTGTTTTAATACTACGTATTCTTTTTTTTTTTGTTTTTGTTTTTTGAACATAGTATCATGCGGCCTAGGCGAACTTTAGATACTGTAGAGCCTTAAACTTAATTACTTTCATATACTTTAGCATATCTAGACGACGTGGTTCCGGTTCTCGGTCGAGGGACACGCGTCGAGAGGACGAGCCCACCAGCGAGGGCGAGGACGTGCCTTCTACTTCCAGGCTGGGTCTCATGCCAGATTGGGACGAGCGCACCCTGTTTCATGCACCGATTCATCATTTTTCGGAGCGGATCCGACGAGGTCTTGCGAGTGGGAGGACCCGTAGCCATGGCTCGGGTAATTCTACCATCATTTCTCTGTACGACAACTACATCAGTCGCGATGAGGGTCTTCGTCGTCTTTGGGAGTCATGTGTATTGACCTCCCTGCTGCAGGCCACCCAGGCCATGTTTTCATACGACAGAGGTAACCTCGTCGTTCGGGCTTTGGTGGAGTTCTTTTGGGACACCACCAACACTTTTCACTTTCCCTGGGGTGAGATGACAGTTACTCCAGCTGACTTCAGACTCATTACGGGGCTAGAGTTTCAGTCTACTCCTCTGCCTTTCGATGCCGGTGTCACTGTCTATTCGCCGGAGGTTCAGGAATTGTTGGGGCCGATCGTTATTCGGGCCCAGGCTAAGGCTCAGTCGGGACAGCTGAGTTCCCGATGCATTCGTCGCTGCACGCTGGCTGCAGCTTTTGAGGATGCTGCTACCACCCGAGAGCAGCGGGTGCGCATCTTCGTACTGATCTTGCTATCAGGGACGTTTTCCCCTGATCGAGGTAGTAGAGTACTACTATACTACCTGTCTGCTGTTCGCGACCTCCAGTTGGTCGGGACATATGACTGGGCCAGCATGGCCTATGCGGATTTTCTACTGGGCTTGCGGCGCTCCTGTCGTCACAAGGCCTTGTCTGGAGAGATAGGCCTTTCCAGCTTCTGGAGGGTCGTAGAGGTACATTTCCTTTCCTTTTTGAGGTTTTAACTCTAAATTTAGAAGCACAATCTTTACTAATTTTCATTTGTTCCGTATAGATCTGGTTCTACGAGTACTTTCCTTCTCTTGCACCTGCGAGACCTTCTCCTCGCGTGCTCCCTATCGCTGCCTGTTGGGGAGGCCGCAGAGGTCCGCCGGAGGTGCTGCGCCTTCGAGAGATGATTCTCATGGTTGGTTTCTTCAATTCATACCTTTTCTTTTATCATCTTTCGGCGTCAGTATCTTACTTAGTAATGTTTCAGGAGCCTAGCCCGGTCTATCGACCTTGGGCTGCTTTCGCTATCTCTGCGCTGGCGGCGCAGTATACAGCTGAGCGTCGTTACTTTCTAGGGACGTACGACGCGGTGGTCTACCTAGGGGAGAGGGTAGCCATCCAGCACTCCTCAGATACCTTTGTTGTTCCCGCTCCTCCACCTCGGCATATGTTCCACGATGCCTCGCAGCGGGATCGTGCAGGCGGGCCTACCCGGGGTACTCCTTGGAGGTCTTACGTTCTCCTTGAGCAGAGCTATGAGGAGGACCTGCTGCCGTTGCTAGCGCCGGCTCCCGTCCTTTCAGAGGAGGCAGCGGTATGCTTTCATCTATTTAGTTTATCTTTCTTTAGGTAGCCCCCAAGTATCTTTCTAATCTTTTCATTCTTAACAGGCTGGCCCTAGGGAGTTCATCCCTCCGAGGATGTCCATACGCTACCAGGGTACGTATGGGCCAATCGAGGAGCTTATTCCGCCCGCTCCAGAGGGAGAGCAGTTCGTGGAGCGGTCTATTCCTTGTCACCAGACTCGAGTAAGTAGTTTCTCATATATCATCTTTATATTTGCTTCGTGATTGTTATTGACTTAGTCATTTTGACAGTTTTCTCGCGAGGTGGTGACGGCTATGGCTAGGTGCATAGACGCCTTTCGCAGCCAGCTTGTGAGGTTGCGGAATCGGGCTATCTGTCGTAGCAACGATGCTGAAGAGGTATTGCTTTTTACTTTCATCATTTTTTGACTTTATTTTTTTCTTGCTCTTGCTAACTTTGATTTATCTTTGCAGGGGCAGCCTATTCCTTCTCCACGCACTCGGTCGAGACCCGAGCCTAGGAGAGAGACTACTAGGTCCGACTCGAGGCGTCGCCGGACTACTTCAGGTGGCCGGGGTGGCCGTTCTGAGGCCGCAGCGGTAGAGGACTCGGCGTCATCACCTGAGGAGGTTCCGACCGGGCCGACCGTTCGAGGTGGGATGGGTGGTGGGACGTTTGAGTTTGGCTCGTCGTCGCAGCAGCCTTTGCAGCCTCAGCCTCTTTCCGTCGGATTTCAGGGTGAGGTTAGGTGGCCTGGCCCCGAGTTGCAGTTCGCGCCACCTGGTGGTTCAGGGGACGATGATGGACATACTCCACGGAGTAGGACATTTTTCGATACATTCGGCATCCGTCGCGACTTGCGACCTCCGGCGCCATAGCTGTACCTGTGTTTATTTATTTTTGACTTTTGTATGACTTTGTCTATCTTATTCATATGACTCATGTATTAGACACTTGTATATATATGCACTTTATTATTTATTAACATTTTATTTGCCAGATTTATTATTATGTAACAAATGTGTTGTGCATGTAAGTGTGTGAGAAAGTGTAATTTTTGCGCGAAATTCGAAATTTCCGTCATTTTTAATATTAGTGGAGGGTACCGACTCTCTCCCCCAAAAAAGAAATAAAAAAAAGAAAAATGAAGGAAGAAAATATGATAAGCCTAAAACTAATTAAGCTTAATATGATATATGATGATGATAATAATAATAATAATAATAATAATAATAATAATAATAATAATAATAATAATAATAATAATAGTGATAATAATAATATGAATCGGAATAGAACAGTAAGGCAAGTCAAAGTCGAAATCAAGTACGTGAAAACACGGTTTCCTACGCGTAATAGGTGTCGCTGCAAAGAAATAGACTGGTGCCGCGTAATTCATCCTGTCGCCACGCGACAGGGTCTGTCGCCACGCGACAGCCGTTGTCGCCTGGCGACAAACGCGCTTTCCTGTTTCCTACAGGATTTGAAATCTGCCAAGAAAAAAAAAGTTATAAATAGCCCCCGAATCATCCGTTTACTGCATAATTTAACCAGTTTATCAATTAGCTAATTAACTAGAAATCATGCCTTTAGCTAAAAGAACTTTTTGTGGATACATGGATGAATGGTGTTGCATTTAACTGCTAAAGATAAAAAAGCATTAGATATTTGTCATATGGGGGGTATGTTTATTTGGAATCAAGGGGATGAATCTTGACATTGATTTTATTTATTCTGCCATAGAATATTGGGATATTGATACTCATTGTTTTAGAATTTTCCATGATGAAATATGTCGTTTACCGGAAGAATTTGGAGCCATTATAGGTTATTATTCCACAGGTCTTGCGGTATTGCCTAGAATCAATGAATATTATTATAAAGATTTTGAATGCTTTTTTGATTTGAGGGGTACGGCTTTAAAACATATAGTGCATGGGAATATAGTTGATTTGACGGAATTTGCACATTATTTTTATGATAATCCTAATCCCGATTTCCGTGTCTATAAGAGAAGGGCTTTTCTTTATTTCTTGTTTAACCAATTACTCTTAGTTAGTGGTAATGATAATGAAGGCCAATCAATGATTATATCTGTTATAGAACAAGTTGAATCTGGGAGAAATCCAATGCCGCTAATTGTTGAAGAGACTATGCTATGGTTAGATGCATTAAGAAAGAATCCGAGAGCACCTTTTCGAGGTTCTCCAATTTTATTACAGGTATAAAATAATGCTATTTTTAATTTTCCAAGAATTAAGGAATATTATTTTTCACTGTAATACTAATTAAATACATATTTTACAGATATGGCTCATGGAGCGGTTAAAGCTTATTAATCCCCCTGACGATATACATACATATGTTCCAAATTGCATAGTCCGGCGAAAGAAACGATTTTTGAAAATAGGTCGCCGTGAGTGGAGCAAGGTGTTTGCTGCCGATGACTTTACCATAGGCTGGATTGTTCCTTGGTGGAGGATTGAGGCAATGGTTGGTTGCAGTAACCAAACATATTGTCGTCTCCCGAGCTTGTCAAGATTAACCTTTTATTTTCCTTGTAGAGTTATGAGACAATATGGTCTTGCACAAACTATCCCTATAGGAGATCTCCGCCGTCCTTATAAATTTCCTGTGTCACAAGAGATTGAGCGTTTTGACGGATACTCGAGGGGTAGGCCCTTATGGGAGGTGATTACCCACAAGGAGCCACCTTGCACAAACAATGGCTTGATGGAAGATTCCAAAAATCTCAAGTCAAAATTGAGAAGACCAATGTGAAGGATCGTCTAGGCGACAAAAAGGTCCCTGCTAAAGAACGTCTAGGGAAAAGGATTGAATTCAAAACTCCTATTATTCCAGGAAAGAAAAGTGCTAATAAAAATCAAGGAAAAAGAAATTTTGACTCTACAAAGAAGGAAGTTTGGGTAGAGAAGAAACATGGAGTTCTAGCGGAGGGAGAAACCATCTATACTAAAATAGAGTGTAGATCTTCTAATGGTTGTCTCCTAGCAAAGGTTATGGATCAAGAGGAAGAAAATGAAGACACAAATTGGAAGAGAATCAAGAAAGAGAAAAAAGATTAGAGCATTGCTTTTCCTTTGATTTATTAGACAAAGTTAATTTGTTTTAGTTAATTTTTCAGCTTTTATTAATTAATAAAATTCCAGCTTTTATTTTAATTAACTTTCAATTGAAGAAATGAAAACAATTACAACATTTATTTTTCGGAGAATTAATTCGAGTACGGAAGTCGAATAAATTTTCAGAACATGCGGAACTGGTCTAGACACTCGTAGAAAGTTGGCGCTGCTATCTGATTCTCTGTCGCTGACGATTGGGCTCTGTCTCCTGACGACAAAATTGTCGTCTGGTGACAGAGGCTATCGTCTGGCGCCAGTCTTGAAATTTTGCAGACATGCGTTTTTTACTTCGGGGATACAGAATCTGAAAAGATTAAAGCGGCCGCACCCTGTCTGGGTTGCCTACGTATCCTTTGCTTAAGGAATCAGGCCAAACGTAGCTCTCTTGAGTATTTTACTCAAGTACTTATGGGTAGTATTTCTTAAGTTGGTCAAGGTTTGTCATGTTTGAAAATTCATTACCATCCATGTCAGTTAATTTAGCCGCGCCTCCTGACAGGATTGTTTTGACAATATATGGTCCGGACCAATTAGGCCTGAATTTGCCTCTTGGATCTAAAACATTTTTTCTTAATGCTTTTAATACCAAGTCCCCAACCTTGATATTTCTAGTCTTGACCTTTTTATTGAAATGTCTAGCCATGCGGGTTTGATAACATTGAGTATGATGTAGAGCTTCTAGTCGCTTTTCATCGAGTAGGATTAGCTCTTCATATCGTGCTCTAGTCCATTCGACTTCATCGAGTTTACTTTCTAACGCAATGCGTAGAGAAGGTATTTCTAACTCTATAGGTTGTACGGCATCCATTCCATATACTAAGTTGAATGGCGTATTTCCTGTTGATGTTCGGATTGATGTGCGATAACCCCACAGTGCGAAGTGAAGTTTGTCAGGCCAATCCTTATAATTTTCAGTCATTTTTTTGATGATCATTTTCAAATTTTTATTAGCGGCCTCAACTGCTCCATTTGCTTGAGGTCTATAAGGTGAAGAATGGTGATGTTGAATTCCATATTTTTGTAGCAATTCTTCACATTCGGCTTGAAAGTGAGTTCCATTGTCACTTATCATTTCGATCATGTGGGACTCCATATCGACAAATTATGTTTCTTTCGATAAAGAGTGCTACATGTTTGGCAGTGAGCTTGGCATATGATTGTGCTTCCACCCACTTTGTGAAGTAATCTATTGCAACTAAGATGTATTCGTGACCTCCTGTTCCGGGAGGTGTAATCTTTCCAATTATGTCTATTCCCCATTTAGAGAAAGGCCATGGTGAAGTGTAGGTGTAGAGAAGAGAAGGTGGAATATGTTGCAAATTTGCGTAAATTTGACATTTTGGGCATCCTTTTACATATTGATGACAATCTCTATTCATGGTAGTCCAGTAATATCCTTCTCGCATTATCTTTTGTACTAGCATTTTGCCATTAATATGTGTTCCACATATACCTTCATGGATTACTCTCATAGCTCTTCGGGCATCCTTTTTGTCTACACATAATAGAGCTCGACCCTTAGGTACCCTTTTGTGTAGTTCATTTCCTATGAGTACAAATTGGGAAGCTAAAAGTCTTAATGCTCTTTTCGCTCTTTTGTCAGCATGCAGAGGATATTCTCCTTTGGTGACATAATTTAATATATCTATGAACCATGGTTCTTCTTCAGGTTCTTCTTCTTGAATCACTTCATCATCTTCTATAGCTTGAATATATGCTGGTTTATGCCTTTTTTCTATGGTTAAAGGCATTTGCTCAATTTCCTTAGGTATTCTGACCATTGAGGCTAGTCTTGCCAAGGCATCGGCGAATTGGTTTTCCTCTCTAGGTAGGTAAGTGTATTCCACTTTTTCCAATTGATCGGTGAGAGTTTCCAAATACGTTTGGTAAGGAGCTAAGCTTTCACTCCTAACCTTCCATCTTTTGGAGATTTGATTAATAATTAGGGAGGAATCTCTAAATATCCGGAGTTTCTTCACGCCTAAGGCTAAAGCGGTTTCGAGGCCTACCACACACGCTTCATATTCGGCTGCGTTGTTGGTGACGTCGAAATCCAATTTAATGGATATAGGGACATGTTCTTCTTTAGGTGATACTAACAAGAATCCTACGCCGCATCCCTTTTGGTTTGAGGCTCCATCAAAATATAGAGTCCATGTATCATCCTCTGTCATCATTAAATTTTCATCTGGGAATTCATTCTCTTCTAAGGGTGCCGAATCTTCTATTGGGAAATCTGCTAGAAAATCCGAGACCACTGATCCTTTAATCGCCTTTTGAGGCATGAACCTTATATCGAACTGGGCCAAATTTACTATCCATCTTGAGATTCGCCCGTTAAGTGTAGATCTTTCGAATAAGTATTTAAGGGGGTCCATTCGTGAGACTACGTAAACGGTATGCACGAGCATGTAATGTCTTAATTTAGTTGTGGCCCACACCAGCGCGAGGCACAGCTTTTCCAATGGTGTGTAGCGTGTTTCATACTCGAGCATCTTCTTACTTAGGTAATAAATAGCATTTTCTTTGCTTTCTACCTCTTGTGCAAGCATAGATCCCATTGTTTCCTTTGTGATGGTTAAGTATAGCCTTAAGGGTATTCTAGGGAGTGCTGGAGCTAATACGGGAGGATTCGAGAGATAGGCTTTGATCTTTTCAAAGGTGACACTCATCGTCCCATATGATTGGTACATTTTTCTTAAGCTTCTTGAATATTGGTTCGCATATCGTGGTTAACTTGGATATGAACCTACTTATGTATTGCAACCGGCCAATAAATCCCCGAATTTGCTTTTCGGTTTTGGGCGGTGGCATGGACATAATTGCTTTAATTTTGGTGGGATCTATCTCTATTCCTCTAGAGCTTATGACATATCCCAACAGTTTCCCTGAGTTAACTCCAAAAGCACATTTGGAGGGGTTTAATCTCATGTTGTATTTTCTTAGTCTTTCAAAGAACTTTTTTAAGGCCATTGGGTGTCCTTGGCGGTCTTTTGATTTTACAATCATGTCATCCACATAGACCTCCACTTCTTTATGCATCATATCATGGAGTAATGCAGTTGCTGCTCGTTGGTAAGTAGCACCCGCGTTTTTTAACCCGAATGACATTACCGTGTAGCAATAAGTACCCCAAGGTGTTATGAATGTTGTCTTTTCCATATCTTCTTCGGCCATGAGGATTTGATTGTATCCTGCGTACCCATCCATAAATGAGAGAAGTGCATGATTTGCTATGTTATCTACCAAAATATCAATGTGTGGTAAAGGGAAATCGTCCTTTGGACTTGCCTTATTTAAATCTCGATAGTCGACACACATTCGAACTCTACCATCTTTTTTCGGAACCGGGACAACATTGGCGACCCATTCGGGGTATTTGGATACCCTGATAAAACCTGCAGTTATTTGTTTTTGTACTTCTTCTTTTATTTTAAGAGCCACGTCGGGTTTCATTCGACGTAACTTTTGTTTTACAGGTTTCATTCCTGGAATTAATGTTATTGTGTGTTGAGCTATTTCTCTATTAATGCCTGGCATATCTTCGTATGACCAAGCGAATACATCGATAAATTCTTTAAGTAGATTAACTAAATCGATTCTTTCTTCTTTGTTTAGTGTTAGTCTGATTTTAACTTCTCTTTTAATGGTTGGATCTTTTGAGATATCAACCGTTTCTGTATCCTCAATTATCGGTGTCTTATTTTCAAGTGTTTCCATTGCTTTAATTATTTCTTTATCATTTTCATCATTAGTTAAGCAATGCTCGTCATCTTTAGATAAAGAAGAACAAGAAGAATACGGGGAAGAAGACATATTATTAAATTCAGAAATCATTACATCAAATAAAGAAATGTCCGTCGGGACTTGATTGCTAACTATCCTAGGAGTAGAAATAGAAGATAAGGGTGCTACAACTAAAGACTTAGAAGACTCGATAGAGGAAGACTCAGACTCTGACTCAGACGATTCTTCGAACATTGGTCCTTGTCCTGTAGTCATTGAAATCTTCTTTCCATTTGTAGTGGTTACCTTCACCGTCTTGCGCCATCCACGCTCTTGATCTTTTATTGGAGTGATAAATTCGGAGGGGTCAAAACTTTCACTTTGGAGAACCGCTTGGATAAGTGAAGAATCATCCTCCGTGTATCTTGATTCATTCTTTTCTCTTCCAAAGAGGAGTCCCATGACATTAAAGTCGAAACAAGGAGGTGCTTTCTCCTTATAAATTGGAGCTGGGATCTCGTCTAGAAAGCAACAATCCAAAAAGATTTCGAACCCAGGTTGTCTTATACTATTTACAACGAAGGGTTCGGGGAATTCATGACAAGGATAGTCCTCTCCTTCTCTTATAAATTGTCCATTTAAAGTGAGAGGATATTGATCCATGGGTATCTCCCTTTTTTGCGTGCGGGCATTTCTTCGTGCTCTTGATTTTTCTTGGGCCCGCTTAAGGTCTTCGCGAGTTGGTTCAAAACCAAGTCCGAAAGTATCCAATTTAGGGAGGCCAGGTAAGCCCATGTGTTTAGCTATTCCTTTCTTCTTTCCTAGAGTCATTCCAGGAAAATGTCCTTGCTTTCTTAGGATAGCATTCGTTGTCATGTTTGAGTGGAGGTCGTAATGAAGAGGGGTCCTTTCATCTTCCTCTATTAAGGAGACCTCTTCGCTAAAGCCCCACAAATCTTCATCATTTTCATCATGTTCCACATTAATTAGTGGATTTTCTACTGTTTTGATTCTCATGGATGAAGCATCAATGGTAATTGGAATGCCTCCAACTATGGCCTTTACTTGTTGATGAAGAGATGAAGGGACGGCCTTTAAATCATGAAGCCAAGGGCGTCCCAATAGCAAGATAAAAGATGCCTTGATATCTACTACTTGAAATGTAGTGGCATGCTCAATTGCACCTGCCGTTACATTCATGGTAATTGTCCCTAGTGCTTGACGACGTGAGTTATCATAAGCTCTTATGCCCTGGGTTGATGGGGATAAATCCTCATCTCTTATTCCCAACATTCTTGCGGTTCTGAGTGGGCACACATTAATTGCTGAACCGTTATCCACAAGAGTCATGGGGACATTCATTCTTTTGCATATGACTGTGAGGTTTAAAGCTTTATTGTGTTTGGCACCTTCCGGTGGTAGATCTTTATCCGAAAAAGTGACTAAATTGATTGGACTTGGAAGGTCACTCGTGAGGAAGTTAGCGAGTCCCTCAGGAGTAGTGTCCGAATCTATGCCTACTTTAGCCAACGCATCCATGACTGCAACTCTATGTTCCCGAGATGTGGCTAAAAGTTTCCATACATTCATTTCCACTTTATTTTTTTTTAACTGTTTTACAACATCGTTGTCCTCTATAATAGGCACGAGAATTTGCTGAATAGAAGGTATAGGTTGTGTTGGAATGGGAGGTTGTATTCTCCCGGACCTAGTAAGGACATCTATGGGTGAATCCTCCTCGTCCCAAATGTCACTTACTCGGAATATTGTTGATAAAGGAGTTTCTTCAATGTCTTTAAGGTAAACATCTTCATCGTCACCGTCCCATACTCCATTAATCATGGCATCTTGTGGAAGTTGAACTAATTTCTTCTCATCAATCAAACGTTGAACCAAGTCCTTAAACTTGAAGCATTGTTCTATTGTATGTCCCCCTGATTGATGATATGAACAATAATATTTGTCTATTCTTTTCAGTGATTCAAATGGTCTTGGTTCGAGAGGTTGAACTTTTCCATTCTCGAAGAGCATTTTGAACATGTTTGTGTATGACATCCCAATTGGAGTATATTTTCTATTATTCTTTTTTTGGGAGCGTCAATTACTTGGAGAGAAAAAGGTTTCTTTTGTTTAGGTGGGGGTCTATTTTTAAGTAACTCATTTTTCTCTTTTATAGCCTCAAAGGTTTGTGAGATCAACTTTTTCAATTCTGTCAATATTAATGTCAATGCCACTACTTCTTGCTTGGTTGCAGGTTCCTGGCCATGGAATTCGAGAGCATCTTCGAAGATTTCTTCTTCAATGGTCTCGATAGGCTCTATGAGGCTAGATGGATCCTCTTGGTTTTCTTCGTCGGAAATAGCTAAGGAACCCGACAGCGGTGCGGTATTGATACTTGGTTTCTTACTTGCAGGAGGCAATGGGAGCTTGTTACTATCGATCAAGTCTTGAATGGCTTCCTTTAGTCTCCAACAATTTTCTGTAGGATGACCTCTACCTTGGTGATATTTGCAATGTGCATTTGGGTTCCAGCTAGCCGTTCTCCTTTCGACAGGTGGGTCCCCAAATGGTCCAATAGGAGTTATAAGACCTTTTGCATGTAAGCGATCAAATGCGGTGTCATAACTCATGCCAATAGGAGTATAATTCTTCCTAAATGGTTTCTTTTGTGCTTGATTATTATTCATTGCCAAAACTTCATTTAGAGGAAAAGTGCTAACATTATTTGAGTGGGTAGATTTAGATGAAGAAGGATTGTCGTTCTTCTTATTTTTCCAGCCACTACTTAAGTTGTTATTAGCAACTTTTTGTTTAGCAAGGTCATCTTCAATATTAATTCCAATATCATATACAACTTTGAAAGTGTTTAAGTTGCTTTGGTACTTAAGGTGCTTAGAGTATTTTTCTTGGAGGTTCTTAATGAACATCCTAACGGATTCTTTTTCACTAGGCACTTCAACCATTTTTGCAGTAGTTTCCCTCCATTTATTAAAGAAGGAGGTGAAACCCTCATTTTCTTTTTGTTTTAGCATTTCTAATTCTCTATGATCGGTTTCAACTTGTATATTGCATTTATACCTTTCAATGAAAGCGCTCACAATGGATTCCCAACTAGAGGTTTTTTCTTTATCAAGTGAAAAGTACCACTGTTGACATACAGCTTCTAAGGATAATGAAAATACAGAATGAAATGCTTTTCTATCTATCCCCTTAATACTCATTACAGTTTCAAAAGCTCTAAAATGAAAATAAGGATTGTCCATAGCCTTGAACTTAGGGATGTCATTGGGATTGAACTTTTGTGGGAGAAGGTCCTTATCCACCGAGACCCCTTGGGAGCTAATCTCTTGAAATCTAAAGTCGCTGGACAATTTGCCCAAGCTTTCCTGGATTAGGTCCATTTGTTTTTGTTTTTCAGGATTACTTATTTGCAGCGATAGGTTTTGCAACATTTCAGCCAAGTTGGCTACCTGTCCCTTGACTTCATTAAGTTCTTCTTGACTAGCCATTGCCTTCTTAGCTTTCCTTTTCCTACCGACTGGTTTGTCAAAAAGTAAGACTTGAACAAAAGTGTTGTCCTTGATTAAACGCCCTTCCTTTCTTAACCACGTGCTGTAATTTAAACCATATTTGTTTTAATACTCGACTCTAATTGACTTGACTTTATGTTCAAAATATTTAAAAAAAAAAGTGAAAAAATGGGGTATATATTTTAAGGGAATTTAAAAATTGGAGGATTAATATCCGACTTACCCCCTTAAAAAAAATGACGGAAAACACGCATTCAAGACTCTCTAGACATGGTCATAATGTGACAAACATGTTATGTGTGTGCTTTATGTGTATGTGAGTGACATGCTTTGACTACTAGTGTATGACCATGGGACTTTAAGTGCCTAAACTCAATTAAAGATTTAAACATGGTTTGAACCATTAACAAACTGATTAATCCGATTAGTAGACTGTTAATTAGACTCGTCGTGATGACTCGAGCAAAAGAACTGGACTGTCGCTAAAACAATAGGACTATCGCCACGGTTTGGAGCCTGTCGCCAGACGACAAAATTGTCGCCAGGCGACAGACACTAAACTGCAGCGCCACAGTCCAAATTCCTGCGCCATTGCTAGAACATTAATCTGGACTGTTTCCAGTAATTTTACTCTAAATGGACATGCCTCAAAGTCGTACTAAGTCGAATTAATTAATTTCTTAACCTTTAATTAATTCAAAATTAATTAATTAGACAAAGTCCTTTTAGTCATTAGTCAATTTATTTAGTCTTTAACACAAGTCAAACAAACGGTTAACACATATATAATAAATACAAGCAAGGGTGCACAAGTAGTTCACATAGTCACAAGATGAGTTTGCAACCTAACCATGGCTCTAGTTCTCTAAAGTTCGAGGATATGGGTTAAGTCAAAAAGGTCCATGGTTAAGAATCCATATGCATTGCACACAAGCCTACCGGGAGGGTTGGAGCGAATGGACAGGATTCCGCGAGTTCGTGATGAAATGGAACTCGACTCCATGGCTTGGTGGATTCACAAACATTACACGTACCCAAATCTGAACTTTGCACATGATAGTGGAATATTCCATTGGGCAGGTGAAGCAGGAACCCCCAGAGGGTTATTTCCATATGTAGAACACATATGGGTTCAGAAAAGTGAGAAAATGACTCAATCAATAAGCAAAATCAAGCCAACAATGCTAGAAATGGTCAAAGCAAGAAGGCAAACCCCTGGCTCGGTATTGGAAGAACTTGGCGCCAGACTACAGGGACTGTCACGGCAAAAAAGCTCCTGTCGCCAAGCGACAGAACTGTCGCCAGGCGAAAGAAACTTTTTACGGGCGACAAGCCCTGTTTTCTAGACGCTAGTTCCTACATGCCTTGGCAAGTTTCTGTGTTCTTCGAATTTTCCAGATTTCGCATCATCTTTTCGATTCTAGTCATGAAAGATATTTCTCAAATTTCCTACGTGTAAAATTCCTATGGATTGACTCATGGGGTGCTCCCATGAGGACCTTTTAATGCATATGACAATAATGTTAATCAAATCACGCACATGAAATACTTAGAATTTTTCGAGTCTCATCCGCTCATTCTAAATAATTGCCAAAATTAAATAAATTTCAGGAATATAAATAGAAATCCTCCCCAGTGGAGTCGCCAAAAATTGTAGGGAATATTTCAAGCATTACGATAACCCCAAACTTGAACCCCACTTTGATCATACACTAAAGTACGGTGGCGTTCCAAAGGGAAAGACAAAGAGCAAAAAGAGTCGCCAACAAGTTTTAGGAACTTGTAAACCCAAAAGACAGTCCAAAAGGACCATCAACTACTCCATAAGGTCTTGAACCAAACAGGGTCCGGGGATGAGGGTACGAATCCAATCTACAAAAGAAAGGACCCGCCCTATAAAATAGGCCTCTACTTTGTTCTGCTCGTATTCATGTGCGCTTTTCGAATAACATACAAACATTATATTAAACCTACCCTGTTTAATCTATGTTGGTTGAATATTAATGCACAAATAAAACTATTATTGGCGATCACTTGAGTTAAAATCACATTAGCCTAAACCAAATTAATAATTATCTTATTAAGCGTGATTTCAAGTACAAATTCCCTTTAAACCTGCATAAAAGGCGTGATCAAGCAATAACAATAAAATATAAAGCAACATAATGATAATCAATAAACAATAATGATAATAGCATGATAAGGCATAATAAAGCTCAATAATAATAGCAAGATCCTAGACATGATACTAACAAGGTTAATAACAAATCCTAGCATGTCACTAAACAATAAAGATCAAAGCTTTAAACCTAACATGGTACTAACATGATATTAGAAAGAGTAAAGGCATCCTAAACATGATACTAGAAAGCATAAAATAACATCCTAACATGATACTAGGAATATTAAACATCCTAACATGATACTAGGAATTATAAGACAATAATAAACAAATCTAAACATGCTTTCTACATTGAAAGAGAGTAATAAGATTACATACTTTGAAGCCTCGTACCTCTTTCTAATAACAAAATACACAAGTTAGTAACTTCAATGAAAATAATAAAGAATTATTAAAGAATAATTAAAATCAAATTAAACAAAGTTTTGACTAGATTTGGACCAAACCCTCAGAAATTATCAACCTTTCACGTCTAGGGCGAAGGCAACTTCGAACTTGGCTAAGAGACTCTAAGTCTTGTGAATGCGGAATATTGTATATAAAAAGGTAGTTTAGAAAGAGAGAGAAAAAAAAGAATTAAGTAATAATTGAAAGGGAATAGAGAGAATTGAGAAAGAGTTGATGATTGTGAATGATCTCTGAAAACAAGGATTCGGACGCTATTTATAATGAAAATAATCCGGAAAAACATAGAATTTGATAAGGAATAAAACTCCACGCTGTCGCCAGGAATTAACTCTGTCGCGACGCGACAATGTCTGTCGCGAGGCGACAGAGTCTGTCGCGCGGCGACAACCTGTATTAGCGCGTTTTTTTCACGCGGAATCCGATCTTTAATCAACTTGATCTACGGAATCCGTACAGAAGATAAAATATATATTTTTAAGATAACAAAACGATATTTTATTCCAAATAAAAATCCATTAAAAATAATTAATTATTAAATCTAACAATTTTAGAATTAAAAGGAACCTTCTAGAAACTTCTAGAAAACTATAATTAATCCTAATAATTTTAGGAATAATAATTAACATTGGGCCCTCCTCTAGATCATTGGGCCGCATTTAAAATAATTAACCAGGCCCAGTTTAGTATTTTGGCCATAACTTCCTCAATATTCATCGGAATCGATCTTATAATATATCGTTGGAAAGATCTTTTCGAGCCCCATCCAACTACACTATTATTGGACCTTTATCATGGACCAAACTTAAACTGGTTTGGCTATTTTCAAATAAAGTCATTTTCAAAAACAGAGAGAAAAGAATTTTAATTGAAACTAAACCGCAACACTTGACTTTCAAACCTCTTTCACCTAATTCGATAATAACACAACGTGAAAGGCATTCATCACTGGGTTTGGTTTTGGGGAGACACAAATGGGTGTCTACAGATACCTATTTTCGCAACAACGTTGAGCTGTTCACGCTTTGGGAGTCATGCGGCTGGACTCCTCTATTCTAGACAACGCAGGAGCTTTTCTCCTTGCAGTCGAGCCGTTTCCTAGTTTGAGCTCCGGTGGAGTACTTTTGGGACACCACGAACACGTTTCACTTTCCTTGGGGTAAGATGTCTATCACTCCCCTCGACTTTTCTGTTATTACCGGATTGGAGTTCCGGTCAACTATTGTTCCTCTTGGTAGAGACTTCACTCTTTCCTCACCAGAGGTGTACGAGCTGCTGGGTCCTATCGTTGTCCGAGCTCGTGCTGAGTCTAGGTCGGTACAGATAAGCGGCCGATCCATCCGCCGATCTCTACTTGTAGAGGCCTTCCAAGATGATGCGACCACCCTGGAGCAGCGGGTGCGCATCTTTGTCCTGATTCTTTTGTCAGGGAGTTTCTCCCCTGACAAGGGTAATCAAGCGTTGCTCTACTACCTCCCTGCTCTTCGCGACCTTAGGCGGGTCAGGACTTTTGACTATGCCAGCTTGGCCTATGCTGACTTCCTGCTTGGATTGCGACTCGCTTGTCATCATTGGAGCTCTGATGAGGTGGTCACCCTTTCCAGTTTCTCGAGGATCGTAGAGGTATACTCATATTTTTCTCAAATAGAGTTGGTTGTTCCGTGCGTGCTAGCTTTTGTTGGTCGTTCCGATCGTAGGGCTCCCTATTGCTACTAGTTGGGGAGGCCGTTATCCTGGCGTGGTTGCTCCCAGACTCGTGCGAGTGTCACTTCTAGCGGTACGAATCATTATCATTGTTTCCGTTTATTCTTCTTTGTAGGACTCTATCTTATGGATATCTCTTTTTTAGGATCCTGAGCCCCTTTTTCGCCCATGGGTCGGATTGGATGTTCTTGTGCAGGCTATTTAGTATACAGCTCAGCGGCGCTATTTCCAGGGGACGTAAAACGCTGTGGTGTATTTGGGCAAGAAAGTTACGATTCAGCATCCTCCGAGTTTTTCGTTGTTCCGACTCGTCCTCCATCGCATATGATGGACCAGGCGAGTCTTAGGACTCATATGGATTCGTCACCCGCCGGCGTAGAGTGGCAGAGGTTCAGCCACCTGAACCAATATTATGCTAAGAGACTTTTGCCGCGGTTGGCTCCAACACCTTGCATATCGGAAGAAGCGGAGGTGTATTTTTGCATCTTTTGATTTATTCTTTGGTAGCCCCCAACGATGTTTAATTGTTAGAATTTTATTTTTGCAGGCTGCAGCAGAGGCTGCGAAGTTTGTACCTCCGACCATGTCTATCACCTATCAGGGGTCTTATGGGCCGGTTGAGGAGATGATACCCCCGGCTCCTGAGGAGTGGCGTCTAGTGGAGAGATCGATCCCTAGATTCAGACTTGGGTGGGTTTATCTTCTGTTTCCGTCTGTATGTATATTTTAATTGTTTCTAATCCTTTCCTTTTGATGTTTACTTGCGACGTGATGACGAGGATGGCGAGAGCTATGGACGCCTTTCGTTATCAGCTGGTGAGGTTAAGCCATCAGGCATCATGCCGTCGGGATGGTGGTGTGATAGAGGTATGTCTCTTGTCTTGTATTGTGTTTATATTTTTTGTTTCTTTTATTTAACTTGGCTTACTGTTTGATTTTAGCCTGTTCCTCCGACTCGTACTCGTTCGAGACCAGAGGGTAGGAGGGAGAGATCCGGATCAAGGTGCCGTCATACCTCGGTTATGACCCAAGACGAGCGAGAGGGGTCAGATCACACCATCGTTTTAGACGACTCGGGCTCATCTTCCGAGGGTGTGGCGACGAGACCACCTGGTCAGGGTACGCCAATACTTGCTCCTTTCACGGTCGGTGGGACGTACGAGGTTGGCTCGTCGTCGCAGCAGCCGCTACGGCAGAAGCCTCAGCAGGTAGGGGTGTACATAAACAGGACCGGACCTGAAAACCGACCTGAACTGGACCTAATGGGACCGGACTTGACCCGGACCTGTAGATTTAGGTCCGGTCCCTGTCCTTGAAATTCAAGGTTTTCAGTCCCGGTCCAGATCAGGTCCAAAACCGGGTTTTTCAGGTCTGGACCTGAAACCCAGTAAAATTATGTTTTTTTTTTGTTTTTTTTTTTCCAAAAATCAAAACAAGAAATCAGTTTCATTTCTACCTCAGTCACTCTCTAACTCTCTCAGCCGGACACCAACACACCCTCTCCTTCACGCTGCACACTCCTCTCGCCCAGACACTAGTCGCCCACCGTCCACCAGGCCACCAGCACGAGAACCCCCTTACTGCCCTACACGCTGCATCAGCCAAGCAGTCACCATGCGAACTCTGGGAATTGTAAGTTTGGGTATTTTGTATTTGAAATCTAATTATGTTTGGGTATTTTGTATTTGAAATGATGAATTAAATATGAGAATTTATATGTTTATTCATGTTTCAATTGCTTATAATGATTGTTTAATGTTTGCATGTTGAATTTCTGTTCTTTAGTTCATTTTTTCGAATTCGTGTTTTTTTTTTTTTTTTTGGTTTTTTGAATTTAAATAATTGTTTTCTAATTATTTTAGTTCATTTGTTTCGAATTCATGTTGAATTTTGGTTTCTTTCGAATTGTGATTTTTAAATCTGTTTATTTTGTGAATTTGCTTGGACAGTGTATTATAAAATTTTCTGGTGCATTATACAGTGTATTATTCTGTGAATTTTCTGGGACAGTGTACTAATCAAATGGTGTATTGTACTACATACAATATATTATATAATTTACTGGTGTATTGTATGTAGTGCGACCAAAAAATTCACTGTATTCTATTTAATCTGTGAATTCAATTCGAATTGTTATTGAATTCTATCGTTTTATGTGTTTAGGATCAACAAGAACCACGGACTTCAAGTTGATGATCTCGTGTGAATCACGCAATCGAAGGGAAAGCAACTCGTCAAAATTCAAGTTATCTTTGGAAATTTATGTACTTCTAGCATTTGAGACTTAGAGACTTTATGTAATTTTATGAATTATTTGTTATATTTGAGACTTAGAGATTTTATGTAGTTTTTGTGATTGGTATTTTCAAATTTTATATAATTATTAAATTATGCAACAGGAAACAAGTCCATATGCAGGTCCAACAGGTTATTTACTAAAAAAAAAAAAAAAAAAAAAAAAAACACAAAACAGGTCTGTTCAGGTCCAAACCCGGAAAGGACCTAATTGTTCAGGTCTGGACCTGACCCGGACCTGTAGAATCAGGTCTGGTCTCTAGTCCTCAAAATTCCCTAATTCAGGTCCCGGTCCCAATAGGTCCGGTCCGGTTTTGGACTGGTGTACAGCCTTATCAGCAGGGTGAGCTAGAATGGGCTGGCCCTACTCTTTCAATTCCCACGTCTAGAGAGGCTGACACTGGACAGAAAGTAACTCCGCGGACTTTGCAGTTTTATGATACCTTCGGTATTTGTCCTCCGGCACCGTAGTTGTACCTGTGCTTATTTATTTTTGACTATGTAGGACTTTTCCTTTTATGTATATTATTGACTCTTATGCGATGTGTATACATACTAGTATTACTATGTAGTTATTATCCTTTGCATTTTATTTTTCATTTTATATGCATGTGAGTGTGTGAAAAAACTGTGACAAAAATTTTTTTGCGCAAAAATTTCCGTCATTATTTTTTATTATCTTGGACGGTATCCGAATTTCTCCCCCAAAAAAGAAAAAATGAAAAAATAAAATGAAGTTTGACTAAAATAAGCTTAATATTAAATTAAACTTAAAATAATCAATATGGAAAAAGAGTTTGAAAAAATTGCCAAAATAAGATTGAATAAGGCTTGAGGCGTTAAGAAACATAAAGCCAAAGTGTAAATCGAGCCAAAGTCGAAAATAAATGTGGTCAGCATAGCGCGTTCCTCTGTCGCAGAGGATATAAGGCTGTCGCGGCGCGACAGCCTTGTTGCGGCACGATAATCCTGAATTTTTCGAAATTCAACTGGAATTCGGTTTGCGTCGATTTCTTTTTATAAATAGCCCCCAAATTTGCCGATTCTAGCACAATTCGAACCAATAAATGTATTAGATTTTTAATTCCCAATCAAGTAGTTATTGCTAGGAATTTTTGTGATATAACCCGTGAGTGGTGTCGTTCTTTGATCGCTAAAGAGAGCAAAGAACTTGACTTTTTCCATTTGAGAGGTTTATATGGTATTAAGGGGGTAGATCTTGACATAGATTTTATTCATACCGCCTTAGAATATTAGGATCCTGATACCCATTGCTTTAGACTAGGAGATGATGAGATTTCCCCTATGCCAGAAGAATTTGGTGTCATTCTTGGTTTCCCTTCTTGTAGATCTTGCAGTAATTCCTAGGTTATATGAATTTTACTACAAAGATTTTGAGCAGTTTCTTAACCTCAAGGGTAATGATTTGAAATTCATAGTTGATGGCACTGAAGTTGATCTTAAAAAGTTTGCATCTTTTTATTTTAATAGGCCAAAGTCGGAGTCTTTTCATGTTTACAAGAGAAGAGCCTTCCTTTTTTGTATGTTTAGCCAATATTTGTTCACCAATGGTAGTATGCATAAGGGTCAAGCTCTTTTAGCTTGTTTCATGGAACAAGTGGATGTCGGGAGGAATCCTATGCCACTAATCGTTGGAGAAACAATGCTTAGCTTAGATGAGCTAAAACGAGAACCAAAAGCACCACTTCGAGGTTCTCCAATTTTATTACAAGTAGAAAATCAATATTTTGAATTAAAGAAAGAAAAAATATATAACTTTTTATAGTAATAATATTTTATTACACTGAATTTTTGTAGATTTGGCTAATGGAAAGGCTAGAGCTAATTAGCCCTCCTGACAATATTGAAAAATACACTCCTAGTTGTCTTGTAAGAAGGAAGAAGCGCTTCTCTATAAAAATGGGGTTGTCGGGAGTGGAGTAGAATCTTTAAAACTTGCGACTTTTCCATTAAGTGGATCATCCCTTGGTGGAAAATTGAGAAGATGGTTGGTGTCAATGCTCAACCCTTTTGCCGTATTCCAAGATTATCAAAGTTGACCTTTTATTTCCCTTCTAGGGTAAAGAGACAATATGGCCTTGCTCAAACCATTCCTTCAGGAGATCTTCGCCGCCCTTATGAATTTTCGTTTTCTCAAGATGTGGAAAGATTTGATTACTATTGGTGCGCTAGGCCTTTATGGGAAGTTGTGTCCCACAAAGTTCCTCCTCCTTTGTCTAGAGATGTGAAGCAGTGGTTACTTGGTAGATCTTAAAAGGACAAGAACAAAGTCTGGAACACGAAAAAGGACAAAAAAAGTGTTGCGAAAGGCAAAGAAAAAATAAAAGCTGACTCTACAGAAAAGAAAGTGAGGGTTGAGAAAAAGATTGGTGTAATGGTTAAGGGAGAAACTATATCTACCAAGGTGATAGGAATGGTGTTCTTCGAACTAGTGTATTATTTCGATAGAGGGTTCGGAATTTTTAGAAAAGCTAATTATTCAGTGAGGTCAAGTGATCGGAATGCCTAATTAGAAGTCGCTTTCGATCAGTAATATTAATCCATAATTAATATTACAGCTTAATCTTGACTGAACCCTTCGGGTCACACCAAAGCAACTTTCGATTCTATATGACGAATTAATCCGAAAGGAATTAATGAGTCGCTCGAGTATTATGAATTTAGACGTCGGAAATCAAGCTAGGAGCGTCGAGACCGAGTGTCACAAGTCGAGTCGATTTAATAAAAGACGAGACAGTAAAATCTATAATTAATCAACAATTACCAAAATACCCCTAGCATCGGAATGCCCCGAGAAAATCGAGTACTCAGGGCAATGGTGCTAGCATGCGCATTGCACTAACTCTAAAATGCTGGGTGCGTATGGTCACAAGCTGCTGGCGCAACGCTAGCAATGCTAGCAACACCAGCCACGCGCAAGCAGCAGCATCCCGCATTGCGTGCGTGGCCTGCTGCGCGCATGGGCGAGCTGGTGCAAGGTCAGCACGCTATTGCTGGCGCGCCAAGCACGAACGCCCAGCAGCGGCCTTCTAGCAAGCAAGGCACGCTTGCTGGGACGAGCCTTCGACTTAGCCCGCATGCACGAAGTGCGCACAGTAGGCCCAGCCGAAAAAAGGCTTGATGCGCAAGGGTGGCACCACGTAGCACGTGGGGATTGATTCGTGCGGCTTGAATGTGGTGGCTAAGGGGAAGCTTGGGGAGGAAGGAAATGGTCCCCTCTCCTTGTGGTCCTCACCTACCTTCTCCTTCCATGATGCCACTTGTTGATTAATTATTGCCTTAATATTACTTTTTATTTTTGATTTAAAAATAAAATGAGAAAATTGATTTTACCAACTCTCCCACATTGATGGGAGAGTGGAATCCTCATACGACATTCTCTATAAATACCCACCTTGGGAATTGGAGAAAATCACTTGAGTAGGAACTCAAAGGAATCTCCACTTGAGAGAAAACCTTTAAGTTCACATAATACTCGAGTAGTTGTTTTGGTCCGACTCGGCTAAACTCCGAGTAAGAGATCGTTCGGCCCGGGTCGCGAGTGGATACCATAGGAGGTCTTTGCACTTGCAAGACTCGGCTTTTCAAGTGAGATCTCCGTAGTGTGATTGAAGCACACATCACGGGTAAGATGGTATTTTCACTCTTTCTTGTTATTTATGTCTTTTAGTTATATTATTTGTCAGCGGGTCTTGGGGTCGGGTTTTGTTCTGCGGAAAGTCGGACTTTCTGAAACCCAACACAAGGTTGTATGTAGATCATCTAATGGGTCCTTACTGGTGAAAAAGATGGATGATGAAGAGGAAATGGACAAGAATTGGAAAAGAGCTAGAAAAGAGAAGACCGGTTAGAGAACTGCTTTACTTTCAATTTATTAGATGATTTTTTTAATTTCAAGTCAATTTTATTTTTTAAGCTTTCTTTAATTCCATCAATAATGTAATATTTTACTTTATTTATTAATGTAATTTTCAGCTTTAAAAAACTAAAATAACTTTTTATATTGAATTCTTTTTATTTTATTTAAGCAATGGAAAACAACTTGAAATAATTTCGAAAAAATAATTCGAGTACGGAAGTCGAAATATTTCGAGATTCACCGAAGCTTTCCCAGATCAACGAAGATTTTATAAAGCCTGAAATCCAGATCCATCGCGGCACGACGCTCTTGTCGCGGCGCGATAATTCTGTCGCAGCGCGACATTCTTTGTCGTAGCGCGTTGTCTTCAATTTTCATGCAATAATGCTAATTCTGATTCGACGTGCTGATGTAAACATGCGATATTTGTAAAATTTAAAGTTGCCGCACCCCATAAAGGGTTGCCTACGTATCCTTTTCTTAGGAATCAGGCCAAAGGTAGCTCTTTTTGAGTATAAACTCAAGCGATCATGGGTAGAATTTCTGAAGTAGATCAAGATTCGTCATATTTGAGAACTCATTACCAATCATATCATTTAGTTTTCAACACCTCCTGATAGAATGGTTTTGACGATGTATGGTCCGGACCAACTAGGCCTAAATTTGCCTCTTGGGTGTAGAACATTTTCCTTAATGCTTTTAACACCAAGTCACCTATTTTGATGTTTCTTGTCTTGACCTTCTTGTTAAAGTGTCTAGCCATGTGGGTTTTGTAGCATTGAGTATGATGTAGAGCTTGTAGTTGCTTTCCATCGAGTAGAATTAGCTCCTCATATCTTGCTCTTGTCCACTCAACCTCATCGAGCTTACTTTCTAACGCAATGCGTAAGGAAGGTATTTCCAAGTCTACAGGTTGTACGACATCCATTCCATAGACTAAGGAGAATAGCGTATGTCCTGTGGATGAGCGAATTGATGTGCGATAACCCCAAAGAGCGAAATGGAGTTTGTCAGGCCAATCCTTGTAGTTTTCCATCATCTTTTCAATGATGGTTTTTAAATTTTTATTAGCTGCTTCTACTGCGCCATTTGCTTGAGGCCTGTATGGAGAAGAGTGATGATGTTAAATGCCATATTTTTGCAGCAATCCTTCACATTCCTCTTAAAAGTGAATTCCGTTGTCACTTATCATTTCATGTGGGACTCTATATCGACATATGATGTTTCTTTCGATAAAGAGTGCTACATGCTTTGCGGTGAGTTTCGCATATGATGCTGCTTCAACCCATTTTGTGAAGTAATATTGCAACGAGGATATATTCATGGTCTCCTGTCCCAGGAGGGCTGATTTTCCCAATGATATCTATTCCCCATGTTAAGAATGGCCACGGAAATGTATAGGTGTAAAGTAGAGATGGTGGAACATGTTGTAAGTTAGTGTATACTTGGCATTTAGGGCATGTCTTTACATATTGATGGCTATCCCTATACATGGTGGTCCAATAATATCCTTGGCGCATTATCTTTTGGACCAGCATTTTGCCATTCACATAAGTTCCACATGCTCCTTCGTGGATTATTCTCATCTCTCTTTGAGCTTCCTTCTTGCCTACACATAGGAGAGCTTTACTTTAGGTTTTGTAGCTCATCGTTTATGAGCACAAATTGGGAAGCCAAAAGTCTTAGAGAGCGTTTTGCTCTCTTGACAGCATGAAGTGGATATTCCCCTTTGGTGACATAGTTAAGGATGTTAGTGTACCAAGGTTCCTCTTCCTCTTCTTCTTCTTGAACTATTTCATCATCTTCTATTTCTTGGAAATAAGATGGCTTATGCCTTTTTTCTATTGTTAAAGGCATTTGCTCAATTTCCTTAGGAATTCTAACTAGCGAGGCTAGTCTTGCCAAGGCATCAGCAAATTGATTTTCTTCACTTGGTAGATATGTATATTCTACCTTCTCGAGTTGGTCAGTAAGGGTTTCTAGGTATGTTTGGTAAGGGGCCAAACTTTCGCTCCTTACTTTCCTTCTTTTGGAGATCTGGTTGATGATGAGGGAAGAGTCTCCGAATATGCGTAGCTTCTTTACTCATAATGCCAAAGCACTTTCAAGGCCTACCACGCATGCTTCGTATTCCGCAACATTGTTGGTAACGTCGAAATCTAACTTTATTGAGATTGGGAGGTGTTCTTCTTTTGGTGATACTAATATTACCCCTATGCCACATCCTTTATGGTTTGAGCATCCATCAAAGTATAATGTACAAGTATCATCTTCCATGACCATTAAGTCTTCGTCCGGAAAGTCGTTTTTATGCATTAGTGTCGAATCTTCAATTGGGAAATCCGTCAAGAACTCTGAAACTACTAATTCTTTGGTTGCTTTTTGAGGCATAAATCTTACATCAAATTGAGCTAAGTTGATTATCCATTTAGATATTCGCCCGTTGAGTGTAGATTTCTCAAAGAGGTACTTAAGAGGATCCATTCGAGATACTACATACACTGTTTGGACAAGCATGTAGTGTCTTAGCTTGGTTGTGGCCTACACTAATGCGAGGCATAATTTTTCAAGCGGTGTGTAGTGAACTTCGTATTCGAGCATCTTTTTGCTTAAGTAGTAGATGGCGATTTCTTTATTTTCTACTTCTTGTGCTAGCATAGCTCCCATTATTTCTTTGGTAACTATTAAGTATAACCGAAGAGGGATTCATGGAAGTGCAGGTGCTAATACAAAAGGATTAGCTAGATAGGCTTTGATCTTATCAAAGGCTTTTTGACACTCGTCGTCCCATATTACCGGTACATTCTTTTTGAGCTTATTGAATATTGGTTCACATATCGTAGTGAGTTTAGATATGAACCTACTTATGTATTGCAACCGACCAATAAATCCTCGAATTCGCTTCTCAGTTTTGGGCGGTGGCATTGACATGATTACTTTGATTTTAGTTGGATCTATCTTTATTCCTCTAGAGCTAATGACATAGCCTAAGAGCTTTCCTAAGGTGACTCTAAATGCACATTTTGCTGGGTTTAGCCTCATGTTATATTTTCTTAATCTCTCAAAAAATTTCTTTAAGGCTATTTGGTGTCTTGGGCGGTCCTTTGATTTTACAATCATATCGTCCACATATACTTCAACCTCTTTATGCATCTTGTTGTGGAGTAAAGTAGTCGCTGCTGTTTGGTAAGTACCACCTACGTTTTTCAACCCGAATGGCATCACCAAGTAACAATAAGTGCCATAAGGTGTTATAAAGATAGTCTTTTCCATGTTTTTTTTTCAACCATGAGAATCTGGTTATATCTTGCATATCCATTCATAAACGACAGAAGCGCGTGATTTGCTGTATTGTCTACTAGAATGTCGATGTGTGGTAAAGGGAAGTCGTCCTTTGGACTTGCCTTGTTCAAATCTCTATAGTCAACACACATTCTTACCCTACCATCCTTCTTAGGAACTGGTACCACATTTGCGACCCATTCGGGGTACTTGGATACCTTGATAAAACCTACAGTTATTTATTTTTGCACTTCTTCTTTTATCTTAAGAGCTAAGTCGGGTTTCATTCGACGTAACTTTTGTTTTACAGGTTAGAATTAGTGGTATGTTGTGTTGAGCAATTTCTCTGTTTATTCCTGGCATATCTTCATATGACCAAGCGAAAACATCAATGTATTCTTTTAGTAGATTTAAATCAGTTCTTTCCTCTTGATTAAGAGTTAGACCAATTTTAACTTTTCTCTTAATAGTTGGATTTTTTGATATATTAACTGTTTCGGTGTCTTCAATTATCGGTGTTTTATTTTCAAGTGTTTACATTTCTTTAGTTATTTCCTTATCATTTTCATTGTTAGCAAAGCAATGTTCATCATCTTGGGTGAGAGAATGACACGAGAAGTAAGCGGAAGAAGACATGTTATTAAATTATGAAACTATTATATCAAAAAGAGATACATCCGTTGGAAATTGACTATTGATTATTCTAGGAGTAGGTTTTAAACTAGAAGGGATAGAAGGAGACACAACTATAGAAGATTTAGAAGACTCGACTACAGAAGACTTGAATTCAAACTCAGACTTAGACTCGGATGACTCAGACTCATCGAACATTGGTCCTTGTCCTGTGGTGATGGAGATTCTTCTTCCACTTGGCGTAGTCACCTTCACAGTCTTTCGCCATCCCTGAACTAATCCTTCTGTTGGAGTAATGAGCTTTGTATGATCAAAGTCTTCACTTTGTAATACCGTTTGGATAAGCGCAGAATTATCGTCGGCACGCTTAGGCTCATTTTTCTTGTACCCAAAGAGGAGACCCATAACATTGAAGTCGAAGCATGGAGGTGCTTGCTCCTTGTAGATGGGAGTTGAGATCTCATCTATGAAATTACAGTCCAAGAATATCTCGAACCCTGGTTGTCTTACCCCATCTTTCACAAACGGTTCGGAGAATTCGTGGTATGGATAATCTTCACCCTCTTTTATGAATTTTCCATTTAGAGTGAGGGGACAGTGATCCATTGGAATAGATTTTTTCTAGGTACAAGCATTCTCGTGCGTTGAACTTTTCTCGGGATCGCTTATAGTCTTCCAGAGTCGGTTCAAAACCAAGTTCGAAAGTATCTAACGCAGGGAGGCCAGGATGTCCCATTTGCTTCGCTATTCCTTTCTTCTTTCTTAGAGTCATTCCGGGAAAGTGTCCTTGTTTTCTGAAAATAGCATTGACTATCATGTTTGAATGGAGGTCGTAGCAAAGAGGGGTCTTTTCATCTTCCTCAATAAAAGAGACCTCTTCAGCATTAAATCCCCATAAGTCTTCATTGTTTTCATTGTGCTCCACATTTATGATTGGCTTATCAATTGCTTTGATTCTCATAGGAGAAGCATCGATGGTGACAGGAATTCCTCCACTATAGCCTTGACTTGTTGGTAGAGGGATGAAGGGACAGCCTTAAGGTCATGAAGTCAAGGGTGTCCCAATAATAGGTTGAATGAGGCCTTAATATCCACTACTTCAAAAGTAGTAGCATGCTCAATGACTCCTGTCGTGACATTCATAGTGATGGTCCCAAGAGCTTAACGACGAGTGTTATCGTAAGCTCCTATGCCTTTTGTTGATGGGGTCAAATCCTCATCTCTTATCCCTAACGTTCTCGCGGTACGGAGTGGGAAAACAATAATTGTCGACCTATTATCTACAAGGGTCATTGGAAAGTTCATCCTTTTGCAAACAACTGTGAGGTTCAAGGCTTTATTGTGCTCATCACCTTCAGGAGGTAAATCCTTTTCAGAAAAGGTGATCAAGTTGATGGGACTGGGAAGATCACTAGTAAGGAAGTTAGCCAAACCTTCAGGTGAGGTTTCTAAATCTATCCCTACTTTAGCCTAGGCATCCATTACCGCAAGCCTATGCTCATGGGATGTGGCTAGGAGTTTCCATGCGTTCATCTCTACCTTAGTCTTTTTCAATTGTTTGACAACATCATTGTCTTTTATAATTGGAATAGGGACTTGTTGAGTGGTAGGAATGGGTTGGTTTGTGATGGGAGGTTGCATTCTCCCTGATCTTGTAAGGACGTCAATAGAGGAATCTTCTTCATCCCAAATATCATCGACCAAATAAATCATGGAGAGTGGAGTTTCTTCTACTTCTTTGAGGTAGACATTGTCATTATCGTTTTCCCAAACTCCATTGATGCTAACATTTTTTTCTGGCTGAATTTGAACCAACTTTTTACTGTCAATCAATCTTTGGACTAGATCCTTGAATTTAAAACAGTGTTCTATGGTATGTCCTCCAGATTGGTAATATGGACAGTAGAACCTATATGTCCTTTTCAGTGATTCACATGGTCTTGGCTCGAGAGGTTTAATCTTTCCATTCTCGAAGAGCATTTTGAACATGTTTACATAAAAAGTCCCAATAGGTGTATATGCTTTATTATTCCTTTTGGGTGGTTCGACTACTTTGAGAGAAAATTGTTTTCTTTCAGTAGTCTTAGTGGGCATCATCTTTTCAGCGATGCGTCATTCCTCCATCCTCTTTGCTTCCTGGATGGAATAATGAAGTTGGGCCATTGCCGCCCTCATTGTGTTTACAAGAACCCATACATCTTCTTTGGAGGCAGGTTCTTCAATTGGCGGAAAATCGCTCATGGCATCGAAAAAGGTTTCCTCCTCTTCTTCGCTGGCATGAGTTTCTTCAATCCGTTTAATGAGGAGTGATGGATCAACGTGATTTTCCTCATCAGAAATTTCCAAGGCGTCTAAAAGTGGAACACTATTGATACTTGGCTTCTTTTTAGCAAGAGGCAATGTAAGTTTATTGCTATCAATTAGGTCTTGAATGGCTTCTTTCAACTTCCAACAATTCTCAATGAGATGGCCCCTGCCTTGGTGGTACTTACAATGTGAGCTGGGGTTCCAACTAGCCGTCTTCCTTCCGAATGGTGGATCACCAAACGGTCAAATAGAAGTTATGAGTCCTTTAGCGTGAAGTCGATCGAATGATGTATCATAACTCATGCCAATATGTGTGAAATTTCTCCTAAATGGCTTCTTTTGTCCTTGATTGTTCATAGCAAAGACCTCATTTAAGTTAAAGGTGCTAACATTATTTGAGTGAGTGGTTTTGGAAGAAGAAGGATTGTCGTTCTTCTTGCCTTTCCAGCCACTATTGTTGTTGTTAGCAGCTTTTTGTTTTGCAAGGTCGTCTTCAATATCAATACCTATGTCATAAACAGCTTTGAAAGTATTCAAATTGCTATGTTACTATAGATGTTTTGAATACTTTTCTTAGAGGTTCTTGATGAACATCCTTACAGATTCTTTTTCAGTATGGACTTCTATCATCTTAGCAGAAGTTTCCCTCCACTTATTGAAGAAGGAAGTAAATCCTTCGTTTTCTTTTTGCTTCAACATCTCAAGATCCCTATGGTCAATTTCAACTTGGATATTACACTTGTATCTATCAATGAAAGCGTTTGTGGGTAGAATCCTAGGAGGAGGTCTTCTCCTTTTCTAGAGAGAAAAACCATTGTTGACAAACTATTTCAAGAGATAGCAAGAATAGTGAAGGGAAGACCTTCTTTTCAATTGCCTTAATACTCCTTATAGTCTCGAAATCTCTTAAATGAAAATAAGGGCTGTCGGGAGGCTTGAACTTAGGGATGTCATTGGAATTGAACTTCTATGGAAGAAGTTCCTTGTCTACTAAGACCCCTTGGGAGCTAATTCCCTGAAACTTATAGGTGTTGGAGATTTTGCTGAGGTTTTCCTCCATACGCTCAAGTTGTTGTTTCTTGACGGGATCATTGACTTGAAGAGCGATAGTCTTCAACATCTCAGTCAACTTGTTCATGTTTTGCCTTAGCTCATCAACTTCTTGTTTGGTAGCCATTAGTACCAACTTTTTCCGGTGTCTGATGGGTTTTTCGAAGAGTAGTACTTGAATGAAGGTGTTGTCCTTGATTAATCGTCCTTCTCTTCTTGACCAAGTGTTGTAATATTAAACCATTGATTTTTAATGAATCAACTCAAATTGACTTTGACTTTTATTAGTTTTAAGAAAAAAGCAAAAAAATGGGGTACATTTTTGGGAATCAAGTTTATAGTTCAAACAACATGGTTATCTTGGGAGGATTAATATCCGACTTACCCCCTTAAAAAATGACAGAAAACACGCGCACACAAGACTCTCTATACATAATTATAGTGAAACATACATAAAGTGTGTGCTTTTAAATAATGAGTGAAAGTGGCATGCTTGACACTCATGGGATTATGTGACTACACTTAATTAAGGATTGAATACGACTTCGATTATTAATAAATTGATTAATCGGATTTGGCGCGAAGACTCAAGCAGAAAACTAGACCATCGCGCAAACAATGGCACTGTCGCGTCAGAGCCATCGCGACACGATATTGCTATCGCTTCGCGATGGACACTTGTGTGTCGTGCCACAGGCCTGACATTCGCGTCGTTACTGAAACGTTAATCTGAACCTGTTTCTAGTGTTCTAGCTTAAAAGGGACAAGCCTATGGTCGTGCTAAGTCATGTTTAGTCAATTTTATTAAGCTTTAATTACTCATTAATTAATTAATTAATTAATTAATTAATTAATTAATTAATTAATTAAGCAAAGTCCTTTAGTCATTAATCAGTTTATTAGACTCAAACACAAGTCAACCAAACGGTTAGTGTAAACACATACAAGATATGCGCAAGCAAGAGATGCGCAAGTAGTCAAATAAGCACAACATGATGCAATGAGTTTGCAACCTAACCATGGCTCTAGTTCTCTAAAGTTCAAGGATAAGGGTAGTCAAAAGAGGGTCCATGGTTATGAGTCCGGATGCATCGCGCAAAAGTCTTACCTTTGGAAGGGTTGGCGCGTATGGATGGGACCTCGCAAGTGAAACTTGCTTCCATGGTTTGGTGAATTCACAAACTCGAATTTACCCTTAGTTGCAATGAGCGCTCGATTGGGTAGATGGAGCGTGAATTCCTAGGGGATTATGGCCATAGTAGAACACATATGGGTTTCAGAAAAGAGGGAAAAACTCAATTAGGAAGTAAAATCGGCAAAACAATACTAGAACCGGTCAAAGCAAGAAGGCAGATGTCTGGCTCGATATTGGAAGAACATGGCGCGAGAAAACAGGGACCATCGCGAGGAGATTAGCCATCGCACTGCGATGGGCTCTGTTCTCTCAGCGACAGTTCCTACATGCCTCAGCAGTTTTCCGTTTTCTTAGAATTTTCCGATTTTCGCAACGTTTTTTCGATTTTAGTTTTGAAAGATATTTCCCAAATTTCGACGTGTAAAAAGCTTATGTTTTTGACGCATTACGGATGGTCTTTCCAATGCGGACCTTTTTATGCTTATGCCAATAATGTCAATCAAAATTACGCACATGAATACTTAGAACGTTTCAAGTCTCATCCACTTATTCTAAATTATTGCCAAAATAAATTTTAGGAATTAAAATAGAAATCCTCCCCAGTGGAGTCGCGTAAAACTGTAGGGAATTATTTCAAGCATCCCACACTTAAGCCCCACTGCGATCATACACTTAAGCATGATGGCATGGAAAGAGAAGGAAACTAGAGAAAAAAAGTCGCCAACAAGTTTTAGGAACTTGTAAATCGTTCACAGGGTGAAGGTTACACCCCTTCACGATCCATGAGATCGCTACCTAACTCCATAATGGTCTTGAACCATGACTAGATATTCAGGGATGAAGGTACAAATCCAACCTAAAAGAGATTGAACCTGCCCTAAATAGGCCTCTACTTTATTCTTCTCATATTCATGTGCGCTTTCCGATCAACATACAATCAATATATTAATCCTAAACCTGTTTAATCTATGTTGGTTGATTATTAATGCACAAACAAATCCATTATTGGTGATCACTTGAATTAAAATCATATTAGCCTAATTTAAATTATTAATTATCTTATTAAGTGTGATTTCAAGTATAAATTCCCTTTAAACCTACAAGAGAGGGCGGGATTAAGTAATAACAATAATATCAAGCAACATAATAATATTGACAAAACAATCATCATCATCATAATAATAATCTCAATCTCATAAAAGCATAATAATATTAGCAAGATCCTAGGCATGATACTAACATGATTAATAACAAATCCTAGCATGTTGCTAAACAATAAAGATCAAATCTTTATTCCTAACATGACACTAGCATGATAGAAGAAATAGGAAGCAACCTAAACATGATACTATGAACATACATGACATTAGAAATATTAGTTATTACCCTAAACATGATACTAGGAATCATAAAGACATCCTAACATGATACTATGAATTAAATTAATCTAAGCATGCCTTCTAAAGATATATAACAATAAAACTACTTATTTTTTTGCCTCGTATCTCTTTATATCAAAACAATACACACGTTAATAACTTCAATAAAAATATCAAATCAAACAATTAATTTAAATAATTGAAATAGGAATTTGGGACCAAACCATCATAAATTATCAACTTTTCACATCTAGGGCGAAGGAAACTTCGAGCTTGGCTAGGTGTGTCTAAGTCTCATGATGGAGGAATATTGTTTTTGAAAAGGCAAGGCTCAAAAAAAGGGAGAAAGAATAAGCTTCTAGCTTTTAGAGAGAGAGAAAATAGAAAGATAATGATTGTTGATGATTTAAAAACGGGGAAATATCGACCCTATTTATAGAGAAAAACATCCGAAAACGAGAAAAGATCGAATTCAAATCAGAGTAAAACTGCTCCCATCGCGGAACGACAGGGCTATCGCGATGCGATGGCGCTGTTGCGACGCGATGGACCTGTTGCAACGCGGTGATGCTGCATGATAAAATATACCGTATAGAGTCCTTTTTCCAATATAATTGGGTAATTAGAGTCCGTAATTTATCATTAAAATCAGATCAAATTTTCTTTAAAACACTTGTTTTATTCCAACTAAAATTCTTTATCTTTTCTAAAATATATATAAAAATATAATTATTAATCCTAATCTCTTTAGAACTTAAAATAACCTTCTAGACTATTCTAGAAATTTAAAGTAATTCCTAATGACTCTAGGAATGATAATTAATGGACCCTTCAATTGATCATTGGGTCGCCCATAAAACTTATTTAAGATCCAATATAGTATTTGGGCCATAACTTCCTCATTATTCATCGGAATTGGGCTTATAATATATCGTTGAAAAGATCTTTTCAAACCCCATCCAACTACACAATTATTGGACCCATATCATGGACCAAACTAAATTATATTGGACATTTTTCATAAATAAGATACAAAAAAGAAATATTTTAAAAAACAGAAAGGAATATTTTATTAAAAACAGGGAATCACGAGACTCTTTCACATTTCACTTCGTTCGATAATCAAATGACAAGAAAAGTACTCATCTGGGTTTGGTTTTTAGGGAGACACAATTTGGTGTCTACAAAAATCATAAGCTTTTCGAATATTCGCCTTTAAAATATACAACCTGGGGGAGAGTTCTTCCTTCTATATCATCTTATTAAATCCTGTATAATGCATTATGTTGTGACAGTTTCTTTTACCTTGGATAAATCCTAACTGAACCTGAGCAACAATCTTAGGTAGGACCTTCTTCAATCTATTATAAAGAAGCTTGGTTATGACTTTATACACAATATTACTACAAGCTATTGGTCTGAAATCGGTAACAGACTCAGGTTGCTCACACTAAAGAAGTAACACCAAGTTCGTGCAATATTACTCCTTTAGCAGACTACTAGAATGAAAGAATTCCAGCACTTCACAAATATCATCTTCTACTATCCCCCATCCCATCTTGTAGATGAGCTACTGAAGCCATCTGGACCCGGAGCTTTAACTCCAAGAACACCAAACCTAACCTTCCTTATTTTATCCCTAGTAACTTTAGACTATAAAATAAGCTGAGGATCAATAGTCAGAAGAGACCTTTGAGCAAATTATATATAGCAGGATCTACTTTGACGAAACAAGCCTGCTTAGAGCCTAGAATTCAAAACCATTTATAGTAATCAATAAAATCACCAGAAATAGAGTTTCTATCATAACACCAGCTCATATTCATGTCTTTAATAGATATTACCTTCTTTTTAAAGGCTTGCATTTTAATTCTCTTATGAAATAAACCAGTATTTTCATCTCCCAACTTGCATTTTTGCTGAAGGAAAGAAAAATAATCCTTTCTCAACTTAACATATGTACCTAGCATCTCAACTTCTTTTTCCTATAGAGCCAAATCACTATAATCAACCTGAATTTTCTTCTGGATAGAAACTAATTCTTGCTTACCAAACAAGAACCTAGCTCATATTTCAAAGTATTTAGATTTATTAAGGTTATTGAGCACTTTCATGAACACCTTAATCTTGTTTGCTACCTAAAACATTTTCCTGCCATCAACACTATTGTCCCAAGCTTGCTTTACTAGATCAGCAAAGGCGGGATTGCCACCTCACATGTCAAAGAACTTGAAAGGCTTAGGACCAAACCTCACCTCCTCTTTAAAATGAATAATAGTTGGACAGTGATCAAACCACATTTCTGAGTTATAATGGACATTCGATTCTGGGAAAGCATTAATCCAGTCTAAATTTATCATTGTCCAGTCTATCTTGCTATACACCCTAGCCTCACCTAACTGCTTATTAGTCCAAATATACTTAGCACCTGCATGTGCCATATCCTGCAAATCACAAAACTCTACACATTCCTTTAAAAGAGCCTTATCTCAATTGCTAATCTGCCTTCCAATTCTATCATCAATATTTAGAGGACGGTTAAAGTCACCAAAAACTAGCCAAGGACTAGAATAATCACCAGCTAATAAATGCAATTGGTTCTATAGATCAACTCTATAACTAGCATCTTTAGCCCCATAAACAAAAGAACAATCAAAACTCTTCTGTAGAGTCTTATTTAAAATTCTTATATCGATTATATGAGGAAAGACACACACAATATCCACACTGAATAATTCCTGTAACCAAGCAACCAAAATTCTTCCACCTTTAACTTTGCTAAAGTTTGAGATAACACACCACCCTACAAACATTCTCAAATCGATCAATACATTTCTTAACACGCAAAAAGAGGCATGTACGTTTTTTTTTTTTTTTTTTTTTTTTTTGCCAATTTTGAGATCAATTTGGATGCTTAAGGACAAAAATGACTCCCAAAACCTTAATTTTTAAAATTAAAAATATATTTGTTTAGTGGTTAATCTTAAGCTTTTGATGTTCTCGCAGATAGTGGGTGCCATTTTTAAGGAGGTTAGTGGTTTGCAAGCCATGGAAAGATGGATGGGATTAAGGAGAAGTAGGAGTGAGATGCTTGGTAGTTGGTACCGAAATTGCCGTGGTTGGGGGTTTGTGGTGCAACGTAACATGGTTGGTGTTATTGGTGTTCATGTAGGTGGTCGATGTAGGAGTTTGGTGAAGACTGTGAGATGTGATTGAAGGAGAAGAAATAGGAAGGGGTTGGACGAGAAGAGAGAAAGAGGTGGTGTACGAAGTATTTTTTTATCATTCTAATGATTATTAAAATTAAATTAAAGTTAATTTGATTAAAAAACTAGAAATCAAATATTACAAACCAATTTGAAAGTGACACGTACGATTGACAACCGACTACCAATGGTTGATGGCCTAATGAGGTTGTTATGAGTAAATAATATTAAAAGTTGGATTACTCTGAAAAATTAAAACATTCCCAAAGAACTAGGCAAAGGTGGAAAGACAATTTTTCCAGTACTTTAAAATACTCTGTATTAAGTAAAATTAGTACAAAATAAGTTTTATTTAACTAGTCAAAACTTGATTTTGTTTAGTAAAAAAAGGTTAAGAGAAAATAGCCTATGTCTTATTATATATTTCCTATCTTCTATATAAAAAAAATTAAAAAAAAAAACACTACGATATATTCAGGACAATAATACTTTCAAAACTAATTTTTTTTTTTTAAAAAAAAAAAAATCATGTTTGATGCTATACACGATACTTGCAAAATTTTCTATTTGATATAAAAAATCAGCAAATTACAAATCAATAATAAGTAATCTCAAGAGATAGAAAATCACGAAGGATATTGATATTATATATCATTTGTGATTTTCTTTATAATTCAAATTATATTATGGATGATCTTACCATAACAAACAATTTTATTGTTACTTAAATCGATCTTCACTTGTGTTTATATGTATCTACAACATTTATTCTTTCATAATCCTACAAAACTTCACAAAAAAAAAAAAAAAAAAAAAAAGATATCCTGATTACTGAAAACCAACAATGAATTCAAGTTTAAGCTCCAAAAACTCATTAAAACTACCTTCAACAAAAACCTCAAAACAAGTTCACAAGAAAAAGATTGGAGAATGGACGAAGGAGGAAAACAAGATACTTGAGATATCACTAGCAGAGTTATATATTAGTGATTTATTTGAAAAAATTGCTTCAAGGCTTCCTGAAAAGACTATTCAACAAGTCAAAGATCATTATGAAGCATTGATTAGTGACATTAAGGGCGTAGAATCGAGAAAATTTGATCATATGATTATGTAGGTTTAAATTTAATAAGATGTTTTACTTCAATAAACATATGTTGTTGCTATTAATTTAATTTATGTTAGGCTATGTTCGTTCATTATAAATTAAATTGAAGGAGTGCACCATTAAAAATCACATGTATCTCTTTCATAGTTTTTTTTTTTTCCTTAAAAAAGAAATTCATAGTTCGGGTGGAACGTGCCAACGCAGAATTTTTCCTTTAGAAAATACATTTATGTATTAATTAACATTACGGAAAAATAATGTTTGAAAATATATATTGAGATTAATCCAAGGAAAATTTGTTAATTACTACCTCAAAAAGAGAGGCTTTGTGAATTACTACCCCTAAAAAAGTTGTTAATTACTATCCCTAATTCACCTAAATAACACTGATTACTACCTAATTGTACTTTCGGGGCACTTAAGTCATGCAATGACGTCACTTTTATGTTTATAACATAATTAATTCCATTTTAACCTAATTAACCTAGTTACCCCTTTTAATTATAACAGTAGCCCAAATAAATAAATTACCCCATCTAATTTACCCCAACATTACCCCTCTCTCTCACACTTGTATTCTTCTTCTTCCATAGCTAAACCTAGGTAAAACCCAGATTTTTTCTTCTTCACATTCACAATAAGCTTTGATTGTTAAATGCAATTGAATTCTGAAAATTTGCGATAATTATCAAATTATCTGGCAGGATTCTCCTTTATCCAAGACGTCCTAATTGAAGTATAAAATCCACACCAACACAATATCCTATTTGATCGAGCAAGTTGCATAGTCATCTGCAACCATAAACGTATGCTAAATAAGGGAGTATTGGGGGAATTAAGTTACTTAATTGTTCAATTATGAAAAAAGCCTAAATTTTAAATAAAACCCTAAAAATCAGAGAAGTTTACAGCAGCATTCTCGCAAATTAAATAATTACATCTTCAATTGCCTTTCTCTTGTAAGCTACGATGTGTGATATGGCCAGGATATTGAAGAATGAAAATCTGAAGTTGAAAGGAGGAGAGAATTCGTGTTGATATGGAGGATTAGCTGTTAGAGGGGTTTAATTCGGGATAAAGGAATATATAAGGAAATAAGTGGGGTAATTTTTTTTTTTGTGTTTAATGTTAGGATATAAGGAAATAAGTGCGGTATTTTTTTTTTTTTTTTTGAGTTTAATGTTAGGTTAACTAGGTAAAAAATGAATTAATTGGGGTTAAATCAGATAACTGGCATCATTATATGGCTTTAGTGGTCGTAAAGTACAATTAGGGAGTAATTGGTGAATTAGGGGTTGTAATTAACTTCTGTTTTTAGGGGTAGGAATTCACAAAGGCTCTCTTTTTGAGGTAATAATTAACAAATTTTCCTTAATCCAATAACAAATTAAACAAAAACATCTTTTTTATGCATAGAAAATATGTAGTCAAAATTAAAATATAAACAATATTAATGTCAAACGATTGCGATTATTCAAAAACACGTAGTGTTTATGATGATTATCAAATAGGTTATGAAATAATCTATATAGCACATTGTAGACACCTGATTGTGCCTCCCCAAACACCAAACCCAATTATGAGTACCTTTCACGTCTTTGATTATCGAGTTAGGTGAAGAGTTGAAGAGTCTCGTGCTTTTCCCTTTAGCTTTAACCATTTTCCTTTAGCTTTAACCATTTCTAATCTTCCCTTAAATGTTTTTTTTTATCCAAAATCATTCATTTCGTGTCTTTAAATAAAATATCATTTATTTCGTGTCCTCTTTATAAAATCGTCCAAACCAGTCTGTTTTAGTCCATAATTTGGGTCCAATAATTGTGTAGTTAGGTGGGGCTTGAAAGTAGCTTTCAAATGATATATTTTAAGCCCAAATAAGAGTTATAACGAAGATGTTATGGCTAAAATATTAAACTAGGCCCAAACTGAGCCTTACCTACAACCCAATGATCACGTGGAGGGTCCATTAACATTAACCTTGTTCCTAAAATAATTAGGATTTATTACAAGATTCTAGAATCCTCTAGAAGGTTGTTTTCGATCCTAAATCCATTAGAATTTAATATTAAATTCTCGAATGCTCTAGAAGGCTATTTTTGATCCTAAATTCATTAGGATTTATTATTGGCTTCTAGAATCCTCTAGAAGGTTGTTTTCAATCCTAAACCTATTAAGATTTACCATTAACTTCTAGAAGTCTCTAGAAAGTTCTGATATATCCTTTCCAAAAGATAAAGATCAAAGAGTTTGAAAATTGAATAAAAGTCCTCTTTTTGAAAATCTTAATCCCGTTTGAATTGAAAGATGTACATATATGATTTTTCTGCCTCATAATTTTTATTCAAATCTTTTATGTTTGGATACCCCTTGAAATTATCTTCCCAATGATACATCATAATCCTAATTCCAAGCTATAACGAAAAAGATATGAATGAAATACCAAACTCTATCCAAAATTGACACCCTTCCACTATTTCGGCCATATCTTTTATTCTACAATGAATTTTAATCTGATTCTAATTGGGATGGAAATTAGACTTCCGTATATTCCTAACGACGTATTATTTTTCTCATTCCAATTGCTTGATTAAAAGATAAGATAAAAACAAAAAATGCAAACATTGTTACCTATCGTAAGAGTTTATTCTTTCTTTTTTTTTCTATAAATAGAGGTCGTATCAGCCCGTTTTCAATCATCAACAAGCTTGATCACCAACAATCATCATCTCTTCCCCCTCTCTTAGCTAAAGTTTATTATTTCTTTCTCTCTATTTTCTTGATTTCTAGTCTTGCCTTAATGTAGCCTTAGTCTAAACACATCTAACACATCCAAACACACATTCTTTGATACTATTCCTAATCAAACATCATACCTCATTCACGAGCCTTGAATACTCCAAGCCAATCTCGAAGTTGCCTTCGACCTCGACGTGAAAAGTTGATAGTTCTGAGGGTTTGATCCCAAATCTATATTAAAATGATTAATTAATTTATTTGTTTGATTTAATCTTTCTTGAAGTTACTAACGTGTGTATTGTTTTGATAGAAAGAGATACGAGACATCAAAGTGAGTAATTCGATTACTTAATTATTCTTTTGATATAGAAATCATGCTTAGAATATTATTTTCAATTCCTAGTATCATGTTAGGATGTCTTTATGATTTCTAGTATCATGTTAAGATGTTGATTTTTTTTTTCTAATATTATGTTGATTCTTAGTATCATGTTTAGGATAAAGCTTTGATCCTTATTATTAGTGACATGGTAGGGCTTGTTATTAATCCGTTTAGTATCTTGTCTAGGATGTTGCTAATATTATTTTGATGATTATTGTGATGATTATTGTTATGTCAATAATTATACATTGCTTGATTATTCGTGATTTATTTTTATTGCTTGATCACGTCCTCTCTTTCAAGTTTAAAGGGAATTTGTACTTGAAATCACGCCTAATAAGATAATTAATAATTTGATTAAGGCTAATAAGATTTTAATTCAAGTGATCACCAATAATGTATTTATTTGTGCATTAATACTCAACCAACATAGATTAAAATGATTAGGATCAATTTATTGGATGTATGTTGATCAAAAAGCGCACATGAATATCATAAGAATTAAGTAAAGGTCGATTTAGGACGAGTTCAATCTATTTTAGGTTGGATTCATACTACCATTTTTGAATATCCAGTCATGGTTCTGGACCACTATGGAGTTAGCGATTTCCGTGATCGTGAATAAGGTGTAACCTTCATACCCGTAAACGGTTTAAAGTTCCTAAAACTTGTTGGAAACTCTTTTGCTCTAGCTTCTTTCCCTTTGGACGTCATCATGCTTAAATGTATTTTAATGAGTCACAATGAGGCTCAAAGTTGATGTTTGAAATATTCCCTACACACATCTTTATATTTTAATTATTTCACCACTCTTTTTTTCAAATCTAAAAAAAATGTGTGTAAGATAGATATACAGTGTATATGTAATGAGATTATGTGGAGACTCCGATTTTGTACTATATTTTAAAGTAGCCCTAACTTATCTACAAGTGAAATGATAATAATAAAAAAAATATTTTTCTAAAAATTATATGCAAAGACTTGGGGTATCGTCTGGGCCAATATCTAATTTATTTTAATATGTAATTAAATATATGTAGTAACTTTTTTATTATACTAGGCGGGATAATGTGTGCACCATAGCCAGCCATGTCTAAGGAGCTCTTTTGGTTTTGGTTTTGGTTTTTTGTCATAAATTTAGTTATTGACAACATTAATGAGGTAGAATTATGTAAAAAGTTATTTTTAGGGGTATAAATATCCCAAAACGTTATTAAGAGTTCAAAAAAAGAATCAATGAACATTAATATAAGGGTAAATAATTAAATAAACATTTTAGAGGTAGAAATGTCCAAACACTATTCATAAGAGCTATCTCAAATTTTTCAAAAGGTAGAATATAATTTCATTTCATTTTTAATTTTCCCTTTTTTTTTTTTTTATCTTTTTCCATGCATGGCTGCACAAAAAAATTTTTCCAAATTTTTTAACGTGTGAATTCACTATTTATTAGGGGGTGGGCTTCATCTTTAATTTAAGATATATTAGGAGTAAATAGTAAATTTAAAAGTTTTGATACATAGTGCGTGAAAATTAGGATTTTAATTTATGATTGAAATTACAAAAATTTATGGATAGAATAAAAAGTAGACACTACAACAGAACGTGTGTAGAACAAAAACGATGGATAGTATAATAGAGATTTAAATGGGCTAGTGAATACATACATCAATATATGCAGGTCATGTTCTCTTCATGTAACAAAATAATATTTTATATTTAAGAAAATAATGTATGTCTATATAAGTAAAATTAGGTATAACTAATAAAATAAGGAAAAATTGCCTAAAGTAATCTAACCTTTGTCTGGTTTTGTGAATAATCACACCTTTTAATTATTCTGCAACAATTAAACCTTCTATTATATAAGTCAAGGGCGAGGCAATGGTGTCCCCTAAAATTACTTTTAAACCCACATTTTGGCCCTGTTCACTTTACCTTAAAAAAATATTCAGTAAAAATAATTTCAGGTTAGTAAAATTAATTTCAGTTTAGTAAAAATAATTCAATTCATCAAAAATAATTTCAGTTTAGTAAAAATAATTCTAGGGTTCAATAAAAAAAATTATAACATATAATCAATAAAAATAATTTCACCTCAGAAAAACTAATTTCAGTTTAGTAAAATTAATTTCAGTTCAGTAAAAATAATTTAAGTTTAACAATAATTATTTTAGTTTAGTAAACATAATTTTGGTTCAATAAAAATAAGGTGAAGTGATTAGGGCCTTAATTTTCATTGAACAGTAATTAGGGCATTTCAAACAATTCATAATCTCATTAACTGTTGTCAAAAAATTAAATAATGAGGAAAAAAAAAAATTACATAAATTTATCAATCAATCAACACTTCAAATTTTGAAAACTACTATTATAACATAATTATTAAATTTCATTAGTTGATAATTATCAATCAATCAAAGTTTGACATTTTGGACACTATAAAATATTGTGACTTTATTTTTTATCATAAAGTTAAATTTGATTTCAATCTATCAAAAATATTAGCATTATTTTCCAAAAAGACAATTAGTGTCCAAAACAACAATGTTAATGGATTTATATAAGATGCAAATCTAAAGCATTGACATTAAAAATTTAAAATGTCAATCAATCAAACCACAATAAAGTTAGTACACTAATTATACTTTGATTAATAAATTAATAGATTGAACACTCTTTCTTTCAAAAATATAAAATAGTTTGAACACTCTACTATAAAAAGACAATCTCTCATATCATAAAATATACTTAAAACACATTTTCTCTTTTTACTTTTTGTATATCTTTAATATATATAGGGGTGTCCATTATTCGGATAAAAATCGAAATCCAATCCAATCCAAATCAAATTATTAAAACGGATTGGATCCAAAATTTAAATTGAATAGGATCAGATTGAATTTTTTGAAAATCTGATTTTTCGGATCGGGTCAGATTGACCTTGTTTAGATCCAAAAAACCGAATTAATCGAAATATGAAACCATACTTTTACACATAAGGATACTTTATATTAATCCTGTAAAATTATGTTGATAATTACATTAATATAACTTATGTTAAATAATGTTTTTAATATTTGTATTAATCATGTACAACTATGTATTTAAGACTAAGCTTTTTATAATTGCATTTTTATTTTTATAATAAATTTAGTCCCTATAAATTTGCAATGTATTTTAATTTGGATTTTCGGATCGGATCCAAATAACCGAATTTTAATTCGGATTGGATTCTTGAGAAATTCGGATCGGATTGGATTTAAAAACCAAAAACCGAATTTTATTTCAAATCGGATTGGATTTGGCCTAAATCCAAACTGAAAACCGAATAGGCACCCATAAATATATGTATATATCTAATATATCTTCATATTAACCAATGATCATCATATCATGTACATATTTGCATTATAATAGTGTATTAAACATTATTATTAGCTATAACTGAATGACAACTAATTTCGTAAATAATAATATCATTTTAATAATATTATGATCTACTTGATTTGATTACCTTTTTTCTTAACGAACATTAATTACATGTTTGCTTATGCTATTGTCAAAAATTTGTTCGTTTAAACTACAATAGAGATAATATTACATAGTACATTTACATATTACTTTTATCAATATTGATACTCATATGTTCACTCATGCATCGTGCATATAAAGGCTAGTCTTCTAATGAACATGACCGATTACCTAGAGAACATGTCATTTTTTTTTTGTTTCCCTTTTTTTTATAATAACTTTTTACCTTAGATACTTCCCTTCAAAAAAAAAATAATAAATAAAAAAATAAATAAAACTCGTATCATCTCCAATCCCTTATTATTGCTGGCAATGACCTTGTAGCTCAGATTTCCCACGACCAAAGCCACCACCTACGCTAGATTCCACTACTGACCTTCAATTCCATTTCAAAACACCACTACAAAAAAATTCCCAAATAGAAACGGAATTCTAGCAACAAAATTCAATCTGTTTCTAAATTAGAGGCGGAATTCAATCCGTTTCTAAATTAAAGACGGAATTCAAAAATCCATCTCTAAATTAATTTATAAAAGAAATTAAAAAATCCATTTCTAAATTAGAGACGGAACTAAAAAATCTGTCTCTAAATTAGAAACGGAATTGAAAATCCGTTGCTAAATTAGAAATGGATTTTTTTTTCCGTTGCTAAATTAGAAACGGATTTTTTTTTCCGTTGCTAAATTAGAAACGGATTCTTTTTTCCGTTGCTAAATTAGAGACGGATTTTTTTTTTCCGTTGCTGATATGAGCAGCAGATTTTTAATTTCGTCTCTAAATTATTTTCGAAATGTATTATGTAAAATATTACTTTAGAGACGAATTATGTAAACTAAAATCCGTCTCTAAACTACAAACGGATTTTCAAATCTGTTGCTAAATTAGAGACGGATTTGAAAATCCGTTGCTAAATTAGAGACGGATTTTAAATTCCGTCTCTGGTATTTCTTTCACTTATTATCACTTATTTGCGTAGAAGTAAACAAATAATATTTGGTATAATTGGTATGAGTTTCATTATGTGACTTTGAGTTCACGTGTTCAACTCCAACCTATAGTGATTATTGAGATTGGAGATTTAAGGAGCATTGCATGCAAAGCCGAGTCGGGTGGACCCGAGTAAGGTCGAACTAATAGCATCTACTTTTAGACACAATTTTTTTTTTCCGTTACTAAATTTAGAGACGGATTTGTTTTTCCCGTTGCTGATATGAGCGACGGATTTTTTTTCCATTGCTAACACCAGCGACAGTTAAAAATAAATCTTTGCTAAAACTAGCGACGGGATTAAAAAATCTGTTGCTAAGTTCAGCGACGGAAAACAAATAAAACGTTGCTAGTCTCATTTAGCCACAACAGTTTTGCCAACGGAGTAATTCAGTTTCAAAATCTGTCGCTACCTATATTTAGCGACAAAAAAAGTACAATCTAGCAACGAATTTGATCTGTTGCTAAATGTCTATTTTTTTGTAGTGCACCACCACCACACCACACTGCCATCACCAATTTAACACCACCCACCAACTACCCCTTTACTCGCTGACTCACCAGCGCATATCCACCTGTAGACACCCAAATGTGTTTCCCCAAAACTAAACCCAGTGATGAGTACCTTTCACGTCATTTGATTATCGAACGAGGTGAAAGTTTGAAAAGTCTAGTGATGAGGATGCTTTTATTAAAATATCTCTTCTTTCTGTTTTTGAAAATATTTCTTTTCTCACCCTATTTTATGAAAACGTGCATTCCAATTTAGTTTGGTCCATGATAAGGGTCCAATAATGGTTTATTTCGATGGGGTTTGAAAAGACCTTTCCAACTATATATTATAAGCCCAATTCGGATGAATAATGAGGAAATTATGGCCAAAATACTAAACTAGGCTCAAACCGGATTTTACCTACGACCCAATGATCATGTGGAGGGTCCAAAGGTTTAATCATACATCTAAACTAATTAGGATTAATTAGAAGCATCTATGATTTTCTAAAAGATATTAATTATCCTTTTTTGAAAAGATAAAATCAAAGAGTTTTAAATTGAATAAAAACTTTCCTTTTTTAAAACTTTCCTTTTTAAGTCCTATATGGTTGGATAGATCTTTTATCCAAATCTTATATGGTTGGATAGATCTTGAAATTATCTTTCTAATGATATATTATAATATTAATTCCGAGCTATAACAAAAAAGATATGAAAGGAATACGAAACTCTATCCAAAACTGATACCGTTCCACTATTTCGGCCATATCTTTTTATCTACATAATATTTTAATTTAATTATAATTGGGTTGGAAATTAGACTTCACGATCTTTCCAACGACATATTATATGACTTATTTGGACTTCTGGATCAAAAGTTATGATAAAAACAAAATTCGCAAAAACTACTGACCGACGAGTTTTATTTCGATTCGAATTCGAATTCTTTTCTTATTCTTCGACTCTCTATTTTCTTATAAATAGAGTTCATATCTCCCCTTTTTTCAATCAATTCTAAATCTACAATCAACTCTCATCAAGAATTTCTTGATTCTCTCTCTCTTTCTAAACCTTCACTCAAAAACAGTTCCTCATACATTAGCACTAGACACACCTAGCCAAGTTCGAAGTTGCCTTCACCCTAGACGTGAAAGGTTATAATTTCTGATGGTTTGGTCCCAAATCTCGATTTCAATTACTTAATTTGATTGTTTTGATTTATATTTTCCTTGAAGTTACTAACGCGTGTATTTTGTTATTAGAAAGAGGTACGAGGCATTAAAGTATGTAATCTTATTGCTCTATTCTTGTGAAAAACATGTTTAAATTTGTTTAATTCCTAGTATCATATTAGGATGTATTTATTGCTTTCTAGTATCATGTTTAGGGTGCTTCCTATGCTTTCTAATATCATATCAATATCAAGTTAGTATCATGTTAGGGCTAAAGCTTTGATTTTTATTGTTTTGTGACATGCTAGGATTTGTTATTAATCTTCTTAGTATCATGCCTAGGATCTTGCTATTATTATGCTTGAACATGATTATTATTGTTATAATTATTGTTTTTATAATTATTATTTTTATTATGTTGCTTGATCTTATATTATGTATTATTGTTATTGCTTGATCACACCTTTTATGCATGTTTAATGGGAATTTGTACTTGTAATCACGCTTAATAAGATAATTAACAATCTTGTTTAGGGCTAATATGATTATAATTCAAGTGATCTCCAATAATAGTTTTATTTGTGCATTAAATTCAAGCATCATAGATAAACAGGTTTAGGGTTAATCTATTGATTGCATGTTTGTCAGAAAGCGCACATGAATACGAGAAGAATGAATTAGAGGCCTATTTTATAGGGCAGGTTCAATCTCTTTTAGGTTGGATTTGTACCATCATCCCCGAACCCTATTTGGTTCAAGACCTTTTGGAGTTGACGATCTCCTGGATCGTTAAGGGGTGTAATATTTACCTTGTGAACGGTTTACAAGTTCCTAAAACTTGTTGGCGACTCTTTTGCTCTAGTTTCCTTCCCTTTGGATGCCACCATGCTTAAGTGTATGATCACAGTGGGGTTCAAGTTTGGGGTAATACTTGAAATATTCGCTACAGTTTTTGGCGACTTCACTGGGGAGGATTTCTATTTTAATTCCTGAAATTTATTTCGGCAATGATTTAGAATGAGTGGATGAGACTCGAAAAGTTCTAAGTATTCCATGTGCGTAATTTTTATTAGCATTATTTTTATATGCATAAAAAAGGTCCTCATTGGATAGACCATCCGAAATGAGTCAAAAACATAGGATTTTTACACGTAGGAAACTTGAGAAATATCTTTCACAACTGGAATTGAAATAATACTGCGAAATCTGGAAAATTCTAAGAACGTAGATACCTGCTGAGGCATGTAGGAACTAGCGTCTAGAAAACAGGGCTTGCCACCTGTAAAGTGCTTCTGCCGCCTGGCGACAGAGGTACTTTTGCAGCGACAGTCCCTGTAGTCTAGCGCCAAGTTCTTCCAATACCGAGCTAGAACTCTGCCTTCTTGTTTTGACCATTTCTAGCACTGTTGGCTCGATTCTACTTCCTGATTGAGTTTTTCTCTCTTTTCTGAAACCCATATGAGTTCTACATATGGACATAACCCTCTGGGGGTTCACGCTCCATCTACCCAATCGAACGCTCCTTGCAACGACGGGTACATCCGAGTTTGTGAATACACCAAACCGTGGAAGTAAGTTTTTAACTTGCGGGGTCCCATCCATACGCGCCAACCCTTCCAAAGGTAAGGCTTCCGCGCGATGCATCCGGACTCATAACCATGGACCCTCTTTGACTAACCCATATCCTTGAACTTTAAAGAACTAGAGCCATGGTTAGGTTGCAAACGCATTGCATCATATTGTGACTATTTGAACTATTTGTGCATTCTTTGCTTGTGCATATCCTATATGTGCTAACCGTTTGTTTGACTTGTGTTTAAGTCTAAATAAACTAACCAAAGACTAAAGGACTTTGCTTAATTAATTAGTTAATTAATTTGGCTAATAAATATGTCTAAAATCGAGTCATAGTTCCTTTGAGTCAACTCGGATTTTTATTCCCGTATATTGCACAAACGTCAACTTGTGTTGGTCATAGCCAGAGGTCTAGGAAGTGTTACGAGTCGTATAACCTATGGATCTGTAGCCCCGAGTTTTATCTTTCATTTGCCGTTGGTTTCGTCCAATTCGGATTCACGGATCAAAAGTTATGACTAAAATACTACAGCCTGTCCAGTTTAGTGCACATATGTGAGGTCTTAACTTAGTCTTTGCTTGAGTCTAGTCACATAGTCTAGCCACATGGTCATGACACGAGTCTTAACATGTCACCTAAACTCACTAGTCTTAGCACACACTTTGTATATGTCACCATGACCATGTCTTAGGTTCATGCATGAGTCGGTTTTTTCCGTCATTTGAATTGGGGGTACATTCTATTCCTAATTTTTTCATATCTCTCCATCTACATCATCTTTCCATTCTCTACATGCTTTCCCCATGTCACAATATTCATTCTTCCTACCTTCTTCCATCCATTTCATATTGAATAGAGTTGAGTCAAATAATTAACAATGAATATCCCTTAATTTCCCTTTCCACAGTACTTGGTCAAGGAGAGAAGGACGATTAATCAAAGACAACACCTTTATTCAAGTTCAACTTTTTGATAAGCCAATCGGTTGAAAAAGGAAAGCTAAGAAGATAATGGCAAGTCAAGAAGAAGTCAACGAACTCAAGGGACAAGTGGCTAACATGGCTGAAATGTTGAAGAATCTGACTCTCCAAATCAATGACCCTGTGAGACAACAACAAATGGAGCTCATGCAAGAAAGCTTGAGTAGATTATCCAATGACTATAGATTCCAGGGCATTAGCTCACAAGGGGTCTCGGTGGACAAGGATCTTCTTCCGCAGAAGTTCAATGCCAACGACATCCCGAAATTCAAGGCAATGGATAACCCTTATTTTCATTTAAGAGCCTTTGAAACTGTAATGAATATTAAGGGAATAGACAAGAAGGCTTTTCATTCTGTGTTTTCTCTATCTTTAGAAACTGTTTGTCAGCAATGGTACTTTTCTCTTGATAAAGAGAAAACCTCTACTTGGGATGCTATTGTAAACGCTTTCATTGATATATATAAATGTAATATTCAAGTCGAAACCGATTATAGACAACTTGAGATGCTAAGACAAAAAGAGAATGAAGGCTTTACTTCTTTCTTTACTAAGTGGAGGGAAACTTCCTCTAAGATGATTGAGGTGCCCTCCGAAAAAGAATCTGTGAGGATGTTTATCAAGAACCTCCAAGAGAAGTATTCAAAACATTTAATGTATCAACATAATTTGAATATTTTCAAGGCCGTCTATGATATCGGTATTGAAATCAAAGATAACCTCGCAAAGCAAAAAGCTACTAACAATAGTAACCACAGTGGCTGGAAAGGAAAGAAGAAAGACAATCCTTCTTCTTCTGGAAACGCCCACTCTAGTAACAATGTTAGCACCTTTGAAAATAACGGTGTCTTAGCTATGGATAATCAAGGATATAAAAAGAAATCCAGGAGAGAGTTCACACCCATTGGAATGACCTACGATGTTGCTTTCGATCGTCTCTACGATCGAGGATTAATCAAACCCATTGGCCCTACCGAGGATCCAACGCCAGAAAAGCGATCTTCAAGATGGGATCCAATTCCTATTGCAAGTACCATCAAGGAAATGGACATACCACCGATGAATGTTATAGGTTTCAAAATCTCATTCAAGATCTCATAGAATCAAACAAGATCCCATTGCCTCTAGCTAGCGAGAAGTCTGGGTGATGTTGAAGCAAACGACACAAGACAAAGGGCGAACGTCAACGACAAGATTTCATGACCTCTTTTTCTATTTCTTTTTCATTTTTTCCTTTCCCCAATAAGTCTAGCATAGGCCCCTTTCTTAGATTTATTTTGTAGGTTTTTTTCTTTTTCCCTATAATAAAATAAGCATTTATTTTCTTGCATATGATCATTTCATTACATCGCATTTAAAAAAAAAAAAAAAATCCATGTCAAACTAAGCACGAGGTATATCAATGATTTGAGGCATCTCTTGTAGCCATATCATATCATCTTCACCCTTTCAAATATACAATCCTTTTTTTGATAAACCACTTTGAGCCTTGTCAAACGATAAACCTTTCAATTTTCAACCCATATCTACCTAACCTTGGGATGGGATGGTGTGCAACTTATGCAATTTTCAATTTCATAAAAAGCTTGAGTGACTTCAAGAGATTAAAATAGCAAAATAGAAACAATAAAAGTGTACAAAAGGGAAAGTGTTCCAATGTCTTTGATATGAGCACGTCTCAGATTGCGTTTCTTATCGAGTGCTCGGTACCGTGCCTGAGAAACATGAATGCCAAGTGAGTGATAGACCGCATGATCGGGATTGACCACACTTATAAAAATAAAAAAAAATGCAAAAGCAAAAAAAGAAAAAAGAGTTAAAACACTCAAGCATAAAAATACAAAGATTCAAAAGCAAGGTTGCACACCTTGGGGGCTTACCTAGGGTGTTGAGCCTTTATCCCCCTCTTCTTCAAACCTTTAGCCTAACCACGTTACAACCCTTAAAAGAACTTTTTGAGGTATACACACTTGTGCGAAGTTCGGCTAGAGCTACGTTCGGCCTGATTCTTAACGGATACGTAGGCAACCTCACATCGAGGTGCGGCCGTAATAAACATGCATTATCATATCAAGGGATCTCCTATGCTCATCCCTATCTACTTAGAGCTAGACTTGGGGGCTTGATCCTTACATCATTAGCTTACCTAGCCTAAGAGTCACCACCATTTGACTCTTTTCAATATAATTGTCCACCGTTAGCCCTTGCGGCCTAACTTTAGTGTCACTATCACACACATCACAGATACATGACCAAATAGTCCTTCCCTTAGGAACCCTTTGTCGTGAAATCTTAACACAACGTTGGAGCATACTTTGTCATAACAAAATCACTCATCACTCATCATTGCATCACAAAGTATGAAGTACTTAGCCTCCGCGCCTAAGTTACCCAAATACTTTCATCATTGAGTCAACAATTGAGATAGCCTAGGATGAGTTAATCCTTGCACCTTGAGAGATAGTATCAAACAACGTTTGACTAAACTCATTCAACATGCACCGTAAAAAAACTTCTTCCTTTTTGCGTCTTTCATTTTCGGGAGAAAGTCGGTACCCTCCACAAAAATGACGGAAATTTTTGTTTTCTGCATTTCGAGTCATGTACATATCGAACTTCAGGAGTCAACACTATGCACACACGAGTCACACGAAGTGAGTCATCATTAAGTTAAGTTTATACCTTGAGTCATGTCAAGTCAATGAGTCAAGTAACACTAAGTCTTAGGTCAACCCTAAAGAAAGATAAGAAAAGTCCTATAGTCCAAAATATAAATGCAGGTACATTTCAGTGAGCAAGAACATTCCCGGATTTTTCGAAAAACCGCGAATGAAAACCTGACTTCAGCGTCAGACGACAAGGCTGTCGCCTGGAGACAAAATCTATCGCCTGACGACAGAGCGAGGACGCGGCGACAACGGTTTCCAGCGTGCGCCGGAGCAGCAATGAGATGCGTGGTCCCATATTGGATTATGCAGACCTCATACAGCAATTTCGGGTTCCTTGGTACGCCAGTTAGCCCCTATAAGAAAATTGACATGATTAGTAGTCGGCTCGATTACAATCGCAGTAAGTGATTGACTTGACGACGATCGTCTCACTTAGCTTAAGCGCCTAAACATTGGCTCATTACAAGCACCAAGGCATCGGTTCAAAAGCAAGCACTTCTATGAGAATTTTTCCAAGATTGGATTGTTATCCCCAACTGACAATATTTCCAAAAGTGGATTGTCGCGCATTCTTCTTAAACGACAATTTTTCCAAGATTGGATTGTCATCTCTGGCAAGTTTCCAAGCGTGGATTGTCGTACTCCTTCTCTATTTGGCAAGTTTTTCCAAGTTTGGATTGTCACACATTCATCAAATCTTCGACAATTTTTCCAAGATTGGATTGTCATCTCAAATTGGCAATGTTTCCAAGCATGGATTGTCGTACTCTTTCTCTATTTGGCAAGTTTTCCAAGTTCGGATTGTCATACATGCATCAAATCCTTGGCAATATTTTCGAGATTGGATTGTCATACACATAGTTCCCTATGGCAAAATTTCCCAAAGAATTGTCGTAGGTCTCTACTCATCATAGATTTCGGCAAAGGTTCGTCAACGTGGATTGTCATTCATTTCATTAAGTGGCAAATTTTCCCGAAGTGGATTGTCGGTCGACTCTTTTTTTGCAAATGTTCCAAGACGCGGATTGTCAATAGTGGCAATATTTTCCTAAAAGGATTGTCGCATAGCGTTGGCAAATTTCCAAGGGGGATTGCTTTCAAGAGTTATATTCCAAGATGTGGATTGTCGATCGTAGCAAAGTTCTTATGACAGATTGTTACGAAGCATTGACAACTTTTCCCAAAATTGGATTTTGGCAAATTTTCCGAGATACGGATTGTCGCTTCATCGTAGCAACATTTCCAAGGATGGATTGTTACGTGGCATTGACAACTTTCCCTAAATCGGATTGTCATACATCATGCAAGAGTCGTGTTGACAAATGTTCCTGAAGAAAAGAGGATTGTCATCACCCAAAGCATCAACAGCAAAATTCAAGCAGCATTAAGGATCGACAGGCGTTGATCTTCGGTAATTTTCTTCAGAATATTATCGCAACAACTGAAGGTGATTTCAAGCGGAGTTATCTTCGATTGTGTTCCCTAAGATGTGGAAAATGGTCACAAAGCGGAAGAGCATCGTTTCAAGCGAAACAATCTTCGATAGTGTTCCCTGGCTTGCGGAAGATTATCACGGCGGAAATTGGAGGCAGTTACAAGCGTAGCAGTCTTCAGGCGGGATGGCGTTCTCTAGCTTGTGGAAGGTCGTCAAAACAAAACACAACAAACCTGTTACTTCAGAGACGTGTGCTCGACGGCACAAGATACGCGTTTCTTAACTTTTTTTATCTGTTTTAACTAATGCTAGTTTACAGGTATCGGCGTTACAAGAATGATTTGGGATCGCAGAACGTTCCGAATCATTCTCTGTCCCTATCGATATTTTGACTTTCGTTTTCGAAACTTGCGTTTCTCCAAACTCAATCAAAGTGGGGGCTTCTGTAGACACCCAAATGTGTCTCCCCAAAACTAAACCCAGTGATGAGTACCTTTCACGTCATTTGATTATCGAACGAGGTGAAAATGTGAAAATTCTAGTGATGAGGATGTTTTTATTAAAATATCTCTTCTTTCTGTTTTTGAAAATATTTCTTTTCTCACCCTATTTTATGAAAACGTGAATTCCAGTTTAGATTGGTCAATGATAAGGGTCCAAAAATGGTGTATTTAGATGGGGCTTGAAAAGACCTTTCCAACAATATATTATAAGCCCAATTCCGATGAATAATGAGGAAGTTATGGCCAAAATACTAAACTGGGCTCAAACTGGATTTTACCTACGACCCAATGATCATGTGGAGGGTCCAAAGGTTTAATCATATTCCTAAACTAATTAGGATTAATTAGAAGCGTCTATGAGTTTCTAAAAGATATTAATTATCCTTTTTTGAAAAGATAAAATCAAAGAGTTTTAAATTGAATAAAAACTTTCCTTTTTTAAAACTTTCCTTTTTTAAGTCCTAATTCTATTCGAATTTAAAGCTGTTCAAAGACGGTCAGATATTACTTTAGTGCCCATAACTTTTATCCAAATCTTATTTGGTTGGATAGATCTTGAAATTATCTTTCCAATGATATATTATAATATTAATTCCGAGCTATAACAAAAAAGATATGAAAGGAATACGAAACTCTATCCAAAACTGACACCGTTCCACTATTTCGGCCATATCTTTTTATCTATAACATATTTTAATCTGATTCTGATTGGGTTGGAAATTAGACTTCAAGATCTTTCCAACGACATATTATATGACTTATTTAGACTTCTGGATCAAAAGTTATGATAAAAACAAAATTCGCAAAAACGGCTGACCGACGAGTTTTATTTCGATTCGAATTCAGATTCTTTTCTTATTCTTCGACTCTCTATTTTCTTATAAATAGTGGTCATATCTCCCCTTTTTTCAATAAATTCTCAATCTACAATCAACTCTCATCAAGAATTTCTTGATTCTCTCTCTCTTTCTAAACCTTCCCTCAAACACAATTCCTCATACATTAGCACTAGACACACCTAGCCAAGTTCGAAGTTGCCTTCACTCTAGACGTGAAAGGTTATAATTTCTGAGGGTTTGGTCCCAAATCTCGATTTCAATTATTTAATTTGATTGTTTTGATTTATATTTTCCTTGAAGTTACTAACGCGTGTATTTTGTTATTAGAAAGAGGTACGAGGCATCAAAGTATATAATCTTATTGCTCTATTCTTGTGAAAAGCATGTTTAAATTTGTTTAATTCCTAGTATCATGTTATGATGTCTTTATTGCTTTCTAGTACCATGTTTAGGGTGCTTCCTATGCTTTCTAATATCATATCAATATCATGTTAGTATCATGCTAGGGCTAAAGCTTTGATTTTTATTGTTTTGTGACATGCTATGATATGTTTTTAATCTTGTTAGTATCATGCCTAGGATCTTGCTATTATTATGCTTTAACATGATTATTATTGTTATAATTATTGTTTTTATAATTATTTTTTTTTATTATGTTGCTTGATCTTATGTTATATATTATTGTTATTGCTTGATCACACCTTTTATGCATGTTTAAAGGGAATTTGTACTTGTAATCACGCTTAATAAGATAATTAATAATCTTGTTTATGGCTAATATGATTATAATTCAAGTGATCGCCAATAATAGTTTTGTGCATTAAATTCAACCAACATAGATAAACAGGTTTAGGGTTAATCTATTGATTGTATGTTAGTCAGAAAGCGCACATGAATATGAGAAGAATGAAGTAGAGGCCTATTTTATAGGGCAGGTTCAATCTCTTTTAGGTTGGATTTGTACCTTCATCCCTGAACCCTATTTGGTTCAAGACCTTTTGGAGTTGACGATCTCCTGGATCGTTAAGGGGTGTAATCTTCACCTTGTGAACGGTTTACAAGTTCCTAAACTTGTTGGCGACTCTTTTGCTCTAGCTTCCTTCCCTTTGGACGCCACCATGCTTAAGTATATGATCACAGTGGGGTTCAAGTTTGGGGTAATTCTTGAAATATTCCCTACACCACCAAACATTCCTTAAACCGCCCACCTAGCACCCTTAAAACAATCTACCTACCCAAAAACTGCCTCGCCAAACACCTAAAACCACCCTCCCAACACCAATGTTACCTCCCAACTACCACCATAGCACCACAAAAATTATGCCAACCACCCCAACTACACCAAAAAAATTATGCCAACCACCATCACAATACCTACAACCACTGCAAACATATCATACTTACAACCGTCATTGTATAGTAGCAATCACCATCATACCAAGTGCCACCACCACTGTACCCTTATCACCACCATCCAAGATCAAAATCAAGCTCAATCAAAACCCCCCAATTGTATAACGGTGCCATGAAAGGTGACGAAAGAGGAAGAAGAAAGAAGGACAGGAGGAACGAGAAAAGAAGCATGGGAGGTTTTTTTTATTATTGTAATATCAAAGTTTTAAAAATACTTTTTTTTGCCCTATTTGGTTATTGGTTAAGCTTGTGTTTTTAATGTAGTCGCGGCCAATGAGCGCTATTTTTGGAGGAGGTTAGTGATTTGGAAGTTTTGGAAGCCATGGGAGGAAGAAAGGGATTTCACTAACCTTGAATTCAGATTAGAAGCCAGATGAAAAATTAAAAGATTGGAGGAACTCCACCCACTTGGCATGCCTTGGATTCAACTTCTGCTGGCCATGAATATATTTCAGTGCTTTATGGTCCAAGTGCAACACAAAGTGGCTTGGTCAAAGGTAATGGCTCCAATGATCTAAGGCTCGCAATATGGCATAAAACTCTTTATCATATTTAGAATAATTGAGCCAAGCACCTCCTAACTTTTCACTAAAGTATGCGATGGGTCGTTTCCGTTGGAGTAAGACTACCCCAATGCCCACTCCACTTGCGCCTGTTTCTACTTCAAACGACATTGAGAAATCTGGCAAGGCTAATATGGGAGCTTCACATAACTTTTGCTTTATGAGTTCAAAAGCTTTTTGAGGTACTTGTGTCCACTCGAATTTCCCCTTTTCTTTCTTCCAACATCCTATCATAGGAGCTATAACAATCGAAAAATTTCACACAAACCTTCAATAAAAAGAAGCCGACCCATGGAATGAATGAACCTCTGTTATGCTTTTAGGAACTGGCTAGGATTTAATAGCCTCAACCTTGGATGGAATAACTGATACACCGTCTCGTGACACGACATATCCCAAGAAAGTAACACTAGGAACCAAAAAATAACATTTGTCCAATTTTTCATAGAGCTATTGTTGCCTTAAGACTTTGAAGACTCTTCTCAAAAGTTCCATATGATCTTCAAAATTGCAACTATAAATGAGTATATCATCAAGATACACTACCACAAAATTTTCCGAAAACGGCTTCAAGACCTCGTGCATGAGTCTCATATAAGTTCTGGGTGCGTTTGTAAGACCGAAAGGCATCACGAGCCATTCATATAATCCCACCTTTGTCTTGAAGGCTGTCTTCTATTCATCTCCTTCCCGCATTCAAATTTGGTGGTATCTACTTCGAAGGTCGATCTTTGAGAAAAATTTTGAGCCATGAAACTCATCGAGTAAATCATCGAGTCTAGGTATGGGGAACCTATATTTAATGATAATGTTGTTGACTGCTCGATTGTCGATACACATACGCCATCCTCCGTCTTTCTTTGGTACTAACAGGGTTGGGACTGCACACGGGCTCATGGATTCGCGCACATAGCCCCGTTCAATGAGATAATTTATCTGCCTTTGCATCTCCTTCATTTCTTCTAGGTCGCTTCGATACGCAACCTTGTTTGGAAGGGGGGCACCAGGTATGAGATCAATTTGATGCTTGATGCCTCGGATCGAGGGTAATCCTTTTAGTAGTTCTTCTATGAATACGTCAATGAATTCCTCTAATAATTTTTGCAACACAGCAGGTAGTTCAAACTTTTTTTTCTTCAAAACATTTAGCAAGCAACATATAAAATCTGCCACAATGTTAAACTTCTCGTTGAAACTCCCTAGCAGTTAGTAGAATCGATCTCTTGGATGAATCTCTGATAGGTGGAGCTATAGTTAAAGGTTTCAAGGCTACTGGTTTCTCCTTTTCTCCTTTCTTGACAACATATATGTTGGTTCTCTCATAAAATTTAGCAAACCGATCAAATTGCCAAGGTCTTCCCAACAATATGTGGCAAGCATTTATAGGGCATACGTCACATAAAACCGTGTCCTCAAATTTTTCAATGGAGAATGTGATCAAAGCTGGTTTATTTACCTTGACGTCGCTTTGATTGTTCAACCAATTGAGTTTGTACGGTTGGGGATCGGATGCTCTATAGTAGGGTAGTCCAGCTTGTTAACCAGGGTCGTCGCCACCACATTAATCCAACTCCTAGTGTCCACAATTACATCGCATAGCTTATCCTTTATCTTGCACCTAATAACAAAAATTTTCTCTCTTTGACAATGATCTTGGATGCCCACCTTTGTAACACCGAAGCCTAACCATGTAACTCAAGCTCTATTTCACTGACTTCTTCCTCACCCTCGTGTGTTTTGGTTCGAGCTTCCTCCTCTTCTTTAATCTCATGTACTTCGTGCAAACTCAATACCATTTTGTTGACACATTCCTTTACAATATGTCCATATCCATGGCATTTGAAACACTTCCTCCTATCGTCCTTGAGTTCTTTCCTTGAGGCATTCGATTTAGAGGACACAAATTTCGAATTGGTAAACTTATTCCTCTCAAAAATCTTAAATTGCTATTTTTGCTATTTTTGGCCTACGAACCCATATTTTGACCCAAAAATAGTGTTTTTTTTGGGTGGAATCGATGTTCTAAATCAATCCTTATCCACAAAGTGTTTCAAATTACCTTCTAGAAGCCAAAATCCACACAAAAAGTGGTTTTTCGAGGGGTTTTTTGTATGGAACGAAATTTTTTTAATCTTTAAACCTTGATTAATTATGGCATGCAATTGTTGGATTATGTGTTTGATTATACCATTAATCTTTTGCATTTTACTCCTTATTAAGCATGCAATGTTTATGATGTAAATTGGTTGCTTAATTTGGTTAGCTCTTAATTTTACATAAACTTGGAATTTCTCATTCTTGCAAATAAATTACTTGTAGTGTGAAAGTTTATGGTGAATATGATTTTTGGAGCCCTTAAAAATGTTAAAGATTCAATCTTTCACGCTTTAAATGGTTGAATCTTAACTTGCTAAAATCCACAATGAAAAAATTTTGGTTTTAATCATTTTGGAAGTTGATTAAAATCTTAAATGTTCATACTTATGCTTGAAATATTATTCTTCATATTGGAAGGTTTAATGTTCAAATGTGCATAAGTAAGTGTTGGATAAATTATTTCATTGAATGATTGATTATTTATTCAACTATTTTTGACAAATCGCATTATTAATTTATGTTGGTTAAATTAAGAGACTAGCCCTCAATTTTTTTGTTGCATCAAGTTGAGCCAAAATAATTAAAAAAGGAATGGTTCTTGAATAATTTATTTTGGTTTGTGCATAAAAATTGAAGTTAATCAAGTTAGACTTGTTTTAATTTCAAAATTACACAAATATTAGTTCTAAAATCCAATTTAGAATTAATTTAGAGTCACACAAAAATCGGAATTTAACTTCGAACACACAAGGCAAAATCGGATCACAAAGCTTCGAGCACCTAGCTCGTTTGTTCACGTAACTCACATGTTGTTGTTGTTGAGCTAAGTGTGCGCGCCATGTGTGTGTATGATGTGGCGGCTTGGTGCAAGGGTGAACGAAGGAGGCTAGCTTCATGACACTGCAGCAATAGCAGCATGTGCGCACGCCATGAGCGTCCCGGCTGCTAAGCAGTGACCAGCACTTACATGCATACAAGTGGCTGGGGCTGCTAGGCGAGTCCAGCCCGTGGCCTTAGCTTGATGCTAAAGGTCCCTTTTTTTGTTTTAGCCATTATTTTTCCTCGTTTTGGCTTAATTAATTTTAATTGGTTTAATTTTAATTAAGTTGGATGTGGAATTAAGTAGGAGCTTTATTAATTGTTTTGAGCTTAAATTAGCCTTGATCGGATCGTGACTAGTTTTAATTAGGCGTGTTAATTGGATTAACCATCTAAGTTAAAACTAGTATGCGCTTGTTTGATACAATGTTTTATATCGGTGCTTGAATTATTTGTAAAATGCATAGGCCATTCACTTTAGTGAATGGATGAATGAAATATTATGGATGTTCCAATGCAAGTTTTACAAAATGGCAACTAGTATGGCCCGACTAGGATAGTAAATACAGACTGCGTTCCATTTTATATTTTTGTAAATCTAAATACAGACTACGTGCCGTTAAGTATTTTTGTACTTATATTATTTAGTTTAATCCTAGATATTTCTAGTAGTTGCATAATTGGCGGTGATGTCTCAAGACGGTATTTCTAAGAAAACGAAGCCAAGAAGATGCAATGAAGGCCCTTGAAGATTTAAAGATTCGAGTTTCAAGGGGCTCATGATAGTTTGCCAATGCATCTTTATTTATGCCTTATATATTTTGCTTACTGTAAACACCTGATTGTGTCTCCCCAAAAACCAAACCCAGTGATTAGTACCTTTCACGTCACTGATATCGAGTAAGTTGAAATGTTGAACAGTCTCGTGAATTCCATTGTTATCTAAAATGTTTTAATAAAAATGATTCATTTCTGTTTTCGAAAATCATTCATTTCGTGAAAAATGTCCAAACCAGTTTATTTTTGTCCATATTTGGGTCCAATAATTGTGTATTTGGATGGGGATTGAAAAGAAATTTCCAACGATATATTATAAGCCCAATTCCGAGTTATAATGAGGAAGTTATGGCCAAAATACTAAACTGGGCATTAATCGAGCTTTATGTGCGGACCCAATGATCATGTCGAGGGTCCATTAAATATCAATTATATTTATAAAACAATTAGGATTAATTAGAATCTTTTATAAGTTTCTAAAAGATCTTAATTATCCTTTTTTAAAAGATAACATCAAAGAGTTTGAAATTGAATAAAACTTTTCCTTTTAAAAGTCCTAATTCTATTCGAATTGAAAGACGTTCAAAGATGGTCAGATATTATTTTTGTGCCTCATAATTTTTATCCAAATCTTATATGGTTTGATAGCCCTTGAAATTATCTTTCCAATGATATATTATAATATTAATTCCGATCTATAACGAAAAACATATGAAAGAAATACGAAACACTATCCATAACTGATACCCTTTCACTATTTCTGTCATATCTTTTATTCTACATAATATTTTAATCGGATTCTGGCTGGGTTTGAAAGTAGACATCAATAGATTTCCAAAGACATATTATTTGTCTTATTCCGACTTCTAGATCAAAAGATATGATAAAAACAAAATCCGCAAAAAGCCATCTTATCGCGCCGTGATAGAGCTATCGCGACGCGATAAATCTATCGCCATGCGATAAAAGGAATTTTAATCCAATTCAAATTTGGACTCTTTTCTAATCATTTTCGGTCGTTTTTCTCTATAAATAGGGTCGATTTCCCCCTTTTTCAATCACCAACAATCACCTAGAATCGCCATCTCTTCTCTCTCTAAGATAAAGCTTAGTCTTTCTTTCTCTTTCTTAATTTTCTAAAACTTTTCAACACCTTTTCAAGATACACCATACGTCCATCACGAGACTTAGCCACACATAACCAATCTCGAAGTTGCCTTAGACCTCGACGTGAAAGGTTGATAGTTCTGAGGAATTGGTCCAAATCTAATTTCAATAATTATTATTATGGTTTGATTTACTATTTTCATTGAAGTTACTAACATGTGTATTGTTTGATAGAAAGAGGTATGAGGCTTCAAAGTAATTATTCTTTTGATATGGAAATCATGCTTAGAACATTTTATTAATTCCTAGTATCATGTTAGGATGCTTTTATTGTTTCCTAGTATCATGTTAGGATGTTTTTATTGATTTCTAGTATCATGTTAGGATTACAGCTTTGATTTTTATTGTTTAGTGACATGCTAAGATTTGTTATTAATCTTGTTAGTATCATGCCTTGGATCTTACTAATATTATGCTTTAATGAGATTAATTATGATGATGATTTGTTGTGTTAATATTATATGTTGCTTGATATTATTATTGTTATTGCTTGATCACGCCCTCTCTTGCAGGTTTATAGGGAATTTGTTCTTGAAATCACACTTAATAAGATAATTAATAATTTTATTTAGGCTAATATGATTTTAACTCAAGTGATCAGCAATAATAGATTTTTTTGTGCATTAATAATCAACCAACATAGATTAAACAGGTTTAGGATTAATATATTTATTGTATGTTGATCGAAAAGTGCACATGCGTATGAGAAGAACAAAGTAGAGGCCTATTTAGGGCAGATTCAATCTCTTTTAGGTTGGATTTGTACCTTCATCTCCGAATATCCAGTCATGGTTCCACCACTATGTAGTTAGTGATCTTTGTGATCGTGAAGGTGTGTAACCTTCACCTCGTGGACGGTTTACAAGTTCCTAAAACTTATTAGAGACTCTTTTGCTCTAGCTTCCTTCTCATTGGACTCCACCATGCTTGAGTGCATGATCACAGTGGGGCTTAAAGTTGGGTGGTTGAAATATTTCCTACAGTTTTTGGCGACTCCACTAGGGAGGATTTCTATTTTAATTTTTAAAATTTATTTTGGCAATAATTTATTAGAATGAGTGGTTGAGACTTGAAACGTTCTAGATATTCATGTGAGTAATTTTGATTTACGTTATTGCATAAGCATAAAAAGGTCCGCATTGGAAAGACCATCCGTAATGCGTCAAAAACATAGGATTTTACACATAGGAAATTTGGGAAATATCTTTCACAACTAAAATCGAAAAACCGCTACAAAAAATCGGAAATCCTGAGAACACAGAAAGTTGTCGAGGCATGTAGGAATTGTCGTGGGAAAGCAGAGTCCATCGTTGTGCGATGGCTGTATCGCGACACGATGGTTTCATCGCGACGCGATAGAGTCATCGCTTTGCAATGGACTCTGTTTCCTCGCGTCGAGTTCTTACAATACCGAGCCAGAAGTCTTCCTTCTTGTTTTGCCTGATTCGAGTACTATTTCATCGATTTTACTTCCTGATTGAATTTTTTCCTTCTTTTTTGAAAACCATATGTGTTCTATATGTGGCTTTAGCCCTTGGGAATTCACATCCATCTACCCAATCGAACGCTCCGTGCAACGAAGGGTACATCCGGGTTTGTGAATTTACTAAACCATGGAAGCAAATTTAACTTGCGGGATCCCATCCATACGTGCCAACCCTTCCAAAGGTAAGGCTTCCGCGCGATACATTCGAACTCATAATCATGGACCCTCTTTGACTACCATAATCATTGGACTTTAGAGAACTAGAACCATGGTTAGGTTGCAAACTCATTACACCATATTGTGACTATTTCACTACTTGTGCATCTTTTGCTGGTGCATAGCTTAGGTGTGATTAAACTAACCGTTTGTCTGACTTGTGATTATAAATGTGCTTAAATAAACTAACTAATGACTAAAGGACTTTGCTTAATTAATTGATTAGTTAATTTGAACTTATAAATATGTCTAAAATCGAGTCATAGTTCCTTTGAGTCAATCCAGATCTTTTATTCCCATATCCTGCACAAACGTCAACTTGTTTTGGTCATATCAGAGTTCTAGTAAGAGTTACGTGTCATGCCACCTATGGATCTGTATCCCCGGATTTTATCTTTCATTTGACATTAGTTTCATCCAATTCGAAGTCACATAGAAAAAGTTATGACCAAAATACCACAGCCTGTCCAGTTTAGTCTATATACGTGAAGTCTTAACTTAGTCTTTGTACAAGTCTAATCACATGTCTATTCACATGCACTAGTGGAAAAAACGCTATTAGCAACTGGCGAAAATTGGCTTTTAGCAACTAGCGCATGGGGCTGCTATTATTTGCAACTGGCACTTGTTCATTGCTAATAGTATTTATTCGCAACTAGCGTAGTGATGGGCCAGTTACTAATAGTCTTTATTTACATCTGGCGCTGTACTTGGCCAGCTGCTAATAGTGTTTATTCGCAGCTGGCGTATTATTGGGCCAGCTGCTAATAAACTTTTTTATAATAAAAAAAAGACTATTAGCAGCTGGCTTACTTTACGCCAGTTGTGAATAGTCATTTCTTTAAATAAAAAAAAAATTGCAATTTTTCCAAAAATGATGTACAATTACATATATTTTCAAAAAAATATATACAAATTATATTATATGTACTATTGTAACAAAATTAATGATAATTATGAAGTATACATTAATTACAAATTAAAAAATGAATTACAAGCTTCTAAAGAAACAAAACAGCAAAAGCATCCAGGAGGAATGAAATTTATTAGTAGTATAGAGCAGCATCACGAACAACTCAAATTGACTAAATTAGTCGTTCATTTTCCTGCAATGCAACTACAATAAACAACAATAGATTAGAGATTCAACTAAAACCTAAGAGCTTCACCACCAAGCAACGAGCAACCAGGGCCTGCAAACCAAAGCGCAGGTGAAAACAAAACAACGCACAACAATGTACTGTTAAGGAGGGGGTGAAGGGCTATGACAACCGGTTCTCAATATTAATAGTTAACAATTGTTCTAATAAAGACAATGTATAATAATAATAATAATAATAATAATAATAATAATAATAATAATAATAATAATAATAATAATAATAATAATAATAATAATAATAATAATAATAGTCAATTGACCAGGCTCTGTCAAACAAATATCAAAGCAAAACATGACATTCAAAAAAGCATTTGTACTCAACAATTGGACATTAGAAATTTAGAACCATATTCATGGAACAATCAAATGTGCTACATCGATGTTAACCACTCAATAACATTAAAAAAATCAAGGGGATGACAAATTAATAATCCTTTTGTATTCAAATCAAGGTTAACTAGGAAGCCATAACTTTAATATTCAGATCATGGTAAAGAGTGATTTATTTACGTACTTTTAACAAAAACACAATAAGAAACAATTAAATTAAAATGGGATTACCATGAATTTCTCTGATTTTGTGTGGTCTGACTTATCAGTTATTATGTGTCAAACTGTCTCACCCTCATCACTTGTTGAAAAAGAAATCACCTCACTACTGGTTTTTACTTGAACTCACAATTCTCTAGCTCCTCCCTAACTTGTAAGAGATACGGTACTTAGCATATAAATGATTACAAGCATTACAAGAGAAGTTACACCTTTGATATAGATTATAGGGCTAGAATTAGTGACCTTATATACCTAAAAGTGTGACCACCCTTTCAAAGTAAGCCAGTGGATAGAAAAGCATATAACAATTTGCACTTCTTTCTAGGAAACAACAAAATGTTAGACATGATTAAATTTAGATCACACCATAAGCATAGGCAGGTATCATCACGTGCCAAAGCACGCAAAGCATCATAACATATAATATTTGACAAAGCTGAAAGATATATATACTAAATTGAATGGTCGACAAATGAATTATATGAAAGAGCTAAGATAGCTTGACACTCACCAAGTTCATAATAAAAGTCAACAATCCATAAAAACTTGCCCTAGAAACCATTGTTTGAGGCAAGAAGATCCACACCTACTTTAAAGCATATCTCATGAAATTGATGGAGCTCTAAATGTCGGGTTTTTCCGTATATCATTCTGCAGATAAATGAAAAATGGAATTACAATACCATATCTCTGGTTTATGCTAATTTGCACTGTTTAAATGGATTCTTTAGCATTCAAGTTTTAACAGCTTAAGGTCCCAAGTTACAGGAACTGTAATTAGCTAATTAATCTCACTCACAAACACAAAAAAAATTATCTTGTAAAATTTACCCTTAAGGATCTGAATTGAACAATAAAATTTATCATTTGTAAAATTCTTAGCTGATGATCCTTCACACAGCATTTGTACTTAACAATGAAATGAAGAGAAACCCAGATCCTGAGATCTAAAAGAAATATTAACAAGCTTAATTTCATATAGTTGAAAATTACAAAAAAAAAAAAAAAAAAAAAAGGGGGATTAATAGAAAAAATTAACTTGAAAAACTTCCTTCTAACGTCGTCGGCAACATCTTGGACTCTTGGAGGTTTCGATCTTAAGATCTCTTCTTCTTGGAGTGTGATTATTGCCTGCGTCTTGGGTCGTACGAGTATCAGCAGCAAAAACCCTTATTAATTCCCAAAAGCCACAAAAGAAATTAATAAAAAACAATCAAAAAAATGAAAATCTCTCTCATTTCCATTACCTCTTTCCTTTTGTCTCTGCGAACAAGCTATAATAGGATGTCGCCGAAGAGTGTTGCACCGTGAAGTGAGCCTTGGGGAGAGCTTTAATCATCTCTCTCTTCTTTCTCTTTGATTTTCAGGGGTTAGGGTTTTCAAACAACTTTTCATTCGACAATCACCAAAAGAAAATCAAACCACAATCAATATAGATCAAAACCTAATTTCCGATCCATATCACAAATAAATCACTATTACATAAAATAATACGAATATATAAAATTAAATACCTCATCCAACTCAGTCTTATCCTTCTTAGGTTGCTTCAACTTTCCACCTGCAAAATAATTAGAGCAAAAATTGTCAAAATTTCAAATCAAAATTCGATGATCGTTTGAAGTTAATTGTCGAAAAAGATGATAAAGGAACCTTTCTTAGACATGATTGGGCATTGTCTAGGGTTAAGGTTTGGTCTGGTTTTTTTAGTTTTAGAATAATTGGGAATTTTTTTCCAGAAAAGATAAACCCAGTAAGCCTTGAAGGAAAAAATGAAGATGTGCTAAAGGATTGGAAGGCGGGTTCGATGGACCTCAAAAATGGAGAGCGTGGAGTGAAAATGGAGAAGTTGTAAGTTGTTTTCCTTTTTTTTCTTTATTCTGATCTGATGAGAGAGAAGATTGGTAGGAAATATAGAATTTCCAATATAATTCTTTAGTAGCGGGTCTCTCAGTGTCAATTCCGAATAAATGTTTTATTATTTATTTAACTAATATTAGTAGCGGGACTCTCAATGTCAGTTGTGAATAAATGTTCTATTTTTTTAATTTTATTGTTATTAGTAGAAGACCTATCTATGTCAGTTGCTAATGGAATGATAGTAGCAACTGGCATTTAATAGGCCAGTTGCTAATATATAATTTAACTTTTACACACCAATTATTAGCAACGTGCATAACTATGTCAGTTGCTAATGACATATTATTTGTAACTGACATTTTTGTAGCCAGTTGCAATTAGTATTTTAGTAACTAACATATTTATCGTCAGTTGCTAATGGGGTGCTGCTAATAGCAATTTTTCCACTAGTGATGATCATTACACGAGTCTTGAACATATCACTTTCACTCATAAGATTTAGAACACACTTTGTACATACTTCTTTCACACCATGACCATGTCTTAGGTCCATGCATGAGTCGTCTTTTCCATCATTTGAGTTGAGGATCCATTCTATTTCCAAATTCTTCCATCTACATCACCTTTTCATACATTACATATCTCACACTTTCCTTCTTCCATATTTTCCACATTCATACACCACCTTTATCTTACATGCTTCCTCCATACACACCATTCCCCTCATACTCCATTATCTTTCCCCATCTATGCATGTTGAATCGAGTTTGAGTCAAATGATCAACAATAAGCATCCATTACTTTTCTTTCTGCAGCACTTGGTCAAGAAGAGATGGGCGTTTAATCAAGGACAACACTTTCGTCCAGGTTCTACTCTTTGACAAACCAATCTGGCACAGAAGAAAGTTTGTGATCATGGCTACTCAGCAGGAAGTTGATGAGATGAGGCAGAACATCACTAATCTTATAGAGATGATGAAGACTCTTGCTCTTCAAGTCAATGACCCTAGCAGGCAACTTCAACTTGAGCTCATGGAGGAAAGGCTCAACAAAATTTCCATTGACTGTAAGTTCTAGAGATAGAGCCATCGCGAAGCGATAAATCTATCGCCACGCAATAAAAGGAATTTTAATCCGATTCGAATTCGAACTCTTTTCTAATCGTTTTCGGTCATTTTTCTCTATAAATAGGGTCGATTTCCCCTATTTTCAATCACCAACAATCACCCAGAATCATCATCTCTTCTCTCTCTAAGCTAAAGCTTATTCTTTCTTTATCTTTCTTGATTTTCTAAACCTTTTCAAGATATAACATACGTCCATCATGAGACTTAGACACACATAACCAAGCTCGAAGTTGCCTTAGACCTCGACGTGAAAGGTTGATAGTTCTGAGGATTTGGTCCAAATCTAATTTCGATAATTATTATTATTGTTTGATTGAATATTTTCATCGAATTTACTAACATGTGTATTGTTTTGATAGAAAGAAGTACGAGGCTTCAAAGTAAGTAATTTGATTACTTAATTGTTCTTTTGATATGGAAATCATGCTTAGAATATTTTATTAATTCCTACTATCATGTTAGGATGCTTTTATTGTTTCCTAGTATCATGTTAGGGTGTTTTTATTGATATCTAGTATCATGTTAGGATTACAGCTTTGATTTTTATTATTTAGTGACATGCTAGGATTTGTTATTAATCTTGTTAGTATCTGCCTTGGATCTTACTAATATTATGCTTTAATGAGATTGATTATGATGATGATGATTTGTTGTGTCAATATTATATGTTGCTTGATATTATTATTGTTATTGCTTGATCACGCCCTCTCTTGCAGGTTTAAAGGGAATTTATACTTGAAATCACGGTTAATAAGATAATTAATAATTTTATTTAGGCTAATATGATTTTAATTCAAGTGATCACCAATAATAGATTTATTTGTGCATTAATACTCAACCAACATAGATTAAACAGGTTTAGGATTAATATATTGATTGTATGTTGATCGAAAAGCGCACATGCATATGAGAAGAACAAAATAGAGGCCTATTTAGGGCGGGTTCAATCTCTTTTAGGTTGGATTTGTACCTTCATCCCCAAATATCCAATCATGGTTCAGGACCACTATGGAGTTAGCGATCTCTGTGATCGTAAAGGGGTGTAACCTTCACCTCGTGGACGGTTCACAAGTTCCTAAAACTTGTTGGCGACTCTTTTGCTCTAGCTTCCTTCCCTTTGGATGCCACCATGCTTGAGTGCATGATCACAGTGGGGCTCAAAGTTGGGTGTTTAAAATATTCCCTATACTTATATATAACTGCGATATTAGATGTATGTTTAGTATTTCGAATGTTGATTGATTAGTTAAGTTCACTTAAATCAACCTACATGGAAACTCTAGGTCCTTATAAAATTAAGTTAAAATTTTCTATTCTAAAATAACACTTACCGAACTAATGAGAATAATGATGAGCTATGCCAAAGCAAGGCATTAATACTTTCCTAGGGACGTAAGGTATACTAGGTATATACGCGTTAGTTTTGGTTAAACTCAACGATATTGGTAAAAAGTCCTTAGATGTCGTGGCAACGGAGATAAACTTCAATAAGGCATTGGATGCGAGGTTTTATCGAACCAAGAATAGCTTAGAGCTATTAGCAATTAGATTGCTTACCTTAAAGTATTAAGTGTTAAGAGACAAGCCAAAGCATGCTTAATCACTTATTTATTTTTGGGATCTTTGAATCGTTTTATTCTCACCTAAAAGGGACAAATTTCAATGTGTGGATAAAATGCTTAATAAAATTCAAAATTTGCATGTATGCTTTAGATTTCAAGCTTATTATGTTGTTATCTTGATAAATGGTTATACTTTGCACTTTTATTTGTAGTATTCTAATCAAACTATAATGTTTCCAACTTTTCGTAAAGGAAATCCTTGAGGATAGTTCTCAAAGAAAGAAAGCGCATTTCTAAAATATAACTTCTCATAAATGACTTTTATGGCTAAGTCCGAAAGGACTGTTGCACATCATGTATTCAACATACTAGGTAGTTTTGATAAACATGAAGTATGAGTTGAAAACTCAAATTGTCAATAGTTGACAACCAACATATATTTTTGCTTTATACACTAATTAGTAAGACTCATTGTTGTAGTGATTCAAGTACGAATTAAAGGAAAAGATGGAACTTTGTTTTACGGTGCGTTAATGCTTAATTATGCCTAACAAAGTATAAAAGTCAAAACACTTAAAGAAGAAATTCTTGAAGTTATGAGATGATGCATGATAAGAAATATAGGAAATAAGGAACAAAGAAAAGAATTAAAGGTTCCAATTCTACCTAAGAGCTCATATTATTGTAGTTAACTTAGCAACTCATCTTCACAAGTATCTAATACTGCTTGAGAGTTCCACTTCCGAAGTGACCTCAAACCATTGAAGTTAAGCTAAGTTATTGACTAACGAGCTTGGAATGAAGAAAGTAGGTGCTACATCAGCCGTAAGGTCATCTACTTTGTGTAAAGATCTTTTAAAACTAAGGCTGGAACAAATAATGGTTATTGTGTTCCATAATCAACAAACGTTGTTTTTACACACGAAAAGACTCACATTCAAAGTAAAAGAACAATAGTTGTTGGTTTTATTTGAATGGCAAGGTCATTTAAGCCATGAGTCAAGGATGTTTGATTCTAAACAAACATTTCTCTAACATGAAAACACACAAGGTTCAAGACATGGACATAATCTATGTTCCGAACATCTTTTGCAATGTTACATCAACAAGAATATACTCAAGGCTCTATTAGATAAACTCTTGAAAATTAATTGATTCAGAATCGTTCTAAGGAAAGAAATTTTTACTTGTTGAAATCGACAAAGAAAGGAGCTATTGAGCTTGGTATAAAGAATTGACTTCGAAAGCTAAAGAGGATTCCATTACTTCAATGACATTTTCACAAGATTTTGAAATAATATGACTATATTCATCAAATGTGAACAAATTGAATCTTGAGTTGCTCAAAAGTTTAGTGAAGTATAGAATCAATTTGGCAAGATATCAAAACGTCTAGATTAGATCAAGTGATATTTGCTTGAGCAAAGAGTAATCATCTCAAGGTTATAAAATTGGAATTTCATAATCAACTCCACAAAGAGTATAGCATGTCTTGAAGGAGACCTCAAAACCATTAGAAAATGACTCTAACGATGATAGATCACATCCCTTCCTATATTGTTCTTAAAGATATGCGCTGTAGACACCTGATTTTGTCTCCCCAAAACCAAACCCAATGACGAATATCTTTCACGTCATTTGATTATTGAGCGAGGTGAAATGTGGAAGAGTCTCGTGATACACCTGGTTTTTAATAAAAAATACTTCTTTCTGTTTTCGAAAATATTTCTTTTTATACCTTCACTAGTAGAAAATATGTAATGGCAAGCAGTTCAAACCCCCTAATGGGAAGCGGTTCTGAACCGCATGCTATTATGGGGCTTGCCATTAGCCTTTTACATGGCAAGCGGTTCAGAACCGCTTGCCATTTGTAGTGAATGGGCAGCGGTTTTGGCGCCAAACCACTGCCCATTATGGCTATAAAATTAATTTTTTTTTTTTTTTTGGTGTTTTTCACTAAAATTGATACACAAACAAACTATATGTAGATTGTTGTAACTTGTAAGTATTACATTTCATAAAAAAAAATAATACAAGTAATAAAAATAATACAACAGCTTGATTAAAAAAAAAAAACAACAACAACAACATCTCTTGTTCACTTGCTCCACCACCACCACAGTCCACATGCACCACCATCGTCCATGCACGCGCACCACCACCATCCACCAAATCCCAGCCATTTTCGCGTAAAACGACCCCCACCATCCATCAGATCCCAGCCCATTCGCCCACCAAGACCCCCACCAACACCAGATCCCAACCTACTTCGCCCACCACGACCCCCACCAAAACCCCCACCAACACCAGATCGGCCTGAAACAAATCAATTCAACCACACATCACCATAAAATTAAAAAAAAAACTTAAAAAAAATAAAAATTACCATGAATTCCACCATAACCTCGAAATTGGCTTGAAATTTGGGTTTTAAGGGTCAAATTCGACCAAGAAAACTCTAGATCTAGAGTTTTATGGTCGAATTTGACCTAAAAAACTCAAAAATTATGGTCTAAACTCAAATTTGCTCGAAAAGGATGGTCTATGCTCGAATTTGCTCGAAAATATGGTCGTGGGTCGAATTTTTCGATGGTCGCACCACCACCAGACTGAGAAGCAATGAAATTATAACTCATGGAGATGGAGAACGGAGATGAGAGAAGAAAGAGAAGGAGATGGAGGAGAGCTGGAGAGAGTGAGGGCGTGAAAATGGAAGGGATCGGAGGAGGAGAGAGAGCGTGAGAAATAGAGAGGAGGAGGAGAGAGAACGTGAAAACTGAGGGGAGGAGGAGAGAGAGCGTGAGAAATATAGAGGAGGAGGAGAGAGAGCGTGAGAATTAGGGTTTTTTAAAGAAATGGCAAGCGGTTCATGTTCCAAACCGCTTGCCATTTACAATTTGGCAAGCGGTTCAGCCTAAACCGCTTGCCATTTACAATTTGGAAAGCGGTTCATCCTAAACCGCTTGCCATTTACAACATTGCAAGCGGAATTGCAAAATCGCTTGCCATTTGGGGCTTCCCATTACATTTATTCTACTAGTGCTTATTTATGGAAAATGTCCAGTCCAATTTAATTTGGTTCATAATACGGGTCTAGTAATAGTGTAGATGGATGGGGCTCGAAAAGATCTTTCCAACGATATATTATAAGCCCAATTTCGATGAATAATGAGGAAGTTATGGCCAAAATACTAAATTGGCCCTAAAATGATTTTGTATGGCCTAATGATCAAGTGGAGGGCCCATTAATTATCATTCCTAAATTTATTAGGAATTACTTTAATTTTCTAGATTAATCTAGAGGAGGGTTATTTTAAATTCTAATAGAGTTAGGATTAATAATTATACTATTATATTATTTATAAAAGATAGAGAATTCAATTTGAAATAAAACAAGTGTTCTAAAAGATAAAACTGATTTTAACTAAGATAATTACGGAATCTAATTACCCAATTATATTGGGAAAAGGACTTCGTACAGGATTTTTATCCTGATCAAACCATCGCGCTGCAGAGAACCTATCGTGCCGCGATAGGGTCTGTTTTACTTCGAGTCAAATTCTGACTCTTTTCGAAGCGTTCCGGATATTTTCTCTATAAATAGAGGCGTTATTTTCCCGTTTTCAAGGACCAACAATCATCAACAATCATCTAATTTTATTCTGTCTTTTAAAGCTAGAAGCTTATTCTTTCTCCCTCTTTCTAAGCCTTGCCTATTCAAATACAATATTCCTCCTTCACGAGACTTAGACGCACCCAACCAAGCTCGAAGTTGCCTTTGCCCTAGACGTGAAAGGTTGATAATTTCTAAGGGTTTGGTCCCAAATCCCTATTTCAATTATTTAAATTAACTGTTTGATTTAATATTTTCTTTGATGTTACTAACGTGTGTATTGTTTTGATAGAAAGAGATACGAGGCAACAAAGAAAGTTGTTTTATTGTTATATCTTTAGAAGGCATGCTTAGATTATTTTAATTCCTAGTATCATGTTAGGATGCTTTTATTGCTTTCTAGTATCATGTTTAGGTTGCTTCTTAGTTTCTTCTATCATGCTGGTATCATGTTAGGGTTAAAGCTTTGATCTTTATTGTTCAGTAACATGCTAGAATTTGTTATTAATCTTTTTAGTATCATGGCTAGGATCTTGCTAACATTATTATGCTTTGATGATAATATTATTATGATGATGATGTGTCAATATTATAATCATGTTGCTTGATATATATTATTGTTATTGCTTGATCACGCCCTCTTTTGCAGGTTTAAAGGGAATTTGTACTTGAAATCACGCTTAATAAGATAATTAATAATTTTATTTAGGCTAATGTGATTTTAATTCAAGCGATCGCCAATAATAGTTTTGTTTGTGCATTAATATTCAACCAACATAGATTAAACAGGTTTAGGGTTAATTGATAAGTGACATTTATGTCACTCTTAGGGAGTAGTATTAGAGTCATTTTAGTGTTTATTTTCCCTTATTTTACCTTTTATTCTCTTGTTTTCTCTTTAATAAAGCTTCTAGTTTATTTTGGTAACATTGTGTGTTTTAGTTTATTTTCTTTATTTTAGTAGTTTTAGTCTATTTTCCTATTTTATTTTATTTATTTCTATTTTATTTATTTTATTTTATTTGTCTTGGTTTTATTTTATTTCGTCCTTTTTCTATTTTCATTTTTATTTATTTATTTCTATTTTATTTATCTTATTTTATGTCCCGATCCTCTCCTCGGTTTTCTTTGGGTGTGTAGGTTTGCGTTCGGATTGAGGTTCGAGTGTCAAGTTATTCTTGTCCGAGGTTTGAATTCAAAGTCCGGGGTTCGAGGCACAAGAATTTGAGCCAACCTTCTTGCTGCCCTCTTATCCATCACCCCACCTTTCCCTTATCCTCCACCACACACACAACCTGCCAAACCCCACAACCCTAACTGCAACTGCAACCACAACAAGCACAACTCCCCTGCTCCACAACTCACCTTCCCCTGCTGCTCACTACTTCATCCCAACCACCACACCATCAGCCAACGCCAATAACACCAACACCCACACAGCACCACTCAGCACCACTCACCACCACAAACCACCAGCTCCACCATTGCTGCCCCCCTTCACCACACAAATTAACAGCACCTCGCACCTCACCCGCAATCACACACACAACATACATCACAGCCACCGCAATCCCAAACGCTCACTCCCCTGCTTCTCCACCGCAACCAACCACCAATAATCGCAGCCTCCCAAACCACCACCAATCCCAGCCACGCACATCGACCACACACTCACCAACAACCCCAATTACAACAGCCACCAACGCCTTCTCAACCTTCCCCTGTTCTCACCTCGCAATAATCTCCCATCAATCGGAATTTGCAGCCTCGCAATTGGCAATTAATTACCTCAATTTAGCCCCAATTTTATTGGAGCTTCGCGGCCGCGCAGCCCTGTCAGAAGGCGCACAACTGGAGTCGAAATTCAGAGTTGAGGCAGTAAGTTTGCGCGACCTCTGCGCGGTGTCTTCGCGGGCGCGTAAATCGGGGTTCAATTTGAACCACATCACGAGCTTTGCACGTGATTATTAATGAAGATCAACAACCTTGATTAATGCTCAATGCTATGCAATGGTGTTGAATGGTTGTGATTCGATGATGAATGGCTATGATCGAACGGTGATGGCTAGTGATGCACTTCAATGGAGAATTGAACAGCCAAGTCAAAGAGAGAGAAAGAAAATAGTCTGATGGTTTTGGGGGATTTGTGGATTTATTTTTCTTTTTCTTTTATTTTTATTTCTTTTCCTTTTCCTTTTCTTATTTTCTTTTCTCTTTTATTTCTTTTCTCTTTTATTTTCTTTTTATTTCCTTTTCTTTCTTTATTTATTTTCTTCTCTTATTTTTCTATTTTTCCTAGTTTTATTAAGTTAGTATAAATACCCATTTTTGGGGTAATTAGAAAAGAACATTTTTTTAGCTATTATTCTACTCTCTAATTAGTTTTAGGAGAGCTTCTCTCTCTAGGTTTAGCTTAGGATAAGGGTAGTTTAGAGAGAGAAAGTGAGGGTTTCACCATTGTTGAACTTGGATTTTGAAGAAGAAATTGATCATCTTTTCTATAGATTTACATCTTCAATCAATGAGAATCTCTAACTCTCTCTCCTCTATTTTTATTGTTTTATTTTGATTATTATTTTTGTTGTTGATATTGCTTGTTGATCATGTTGATTCTTGATTATTTGTTGATTAATCTTGTTATTATCATGATTAGTGAGTAATTTCCCCATTGAGGGGATGGTTGTGGTTTAGTTGGATCTTGAGCATGTTCTAGGTTTAGAGTTGATTTATTTGTGATTAAAATCTTTATATGCTTGATATTCTTTAATCCTCTTGCAAGTGCACATTGTTGGTTGATTAAAGGTGAATCTTTGCTAACAAGGAACGGAAGTTGACTTAGTTAAGGTTCATTAGTATCGATTGTTATTTAATAGTACCTCCTAGTATATGGTTCTAATGTGGAAACATAGAGGCTATGTTAGGAGAAGCCAATTGACCCCGGAAGGCGGCTAGATTGGACTCTTTATTTCGATATTTGAGCATGTTTAGTTCATAATTAATTCAACTTCTATGCTTTTGTTTGTGTTCAAGTGAATGCTATACCTAAACCATTTCCCTTAATGTTTTATTTCTTGTTTTAGCATTTTTAGACTTTAGTTTATTTATCTCCTATTCCGGACTAGCTTAATTGTCGATAACATTTGGTGGTGTTTATCCGTTCTCTGTGGTTCGACCCCTATGCTTGCCTTATACTCGTATTAGGTTTGTTTAGGTTGTATAAATTGTATTTGATCTAGGGATAGACAATTGACGACGCGTTTATTCCCTTGTCAAATTGGCGCCGTTGCCGGGGAACGGCTTCCATTATCGTTGTGTTATCTTATTGAGACTAGTCCATTGTGAATAATTTTCTTTTGGTTTGTTTTTCTTCTTGCTTTTATTTTTGTTTGTGTATAATTCTTCAGCTTTCTTGTTTGGTTGCTTGTTGTTTGTCTTCATTGAGTCATGGATCAATTTGTCCAAAATGAGATGTCTTGTTCCTCTTTGCCTCAATTTGAATATGAACCCTTTTGGGTCTACTTTAATAGGTTTGAAGACTTCTCTAATTTCCATGGTTGTTCCTTATGGGAGGCTTGTGAAGTTATTTATTGGGGTTTGAATGAGTATACTCGAGGGGTGATTGAAAACATGTGTAATGGTCAATTTCGAGCCAAATCTTTGGATGAGGCTTGGGATTTCTATATGTGGTTTGCCAAGGATGGTTATGAGCAAGAGAATAATGCTAATTCTTGTGATTTTTCTAGCTCTTGCATGCACTCTAATGATGAATCCTATGCTCCCCATGATGCAAATCCCTCCCCCTTGTGTGCTATTTATGATGAGATGCATCCTAATGTTGATAATGTTCATGCTCTTTCTCAATGTTCTTTAAATGCGTGCATGGATGTTGATGATGCTCCCCATACCCCTAATCCTCACTTGCATGATCTTCCCTTTACCTCTTCCTTTTCCAACATGATTCCAAATGAGTTTTCCCATGTATCTAGTGAACATTTTCTTGAGGGTGATTCAATGGGACATAGAGAGGAAGGAGAGTTGTTGGAGAAGCTCAACGAGATGATGGAGAAGGTTAATGAGATGACGGAAAAGAAAGAAGAATATAACAAGGAGATGAAAGCTAGGCTAGAGGCACTTGAGAGCCAAATTTCCCACCTAGCTCAATCCCAAACAAATGTCCTTCCTTCTTCTCCCCCCTCCCATATGGTTGAACCTAATTGGGCTTTTGAGTGCATGGTTGAGGACGATTATGATGATGATGCTGAAAGCGATAGAGGGTGTATGGAAGATACTTCATTTGATGAAATTTTGAAAACCACCCCCTTTATCCAACTTGAACCTCAACACTCTTTGCAACCCATTGAAGATCCCATTTTGGTAGACCTAGAAACTAATTTGAGGTTGTTAAGAGAAAAGATGGGTTGTGGTGATGATGAGATACTCATGTTTGATCATGTAAAGTTGGGGAATGTTGAGAATGAAAACCATGCTCTTGTTGAGAGTGAAGAATCCCAATTAGTGGTTGAGGACATTTCCAAACTCTTTGAGGGTAGTGAAGATGTGTTAGAAGGGAATTCTTTGGAGGAAAAGGCTTGTGTTTCAATGCAAGGTGGTGTGATTGAAGTTGTGAGTGAGGTACCCATTCCAATTCTTTCAATCCCCACCCCCTTTTTAAGAAAGCTTACCAACCTTCCTTCTTGCCCTATCTCACTTCCATATATCCTCAAAGTTCCACCGATTGAGGGGCCCCTAATCTCTTTAGCTCCCCGTTACCCTTCTTTTGGACTCAATGATGGAGTTTTACCTTCCAAATAGCAACAAAATGAGTTTGTTCCTCCCTTTTCTCTCCCTAGTTCTAGTTTTGAATTTTCTAATTCTTATTTTATTGATTTTTCTTTTGATTCTTTTACTTTTTCTTTTCCCCCTTCTCTAAAACATAAAATCTCCTTGTCCTTTATGTTTGCTTGTCATATGAGCATCGCGTATGCTCTATTTCTTGATATGTTTGCCGGTGCATATGACAAGCTTTTGCGTTCTTTGTCGGGTTATTTACTAGTTTGGTCGTGCTTGGACGTTAAGCAAGCCTTTCTCGGGAAGTAACCCGTGTTTTATTGCTTTCATTTTCTTTTCTTTTTAGAATAGATTTTCTCTCATGGAAATGTTTGTGTGCCTTTTTCTAGGTACATGACTTGGTATACTTTGGTGCATTGATTTGGATCAAGAATCAAAGAAGATTGGCACTGCAATTGCTAGCACATGGAGGGCGAGATTCGATACTAGAGGAATTTAGTCTTGAAAGGTTTATTTGGGTCATTTGCGGGTATTCACACCCACCTAATATCCGGTAACATCTTTCCTTGCTCTTTCTCTAATGGTTGATGCCTTGTTGGACATGTGTTGGTTTGTGGTTTTATCTCCTCCTTTTCCCCTCCTATGGATTATTTGGTCTATGTTTGAGTATGTTGCCTCATTCAAGCTTTGGGGGATGGTATTCTATCATGTTTGGTGGGATGTTGATTCATATATGTCATGCATTTGAGTATATGCATTTCCATGTTTTTCATGCTTTTGGAAAATCCAAAAATATTTTTGTTTACTTTAAGGCAAGTTTAGCAAAATGTGTTTTGTTTGTACTTATTTTGGACATTATATCTTTTGGATTTGTTTACTCTTGAATGCCTTTCTTCCTAAGTGGTTAATGTGTGCACGGTTTGAGAGTGTCATTGGTTGACTCTAAGATATTACATGCTAAGGTAGCCGGGTTAAGAACTTTTAGGGCGCCATGAAGCCCTAGTTCACGGGTATGTGGTAAGATGGTGTTGCTCTCTATAGTGGATTTGGCACCCTTGGTTGGTATTTGCTTAGTTATAATCCCGTGTGAGGTAACATTGTTCTAGCCTTCATCACTTTGTTGTGTGGCACATTTGGATCCTTAGCTATGCATGTCTTGATCCTTGTTTTGACTTATAGCTCCCAAGATCGTGACCGAAGCACTCTAGGGGAGGAAAAGGGCACTTCCTTCTCATTTTTCTTTATCTTTTTTTTTTATTTTGTTACAAATTTGATTTTCTATTTTGCATAAACCTACTTGCTAACCAATTTGAGCCTTATGTTTCCCGCTCTTGTTTGAACCGCATTACAAACCTAGTGGCCTATGTTAACCAACCCTTATAGTTAGTGAAGCATTGGCATGTGAGGTTTGAGTTTTGAGAATGTTTATCATAAACAAGAAGCACTTTGAGATTTGGTTAGAGTTGAGCTTGTGATGAATGATGCAATTCTTGAAAATCAAATGAAGTTTCAAGAAAAAGCCGTCCAAAATTAAAAAAGGCAAGGACAATGAATAAAGTTAAAAAAAAAAAGAGGAAAAAAAAAATTGAAAAAAAAAACAAAAACAACAAAAATATTTTAGTTGGTTTCATTTTCTTCCTTAGTTTAAGCATTAAGGACAATGCTTTGTTCAAGCTTGGGGGGAATATTGTGTGTTTGTGTTGAATAAGCTTTGGGGAATGGCATTAGTGGTATTTTTGCTTGATATTTAGTGAATTCTTGAGTTATTTTTGAGTGTCGGCCGCACTTTTTGCTTCACTTAGGAAATTTCACCAAATTTTAAATTTTTACCCCGCCTTAACCCTTAGCCTTACGTTATAACCAATAAAAAGACCCTTAGACTCTAGTGGGTTAGGTCAAAAGAACGGTGGAGGGAGATAGACTTCAAACCTATGGAAAGAGTATGCATAGTTGAGACGTCGGGATTACCTTCTCAAAGTTTTTCATTTCTTTATCTTTTTCCGGTTCCTTCGTGGAATCTTGAGAAGCTAGCTTAAGGGTTGATTTGAAGCTAGTGGAGAGAACGTGGCCCGATTGGTTGGGGCTAGGGTGGATTGAGTCCTAAGTAGTTCTCTATGCTTAGCATGTGTTATGTTTCAATCAACCATTGACATCTTGGAACGTGCATACGTTTGTCCATTTAGAAAGGTTTGCATTCATTAGTACTTGTCCTCATCTCTTGTCCATATATGAGCTTGTGTTTACTTTTTCTCTTCGTGTTTCTTTTCCTTTTCCTTTTGTTGCCTTGCCTTGGTTTTTGTTGAGAGTTGTGGGGTAAGCTCTTAGGAAACCCTCACGAGACCTCACTCGTCCTCATAGGCGACTTTGGGGTTTTAAGGGCTTGTTGTAGCTAAAAACAACCGTGATTCCTACGACAGTGAGTTAGTGTACATTCTTTCTCCTTGTTTCTTTTTTGTTTCTTTTGGTTTCAATAATTCCATCTTGTTCTCTTTTGCCTTAGCTTTGCTCGAGGACGAGCAAAGGTTTAGCTTGGGGGAATTTGATAAGTGACATTTATGTCACTCTTAGGGAGTAGTATTAGAGTCATTTTCGTGTTTATTTTCCCTTATTTTACCTTTTATTCTCTTGTTTTCTCTTTAATAAAGCTTCTAGTTTATTTTGGTAACTTTGTGTGTTTTAGTTTATTTTCTTTATTTTAGTAGTTTTAGTCTATTTTCCTATTTTATTTTATTTATTTCTATTTTATTTATTTTATTTTATTTGTCTTGGTTTTATTTTATTTCGTCTTTTTTCTATTTTCATTTTTATTTATTTATTTCTATTTTATTTATCTTATTTTATGTCCCGATCCTCTCCTCGGTTTTCTTTGGGTGTGTAGGTTTGCGTTCGGATTGAGGTTCGAGTGTCAAGTTATTCTTGTCCGAGGTTTGAATTCAAAGTCCGGGGTTCGAGGCACAAGAATTTGAGCCAACCTTCTTGCTGCCCTCTTATCCATCACCCCACCTTTCCCTTATCCTCCACCACACACACAACCTGCCAAACCCCACAACCCCAACTGCAACTGCAACCACAACAAGCACAACTCCCCTGCTCCACAACTCACCTTCCCCTGCTGCTCACTACTTCATCCCAACCACCACACCATCAGCCAACGCCAATAACACCAACACCCACGCAGCACCACTCAGCACCACTCACCACCACAAACCACCAGCTCCACCATTGCTGCCCCCCTTCACCACACAAATTAACAGCACCTCGCACCTCACCCGCAATCACACACACAACATACATCACAGCCACCGCAATCCCAAACGCTCACTCCCCTGCTTCTCCACCGCAACCAACCACCAATAATCGCAGCCTCCCAAACCACCACCAATCCCAGCCACGCACATCGACCACACACTCACCAACAACCCCAATTACAACAGCCACCAACGCCTTCTCAACCTTCCCCTGTTCTCACCTCGCAATAATCTCCCATCAATCGGAATTTGCAGCCTCGCAATTGGCAATTAATTACCTCAATTTAGCCCCAATTTTATTGGAGCTTCGCGGCCGCGCAGCCCTGTCAGAAGGCGCACAACTGGAGTCGAAATTCAGAGTTGAGGCAGTAAGTTTGCGCGACCTCTGCGCGGTGTCTTCGCGGGCGCGTAAATCGGGGTTCAATTTGAACCACATCACGAGCTTTGCACGTGATTATTAATGAAGATCAACAACCTTGATTAATGCTCAATGCTATGCAATGGTGTTGAATGGTTGTGATTCGATGATGAATGGCTATGATCGAACGGTGATGGCTAGTGATGCACTTCAATGGAGAATTGAACAGCCAAGTCAAAGAGAGAGAAAGAAAATAGTCTGATGGTTTTGGGGGATTTGTGGATTTATTTTTCTTTTATTTTTATTTCTTTTCCTTTTCCTTTTCTTATTTTCTTTTCTCTTTTATTTCTTTTCTCTTTTATTTTCTTTTTATTTCCTTTTCTTTCTTTATTTATTTTCTTCTCTTATTTTTCTATTTTTCCTAGTTTTATTAAGTTAGTATAAATACCCATTTTTGGGGTAATTAGAAAAGAACATTTTTTTAGCTATTATTCTACTCTCTAATTAGTTTTAGGAGAGCTTCTCTCTCTAGGTTTAGCTTAGGATAAGGGTAGTTTAGAGAGAGAAAGTGAGGGTTTCACCATTGTTGAACTTGGATTTTGAAGAAGAAATTGATCATCTTTTCTATAGATTTACATCTTCAATCAATGAGAATCTCTAACTCTCTCTCCTCTATTTTTATTGTTTTATTTTGATTATTATTTTTGTTGTTGATATTGCTTGTTGATCATGTTGATTCTTGATTATTTGTTGATTAATCTTGTTATTATCATGATTAGTGAGTAATTTCCCCATTGAGGGGATGGTTGTGGTTTAGTTGGATCTTGAGCATGTTCTAGGTTTAGAGTTGATTTATTTGTGATTAAAATCTTTATATGCTTGATATTCTTTAATCCTCTTGCAAGTGCACATTGTTGGTTGATTAAAGGTGAATCTTTGCTAACAAGGAACGGAAGTTGACTTAGTTAAGGTTCATTAGTATCGATTGTTATTTAATAGTACCTCCTAGTATATGGTTCTAATGTGGAAACATAGAGGCTATGTTAGGAGAAGCCAATTGACCCCGGAAGGCGGCTAGATTGGACTCTTTATTTCGATATTTGAGCATGTTTAGTTCATAATTAATTCAACTTCTATGCTTTTGTTTGTGTTCAAGTGAATGTTATACCTAAACCATTTCCCTTAATGTTTTATTTCTTGTTTTAGCATTTTTAGACTTTAGTTTATTTATCTCCTATTCCGGACTAGCTTAATTGTCGATAACATTTGGTGGTGTTTATCCGTTCTCTGTGGTTCGACCCCTATGCTTGCCTTATACTCGTATTAGGTTTGTTTAGGTTGTATAAATTGTATTTGATCTAGGGATAGACAATTGACGACGCGTTTATTCCCTTGTCATTAATATATTGATTGTATGTTAGTCAGAAAGCGCACATGAATATGAGAAGAATAAAGTAGAGGCCTATTTTTAGGGCAGGTTCAATCTCTTTTGGGTTGGATTTGTACCTTCATCCCCAAATATCCAGTCATGGTTTCAGACCACTATGGAGTTAGCGATCTCATGGATCGTGAAGGGGTGTAACCTTCACCCTGTGAACGGTTTACAAGTTGCTAAAACTTGTTGGCAACTCTTTTGCTCTAGCTTTTTCCCTTTGGACGCCACCATGCTTAAGTGCATGATTACAGTTGGGCTCAAGTGTGGGATGCTTGAATTATTCTCTACAGTTTTTTACGACTCCACTGGGGAGGATTTCTATTTTAATTCCTAAAATTTAGAATGAGACTCAAAAAGTCCTAAATATTCATGTGCGTAATTTGATTGACATTGTTGTATAAGTATAAAAAGGTCCGCATTGTATAGACCATCCGTAATGCGTCATAATATAGGCTTTTTACACGTAGGAAATTTGTGAAATATCCTTCACAATTAGAATCGAAAAAACGCTGCGTAAATCGAAAAATTCTAAGAACACAGAAAACTGCCAAGGCATGTAGGAACCGTCGCTGAGAGAACAGAGCCCATCGCAGTGCGATGGCTCTGTCGCGACGCGATGGTGCCATCTCCTTGCGATGGTCCCTGTTTTCTTGCACCAAATTCTTCCAATACCGGGTTAGACGTCTGCCTTCTTACTTTGACCGTATCTAGCACTGTTTGGCCAATTTTACTTCCTGATTGAGTTGTTCTCTCTTTTCTGAAACCCTTATGTGTTTTACATATGGCCATAACCTTGTGGGAATTCACGCTCCATCTACCCAATCGAACGCTCATTGCAACGAAGGGTACATCCAAGTTTGTGAATTCACCAAACCATGGAAGCAAGTTTAACCTGCGGGGTCCCATCCATACACGCCAACCCTTCCAAAGGTAAGGCTTCCGCGAGATGCATCCGGACTCATAACCATGGATCCCCTTTTTTACTACCCTAATCCTTGAAATTTAGAGAACTAAAGCCATGGTTAAGTTGCAAACTCATTGCATCATGTCGTGACTATTTGACTACTTGTGCATTATTACTTGTGCATATTTATATGTGATGAAACTAACCGTTTGGTTTGACTTGTGATTATAAATATGCTTAAATAAACTAACTAATGGCTAAAGGACTTTTCTTAATTAATTGATTAATTAATTTGAGCTAATAAATATGTCTAAAATAGAGTCATAATTCCTTTGAGTCAACCTGGATTTTATTCCAGTATACTGCACAAGTGTCAACTTGTTTTGGTCATAACCAGAGTTCTAGAAAGAATTACTAGTGGTACAGCCTATGGATCTGTAGCCCCGAGTTTTATCTTTCATTTGGCGTTAGTTTCGTCTAATTCGGAGTCACAGATAAAACATTATGACTTAAATACCACAGCCTGTCCAGTTTAGTGTATATGTATTAGGTCTTAACTTTGTTTTTGTTCAAGTCAAGTCACATGGTCATTACATGAGTCTTGAACATATCACTTTCACTCACAAGTCTTAAAAAACACTTTGGATATACTTTTTTCACACCATGACCATGTCTTAGGTCCATGCATGAGTCGTCTTTTCTGTCATTCAAGTCGAGGGTCCGTCCTATTCCAGAAATTTCCATATCTCTCCATCTTCATCACCTTTCCATACATTACATATCTCACACTTTCCTTCTTAAACACTTTCTACATTCACATTCCTTCATCTTACATGCTTCCTCCATACATCGTTCACCTCATACACTACACTCTTTCCCATCCATGCATGTTAAATCGAGTTTGAGTCATGTGATTGACAAGAAAAAAAAGGTAATGATGAGACAAAGCACGAGGCAGACTTTAATGACAAGATTTCATGATTTATTTTCTTATTTTTGATTCCCCTTCCCCATTAAGTGTAGCATAGTCACCCTTCATTTTCCTTAGATTTATTTCTTAGAGTTTGATTTTTACCCTTCACTTTTTAAATAAAATGAGCATTTCTTTCCTTGCATTTGATCATTGCATTGCAAAAAAAAAAAAAAAAAAAAAAAAAAAAAAAAAAAAAAAAAAAAAAAAAACAACACACCGAACTAATCACAAGTATACCAATGATTTGAGGCACCCCTTGTAACCATATCATATCACTTTCACCCTTTGAATTACAATCCCTTTCTTGATAAATTACTTTAAGCCTCATCTTACGATAGACCTCTCTTTCTTCAACCCACATCTATCTAACCTTGGGATGGGATAGTGTGCAACTTATGCAAGTTCTAAATACAAAAGCTTGATTGATTTTACCAAAAAAAGCAAAAAAAATATTAAAAGAGTGCAAAAGGGCAAGTGCTCCAATGTCATTGATATGAACACGTTTCAGATTGCATCTCTTATCGAGTGCCCAGTACCGTGCCTGAGAAACATGAATGCCACGTAAGTAATAGACCACATGATCGGGATTGCCCACATTTATCAAAATTAAAAAAAAATGCAAAAGCAAAAAAAGAGAGAGCAAAAATATAAACAAAAGAGAGTTTAAAAGTGAGAAACCTCAAGCATACAAATACAAAGATTCAAAAGCAAGGTTGCACACTTTGGGGGCTTATCTAGGGTCTTGAGCCTCTATCCCCTTCTTCTTCGACCTTTAGCCTAACCACATTACAACCCTTAAAAGACCTCTTTGAGGTATACACACACCTGTGCAAGGTTCAGCTAGAGCTACGTTCGGCTTGATTCCTAACGGATGTGTAGGCAACCTCACATTGAGGTGCGGCCGTAATAAAAATGCATTCATTCATTCACATACGTATTCACGCATGATCATATCAAGGGATCTCCTATGCTCATCCTATCCATTTAGAGCTAGACTTGGGGGCTTGATCCCTACATCATTAGCTTACCTAGCCTAAGAGTCACCATTATTTGACTCTTCTCAAAATATCTTTTCCATACACTTAGCCTTTGCAACTTAGACTTAGTGTCACTTTCACACATATCACAGATACATGACCAAATAAACCTTCCCTTAGGAACCTTTTTCATGAAATCTTAACACAGCTTTGAAGCATGCCTTTTCATATCTAAATCACTCATCATTGCATCACAAAGTATGAAGTACTTAGCCTCCGTGCCTAAGTCACCTAAATACTTTCATTATCGAGTCATCAATCAAGATATTCTAGGATGCTACAATCCTTGCACCATGAGATATAACGTCAACGCATACATTTGGCTAAGCTCATTCAACATGCACCCTCAAACACTTCACTTCTTTCCTTTCACGTCTTTTTTTTCGGGAGAAAGTTGGTACCCTCCACAAAAATGACGGAAAATTTTTGCTTTTTTCTGCATTTTCAAGTCGCACGAGCATAATCACAATACAATGCACACACGAGTCATGCACATTGAGTCATGTCGTGTTACAACACATTGAGTCGAGTTAATTTAAACACATCGAGTCGCAAATACATCAATCACATTGAGTCAACCTCAAGTCAAAGCAATCATAATGTCAAGCACACCAAGCCTTAGGTCAACCCTAAGAAAAACACCAGCAAAGTCTTTTGGTAATATTTGATTTTACAGGATACAGTCAATCATTGAAGCTCCTGTTCGCAGCCAATCGAACGATCTCAACAAACAATCAAAGCTCTTGTGCTCAAAGACCCGTGGACATTTCGATCAAGCTCTTTTGCTCAGAGACGTGTGGGCATATCATTCAAAGCTCTTTGTTCAGAGATGCGTGGACATTTCAATCAAGCTCTTTTGCTCAGAGACGCGTGGGCATATCATTCAAAGCTCTTTGTTCAGAGATGCGTGGACATTTCAATCAAGCTTTTTTGCTCAGAGACGTGTGGCTATATCATTCAAAGCTCTTTGTTCAGAGACGCGTGGACATTTCAATAAAAGTTCTTTGCTAAGAGACGCGTGGGCATCCTATCAAAGCTCTTTGTTCAGAGATGCGTGGACATCTCCCTTAAGCTCCATTGTTCAGAGACGAGTGAACATCCCTCATCAAAAGCTCTTTTGTTCAAAGATGCGTGGACATATCATCAAGCTCTTTTGTTTAGAGACGCGTGGACATATCATTCGAAGCTCCATTGTTCAAAGACGAGTGAGCATCAATAGCGGCGAGGTATCGCCACAACTACAAAGCTGAGGATTGTTACAAGTCGAATGATCTTCGACAACATTCCCTAGGATGTGGAGGGTTGTCACAAACAACTGAAGATGACCACAAGCAGAGTTATCTTTGACAATGTTCCTTGGCTTGCGGAAGATGGTCATAAGACAGCAGAAGATCGCTACAGGCGGAGCAATCTTCGATGGTGTTCCCTAGCTTGTGGAGGACTATCACAGCAAAAAATTGAAGACAGTTATAAGCGGAGCCGTCTTCGACGATATCCCCTAGCTTGTTGAGGTCGTCACAAATGCAACAAAAATCAATTACTCTAGAGACGTGTACTCGACGGTGCAAGATACGCGTTTCTTAACTCTTTTATCTGTTTGACTAAAGCTAGTTTTGGAGGTATCGGCGTTACAAGAATGATTTAGAATTGCAGAACGTTCTGAATCATTCTCCGTCCCTATCGCTACTTTGACTTTTGTTTTCGAAACTTACGTTTCTCCAAACTCAGTCAAAGTGGGGGCTTCTCTAAACACCTAATTTTGTCTCCTAAAAACCAAACCCAATGAGGAATATCTTTCATGTCATTTGATTATCGAGCAAGGTGAAATGTGGAAGAGTCTCGTGATACACCTGGTTTTTAATAAAAAATACTGCTTTCTGTTTTCGTAAATATTTCTTTTCATACCTTATTTATGGAAAATGTCCAGTATAATTTAGTTTGGTCCATAATACGGGTCCAGTTATAGTGTAGTTGGATGGGCCTTGAAAAGAGCTTTCCAACGATATATTATAAGCCCAATTCCGATAAATAATGAGGAAGTTATTAGGAATTACTTTAATTTTCTAGATTAATCTAGAAGGTTATTTTAAATTCTAATAGAGTTAGGATTAATAATTATACTATTATATTATTTAAAAAAGATAGAGAATTCAATTTGAAATTAAACAAGTGTTTTAAAAGATAAAATTGATTTTAACTAAGATAATTACAGAGTCTAATTACCCAATTACATTGGGAAAAGGACTCCGTACAGGATTTTTATCCTGATCAAGCCATCGCGTTGCGAAGAGCCTATCACACCGCGATAGGGTCTGTCACGTCGCGATAGGGTCTATTTTACTTCGATTCAAATTCTGACTCTTTTTGAAGCGTTCCGGATGTTTTCTCTATAAATAAGGGCATTATTTCCCCGTTTTCAAGAACCAACAATCATCTAATTCTATTCTCTCTCTTAAAGCTAGAAGCTTTTTCTTTCTCTCTCTTTCTAAGCCTTAGATTTTCAAATACAATATTTTCCTTCACGAGACTTAGACGCACCTAACCAAGCTCGAAGTTGCCTTCGCCCTAGACGTGAAAGGTTGATAATTTCTGAGGGTTTGATCCCAAATCCCTATTTCAATTATTTAAATTAATTGTTTGATTTAATATTTTCCTTGAAGTTATTAACATGTGTATTGTTTTAATAGAAAGATATACGAGGCAACAAAGTAAGTTGTTTTATTGTTATATCTTTAGAAGGCATGCTTAGATTATTTTAATTCCTAGTATCATGTTAGGATGCTTTTATTGCTTTCTAGTATCATGTTTAGGTTGCTTCTTATTTTCTTCTATCATTTTGGTATCATGTTAGGGTTAAAGCTTTGATCTTTATTGTCTAGTAACATGCTTGGATTTGTTATTAATCTTGTTAGTATCATGCCTAGGATCTTGTTAATATTTTTATGCTTAGATGAGAATATTTTATGATGAAGATGTGTCAATATTATAATCATGTTGCTTGATATATATTATTGTTATTACTTGATCACGCCCTCTCTTGCAAGTTTAAAGGGAATTTTTTCTTGAAATCACGCTTAATAAGATAATTAATAATTTTATTTAGGCTAATGTGATTTTAATTCAAATGATCGCCAATAATAGTTTTTTTTGTGCATTAATATTTAACCAACATAGATTAAGCAGGTTTAGGGTTAATAAATTGATTGTATGTTAGTTAGAAAGCGCACATGAATATGAGAAGAATAAAGTAGAGGCCTATTCTAAGGGCAGGTTCAATCTCTTTTAGGTTGGATTTGTACCTTCATCCCCGAATATCCAGTCATGGTTCCAGACCATTATGGAGTTAGCGATCTCATAGATCGTGAAGGGGTGTAACCTTCACCCTGTGAAGGGTTTACAAGTTCCTAAAACTTGTTGGCGACTCTTTTGGTCTAGCTTCCTTCCCTTTGGACGCCACCATGCTTAAGTGCATGATCACAGTAGGGCTCAAGTGTGGGATGCTTGAATTATTCCCTACATGCGCCTATGACTAATGTTACACCAAACAAAATTGTCGAAACTAAGAAAGGACACCATATTCATTTATGGATAGAAATAGTTTCTAACATCTTTTCAAGTATATGTCTAGGGCTTTTAGCATCAGTGGGAGCTCATTGGCTCAGTGGGAGCTAAGTGGCTCAAAAGGGCTAAGAAAGCTTAAGAGGGAGTTAACTGTTTGTTTCGCAATGAACTTTTAACCAAAGACAATATACATATCTTTGTAAAGCATTCAAGTGGGACAAGGGACATTATTTCCACAACCAAAATGAGTAGATAGTACTTGTTGCTCGAAGTGGTGTCTTTCTGGAAAGTAACACATTTCTAAAACGACAAGTAGGAGGAAAATGTACTCGATGACCATCGCGATGAGCAATAAACTAGAACTGAGAATCTCGAAAGTCTATAGAAGGACTTCATGAGAATAATTGATCAAGAATACTCAAAGGACTTTACAAGTGCCTTAAAGATCATTCATTACTCACAAAACTTTAAAAGTATTGTAGTAAGATCAAAATAGTCAAAGGGCTTTAGAAGCGCCTTGAAACTCAGTGTTTGATGTAGTTACCCTGTATAGGTATAGAATTCACTAAAGGCTTGGATTGAATCCTATAAAGTTTCTATTAAGTTAAAAATGAACCTAACACTTACAAGTACTTTATTTACTATTGGATAGTAAGGGAATAGTATCATGTAAGAAAGCTACGACAAATCCAAATACCAAAAATAGTTAGAGGCCCTAAAATCTGAAATAGACTCCATGTTTGAAAATCATGTTTGAAACTTGATTAATTTGCATGAAGGGTAAAAACCCATGAAATGCAAATAAGTTTTCAAGGAGAAAACTAGACCTGATCAAGTCTAGCCCAGCCTGACCTGGCCTGGATTTTTCCCAGGTTTGGGCAGTAAGTTTAGGCCCGAAATTCGGGTTTTGGCAAGCAAGTATAGGCCTGAATATTTTGTGGGCGGGATTGGGCAGTATATCTGGCCCGTGGGCAGACCTAGCCCGGCCTGAAATAGGACATGTGTACATCATCAAAATAAATTACAATAACAACCATTTCTTAAAATCATATCAATAGAGTAGGCTAATACATACTAAAACAAAATTCAAAGTTATCAACAAATTTAAGGGAAAAGTGTAGTATATTGGGACCCACAATAGATCTTGTATTGTTTGGGGTGGCTTATTATCATGAAGATGATGAAATCATCATCATCATCATTAACATGTGAAACGGTAAGCTTGACAAACGCTTTACAAAACAATGTGGCAGAAGCTGTTTTTGTAGTTAAAATAACCATTTAATCACTATGTGATGATGATGGTGGTGGAAATTTGGGGCATGATTTCAGGTTTGTCATTATTGTCTTACAAATATTAAAACACTATAATCCTATTTGGTCTTGCATTTTCTGCTCCATACAAAGTAATTGAAAGAAAAATAATGCAAATTATAAAATATGGACCAGGCCTGAAAAGCCTGATAGGCCCGAATGGGACAGGTTTGGGCAGCACCTTACTAGGTCAATGTCTGGCCCGGGCTAACTCAGGCTGCATACACGGGCAGGAAAAATTTGTATCGGCCCGATTCAGCCCGAGGTTTGATCAGGTCTAGAGAAAACTAACAAATATGGAAATGTATATGTATTCATAACTAGATTAGTTGAGAAGGTTACAATTAAATTCACGGCGTCGATTTAATAAAACCTATTCACTAATCCGAATGCTTAAGTCTTTTTGTGACTATTCTAGCAATAATTTCGTATATGAAATATGGCAAAATTGATATCAAAAGCGCCTTTCCAAAATGAAATTTTGGAAGAAACTATGGATATAGTCTAAGGGTTTGGTAAATCTAAATAAGGCTAGGTTTGAAAACAAGCTCAAGAAATCCATAAGTGGATTGAGGGTTGCATGTAAGAATTGAAACGTGTTTTCTCACAAAGTTAAAAAAAATTTGGCTTATTGAGAAACATAGAAATTCTATTAGTTAAGAAGTTTAGTGGGAGCAAAAGTCAATTTTGTAAGGTCCAACAAGAAGTTTACGAACTCTATTGTAAAATGACTATCAAATGCTAAATTTTTTAATTTGAAAGTATTTTTTAATAATGGACCAAGCTAAGGCGATACTTAGTACATATTGGGAATTAAGATCTATTGGATAGACTTAAAAAAAATGTTTGAACGAGTAAAGGAATTTACCGTGTGAAATGTGAAGGATTTGAAAAGGCTTTCGACCCATATGTATAAGAACTAATTAAATGTTTGAATTAAGTATAAGCTAGGAAAATACTATATCAAGCATGAAAGAGTATAATAGACACTTTCAGTCGTATCATATAACAAACAATGTAGCAAGACTCAATGAAACTAGATGAGCCAAAAGCCACATGAGTGGGATCAAAATTGGAATAGTTTTGCAATTGAATCCATCATGTATGCTACAATATGGAATCGTCACATGACTTGCATGCTTAGAGCATGACAAACATAAAGTACCAATCGACTTGAAATCTAAGTAATGGATCGTTAGATTATAATCAAGAACATTCAAGGTACTTGGTTAAGTAAGAGGATGAGTTCATGATGCATGGAAATAAATATAATTTGAGTATTACTGTTGCGAGCTCAACCTCAAAGGATTAGATCCTTAACAAGGAAGCCATTTATAAGCACGAGCTTAAATGCGCCGTACCTGGAGAATGGCAACATGGACTTGTATCCATATGTAATGTGTGGAAAGTTAAGGTAAATTTCCATGGTCACAAATGATTAGAGTAAAATCCAAATCGTTGTGAGTCGGTTGGAGTAAAATCCAAACAAAGGATCATTAGGAAGTCTACTGAAGTATATGTTGAGAGCATTGTTGCCTTTAAGGCAATAATAAGGAAGTTTTTTCATGGATAGTTCGTTGTTGAACATTGATGATTGTAGGTTGTCAATTTGAACATCTCAAATCATGAAAAATGAGTGGGAGCCATCACTTGGGCAATAAATCATAAATCACAATTGTGTAAAAGAAATCAAGCATATTAGATATGGGTGTGATTTCTATAAATGTTTTGTAAAGAGTATTACTCTTAAAACATTTGGGGAAAACCATTTATCATAAGATGAAATGTTGAAAAGTTTCATGGTGGAATAAAATTTTACTAATTATTCCACAAACTATTTTATTGTGATTTAGAATTAAATAATGAGTCCGTTCGATTTGAGAATATTCAAAATAGGGTATCAAGACAATGTCTTAGATAAAGAAACACCTATTAAGTGAACGTTGAATATCATATCAAAATTATCCCTAATCGAGGTCATTTGAAAGTTTGACGACTAATGACCGCGCGATATTAATATGTAAGATGATTTATAGCACTGTAGACACCTAAAAATATCTCCCCGAAACCAAATTCGATGTTGAACAACCTTTTACCGCCATTATTGGGCGGGTTGAGTATTTGATCCCGAAAGTGCTTAAAGTCCATGTTAAATCAAACCCATCTCACAAAATAGTCAAAGGATCAATCCTAATGTTTAGTCAAAGCATAGTCCAATTCATATTTCAGCTCGAACTCTTTTTTATTCATTTCGTATTATTTATTAATTGAGCCCGATTAATGAATAATAAACCTAAATAAGCCCGGAACTATGAAACGGCATTTAAAAATACCAAACTTAATAATTAAGAATTAGGTTAAAAATGAATTTGGACGTATTTTGGGAAAAATTGTACACCGCGACACGGTGTTCTGTACCGTGCCACGGTGGACAGTATCGCGTCACGGTACACACACCGTGATGCAGTGCCCAATTAGGGTTTTTTCCGCGGCTCTTATCACTTCTAGGGTTTTGTGGAATCCCCTATTCATTTCCTCTATAAATACCCTGCTGATTTCTTCAATTCGGGGCATCAAATAATTTTGTCTTCTCTCTTCTATGCTCTAGCCTAAACACTAGCCTATCCTATTCTCTCACAATACTCCCTTTAAGCACTCCAAGGAGTCCGTACTTTACCCGTAGTTCTACTCTTAAGCCAAGGCGTGAAAGGTAGAACTGTTTGAAGGCTTGGCCCCAAATCAATCTTAATTTAATTTAAGTTAATTTCAATTATTGTTTATCAATTTCCTTGAAGTTACTAACGCGTTTATTATTTTGTAGTTGCAAGCAAACAAAAACAAAGTAAGGAATCATGTTCCTTTTATTTCTATTATTTTTCTAACAATTTTTATTATGTTTATCATATATTAATTGTTGGATTTATTGTTGAATTGCTTCCAATATAAATGTTGGTTTTATTATATTTTATGATCACTATATTGCATGTTTAAAGGGAATATGTAATTGAAAATCACGCCTAATAAGATAATTTGGACAACCGGTTTAGGTTCCTTTTTAATCTTGTTGTTAAATCAAAGTGATCACGAATATTTTAGAATTATATGTTGCATTAATATTCAATCAATTTAGCATAATAATAGTTTGGAGCGAATTGAATATTTTGTTTGTATGCCTTTAAGATCGCAGTAATCGCTTTTCACTATAAGAATCGAGTAGAGGCCAATACGGGCGAATGTGACTCCATGACTCACTTCATAACATCATCCCCGATCCTCCTTTCGTGGTTCCGATCCATATGGAGTTAGTAATACCATGGATTATGAATGGGGTGTAACCTTCACGGGTCAATCGTTGTTGCCTATTGTTGTCCCTTAATCGTGGTTGCCTTATAATGATCCGTGAATGGTTTACAAGTTCCTTAAAAACTTGTTGGCGGCTCTCTACTTTTCTTTTTCCCTAATCGTATATGTCAATTCCCACATCCTATGAGTGCCAAGAATATTCACACATGCTTAACGTAGGCGCACTTCAAACGACGCCTACAATCATTGTTTTTTATGCTACGAGGACAAGAATGTCATAAATCATTTGCAAAAGTATTAGTTGGAACTATACCAGATTGACCTATGAGAATACTTTAAAATATTTAACAATCGTCATAAGTATATTACTCATTATGGTTATCGAAACCTATTTCCTCAACCATGAGTATTGTAAGTTCTCTTGTTTGAGTACTAGTCCATTTTGATGTTCTCAAAAGTCTGCCATACATGGGGATTATAAAGGCAAGACTCGGACGACTAGGGCCTTTTAGTAAGGGAAGCTAACTATACAAGACTGGGAATGTCCCCTTATTAACAATACGGAAAACGTCTTTTGTTGTTTACAAGGCTTCTCGAAGAGTGAGACTATGAAAATGCATGGTCATGCTCAGATGGATTTTAGAATTCATCTGCTTATTAACAGTCAAACTCGGAAATCGAGAAACACTTCTAGAAGTAATAAGGATGACGAATAATCTTACTTTATAGTTCATGAAGAGGCATTAAGTGACGTAGGAAATAGGCTATACACAAACAGCACACTTGTTTGGAAGGACAAGTGGAAGATTGAAAGGAATGGTGTCCTTCGAATAAGTGTATCATTCCGATAGAGGGTTTGGAAATAATTAGGAAAGCTAATTATTCAGTGAGATCTATTGATCGGAATTCCTAGCTGGAGGCCGCTTCCAATTAGTAAGATTAATGTACAATTAATATTACAGCTTGGTCTTGATTGAACCCTTCAGGTCACACTTAATCGTGTAACCTAACAAAAGAGACAAATTAATCCGAAGGATTAAATAAGTCAAAGAGATTTTATGAACTAAGACGTCAAATTTCGAGCATGAAGCGTCAAAGTCGAGCGTCAAACGTCGAGTCGATTTAATGAATCGAGAAGACAAAATAGGTCAAATGTCAAGTAAAGCGCACAAAGACCTAGCCTCGCATTGGCCTAGCCTAGAGAGGGCTACGTGTGCAAGGATAGCAAGGCTGCTAGATGTAGACACCTACTTTTGGCCTCCTGTCTAGGAAGTGCGATAATTTTTCAAAAACCCGTTCTTCATGCTAGATCAAAGTTGAAGTGTTTATGGACTACGAAATGCATCATGAAGTAAGTTAAAACCCATATTTGAGACCAAGTTCTCTTAGAGTCTTGTCTGATTACTAATTAGGCCTAAAACGTGCTCATCCATGTTTAATCTTAATTAATTACAAACCCAAATGCGTCAAATGCAATGATTAGATCCAATGGATCTTACATTGTTGAAAATCGAGCCAATCAGATCAAAAAACAATCAAATTTCCATGCAAGGCTTATACATATGGATAGAACTTTCAAAGATCTGTCCTACGATATATTATAATCCCGATTATGAGTTAAAACAACGAAGTTATGATCAAAATACTAAACCAGGCCCTAAAACCAGCACCCTTGCACTCAAACAACCATATCTTTTTATCCATAACATCGTAAAACCTAATTCTAACGGAATTAAAAAGTAGGCATTCATAGCTATCCAATGATATTTTACATGCCTTAATCCGATTTCACAATTAAAAGTTATGGAAGTTTTAAAAACGCGTTTTTGTATAAGGCAAACCGCACCACGCTCAACTGTTAGAGTTGCGCGCGCCTATTGAGCGCAAGTTAAAGAGTTGCGCTGGGCACTCCAGCGCGACAATCCTAGATTCCTATGCCTATAAATAGGGGTCTTCGTTTAACCCTAAACACACAGAAAAATCAGAATTCTAAACCATAATTTCTTAAATCCCTAATCTCTCAAGTCCTCTTACTATCATACTACTTTTCTTCTCTCTTCCCAAATGCTTTCAAACCCTGATTGAATCCATTGAATTCCTTAGAGGTACGAAGAATAAAGAAGGTCCATAAACATTTAAAACGGAGATTTAGCATAAAAGAAGAACGGTTAGTTTCCTGGGCACTTAGATAAATCACTTTTCTTTTATTGTTTAAATAACTTTAATGGATTAATTAGTGTTGTTTGATCACTTTAAACAAAATTTAATTAATTAATTTCATATAGTATTCTTTAGTTAATCAAAGATTATAATTGAATAATTAATTGTTATTTTATCACCTAAGTCAAGGCGAATATTGTTTATTTATTGTTCTTTTAACGAATTTGAATTAAATAAGAATAACGACTTTTGCAATGTAATTCCTACGTGATTGGTGCTTGTAAATAAAATCAACCAACTTAGTTTTAGGTATAAAGTTGCATATATTGTTTGGTGATGACATTTTGGAAAAGGAAGAGCTAGTACGTAAAGCCCGCACTAGAGCTAGAATAGCGATTCCCCCCTAAAGGGAACGTTATTTTAGTACCCTCGCTCCCGAACTCATATCTAACATAAGTAGACCAATTTGGGCATGGGTAAACTTATGATTCATGCTAAATATCGCTTGAACCCTATTTGGGAGAAAGGCATGGTCGAGGTTTATGAGTTTTTCCAAAAACGTATTGGCGACTCTTTATTAGTTTCTTAAAAAATAGCGTAATGATAAAATCAACACTAATTCAAGGTCTCCCAAATAGTAAGGAATTCAAATCCTAACACACCCTAAAAAGTGTAAAGTCCTAGGTTTTTAAAGAGCCATCGGCATAGAGGAGAAGGATCCCCAACGATCGGCACACCTTCCTCACAATGGTGACTATTGCATAGCTTATTTAATTTAATTTAGAATTAAATTAATTACTTACTTTATCATTTCACCAACTCTCCCACATGGAAAGTTGATGGAAACTCTTGGGATCATTTTCCTATAAATACCCACCCTGGGTAATGGGATTACTCATTTGAGTAGAACTCAAAAGGAATCTCCCAAAGTGTGAGAAATCCATAAGCTCGTAAAACTCTAGTAATTTTGGTCTAGCCTTGTCTAAGTTACGGGGTAGGGGCCGGATCGGTGATCGAGGGTGTGAGACATTGGAGGTCTTGCATTTGCAGGGCTTGAAGTTTTCCAAGTCCGAGTTCGAGTTGCGAGCGAAGCACGCGTCAAGGGTGAGCTTCTCTCTCTCTCTTCTATTAATGTGTTTGTGTCTTCTTTATTTGCATGTCTTTTGTTGTGTTGTAATTATTATATATGCGATCCGATTTTGCGGATTTTGTTTCCGCACGGTGTCGGACACTGCAAAACCCAACAATTTAGTTTTTTGCTCACTTCTCCTTTGTTTTTGAACGGAATTGAGATTATGGTATATCATCAGAAAGCTTATTTCAAAAGTACTCCATCCATGTATGATTCTCATAGAAATAATGAGGTTCAAAGATCATATTAATTGGCAAATGAGATTTTTAAGTTTAAATTAATTAATGTAAAATTATCTTTTGAGAATAGGAACTTTATCTAAATATATAACGAATGATTTGTTAGAAGAAATTCACAATTTATTTTAAAATAAAAATATAAATGATATACTACGCACATCCGTAGCTAGGCTAGGGCAGCCAAAGCAGTCCCCCAGGGCCCCTTGATTAGAAGCCCAGTTTTCTTTGAAAAATATTTAATTAACCTATAAAAAATAAAATTCCTACTTGATAGATAAATAATCAAAGTAGTTCAATTGCTAAGTAGATTATTTAGTGTAGAATTTGTTATATACAGCCAGGTGCACCGTGCACCCAGCTAATTTAAGGTTAGTTTTTGTTTTTCATTTGATGATTAAATGAAAACTAACATCAAAATGATAACAAAACACTCATGGGTATACGGTACACCCGGATGTATATAACAACCTCTCTATTTAGTGGAGTTTAGTTTGCCTTGTTATTTTGTTGTTCGAAACTTGTCACGGCATTTTTTTGTTTCAATTTTTAGGTTTTTTTATTTTTTTATTTTTTTTTTATAAAAGAAAGCATTAGGGGTATGTATATTAAATTAAATTTTTATTTGTTTTTCTTCTTTCTTTATTTTTAATATTTTCTTCTTTCTAATCTAATCAGCTTTCTTTTTTAAAAAAAAAAATTATAAAAACATCATTTATTTTTCCAATTCTTTACATATTTCTCTTTTTGTACTTGTTTTAAAATTTTCCCTTATTTTAAAGTTTTTCTTTCCTAAATTCTAATACAAATATGTTGTTAGCCTTTTAATTTTCTTATTTAATACCCTCCTGTTCCATAATATAGTACATTAATCAATTTGTGGCACTTAAAAACGAAGAATACATTATAAAAGTATGTAAAATAAAATTAGAAAATTTAAGAATAAACATAACCGATAAAGACAACATTTTAACACAACAAAAAAGAATCCATGTAGTACATGATGAGACAAAGAGGGAATGATATTTGTAATCATTCTTTCAAAATATATATATATTATATATATATATATATATATATATATATATATATATATATATATATATATATATATATATATATATATATATATATTTGTAAAATTTCTTACTAATAATATAGTAACATTATTCATTTTGAGTATTTCCTAACTACAAATTTTTTTTTTATCTTTTTTTTTTTAACAAAACCAAGCTATATATGTATATGATACTCCAGTTCGTATGATCTTTTTTTTTTTTCTATTTTTTTCAAGTGATTGTTTGTTGAACTATCATGTATTCACATTAAATTCAATACAATATTGAAGTATAGTTTTTTTTTTATTTAATTGAATGTCTAATTAGTATATCGTGTAAACGCCTAAATTTATAGGGGCCCTAATTGTTAGTTTGCCCTTAGGCCCTTAAAAAGTCAGAAAGTACAACGAATAAAATAACAAATTTTATCACAAAAATACAAAAAATATTTATTTTAAAAAATACGAACAAATTATTCGTCGCACGGGTTTCATCCGGTCTTTCTATATTTTTATGTAGAATATGTTAGCATGAGATATCATTGATTTATATAAAAACAATACATAATGATATCTATGTTATCTTAATTATTAGCTATTCATCAATTAGTAATCACTTAATAATTATATATGTAATATAAAAAATAAGGATGGCATGTTTAAAAATATTCCAAAGGTTAATGTAATACAAGCGGATGGCCAAAAGGTTGACTTAAAATATACCAATTTTCCTAAAAAATATCACTATCGTTCTTGAGAGATTTGTAATTTTGTATAAAGTTGTCAACCCTAACTTGACCCCACTCGATAACTCGACCTGAAGTTATTAAGATAAACCCGAATCGGACCTAAATCAAACCCGAATGACTCTAACTCAACCTGATTTGACCGATTTATCCTAATTTGTAATGATATTAAGGTTTAAGCTATTTGAGAATCTTTTTTAGCATGACATGAAATTTAACCAGAGCCCACCCATCAACCCGAATTGACAAGATACTAAAATTATGAAGTACAACATAAAAATTTAATTATATTGAGAATTTTACATATGTATTATGTACTCTGTATAACAATTTTATCGTTTCTAATATAAAAAAGAAAAAATAAAACACTTTTCCATACATTCTCTTTTATTTGCAATGTTGTGAAATTTACTTGCACTATCCAGAATAGGAAAATTTGATTTTAATAATCCCACCTTTGACGTATTTATTTTTAATAATCCAACCTTTTGATTATTCTATAATAATCGAGGCTTTGGGGGGTGTTCTATTTTATTAGGCCAAACAAGTCACCTAACCCAAAACAGCAGGTCACCTGCCACATGTTGTGTTTTCTTTTGTCCTAAAAAAATTAATTTTAAAAAAAAAACTTAAATTAAAAAAAAAAAATCCTTTTTTCCCTTTCTTCTTCTTCCCTTTACCCCTCCATTAATTCAGGCCTCGCTTCTATTTCCGGCGAGCTCCCCTCCCCGCCCCTACTTTCTTTTCCGGCCGCCCCTTCCCTGCCAACCTCCCTTTACCACTTCCCCTTCCTCATTCCTTCCCCAAACACCTCCAAACCACGTTCCTTTCCCCTCCCTTCTCAAATTCCGGCCACCCTTCCAAAAATCTTATCAATTTCCAGCCACCCCATCCACGCGTATCTTAGTATCTCACCCTCGAAACCCCGCGCACCCTCCCTCGATACCAAGAAACCTCATCCCTCACCTTTCCCCCCTCTTTTTTATTGTCGATTTTTAGGTTTTGGGTGTTTTTTGCTCTTCTGGGTTAAGATAGGGATTTGCAGAAATCTGAAGCCAGGATTGATTTTTTTATGTTTAATTTGTAATTGGGGTCATTTATTTCAATTGGAAAGTCAAAGTTGTTATCTTGATTTGGGAAAACCAAGGAATGATCTTGGTTGGTTTTCTGAAAAATTGAATCTTGAGAAAAATGACTTGAAGGTTGGTTGTTATGGGAGAGAAGAATTTGGGTTATATTGGAAATTTTTATGGAAGTAATCATCAATGGAAGACTATAAAGAAAGTAGTCCATGAGCACTTGCATTGGGGTGAGGGGAGGGAGATGGGCGGCAGGGGGTGGGGGTTGTCGGGGAAGGTGAAGGTGAAGGGGAAGGTTGGTGGTTGGGGTTTGGGATTTTTTTTTAATCTTTATTTTTTTTGTTGTTAAAAATTGAAAGGAAAAAAAAAAAAAAAAAGGTAACCTGAAGAACAGGTAGAACGTCATTTTGGCCTAATAAAATAAGATACCCCCTTAAACTTGGATTATTGTGAAATAATCAAAAGATTAGATTATTAAAAATAAATACGTCAAAGGTTGAATTATTTAAATCAAATTTTCCTCCAGAATATGCACATTAATCAATTTGACCTCATTTGTTGATTCTAATGTTAGGCGAAATACAGTCAGGTAAATCTTATTATATTCGTAGTTTTAATTTATATTTTATAATATTAATCATCTTTAATTTATCGCTTATTAATTAATTTTCAAAAAATAAAGTATTAATCTGTGTGTTGACAGCCATAAAAGTTTGTAATTTATAGTATTACTTTTGAGGAATTATTATATGTTGGACCTTTTTGCAACAGTTCCTTATGCGGATTCTTTTCAATCAGCTGTGCAATAAATATTTTTTTTATTTATAATATTTTATGTTTCCAATCTTTTTTCTTCTGTCAAACAATTTAAATAAATTGGTAAAATTATGTTTTCGTCTAGAAATCAATAACCCTTTTGCCACTTCGAACCCCACAAAAGTCTCCATCAAATCCCATTACTAATCAATATGTAACCTTGATTATGAATCTATAATATTTTTAAATTAGATTTACATCAATTCATGGCCTTTCTTTTTGCATGGTACTCCACCTTTAAATGTTGAGATGAATGTGTTACTTTACGTTCATGGGTTTTATCTGGTAATTTGTCTTTTACCTATTATAGCTACAAATGTTTTTTGAAAACAATAAGAATGGCTAATAATAAAAAGTCGGTTTGTCAAACAAGTTAAGTAACAAAAGGATGCTTTTTTGAAACTCTCATCACCAAATTAAATGGAAACCTACTGTAATAATCCTTAAAGAGAACGAAGTAAATATTACAATATGAACCTTAAAAGGAATACTACATCTCCTTTATTTATAAAATTTTTTCAATCAGTTTTTAAGATGTACGCTATTATGCATTTTCCAATATATTAACTGATATATCAGCATATCGCAACCCAAATTCTCCTAAAAATGGTACTTCCCACATATTATTTTATAAAAAAGAAAAATGGTTATCATTGTGATAAAGCCGTTAAGCCATTAGAAAACATTATTTTCTCCATTCAAGTGAAGAAAAATTATACTCCGAATCTCTACTACTAATTGAGTCGGTCTAGTTGATCGAACTGCGTAAATCCCTGTGTGTTATGTTTATCTTCTTTATTGTTTCTCAACATTTATTTAGTCATTGACTATTATTGTTCCGCACAAATCAAACACTACACCGCCAAGTGAAATTTCATTATCAAACATTTAAACATCTTTCATCAACATACTAAACAAACTTAAACAAGTTTTGTCATATTTAATTATATTAAATTTACATATCATTATCATTATAGCATGTATTATTATGAGAGACGTCATTCCATTGTCCTATGTCCGTTGTTTGACATGCTGATGAGCTAAAATAAGTACAATTTGCATGAAACAGATGGCCAAAATACGGGTAGATTAGCGTTAAACTTAATTTATTTAATTGGGATTAATGAAATCTTAATTAATTAGGCCGGTAAAATACAAAAAAGAGCCAAGATTCTTATAGACTATTGACTAATACTCGTATTAATTAACAAAAATGCAGGTCATGAGGAATTAGCTAAAACCAAAAAACAGGGAAATTATAATATGGTCAGAAACTAAGAACTAACTATATTATACACGAGTGCAAATCAAATTTTGATTAAAGGAATATAAAGATGACATTGGAATTTATTTATTTAGGAAGAATTGATAGCTACTCTATGATTATATTTATGTTGGTATGCATATTATATAAATTATCTTTCTACTGGATTTTTGTCCCTCTTTGGAAATATGGCTTTTCAAGGAGCTATGCAATGATTGTGTGATTAAAATTTAAAATCAATAAAATTTTAAATTTTAATTAGTTTGTTTTTTCCCCCCTTGATAACTGAGACTCTTAAAAGTAATGCTCCATTGCTAGTTAGAGCCTTTTAGGGCTACTCAATATCTTCAATTTGACAGGACTTTATAAACAAAAATTGTATGGGAGGATACTGACAACTGCTACAGTGCCGATAACTTTGCTTATACAGGTACTACGGATACGAATTTTTTGGAGAAAAATACTGAACCCGGTACCGATATGTAATGTCATGCATATCGACTCCTCTTAAAACTGAGCACGTGGCATTGATTAATCGGCACCTGGCACAAAGGTGGTTTGCATGGCATCCAGCCATCTGGCGAGAGAAATCATTATAAATAAGAAAGATTAACCATTTAAAAAGGGGGCATTTATTACTCTTTCACTCTCTCTCTCTCTCTATAAATTCCTCTCTCTTCATACCGTCTTCTCTTCTCTCTTAAACACTTTCTAACTTTGTCATCGAAGTGGTAATCCCCAGATTCACCCCGGGGTTAGCTAATCTCTACTCTTTGTGTAGGTTCTCATCTAGACGATAGGAGCTTCACGGATCTCAGGCTCGGGCTTTTGGATCTCGGGTTCGGGTTGTCGGATCTTGACCGAAACAATTTGGCGCTAGAAGGAGGGGGTAGTGATTACTTCTATCGCCTAAGGACCTCACACATAGAAATCATGGCCGGTAACAAAGAGACACTTGGAAGTAACAATGGGACGAGTAGGATAATAAATCCTAGATTTGGACTGCAGCCAGAGGTGGAAATAGTGGATGAAACCCACACTCTGGAAGAGAATCAGTTCAATATGCCGATAACTCCAGAACAACATATTGGAACAGCGGCAGATCCCATGGCCGAGTTCACCCCAGAAGATTTGGAAATAGCGGCGAGGGTAATGTCAGCTATGAGCAAGAAAAGAAAAGAAGCAGAGGCTGGAACCGCTAGGGGGGAAGGAGGGGTGCCTATTGTGAATTTGGACAGTCAATTCAATCGTGCGATAAATTCACCAAGGCAACCCCGCAGAGAAATGTCGCCGCAAGGGACACAAGCAACCTCTTATGAGACAGAGGTACAATCCTCCAGCCGAGCCGTTAGTGCCAGAAATCAGCGACAGAGAAGGTCACCGGATGACAGGCAGGGGGTGATTCGGACGATTGTCTAGTTAAGGGCATCACCGTTCACACAAGATATTTTGGATCAACCAATGGAAAAGATAAAGATGCCAACATGCAGATATGATGAAAGAGGTGACCCTAGCTGATTCATAACGTCCTATGAAGGACATATGATTTTGTACACCAACTCAGATGTGGTTTAGTGCAAGGATGCCAACAACTGCTACAGTGCCGATAACTTTGCTTATACAGGTAATACGGATACGAATCTTTTGGAGAAAAATACTGAAAACGGTACCGATATGTAATGTCATGCATATCAGCTCCTCTTAAAACTGAGCACGTGGCATTGACTAATCGACACTTGGCACAAAGGTGGTTTGCATGGTATGCAGCCACCTGGCGGGAGAAATCATTATAAATAAGAAAGATTAACCATTTAAAAAGGGGCATGTATTACACTCTCTCTCTCTCTCTCTCTCTCTCTCTCTCTCTCTCTCTCTCTCTCTCTCTCTCTCTCTCTCTCTCTCTCTATATATATATATATATATATATATATATATATATATATATATATATATATATATATATATATATTTCTCTCTCTTCATACCATCTTATCTTCTCTCTTAAACACTTTCTAACTTTGTCATCGGAGTGGTTATCCCCACATTCACCCTAGGGTTAGCTAATCTCTGCTTTCTGTGTAGGTTCTCATCTGGACGATAGGAGCTTCACGGATCTCAGGCTCGGGCTTTTGAATCTCGGGCTCGGGTTGTCAGATCTTGACCGAAATAATTATGAAAAAAATCTTCCTTTTGAACTGTAAATAAAAGATTATATTGGTTTTTATTGGAAAAAATTGAGTTATAACAAATTAATTGACACTTAATTTTCAAAATGCGTGTAATGTTTATTACATGTAGCCTCAATGATTGACGTTTATACCATAATTTTTTTAAATATAATAACAATACTATTTAAATATAAGATGCTCACGAAAACACGTAGTAATAAAAGATATTGTTCTTCAAAAATTTGCAGATAAACACACAACTACAGTACTAATCACTTTCCTGCTTTGTCCAATTTATTTCTTTATTTGACAAAATTAATGATTAAACAATGTACAACAAACAAAAAAAAAAAAAAGCATTGACATATATATTTGTGGTTGTTAAACGGTAAAAGTATAACGGATTCCGTTTATAAAAACTGGCTTGGTATTGGACACTTGAGGAAGTAGTCACCGCTTTAACTACTAGCTAGGTTAGGTGAACAATAAATTTATGACTCAATCCGGAGAAATCAAATCAAAAGATAAAAGAGGAACTAGATGAAACATAAGTATAGAATCAAAAGCCATTTTAAATAGAAGAAACCTTTTTCTAAAATTTAAAATATATATATATATATATATATATATATATATATATATATATATATATATATGTATATATATATGAACTACTTGTGAATCATTTGAACTTGACGCATTGTTTGTACCTTGAAGGCTAAGCTACAAAACTTTTCATAATTTTCAATTACACCCAAGAATTATAAGTAAATGTTGTTGGTCAAAGAAGTGCATTGATATACGAAAGAAATACGACAAACATAAAGGAATAATTAGAGGTAGAAATGTGGATATGTGTCCAATACTAGCATAATTTAGTACATGTATATTTTAAATAAAAAAAATTAAAAAAAATAAATAAAAAAAATAAATAAAAAAATCCGTATGAAATTATTACTCCAATTGAATGATTAAAGGAATACTCCTACTAAATTTTGGTGGGATATTATCATATATATATATATATATATATATATATATATATATATATATATATTTTACTCTATTTTTTTTGTAGAAGGCCAGGAAAGATAGCAGTTCAAAGTTTATTTCACACAAGTATATAAACTGTTGACATTGTTGAAATCTAAGAAGATAATGATGGAAATTTGTTTAAATTTTGCAGAGAAATTAAAAAAAAATATAAAGAAAGAAAGAACTGAAACTTAGACTGCTGCTACTGTACAACAAAAATTTCATGCATCATTTCCCAAAAAGAAATGCAATCAGAAGCAATCCCAATTCTCCTTTTTTCTTTTACCATGTACTGTCAAAATTTATACTAGTATATTCCCATCAATTTCAGAGTTGTACTATAATTTATTTTTATCCACTCATCTCTGTTATATCTTTTCTCTGATTTCTTACTCCATTTACTGAAATTAAATCTTCAAACTGACAGTTAAAAAAAATATTAAAAAAATAACTAGAACCCAATTGCAGAAGACAGGACCATATCTAAATATTTTAACTAATTATTTTGGTAAATTTTTTTTTTTTTTTTTCTAATTTATGCCCCCAAATTTATTCATTTTCTAAGCTGTGTCAATGTCTTTTCAAACCTTTAAGTTGTGTCCTCAACCTCACTAATTTCTATTAACAATAACCTTTGATGTTAACAGTAACCTTTTTTATTATTTTATTTTCTGATTTGTTAAATTTTTTTAAAGTGTTGAACCAATTAGAACGGGGCAAGTGTCAAATTAATAACGCCACGACACCATTGTTGATAAAATAACTTAAATTTCGTTAACGAGTATGGCTGCCAAAGGATATTGTTGATAAAATATCGTGATGTGGAGGGCACAGCTTATAATTTTGAAAATGCATGGATACAGCTTAGAAATCGAAGAACTTGGAAGGCATAACTTAGAAAAACCCAAAAAAAAAAAAATTACCAATCAATTTAGAACACTAGCTAATATTACCCTCATTAATTGTTATGTGCAAATTTGAGTATTTTTATGAGATGTAAAAATTTAAAGTTGTAAATAACAATTAACGGAATTAAGAAACAACCTAACTGCTTCATACGGATAAAGGATACCATAAGAAAAAACATGTCATTACAAGAATAAAACCCAATCTAATTAAAAATAATAATTTATAATTTAATATTGATTTATGATATCAATAATAATAGTACATCACCTTGGTCATGTCTTTTTCTTCTGCTTTGGTTTCATCAAAGCTGTAATTAGAACTAATTAGCTGCTTGATCTCCTCTAAACCATAATTATCTAACAATGAAGTAGTTGTAGCACCAGCAGGAGTCGTATTTTGACCATTTTGCCCCCATAACACACCATTAGTAACACCGGCGGCAGCCGATGATGGCTTCTGCTCTTCCATCAATAACATCTTCGCTTGATCGTCGTCTTGATTATGATTAACAACATGATTAGAGTAAAACCCCCCGTAGTTTTGTCGATTATCTTCGATTTTTACTTGATTATTAGTGATCTGAGTAATACTCCCACTCCCATCAGAACTACAACTAGCTGGTTGCTGTTGTTGACGATCAATAGTTTCATCATTACCAAATACGAGAAGGGTACTATTGTCTTTTACTACTTGATGATGCTGGTGATAATTTTGCATGAGAATTAGGGTATTGTTGTTGTTAACATTTGAACACCCTTCAGAGAAAGACATGGTGATAGGGTATGAAGACGATGAAGGCGGCGAAACGCCGTGTGATAGTAAGGAGGATGGAGATGAAAGTGAAGAAGGGTAGTGATGATTTTGAAGCATAGGATAAAAATTATTATTATTATTATTAGTAAATTTTTTTTGATTAATAATGTTTAAATTAGGGGAATTAGTGATAATGTTTCCCATAAGTTTCTTCTTAAGCTTGGTATTCCAGTAATTCTTGATATCATTGTCTGTCCTTCCTGGTAATTGAGCTGCTATTATTGACCACCTACACCAATAATTAAACCAAGAAAATTATGACCAAACCATTAATTTAATATTTGATGCTCATTAATATATTTTTTTGACTAATTTATTTCTTCCATTATTATTATGGTTGTAATTATAATAATTATAATAAAATAAACCAGAAGAAATATAGGACAAAACATAATTGCTTTTGTGAAACTAAAGCAAACCTATGAATAAAAAATATGTACAAGTTTAGTTGATTATATTTGACATGCATGAAATCCACTAATCTAAGATTTTTATCTTTATGATTTCCATAATCTGCTCTTTGTTTCCCCTTTTTTAGTTGATTTCATTTTTTAGTACACTCTCCATTTACAAAAGGTGGTTTAATAAATTAAAAAATATCGAAAATTCAAGTAGCCGAAGCTCAAGAATAAGATGTTACTTAGATCTTATTATTTGATGATGAGGTATAATTAGAGGAATATCTAAAATTCGAGTACCCGAACTTATCAACTTCTATCAATAATCATCAAAAATTTTATAAAAATAATTAAGAGTGAATAAATTAAAAGTGGAGTACAAACCTGCTTCCAATACTAGCATACAAGCTGCAAATTATCCTATCTTCTTCATCAGAAAATTCACCGTGTTTAATATTGGGTCTTAAGTAATTAAGCCATCTTAATCTGCAGCTTTTCCCACACCTCTTTAAACCTAATCAAACCCACAAAATTTAATTATAACTCAATCATTATATTAATATATTTAATAATCAAAATAGTTGGAAAAATTACCAGCTTTTTGAGGTAGGGCAATCCAATTACCACCAGTGCCGAATTTTTCAATATAATCTTTGAGTTTAGCATCTTCTTCAGGAGACCAAGGCCCTTTCTTGACATTTGCTTTGTCACAACATGGTGCTCTTCCCATTTTTTTTTTTTTTTTTTTTTTTTCTATCTCTTCTAATCTAATTATTAATAAAAAAAAAAAAAAATCTTGTTTATTTTTATTTTTATTTTTTTATTTTTGGTTGGGAAGAGAGAAAAATTGTGAATGGAAGGTCTAAGTGGCTTTTGAAAAATATGGAAGGCTTTGGAGCCTTTGGACAAAGTGGATATATTTGTATATATAGTAATTTATTTACAAAATGAAGAGAGAGAAAGAGTGAGGAAGAAAAGAAGTCAGAGGGAGGCAAAGAAGGTCTTCTACTTCATACAAAAAATTCAATGATGAGTTTGTAAAAAGACTTTTTTTTTTCAGAGTATTGATTAGCTAAAGAGAAGAGAACTTTCCACATAATAATATAAAGGAAAATTTGTCAAAAACAACCTTTTAAAGTGTCTATTTTATCAAAAACAACTTTTTAAATTTTTTTTTGCAACTTCAGACCACATTAAAATTTTTTTTTACCAAAGACAACCTAATGCTAGTTTTCGGCGTTGACTCTATTTTTCTGATGTTGACCACGAGTGTGTGAGGCACGTGACTTCATACATTGCTAATTATACCCCTTTCCCCTCCAATTAACTCATATTAAAACCCTTTAAAGTGACAAATTACTTTGAGAGAGGAGGGGATTTAGTACGAGTGAATTGAAGGGAAAGGGGTGTAATTAGAAATATATGAGGTCACATGCCTCATACACTCGTTGTCAACATCGGAAAAATAGAGTCAATGCCGAAAACTAGCATTAGGTTGTCTTTGATAAAAAAAAAATATAATGTGGTCTGAATTTGTAAAAAAATATTTAAAAGGTTGTTTTTAATAAAGTGAACACTTTAAAAGGTTGTTTCTAACAAATTTTCCTAATATAAATAAAATAAAATATTTTAATGAATTTATGTTTGTTGTGAATCTAACCATATCCATGCTGTCTAGCTAGAGTAATACAAAGTAGACAAGAGCATAACAGTTAACTTATAGACTATGGATAATTTTTTTTTACTATGTACTTTGGCATGTTTCCCCTTTGCAAGAATCCTAAGTTGGTAAGATGTGGTGTTGGTTTGTTGGTAGTGAGCCTTGATATAAATGTTAAGTGTTCGAATCTTAATCCAAGCAAGAGGTTAAATATAATGACTTGATAAGGCCGAGCCAAGGTGTGTAAAGGGAAAGGGGAATAGAGCCAATAGGCTAGTATTATTGTATATATTTCCTCCGTTTTATATTAGATGACACATTTTATTTAGGCACGTTTGCCAATACACACTTTCTAATGCAAATATCTTTGAATACATATTAGCAAAAATTATAAAATTTTAATATTCAAAAAATAGATGTTGAGACAACCCCGAATGACTATATTTTTTTCTTAGCATGAAATCACAAAATGAAATCAAACAAGTTACTCCCTCCGTTTCTAAATACATGCTCCATTTCTTTATTTGGAAAACTTTTACAATATTTAATTCATTTATCATTTATAATTATCTCAACTAGAGAACCCAAAAAAAATCATACTTTATTAATTTCATATTATCTATTTTTCAATATTATCAACTACTTTTATTTTTTACAATATTTTATTTTTCACCTGCCCCACTACCTTCATATTTTATTACTTTCTCTACTTCTCCCAAAACTCCGCGCATGGTGAAATGGAGCAAGTATTTAAACATGGAGGAAGTATATGAATAGTGTATAAAGTCAAAGTGTGTCATCTCATTTAGAATAGAGGGAGTATATATTGACCTTAATTTTATGATTGCTAATCTACCTTTGGTTTTAGATTACTCGGTTTTTGAAGCTTGCCATCACATGATTTAGATCATTAATATCTAGAAAGATTTATATAAACATTAAATAATTAATTCTTCTAGTGCATTTACAAGTCTATTAAGATTTTACAAGTTGAAAATTCTAATAAGATTTTACAAGTTGAACATTCTTCTAGTGCGTTTACAAGAAACGGTCAAAGAGGTTTGTATAAATAATGTCAATTTTAATAGCAAATAAACTTAAAATAAACGTTATTGGATCAATCACAAATAATGCCTATAGTAAGTGCAATGCTTGTAGGGCAAAATAGAGGGATTATCTAGGATAGCACGGCTTAGAGCTTGTTTGGTTTATCTTATTTTTACTTATTTGAACTTAATTGATTTGGTCTGATCTAATTAATCTAGTCTAGTTTGGTCTGATCTGATCTGAATGTCAGATTTGACCAAAGTTTGACCTTAAATATACGATAATCTATACGGAAAAAATATATCAAGTGGGGTCTTGTTAGATTCGTAATAATGTGTACTTTATTAATATGTTATTTTCATAATTTTTTTATTACGAAATTAAAGATATTTAACTATAAAAAACTGCACATAAACGATGATTTGATATGAATTTATTTTTTCTGATCTGAACTTATTTTTTTTGAAATAAGGTGAACTAAACAAGGTCTTATTCAATTCCTATTTTTACTTCTTTTTTTTTTTAAGCGTCTCATGTTAACTTTTAGCACTATTCACATCATTCACTTTGACCCATGTTTATGATATATTTAACTATAAAATAAATTATAGTCATGTGGGTACTTATTAAAATCGTCTCAATATATAGTTTTTGAATATTAACTTTATAATTTTATTTATACTTATTAATAATTAAAGATGTTATTGATCAAAATTTTACATTGATATAATTTAAGTGTCCAGTCAAATGGGCATACATAAAAACAGAGGGAACGAAGTATATTTTTATGCTATAACCATATTAAATCAAACCAGAATAAAGGCTTGTTTGTAAAGATGACAATAGTTCACACAAAACAAAAAATAAATGGTCAATCCAAAGAAAAATAATCAAAGCAGACCAAACCATAAGAAATCAAAATCATACTCCGTAATAATATACATGAAATAAGATGAAGGAAGCATACCTTTATAAGGTTACTAATGATGAGTATTACAAGTGTAACAAAGCAAAAATCTTCAATCTTTCTTTATAAGGTTACTAATGATGAGTATTACAAGTGTAACAAAGCAAAAATCTTCAATCAAGATTGAAGAATGAAGACAATCCTAATTTGGTGTGCTTTTGCTTTGTAATTAAATAAAATAAAAAATATAAATATATAAAGGTTCATTTTCTTGTAGTTGTAAATGCTTTGATTATCTACCATTAAGTTAAGAATCTATTTAATTTATAACCTACGCAAGATGCAATCATGCATAGAGTTTTGTCTGATAAACTACAAGTAAAGTCAATTATATTGAATTATTGCAATAATTAATCACTAAATAATAGAATTCACATTTATAATACCTTTACATTCCATAACAAATGAGCTCTTATGCATAACATTAATGAGACTTGCATGTTTCTATATTTATAATTTGTGTAATCTTGCATTGGGTTTCATTACACAAACGAACGCAAAAGAGATCACCATTAGAGATGTGGTACGTATTTGTTCCATATTTCTTTTTTTTTTTTTTTTTATTAATGTTAACTTGTTAAGTAAACGATAAATATCGTCTCATTTCCTTGCCAATTATTGCTGCGGCCAAGAAATAACGTATAATGTTTTATCATGCATCTTTAATTTTTGTTCATATTTGAATACAAACTAGAAATAAAACTGTCCAAAATTGATGTATTTAGAAGTTAGATAGATCGACGTTGTTTATTTCACCTTATTTTATTCCAATCTTATTTCTATTAAGTTTTCTTTTATATATTTTTTTTATTTTTTTTTGGAAATATTAATCGATAAGTATCTATAAGAACATTAATATTCCAGCTAAAAAAAAGAACATAAATATTGGAAAATGAAAGCCTATGTTGATGTTTCAATATTAATTTTGTTAAAAATATTATTAAAATTGTACATATTGGTAAATGGCTATTTATCAAATACTCAATATACGAAGTAAGGCCCTGTTCACTTCACCTTAAAAAAATAATATTAAGTAAAAATAATTTCAGTTGAGTAAAAATAATTTTTGTTCAGTAAAAATAAGTTCAGATCAGTAAAATTCAGTTTTCTTAAAGAAGAATTATAATAGAAATCGGTAAAAATAATTTCAGTTCAGAAAAAATCATTTCAGTTCAGTAAAATTAATTTAAGTTCAGTATAAATAATTTAAGTTCAGGATTATAATTTTGTTTCAGTAAAAATAATTTCAGTTCATCAAAAATAAAGTGAAGTGAACGAGACCTAACTTTCTTTTTTCATATTATATTGTAGATAATAAATATAACCGCATCAAATGAGAAATATATCCTCTAACCAACCATTTAAGACCAAAGTAGTAATCTATACATGAAGTATATGATATCAATAAATTAAATTACATATGCACCATCCAATCTATAATTTTCTAATATTCCATTTAAGGTTGATCAATAAAGATCACCTAAATTTTGCATTTTTATAAATATTCTTACAAGAAAATAGTACTCCATAATAATGAAGTTATGGGAGAACCTAAATTTTAAGAATATTATAATTTGATACACTCCCAGTCTCTTACCCGTAGTTATCATGTTGGTACCAAAGCTAAATAATTAAGGGGCCGGGGGATATGTAATCAATAATAATGGTTATATATGTAGTTTTTAAAATCGCACCTAAACCTAAATAGTAGCTACGGTTTCCATGTTCTTCTAGCTTCAAAGTGACAAGTCGCAAGCATCAGACTACTATAACAATTATGCAACCTAGGTAAGGCTAAATTACTTTTGTAATCAAATTCGTTCACCCATCACATTACATAATAACGATGATTGTTTCAATTCAATGTTCACGTACCTCGTTTTGAAGTACTCCCTCTACATTTTATTACTTGCTTTATTTCTTCTTGTGCAGAATTTTAAGATGAATAATAAAGAGTATTAAAAAATGATGGAAGTGGGGTTGGTTAAAGAATAAAAATTATCTAAAAAAAGCAAAAATAAGTATAAGTGGAGAGGAGAGAGAATATGAAAAATATTAAAATTGATGTGAGGCGACTATTAAAAGAGAGGAAAATAATAAAATAGTATTTAAAGTTTACAAAATAGAAAATCGAACAAGTAATAAATTAAAATATGGTTGTAAAAGAAAAATGAAGCAAGTAATAAAATAAGGAGTGACTAACAATGCAACCTAGCTTTAGTTTTAATTCCTAGTGCATGATCAATCGACTCATAAACCTGTCATTTGTGTAAATTCCTTTCGTACCGATTTGTTTGTCCCAATGTTTAAATGATCATTTTTTTTTATTATAACTTAAACCTAAAATTTGAAAGTGGGTGGGGGTATAGCTGTTTTTTTTAGTATTATGAGTCTATGAAAAGAAAATGGAGCAATATTTATAAGATTAAGTGACAGACTAAAATGAATCATGGGGCAAACAAATAGTGACGGGATGTAGTAGTTAAATTGACATTTGGCATACATAAAACCCCAAAATTAATATATGTGCCTATGTGAAAATAATGTTATAATCATTGTATACTATTTATATAATATAATGACATAATCGGTTTTCTAGTTAATGAGTAAATGGGAAGGGAATAGAAATAACTAGGGCTATTCACCAATTCAAGACCGAATCGAACCGAAGACTGAATTGAAATTTGAATTTCAAGAATCTAAAACTAGATAGATTAAGTTAGGATTGTACCTAGATCTATTTAGACCAACTTTAGAATATTTTTAAATATTTAAAATCTGTGTAATGTTATACATAGCCCTTAAGGATTCATATAAGCATTAAATACACTCTTAAAAATTGTATAAATTAGGAATTTATGACAAAACACGATCAAATCAGTGTAATAAGTGTATTTTTGTCATGATTTTCTAAATTTAAACAATTTTCTATAGTGTATTTAATGCTTATATGTAGCCCTAAGGGTTATGTATAGCACTTTCCTTAAAATATTTTACTAATAATGTGGAAAAATAATCGATTAAAATAGAGGCAATTTTTTATTGTCTTTTTTAAGAAAGTCTAATACAAAAATATGTCAGTCGGTCCAAGACTGGCTTTTAAAGGGTTTTGGACCGGCCATCCGTGAGACTAGAAAATTTTATTTCTTGACCTAGAGATCGGATTAGTTACTTTGGTCCAATCCGAACAGTCTATTTTATGGTCTAGATCGGCTACTTCGATCTGGTCCATACTATTTTTGAACATCCCCATAAATAATATGATTATTACAGTATTAAACATTAAAAAATTATGCTCTTTTTAAATTATTATTCCCACCTTTTTGTATTAAATTGTACACTTTAATGGCACAAAATTGAAGAAAAAGCTAAGGGCTTATTTGGCATTATTTTTTATTTTCAGTTTCCTGTGTATTTTTTAAAACCAAAAATAGGAAACAAGAAAAAGGTGTTTCCACTTTTCAGTTGTTAGTTTTCAAAATTATCATGATTTTAATACTTTTAAAAAACAAAAATCCAAAAAACAGAAAAACACAGTAATGTCAAACGAACCCTAAGTGAGTTGATTCAATTGTGTTGTTTATTGTTAAGTAACATGGATCAGATAATGCATGTAAAACAAGTGGGGTTTTCTAGATGAATTTTACAGTGTTAAAATTTCGTAGGTTTGTGTTTTACCATCCTAATAAATACTCCCTTCGTTTTTAAATACTTGCTCCATTTCTTTTTTTTTTTTTTTAACACAGAACAAAGCATGGATTACTTGGGCAAAGCCCTAAATATATTACATCCTAATGTCCACTGGTTTGAACAACCCAAAATACAAACCAAGGACCAAGTTCATCCAACTAAAATAACACAAACATATAAAATTGTTTTTAAACAACCAAAGATGACATAGAAACTAACTAAAGCTCCATCATGAGCTACATAATACCCTCCAAAGCACTGAGCTCGGCCTCATAAGTAGCAAGAACATTAGTTGGGACAACATAGTGTGGAATATGTCCCCTGTGCGTACGCATTGCAAGCTGGCTCAAATAATGGGCCACTGAGTTTCTCTCTCTAAAAATATGGCTTAGCAAGATAGTCATTTCCTGGTTTCTCAGACACCTGCTTATATCAATAATGATAGCTGCAAGCTCATGATGCATATTGTTAGGCTCTTTGTTAAGCATAGATCGGACAACTTCAGCATCAGTTTCAACCTCAAGGTATTTGACAGGGAAAGCTCTTGCAAAGTTTAATCCTTCCCTCAATGCATATAGTGTTGGGTTTCGATGAGCCCGACTCATCGCAGAAGAAAACCCGAGCCAAGATCACACTCACAATTAATATAATCACAAGACATAATTAACTTAAACAACAAGAATTAAGGAAAGATTAATTACCTAATATTCGAGTAATTATATGTGTTTAAAGATTAAATCCACCCGCAACTCGACCCCGACAAGGTCCAATGCTTAGAGGTTAGCTATGCCCGACCTAATACTCGAGTAATTATATGTGTTTAAAGGTTTTCTCAATAGAGATGCCTTTTCTAACACCTTACTCAAGTGATTTTTCCCATACCCCAACTTGGGTATTTATAGGGAAAGTCATGAGTTAAATCCTCTCTACCATCAATGTGGGAGAGTTGGTAAAATCAATATTCTTTCTTTATTTTTAAATCAACAATAAAATTAAATATCAAAAATCTAATAAATCAACAAGTGGCACATTTAGGAGAAGAGTTAGGTGAAGACCAAAAGGAGGGGAGGGGACCAAACTTGATCCCCAAGGAGCTCCATATGGCCGGCCACCTACACCCTTCAAGACCCAATAGGCGGCTGGCACGTGGCACCCCAAATTAGGCACCAATGGCAGTCGGTTGGGCTGCTGTCAAGGCCCAGCTAGCTGCTGCCTTAGCGCGGCTTGCGACTGCAACCTCGGCCCAGCTAGCTGCTGGCCTTGGCTGAGGCTGCTGCCTTGGGCCGGCTGCCGTGGCTAGCACCATGCTAGCTATGGTGTGCTAGCACGCACCATCCAGCCTAGGCTCGGCTTGGTGTGTTTGCTAGCCACCTCGGCTATACCAAATGCCCCTAGGCATCGGTTTGATCGGGGCATTCCGATCTTAGTGGTATTTTTGTAAATTATTGATTAATTAGTGATTTTACCGTCTCGTCCTTTATTATTTCGACCCGACTTTCGACGCTCGGATTTGACGCTCCAAGCTCGAGTTTTCGGCGTCTAAATATTAATTACTTGAGTGACTCATTAATTCCTTCCGAATTAATTCGTCGTGTCGGTTCGTTAGTTGCTCGGGTGTGACCCGAAGGGTTCAGTCAAGATTAAGCTGTAATATTAATTATTCATTAATATTACTGATCGGAAGCTGTTGGGTTTCGACGAGTCTAACTTACTGCGGAAGAAAATCCGTGCCAATACCACACTCACAATTAATATAATCACAAAGCATAATTAACTTAAACAATAAGAATTAAAGAAAGTTTAATACCTTTGACGTGTGCTTCGCTCTCAACAAGAGCTCTTACTTCGGAAAGCTTTTAGCTTTCCTCGCATGAAGACCTCCAACGGAAGTCCACCTACAACACGACTTCGATAAGGGCCAGTGCTTAGAGGTTAGCTAAGCCCGACCTAAACTCGAGTAATTATATGTGTTTACAGATTTTCTCAATGGAGATGCCTTTTCTAACACCTTACTCAAGTAAACAATCCCAAGGTATGCCTTGGCTATTTATAAGGAGTGCTTCCTCATGAATCTCACATAGAAAGAATGTTGAATTCAATCCTTAGTTAAATAAACCAAGGAATAACAAAGTAACAAGTGTCACATGGTTAGGTGAGGACCACTTCCTCACTTGCTCCCCAAGGCAACTCACATGCATTGTGATCTAATCATGTGGCACCCAACCTTGAGCCCCAAGTTGGGTTCGGTTGGGCCGCCACCTTTTGGCCCTCGTCCATGACCCGCCACCCGGGTCCGCGGCCCGGTGCCACATGGCATTGCCAACGTGGCACGCTGCCACGTGGCGTGTTGCCACCGATGGTTGCCAACATGGCACGCCGCCAACATGGTGGCTGCCATGTGTGCTGCCACATGGTGCTCCCACTTGGCGCACTTCTATTTGGCACGCTTCCCTAGCCTTCGCGTGGCTAGGGTTTTTACTTGTTACTTGAACCATTTTCCTGTCTCACCTATTCCTAAATTTTGGCTCGAGTTTTAAGATTCGGTTCCGACGCTCTAAGCTTGGAATCCGATGTCTTTGTTCACAATACTCGAGTTACTCATTAATTCCTTTCGGATTAATTCGTCGTGTCGGTCCATTTGTTGCTTGGGTGTGACCCGAAGGGTTCAGTCAAGATTAAGCTGTAATATTAATTATACATTAATATTATTGATCGGAAACGGCCTCCACCTAAGCGTTCCGATCACTTGACCTCACTGAATAATTAGCTTTCTAATAATTTCGAACCCTCTATCGGAATAATACATGTGTTCGAAGGACACCATTCCTATCAGAAGCGGCCTCCACCTAGGCATTCCGATCACTTGACCTCACTGAATAATTAGCTTTCTAATAATTCCAAACCCTCTATCGGAATAATACACTTGTTCAAAGGACACCATTCCTATCAATCTTCCACTTGTCCTTCCGGATAAGTACGCTTTTAGTGTATAGCCTTTTTCCAATGTCGCTTAATGTCTCTTCATGAACTATAAGGTAAGTTTTATTCGTCATCCTTATTACGTTCAGAAGTGTTTCTCGATCCCGAGTCCGACTGTCAATAAACAGATGATTTATAAAATCCATCCGTGCATGGCCATGCATTTTCACAGTCTCGCTCTTCGAGAGGCCTTGTAAACAACAAAGACATCTTCTCTATTTTTAGTAGGGGGACATTCCTAGTCTTGTAATGCAGCTTCACTTACTGAGAGGACCTAGCCGCCCGAGTGTTGCCGTTATAATCCCCTTTTACGGCAGACGTTTGACTAACATCAAAACGAACTAGTACTCAAACAAGAGAGCTCACAATACTCATGGTCGATGAAATAGGTTCCGATAGCCATAATGAGAAGTATACTTATGAAGATTTTTAAATCTCTTAAAGTATTCTTATAGGTCGATCCAGTATGGTTCTAAACCAATACATGTGCAAATGATTTATGACAATCATATCCTTGTAGCACAAGAAACTGTGCTATAAATCAAACTACACACTAATCTCAAGTGGTCATTAATTGTTCATCATTTAAATGACCTCGATTAAGGATAATTTTCGATTATAATATTCAATGGCCACTTAATAGGTGTTTCCTTATCAAGACTAGTCTTGATACCCTATTTTGAATATTATCATAATCGAATGGACTCATTATTTAATCCTAAACCATAATTAAATAGCAAACGGAGTGATAAAATTGCATGAAATTTAAATTACTCCAAAACTTGAATGGTTTTCCTTAGTGTCTTACATTTAAATGTTCAAAATTAACTAAAACACTAAACAGGGAAATCAAAGACAATCTCCAACGTGCCTGATTCCCATTGCCTCAACGTGCTTGTTGTCCTTCACTTGAGGCAAAGGTTTAGTAAGTGGATCGGCTACATTGTCATCCGTTCCAACTTTACAAATTCTGATTTCACCTTCTGATTTCCATTCTCGAATCATGTGAAATTGCCGCTTGACATGTTTGACCTTCTGATGTTCCCTGGGCACTCTGGCCTGAGAAATAGCTCCATTGTTGTCACAATAGAGGGTTATTGGACCCTTGATAGAGGGTACAACATCAATTTCACCAACGAACTTACGAATCCAAACAGCCTCCTTAGCCGCTTCAGCATCTGCCAAGTATTCGGGTTCAGTTGTAGAATCTGCAGTTGTGCTCTGCTTGGCACTCTTCCAACTAAACGCTTCTCCATTGAGACAGAACACATATCCAGATTGCGATTTGAAATCGTCTCTATCTGTCTGGAAGCTTGAGTCGGTATAACCTTCAACAACTAATTCTTCTAAGCCACCATACACTAGGAATTTATCCTTGTTCCTTTTCATGTACTTTAGGATATTCTTGGCCGCAGTCCAATGGTCCTCTCCTAGGTCTGATTGGTATTGGCTCGTAGCACTCAAGGCATACGATACATCTGGCCTAGTACATATCATGGTATACATGATCGATCCAATTAGCGAAGCATATGGAATCTGATTCATCCTTTCCCGCTCATCAGGTGTCTGTGGACACTGCTTCTTGCTTAGGGTTATTCCATGTGACATGGGTAGGTGACCTCTCTTGGCCTCCTGCATGCTGAATCGTGTCAGTACGTTATCAATATAAGTACTTTGGCTCAATCCAATCATCCTTTTCGATCTATCCCTATAGATCTTGATACCCAATATGTACTGAGCCTAACCCAAATCTTTCATTGAAAAACACTTTCTGAGCCAGGCCTTTACAGACTCTAACATCAGAATGCTGTTTCCAATGAGCAATATGTCATCGACATATAAGACTAGGAAGGCGATGTCACTCCCACTGACCTTCTTGTAAACACAAGATTCATCTGGATTTTTGATAAAACCAAACTTACTGATGGCTTCATCGAATCGCAGATTCCAACTCCTGCTAGCTTGCTTTAGCCCATGGATGGGCTTTTTAAGCTTACAAACTTTCCCAACATTGTTTTGGTCGACAAAACCTTCAGGCTGTGTCATGTACACAGTTTCTTCCAAAATCCCATTGAGGAAGGCGGTTTTGACGTCCATCTGCCATATTTCATAATTGTAATATGCAGCAATCCCTAGGAGGATCCGAACGGATTTAAGCGTTGCGACTGGAGAAAAGGTTCCATCGTAGTCAATACCATAAACTTGCCTGTAACCTTTGCTACCAATCTAGCTTTGTAAATGAATACATTTCCATCTTTGTCGGTTTTCAATTTGAAAAACCACTTACATCCGATAGGTGTGTAACCCTCGGGTAAGTCAACCAAGTCCCAGACTTGATTTTCAAACATGGAATCCATTTCAGATCTCATGGCCTCTTACCATTTAGAAGAGTCAGTGCTTGCCATCGCTTGCTTGTAGGTTGCCGGTTCATCTCCATCCATCACCAGGATGTCCTGATTCTCGGTTAATATAATACCAAGATATCTATCAGGTTGAGATCTCGGCCTCTGAGACCTATGCAGGGTAACGGACTAAGCATTTGTATTGTCGGTCTGACTTTGCACATTTTGACCATTTTAACCAGCGTCAACAGATGATGTTTGAGCACTTTGACTGTCAATCTGATTTTATTGCTCGTCCTCTTGAACTTCATCGAGTTCGATTTTACTCCCACTTGTCATTTTGGAAAGGTGCTCCTTCTCCAAAAAGACACCATCGCGAGCAACAAACCCTTTGTTCTCGGATTTATTGTAGAAGTAATACCCTTTGGTTTCTTTTGGGTAGCCCACAAAGTAAACCTTGTCAGATTTGGGATGAAGTTTGTTAGAAATCAATTTCTTGACATATGCTTCGCATCCCCATATCTTTAGAAAAGACAACCTAGGAGGTTTCTTCGTCCATAACTTGTATGGAGTCTTTTCTACAGCTTTAGATGGAGCACGGTTCAGTGTTAGTGCCGCGGTTAGAAGTGCGTGTCCCCAAAAAGAGATTGGAAGATCGCTAAGACCCATAGTCGATCGTACCATGTCTAACAAGGTTCAATTTCTCCTTTCGGATACTCCGTTCCATTATGGAGTTCCTGGAGGTGTCAATTCTGAAAGTATACCTTTTTCTTTCAGATGGTCATCGAATTCTTGGCTCAAGTATTCACCACCTCGATCCGATCGAAGGGCTTTAATTTTCTTGTCAAGATGATTTTCAACTTCACTCTGAAACTCATTGAAATTTTCAAACGATTCAGATTTATGCGACATAAGGTAGACATAGCCATATCTACTATAGTCGCATGTGAAGGTGATAAAATATCGATGTCCGTTCCTTATGGAAGAGCTCATTGGTCCACATACATCAGTGTGTATTAGACCCAACAAGTCTCCTGCCCTTTCTCCTAACTTGGAGAATGGTTGTTTAATCATCTTGCCTAATAAACATCTGATGAGCGTCGTTTATGGCGCTCAAAAGAATAAGATTTAGGTTCATTTTCTGTATTTTCTTTCATCATTTTCATATAATTCTCTTAGTTTTATTTGATTTTCCATTTTTATAATTAACTTTAGTTCTCGATTGGTTTTTACGAGTTTTTCATATTTTTAGTTGATAATTCATAATTTTAGTTTTAGTTTTACCTTGTTACGCTCTCTCTCTTTGTTTAATTTATGTTTTGTAGGTGAATAATCAAGTCAATTTACTCATTTTGGGACTGCCTTGTTCGCGGGCATCATCTCGAGTGCATGATGGGGATGCTCGGGAGCGCGGAGTTTGATCAAGAAAGCGAAGGAGCCAAAGCCTAGTGCATCGCACAGGGGGGCGCGCGCGCGGCACAGGGGTGCGTGCCCGCAGACCCAGCTGTGCGCGCATGGGGCTGGTCTGTGCGTGCGCACGGCCTATACGGCCCCCTTCGCTCGATTTTTCTTATTTATAGCTTTTGAATTTCTTTTTGAGGACGACTTAACTTTGTACTAGAGAGAGAATTTTTCCAGAAATAGTAGAGAGAGAAAGTAGAGAGAGAAGCTTAAGATTTACTTGTTTGTACTTGAATTTGATCTTAGATTTCAATTTGATCTTGAAATTCCTTCTTCAATTCAATGAATATTTGTAAGATTTCTTTCCCTTAATTTACTTTTAATGCAATTCCTTCTAGTTTCTTGGATTTTGATTGAGATTACATTCCTTCCTTTAGAATTTGTTGATTGATTGATTTTCTTTTGATTAAGCTTTAAATGAATATGAATTTGATTGAATTTGTTTTGTTTCTTAATTCTACCATGTTTAGTGAGTAGATTAGTTGCTAGGGAGAAGGGGAAGCATGCTTGATTGATGATTTTTGCTAGTTGATGATGCTAAATTGATTTGAATGGTGCAATTAAATTGGTTGACATAGTTGTGCATGTGATTAATTAGACTAGGAGTGTTCAACCTATAAGATTAATCTAGATTGCATTGCAAATTTCAATGACATGAACCCTTGATTTGAGAATTGCTTTAATTGATTGAATTTGATTGTGATTTTCCTAGTTAGCCATTAATAGTGAACCCTAGCTTGGCTTATAGGAGATAGCCCTTGATTTCCTTTGATTGCAACTATTGTTTGTCCTTTTCAATGTTTGAATTGATTGAGTGATCCTTCAGTTAGCATGATCATTGAGCTTGCATGTGGAACCTATATCCCTAGTGTTTAGTATATTGAATTTCTCGATTTATCTAGTTTTCTCGATACCTTAGTTACCAACCGCATCTTCCCGCAATCTTCGAAGTAGCTTGACCTAGGCTATAGCTTGCACCTACTCATTCCCTTGGGTTCGACCCTTGACTTACCATATACTCGTATTAGGTTGGTCGAGTGTTTATAAATTTTCTTTGGCTCTAGGAAAGGGTAGAGAACGACCTACATTTTCCTCATGTCAAAAATGGCGCCGTTGCCGGGGACTGATATTGGTGCTTTGTTATAGTTGTTGAGTCTATTTCACCATTAATTGTAAATACAAAAAGATTTTCTTTTAGGCTACATTTGTAGCCGTGCTACTAACCATTTCTTTTGAGATTTTATGCATAGAGCACGTGATCATTCACTAGTGCCATTTGATCCGGAAATTGAGAGAACTATTGCAAGGTTGAGGAGTGCTAGAAGATCTTTGAGCCCTAGCATTTCAAGTGAAGAGCCACAACAAGAAGAATAAGCAAGAATGGGAGAAAATCCGAGAGTGGCATTGAAAGAATTGGGGATTCCCGGTGCATATAGATTTGAGAGTGGGATTGCTCCACCTACAACACCGGCAAATGATTTTGAAATAAGACCGGCAATGATCACTTTGATAGAGAGGAGACAATTTAGTGGGGCCAAGCATGAAAGCCCACTAAACCATCTCAAGGAGTTCGAGAAATATTGCAATACTATCAAGGTGAACGGAATTTCCCAAGAATTCATCCGCCTCAAGCTCTTTCCCTTTTCTCTCATAGGGCCTGCTTTGGAATGGCTAGATAAGGAGGTTAAGCCAAATTCTCTAAGGACATGGGACGAGGTCACCAAGGAATTTCTATCCCGTTTCTATCCTCAAAAGAAAACGGCGGAGGCTAGAGCTTTGATTCAAGGTTTCAAGCAAAAGCTAAGTGAGAGCCTCTATGAAGCATGGGAGAGATACAAGGAGTATCAAAGAGAATGTCCTCATCACGGAATTCCATCCTATCAAATCATTCAAATCTTCTATGGAGGCCTTAGCCCTCAAGGAAAATCATGTTTAGATGGAGGAGCCGGAGGTCCTATCATGAACAAAACGGAAGAGGAAGTGATGGACATAATTGAGGATGTAGTGAGGTATTATAGAGATTGGCAAGATGGAGAAAGAGAGTCAACTAGCAAGAGTAGCTCTTTGGTATACTCAGTTGATCATCTAAATGCAATCAACAATCTATCCTCTCAAATGACAAACTTGGGGAAGGAGATGTCCGCTATCAAGGCAAAGTTGGAAAGTGCTACCTACCAAGCTTCAAGTCTTCCCTCCCAATCTAAGGGGAGAGGTACGTCTTCTAATTCTCAACCCCTTCCTTCTTCTAGTAACATGCCTAGTGGATGCTTGTTTTGTGATGATTGTGGGTCGTATGATCATGATGTTTCTAGTTGCCCTCATGCATGTATGGATGTTTGTGATGATCAAGATGGAAATGTGAATGAGCATGTGAACTATGTGTCAAATAATCATGATTCTAGGTTTGAGAATCAAAGAGGTCAATGGAATAGGAATTACAACAATCATGGCAATGTTGACAACTATAACCAAGGTGGTGGTTATAGGAACCAAGGGAACCAAGGTTCTCGAGGTAACTATAACAATCAAGGTTATAGTAGCCAAAATCAAAACCAAAATTATGGTAATCCAAACCAAGGTTATGGGAATCATAATCAAGGTAGTGGTAACCATAATCAAGGTTATGGTCAAAACACTAGTAGAAAATACTAAATGGCCAACGGTTCAAACCTCCTAATGGGAAGCGGTTCTGAACCGCATGCCCTTGGGGGGCTTGCCATTAGCCTTTTAAATGGCAAGCGGTTCAAAACCGCTTGCCATTTGTAGTGAAAGGGCAGCGGTTTTGGCGCCAAACCGCTGCCCATTATGGCTATAAAATATATATATATATATATATATATATTCTTCTTTTTTTTTTTGGTTTTTTCACTGAAATTGATACACAAACAAACTATATGTAAAAACAATAATATTTTTATTAATTAATTGTTGTAAGTATTACATTTTCATCAAAAAATAAAAAAAATTAATACAAGTTATAAAATTAATACAAGTAATAAAATTAAAGTAACAACTCTTGTTCCACCACCAGCACCACCACCGTCCACATGCACCACCACCACCACCACCACCATCACCATCCACGCGCACCACAACCACCACCACCATCCACGCGCACCACAACCACCACCAGACCACCAACCAGCACCACCACCATCCACTAGATCCCAGCCCACTTCGCCCACCACGACCCCCACCTAAACCCCCACCAACAGCACCAGATCGGCCTAAAACAAACCAATTCAACCACAAATCACCATAAAATTTTTTAAAAAAAAAACTTAAAAAAACAAAAAAAAAAAAGGAACATATCATGAATTCCACGAAAACCTCAAAATTGGCTTGAAAGTTGGGTTTTAAGGGTCAAATTCGACCATGAAAACTCTAAATCTAGAGTTTTTATGGTCGAATTTGACCTAAAAAACTCGAAAACTCCACAAAATTAAAATCGAAACCCACAAAATTAAAATTGAAACCCACAAAATCGAAATCGAAACCCACAAATCGAAATTAAAACCCACAAATCGAAATCGAAACCTAGAAATTGGAACCCACAAATCGAACCCACAAAAACCCACAAATCGAAATTTTCTCGAATTTTTTGAGGGTTTTGGTTCGAAATTTTACTCGAATTTGCCAGAAATTTTTGGGGGTTTTGGTCGAGGAGAGTAAGAGTGAGAAATAGAGAAATGGAGGGAGTGAGAAAGAGATCAAAGAGAGTGAGAAAGAGATCAAGGAGAATGAAATGGAGGGAGTGAGAAACTGAGAAATGGAGGGAGGAGTGAGAAAGAGATCGAGAGAGGAGAGTGAGAAACTGAGAAAAGAGGAGAGGAGAGAGAAAGGGTGAGGCGTGAGAGTGGGTTATAATATGGGTAGGGTTTTTTTCAAAAAAAAAGGCAAGCGGTTCACGGTACGAACCGCTTGCCATTTGGGGCATTTGCAAGCGGTTCACACAAAACCGCTTGCCATTTACAATTTTGCAAGCGGTTCACCCAAACCGCTTGCCATTTACAATTTTGGAAGCGGAATTCCATAACCGCTTGCCATTTGGGGCTTCCCATTTACTATTTTCTACTAGTGAAATCAAAATAGGGGTAATTGGAATAATCAAGGTAGAGGCAATTTTCAAAACAATGCTCAAAGAGGCCCTCTACCCGGATTTGCTCCAAAGGCCCAAAATGATAATTTCTATGTTCAATCCTCTTCTTCTTCACATAGAACAAATTTGGAAGAAATCATTGAAAATCAAACAAAGTTGTTGAACACTTACATGACCGTAAGTGATAAGAAATTTAATGAAATGATGACTCATAATAAGATGCTTGAAAATCAAATTTCTTAACTTGCTAATGCTTTGAAAGACCATGCTAGTCCTTCTTCTTTACCTTCCCAAGGCCTAGATCCTAAGAGACCGGTTAATGCTATTGTCACAAGGAGTGGTAAGATTCTTGAGGAGAGTTTGCCTAGGAAGAGTGAGACCAAAGAGGGCACAAAAGGGGTTTTGGTTGAAGATGAGAGAGATGGTGCATCTTTGAGTAAGGTTGAGATTGAGAAGCCTAGTGAGGTGAGAGTGGAGAAAGAGATTGTGAAACCCAAGCTTCCTTATCCACAAAAATTCATGAGACACAAGTTAGATGAACAATTTGGAAGATTCATTGACATGCTTAAACAACTTCACCTTTCTCTACCATTTACCGAAGTTGTCACCCAAATGCCCAACTACGCAAAATTCCTCAAAGACATTTTGAGTGGTAGGAGGACATGTGATGGTGTAGAGACGGTGAACTTGACCGAGAATTGTAGTGCTATCACAATGAACAAGATGTCACCTAAGCTAAAAGACCCCGGAAACTTTTCCATCCCTCGTGCCATTTATAAAATGCAAATTGAGAATGCCTTGTGTGACCTAGGAGCTAGTGTTAGCCTTATGCCATACTCGGTGTACCAAAGACTTGAGCTAGGGGAACTCTTACCTACTAACATCACTTTGCAATTGGCCGATAGGTCAATTAAGTTTCCTAAGGGTAAGGTAGAGGATGTTCCTTTGAGGGTTGGGAAATTTGTTATTCCGGTGGATTTTGTTGTGCTTGAGATGGATGAATATGCTAATATTCCCATCATTCTAGGGAGACCATTCCTTGCTACTTCGGGTGCTTTGATAGATGTGAAAAGTGCTAAAATTTCGCTCAAAGTAGGGGATGAAGTGATAGAATTTAATTTGAATGATAGCATGAAGTATCCAAGTTCTTCTTTAGAAAATTGTATGTTAATTGATTCTCTCGATCATGTTGTGTCTTCTATGCATGAGCAATTGCTCACTTCTAACGATGCTCTTGAGAATGTTTTGTTGAACAAGGAAAAGATAGGTACTCCAAATAAGGAGATGGGTTTGTATGAAGATTTGCTCAATGGAAGCTTTGAGGATGTTGAAGAGCAAATGTGTTTGAGAATTTCTAGCCAAGAAGCGTTGCAAGTGGCAACATCGAAGGAAGGTAAAGGTGCTCCAATGGTTGAGCTCAAACCTCTTCCATCACACCTTAGGTATGAATTTTCGGGACCTAACTCCACTTTTCCCGTGATTGTTAGCTCTTCTTTGAGTGAGCATCAAGCTCAAAATTTGTGTGGTGTTTTGAAAAAGCACAGAAGTGCTTTGGTTTATAACATTGATGACCTCAAAGGTATAAGCCCCGCTTTATGTACACATCACATAACTCTTGAGGAGGTTGCTTTACCTTCTATTGAGAGGCAATGAAAGCTACACCCCCAAATGGGAGAGATAGTGAAAAAGGAGATCACCAAACTTTTGGATGTGGGAATCATATTCCCCATTTCTAGTTCTAGGTGGGTTTCTCACGTTCACGTTGTCCCAAAAAAGGGAGGTATGACCGTCGTTGAGAATGAGAAAGGTGAGCTCATTCCGACGAGGACGGTCACGGGATGGAGGATGTGTATAGACTATAGACATCTAAACACATCAAAAAAGAAAGATCATTTCCCCCTTACTTTTATTGATCAAATGCTTGAAAGACTAACAAGGCACAAGGTCTATTAATTTCTTGATGGTTATTCGGGATTTTTCCAAGTCCCTACCACCCGGATGACCAAGAGAAAACAACCTTCACTTGTCCATATGGTACATTTGCTTATAGGAGAATGCCATTTGGCCTTTGTAATGCTCCCGCGACATTTCAAAGATGCATGATGAGTATATTTGGAGATATGTTGGAAGAGGAGATGGAGGTTTTTATGGACGACTTCTCCGTAGGAAGTGTTTCATTTGAGGCATGCCTTGAAAACCTTGAAAAATGTCTTGCAAGGTGTGAGAAGGTGAACTTGGTCTTGAATTGGGAGAAATGTCACTTCATGGTGGAGGAAGGCATAGTCCTTGGCCACAAGATCTCTCATAAGGGGATAGAGGTGGATAAAGCTAAAATTGAAGTCATTGAAAAGCTTCCACCTTCGGTGAACGTAAAGCGAGTGAGATCTTTCTTAGGGCATGCCGGGTTTTATAGAAGATTCATCAAAGATGCCAAGTTTGTGTTTGATGATAAGTGTTTGGAGGCATTCAATAAGTTGAAGAAAGCTCTAATCTCTACTCCTATTGTTCAAGCTCCAAGATGGGATTTACCATTTGAGTTGATGTGTGATGCAAGTGATTCGGCAATAGGAGGTGTCTTGGGTCAAAGAGTGGACAAGAAACTTCATGTGATCTACTATATGTCCAAGACTCTAAATGGAGCTCAACGGAATTACACTACAACGGAGAAGGAATTCTTGGCTATAGTTCATGCTTTTGAGAAGTTCCGTTGTTATCTATTGGGTTCCAAAACCATTGTCTTCACGGATCATGCGGCTCTCAAGTATCTTTTTGCCAAGAAAGAGTCCAAGCCAAGGTTGATTCGGTGGGTTCTTGACCTCCAAACCTTGAACATTGAGATTAGGGATAAAAGAGGAGCGGAAAATGTTGTGGCGGATCATCTTTCTCGTTTAGAAGATTCTCAAACTCATGATGATGGTTCTCCAATTGAGGATAGGATGCTTGATGATTTCTTGTATGCTATTGAAGCAAAGGAGCTCCCATGGTTTGCCGATTTAGTGAACTTTCTTGCATGTGGGGAGTTTCCTCCTTCTTTTTCTAAGAATCAAAGAAAGAAGCTCAAGAGAGAGGCAAGGCATTATGTGTGGGATGATCCCATCTTATACAAGCGTGGGGTCGATGGCTTACTTAGACGTTGTGTGCCAAACGAAGAAGTACCCAGTGTTTTTAAAATGTGCCATTCGGATCCAAGAGGGGGCCATATGGGTCTCTAAGACCGCCACTAAGGTCCTTCAATGCGGATTATGGTGGCCACATCTCTTTAAGGACTCATGGGACTTTGTCAAGACATGTGACCGATGTCAAAGAGTTGGGAACATCTCCAAGAGAAATGAAATGCCTCAACAACCCATACTTGAGTTGGAAGTGTTTGATGTGTGGGGTATTGATTTTATGGGACCATTCCCATCATCTTTCGGAAATCAATATATTCTTGTGGCGGTCGATTACGTGTCTAAGTGGGTTGAGGCCATTGCCTCCCCAATTAATGACCACAAGGTGGTTATGAAGATGTTTAAGAAGATAATCTTTCCAAGATTTGGGGTACCAAAGACGGTGATAAGCGACAACGGTTCTCATTTTATTCACCATGCCTTTCAAAAAATGTTGAGAAAGCATGGGGTCCATCAAAGATTCAGCCTCCCACATCATCCCCAATCGAGCGGGCAAGTGGAAGTCTTTAACCGTCAAATCAAACTTATCCTTGAAAAGACGGTTGCGAGAAATCGAAAGGATTGGTCGGATAAGTTGGATGATGCTCTTTGGGCCTATCGAACGGCTTTTAAGACCCCCATAGGTACCACTCCATACCGCCTAGTCTACGGCAAGTCATGCCATCTCCCGGTTGAAATTGAACACCGTGCTTTGTGGGCAATCAAGAAGATAAATTTTGACTTGGCAAGTGCGGGGGAGAAAAGGTGGTTAGATCTTCATGAGCTAGAGGAGCTTCGGTTTGATGCTTATGATTGTGCTAGTGTGTATAAAGCTCATTCCAAGGAAACACATGACAAGCTTATTGAGAAGAAAGATTTTTGTGTTGGCGATAAGGTTCTTCTCTACAATTCAAAAATGAAGTTGTTTCCCGGAAAGCTCATGTCAAGATGGAGCGGTCCCTATTTGGTCAAGAATGTTTTTCCAAGTGGTGTTGTAGAGGTCTCAATGATGGATTCTTCTTCTCCATTTAAGGTCAATGGCCATCGTCTCAAGAAGTATTTCGACGGTGCTTTTGTTGGCCTTGTTCACTCTTTGCTTTTCCAACAACCACCTTAATTGGTGGAGGACGTCGAGCTATGACGCTAAACAAGCGCTACCCGGGAGGCAACCCGGTTTTCTAACCTTTTTCTTTTGATTTTACATTTTTCTATATTTCTTTTATCCTTGAGATTTTTCTTATTTCTCTTTATTTTTTTTTGTTTTCTTGATTTTAGGTACCATGAGATTGGTTCGGAGAAAATTTCCAACAATTTTGGTGTTATTTCAAGCTTTCTCGAGGTTTGGATAAGTTTAGGTGGAAAGCTTGTTGGGGTCATATGCTCTCATGTTTGCATTTTTATTGATTTTCTACTCTTTTTCGAATGCACTTTTAAATATCTCATTATGCAAACACGAGAGTATATTCATGGCCGAAATATTCTTGCTTGGTGCACGCGCACCATAGGTTGCGCGCGTGCACCAAAGGGGTCAGAAAATTTTCACTAACTTTGACAAAATTTGACGGTTTTTGAACCATCCCCGTAGCCCCTTGGTGCGCACGCACCCCACCTCTGCGCGCGCGCACCACAAGGGTCAGCATTTTGGCCTGTTTTTTGAGCAACCCCAGCCCCTACCTAGTGCGCACGCACCAGGTAGGCAGCAATTTTGCACTGTTTTTGACCCCCCTGTTGTCGCCAGGTGCGCACGCACCGTCGCCTACGCGCACACACCGTCGCCTGGCGCCAGTGCGTTCAGCACCCCCTCCTTATTACCCCAACACGCACCAACCTTATTTCTCCATTCTCTCTCCCCGGTTTCCCCTTACTCCCTCATTCATTCTACTATCTTCAACCCTTCCAAACCTTTGCAAATTCACACAATTACTCATCTTTCATAATCATTACTTCACAAATTACATCAAAGCATAATCAAATCCCTTTCAAAACAAAAAATTCCAGAAATTCGAACTTGAAATTCGAAAATTGGGGTTAATTTCGAAATTTTTATGTTTTGATTTAGTGCTTGAATCTTGTCTTTGGGTGTTCTGTTTGTTCTTAAATCTTCATTTTTGGCAATTTGCAAGTAATTCAAGGCTTCATTGAGGTATAATTTCTTATTTTCTAGTCATCTTCTTCCTCATTGTTCAAGCTTGAAACCTTGTTTTTGCTTTCATGGTAGAACTCCATTGTTGGTCATTTTCTCTCTCATGGGTATTCTTTATGATGGTTTTATTACTTTGATAATTCAATGTTTGAGTTATTTTGCTCAATTTGATTCATGATTTGGTCTCTTATGTTCATTTTTGCCTTTAATCCATGCTTACTTGCTTCAAATTCATGATTTTATATTAATGGCATTTTGTTCATATATAGCCATCTCATGATTTGGTCTCTTACTTTTTTCTATTCTGAGATAATTGCTTTTGTGCTTGATTCTTGAGCAATTACTTATGCTTATTATTGAAATATGACAAATGTAAGATTTTCTTATGAGTTGTTTTCCATCTTATAGATGGCTCCAATCCGTCACAAGAAGCGGGCAAGATCAAGTTCAAGCAAACCTAGGCATGTTGTTCCACCTCCACCCGAGGTAAAATCAATTGTACGATTTGCATGTTTGGAGGGGGGAAATCGAGCCCTATGTGAACTACCCGTATCTCCCGGTCCAGCAAGGACCTATTCCTCAGTGGGAACCTTTTGATCCTGCCATTGGTCCTCGGCCTTGCTACCCTTATTGAGAGGGCCCTCATGTTCACCCTAGTTCTATCATAGGCACCACCCCGGCCACTTACGACTATCGGCGGCCCGGTGGTTGTGATTATGCATATGATCCGGCTAATCCTTCGCCCTTTCCGGACCCTGAGACTTTTGGGCAGTGGGGTAGGTCGGGTGAGCCGGTCTTAGATGATTGGTCTCATTATTTTGAGGATGATAGAGCTAGGAGGGATGGTAGGTTAAGGGGTAAGGCTCCCATGAACGTGAGCGAGATGGCTAGCTCTAGTCATGTGATGGAGACCGGTGAGGGGAGTTCTCATTCTACCCCTTACCATAGTGCGGAATGATACTACCATGGCTAACCCCCCCTTCTTATGTGCTTTATATGATGTTTCTCGGTTGCCTATATGTCTTTAGGTTTAGAGTTAGGGGGGTAGTCCAGTTTAAGCTTGGGGGTGCTTTCTGCATTTGTTTATGTGCTTCACCATATTCCCCCCTGCTTTTGTAGTTCATTCCTGGTTTCCTATGCTTCTGGTATTGATCTCTGTGTTGTTTGGTTTTATGATGATGCTGTTGTATTTCTGCTGATTTCTCTGCCCGGTTATTGGTTTGTTGCTTGTTTCGCTGATCGTTGTCCGTAGAGTTTCTATGTGTCTTTATTATGATGATTCCTGATGATGACTGTCTGATTTCTTGTCTCCTGATACTATTTTAATCTGATGATTCTGACCCTTACTGCTACTATTACTTGCTTTTTCTTTTTTTTCCTATATTTAGTTTTCTATTTTCTTCTTTTCTTTTGTATTGAAGTTACTAACAATTTTCTTTGTATATAGTTTTTTTTTTTATTATTTCTCACCTTGCTCTATTGCTTATGCTTTGGATTTCGACGATTCATAAAGGTGCTTTTTCGCCTTGTTTAATGTGCAATAGCTTTGGCGCCCGGTGAGATCTTTCTATTTCATTTCTTTTTCTTTTCTTGGTTGCTTAGTCTAGGATTAGTTCTAGGAGAAGTTGAATGGTTCGAGGTTGTTTGCTTTTTAACACCCTAGTGTGTTTGGGAACATTGGCGTTGTGGCCGAATGTTCACTTGTTTGTTGATTGGGATTTATATGTGTTAGCATTACTTCCTTATTGCATTCTACTTCTACTTTACTTTTCTATTTTTCATTTCATTTTCCTTTTCTTCTTTTTCTTTCTCTTTTTCTTTTGTTTTCTTCTTCCTTCATGTTTTCCTTTTCTCTTTTTCTTATTCTTTTCTTTTCTTTTTATTCTCTTTATTTTGTTTTTAGTCCCTTTCTTTTCTTGTAAAAAATTTATTATAAATAAAAATAAAAAAAAATAAAAAAAAAGAAGAAAAAAAAAACCAAAAAAAAAAATATAAAAAAAAATGAAACAAAACTTGTTTTTGTGAGTATGAATAAAATGTTTTTAGGCATTGCTTTTATTTCTTCGTCTTTTAGCTTTTACTTTGGACTTAGTACTACTTGAACTTGCACATTGGCTATTTTTCTTCCTAAATACAATGGTTTGCACGGTTTGAGAGAATCTTTGGTTGACTCTAAGATAAGGTATGCTAAGGTAGCGGTTTAGACCTTTTGGGGCCTTGAAGCCGGATTCTTTTGGTTTGTGGTAAGACGGAGTTGCTCCCTTTGGTGGATTTGACACCTTTAGTAAGTTTTTGCTACAACCGTGTGAGGATTTCTCTTTTTCAAGCCTTCATCACTTTTGATTGTGCGGCGTGGATCCTCCACCTTTGCATCCCTTATCTTGAATCTTGACTCATAATTCTCAAACATGAGACCGAACCAACTAGGAAGGACAAAGGCCATTTTTCGGGGTGGTAATTTTTCATTTCTAGGATTTTCTTCTTTCTTTTTAGTTCATTGGGTTTATATTTTCCATCTTGCTAACCATTTGAGCCATTCCCCTTCTTTTCAAGCCACATCTTTAGAACTTTGAACCTTTTGTTTCTTTTTGTTCCATTATTGGTTTTTGTGAAGCAAATGGTCATGCTTTTGGAGTTTGTGATCTATAAAGTTGGAAATTGGTTTTATTTGAAAGCAAGCTCGTCTTTTGTATATATTGTGAATAATGGCAAATGAATAAAATAGAAAAAGCCGTCCAAAGTTAGAAAAGGCAAGGACATAATAAATGCAAAATAGAAAAAGCCGTCTAAAGTTATAAGAGGCGAGGACAATTGCTTTGATAAAATGAAAATTGCATAAATAAAAGAGAGAAAATGAAAAAAATTCAAAAAATAGTTTGATGTGATTCTTTTCCCTTTTCTCGCATTGAGGACAATGCTTCCTTTTAGCTTGGGGGAGAAGCGTTTACGCTTTTTGTATATATGCTTGTGGATATAGCTCTGAATAAGCTTGGGGGTATTAGTTTGTTTTTGTTTGGTGACTTCTTGGTTTTGGTGTCGAGGTGTGGCCAACCTTTGCTTCATAATCTAGGTGTACCACCAAATTCTAAATTTTAAGCCTACCCCTAACCTTTTGCCCTTACGTTACAACCTTTGGGAAAGTCCTTTCGACCTAGTGGTTGAGTCATACACCGAGGGAGGGAATTATGAGTTAAAGCCTAAAGAAAAAGGATGCAAGGTTGAGATGTCGAGAACCCTCAAATTCTATTCTTTTTCGGTTCCTTCGTGGAACCATAGAGACGCTTACTAAGGGAAGATTTGAAGCCATTAGGGAGAACGCGGTTAGATTGGTTGGGATGAAAGTGGATTGCGCCTCATTAGTTCTCTACGCTTAGCATACCCTATGTTTCAATCAACCCTCGATATCTTAGAGTGTGCTTACCATTTTTGTTTTAGAAAGCTTAATATCCTTCGTGCCTTGATCATGTGCAAAAGGCCTTTGTATAAGCATTTCTTTTCTTTTCAAGGTTTTAAACTTTTTCTTTTCTTTTCTTTTTACTTTGCCTCCTTTTTAATAAAAAGTGTTATAGGTTAACCTCTTTGGAAACCTTTACGAGAGCACCACTCGTCCTCTAGAGCGATCTAGGGGTTTAAATGGCTTGTCTTTAGTTGCTAAAATTGATCGTGATTCCTACGAAAGTGAGTTAGTGTATATTCTCATCTTCTCTAATTTTCTTGTTTCTTGCTTTGCTTTAGTAGTGTCATCATTTTCCCTTGGGTTTGATTTTGTTTTGCTCGAGGACGAGCAAAAGTTTAGCTTGGGGGAATTTGATGAGCGTCGTTTATGGCGCTCAAAAGAATAAGATTTAGGTTCATTTTCTTTATTTTCTTTCATCATTTTCATATAATTCTCTTAGTTTTATTTGATTTTCCATTTTTATAATTCACTTTAGTTCTCGATTGGTTTTTATGAGTTTTTCATATTTTTAGTTGATAATTCATAATTTTAGTTTTAGTTTTACCTTGTTACGCTCTCTCTCTTTGTTTTATTTGTGTTTTGTAGGTGAATAATCAAGTCAATTTGCTCATTTTGGGACTGCCTTGTTCGCGGGCATCATCTCGAGTGCACTGATGATGGGGATGCTCGGGAGCGCGGAGTTTGATCAAGCAAGCGAAGGAGCCAAAGCCTAGTGCATCGCACAGGGGTGCGCGCGCGCGGCACAAGGGTGCGTGCCCGCAGACCCAGCTGTGTGCGCGCGCGGCTGGTCTGTGCGTGCGCACGGCCTGTGCGGCCCCCTTCGCTCGATTTTTCTTATTTATAGCTTTTGACTTTCCTTTTGAGGACGACTTAACTTTGTACTAGAGAGATAATTTTTCCAGAAATAGTAGAGAGAGAAAGTAGAGAGAGAAGCTTAAGATTTACTTGTTTGTACTTGAATTTGATCTTAGATTTCAATTTGATCTTGAAATTCCTTCTTCAATATAATGAATATTTGTAAGATTTCTTTCCCTTGATTTACTTTTAATGCAATTCCTTCTAGTTTCTTGGATTTTGATTGAGATAACATTCCTTCCTTTAGAATTTGTTGATTGATTGATTTTCTTTTGATTAAGCTTTAAATGAATACGAATTTGATTGAATTTGTTTTGTTTCTTAATTCCACCATGTTTAGTGAGTAGATTAGTTGCTAGGGAGAAGGGGAAGCATGCTTGATTGATGATTTTTGCTAGTTGATGATGCTAAATTGATTTGAATGGTGCAATTAAATTGGTTGACATAGTTGTGCATGTGATTAATTAGACTAGGAGTGTTCAACCTATAAGATTAATCTAGATTGCATTGCGAATTTCAATGACATGAACCCTTGATTTGAGAATTTCTTTAATTGATTGAATTTGATTGTGATTTTCCTAATTAGCCATTAATAGTGAACCCTAGCTTGGCTTATAGGAGATAGCCCTTGAATTCCTTTGATTGCAACTATTGTTTGTCCTTTGCAATGTTTGAATTGATTGAGTAATCCTTCAATTAGCATGATCATTGAGCTTGCATGTGGAACCTATATCCCCAGTGTTTAGTATATTGAATTTCTCGATTTATCTAGTTTTCTCGATACCTTAGTTACCAACCGCATCTTCCCGCAATCTTCGAAGTAGCTTGACTTAGGCTATAGCTTGCACCTACTCATTCCCTTGGGTTCGACCCTTGACTTACCATATACTCGTATTAGGTTGGTCGAGTGTTTATAAATTTTCTTTGGGTCTAGGAAAGGGTAGAGAACGACCTACATTTTCCTCGTGTCAACATCCTTCGCAATTCTCAAACAATTGCAAATCAAATGAATCAAGAACACCTTCCTGTACAAGTTTCTTGATGCGTTTGATGTTAATGTGGCCAAGACGACAATGCCACAAGTACGTTTGATTTGACTACATGGTTTCAGCCCTTTTGGCGGTATTATTCACATTATAAACTTGTTTGTCTAAAGAAAGCACATAAAGACCATTTTTAGAATGTGCAATACCACATAAAACATTATCGAGATAAAACAAACATTCATTGTCATTTACTCGAAATTCAAAACCGTTGGCGTCCAACGCCAAAATCGAAAGAATGTTTTTGGTAATGTTAGGAACATAAAAACAATTTTCAAGTTCCAAAACAAGCCCAGAGGGCAAACACAAACTGAAAGTTCCTACGGATACGGCTGCAATTCTAGCTCCATTGCCGACCCGGAGTTCAACCTCTCCCTTCGCTAGCTTCCTAATGTTCCTTAGTCCCTGAGAATTGGAACAAAGGTGTGAGCCACATCCGGTATCTAATACCCATGATGTTGAGCTAGTGAAGTTTAAGTCTATAACGAATATACCTGATCCAAAAGCAACGGTTCCGTTCTTCTTATCTTCCTTGAATTTAAGGCAATCTCTCTTCCAATGCCCCTTCTTCTTGCAATAGAAGCATTCGGAATCAAATTTAGAAGATGCTACCTTCTTCTCCTTGTTATCCTTGGTAGGTTTAGACTTAGGCGGAAAGGTCTTTTTCTTACCCTTCCCCTTAAAGCCTTTCTTCTTCTTGCCTGAGAATTTGAACGGCTTTCCCTTTTTTTATCATGAGCATATCATGCTTCCCTTCATCCTTGAGCGTTTGCTCGGCTTGCTTCAACATACCATGAAGCTCGGTGAGTGTTTTCTCCATGCTGTGCATATTATAGTTCATCTTGAACTGATCATAGCCTTTGTGCAGTGAGTAGGGAATGATGTCAATTGCCATCTCGGTTGAATACCCCGCATCAAGCCTTCCCATGTTCTCAATCCTATCATTTTGAGTACATGTGGGCTGACTGGCTCTCCTTTCTTGAGCTTGCTCTCAAGGATCTGCCTGTGGGTTTCAAACCTTTCAGTTTGGACCTGCTCTTGGAACATGTTCTACAGCTCAGAAATGATCTCAAAAGTTGTCTCCTTTTCAAAGAAAGTCTTTTGAAGCTCGGGAGACATTGTGGCCAACAGGATGCATTTGACATCCCGATTGGGACTTTGCCATCGGTTTAGGGCAGCTTGAGTCACCTCCTCATTAGGAGTCTCGGGCCTTTCCTCATCAAGGACATATTCCTTTTGCTCTAGCATGAGAACTATACGCAAGTTCCTTTGCCAATTAAGAAAATTTGGCCCACTCAACTGCTCCTTGTCAAGAATTGAGCGCAACGAGAATTGGTTGTTTGAGTTATTTGAAGACATGATTCTACAACTGAAAGAATTTGAAATCATAATAGTTAAATAAGATTGAAATCATGCATTGTAATAAAACTTTTTTAAACGTCTTATTCACACATTAAAATTATCCCCATTTGGTGAGAAAAAGTCGATTCCAAGATCCAAAGAAACAAAGAGTGGTTAAGCATGTTTTGGCTTATATTAACACTCAATCTTCTAAGGTAAGCAACTCTTTGCTAATGTCTCTAAGCCACTCTTGGTTGGATAAATTATCGCATCTAATGCTCTCTCAACAACTTATCCACTTTTCCACGACATGTTAGGACTCCATCACTCATATCGTTGAGGATAACCAAAACCAACTTGCATACCCGGTATGCCTTACGTATCCTAGGGAGTAATAGTGATGCCTCGCTTTGGCGTAGCCCATCACTACTCTCAATAGGTCGATATGTGTTGTTTTGGAGTGGCAATTTTACTCAATATTTTAGGGACCTAGGGTTTCTATGTTAGTTGATTTAAGTGAACTTAATTAATCATCGCAACATTCGAAATCCTAAACATGCATCTAATATATAAATCACATATATATAATCATATATATATATATATATATATATATATATATATATATATATATATATATATATATATATATATATATATATATATATATATATATATATATATATCAAAAAATAAATAAAGATGCATTTGGCAACTAGCATGACCCCTTGAGTCTTCAAGTTTTCAAGGGTCGGCTTTTGCAACTTCATGGCTTCGTCTTCCAAGAACCTCCGTCTTCAAGACATGACCATAATTATGCAAATACTAGTATCTACGATTAGGACTAATCTAAATATTAAGGTACAAAAATACTCAACGGTTCGCAGACTGTATTTAGATTTACAAAAATACATCACGGATCGCAGTCCGTATTTTCTATCCTAATTGGGCCCCACTAGTTGCCATTTTTTTATAAAACCTGCGTGAGAATATACATTCCATTCATCCATTCACTATTTGTGAATTGCCAATGCATTTTACAACGATAAACAAGTAATAATGCACAAACACGCGAAAACTAGTAACTAATTTAGGTTGTTAATCCAATTAACATGCCTAATTAAAACTAGTCAAAATTGTTTAACCGATTATGTAATTTAGCGCAATTAAAATTTGAAGCTCCCACTAAATTCCACATCCATCTTAATTAATCCAATTAATTAAAGCGGTAAACCCAAAATTTTGCCAATGCCGCTCAAAACCAAGGCCTATCCTCAAAATTTAATTAAAACCAAAATAATTAATTAAAATAATTAAAACGGCAAAAGAATACAAAATTGCGTAGTCCAAAATATCTGAGTGCCTAGCACCAAGACTTGGAGTGCTCACTACTCGCACAACCGATTGATGCTCAATGAACGTGGGAGTGACTTGCGATGTCGCTTACGCGTTACACCGACCACATCAGCGAATTTTCACACACCAAATCGTGACCCATGATGGCCATGTCGCGCGAGCTCATTGCACCATATTGCTTCGCAAGCAATGTCTACACACATTAACCCCTATCAAGCACCAACATGCATACATACATATATAGCATGCCCCGCACCACAAGGCTTGAGCTCGTGCAAGCAAGCCATGGGCAGCCTAGCCACCCACAGCAGCATGCATAGCTGGCTCTACTGCCGCGCCACGCTGCTGCTGCTTGCTGGCTTGGCGCGCCACGCTGCTAGCCATGAGCAACAGCCACGCACAGGCTGCACCACCTCGAGGCAACCCCTTGGCAGCCACATGCGGGCTGCTATGCAGCCCGGCTCGCCAAGGGATGCTTTGCCCTCGATTTCCGTACAATATCCTTGGATTTTATCCCAAATTTTACGTGACTAAATAATTAAATCCAAATTAATTTTAGAATTAATAAAATGAGCCAAAAATGAAAAAATTATTACAAGTACAACTTAAATAAAATTCATCAAGGTGCACATAACCAAAATTATTTCCAAGAACCATTCTTTAACAAAATTGGTTTAACTTGGTGCAACAAAATGAACAAGGGTAATAACTCACTATTAATTTAATTAATTTAAATTAATCATGAGATTTTGACAAAATAAAGGGGAGTTGGAATTATGAACACAAATATTCAAATAAAGATTCCAACTTTAACTAGTGAATCCTTGAAAAATTATATCTTCCAATATGAAGATAAATGAAATTTCTATCACAAGATCCAAACTTTATGATTCCAATCAACTTAATATATGATTAAATCAAAAGTTCAACCAAAAATTCATGGAATTTAATAACTCAAAGTTTCAATCACTTAAAACAATTAAAGATTGAATCTTTAGTACTTAGAAGCCTCAAAGAACAAATTTTTCACACTTAATGCAATAGATTTGCAATTATGTGAAAATATAAACCAATCTTTCAAGCACCAATTACTACCAAGTAACCATGCTTAAAGAGGTTTAAAATGCAGAAACATTAAGGAAAGAACCAAATACCTAACCACCATAAATATGCCATAAGATTCAAGGTTAGAAAGACTTAAAATTTTTCGTCAAAATAAAAAATCCCTCAAAAAAGGCATTTCTGGTCAGATTTTGGCCAAAAACACAGTCCTAATAGGGTAAAACCATTTCCAGAACACCTTTTCCACCCAAAATTCACTATTTTTGGGTGAAAATCTGGGTTCGGGGCTATAATCAGCTCGAATACGGGCTTAAAAATAAAAAACCGAGCTACTAATCTAATTAGAAACATAAAACCTAAAAAATAAAGCCATAAAAACACCTTGAAAATTATGATTATATAAATAAATGAGCAAGGCTCCGATAACGTTGTTGGGTTTCGATGAGTCCGACTCATCGCGGAAGAAAACCCAAGCCAAGATCACACTCACAATTAATATAATCACAAGACATAATTAACTTAAACAACAAGAATTAAGGAAAGATTAATTACCTTTGACGCGTGCTTCGCTCGTAACCCGAGCTCTTACTTGGGAAAGCTTTAAGTCTCGCTTGCGCGAAGACCTCCTACGAAAATCCACCGGCAACTCGACCCCGATAAGGTCTAATGCTTAGAGGTTAGCTAAGCCCGACCTAATACTCGAGTAATTATATGTGTTTAAAGGTTTTTTCAATGGAGATGTCTTTTCTAACACCTTACTCAAGTGATTTTCCCCATACCCCAACTTGGGTATTTATAGGGAAAGTCATGAGTGAAATCCTCTCTCCCATCAATGTGGGTGAGTTGGTAAAATCAATATTCTGTCTTTATTTTTAAATCAAAAATAAAATTAAATATCAAACAACTAATAAATCAACAAGTGACACATTTAGGAGAAGAGTTAGGTGAAGACCACAAGGAGGGGAGGGGACCAAACTTGATCCCCAAGCAGCTCCATATGGCCGGCCACCTACACCCTTCAAGCCCTAATAGGCGGCTGCCACGTGGCACCCCAAATTGGGCACCAATGGCAGCAGGTTGGGCTGATGCCAAGGCCCAGCTAGTTGTTGCCTTAGTGCGGCTTGCGGCTGCAGCCTCGGCCCAGCTAGCTGCTGGCCTTGGCTACGGCTGCTGCCTTGGGTCGGCTGTCATGGCTAGCACCATGCTAGCCATGGTGCGCTAGCACGCACCAGCCAGCCTAGGCTCGGCTTGGGCACCTCGGCTATACCAAATGCCCCTAGGCATCGGTTTGCTCGGGGCATTCCGATCCTAGGGGTATTTCGGTAAAATTGTTGATTAATTTGTGATTTTACCGTCTTGTCATTTATTATTTCGACTCGACTTCCGAGGCTCGGATTCGACGCTCCAAGCTCGAATTTCCGACGTCTAAATATTAATTACTCGAGTGACTCATTAATTCCTTCCGAATTAATTCGTCGTGTCGGTTCGTTAGTTGCTTGGGTGTGACCCGAAGGGTTCTGTCAAGATTAAGCTGTAATATTAATTATTCATTAATATTACTGATAAAAAGCGGCCTCCACCTAGGCATTCCGATCACTTGACCTCGGAATAATTAGCTTTATAATAATTCCGATCCCTCTATCGGAATAATACACTTGTTCGAAGGACACTATTCTTATCATATAGCTCTTCTTGTAGAGGAGTTTTTGCATTGTACTTACTGGAGTATCCAAAATACCACTCTCTTGAACACACCACCACCTCTTGCACCCTCCTCTTCACTTTTCCAGGCTCCATCAATATTCAATTTGATAAAGCCAGCTCTTGGTGGCCTCCATGGAATTGATCTATCAACAAGGGGACCCTTGGCACAGTATAATTTTTCTTTGGCCTTTCCTTTTGATCCACCCTGTAAAACAAAAGTGTTGATTTGATAATCAATTATAAATCTGTTAATCACATAATTACAATTGTATTCTTCGTTGTTGAAAGCAACACCATTTCTAAGCTTCCAGATTTGTCACATTCCCATTAGAAATATACATTTCCAATTAGGGGTTTGAGTGAAATTGAAATTGATCCAATCATTCCAAGAGCTGTTCATGAATGTAAAGTAATTGAAAACAGGAGAAGGCTTCAGTTTTTATAAAATCATTTTCCACATTCTTTATGCGCAAAGTTTAAGAAAAAATTGATGAAAGTAATAAATTATGGAGGTAGTGGGGTAAGTGGAAGAATAAGAAATTATAAAAAGTAAAAGAAGTGGAGAGAATTGGAGGAGAGAGAATATGAAATTAATAAAATATGATTTATGTTGGGTCCACTGGTGAGAGAAATGAATTATATATAGTAAAAACTTTCTAAATAAGGAAATGGAGCAAGTATTTAAAAATGGAAGGAAATGAAAAGTGGAACAAGTATTTAAAAACGAAGGGAGTATAAGGCACTGTTCTTCTGCTTTGCTCTGCTCTACTCTACTCTGATGAGTCCTGTTCTGCTTTGCTCGGTTGAGTCATGTTCTGCTTTGCTCTGCTCTACTATGCTTCAATATGCTCTGCTCTGCTCTCCTCTGCCTTGCCCTGCTTAAAAATAATAATTAATATTGAATTATTATAATAATAATTAATATTTAATAATAATAATAAATAATCAATATTTAATAATAATAATAAATAAATAATATTTAATAATTATAATAATTATAATAACAATAATTATAATAATTAATAATAATAATAATTGATTTTAAATAAAAATTAATATTTAAAGATAATAACTAATATTGAAAGATAATAATAATAATAATAATAATAATAATAAATAAGTAATTAATATTTAAAAATAATAAATAAATAATATTTAATAATAATAAATAATAAATAATTTATGTTTAATATTCAATAATAATTATAATAATAATAATTAATATTTAATAATAGTATTTAATGATTATAATAATAATGCAATAATTATAATAGTGATAATAATAATAATAATAATAATAATAGTAATAATGGTGACTTGCCACCTTACCTTTTTCTTATGGTGGTTTGGGTGTCTATTTGGCGGGTGATGTTCGACATTATGCTTTCCTTGCATCGCGTCTGCAGTCTTCTGGTCTTCAGGCTACGCTTCTTCGCAATTCTGGTATTATCGGTCCGGGATCGGCCTTCGATGGTGCTCTTAGACTTTTTAACAGAGCTGTGGAGACTGACCTTATGAGTAACCCTAGTGAGATCGTTGCCCCTAGACTCATGAAAAATTTGGCAGATATATATTTCACGAAGGTCACTACATCTGCGGATTCCACTTTCTCCTTAACTCCGCGTTAGGTAGCCTTATGGAAGTTACAACAGGGGGATCACTCTTCGGCCTGGTTGCGGACGGTCCCGATCGGGTTTGGGTTAGACTATGAATGGTAAGACTTACCGTAGTGTTCTTTGCTACCGGTTGGGTGTTCCTTTGTTCCCGTTTCATCACCGTGTTCAGCTTGCTCAAGGGTTTTTTACGGGGATATTTATAGGGATCATGCAGTGTCTTATGCTGGGATGGTGGATATTAAACATCGGCATAACGTTGTTCATGACACCCTTGTTGATATTTGTTTTCGGTCTGGGATTTCTGCTCGAAAGGAGGTTAACGTTGGGTTGACTGGAGGGAACGACGGGGCTCTTCGAGCAGCAGATATGTTGCTTTATTCCTGGGATAGAGGCCTTGATGTATGTGTTGACTTGACGGGGTCTTCACCTTTCACGCAATCGGGGTTGTCTGACTTCGTTCCTGGTCGTGTTGTGTCGGCGGCGGCTCAGCGAAAGCGGGACAAGTATGGGGCGCGTTGCACGGCTATTGACTATGGTTTTCTTCCTTTCTCCTTTTCTTCGTTGGGGGAATTAGAAAAGGATGCTATTACGTTGTTGAAGCGGGTTCAGGCGTTCGCTAAGACTCAAGATATTGGTGCTCGTGCAGCTGCTCACATTTTCAGCAGGATCGGGTTCGCTATAGCTAGAGGGGTGGGGGCCCAGATTGTATCTCGGCTCCCCACCAATTTCTTGTAAATTGATTGACTTTATAGGTTTTTTGAAATTTTATAATAATAATAATAAAATCGATTCTGCTCTGCCTAGAATCTCAAAAGAACAGGACCTAAGTTTCTGCTCTGTCCAAAAGATCAAAAGAACAAGGCCTAAGTTTGTTTACCATAAAATAAAAAAAGTTGAATTTTATTTGCTACCATTTAATAGATTTCTATGACTCCGTTAGTGGGTCCCGTCCTCTTTCATCGTTTCATGTCCCCTTTTATCTTTTCTTTTACACCATTTCTACGTACCTATTGTAAAAACAAATTTGTCTTTCTTAGATTTATCGTTATTTTCCATTATACAAGAAAACTATATGGTTATGGACTTATGGTAAGACTTATATCCCTCTCCTCAACCTCAATATATTTCTCTTTAAAGACAAACTTTAAAATAAATTAGATATATAATAAATATTGTACATTCGTTATAAAATTTCCCTAAAATGAACAAAAGTTACACTAATATGAATAAAAGTTATGAAGTATTTATGCTTTATTGATAAAAGCCACCCAAAAAATTGTAAAAGGGACCCTAAATTTGATAAAAGTGACCCCCGATGTACAGTAAAATTATTGTACATCGGATGTATACAAAAGTTACTCCTATTTAAATTCTCCATTTTTTTATCATTAATCAACCTGCTTTTTAAATTCCTATCTTTTTAAGATAAAATACAAGTTTATCTCCTTGATAAACAAAATATATATATCAACTAGCAAACTCGTAAATAAATCAAATAGGACCCCATTATTATTAATTTATTTACACAAATGCCATGTTAACAAATCGTTGATTTATGACGATTTTGTCAGTTTAACTCTTTAATTGGGGACTCTTCATCTCTTTAACTCTAAAGCCAATTTAAGAATGAAGTCCCATTCTCTCTCTTTCCCCCCTCCTTTTCTTCTTCAACCTCTTATTTATTATACCCTTCGTCCAATGATATAGTGTTTATTTTATTTTACACGGCTTTCAAGATGTATGTTTAACAAATTTTTTTTTTTTTTAATTTCATTTTAAAATAAAATGATATTACAAACTCACGCTTTGAGAGATATCTAACGTTATTTCACATGATTATGTGTCTTATTTACATTAATGAGATTTTTTTTTGTCAAAGTTCATAAAGTTATACCATAAAAATAATTTAGGCATTATATCATGATGTGGGGAGTATTATGTCAAAAACCTAACATTGTATTTTACTAAATTAAAATTAAATTTACTTTACTAAGTTATTTTTACTGGTATTCTAACATAATTTTTCATTAAAATTACCGATTTTTACTAATTAAATAAACTTTTTTATTGAACTAATTTTTTTTTTTTACTGAATTTTATTTTTTCAAGGTGAAGAGAACAAAGCTCTAGTGGTAAAGTTTGCATCTCACAACCATATAATTATTAGATCAAATCCTACTTGAAGCACTTTGGGTGGAGATTCCCTCCCCCACGACATATTCTTAGATGCACCCTTGTGCATCTAAGCTGGTTACACCACTCATTAAATATTTAAATACCCCTTTTTATACACCAAACACACACATATAATATGTATAACTGATACTGCATATATTACTTTATCTCCTTCCTTCAATTTTCTTCCTATTTTATTTTTTTCTTATTTCTTAATATTTACTTAAATTTTTTTCTCTTTTCCAAATTCTTTACTTAATTCTTAATATGGTTGAAATTTTCTCTCTCCACTATGTCTGGCATTATCTTCTTCTTTTAAGATTTTCTCTCTCTTCCATTTTTTGTATTTTCGTTGATTCGTGATGGATTTAATTCGAATCTTGAAAAGATTGTTGATATAAGTTAGTTTATGTTATTGATTTGTAATTTGGTTAGTTTAATTGGTTATATTTTCTGAATTTGTGATAGATATTGCATATATAATTTTTGGGTATTTTGTCAATTTGTAATATGTGATGAACACAAATTGATTGTAGTACTTTTCTCTTCACTTTTCTTTCCTGTAATAATTTTTATCAAAATTTTTATCAAAATTTAGATCATAATTTTCATCAAAAAAAATTTATTCTCTGTTTTTAATTTCTTGTTTCGTTCTTCATTTTCTCTCTCCTCTGTTTTCTTTATTTTCTCTTTTGTTTCACTTTTTCTATTGATTTTGCTTACTATGGAACTAGTTGTTATTCCTGAAGAGATCGTCAATGCAAGTTAGTGTTTTGTTAATTTTGTTGATTGTATTTAGGTGTTTTTTTAAGGTTGTATGCAATTGTAATTGTATATTGTTTAATTTCTATCAATTTGATCTATATATGAATAAATTCGATTTTTTGTGTGGTGCTTTTGTAATGAATTTTGATCAATTTGATTAGGTTTGTGAACATGTAATTCATATGAATTGAATTTACGACCTTAAATTATGAACATAAGAAAATTGAAGAAATAAAAAATAAAATGATTCTGAAACATACTCATTATACGTATTATAAATATGAAATGAAAAATATGAATATACGCATTTTAGAAAATGAACATATGCATTAAAAATATGAACATATGCATTGCTTCATTTTTTGAATGCGTATGAACATAATTAAGCATTTCAGAAGATGAACATATACATAAAAAAATATGAACATATGGATTTTAGAAAGTGAATATATGCATTTATGAAAGTTTACATAAGCATTTCAGAAAGTTTACAAAAAGATTCAAAATATGAACATAAGCATTTAAGAAAGTGAACATATGCATAAAAATATGAACATATACAGTTCACAAAGTGAACATAAACATTCAAAATATGAACATAAGCATAAACAAACAAAATAGACAAAATGAGAACATTTTATTAACATTAAGAATATTTATCGTATGAACAACAAATAATAATAGTATGAACATTTCAAAATATTTTATGAACATAAGGTATCCGTTTGATTTTACTAAATTTTTAAAAATCAAAGAGAGGAGTAATAAATTTCTGAAATTTAAGTTTGAGAGTGACAATTTTTTTTCAAAAAATTATATATATTTTTTTAAAAAAGCTATTAAAAGTGACGGTTTTGTATAAATGTTAGTTGGGTGGGCTGCGTTTTAAAGACATGTTCAATTTTTTGGGTGGACTCATCTTGATTTGGGGCTTTTTTTTAATGGGACACGTTTGAATTTGGGCTTGTGGACTAGTGTTGCATCTAGAATAGGTGCACAAGGGTGCAGCTTAGATCAATCCCCACCCTACCCTACCCCACCCCATCCCACCCCACTTTTAACAGGCCTAGTCTGACTCATTGATCTAGACGAGGTTGATTTGTGAAAGGTTCTTGCCCATAAAGCTTTTTTCCTTACCTAGCATATCTTATGCTTGATTTGTGTTCCCTTGACATCAAGAGATTCCGAATTAATTTCAATTGAACATGACCCCTAATTTTTATTTTACTTGGAAATTTGGTGGTTTATTTATATATCAATTAAAGTATAATAGTTGTTTGAATTCAACCTTGTCTCACACCACTTTTTTTTTTTTTAAAAAAAAAAGAGAAATACTAACTTTGTTTCCTCCTTATGTTGAATTTCACGAAGTAGTAAACTTGCGTGACATTCAAGGAAAAATTGGTTTTGAGATTATTTAGCAATAGAGTTTCATAGGTGCAAAAGGTACAATAATGTATTTTTAAATTGTGTTCTCCATTTATGCTTTTTTAACAGTTTGATTCTTTAAGGGCCTGTTCTCATTGACTGAACTGAGATGAACTGAACTTATCACAGCTGAACTAAACTGAACTGAACTTATTAGAGCTGAACTTAACTGAATTGAACTGAACTTATTAGAGCTGAACTGAATTGAACTAAACTGAACTGAAATGAATATTTTATAAGAGAAAGAAATAAGGAGTTGAAGTGAACTGAACTGAACTTATTAGAGCTGAACTGAACTGAACTGAACTTATTAGAGCTGAACTGAATTGAACTGAAAACAATCGTAAGAAAATAGGCCCTAAGTGTATCAAATGAAATCAGATGTCAATGGATACATAAAAGAATGGAGATTAAGTGGGTGTTGAGGCAAAGGTGGAGAGTATTAGGTACCCAAATGGGTGGTAATTGTATTACTGGTAAGCAGTGATGATTTTAAATTGTAGCTACTAGAACAAGTTTGAGAATGAATTTTGAACTCGCCGTGAAAATGGATGGAGACGTGGTTGTACATTTAGCTTAGACAATAATAGGCTGGGATGGCATGAGAATGCCAACATCTCCCCTGTCCCGAACGTCCCCCATTAACAACTCTAAAGTCTGTCTATGTTTCTTCTGTCTTCTAATCATTATCATAAAGGACAAATGTTATGTGCAAGTGCTACTGTGCTACAACATACAATACATGATATCTTAGTCAAAGCAACACGAGTCCAAGAACAGCAAAATCACATCATATTGGCCTAAGTTGGTACACTATTTACTTGTTTCATCTTACGTCCTTTAGACTTTTTTGACGCTCAAAATCATGCATGTGAATATCCATATCCAATAAGCACATAATTACATGGCAATTTTGGAATTCAAGTTCCCCTCATGTAGAAAAAAATGAGACTATAATTGTAGCATGTAAGATAACGAATATAATAAGTTAATTTAAATAGTAATTACTCCTCTTATTCATTTATGTTCTACTCAATCATTCTATGTATACATATACTAAAGTAATCACCAAATTAACTCATAAGTACACGTGCTGCGTTCACAATAAAAATTTTCCCGTTTTTTTTAAAAAAATTTCCTTACAAAATACATAAGATAATTTAGTCTATATAAAAAAAATAAAAATAAAAAAAACCTACAACCTAAACAACCCTAAAAAATAGAACAATAACAACTTTAATAGATAATTTTTTTTCTTTACTTTATAAATAAATAAGAAAAGATTAAAAATAACGAACAACGTAGATAGTAAATTAATAATTTTTTTTACCCTTAATAGAAATAAAATAAAATCATAGTAATGGTAAATTTCTAAACCAATAAAAATAAAATTTATTAATTCAAATAGAAAATCTCCAAACTTAAAAAGTTACTCCGTATAAATATATATTCACTTGAATCTTCATTCATTAAACTATAAAATATAATGTTCATCCTACTTAAAAATAGGGATTCTAAATCAATTTTAAATTCATATATTTGTCAGCAAACTACAAAATAGAAATACTCTATATTAACATGTCTCATCTATATTAATTTGATAACGTAAATATTTATTTTAATATATACTAAATATAAAAACTAATAAAAACTTAGGCCCCATTCACTTCACCTTAAAAAAATTAATATTAAGTAAAAATAATTTCAGTTCAGTAAAATTAATTTCAGTTCAGTAAAAATAGGTTCATTTCAGTAAAATTCAGTAACTATAAAGAAGAAATATTATACAAAATCAGTAAAAATAATTTCAGTTCAGCAAAAATAATTTCAGTTCAGTAAAATTAATTTCAGTTCAGTAAATATAATTTAAGTTCAGTAAAAATAATTTCAGTTCAGTAAAAATAATTTCAGTTCAGCAAAAATAAGGTGAAGTGAACGGGGCCTTAGTATAACTAATAAAAATATTTTTTTTAGTGAATATCTGAATGTTACCCGGGCAAAGAACTAGTTACATTATACTAAAGGTGAAACTTAGAGTGACACTTGGCAATATAGTATAAAAAGTTTTCCCTCTAAAAAAAAAAAAAAAAAAAAATTATTTTTACATAAAAATAAGGTTTGTATCTAAATTATGACTTTTATCTTTGTATATATCTAAAATAAACTTCTTTTAATATCAAATTGCCCATTATAACTATTACGAGTACATATTTAATTATTTTCATTCTCATATAGTTCATACTTTTTAATACTGATGAGTCTATTCATAATATTTTATATCAATTTTTTTTTTTGGTAAAATTTATTATCTTATAATTATTTAACAACCATGTATTACATAGGGTTTAATCTAGTTACTATAAATACACAATTTTTTTTTAAAAAAATATTTGAATAACATGAGTAGGTGTAGGTGTATATCAATACATGTGTAAGATAAAGTATCGTAAGTCAATAATTAGAGAAAATGTAAAAAGGTGTATTTGAGTAAGAAAAAGATAAATAAAATAGGAGTGATAGTATGACAGATGTAATCATTGTGGGGCCGAAGGGGTAAGATGAAAAACGAGGTATGCCAAAAAAAAAAGAGTGATCTAAATTACACAAAAAAGAAATGTTAAAATGAAGAGTACAAATTAACAAAAATGAATAGTGGGAGGAGAACTTGATTTGTCGGAGGTAAATCGTACGTGTATTGTTTTAATTCCAAAATGTGACGATCCAAAAAGGATGATTGAGTTCCGACCAATTAGTTTATGTAATGTGTTATATAATATTATCTCTAAAATATTTGCTAATAAACTAAAACCTTTCCTAGGCTCTATTATTTCGGAGAACCAAAGTGCTTTTGTTCCGAAGAGGTTAATTACTGATAATGATTTGGTGGCTTTTGAGATTTTTCATTCGATGAAGAATAGAGGGGAAGGTTGGGATGGCTCAGTGGCTCTAAAACTTGATATGAGCAAAGCGAATGATAGGGTGGAGTGGAGGTTTCTCGAAAAAATAATGCTGAGGATGGGGTTCCGTATCGCTTGGGTAGAGAAAATTATGAGGTGTTTGACGAGTGTGTCTTTTTCTTTCAAATACAATGGTGCAATTTCAGGTTCTCTGACTCCTTCCCGGGGTCTTCGTCAAGGAGACCCAATATCTCCTTTCTTGTTCTTAATTTGCGCAGAGGCTTTCTCCAAATTGATCTCAAAGGCTGCGGCTGAGAAGTTGATTCACGGGGTTCGCATTTGCAGGGGTGCTGCGAGGGTGTCCCACTTATTTTTTCGCAGATGACAGTATATTATTTGCAAAAGCTACCTTGCAAGAATGCTCTAAAATAGCTGATATCATTAGTACATACGAAAGAGCTTCCGGTCAGAAAGTTAATTTAAGCAAGACGGAGGAAGCTTTTAGCAAATTTGTTGATCCGGAAAGAAAAAAGGAGATAGTGGAGACACTGGGAGTTAGAGAGGTTGATAAGCATGAGAAGTATTTGGGACTGCCTACTATAATCGGAAGATCTAAGAAAGTTGTCTTTACATGTTTGAAGGAGCGCATATGGAAGAAGTTACTGTTGGGGTTTGGTGAGTCCGACTCACCGCGGAAACAAACCCAAAACCAAGACCGCACTCGCAATAAATAAAACCATAAACATAATTAAATTAATCACAAGATTAAGATAAGCTAATTACCCTTGACGCGTGCTTCGCTCCAAATGAGCTCTTACTTGAAAGCTTCAAGTCCCGCTCGCACAGAGACCTCCAACGAAGTCCACCCGCACCAACAAAACCGACTAGGTCCAATGTCTTGGGGTTAGCAAGACCCGACCAACAAAACCCGAGTAATTATATTGAGTTCAAAGGTTTTCACTAATTGTGATGCCTTTTCCAACTCTTACTCAAGCATCTTTCCCAATGCCCATACTTGGGTATTTATAGGAAATGATGGGAGTATCATTTACTCTCCCATCAATGTGGGATAGTATGATTTTTCCATTTTATTTTAAAGCTAAAATAAAATCAATAATCAAGCTAGTAATAAATCAACAAGTGGCAAGCTCATGTGAGTGGTTAGGTGAGGACCACTTGGAGAAGGGGGGACCAAACTTGCTCCCCACTCCCTCTCCCATAACCGGCCATCTCACTCCCCACACACTCAAGGACCACAAGCCACATGGCACCCACCCTTGGGCACCAAGGCAGCCAAGGTGGGCTGCCATGTGCTGCTGTCCGTGGCAGCCACGCCCAGCAAGCCCAGCACTCGCATGCGGGCTGCCAGCCGCTGCTGGCCAGCACGCCCAGCATGCTTGTGCGGGCTGCTGCTGCTGGCCTTGTGCCTTGGCCAGCGCTGCTAGGCAGCAAGCAATGGCCTAGCCATGCTGCTGCTAGCTGTGGCGAGCTGGCGCGCCTAGCGTGCTAGCTCCAGCAGCTTGTTGCGGCATGGCTTGCTAGCCATTGCGCGCACAAGGCTGCGCCTAGCATGCTAGCACGCACTAGGCAGCGCCTAGCCTTGCGATGCTAGCATGAGTGCGCTAGCACGCACCAGCCAGCCTAGGCTCGGCTTGGTGCGCATGCTAGCCACCATGCTAGGCTATACGCCCTTAGCACTCGGTTTGCTTGGGCATTCCGATGCTAGGGGTATTTTGGTCTTTTGTTGATTTATTACTAATTCTCGTCTCGTCTTTCACTATTTTTCGACTCGACTTCCGACGCTCGGTTTCGACGCTCTAAGCTCGAATTTCCGACGTCTAAATAAATATTACTCGGTCGACTCATTAATTCCTTCCGAATTAATTCGTCGTTTCGGTTTGTTGAATGCTTGGGTGTGACCCGAAGGGTTCAGTCAAGATTAAGCTGTAACATTAATTATCCATTAATATTACTGATCGGAAGCGGCCTCCACCCAGGCATTCCGATCACTTGACCTTACTGAATATATTAGCTTTCTAATAATTCTGAACCCGCTAACGGAATAGTACACTTGTTCGAAGGACACCATTCCTTTCAATCTCCCACTTGTCCTTCCGGACAAGTGCTCATTTTGTGTACAGCCTTTTCCTATGTCGCTTAATGTCTCTTCATGAACTATAAGGTAAGATTTATTTTGTCATCCTTATTACGTCCAGAAGTGTTTCCCGATTCCGAGTCCGACTGTCAATAAACAGATGATTTCTAAAATCCATCCGAGCACGACCATGCATTTTACAGTCTCGCTCTACGAGAGGCCTTGTATACAACAAAGACATCTTCCCTATTTTACTAGGGGGACATTCCCAGTCTTGTAATGTAGCTCCTCTTACTGAGAGGACCTAGCCGCCCGAGTGTTGCCGTTATAATCCCCTATTACGGCAGACGTTTGACAACATCAAAGCGAACTAGTACTCAAACAAGAGAACTCACACTACTCATGGTCGAGGAAATAGGTTCCGATAGCCATAATGAGAAGTATACTTATGACAAATTTTTAATTTCTTAAAGTATTCTCATAGGTCGATCCAGTATGGTTCTAAACCAATACCTGTGCAAATGATTTATGACAATCATGTCCTCGTAGCACATGAAACGGTGCTATAAATCAGACTACACACTAATCTCAATTGGTCATTAATCGTCCATCGTTTAAATGACCTTGATTAGGGATAATTTTCGATTATAATATTCAATGTTCACTTAATAGGTGTTTCCTTACCAAGACTGGTCTTGATACCCTATTTTGAATATCCTCAGAATCGAATGGACTCATTATTTAATCCTAAACCACAATTAAATAGCATAACGGAGTAATAAAATGTTGCATGAAATTTTATATTACTCCAAAACATGAATGGTTTTCCTTAGTGTCTTACATTAACTTTTCTCAAAATTAACTAAAACACTAAACAAGGAAATCAAAGCCAGTCTCCTACATGCTTGATTCCCATTGCCTCAACGTGCTTGTTGTGCTTCACTTGAGGCAAAGGTTTAGTAAGTGGATCGGCTACATTGTCATCCGTTCCAACTTTGCAAATTCTGATTTCACCCTCTGATTTCCATTCTCGAATCATGTGAAATCGCCGCTTGACATGTTTGACCTTCTGATGTTCCCTAGGCTCTCTGGCCTGAGCAATAGCTCCATTGTTGTCACAATAGAGGGCTATTGGACCCTTTATAGAGGGTACAACATCAAGTTCGCCAACGAACTTACGAATCCAAACAGCCTCCTTAGCTGCTTCAGCAGCTGCCAAGTATTCGGCTTCAGTTGTAGAATCTGCAGTTGTACTCTGCTTTGCGCTCTTCCAACTAAACGCCCCTCCATTTAGACAGAACACATATCCAGATTGCGATTTGAAATCGTCTCTGTCTGTCTGGAAGCTTGCGTCGGTATAACCTTCCACAACTAAATCCTTTGTACCACCATACACCAGGAATTTATCCTTGTTCCTTTTCAGGTACTTTAGGATATTTTTGGCCGCAGTCCAATGCGCCTCTCCTGGGTCTGATTGGTAACGGCTCGTAGCACTCAAGGCATACGACACATCTGGCCTAGTACATATCATGGCATACATGATAGATCCAATAAGCGAAGCATATGGAATCTGATTCATTCTTACCCGCTCATCAGGTGTCTGTGGACACTGCTTCTTGCTTAGGGTTATGCCATGTGACATTGGCAGGTGACCTCTTTTGGCCTCCTCCATGCCAAATCGAGCAAGTACCTTATCAATATAAGTACTTTGACTCAATCCAATCATCCTTTTCGATCTATCCCTATAGATCTTGATGCCTAGTATGTACTGAGCCTCTCCCAAGTCTTTCATTGAGAAGCACTTTCCGAGCCAGGCCTTTACAGACTCTAACAACGGAATGCTGTTCCCAATGAGCAATATGTCATCGACATATAAGACTAGGAAGGCGATGTCACTCCCACTGACCTTCTTGTAAACACAAGATTCATCTGGATTCTTGATAAAACCAAACTTACTGATGGCTTCATCGAAACGCAGATTCCAACTTCTGCTTGCTTGCTTTAATCCATAAATGGACTTCTTAAGCTTACAAACTTTCCTAGCATTGTTTTGGTCGACAAAACCTTCAGGCTGTGTCATATACACAGTTTCTTCCAAATAACCATTAAGGAAGGCGGTTTTGACGTCCATCTGCCATATTTCATAGTCGTAATATGCAGCAATCGCTAGGAGGATCCGAACGGATTTAAGCATTGCGACTGGTGAAAAGGTTTCATCGTAATCAATACCATGAACTTGTCTGTAACCTTTTGCCACCAATCTAGCTTTGTAAATGAATACATTTCCATCTTTGTCGGTTTTCAACTTGAAAATCCACTTACATCCGATCGGTGTGTAACCTTCGGGTAAGTCAACCAAGTCCCAGACTTGATTTTCAAACATGGAATCCATTTCAGATCTCATGGCCTCTTGCCATTTAGCAGAGTCGGTGCTTGCCATCGCTTGCTTGTAGGTTGCTGGTTCATCTCCATCCATAATCAGGATGTCCTGATTCTCGGTTAATACTAAACCAAGATATCTATCAGGTTGAGATCTCGGCCTCAGAGACCTACGTAGGGTAATGGATTGAGCATTTGCATTGTCGGTTCGACTTTGCACATTTTGATCATTTTGACCTGCGTCAACAGATGCTGTTTGAGCACTTTGACTGTCATTATGATTTTGTTGCTCATCCTTACGAACTTCGTCGAGTTCGATTTTCCTCCCACTTGTCATTTTGGAAAGGTGCTCCTTCTCCAAAAAGACACCATCGCGAGCAACAAACACTTTGTTCTCCGATTTGTTGTAGAAGTAATACCCTTTGGTTTCTTTTGGGTAGCCCACAAAGTAAACCTTGTCAGATTTGGGATGAAGTTTGTCAGAGATCAATTTCTTGACATATGCTTCGCATCCCCATATCTTTAGAAAAGATAACCTAGGAGGTTTCTTCGTCCATAATTCATATGGAGTCTTTTCTACAGCTTTTGATGGAGCACGGTTCAGTGTTAGTGCCGCAGTTAGAAGTGCGTGTCCCCAGAAAGAGATAGGAAGATCACTAAGACCCATTGTTGATCGTACCATGTCTAACAAGGTCCGATTTCTCCTTTCGGATACTCCGTTCCATTGTGGAGTTCCTGGAGGTGTCAATTCTGAAAGTATACCCTTTTCTTTCAGATGGTCATCGAATTCTTGGCTCAAGTATTCACCACCTCGATCCGATCGAAGGGCTTTGATTTTCTTGCCAAGCTGATTTTCAACTTCACTCTGAAATTCTTTGAACTTTTCAAATGATTCAGATTTGTGCGACATGAGGTAGACATAGCCATATCTACTATAGTCGTCTGTGAAAGTGATGAAATATCGATGTCCATTTCTTGTGGTTGAGCTCATTGGTCCACATACATCGGTATGTATAAGACCCAATAAGTCACTTGCCCTTTCTCCCAACTTGGAGAATGGCTGTTTAATCATCTTGCCTAATAGACATCCTTCGCAATTCTCAAACGATTCTAAATCGAAAGAGTCAAGAACACCTTCTTGTAGAAGTTTCTTGATGCGTTTGATGTTAATGTGGCCAAGACGACAATGCCACAAGTAAGTCTGATTTGACTCCATGGTCTTAGCTCTTTTGGTATCATTATAAACAATTTGTCCAAAGACACAAACGTGTCATTCCATAAATATAAACAAGATGATATGTCTTGTGATCAAGTTTACAATGACGTCCAACGCCACAAGATCAAAATATGGTAGATAAAACTAAACAAGTTTTAAATCTAGACAAAATATGAGATTACAAGCTTTCTTTGAAAGATTATCTTCTTCTTCCACTTGTACTCATATCCACTTGAAAAGCACCGCTCACTTTGTTCCTGAAATAGGAGCATATAGTGAGCCAATTTTCTGGTATCTAATACCTCATAAATTGCTTATGTTCAAGTGTAAAGATGATACCTGAGATCGAGGTTACTTTTCCTTTCGCCTCATCTGCTAGATACATGCTACATTCTCTTTTGTAGTGTCCGGGTCTACTACAATAGAAGCAGCGCATCTTAGCTTTGTTCTTGAACTCCTTCTTCTTTGGTCTCAGGGCAACCTTAGCCTTCTTGCAAGAATAGGTTTTCTGGAGCTCTTGAACAACTTCCATCAAGGAAAGTTTGTTCCGCTTGGCCGTAAGTCGCATCTTTAATGCAACATACCCCGAGTGGAGTGAGCTTAGTAGCATGAGAGCTGCTTGCTCATCTTCCACTGGTTTGCCAATTAGCTCCAGATGGGTGAATAGCCTTGTCATGTTGAGCACATGAGCTTGAAGTGGCATCCCGGGTCTAAGTCTTGCATTATAGACCTTAGCCCATACTTCTTGTCTCTCTTTGGTGAGACATCCATCTTGCGGTGGCTTGATCCTCATGTTCAAGAGTGACCTAGTCACATCTTCCACAAGTCCATCATAGTTGCCTCTGGTACTCTTGGTGACTCTCAAATTGACTACGTCTTCTAGAGCTTTGAGCATCATGTCCGGAAAATAGTTGGAGAACTTCCCCTTCCATTGTACCGGGATGGAGTTTGCCATGAGTCTGGAAACTCTTTTGCAATCCTCACTCCATTCCTCATGTGCCTCATCACTCATAATCCCCTTTGAGTAGAAACTCGGGATTTGAGTGTCCAGAATGTGCTTTAGGTAGCAATTTCGGAGGGTCTTTCGGAGTTCCTCTTCCCATTCCTTAAAGTTTACCAAGTTCAGAGAAATTGGCAACTTTTTGGGCAATTCCGGGAGCATAAGGTCGTTGTCATTAGTTGAAGACATGATTCTACAATTGTAAAATTTGTAATGAAAAACCATTCATTATACTTAAATAAGATTGAAATCATGCATTTTAATCAAGCTTATTTAAAACGTCTTATTCACACATTAAAGATTGTCCCCAATTTTGGTGAGAATAAGTCGATTCCAAGATCTAAAGAAACAAAGAGTGGTTAAGCATGCTTTGGCTTGTCTTAACACTCAATCTCCTAAGGTAAGCAACGCTTTGCTAATGGCTCCAAGCCATTCTTGGTTGAATAAATCGTCGCATCCAATGCTCTCTAAACAATTTATTCACTTTGCCACGACATGTTAGGACTCCATCACTCATATCGTTGAGTATAACCAAAACCACTTGCATACCCAGTATGCCTTACGTTCCTTGGAGAAGTAGTGATGCCTCGCTTTGGCGTAGCCCACCACTACCCTCGTTCGGTTGGTAAGTGTGTTTTGGAATGGCAAGTTTTACTCAATTTTAAGGGACCTAGGGTTTCTATGTTGGTTGATTTAAGTGAACTTAATTAATCATCTCAACATTCGAAATCCTAACCATGCATCTAACATATAATTCAAATATATAAACATAAATATATATCGAAAACATAAATAGAGATGCATTTGGCAACTAGCATGACCCCTTGAGATCTTCAAGTCTTCAAAAGGTCTTCATTTGCAACTTCATGGCTTCGTCTTCTAAGAACCCCGTCTTCAAGACTTGACCAAATAATATAATTGCTAATATCTACGATTAGGACTAATCTAAATATTAAGGTACAAAAATACTCAACGGTTCGCAGACCGTATTTAGATTTACAAAAATACATCACGGATCACAGTCCGTATTTTCTATCCTAATCGGGCCCCACTAGTTGCCATTTCATAAAACCTGTGAGAGAATTTTACATTCCATTCATCCATTCACTATCTGTGAATGGCCCATGCATTTTACAACGATCAAACAAGTAACAATGCATAAAACCGTGCGAGAACTAGTAATTAATCTAGGTGGTTAATCGAATTAACATGCCTAATTAAACTAGTCAAAGTTGTTTTAACCGGTTATGGTAATAACTAAGAGACGCTCCCACTAAATTCCGCATCCAATCTTAACTAATCCAATTAATTAAGTCGGTCAACCCAAATATTTGTCAAAATTAATTTTGCAAATGTCGCTCAAAAAACCCGAGGCCTAGCCTCCAAAATTTTAATTAAATAAACAAAATAATTAAAATAATTAAAACGACAATCTAAGCAAAATTACGTATTCCATAATGTCTAAGTGCCTAGCACTAAGACTTGGAACCCAAAATTACCCTTATTTACATATTAAGCAACGCTAAAATTAACTTTAAAATAGCATCGCCTTAATAACCCGGGGTTATTGTGCCAATTATGGGATCGTACGTACCGTACAACAAGCTCGTAACATACCCATTCGCACCCCCGCAACACCAAGCATGCCCATGGGCTGCTTGTGCTCGCACACGCCACGCCCAGCCGAGCCAAGCGTAGCAGCACGCACAGCGCGCACAGCACTATGCTGCTGCTGCGCCATGCTGCTGCTTCCTGCTGGCTGGTGCGCTATGTGGCTGGCAGCGAGCAGCAGCCCACGCCCTTCCTCGCACACACAGACGCACAGCACCACGCACCTAAGAACGAAGCACCCAGCAGCCTCGGCAGCCACATATGGGTTGCGTGAGCAGCCCAGCTGGCCGAGAGCTAGCTCGGGGCTCTTAGGCCTCGTGTTGCGTGCTAATGCTTCGAAAATTATCGAATTTTGTGTGTGACATTATAAATCAATTCTAAATTAATTTTAGAATCAATTTTGAGGAAAAATGAAAAATAACAAGTCCAACTTAAATAATTCATCCAAAGCAATTAACCAAATTTATTTCCAAGAATCATTCTTTAATAAAATTGGTTTAACTTGGTGTAACAAAATAAATTAGGGCAATTCTCACTATTAATTTAATCACTTTAAATTAATCTTGAGATTTTGACAAAATAAAAGGGAGTTTGAAAAATGAACATAAGTTCAATAAAGACTCCAACTTTAATACTTGTGACTCCATGAAAAAATTATATCTTCCAATATGAAGATAAACCAATTTCTATCACAAGTTTTAAACTTTATGATTCCAATCAACTAAAAAATGATTAAATCAACAAAGTTTAACCAAAATTCATGGAATTTAGTAACTCAAAGTTTCAATCACTTATCATAAGTAAAGATTGAATCTTTAATACTTGGAAGCAACAAAGAACAACTATTTCACACTTAATGCAATTAATTTGCAATTATGTGAAAAATAAAACCAAACTTTCAAGCACCAATTACTACCAAGTAAGCATGCTTAAAGTGGTCTAAAATTGCATATAAAATAAGGAAAGAACCATTTACATAACCACCATAAATATGCAATCAATTTTCAAGGTTAGAAAGACTTAAAATTTTTCGTCAAAACGAAAAATACCTCGAAAAATGCATTTCTGGTCGTTTTCTGGCTAAAAACCGAGCCCTAAAAGGGTAAAACCATTTCCAGAACACCTTTTCCACCCAAAATTCACTATTTTTGGGTCGAAATCTGGGTTCGGGAGCTGAAGATAGCTCTAATACGAGGTAAAATTTGAAAAACGAGTTACTAATCTAATTAGCAACTTAAAACCAGAAAAAATAAGCCATAAAGACACCTTAAAAAAAAAAATATGATTTTAAAATAAACGAGCGAGGCTCCGATACCGCTGTTGGGGTTTGGTGAGTCCGACTCACCGCGGAAACAAACCCAAAACTAAGACCGCACTCGCAATAAATAAAACCATAAACATAATTAAATTAATCACAAGATTAAGATAAGCTAATTACCCTTGACGCGTGCTTCGCTCCAAATGAGCTCTTACTTGAAAGCTTCAAGTCCCGCTCGCACGGAGACCTCCAACGAAGTCCACCCGCACCAACAAAACCGACTAGGTCCAATGTCTTGGGGTTAGCAAGACCCGACCAACAAAACCCGAGTAATTATATTGAGTTCAAAGGTTTTCACTAATTGTGATGCCTTTTCCAACTCTTACTCAAGCATCTTTCCCAATGCCCATACTTGGGTATTTATAGGAAATGATGGGAGTATCATTTACTCTCCCATCAATGTGGGATAGTATGATTTTTCCATTTTATTTTAAAGCTAAAATAAAATCAATAATCAAGCTAGTAATAAATCAACAAGTGGCAAGCTCATGTGAGTGGTTAGGTGAGGACCACTTGGAGAAGGGGGGGACCAAACTTGCTCCCCACTCCCTCTCCCATAACCGGCCATCTCACTCCCCACACACTCAAGGACCACAAGCCACATGGCACCCACCCTTGGGCACCAAGGCAGCCAAGGTGGGCTGCCATGTGCTGCTGTCCGTGGCAGCCACGCCCAGCAAGCCCAGCAAGCCCAGCACTCGCATGCGGGCTGCCAGCCGCTGCTGGCCAGCACGCCCAGCATGCTTGTGCGGGCTGCTGCTGCTGGCCTTGTGCCTTGGCCAGCGCTGCTAGGCAGCAAGCAATGGCCTAGCCATGCTGCTGCTAGCTGTGGCGAGCTGGCGCGCCTAGCGTGCTAGCTCCAGCAGCTTGTTGCGGCATGGCTTGCTAGCCATTGCGCGCACAAGGCTGCGCCTAGCATGCTAGCACGCACTAGGCAGCGCCTAGCCTTGCGATGCTAGCATGAGTGCGCTAGCACGCACCAGCCAGCCTAGGCTCGGCTTGGTGCGCATGCTAGCCACCATGCTAGGCTATACGCCCTTAGCACTCGGTTTGCTTGGGCATTCCGATGCTAGGGGTATTTTGGTCTTTTGTTGATTTATTACTAATTCTCGTCTCGTCTTTCACTATTTTTCGACTCGACTTCCGACGCTCGGTTTCGACGCTCTAAGCTCGAATTTCCGACGTCTAAATAAATATTACTCGGTCAACTCATTAATTCCTTCCGAATTAATTCGTCGTTTCGGTTTGTTGAATGCTTGGGTGTGACCCGAAGGGTTCAGTCAAGATTAAGCTGTAACATTAATTATCCATTAATATTACTGATCGGAAGCGGCCTCCACCCAGGCATTCCGATCACTTGACCTTACTGAATATATTAGCTTTCTAATAATTCTGAACCCGCTAACGGAATAGTACACTTGTTCGAAGGACACCATTCCTTTCAGTTACACGGGTGGAAAGAAAAATTGTTGTCTCGTCCAGGAAAGGAAGTTCTAATTAAAGCTGTAGCGCAAGCCATTCCTACTTATATGATGAGAATTTTTAGAATCCCGGATGGCCTTATTGAGGAAATACAATCGATTTTGGCTCGTTTTTGATGGAGGTCGGATGGTGCGGAGAGGAAAATGCATTGGCATCGTTGGGAGGATCTTTGTCTCCCTAAGTCAATGGGGGGTTGTGTTTTAGAGATTTAAAGTGCTTTAATCGGTCTCTTCTAGCAAAACAAGGGTGGCAATTGTGTAATGACACCTCTTCATTGCTATATCGAATTTTGAAGGCTCGATACTTCAAAAATTCAGATTTTTTGGAGGCAAGGAGGGGGTACAATCCTAGCTATAGTTGGAGGAGTATTTGGAGTGCAAAATCTCTTTTACTTGATGGCTTGAAGTGGAGGGTGGGGAATGGATCGAACATAAGGGTGTGGGATGACGTTTGGCTTCCTGGAAATGGGGTTCATATTGTTCCCTCTCCTAAGGTTGACAGCGGTATGAATTTAAGGGTGAATGAGCTAATAAATGTGGAAGGTGGAGGGTGGAATAAGGAAATGGTGGCTGCTACTTTTAATTAGGATGATTGCAAAATTATTCTTGATATTCCCCTTTCTTTGATGTGGACAAATGACAGTAGGTACTGGTGGCCGGCATCAAATGCTATTTTCTCTGTTAAATCTGCATATTGGCTGGGTAGACTCGGATATACAAGGGCGTGGGAGTTATTTTATGGTGCTGATGCCACTGATGTATGGAGAACAGTTTGGGGGATGGGAGTGCCGCCAAAGCTATGTCATTTTCTATGGCGTGCGTGTAAGGGGTCCCTTGGGGTGTTCGGTGTTCTTCATAATTAAGCGTCACATTCGTAATTCAAGTGTATGTCCTATATGCAGGGCTGCTGAGGAAACGATTCTGCATTCTCTTTTCACATGCAAACATGCTGCTGTAATATGGTCTCACAGTACTTTGAGCTCTCTGTTGTTGGATGCACCCTCTACTTCTTTTCAGGATATATTTATGTGGTGTGCTAGTAAGGTTGACAGAAAATAGTTGCGTGTGTTTGCTGCTCTTGAGTGGGTAGCATGGAGATGTCGAAATGCTGAGATTTTTGATGGGAATGGTGCTGTGAATAGTGTGTTGATTGCCTCGGGTTTTGTCAAGTTGTGTGAGGAGTATGGCATTTACAATACAAGAGTTTCTGGTGCAAGAATTCAGCTTGATGTTCGGTCAGCTACTAGTTGGGTTCCTCCGTTGAGTAATGTAGTCAAAGTGAATGTTGATGCTCATATAATGAGTGGTGTAGGGGTGAGTTTGGGGGGTGGTTATAAGGGATGCAGAGGGGGCTCTGCTGCTTGTTGCTGTAAAGAAAACCTCCAATTGCTGGCAGCCAAATCTAGCAGAAGCTGCTGCCGCTAGATTTGGGGTGGAGTTGGCTGTGAGAATGGGCTACACTCGAGTGGTGTTGGAATGTGATGCAATTGATGTGGTGCGTGCTGTCAAGAAGAAGGTCATTGGTGTTGCTTCTATTTTTTTGCTGTTTGATGATATTGTAAGGATGTCAAATGCTTTTATTTCTTTCGATTGTGTTCATGTTAAAAGAGCGGGAAATACGGTTGCCCACTTGGTTGCTAGATAGGACACCGATTTCGACTCTGAACGTATTTGTATGGGTTTGTTCCCCCAAAGCTTTCAAACTTTGGCAAACCTTGATTTAAGTTAATACTAATTCTCGTTTGGCATCAAAAAAAAAAAAAGATGTGATTTTCTCATGCATTTTCATATTGATATTGAGTACCAATGTTTTTTATTTTTGAGAAAAAATGAATATTAATTTAGAAAATACATTAGATGCTTATATATAATTATAAGGTTTATTTAAAATTACAAGAAAATTAATTTTTCATTTTATAATTAATGAACTCATATAAATTTACATTAAAATGATATTTACATTTTAGAACAATAATTTAGCAGTTTTTTTTTTTTTTTTTAATTTTTTTCTTGAAAATTTTCATGAGAACAACTGAACAATTAAAAATGAACGGAGGGAAAACAATTTCTTACTTTTGTATGAAGATGAAGAAAGACAATAGAAATCAAATTAATCATGTAACGAAATTAAAATCAACTGTTACTTTAAAATTTTGAGTCAAATTATGCAAATCCTTATCCTCTTTTCAACTTGATATATATAGTTAAAAAAAAAAAACCTATTTTAACTATAAAAAAAGTTTTATTAGGCCATGTTCTCTTTACATTAAAAAGTAATATTTAGTAAAAATAATTTCAGTTCAATCAAAATAAATTTAGTTTAGTAAAAATAATTTATGTTTAGCAAAATAAATTCATTTAAGTGAATTTATCAATAATGAAAAGAAGAAATATAATAGAGAATTTGTAAAAATAATTTATGTCCAGTAAAAATAATTTTTTTTTTTATTAAAAATAATTTAAATTCAACAAAAATAATTTCAGTTTAGTAAAACTATTTTCAATTAAGCAAAAATAAGGTAAAGAAAACATGACATTACATAAATATTAGCTTCAATTATTAAGAATGTACTTTGAGTTCAATCTAAAGAAATTTGAATTAGCAAAAAATTTTAAGTTTAGCTAAAAATTAAGCAGTTTTAATAAGTACTTCTTAATAAAAATTAATTAACAAATTAAAGGAACCCAGTAAAAAAATAGTTTTAATAGTAGTTTTTGTCAGATAATATAAACTCCTTAATTAGAGTGATTTTCATTGATCAATATTTATAGGGTTACAATGAGAAACCTAATCATATTAGGTAACTATAAGATATGTACAGATATCAAAGATAATCTTATACAAAATATATCCTAAACCTAAGATGAGAATATTTTATGGATATTCTCTATCACACCCCCGCAGTCAGAGCGGGAGAAAATCGGATGCTCAGACTGGATCTGAATCACGCATCACCGGTAAGGATAGTATGGTAACCCATGATCAAAAGAGAAGTAGTAAACATGTGTCGGTGATGACGATGAGAAGCAACAGCCACGACCTACATAGAGTAGAGATAAGCACTGCTAGGCCGGAGGAGAAGGAGAAGAGCCGCACACAGACTTGGGCTAAGTTGCAGATCCAGAGAAGAAGAAGTTAAGGGATCAAACCATCATCGGGGAGAAGACACTACACTACTACGTGAAATCACAGTTGAATAAAAACAAATAAAATAGTGCTAGAAAAGATTAAATTTCACCGCTTGAAATTAATCTCAAAAGAGAAACCCAGGTAGCAAGAATCAATACTCCACAAAGATTCCAAGTGCTGTAACAATAAGAGGAGCCAACTTGATAGCAAAAGAGATGTGCAAAAGTAGTTGACCTTATTCTGATATACGACCACCAAAACAAAATCTATGTGATTATGTATAGAAAAACCAATGGGGCAATGTAAAAATCATTGTTGGTCATGAGGAGGTGGAAATAGAGTGCGGCACATGGAGAAGGTTGGCAGATGTGGTTACTGCCAGTAGTGGGAGGCGGTAGTGTATGCGATTGCCACCAATGATGGAGGTGGCTTTCGCAGTTGCTACTGTCGGTGGGAGACGCAAGGTTACATAAAGATTCTAAAAAAAAATTTGAGAAAAGGAAAAAAAAATCTATATGTGTGTGTTTGCGGAAGCATAAAAAATTTGTGTATATCCCGCCGGTGGGTTTAATTTTCCAACCCACCGGTAGGGTGAGAATTTTTATATATGATCCCAAGATCTCACCTAAGCTCTGATACCATGTCAGATAATATAAACTCCTTAATTAGAGTGATTTTCATTGATCAATATTTATAGGGTTACAATGAGAAACCTAATCATATTAGGTAACTATAAGATATGTACAGATATCAAAGATAATCTTATACAAAATATATCCTAAACCTAAGATGAGAATATTTTATGGATATTCTCTATCAGTTTTTTATAAGTAAATAAAAAAGGAAGATTTATTATTATTAATTCCAACTTTGGGCCATTTACTTTCATTAATCCCAAGTATCGATTATTTTTGAATAATCCCAACTTTAGGGGGCGTTTTCTTTTATCAGGTCAAATAAATGACCGGTGACCTGTTTAAAAGATAATTTTTTTTTTATTTTTTTATTCTTAAATGCAACATGTCGCAATTTCATTGGTAAAAAAATTAAAAAAAAAAAAAAACAAAAAAAATTAGAAGACCCAAACCCAACCACCTTCATCCCATTGCAGCACCACCACCTCCCTCCCTAGCACCCACCGAAAACCACCATTTCCCTCACCAACCCCATCGAAAACCACCGAATTTCCCCAAAACCACTCGTTGCCTCACTCTCTTCCCTCGAAACCACCCGCAACCTCACCTCCCCTTCACTGAAAACGACTCGTAAGCCACAATTTTCACACCTACCTTCTCCCAAAACCACCGCAACTCTACTCCCCTTCGCCAAAAACACCAAATCTCCATACCCAATCCCTTGAAACAATCTCACCCATTCGTTTTCAAGGTGGTTTCGGGTGCCGAAACCACCACATTCTTGATTTTTGGGTGGGTTCTAGCTTTCAAGCGGCTGAGGTTGGGTTCTTGGTGGTGCTATGGGAGGATATCGGTTTCTGGCAAGGGGTAGGGAGAAGGTGGTTTCGGGTGAGGGGCTAGTCAGGGTGGCAATGGCGGCGGGGTTGGCTGGCTAGTTTAATTTTTTTTTTTTCATTTTTTAAATTTTTTTTAAACTTTGATTTTAATTTTTTTTCGTTGACCGATTTCAGCTTGATGAAAGAAAATGCCCCCCAAAGTTAGGATTATTTAAAAATAATGGATAGTTGGGATTAATGAAAGTAAATGGCCAAAAATTGGGATTAATAATAACAAATTTTTCAAAAAAAAAAAAAATGGATTTAAGCATTAAATAATTTTACTTTAGTAACAAATTTCATATTTAGTTGTCATAATGGAGATTAAAGCAGTGGCTTAAATTAAAATATTTATAAAAAGGTTTCAAGAAAATTATTTACTAAGAAAATTTTCAGTCTAAAATGTCAAAGGACGTTAATGAAGGCTTATGCATGCATGATATATATTAAATATGGTAATGAATTACTGGTTAGAACTTTTTTTGAATCACTAGTTATAACTTTTACCAAATGAGGTTCTTTAAGAGGTGAAAAAGGAAATTCAAAAACCATTGGGGGTAGAGACAACAAAATGAGAGGTAAGAACTGAGAAGGTTGGTATCAGCTTATCACGTATGAATGTATGATTGCGAACTTGTGTCTAGGGGCTGGTAATGATTTCCTATCAAGTTAGATACCTGCATATGCTTGTTATTAAATTTTATAAAGAGTTATTGTATTGAATTTTATAAAAAAATATACTCATTTTTTAATTTAAAAATAAATTAAATTTTAATTTTATACCTAGTTATACAAATGTCAAGATTAGTGATATTTAGGGACTGTTCTCTTCAGCTTAATTTCATTTCAGTTCAGTTCAATTCAGCTCCAATCAGTTTAGTTCAGTTCATTTCACTTCACTTCAGTTCAGTTCCTAATTTCCTTCTCTCATAAAATGTTCAATTTAGTTCAGTTCAGTTGAGCTCCAATCAGTTTAGTTTAGTTCAGTAAATCAAAACAAGCCCTTAGACTTGATTTAAACAAAAAAAAAACAAAAAAAAATAAATAAAATAAAAAAAATCTCTGCGGTTTTATTTAAAAAAAAACAATTCTAAGGATAATACCTGCACGTGCTGCGTTATTATTGCTTGATATGACTTTTAAGAGTAGAAAATAAAGTGTATATATGTGTGTGTTAACAAAATGATTTTATTTTTAATTGAATTAAACATTATTTCAAAAGTAACAAAATTGGAAGAAAGAAAGTTAACAGTATTATCGAAAACTAAGGTAATACAGAGTAGTATTGTTCAATAATAGTTGCGTACTATACGTTTATTTTTTTACAAAAAAAAAAAAACCTAATATAAAGTACTACGTATATGTAAAAATATATTTATTGGGTTAATATGGAGAATTATTATTTTTAAGAATTTTAATTGGAAGAAAGATATTTTGGATTATTATAAAATAATTTCCTTATGAATCTGCATAAAAACGGAAAGTAAAATGGGCGGGAAAATTTTCAATTAGGAGATGACATGTGTCATTCCTGTTTTCGCTTTTATTATATAACTAGTCTTTACCCGAGCAATGCTCGGATATTTACTGATTTTTTTTTTATTTTTATAAATTACTCTAATTTTGTACTTACTCCTTTTTTTTTTATAGTTGCAACAGTTTGATTTTTACACTATTCACGTGTTTCACTGTGACTAGCTTTGACGATTTATACATAAATAAAAATATAGTCATGTGGGATCTTGTTAGATTCGTCTCGATTTGTATAATTTTAACATCTAAAATTTATAATTTTTACATATTGGTAATCAAAGATATTAACGATTCAAAATATGCATCGGCAAGCGTGAAAAGATTAGTGTTGCAACTATATAAAAATAGAGTAAGTATTTGTTTATAGGTTTTTTATACACATTAGGTAATTATTTCAAAGTACATAATTATTAAAAGTTTTTTTTTCTTTTTCTTTTTTTTTTTAAATAATATAAGAGATATTAGACAAAATCTTCTTTATTTTTATAAATAAAAGAAGATTAAGATAACTAATATTTTTTTTTTTAACAAAAAAAAAAAACCAAATTATCTCATATATTGTAGCATACTTTTTTAAAAAATGAAAAAAAAAAAATAAAAGTTTGGGGGCAAAATTTTTACTAAGAGGATGACACATGTTTTAGAGGGATAAGGTTGGGGATTACTTTAGTATATATAGTTCTTTGCCTGAACAACGCTCGGATATTTACAGGTTAAAAAAATTATATTTATATACTACTATAAATTTGTATTTATTTATTGATTTTGTATACATTCAATATTTTATTCATTTAAAGTTGTTATTGTTCTATTATTTAGGCTCTATATTATTTTTTCAGGATAAAATAAAAAAAGGTTTTTGGCGGGAAATTTTTTAATGTGGACGCGACACATGTACTTCTGGTATAATCCTGGTGATTACTTTATTATATAGTATTGATGATTATTGATAGAATCTTATGACGACTGCTAATATTATGTATACAATAGAATCAATTACACTTTAAAATAAGCAACACATTAAACACTAACCAAAATATTGCGTCAATCCTTTCTAAAATAACAAAAAAAAAAAACCCCGCATATTATGTAATAGAATCTTATGATTTATAATATTATGTAATAGAATCACACCTTTATAAAATATAATAAAGTATTAGTTATTTTGTTAATTAAAGTAAAATTTATTTATTTATTTTATATACTTATATTTATATAAATAATAATTAAATAATAAAGAAATAATGATAGTGGTAAGAAAATTTTTAATAACATCGTGATAAGTGTCATTTTAGGTTTGCTTTTAGTATAAGTTATTTGAATTGATTGATTGATCATCACAAATCAATTACCCTCGAGGTTTGTCTAGGAAAACTGCTCCGATAATAATGTTAGTTAACATCAATATAATATAACTTTTGGTGCACACACCGATAAAATAAATGATAAAAGGAAATTGAAGTGTTTGTGAATAGATATTATCGGACGTTGAAAGCTAACTGAGATATGATAGGGTATTTATAGAATGTCCAGGTGCCATGTGAATTGCTACGTGGGGGAAAGCAGCTCTTGTCTTGGAAAGTGTAATTAGACTAATAAGGGTATATAAGCCGGATACAGCCCATAGTTGCGAACTTGCCCAATGCCCGTGTCATAACATTCCACAAAAGATGGTAACAATTAAGCTTATTGTCATATATTGAGCCAATTAAAAATTAGGTTTGTGTTGTAGTTTTTTAAATGAAAAAAGAGGGGAACTCACTTGAGTAAGAAAATAAGAGGAAGCACTCAAATGACTCAGCCCATAAAGAGATCCATAGATCTTTAGAATATGAGGTGGGGAGTGATGTCATTACTCCATTACCTTAATTAGTATGTTAAATTGTTGCACATCTATATTGCTCATTACTGGTGGATAAAAGAGGTTAAGGGCCTATTTATTTCAGCTTAATTTCAATTCGGTTCAGTTCAGCTTTAATCAGTTCAGTTTAGTTCAATTCTTAATTTCCCTCTCTTATAAAATATTCATTTTATCTCTATTCATTTCAATTCAGTAAATGTGAACATGCCATAATTATAAGTTTAGAGAACTATATTAAATTCTAATTTAATTGTCAATTGGGTGTGAAATGGAAACTTATCATGACCTTATAAACGGTCAAATGTCCTTCTTTGCCGTATGACCCTTGTATTATACAAAGGAGGATACAATTGAAATCCTTTTTGATCCTTGACTCCCCTCTTTCATGAGTTTTTTTTATACCCATTTCATTCATTGTGTCAAAATTATAATTAACTATCGATCCAAGACAAGACTGACTCGTCTAATAGTCTAGATCTTTAATTCATGCATCTAATTAGATGAGATTTTGACCTTTTTCTAAAGGTTGTTATCAATGAAAAGGACAACTATTCATAATAACCGTGTTGGACTCACGGTAAAACGAATACAAACTTTGTGGTATTTGTTTTGGATGAAACCTCACTTGACTTCAAAACGCACTTTGACAATAAGCAATACAATAAACTATTCGAAATGTAGAATATAGATTCCTCTTTAATCAAAGTGATAAAAGAAAGGCATGAAGTTGAACAAAAATGGTGTTCTTCAATTTCCACCTTCCTATATACCTTGGGCATAGAGTTCATCTCCCCTACTCCAACTTTCATTAAAAGAAAATTGTCAAAATCTTAGTTAAAAAGCCTAATACAAAGAAATTTAGCAAAGCTAATAGGTGAACTAGGCAATTATGGAGACTTAAATTTGGTCATGATACACTGTACTAAATATTGGTCTTTGTACTTGGTGTTACTGTCAAGGAGCAAAAAAATGAGAAGCGAAAGTATGAAATAATATCTAATTATGTTTTGAAGGAGAAGACTATAAAAAGATAGTTACGTTTTTAATTTGGGCCCATTTATTGTTGAATACTCAAATTTTGTGGTTACTAAAGGATTAATTAATTTATCTCTTACTGTTACGCAAATGATTCTAAATAATATGATGACAGCGTGTATATATTTAATATATACAAGTATAAAAGAAATATATGTAATTAATTTATTTATGTTAAAGGCTTAATTTAATTAGATTTATGGCAAATGTTTTGTGGTCCAAAAGGTCCAATTTCAAAGCCTTCAATCAAGCCATATTAATTCCATAACGTTAATACAAAAGACTAAATGACGAAAAATTTAATGTTTTCTTAAGTTTTAAATTAAGGTCCCATACATGAATGCATAATTGATTAATTGTTAGTATGACTTTGTACAAAGGAACCTTGATCTAACTAAGTTATTAAATTAGAATAATCTTTTTGCTTTTTTTGTTTGTGATTTTCTTCCTTACTGGCAGACACAATTGTGTTGACCTCTGTCCCTTCAAATGTCATGGGGATTTTTATCTCTGATTTGAATTGTTTAAATATTATCAGTAATTTTCTTGTGTTTGGTGAGAAGAACACGTCAACGTTTGTCAATATAGCAATTTTTTCGTAAAGTACTATGGCAAATTTGAAATTCCTTAACGATTGATTAATTGTAACTTTTTGCTGGTTACATATTCTTTAAATGGTGCTAGGTTGTTCAACAATTGGTCCTGATTGAAAAAATGGACCGAAACAGACCAAACTGATCTAGGACCGGAACGAATCGAATTAATCAATCTAGTCTCCAGGTCGAGAAATAAATTTTTTCGTTCTTTGGTATGCTCTGGTCTAAAACCTTTTAAAAACCGGTCATGTATCGAACCGACTTTTTGCTTAAAATTATACATAGATCTTTAAAAGGATTAAAAATTAAAACAATCCTTAATATATTAGGAAAAATTTAATTTTATGAGCTTTTTTGTATTAGACTTACAAAATAAGACATTATAAAAATTGTTTTTCCTTTATCTTTTTGAGTTTTTAATAAAATTATTAACTATTTAAATTATTAACTAATTTGAAAATTTTAAAAAAGTATTCTAAAATCGGTCCAAACTGGTCTAGTCCAGATTTTGGACCGGTTTTTCTACTCCAGTTTGGATTCGGTCTTAGCTTAAGTGGTCTTGCCCGGGTCCAATATTAGCTTAAGTAGTCCAGTCTTCAGTTCTTGGAATTGAAATTTATATATGGTCTTCGACCAAGTCCGATTTTTTTATCGGTGAACAACCTTAAATGGCGCTCACATTTATTGGTAATGTTTTGAAAATTTTCATTTTTATACACTAATTTGGACATAATTACTCTTGCTTTGCAATTTAATTACCCTTGTACCATCACTATTTGAGAAAATATAAGTTTATCTCTTTGATAAACATAAATATGTTTATCAAATGGCAAAAACGTAAATAAATAAACAAATTTTTGTCATATATGGGTCCTATAGTTTTTGATTTATTTACCAAAATATCATGATGACTAGACAAAATGGCAAAAATGTAAATAAACAAACAACTTTTTGTTCATATATGAGTCCCACTGTTTTTTATTTATTTACCAAAATACCATGATGACTAGACAAAATTATTAATTTATTTACGCTTTTGCCCTTTGATAAACAAAATTTGTTTATCAATGAGATAAACTGGGTGTAGAAACCAAACTGTGTCTCCCCAAAACCAAACCTAATGATGAGTACTTTTCACGTCATTTGATTATCGAACGCAGTGAAATGTGAAAGAGTCTCGTAATCCTTCTGTTTTAATAAAAATACTTCTTTCTGTTTTTGAAAATCTTTTTTTCGTACCTTATTTATGAAAAATGTCCAGTCCAATTTAATTTTGTCCATGATATGGGTCCAATAATAGTGTAGTTGGATGGGGGTTCGAAAAGAGCTTTCCAACGATATATTATAAGCCTAATTCCGATGAATAATGAGGAAGTTATGAGCCAAATATTAAATTGGATATTGAATGAGTTTTATGGGCAATCCAATGATCAGGTGGAGGGTCCATTAATTATCATTCCTAAAGTCATTAGGAATTACTTTAATTTTCTACATAAATCTAGATGGTTATTTTAAGTTCTAAAGAGATTAGGATTAATAATTACATTTTAGAAAAGATAAAGAATTTTAGTTGAAATAAAACAAGTGTTTTAAAAAAGATTTAATCTGACTTTTAATGATAAAGTACGGACTCTAATTATAAAATTATATTGGAAAAAGGACTCCGTACAGCAAAAATTATCCCGCAGCACCATCGCGCTGCGACAGGTCCATCACGCCGCGACAGCGCCATCGCGTCGCGATAGTCCTGTTGCGCCACGATGGGAGTAGTTTTATTTCGATTAGAATTCGATCTTATCTGATTGTTTCCGGATGTTTTTCTCTATAAATAGGGTCGTATTTCCCCGTTTACAATCATCAACAATCATCTTTCTATTTTATTCTCTCTCTACAAGCTAGAAGCTTATTCTTTCTTCCATTTTTTAAGCCTTGCCTTTTCAAAAACACCATTTGTCCATCATGAGACTTAGACACACCTAGCAAAGCTCGAAGTTCTCTTTGCCCTAGACGTGAAAGGTTGATAATTTCTGAGGGTTTGGTCCCAAATCCCTATCTCAATTATTTAAATTAATTGTTTGATTTAATATTTTCCTTGAAGTTACTAACATGTGTATTGTTTTGGTAGAAAGAGATACGAGGCAACAAAGTAAGTAGTTTTATTGTTATATATCATTAGAAAGCATGCTTATATTGTTTTAATTCCTAGTCACATGTTAGGATGTTTTTATTGCTTTCTAGTATCATGCTTAGGTTGCTTCCTATTTCTTCTATCATGTTATGGTTAAAGCTTTAATCTTTATTGTTTAGTGACATGCTAGGATTTGTTTTTAATCTTGTTAGTATCATGCCTTGGGTCTTGCTAATATTATGATTTGATGAGAATATTGTTATGATGATGATGATTTATTGTGTCAATAGTTATTATGTTGCTTGATATATTATCGTTATTACTTGATCAGGCCCTCCCTTGTAGGTTTAAAGGAAATTTGTACTTGAAATCACGCTTAATAAGATAATTAATAATTTTATTTAGGCTAATATGATTTTAATTCAAGTGATCGCCAATATTAGATTTGTTTGTGCATTAATATTCAACCAACATAGATTAAATAAGTTTAGGATTAATATATTGACTGTATGTTAGTAAAAAAGCGCACATGAATATGAGAAGAATAAAGTAGAGGCCTATTTAGGACAGGTTCAATCTCTTTTAGGTTGGATTTGTACCTTCATCCCCGAATATCCAGTCATGGTTCAGAACCACTATGGAGTTAGCGATCTCACGGATCGTGAAGGGGTGTAACCTTCACCCTGTGAACGGTTTACAGGTTCCTAAAACTTGTTGGCGACTCTTTTGCTCTAGTTTTCTTCCCTTTGGACGCCACCATACTTAAGTGTATGATCACAGTGGGGATCAAGTGTGGGATACTTGAAATATTCTCTACAATTTTTGGCGACTCCACTGGGGAGGATTTCTATTTTAATTCTTAAATTTATGTTGGCAATAATTTAGAATGAGTGGATGATACTCGAAACGTTTTAAGTATTCATGTGCGTAATTTTGATTAACATTATTGTCATAAGCATAAAAAGGTCCGCATTGGAAAGACCATCCGTAATGCGTCAAAAACATAGGCTTTTTACACGTAGGAAATTTGGGAAATATCTTTCACAACTAGAATCGAAAAAACGCTGTGAAAATTGGAAAATTCTAAGAACACAGAAGACTGCTGAGGCATGTAGGAACCACTAGTAAGAAAATACAATTGGGAAGCCCTAAATGCGAAGCGGTTATTGAGTTCCGCTTCCAAAAACCCACTTAAAAAAAACTGAAACATACAAATGGGAAGCGGTTTTGGGTGAACCGCTTCCAAATATTGTAATTGGAAGCGGTTTGGCGCCAAAACCACTTCCCATTTGCTAAAAAACCCTAAAAATTAAAACCCCATTCCATTTCTCACACTCTCTCTCCTCTCTTCCCTCTTTCTCACGCCGCTCTCTCTCCTCTCATTTCTCAGTTTTCCCCCTCCATTATTCTCATGCCTCACTTCTCTCTCCCCTCTCCCCTCACGTCCTCTTTCCTTTCTCATCTCATCTCATTTCCTTTCTCATCTCCTTTCCTCTCTCCTCTTATCACCGACAACATCCACGACGCCGAGCACCGCCGAGCACCACCGAGCAATCCGCACCCACACCGACCACAACAACCACTGACGCCGAGCACCACCGAGCAACCCACACCTAGCACCTCGAGCAGGCCACACCGAGTACCGCCGAGTAGCCCACACCAATTTTCAGATCTAAGTTTATGGTAAGAATTTCGATCTTTTTTTTTTTTTTTCCCTTCAAATTTCATCTTCTATATGAATTTCTGGGTTGTTAGATTATGTTTTGCTTTGAATCGATTAGATTTATGGTTTTTTTTTTGAAGTTTTCGAGTTCTAAATTGGTTAGGGTTCATTTATAGTTCTAAATTTCTGTGTTCGTTTTTGAGTTTTTTGAAGTTTTTGAGTTCTAAAAGTTTTTTAAATTTCTAGGTTCGTTCGTGTTTTTAGATCTTTCGTTTTTTGATTTTTGATTTTTTTTTAGTTTGTCCATATTTGCTTCAGATTGTGGTGGTGAATTGGTGATAGCAGGGTGGTGGTGGCAGAATAGCACGACGGTGGTGGCAAAATACCACGGCGGTGGTGGTCTGGTGGCTTCAGTAGATTTTTTTTTTATTAAAATGTAATTTTTTTTTTTGGAAACAATATTAAAATTTAATATTACATCAAATTATCAATGGAAATATATATTTTTATACATATATTTAGTTATTGTGTATTAATTTCTGAGAAAAAAGCAAAAGAATTTTTTTTTTTTTTTAATTTTTTAAAGGCATAATGGGAAGTGGTTTGGCGCCAAAACCGCTTCCCTTTCACTACACATGGGTAGCGGTTCAAACCGCTTCCCATTTAAAAGGCAAATGGGAAGCCCCCCCAAGCGCATGCGGTTCAAAACCGCTTCCCTTTAGAGGGTTTGAACCGCTTCCCATTTGCCTTATTATACTAGTGAACCGTCGCTGAGAAAACAGAGCCCATCGTAGCGCGATGGCTCTGTCACGACGCGATGGCAACATCGCGGCGCGACAGGGCCATCTCCTCGCGATGGTCCTTGTTTTCTCAGGCCATGTTCTTCCAATACCGAGCCAGACGTCTTCCTTTTTGCTTTGACCGGTTCTAGTACTGTTTGGATGATTTTACTTCCTGATTGAGTTTTTCTCTCTTTTCTGAAACCCATATGTGTTCTACATTTGGACATAACCCACTGGGAATTCACGCTCTATCTACCCAATCGAATGCTCATTGCAACGAAGGGTACATCCGAGTTTGTGAATTCACCAAACCATGGAAACAAGTTTAACTTGTGGGGTCCCATCCATAATCGCCAACACTTCCAAAGGTAAGGCTTCCGCGTGATGCATCCGAACTCTTAAACATGGACCCTCTTTTGACTACCATAATCCTTGAACTTTAGAGAACTAGAGCCATGGTTAGGTTGCAAACTCATTGCATCATATTGCTAACTTGACTACTTGTGCACCTCTTGCTTGTTCATAGCTTGTATGTGTTTATGCTAACCGTTTGTTTGACTTGTGTATGAGTCTAAATAAACTGGTTAATGACTATATAGGACTTTCTTTGATTGATTAATGAATGATTAAAGTTTAATAGAAATGAATAAACATGACTTCGTATGACCATAGGCTTGCCCCTTTTAAAGCAGAATGCTGGAAACAGGTGCAGACTGACGTTTTAGTAATGACGTGGAGGTCTAGCCTGTGGCGCAACACGCAAGTGTCCAGCGCAACGCGGTAGCAATATCGTGCCGCGATGGCTCTAGCGCGACGCGACAGTGCCATTGTTTGCGCGATGGTCTAGTTTGCTGCTTGTGTCTTCGCGCCAAGTCTGTTTCATCAATTTACTAATAATCGAAGTCATTTTCAGTCCTTAATTTAGTCTAGACACATAGTCCCATGGTCTTACACAAGTGTCAAGCATGCCACTTTCACTCACTATTTTAAAGCACACACTTTATGTATGTTTCACTACGACCATGTATAGAGAGTCTTGTGTGCGCGTGTTTTCCGTCATTTTTAGAGGGGGGTAAGTCGGATATTAATCCTCCCAACATAACCATGTTGTTTAAACCATTAAACTTGATTCCCAAATATGTACCCCATTTTTTTCTTTTTTTCCTTTTAAAACCAATAAAATTCAAAGTCAATTGGAGTTGAGTCATTAAAAAAAATCAATGGTTTAATATTGCAGCGCTTGGTCAAGAAGAGAAGGACTATTAATCAAAGATAACACTTTCGTTCACCAATCAGACACAGAAAAAAGTTCGTACTAATGGCTTCCCAACAAGAAGTTGATGAGTTGAGGCAAAACATGACTAACTTGACCGAGATGTTCAAAACTCTCGCTCTTCAAGTCAACGACCCTGCTAGACAGCAACAACTTGAGAATAAGGAAGAAAGCTTGAGCAAAATTTCCAATGACTACAAATTTCAGGGAATTAGCTCACAAGGAGTCGGTGGACAAGGAACTTCTTCCACAGAAGTTCAATGCCAATGACATCCCTAGGTTCAAGCTAATTGACAACCCCTATTTTCATATAAGAGATTTCGAAACTATAATGAATATCAAGAGAATTGATAGGAAAGTTTTCCATTCGCTGTTTTCGCTATCTTTAGAAACCGTTTGTCAAAAATGGTTCTTCTCCCTAGACAAAGAGAAGATCTCTTCTTGGGACTCTATAACAAACACTTTCATTGATAGATACAAGTGCAAAATTCAAGTTGAAACCGACTATAGAGAACTTGAGATGTTGAAGCAAAAGGAAAACGAAGGATTTACTTTCTTCTTCAACAAATGAAGGGAAACTTCCTGTAAGATGGTCGAGGTTCTTACTGAAAAGGAATTTGTAAGGTTGTTCATCAAGAATCTCCAAGAAAAATACTCGAAACATCTCAAATACAAAATCAATTTGAGTACTTTCAAGGCCGTCTATGACATAAGAATCGATATTAAAGACGACCGTGCAAAACAAAAAGCTGCTAGCAACTCCAATAGTGGCTGGAAAGGAAAGAAGAACGACAATCTTTCTTCTTCCAAAACTACCCACTCAAACAATGTTAGCACCTTTAAATTGAATGAGGTCCTTGCCATGAACAATCAAGGGCAAAAGAAGCCATTTAGGAGAAACTTTACACCTTTTGGCATGAGTTATGACACGGTGTTTGATCGACTTCATGCTAAGGGTCTCATAACTCCTATTGGACCTTTTGGAGATCCATCAATCGAAAGGAGAACGGCTAGTTGGAACCCCAATGCACGTTGCAAATATCACCAAGGAAGGGGCCATCTCACTGAGAATTGCTAGAAGTTGAAGGAAGCTATCCAAGACTTAATTGATAGCAACAAACTTCCATTGCCTCCTGCAAGCAAGAAGCTAAGTATTAATAACGCTCCACTTTCAGATTCCTTGGCAATTCCTGATGAGGAAAACCACATTGATCCATCATCCCTCGTCAAACCAATTGAAGAAACTCATGCTATCGAAGAAGAGGAGGAAACCTTTTTTGATGCCATGAGTGATTGTCCCCCAGGAGAACAACCTGCCACTAAAGAGGAGGTATGGCTCCTCATAAACACAATAAGGGAGGCAATAGACATATGTTGCGAGGCCCTCGACCATGCGAAGATGGTTAAAAACAAGCGTGTCATTGAAAAGATGACACCCACTAAGACTACCGAAATAAAACCTTTTTCTCTCAAAGTAGTTGAATCACCCAAAAAGAGTAACAAGACATACACACGTATTGGGACTTCTTATGCAAATATGTTCAAAATTCTCTTCGAGAATGGGAAGATCAAACCTCTTGAGCCAAGACCATTTGAATCGTTGAAAAGGATAGATAGATTCTATTGTCCATACCATCAATCAGGAGGACATACCATAGAACACTATTTCAAAATTCAAGGATTTAGTCCAAGGATTGATTGACAGTAAAAAGTTGGTTCAAATTCGACCATAAAAGGATGTAAGCATTAATGGAGTCTAGGAAAGTTATGAGGAGGATGTCTACCTCAAAGACATAGAAAAAACTCCACTTTCCATGATTTATCCGGTTGATGATATTTGGGATGAAGAAGATTCCTCTATTGACGTCCTCACAAGATCAGGGAGAATGCAACCTCCCATCACGAATCAACCCATTCTTACCACTCAACAAATCCCTATTCCAATTATAGAAGACAACGATGTTGTCAAACAATTGAAAAAGACTAAGGTAGAAATGAATGTATGGAAACTCCTAGCCATATCCCACGAGCATAGGCTCGCAGTAATGGATGCCTTAGCAAAAGTAGGGATAGATTCAGAAACCTCACTTGAAGGTTTGGATAACTTCCTTAACCGTAATCTTCCCAGTCCTATCAACTTGATCACTTTTTCTGACAAAGATTTACCTCTTGAAGGTGATAAGCATAATAAAGCCTTGAACCTCACAGTTGTTTGCAAAAGGATGAACGTTCCAATGACCCTCGTGGATAATGGGTCGGCAATTAATGTTTGCCCACTTCGAACCGCAAGAATGTTAGGAATAAGAGATGAGGATTTGTCTCCATCAACACAAGGCATAAGAGCTTATGATAACACTCGTCGTCAAGCTCTTAGGAACATTACTATGAATGTCACAACAGGAGTCATTGAGCATGCTACTACTTTTCAAGTACTAGATATTAAGGCTTCTTTCAACCTATTGTTGGGGCGCCCTTGGCTTCACGACCTTAAGGCCGTCCTTCATCCCTTCACCAACAAGTCAAGGCTATAGTTGGAGGAGTTCCTATAACAATCGATGCTTCCCCTATGAGGATCAAAGCAATTAATAAGCCAATCATAAACGTAGAGCAAGATGAAAATAATGAAGACTTATGGGGTTTTAATGCCGAAGAGGTCTCTTTTATTGAAGAAGATGAAAAGATCCTTCTTTGCTACGACCTCCATTCAAACGTGATAGTCAATGGTATTCTCAGAAAACAAGGACACTTTCCCGGAATGACTCTAGGAAAGAAGAAAGGAATAGCGAAGCAAATGGGTCTGCCTGACCTCCCTAAATTAGATACTTTTGGACTTGGTTTTGAACTGACTCCAGAAGACTATAAGTGAGCTCATGAAACGTTCAATGCACGGAGAAATGCTCGTACCCAGAAAAAATCTATCCCAATGGATCACTATCCCATCACTCTAAATGGACAATTCATAAAAGAGGGTGAAGATTATCCATGCCACGAATTCCCCGAACCGTTTGTCAAAGATGGGATAAGACAACCAGGGTTCGAGATATTCTTAGACTGTAATTTCTTAGATAAGATCCCAACTCCCATCTACAAGGAGCAAACACCTTCATGCTTCGACTTCAATGTTATGGGTCTCCTCTTTGGGTACGAGAAAAATAAGCCTAAGCGTGTCGACGACGATTCTGCGCTTATCCAAATGGTATTACAAAGTGAAAACTTTGATCCTACAAAGCTCATTACTCCGGCATAAGGATTAGTTCAGGGATGGCGAAAGACTGTGAAGGTGACTACGCCGAGTGGATGAAGATCTCCATTACCACAGGACAAGGACCAATGTTCGATGAGTTTGAATCGTCTGAGTCTAAGTCAGAGTCTGAGTTCAAGTCTTCTAAGTTTTCTATAGTTGTGTCTCCTTGTATCTCTTCTAGTTTAGAACCTACTCCTAGGATAGTCAGTAGTCAAGTCCCAATGGACGTATCTCTTTTCGATGTAATGGTTTTAGAATTTAATAACATGTTTTTTTCCGCTTACTTCTCGTGTCATTCTCTCACCCAAGATGATTAGCATTGCTTTACTAACAATGAAAACGATAAAGAAATAATTAAAGCAGTGGAAACACTTGAAAATAAAACACCGATAATTGAAGACACCGAAACAGTTAATATATCAAAAGATCCAACTATTAAAAGAGAAGTTAAAATTGGTTTAACCCTTAATCAAGAGGAAAGAACCGATTTAATAAATCTACTAAAAGAATTCATTGATGTTTTCGCTTAGTCATATGAAGATATGCTGGGAATAAATAGAGAAATTGCTTAACACACTATACCACTAATCCCAGGAATGAAACCTGTAAAAAAAAGTTACGTCGAATGAAACCCGACGTGGCTCTTAAAATAAAAGAAGAAGTGCAAAAACAAATAACTGCAGGTTTTATCAAGGTATCCAAATACCCCGAATGGGTCGCAAATATGGTACCAGTTCCTAAAAAGGATGGTAAGGTAAGAATATGTGTCGACTACAGAGATCTAAATAAGGCAAGTCCAAAGGACGACTTCCCTTTACTACACATCGACATTCTAGTAGATAATACAGCGAATCACGCACTTCTCTCGTTTCTGGATGGATACGCAGGATATGATCAGATTCTCATGGCTGAAGAAGACATGGAAAAGACTACTTTCATAACACCTTGGGGCACTTACTGTTACACGGTGATGCCATTCGGGTTGAAAAACGCGTGTGCCACTTACCAAAGAGAAGCGACTGCTTTACTCCATGACATGATGCATAAAGAGGTTGAAATATATGTGGACGATATGATTGTAAAATCAAAGGACCGTCCAACTAAATAGCCTTAAGGAAATTTTTTGAGAGGTTAAGAAAATATAACATGAGGCTAAACCCAACTAAGTGTGCATTTGGAGTCACCTCAGGGAAACTCTTAGGCTATGTCATTATCTCTAGAGGAATAGAGATAGATCCAACCAAGATCAAGGCAATCATGTTAATGTTGCCGCCCAAAACCGAGAAACAAATTTGAGTATTTACTGGGCGGTTGCAATACATAAGTAGGTTCATATCTAAACTCACTACGATATGTGAACCAATTATCAAGAAGCTCAAAAAGATGTACCAGTAATATGGGACGACGAGTGCCAAAAAGCCTTTGATAAGATCAAAGCCTATCTCGCTAATCCTCCTATATTAGCACCTATGCTTTCGGGAATCCCTCTTCGATTGTACCTAACGGTTACCAAAGAAACAATGGGAGCTATGCTAGCAAAAGAAGTAGAGAATAAAGAAAACGCCATCTACAACTTAAGCAAAAAGATTCTCGAGTATGAAGTTCGCTACACACCACTTGAAAAATTATGCCTCGCATTAGTGTGGGCCACAACCAAGCTAAGGCACTACATGCTTGTCCATACAATGTATGTAGTATCTCGAATGGATCCTCTTAAGTACCTTTTTGAGAAGTCTACACTCAACGGGCGGATATCAAGATGGATAGTCAACTTAGCCAATTTGATGTAAGATTCATGCCTCAAAAAGCTATCAAAGGATCAGTGGTTTCGGACTTCTTAGCGGACTTCTCGATCGAAGATTCAACACCAATGCATGAAAACGACTTTTCAAACGAAGACTTAATGATCACGGAAGATGATACTTGGACATTATACTTTAATGGAGCCTCAAACCAGAAAGGATGTGGCGTAGGAATACTATTACTACCACCAAAAGAACAACATGTCCCAATCTCAATAAAGTTAGATTTCTACGTTACAACAATGCTGCGGAATACGAACCATGTGTGATAAGCCTTGAAACTGTTTTGGCATTAGGAGTAAAGAAACTTCGCATATTCGGAGACTCTTCCCTCATCATCAACCAATTCTCCAAAAGATGGAAAGTAAGGAGTGAAAGTTTGGCCCCTTACTAAACATACTTAAAAACCCTTACTGACCAACACGAGAAGGTAGAATATACATATCTACCGAGAGAGGAAAATCAGTTTGTTGATGCGTTGGCAAGACTAGCCTCGATGGTTAGAATTCCTAAGGAGATTGAGCAAATGTCTTTGACAATAGAAAAAAGGCATAAGCCAGCTTATATTCAAGCCATAAAAGATGATGAAACCATTTAAGAAGAAGAAGAAAAGGAAGAGGAACCTTGGTACATTGACATCCTTAATTATGTCACGAAAGGGGAATATCCACTTCATGCTGACAAGAGAGTAAAATGCGCTCTAAGACTTTTGGATTCCTAATTTGTGCTCATAAATGATGAACTACATAAAAGGGTACTGAAAGGAAGAGCTCTCTTATGTGTAGACAAAAAGGAAGCTCAAAGGGTGATGAGAATAATCCACGAAGGAGCATGCATAACTCATATGAATGGCAAAATGCTGGTCCAAAAGATAATGCGCCAAGGATATTATTGGACTACTATGAATAGGGATTGCCATCAATATGTAAAGAGATGCCCTAAAAGCCAAATATACGCTAACTTGTAACATGTTCCACCAATTCGCTACTGTACACCTATACATCTCCATGACCATTCTCAACGCGGGGAATAGATATCATTGGAAAATCACCCCTCCTAGGACAGGAGGCCATGAGTACATCCTTGTTGCAATTGATTACTTCACAAAATGGGTTAAAGCAGCATCGTATCGAAACTCATTGCAAAACATGTATCACTCTTTATCGAAAGAAACATCATATGTCGATACGGTGTCCCACATGAAATGATAAGTGACAATGGGACTCACTTTCAAGCAGAAAGTGAAGAATTACTGCAAAAATATGCATTCAACATCATCACTCTTCTCCATACAAGCCTCAAGCAAATGGCGCACTAGAAGCAGCCAATAAAAATTTAAAGATTATCATCGAAAAATGACAGAAAACTACAAGGATTGGCCTAATAAACTCCATTTTGCTATTTGGGGTTATCGCACGTCAATTCGCTCATCCACAGGAAATACACCATTTTCCTTAGTATATGGAATGGATGCCGTACAACCTGTAGAATTGGAAATACCTTCCTTACGCATTGCATTAGAAAGTAAACTCGATGAGGTTGAATGGACAAGAGCAAGATATGAGGAGCTAATTCTACTCAATGAAAGCGACTAGAAGCTCTACATCATACTCAATGCTATCAAACTCGCATGGCTAGACACTTTAACAAGAAGGTCAAGACAAGAAACATCAAAGTAGGAGACTTGGTGTTGAAAGCATTAAGGAAAAATATTCTAGACCCAAGAGGCAAATTTAGCCCTAATTGGTCTAGACCATACATAGTCAAAACCATTATATCAGGAGGCGCTGCAAAACTAACTGATATGAATGGTAATGAGTTCTCGAACACGACAAATCTTGACCAACTTAAGAAATTCTACCCATGATTACTTGAGTTTTATACTCAAAAGAGCTAAGTTTGGCTGATTCCTAACGAAAGGATACGTAGCCAACCTTTTACGGGGCGCGACCACTTTAAATTTTACAAATATCGCTTGTTTACATCAGCACGTTGAATTAGAATTAGCATCACACAAAAATTCAAGCCATTGCCACACGACAAAGACTGTCGCGCCGCGACAGGAGCGTCGCGCCGTGATGGATCTTTATTTCCGGCGTCGCAAAATTTTCGTCAATCTGGGCAAATTTCGGTGAATTTTGGAAAATTTCGACTTCCGTACTCGAATTATTTTTTGAATTTATTTCAAGTTGTTTTGGATTGCTTAAATAAAATAAAATTTTATATATAAAAGTTGATTTAATTTTTAAAGCTGAAAATTGCATTAATAAATAAAGTAAAAAAAATTACATAATTGATGGAATTAAAGAAAGCTTTAAATTGACTTAAAGTTAAAATTATCTAATAAATTGTAATTAAAGCAATGCTCTAATCAGTCTTCTCTTTTCTAGCCCTTTTCGAATTCTTGTCTGCTTCCTCTTCATCATCCATCTCTTTCACCAATAGGGATCCCTTAGATGATCTGCATACAATTTTAGTACAGATAGTTTCTCCCTTGGCCATTACACCAATGTTTTTCTCAACCCACGCTTTCTTCTCTATAGAGTCAGCTTTTGTTTTTTCTTTGCCTTTTACAACACTTTTCTTTTTAGGCATCATAGGAGTCTTGTATTTAACTCTTGAACCTAGGCGATCCTTAGGAGGAATTTTCTTATCCCCTAGGCGGTCTTTAATGCTTGCTTTGTCCTTGTTCATGTTTCGAACTTTGTTCTTGTCCTTTTGAGATCTACCAAGTAACCGCTACTTCACATCTCTAAACAAAGGAGGAGGAACTCTGTGGGACACAACTTCCCATAAAGGCCTAGCGCACCAATAGTCATCAAATCTTTCCACATCCTGAGAAATAGGAAATTCATAAGGGCGGCGAAAATCTTCTGAAGGAACGGTTTGAGCAAGACCATATTGTGTCTTTACTCTAGAAGGGTAATAAAAAGTCAACTTTGATAAACTTGGTATACGGCAAAAGGGTTGAGCATTGACATCGATCATCTTCTCAATTCTCCACCAAGGAACAATCCACTTAATGGAAAAGTCGAGAGTTTCAAAGATTCTACTCCACTCCCAACGTCCCATTTTTATGGAGAAGCGCTTATTCCTTCTTACAAGGCAATTAGGAGTATATTTTTCAATATTGTTAGGAGGGCTAATTAGCTCTAGCCTTTCCATTAGCCAAATTTGCAAAAACTCAATGCAATAAATTATTATTACTATACAAAGTTATATATTTTTTATTTCTGTAATTGAAAATATTGATTTTCTACCTGTAATAAAATTGGAGAGCCTCGAAGAGGTGCTTTTGGATCTCTTTTTAGCTCATAGGATTCCTCCTGGCATCCACTTGCTCCATGATACAAGCTAAAATAGCTTGGCCTTTAGGCATACTACCGTTAGTGAGCAAATATTGGCTAAACATACAAAAAGGAAGACTTTTCTCTTGTAAACATGATAAGATTCCGACTTTGGTCTATTAAAGTAAAAAGATGCAAACTTTTTAAGATCAACTTCAGTGCCATCAACTATGACTTTCAAATCATTACCCTTGAGATTAAGAAATCACTCAAAATCTTTGTAGTAATATTCATTTAACCTAGGAATTACTGCGAGATCTAGAGAAGGAAAGCCAAGCATGACACCAAATTCTTCCGGCATAGGGGAAATTTCATCATCTCCTAGTCTAAAGCAATGGGTATCGGGATCCCAATATTCTAAGGCGATGTGAATAAAATCTATGTCAAGATTTACCCCCTTAATACCATATAAACCTCCCAAATGGAAAAATTTAAGTTCTTTTCTCTCTTTAGCGGTCAAAGAACGACACCACTTACGGGTTGTATCACAAAAATTCCTAGCTATAATAACTTGATTGGGAATTTATAAGCTAATATTTCTATTGTTTCGAATTATGCTAGAATCGGCAGATTTAGGGGCTATTTATAAACAGAAATCGACGCAAACCGAATTCCAGTCGAATTCGAAAAAATCAAAATCATCGCGCCACGACAAGGCTGTCACGCCGCGACATCCGTTATCCTCTTCGATAGATAAACACGCTATACCGAATACATTTTTTTCGACTTTGGCTCGATTTGTACTTTGGCTATACGGTTTCTTAACCCTTTAAGCCTTAATCAACTATATATTTGACATCTTTTCTCAAACACTTTTCCCACATTGATTATTTTAAGTTTAATATTAAGCTTATTTTAGTCAAACTTCATTTTATTTTTTCATTTTTTCTTTTTGGGGGAGAAAGTCGGATACCCTCCAAGATAATAAAAATAATGACGGAAAATTTTTGCACAAAAATTATCACAATATTTTCACACACCCATGCACATAAAATAACATAAAATGAAAAATAAAATGCAAAGGATAAAAACTACATAGTAATACTAGTATGTACATACATCGCATAAGAGTCAATAATATACAAAGTCCTATATAGTCAAAAATAAATAAGCACAGGTACAGCTATGGTGCCGGAGGATGAATGCCAAAAGTATCACAAAACCGCAAAGTCCGCGGAGTCACTTCCTGATTGGCGTCAGCCTCTCTAGCTGTAGGAATCAAAAGAGTAGGGTCAGCCTATCCTGGCTCACCCTACGGAGGCTCCTACCGCTGTGGCTGCTACGACGACGAGCCAACCTCGTACGTCCCACCGGCCGTGAAAGGAGCAAGTGTAGGCGTACCCTGACCAGGTGGCCTCATCGTCGTACCCTCGAAAGAAGAGCTAGAGTCTTCCAAGATAATAGTGTGATCCGACCCCTCTCGACCATCCCGGTTCTCAACCGTGGTATGACAGCGCGATCCAGATCTCTCCCTCCTACCCTCTGGCCTCAAACGAGTACGAGACGAAGGAATAGGCTGAAATCAAACAGTAAGCCAAGTCAAATCAAAGAAACAGAAAAGCAGACACAACACAAGACAAGAGACATACCTCTGTCGCACTACCATCCCAACAGCATGATGCCTGATGGCTCAACCTCACAGCTGATAACGAAAGGCGTCCATAGCTCTCGACATCCTCGTCATCACCTCACGAGTAAACTGCAAAAGTAAAAGATTAGAAATAATCAAAATATACATAGAGACGAAATAGGAGATAAACCTACCCAAGTCTGATGTCGAGGGATCGATCTCTCCACTAAGCGCCACTCCTCTGGAGCTGGGGGTATGATCTCCACGACCGGCCCATAAGACCCCTGATAGGTGATGGACATGGTCGGAGGTACAAACTCCGTAGCCTCAGCAGCAGCCTACGAAAATAAAATTCCAACAAATAAACGTTGTCAGGGGCTACCGAAGTAAAAATGAAAAGATAAAAAAAACACCTCCGCTTCCTCCGATATCAAAGGTAGTGGAGCCAAACGTGGCAAAAGCCTCTCAGCATAATACTGGTTTGGGTGGCTGAACCTCTACCAATCAACGCCAGCTCGCGACAAATCCATATGAGTCCTAAGACTCACCTGGTCCATCATATGCGCTAGAGGACGAGTCGGAACGATGAAAAATGCAGACGAGTGCTGAATCGCAACTCTATCGCCCAAATACACCATAGCGTCGTACGTCCCCTGGAAATAACGCCACTGAGCTGTATATTGAACAGCCCGCAAAAAAAGTCCAATCCGACCCATGGATGGAAAACAGGCTCAGGATCCTATAAAAAGAGGTATCCATAAGACAGAGTCCTATGAAGAAGGATAAATGGAAATGATGATAATAATTCGTACCGTTAGAGGCGACTCTCGCACGAGTCCAGTAGCAACCACGCCAGGATAACGACCTTCCCAACTAGCAGCAATGGGGAGCCCTCGAGGCAAAGACCTTGTTAGAGACAAGGTCGGAAAATACTCGTAGAACCAATCCTGTAATCACAGGGAAGGATCAGCGAAGCTAGCTAGCATGAAACAGTCAATTCTATTCGAGCAAAATAAGAGTATACCTCTACGATCCTCTAGAAACTAGATAGGGTGACCTCCTCATTGTAGCTTCAATAGCGACAGACAAGTCGCAATCTAAGAAGGAAGTTAGTATAGGCTAAGCCGGCCCAGTCAAAAGTCCCGACCCGTCTAAGGTCGCGAAGAGTAGAGAGGTAGTAGAGCAACGCTCAGCTACCCTTGTTAGGGGAGAAACTCCCTGACAGAAGAATCAGAGCAAAGATGCGCACCCGCTGCTCAAGGGTGGTCGTATCATCTCAGAAGGCCTCCACTAGCAGAGACTGGCGAATGGATCGACCGCTCATTTGTATTGACCGAGACTCAGCACGAGCTCAAACAACGATAGGACCTAGCAGCTCGTCTACCTCTGGTGAGGAAAGAGTAAGGTCCCTACCAAGAGGAACAATAGTCGACCGAAACTCCAATCCGGTGATGACAAAAAAGTCCAGGGGAGTGACAATCATCTCACCCCAAGGAAAATGGAACGTGTTTGTGGTGTCCCAAAAGAATTCCACTAGAACCCAAACTAGGAAACGACTCGACTGCAAAGAGAAAAGCGCCTGCGTAGTTTGGAGTAGAGGAGTCAAGCTGCATGACTCCCAAAGCTTGAGCAACTCCATGTTGTTGTGAAAGTAGGTGTCGTACAAATGACCAATGTCACTGTTGCCTGAACCGCGGCAACGAACTCGATCATCTATAATGCTATGCCAAACGCACTCCGAAATGTGAAAAGTAGGCACAAAGTACAAAGTACGTCCGTCCCACTCAGGGAACTGCCCAAGAATGGTGGACGTACCCTCGCCTACGTCGATAGGCTCATCCTCTCGGTGAGCCCCATGAGAGCGTGAGCCGGAACCACGACGTCGATCCATACTAATTATGTTCCAAACATGAAAATAGTAAATTAAATGATAATATGTTCGTCGAAACAGAGTACGTAGTACTAAAACAGAGCATGTTTTTGGTTCAAGCAATAAACAGCATTTCTGAGCAATAAAATAATTTCTTACAATATTATGGCAAGTATTGTGACAAATTAAGCATAAAGAGCAAGTAAAAACATGAAGAACAAGCTACATTCTGTTCACAAACTTAAGGTGCCCAACAATGGCAAAACGTTCATTTCTTCACCAAATTAAGTCAAACAAGTCTCAAAACACTCCTAAGGTGATATAAAAGCATAAACAAGAAATTTCATGGCAAGAAATTTGACAAATAAAGCAAAATAAGCAAGAACATTTTCGGAATTTTCGAAAATCGGCGAATAAACATACATAAAATTCTTCCAAATTGAGAGGAGCTTGAGCAAAACTTACATAGATCGACAAACTTGAGATGAAGAGCGTCGATTTGCAATAAAATTGAGCGAATTTGGTTGAGAAACGAGCAAGAACGAGTGAAGTGAAGTTTTGAGCAAAACCAAGCAAAAATGAGGCAAACAGCGAAAAAGGAAGAAGAAGGGGTTTTATTCCGGAAAACGCGACTCTATCGCTCCGCGATAAAAATATTGCGCCGCGACAGGACTGGTGCGTCTTGCTGGTAAGTAGCAGCACGCGTCGGCTCTCCTTTCTTCAGCGATGCAATTCTTAGGCCCCATAAGTAACTTGTGTGGACTTTAATCAACATTTTCGGGTTACTTAGTACGCCAGTTAGCCCCTAAAAGAAAATTAACATGATTAGTGGTCGGCTCAATTACAATCGCAACAAGTGATCGGCCTGACGACGGTCATCTCACATTACTTAAGCGCCTAAGTATTGGCTCATCACAAGCACCGAGGTATTGGTTCACAAGCAAACGCAAGCGCTAAATTACCGGCTCATTACATCTACAAATACGCGCCAAGGTATTGGCACAGTAAAAGCACAAGCAAAGTAAAATCACAGCAAGCATTCAAGCAAAAGCATTAGCAAACTGAGGATCATAAGGTAATGAGGTCTTCGACGATTTTCACTAGGATGTAAGAGTTGTCAAAAAATGATCAAGTCGAGGTATAGATGAGATTTTGGAGATAGCTACAAGCAGCGGTCTTTGACGATGTCCCAAGGTATAGAGGAGATTGTCTACCGTGGTGAGGTACTGCCACACCAATAGGAGATAGCTACAAACAGCGATCTTCGATGATGTTCCCTAACTTGTGGAAGATTGTCACAGCAAAACGGAAGATGGCTACAAGCAGCGATCGTCGTCGACAATGTTCCCTAGCTTGTGGAGGATTGTCATAGAAAATGAAGATAGCGAAGCACTGTTACCTTCAGATGGCGTTCACGAGGCACTGTGGAGGTAGTCACAACAAAAATGCAGCAACAAATCGGTTACTCCAGAGACGTGTTCTCGACAGTGCAAGATACGCGTTTCTAACTCTCTTATCTGCTTAACTAACGCTAGTTTGCAGGTATCGGCGTTATAAGAATGATTTAGTGCAACACCCTAGAAATTCCTTTCTTTTAAAATACCCGTTGTGGACACCTTAAAATATCTCCCCAAAACCAAACCCGATGATGAACAACCTCTCACCTCCATTATTGGTTGGGTTGAGTATTTAATCTTTGGATTGCTTAAATCCATGTTTCCATTCAATGCATTTCATAAACCAATCCAATTCCTAGCTCATTTCCTTAAACCATAACTTACTTTCCACTTTTTGTGTCCACATCACAAAACCGAGAGAAACTAATTTTGTGGCCTTATAATTTTGAACCAATTAGCCTTGAAATAAGATTTCCAACAATATATCATAAGCCCAATTTTGATTTAAAACGAAGAAGATATGAGCAAAATACTAAACTTGGCCCAAAATAGACACCCTTTCACTAAAACGGTCATATCTTAAAATATACAAATGATTTTGACCTGATTCCAATTGGTTTGGAAATTAGACTTGATAAGCTTACCAATGACATATTATATACCTTATTCCGATTTACGGATCAAAAGTTATCGTAGTTTTAAAAATGCATAAAAACTAGAATTACCGCGCAATAGCTAAAATGCCGCGTCTTGGCAAAAGATGACATGGCATGGTGCATATTGCCGTGACATGGTATTGTACACCGTGTCACGATGCTTTCTTCGTGTATTTTTCGCGTTTTCTCACGCGTTTATGAATTTGGACGCAATTTTAGGAAAATTGTTAACCGTGACACGGTGGCATTTATCGTGCCACGGTGGGAGTTGTCGCGTCACGACATCCTGTACCATGTTACGGTACACATACCACCGTGTTTACTCTGCGTACTAGACTCACGCGTTTTATCATTTTTCGCGTATTAGGGCGAATTTATTTACCGCGCCACGGTAGGGTCTGCCGTGTCACGGTACCCATTGTCGTGTCGCGGCAGACACTGACCGTGTCACGGTGCCCCAAGTTAAGGTTTTTATCTTTTCTAGGGTTTCATGTGATCCCCTATTCATTTCCTCTATAAATACCCCTTTCCTTTCTACAGTTCGGGAAACCAAAAATCATTCTTTCTCTCCTTACACCAAAAATCATTCTCTCCCTCTTTAGCCTAAACACTAGCCACCCTATTCTTTCATAATACTTCCCCTAAGCACTCCAAGGAGTTCGTACTTAACCCGAGGTTCTCTCCTTAAACCAAGGCGTTAAAGGTACAAATAACTGAGGGTTTGGACCAAATCAACTCTAAATTTATTTAATTTAATTTCCATTTGGTTAATATTTTTATTGACCTTACTAACAATTTATTCATGATGTAGCAATTTTAAGGAACGTGCGTAATGTGAGTAATTAATTAATTTAATTACTTATTTTATTTTTATATTTTTATATTGCTAGTATCATGATTAGGTTAATTTTTATTTGATTTGACTAACAATTTATTGTTAAATTGCATCCAATATTAATGTTTATTCTATTATATATTTATTGATCACCATATTGCATTTTAAAGGGAATATGTAATCGAAAATCACGCCTAATAAGAAAATTTGGACGACCGGCTTAGGTTCCTTTTTAATCTTGTTGTTTAATTGAAGTGATCACGATATTTTAGAATTATATGTTGCATTAATATTCAACCAATTTAGCATAATAATAGTTTGGAGCGAATTAAATATTTTGTTAGTATGCCTTTGAGATCGCAGGAATCACTTTTCACTATAAGAATCGAGTAGAGGCCAATACGGGTGAATGTGACTCCTGACTCACTTAGTACCATCATCCCCGATCCTCCTTTCGTGGTTCCGAACGATATTGAGTTAGTAATCTCATGGATTATGTATGGGGTGTAACCTTCACGGGTCAATCGTTGTTGCCTATCATCGTCCCTTTATTCGTGGCTGCCTTTTATGATTCGTGAATGGTTTACAAGTTCCTTAAAAACTTGTTGGCGGTTCCCTACTTTATTTGTCCCTAATCATACGTCAATTCCCACTTCCTATGAGTGCCAAGCATATTCACACATGCTTAACGTAGGCGCACTTCAAACGACGCCTACACCCATTTTGCTCTGTTTAAAACTCAACAATAGGAAAATCTAAGACATTACCGCCACCGTGAAAACGGCTAAGGCAACCATCAAAGACACACAATGGAAGACTATCTTTAAAAACATTCGAAATGTCCCAACTTAAAAAGTCAACTAACGAAAGTAAAGTCAAACCAAAATAAAACAAAGTCAACCTACAACTTGGAACCATTGTAGGCCCTTAACAAAACCGAACCAATTCAAAACCTTCGTGTTAGGCTCACAAACATAATATAATAAAATAATGAAACCAATAAACATATCATAAACTTATGAAAACTAGCATGATTCGCTCTTCACTCATGCCCATCATGAATATGCTTCATCACCTGAAAAGCTTCTCTCTACTTGTTTCCATTACTCTCCATTAAAAATGGGTCATCATAGGGCCAAGATAAAGACAAGGCCAACAAACACACAACACACACAATCAGCAAAGCTGAGTACATAAGCGTATTTAAACACACTAACATGCTTTCACCTATCAACACACAACTTACCTCGTTGTACCTGTTTACAAGCACACAACATACAACAAGACTTCTCAACTAAGTTTAGTTACTAACACGGGAGCTAATCGTGCCAGTGTAAAAGTTAAACCCCAATAAAGGGGTACTAACACGGGAGCTAATCGTGCCAGTGTAAAAGAACCACTCGTAAGTGGCGGAATTCCTACCATAATAATAAAAGGAAAATACAGCGTCCTGTTCTCCCAGTAGAAGTTATGGTCAAATATAAAGTCGCATAACTCCCCCCATATGTTCATATTCAAGGTATATACGTTCCAAGAGTTTTGGTGCGTAATCTCTTTCACTTTACGTTATTTACATATTATTAGACTTGGTGATGACTCTCAAACCATAATCATTCAATCATAATAATTATTCAAACAATCAAACAAACCAATTTAATTCTTGAATAATTAGTGACCACATAATATTTAATGTTGAACCCTTTTTAAATCTACCTCGGTGTCAAAGACACTTTAAACGCATAATGCGCCACAAATCCTATCCCTCAGTGTTGAAAACACCTTAAGGGGCCGTTTGGTTGGGGGTATTCAGGAAAGGGAATGGGAATCAAGTACCACGATTCCCTTTGTTGTTGTTTGTTAAGCATATTCTTTCATTCCCTTTACCCTTTTCATTCCCCCAAATCCCTCTAACTTCATTCCCCTCCCCCCTAGGTATTTCCATTCCCATTCCCTACCCACCTTCACACCACCACATCACCACCTTCACACCTAACAACACCACCGGAAACCAGCCCACCTACATACCTGACCACCGCTGCCCCTCCCCCGACCCTCGCCGCCCTCCCCTCCCCTCCCCCGCAAAAACATCCACAGCCCCCGCAAAACCCTCCCACCACCCAGCCCAGCCCTCCCTATCCACGTCAAATCGCCGCCCAGCCCTCCCACCACCCTCGCCGCCCCTTCCCCGACCCTCGCCGCATGTCCCCTTCCCCGCAAAAGCACTCCCCTGGCCGTCGTGTGCCCTTCACCGCCCTTGTTCAATTTTGATCTAGGCTTTTTTTTGGGGCTGAGGAAGGTTTTGCGGGGGGGGGGGGGGGGGGGGACCGTCGGAGAAGGGAGGCGCAGGGTGAGGGAGGTGCGGCGACTGATTTGGTAGTTGGAGAGTGAATGTTATAGGTGGTTGTGTGGTGATGGTGTGGTGGTGGGACTTGTGGGTCTCATTCCCTTTGTTTTTAAAACAAACAACACCCCAAATTTTAGGTATTTTCATTCCATTCATTCTCTTTCCCTTTGTTCATTCCATACCGATTACCCCGTGCGAACCAAACGGCCCCTAAGTGCACTAAGGCACCGACATATAATTTATTCCTCGTGTGCAAAGACACTTAAATAGCTCTTTCCTCATGCTTAAAGCATCAATAAAAATTATATGAACCATAATAAAATTCCATCTCAATATTCCAAACTCAATTAAACATGTAGTTTAATTATACATGCTTTCTATCATGCCATAAATAAAAGTGTGGTTCATATACAACATGCCAAACGATTATTTTCCAATCATTAATCCATCACAAGTAAACCATGCTTCATAATTCAATCACCAATATCAACCAAATCACAATTTCCAATCATAATCTAGCATGATACTACTTGGGATTAATCAATCAAGCCTAACATGTTACTACAACATCAAAAATATGCTACGTATGCAAACGTACCTTGAATACGATCTTAAAATCGCCACGACTAATAGAAATCACTTACTTCAAAGTCTCCTACAATCCAAAATCATAATATGGCATTAAAATCTACTCCACATAAATTTCCAGCAATATATACTCTTATTAAACCACTCATAAATTAATTAAAACAAGCTGAAAATTAATTTAAAACCTCATACTTTAATCACCATTAATAGGTAGTCAAAATTCCTTCAAGAAACTTAATTTTTAGCATACTAACAAAAATTCCAGCGATATTAATTTATGAAAACTTGCTGTAATTATACTTTAAAACCCTCAAATTAAAGGTTTAAACCACCCTAAATCATATTCCTTCAATAATCAATTATTTATAAATCCAGGGTTTCAAAAATTGGGGCTTTTTAATTAAATTTAAAATCTAAAAATTAATTCACATCATACTTAAAATCAATCATCATACAACCATCACAAAACTCATAATTTATAATAAGATCTAGGATTAAACAAAAGAAAAATAAAAAGAATAATATTTTTTTCGAAAGGGAGGCCGAACAACAGCACCACCACCACGGCATGGTTGGGCTGCTGTCGCGCCCTGTTGGTGCCGCCGTGGTTGCTGGCCGTTGCGCCGGTGGCTGTGGTGGCGGCCGGTGATGTGCTGGTGGTGGCCGGCCGTGCATAAAGGGGAAGGGGAAAAGAAAGAAAAAAAATAAAAGAAATAAAAGAGAACGGAGAGAAAGTTTACCTTGGGTATTCTCCACTCTGGGTAAAGTTTAATTTGCCCAAGTGTTGAATATTTATACCCCTTTCTCTAGAAACCCTTCTTACCTAAACTTTCCTTTTTTAATCTTTTCTAATCCCTTTCCTAATAAAACTTTACTAAAATAAAATTTTCCTAAATTAAATCCCAACTTAATAAAATAATTAATTAAATAAAACTTTTCTCTTATAAAATATTTCCAAACTTATTTAAAATAAATAATTAAAAATCCATAAATAATTCATTTCAAATTATTTAAATACCTCACAAAATACTTATTTAAAATAAAATATGTATAAAAATACAGGGTATTACGATTAGGATCACAGAACGTGCTTAATCATTCTCCGTCCCTATCGCTACTTTGACTTTTGTTTTCGAAACTTACGTTTCACCAAACTCAGTCAAAGTGGGGGCTTCTGTAAACACCAAATTGTGTCTCCCCAAAACCAAACCCAGTGATGAGTACTTTTCACGTCATTTGATTATCGAACGAAGTGAAATGTCAAAGAGTCTCGTGATGCTTCTATTTAATAAAAATACTTCTTTCTGTTTTCGAAAATCTTTCTTTTCGTACCTTATTTATGAAAAATGTCCAATCCAGTTTAATTTGGTCCATGATATGGGTCCAATAATAGTGTAATTAAATGGAGGCTGGAAAAGAGCTTACTAACGATATATTATAAGCCTAATTCCGATGAATAATGAGGAAGTTATGGCCTAAATATTAAATTGGATATTGAATGAGTTTTATGGGCGACCCAATGATCAGGTGGAGGGTTCATTAATTATCATTCCTAAAGTCATTAGGAATTACTTTAATTTTCTTGATAAATGTAGAATGTTATTTTAAGTTTTAGAGAGATTAGGATTAATAATTATATTTTAGAAAAGATAAAGAATTTTAGTTGAAATAAAACAAGTGTTTTAAAAAAGATTTAATCTAACTTTTAATGATAAAGTACGGACTCTAATTATCCAATTATATTGGAAAAAGGACTCCGTACAACAAAAATTATCCCGCAGCACCATCGCGCTGCGACAGGTCCATTGCATCGTGACAACGCCATCACGTCGCAATTGTCCTGTCACGCCGCGATGGGAGTAGTTTTATTTCGATTGGAATTCGATCTTCTCTGATTGTTTCCGGATGTTTTTCTCTATAAATAGGGTCGTATTTTCCCGTTTACAATCATCAACAATCATCTTTGTATTTTATTCTCTCTCTATAAGCTAAAAGCTTATTCTTTCTCCCACTTTCTAAGCCTTGCCTTTTCACAACCACCATTTGTCCATCACGAGACTTAAACACGCCTAGTCAAGCTCGAAGTTGCCTTTTCCCTAGACGTGAAAGGTTGATAATTTCTGAGGGTTTGGTCCCAAATCCCTATCTCAATTATTTAAATTAATTGTTTGATTTAATATTTCCCTTGAAGTTACTAACGTGTGTATTGTTTTGATAAAAAGAGATACGAGGCAACAAAGTAAGTAGTTTTATTGTTATATACCTTTAGAAAGCATGCTTATATTGTTTTAATTCCTAGTATCATGTTAGGATGTTTTTATTGCTTTCTAGTATCATGCTTAGGTTGCTTTCTATTTCTTCTATCATGTTAATATCATGTTAGGGTTTAAGCTTTAATCTTTATTGTTTAGCGACATGCTAGGATTTGTTACTAATCTTGTTAGTATCATGCCTAGGGTCTTGCTAATATTATGCTTTGATGAGAATATTGTTATGATGATGATGATTTATTGTGTCAATAATTATTATGTTGCTTGATATATTATCGTTATTGCTTCATCACGCCCTCTCTTGCAGGTTTAAAGGGAATTTATACTTGAAATCACGCTTAATAAGATAATTAATAATTTGATTTAGGCTAATATGATTTTAATTCAAGTGATTGTTAATAATAGATTTGTTTGTGCATTAATACTCAATCAACATAGATTAAACAGGTTTAGGATTAATATATTGATTGTGTGTTAGTCAGAAAGCGCACATGAATATGAGAAGAATAAAGTAGAGGCCTATTTAGGGCAGGTTCAATCTCTTTTAGGTTGGATTTGTACCTTCATCCCCGAATATCGAGTCATGGTCCAGGACCACTATAGAGTTAGCGATCTCACGGATCGTGAAGGGGAGTAACCTTCACCCTGTGAACGGTTTACAAGTTCCTAAAACTTGTTGGCAACTCTTTTGCTCTAGCTTCCTTCCCTTTGGACGCCACCATGCTTAAGTGTATGATTACAGTGGTGCTCAAGTGTGGGATACTTGAAATATTTCCTACACTGGGGCTTCCTCATTTCTTGAGGGTTTTGCATTTATTTGGTTCCTTTGTCTTTCTCTTCTTCATGACACTATTTGGTTTCTCACTCTTACATTGCCAAATCTTCTTCAATTTTCTTAGTGTCTCTCTTCCTCTAAATATGTCTTCAACCTCTTCCTCTCTCCCTTTCCTCTTTTTTATTTTGGAAAAAAAATTAGGGTTTCTCGCATGAATCTTTGTGTTTACTTAGTCTTGTGGTATCCTCTTCCAAATCCCCACATAATTTGTGAGTTTGTTGTCAAATACCACGTCCAACAATTTACACCCCCAATGTTATCATTGTTCCTCCGTTTAAATCTGCGATACTCTTGATTTTTGAGGTTAAACCAATAAAATCCTAAACAAACTACTATTTTCTGATTAAGTAGAGAACAATTTAGGGATTATACTCTCACTATTTGTGTAGGCGTTCTTGTTCATCATATCCTCTCTTATATAATTATGAGTAAGTTAATGGACTCTACTAACTTAAGGTCCCCTTATTGTTCTAATGTTGATTGTGATTTGAGATATGATTGTTGTGGTGAGCATACCTTTAACAATGAGACTTATAGACCAATATGGTATTACTAATGTTGGCAAAGGTGATCTTGAAGCCAAAGTACGTAATGGGCCCTTGCCTTTGCTAGGAGCAAGCTGCTTAAATGAAAGCACAAGCATAACAATCCTTTGCTTGTTGATAATAACAGTCAAGCAAGGGTGGAATCCATTGGTGTAGGTGTTGATTAAAGCGCGCCTACTTAAGCATGTTGTGAATATGCTTAGCAATCATAGAAAGTGGGAATTAACGTTATACAATTAGGAACAAGGAAAGTAGGGAGCCGCTAATAAGTTTTTAAGGAACCACGATTAAGGGACAACAATAGACAACAATGATTAACCCGTGAAGGTTACACCCCATTCATAATCCACGAAATTACTAACTTCATATGGTTCGGAACCACGAAAGGAGGGTCGAGGATGATGATACGAAGTGATTCATGGAGTCACATTCGCCCGTATTGGCCTCTACTCGACTCTTGTATTGAAAATTATTTTTTGCGATCTCAAATGCATACAAACAAAGATTCAATTTACTCCAAACTAATTTTAGGCTAAATTGTTTGAATATTAATGCACACATAATTCAAAAATTTCGTGATCACTTGATTAAACAAAATGATTAAAAAGGAACCTAATATTAGGCTAAATTGGTTGAATATTAATGCACATATAATTCTAAAATATTGTGATCACTTGATTAAACAAAAAAATTTAAGAGGATCCTGAACCGGTCGTCCTAATTATCTTATTAGCCGTGACTTTCAATTACATATTCCCTTTAAACATGCAATATAGTGATCAATAAAATAATAGAATAACAATAATATTGGAAGCAATTTATCTATAATATCTTTAGTTAAATCATCAAAACCATAACAATAAATCTAATCATGATACTAGAAATTAAAAATAAATAATAAGTAATTAAATTAATTAATTACTTACATTGCACGCACTCCTTTAAATTGCTACATCATAAATAAATTATTGTTAGTAACTTCAATAAAAAGTATAAATTGAAAGAATTAAAATAGAGAGTTGGAAAAATTGATTTTAGCCTCGGGATTATACCATCACGCCTTAGTCACAAAGGTGTCTTAGTGTAGGGAATATTTCAAGCATCCCACACTTGAGCCCCACTGGATATTTGGGGATGAAGATACAAATTCAACCTAAAAGAGATTGAACCTGCCTTAAAATAGTCCTCTACTTTATTCTTCTCATATTCATGTGCACTTTTTGACTAACATGCAATCATTGTATTAATCATAAACCTGTTTAATCTATATTGGTTGATTATTAATGCACGAATAAATCTATTATTGGCAATCACTTGAATTAAAATCATATTAGCCTAAATAAATTATTAATTATCTTATTAAGCGTGATTTCAAGTACAAATTCCCTTTAAACCTGCAAGAGAGGGCGTGATCAAGTAAGAACAATTATATCAAGCAACATAATATTATGGATACAACAAATCATCATCATCATCATCATCATCAAAATAATCTCATCAAAGCATAATAATATTAGCAAGATCCTAGGCATAGTACTAACATGATTAATAATAAATCCTAGCATGTCACTAAATATTAAAAATCAAAGCTTTAGCCCTATCATGATACTAGAAACATACATGATATTAGAAATAGTAAGCAACCTAAGCATGATACTAAAAAGCAATAAATAACATCCTAACATGATACTAGGAATTAATATAATCTAAGCATGCTTTCTAAAGATATATAGCAATGAAATTACTCACTTTATTGCCTCGTATCTCTTTCTATCAAACCAATACATACGTTAGTAACTTTAATAAAAGTATTAAATCAAACAATTAATTTAAATAATTAAAATAGGAATTTGGGACCGAACCCTCAGAAATTATTAACCTTTCACGTCTAGGGTGAAGAAAACTTTGAGCTTAGTTAGGTGTGTCTAAGTCTCGTGATGGAGGAATATTGTATTTGAAAAAGCTAGGCTTAGAAAGAGGGAGAAAGAACAAGCTTTTAGCTTTTAGAGAGAGAGAATAGAATATAGATTGTTGATGATTGAAAATGGGGAAATATCGACCCTATTTATAGAGAAAAAAGACCGAAAACGATAGAATAGAGTCAGAAGTTCAATCGGAGTAAAACTGATCTGTCGCAACACAACAGGGCTTGTCGCGACGCGACAGCTCTGTCGTTTGGCGACAGGCCTATCGTTCAACGACAAGCTTGTCGCAGCGCGATGGTGCTGTATGATAAATTTCTGTACGGAGTCCGTTTTTCAATATATTTGGGACTGATAAGAGTCCGTACTTATCTTTAAAAATCAGATTTTAATCTTCTAAAAGCACTTGTTTTATTCCAAATAAAATCCTTTATCAAATAAAAGTATAATTATTAATCCTAATCCCATTAGAACTTAAAATAACCTTCTAGATTTTTCTAGAAATTAAAGTAATTCCTAATGACTTTAGGAATAATAGTTAATGGACCCTCCACATGATTATTGGGTCGCCCATAAAACTCATTTAAGATCCAATCTAGTATTTTGGCCATAACTTCCTCATTATTCATCAAAATCAGGCTTATAATATATCGTTGGAAAGCTCTTTTTAATCCCCATCCAATTACACCATTATTGGACCCATACCATGGACAAAACTAAAATGTAATGGACGATTTTCATAAATAGGATACGAAAAGAAAGCTTTTTCGAAAACAGAAAGAATTATTTTTATTAAAAACAGAGAAATCACGAGACTCTTTCACATTTCACCATGTTCGATAATCAATAACGTGAAAAGTACTCATCATTGGGTTTGGTTTTCAAGGAGACACAATCAGGTGTCTATAGAAGCCCCCACTTTGACAAAGTTTGGAGAAACATAAGTTTCAAAAAACAAAAGTCAAAGTAGCGATAGGGACGGAGAATGATTTAGAACGTTATGCGATCCTAAATCATTCTTGTAACGCCGATACCTGCAAACTATCGTTAGTTAAAAAGATAAGAGAGTTAGAAACGCGTATCTTGCACCATCGAGTACATGGCTCTGGAGTAACGGATTTTGTTGCTGTATTTTTGTTGTGACGACCTCCATAGTGCCTCGTGAACGCCATCCGAAGGTAACAGTGCTTCGTTATCTTCATTTGCTTTGACAATCCTCCACATCCTAGGGAGCATCGTCGAAGACTACTACTTGTAGCCATCTTCAGTTTTGCTGTGATAATCTTTCACATCCTAGGGAACATCGTCGAAGACTGCTGCTTGTAGCCATCTTTAGTTGTTGTGGCAGTACCTCGCCACGGCAGTCCCTCGCCGCTGTAGACAATCTCCTCCTTGCTTCAGGACATCGTCAAAGATTTCTACTTGTAGCTATCTCCAAAACCTCGCTTGTGCCTTGTCTTGATCATTTAATTGACAACTTTCACAAATCCTAGTGAAAGTCGTCAAAGACCTCGATACCTTGTGATCCTCCGTTTGTTGATGCTTTGTTTGTTCATTGCATGCTGTGCTAATGCTTTTGATGTAGTCTCGTTGTGCCAGTACCCTCGGCGCATTTGTAGATGTGATGAGCCGGTACCTTTGTTGGGTTTCGATGAGTCCAACTCACTGCGGAACAAAACCCGACCCCATGACCCTCTCACAATTAATATAACTAAAGCGACATATATAACAAGAAAGAGAGAAAATAGATTCTTATCCTTGTCGTGTGCTTCGCTCTCACTTGGAGCTCTTACTTCAAAGCCAAGTCTTGCAAGCGCAGAGACCTCCTACGGTATCCACCCGCAACTCGACCCTAACCGGTCTCTTACTTGGAGTTTAGCCAAGTCAGACCAAAACACTACCGAGTATTATATGAACTTAAAGGTTTTCTCTCAAGTGGAGATGCCTTATTGAGCTCCTACTCAAGTGAGTTTCTCCAAATCCCAAGGTGGGTATTTATAGAGAATGTCATGAGAGAATTCTACTCTCCCATCAATGTGGGAGAGTTGGTAAAATCAATTTTCCTTTTTTATTTTTAAATAAAAAATAAAAGAAAATAGAAAACAACTAATTAATCAACAAGTGGCATTCTAAGAGGAGAGGTTAGGTAAGGACCACAAAGGGAAGGGAGGGGACCAAAACTTAATCCCCAAGGCTCCCATAAACCGCCCCTCATTTCTCTCGGCTCCAATGAGCGGCTGCCACGTGGCAGCGTGTGCCTTAGCACCCAAGCAGCCTTGTTAGCGCTTGGTGCGCGTGGCTAGGCCTGCTGTTGGGCGCACGCATGTACGGCAGTGCTGCTGCCTCGGCCCAACACGCCACGCATGCTTGCGGGCTGCTGGCAGAGGGCACTGCGTGCCACACTACTAGCACGCTAGCGTGATGCTAGCTAGCTAGCATTGCTAGCTCGATGCTGCTGCTGCCCGCACATGCTAGCCATGTGCTAGCAGCAATCCTAGTAGTGGTGCGCTAGCATGCTACAGCACCAACTAGCCAACCTAGGCTCGGTTTGGTGCGCATGCTAGCCACTATGCTATACCAAGTGCCCCTAGCACTCGGTTTGCTCAACCATCTGAGCATGGCCATGCCTTTTACAGTCTCGCTCTTCGAGAGGCCTTGTAAACAACAAAGACCTGTTCCCTATTTTCAGTAGGGGGACATTTCCAGTCTTGTACTGTTAGCTTCGCTTACTAAGAGGACCTAGCCGCCTTAGTGTTGCCGTTATAATATCCATGTACGGCAGACGTTTGACTAACATCAAAACGGAGTAGTATCAAACAAGAGAATTCACAATACTCATGGTTGAGGAAAGAGGTTCCGATAGCCATAATGAGAAGTATACTTATGAAGATTTTTAAATCTCTTAAAGTATTCTCATAGGTCGATCTAGTATGGTTCTAAACCAATACCCGTGTAAATGATTTATGATAATCATGTCCTTGTAGCACAAGAAACGGTGCTATAAATCAAACTACACACTAATCTCAAGTGGTCATTAATCGTCCATCATTTAAATAACCTCAATTAGGGATAATTTTCGATTATAATATTCAATGTTCACTTTATAGGTGTTTCTTTATCCAAGACTGGTCTGGATACCCTATTTTGAATATTCTCAGAATCGAATGGACTCAATATTTAATTCTAAACCACAATTAAATAGAAACGGAGTGATAAAATTGCGTGAAATTAAATTACTCCAAAACCTGAATGGTTCATCTTAGTGTCTTACATTAAAATGTTTAAAAATTAATTAAAACACTAAACAGGGAAATCAAAGCCAATCTCCAACGTGCCTGATTCCCATCGCCTCAATGTGCTTGTTCTGCTTCACTTGAGGCAGAGGTTTAGTAAGTGGATCGGCTACATTGTCGTCCGTTCCAACTTTACAAATTCTGATTTCACCCTCTGATTTCCATGTAAAATCGCCGCTTGACATGTTTGACCTTCTGATTCCCTTGGATCTCTAGCCTGAGCAATAGCTCCATAGTTGTCACAATAGAGGGCTATTGGACCCTTAATGGAGGGTATAACATCAAGTTCACCAACGAACTTACGAATCCAAACTGCCTCCTTAGCTTGCGTCGGTATAACCTTTAACAACTAATTCTTCTGAGCCACCATATACCAGGAATTTATCCTTGTTCCTTTTCAGGTACTTTAGGATATTCTTGGCTGCAGTCCAATGCGCCTCTCTAGGGTTTGATTGGTATCAGCTCGTAGCACTCAAGGCATAAGATACATCTGGCCTAGTACATATCATGGCATACATGATTGATCTAATAAGCGAAGCATATGGAATCTAATTCATCCTTTCTTGCTCATCAGGTGTCTGTGGACACTGCTTCTTGCTTAGGGTTATGCCATGTGAAATGGGTAGGTGACCTCTCTTGGCCTCCTTCATGTTGAATCGAGCCAGTACCTTATCAATGTAAGTACTTTGGATCAATCCAATCATCCTCTTAGATCTATCCCTATAGATCTTGATGCCTAATATGTACTAAGCCTCTCCCAAGTCTTTCATTGAAAAACATTTTCCAAGCCAGGCCTTTACAGACTCTAACATCGGAATATTGTTTCTAATGAGAAATATGTCATCGACATATAAGACTAGGAAGGCGATGTCACTCCCACTGACCTTCTTGTAAACACAAGATTCATCTGGATTCTTGATAAAACCAAACTTATTGATGGCTTCATCAAATCGCAGATTTCAACTTTTTCTAGCTTGCTTTAACCTATAAATGGACTTTTTAAGCTTACACACTTTCCTAGCATTGTTTTGGTCGACAAAACCTTCAGGTTGTGTCATATGCATAGTTTCTTCCAAAATTCCATTGAGAGAGGCGGTTTTGATGTCCATATGCCATATTTCATAATTGTAATATGCAACAATCGCTAGGATGATCCGAACGGATCTAAGCATTGCAATAGAAAAAAAGGTTTCATCGTAATCAATACCATGAATTTGCCTGTAACCTTTTACTACCAATCTAGCTTTGTAAATGAATACATTTCCATCTTTTTCGGTTTTCAATTTAAAAATCCACTTACATCCGATAGGTGTGTAACCTCCGGGTAAGTCAACCGAGTCCCAAACTTGATTTTCAAACAAGGAATCCATTTCAGATCTCATGGCGTCTTGCCATTTAGTAGAGTCGGTGCTCGCCATCGCTTGCTTGTAGGTTGCCGGTTCGTCTCCATCCACTATCAGGATGTCCTAATTCTTGGTTAATACAACACTAAGATACCTATCAGGTTGAGACCTTGGTCTCTGCGACCTACGTAGGGTAACGGATTGAGCATTTGTATTGTCGGTTTGACTTTGCACATTTTGACCAGTGTCAACAGATGCTATTTGAGCACTTTGACTGTCAACTTCATTTTGTTGCTCGTCCTCTCGAACTTTATCGAGTTCGATTTTCCTCCCACTTGTCATTTTGGAAAGGTGTTCCTTCTCCAGAAAGACACCATCGTGAGCAACAAACACTTTGTTCTCGGATTTGTTGTAGAAGTAATACCCTTTGGTGTCTTTTGGGTAGCCTACAAAGAAAACCTTGTCAGATTTGGGGTGAAGTTTGTCAGAAATTAATTTCTTGACATATGCTTTGCATCCCCATATCTTGAGAAAAGACAACCTTGGAGGTTTCTTCATCCATAGCTCGTATGGAGTCTTTTCCCCAGCTTTTGATGGACAACGGTTCAGTGTTAGTGCCGCAGTTAGAAGTGCATGTCCCAGAAAGAGATAGGAAGATCACTAAGACCCATTGTTGATCGTACCATGTCTAGCAAGGTTCGATTTCTTATTTCGGATACTTCATTCCATTGTGGAGTTCCTGGAGGTGTCAATTCTGAAAGTATACCCTTTTCTTTCAGATGGTCATGGAATTCTTGGCTTAAGTATTCACCACCTCGATCCGATCGAAGGGCTTTGATTTTCTTGCCAAGCTGATTTTCAACTTTACTTTGAAATTCTTTAAACTTTTCAAATGATTCAGATTTGTGTGACATAAGATAGACATATCCATATCTACTATAGTCGTCTGTGAAGGTGATAAAATATCGATGACCGTTCCTTGTGGTTGTGCTCATTGGTCCACATACATCGGTGTGTATTAGGCCCAACAAGTCACTTGCCCTTTCTCCCAACTTGGAGAATGGCTGCTTTATCATCTTGCCTAATAAACATTCTTCGCAATTCTCAAACGATTGTAAATCAAATGAGTCAAGAACACCTTCTTGTACAAGTTTCTTGATGCGTTTGATGTTAATGTGGCCAAGACGACAATTCCACAAGTACGTCTCATTTAACTCAATGGTCTTAGCTTTCTTGATGGTATTATTAACATTATAAACTTATTTGTCATTTTCAGAATGTGCAATACCATATTAAACATTATCGAGATAAAACGAACATTCATTGTCCTTTACTCAAAATTCAAAACCTTTGGCGTCCAACGCCGAAATTGAAATAATGTTTTTTTTGTAATGTTAGGAACATAATATCAGTTTTCAAGTTCCAAAACTAGCCCGGAGGGCAAAGACAAACTGAGAGTTCCTACGGATACGGCTGTAATTCAAGCTCCATTGTCGACCCGGAGTTCAACCTTTCCCTTCGCTTGCCTCCTAGTGTTCCTTAGTCCTTGAGAATTGGAACAAAGGTGTGAGCCACATTCGGTATCTAATACCCATGATACTGAGCTAATGAAGTTTAAGTCTATAACGAATATACCTGATCCAGAAGCAACGGTTCCGTTCTTCTTATTTTCCTTGAATTTGAGGCAATCTCTCTTCCAATGTCCCTTCTTCTTGCAGTAGAAGCATCCGAAATCAGATTTAGAGCATGCTACCTTCTTGTCCTTGTTATCTTTGGTAGTTTTTGGCTTAGGCGGAAAGGTTTTCTTACCCTTTCCCTTGAAGCCTTTCTTCTTCTTGCCTGAGCGCTTGAACGGCTTGCCCTTTTTTATCATGAGCATATCATGCTTCCCCTCATCCTTGAGCGTTTGCTCGGCTTGCTTCAACATACCATGAAGCTCGGTGAGGGTTTTCTCCATGCTGTGCATGATATAGTTCATCTTAAACTAATCATAGCCTTTGTGTAGCGAATAGAGAATGAAGTCAATTGCCATCTCGGTTGAATACCCCGCGTCAAGCCTTTCCATGTTCTCGAATAATCCTATCATTTGAGTACATGTGAGCTGACCGACTCTCCTTTCTTGAGCTAACTCTCAAGGATCTGTCTGTGGGTTTCAAACCTTTCAGTTCGGGCCTGTTCTTGGACCATGTTCTGAATCTCAGAAATGATCTCAAAAGCTGTCTCCTTCTCAAAGAAAGTCTTCTGAAGGTCGGTACACATAGTGGCCAACATGATGCATTTGACATCCCGATTGGCAGTTTGCCATCGGTTTAGGGTAACCTGAGTCACTTCCTCATTGGGAGCCTCGGGCATTTCCTCATCAAGGACATATTCCTTTTGCTCTTGCATGAGAACTATACGTAAGTTCCTTTGCCAATCAAGAAAATTTGGCCCACTCAACTTCTTCTTGTCGAGAATTGAGCGCAACGAGAATTGGTTGTTTGAGTTATTTGCAGACATTGTTCTATAATTGAAAGAATTTGAAATGAAAAACCATTCATAATACTCAGATAAGATTGAATTCATGCATATTTATCAAACTTATTTAAACGTCTTATTCACACATTAAATTGTCCCCATTTTGTGAGAATAAGTTGATTCCAAGATCCAAAAAATCAATGAGTAGTTAAGCATGTTGTGGCTTGTCTTAACACTTAATATTCTAAGGTAAGCAACTCTTTTCTAATGGCTCCAAGTCACTCTTGATTAGATAAATCGTCGTATCTAATACTCTCTCACACTAGTAGAAAAAGATAAATGGACACCGACAAATGCCCAGCAGTTATTAAAAATCGGTGGTAAAAATGCAAGACTAGACAAAAAAAAAAAAAAAAAAAAAAAAAAAAAAAAAAAAAAAAAAAAAAAAAATACAGGTTTAATAGAAAGAAATGCCCACCGGTTAACCGGCGCCCTTTTCCTAAATAAATAAATAATCCCTAAAATTAGAACACTCACGCAGTCACGTTCTCTCTCCTCACTCTTTCCTCTCTATTCTCGAACTCTCTCGGTCTCTCTACTCACTCTCCTGTTTCCTGTTTCCTCTCTCCTCTCTCTTCTCGCGCCAATGCAGCCACCACCAGCACAACCCTCCTCTCTCTCCATCTTAGCTTTCCACCACCACCACCGCAGTCGTCACTAATGGAGATGTTAAAGCAAGCCCTTAAAAAACTTGGAGAACGATGCCTAGATCTCTAATGGCGACGATGCTCCTCACAAGGTTCATCCCTCCTTTTTTTTGTTAATTTTGTATAATTTGGGTTAGGGTTTCGAATTTGTTGAGTTTTTGGGTTTTGATTTTGGATTTTGTGATTTGGTTGTTGTTTTTGAGTTTGAATTTGTATGTGATGGTTGATTTCGAGTTTGATTTTGTCCCTCTACTTCGATGATTATTGTAATTTTTGATCTGATTCCCAGAAACCCCCTTTTTGAATTTTCTTGTAATTGTGATATTCAAGTGTTTTCACTTAGTTTAGATTATGGGTTTAATTGGGTTTTAGTAGCCTTAGCAGACTTGATAGTAAGTTTCGGAGTTTGAAATCAGATTACACAACTCAGTTTTATTGTGTTTGATCTAGGGTTTTGTTAATTTGTTTCAATAATTTCGATTGATCTAGGATTTTGTTAATTTGAGCTTTTGGAATTGTGAATATACGGAATGAATTATGGGTATATGGAGTATTTGAATTGTGAGTATTTTTGAGTATTTGATACTTGAATCTTGAAATTTCAGTAGTTTGGTTTGTGGATGTATTATGAATATTGTATTAGTTGTCATTTAATTTGATTTTGTGGGTATATATTTGTTTGGGTATATTTTGACTGATTTCTTCATTATGGACTTTATGGTATGGGTATATATTTTGATCCCATTGAACTTACAATTTTAACTAAGATTCTGATTGCTAATTATCGTTCCAATTTGAAGAGTTTTAGCTACATTTTGATTTTCATCATTCATATTGTCTTCAATTTGAGTAATTAAACCCTGATTTCACTAAATCTGTCACATATTCATAGTATTTTGAGCAATTTTCTTCTTTAATCGAGTGTTTGCTTCTCGGATTAGTGAATTGATCATAAATGCATTGTTCTTGATTGTCTTGTTATTTATCTCTATTTATCTATTCACTTAGGGTTATAAGCAATGAGGGCAAATTGTCATATTCGGCTTGCTAAATGATTATTGCTAATTTTCTCATATTTGTGAGGGTTTTAAAACTATAATTCGTAAGAGCATAATGTGTTGAGTCGGAGTGTGAATATTGTCTCTTGAAAGGTTAACATGATACTTGATAAACTAATACTTGACTGACTACTCATGTCAATCACACAGGTGTCAATTGTTAAGTTTGATATTTACGAATTTGGTTCAAAAAATGAAGTGTCAAGTGTCTACACGGCACTACACCTATATTGAGGTGCTGAGATTGGTAATTGAAGGTAAGATAATGAAGAGTCCAAGTATCAATGAGGTCATCTCTACATTACTTCAGTGCATTCGGAACAACATTAAACTGTGTATGCTTCTTCTGTCTTATAAGTTTGTGCTCCCTGGCCCCTGCTCTTTGCATTTGTTAGTTTCAATTTGTGCTACATATTATAATTATTTTTGTGATGGTATAGTAATGTGATGATTTGTTGTGTTGTCTTTCTTATTTAAATTTAAATGCAATATTTTGACAGGGAATGTTTGTATTTTCCTTCTATCTCGAAAGGGTTGTATTTTTTGTTTGGATCTTGGTTTGGAAGGAAGTTAAAGAGAAATTTTGTAATGCTCTTGTGTTTTATTGAATTTGTTGTTCCCCTTTGATTAGTTGATATTGCTATGTTTGGTTTCTTAATGTATGTGCTTAATGCTATGTTTGGTTTCTTAATGTATGTGCTTAATGCTATGTTTGGTTTCTGAATTTGTTGTTCCTCTTTTCCTCCATTCACTTTATATCAAGTGCTACATGCTCTTGCAAACCAATTTCCTTCACATTATCTTAACCTTTTCCATTAAAATTATTTTGTCTTGCTTTAATTCAAGTAATTATACACATGTGAATTTATTGGTTGATTGCTTGGATGCTGCTAACTTCTAAGAATGCAATTGATTATTCATGTCGTGTGCTTGAATGAATTGGTTGATTGCTTCTAAGAATATATTTTTTGCTTGCATTTTCAATTTGTGATGGGGTGAGGTTGGGGTATTTTTGGTTGCTACTGCAGGTGGCCTGGTAAGGCTGCAGCTGCTACTGCCCTGTCGAGGCTACTGCTGCAGGTGGCCTGGCAAGGCTACAACACCTGTTGCCCTTCCGAGACTACAGCTGCTACTGAGCTAAGTACTTCACCTTATTTCAGTCTCTTGATGGTTAATTTGTTGATTTGGAGATTTTAGCTATTACTCATTGATGATGGTGTTGACGGTTGTTTAATACCGATCAATCAACTAGCTTATATGCCTATTGAAGCTCTGTTATGGCTAATGTGATTAATTGTAGTTGATTTTTTAATTATTGTTTTGTGACATTATTTTTTTGTGGTGTGTTTGCATCTATTTGATGTTCTGAATCTCCTAAGAATAAAGCAGATTTGCTTGTACGGTATAGAACCTGTAAAATTATTGCCAATTAAAATTAAGAGATATTGGGTTATTGCCAGAAGTAGAAAACAGGTAGAACCATATTGATATTTGGGTTCATCTGCTCATGTATTGTCGAGTGTAACGTGGACAGTATGAACATATAATTCTTGGTTGAAACATATGATGTGTATTCAGTATTTTACCACTATTGATGGATGTGTTTGAAGCATTATTAATTCACTGCATTTCAACCATCGTCTCATTTTTAAGTTTTTCCCACATGTTACTTGTACAGTCTATGGTAAATGGAAATAAATGGTGGAATGATTTTAAATTTATAAAGGAAAGTCATGCTAAGGTCCTTGGTAATGCTTGTTTAACCCACATATCTCCTTTTTCTTCACATGTTGTCGTTACTGCTTAGAGCCGCCTGTAAAGTATCAATGAAAATTTACGAAGAAAAAGTCTGAGAATATGAAATTAGCTAATAATTTATTATTACCATTACTATTTATTGTCACATACCATATAGTTCATTATTTTTTGCATTGTGACTTGGTGGATTACTATTGCTGATTTTTGCTCATTGGCTGATGATTCTTGCTCTTTTGGCTGTAGATTATGGTCATCCCTTCAGCTGTTATGTGCATGTTATCTGAGTATCTGACACATCAGCATTGGTTGGAGTTGTGTTTAGATTCCTTATGCTGGCACCTGGCTCCTTAGGTTATGTGTTTTCAATCAAGGTATTATCCAGGAGGATGCTGCTATTTGGCTGGTTTGCTGCTACTAATGTCTTTTTGGTTTGCCATAACACCAAACCTCCATTCTTCAGTCACTGTCTTGTCGACATGTTAGGTTTCAGCTTAAACCATGCTAAGTTGGAGCTGACTCATGAGATGTCACTGGAAGATTTGCTGCCTCGCAAGGCTGCTGCTGCAAGCTTTTATGCTCCTGCTGCTATTCTGTTCTACGCTACTGCTTCTATGCTTCTTATGCTGCTGCTATGCTCTACACCACTGCTTTTCTACTCTCGTTGCTGTTAATCTGCTCTCCGCTACTGTTGTAATATTATTACAGTCGGTCTGTTTACAATATAAAACTATGTTCTGTTTTTTTTTTTTTTTTTTTTTTTAAAACTTAAAATTGTATTGTTACAGCTTTATATTAGTGAAAATTATAAGTTTATATATATGTAAGTGTTTATATATCAATTTAAGTCCAAAAAATGCAAAAAAAAACAAAAAAAAAAAATTATTTTTTTGGGGCATTAAGTGCACAGGTTCTGAACCGAACCGGTGCTAATAACTATGTTATTGCCACCAGTTCTGAACCGGTGGCTAAAACGCTCACTTTTTGGCATCCCTCAAATGAACACCGGTTCAAAACCGGTGCTACAGGGGGGTTTTGAATTGGTGTCCTTTTGCATTTTTCTACTAGTGTCAACAACTTATCCACTTTGCCACGACATGTTAGGACTCCATCACTCATATCGTTGAGTATAATCAAAACCAACATGCATACTCGGTATGCCTTATGTTTCCTAGGATTAATAATGATGCCTCGCTGTAGCGTAGCTCATCACTCTCAATAGGTCGGTAAGTGTTGTTTTGGAATGACAAATTTTACTCAATATTTTAGGGACCTAGGGTTTCTATGTTGGTTCATTTAAGTGAACTTAATTAATCATCGCAACATTTGAAATTCTAAACATGCATCTAACATTTGATATATATAATCATAATTATATATGAAAATATAAGTAAATGTTGCATTTGGCAACTAGCATGACCCCTTGAGTCTTCAAGGGTCTTCTTTTGTAACTTCATGGCTTCGTCTTCCGAGAACCTCCGTCTTTAAGACAACCAAAATAATGCAAATACTAGTATCTACGATTAGGACTAATCTAAATATTAAGTAAAAAAAACTCAACGGTTCGCAAACCGTATTTAGATTTACAAAATACATGACGGAACGCAGTCCGTATTTTCTATCCTAATCGGGCCCCACTAGTTGCCATTTTATAAAACCTGTGAGAGAATATAAATTCCATTCATCCATTCACTATATGTGAATGACCCATGCATTTTACAACGATAATCAAGTAACAATGCACAAACACGCGTAAACTAGTAACTAATTTAGGTGGTTAATCCGATTAACGCGCCTAATTAAAACTAGTCAAACCTTTTTAACCAATTATGTGATTAAGCGCAATCAAAATTGAAGCTCCCACTAAATTCCGCATCCATCTTAATTAATCTAATTAATTAAGCTAGTAAACCTAAAATTTTGCCAAAACAAAATTTTACAAGTGCCGCTCAACACCGAGGCCTATCCTCCAAAATTTAATTAAAATAATTTAAACATAACTAAAATAATTAAAATTGGCAAAACCCAAAATTAACATAGCCCTAAGACCCCAAAGTCCCCAACATCAAGCCTTTCGGCTTGTTGTGCTAGACACTGGGGCATGGGTGCCTAGTGAGGGGTCGTGCGCACGGCCGTGGTCCGAGCCAAGCGTCATTCCCATAGCCTAAAGCATCGCGTACGCGTTGTGCTCCCTATGGGGCGTGCTTGCGACTCGTGCCCACGAAGGCCACTCGAGCTTGCTGCTGTGTGCGCACCATGCCGCAAGCACGCAACACACCCGTACACAAACAGGAACCCCTACGCACCAAGCAACGCACACACATGCACCAAGCAGCAAGCAGCACACGCACAGCCGCAACATGTTGCTGCTGCCTTGCTGCACACCAGTCACGCACATGAGTGGCGCACGCACCAAGCGCAGCCAACCCCTTAGCAGCAACATGTGGGCTGCTGTGCAGCCCGGCTGGGCGAGGGTGATTTTGCCTTGGTTTGCGTGCTACACTTTCGGGATTAATTCCGAATTTTTGCATGACTTAATAAATTAATTCCAAATTAATTTAATGAGCAAAATGGAAAAATAACAAGTCCAACTTAATAAATTCATTCCAGTGTACAAAACCAAAATTATTTCCAAGAACTATTCTTTAATAAAATTGGTTCAACTTGATGCAATAAAATGAATAGGGCGATTCTCAATATTAATTTAACCAACATAAATTAATTATGAGATTTGAAAAAATTAAAAGAGAGTTGGAATTATGAACATAAAAAATTTAAATAAAGATTCCAACTTTAACTTGTGAATCCTTGAAAATTATATCTTCCAATATGAAGATAAATTAAAATTCTATCACAAGATTGAAAATTTATGATTCCAATATACTTAATAAATGATTAAATCAAAAAGTTCATACATGGAATTTAGTAACACAAAGTTTCAATCACTTAACATAATTAAAGATTGAATCTTTTGTACTTATGAGCGTCAAGAAACAAACTTTTCACACTTAAAGCAATTAATTTGCAATTATGTGAAAATTTGAGCCAATTAATAAACACCAATTACTACCAAGTAATTATGTTCAAAAGTGGTCTAAAATTGCAGAAGCATAAAGGAAAGAACCAAATGCATAATCACAATTAATATACCATTAAGATTCAAGATTTAAAAGATTTAAAATTTTTCGTCAAAACAAAAAATCCCTTGAAACAAGCATTTTTGGGCATAATTTGGCTTTTTCGCAATCCTAAAATGGTCAGAATGTTTCCAGAATATCGATTCCACCCAAAAATCACTAGCCTTGGGCGAAAATATAGATTCTGGAGCCAAAGTTCTTAATAAAACGAGATTAAAATTAATAAAATAGAGTTATTAATCTAATTAGCAACATAACCAAAAATTAAATCATTTTTAAACGCTTGAAAATTTTTAGTTACAAAAATAAATGAGCAAGGCTCCGATACCGCTGTTGGGTTTCGATGAGTTCAACTCACCGCGGAACAAAACCCGACCCCATGACCCGCTCACAATTAAAATAACTAAAACGACATAAATAACAAGAAAGAGAGAAAAGACATTCTTACCCTTGTCGCGTGCTTCGCTCTCACTCGGAGCTCTTAATTCAAAGCCAAGTCTTGCAAGCGCAGAGACCTCCTATGGTATCCACCCGCAACTCGACCCCGACCGATCTCTTACTTGGAGTTTAGCCAAGTCGGACCAAAACACTACTCAAGTATTAAATGAACTTAAAGGTTTTCTCTCATAAGGAGATGCCTTATTGAGTTCCTACTCAAGTGTCTTTCTCCAAACCCTAAGGTGGGTATTTATAGAGAATGTCATGAGAGAATTCCACTCTCCCATAAATGTGGGAGAGTTGGTAAAATCAATTTTCCCTTTTTATTTTTAAATAAAAAATAAAAGAAAATAGAAAACAACTAATTAATCAACAAGTGGCATTCTAAGAGGAGAGGTTAGGTAAGGACCACAAAGGGAAGGGAGGGGACCAAAACTTAATCCCCAAGGCTCCCATAAACCGCCCCTCATTTCTCTCGGCTCCAATGACCATAAGGGGAGGAAGGGACCGAAACTTAATCCCCAAGGCTCCCATAAACCGCCCCTCATTTCTCTTAGCTCCAATGAGCGGCTACCACGTGGCAGGCAGTGCCTTGGCACCCAAGCAGCCTTGCTGGCGCTTGGTGCGTGTGGCTAGGCCTACTACTGGGCGCACGCATGTCCGGCAGTGCTGTTGCCTCGGCCCAGCACGCCACGCATGCTTGCAGGCTGCTGGCTGAGGGCACTGCGTGCCACATTGCTAGCAGTGCTAGCACGCTAGCGAGCTGCTAGCTAGCTAGCATTGCTAGCTCGATGCTGCTGCTGCCAGCACATACTAGCATGTCTTGCTAGCCATGTGCTAGCAATGGTGCGCTAGCATGCCGCAGCACCAACCAGCCAGCCTAGGCTCGGTTTGGTACACATGCTACCCACCATGCTATACCAAGTGCCCCCAGCACTCAGTTTGCTCGAGGCATTCCAATATTAGGGGTATTTTGGTAAATTGTTTATTAATTATTAATTTTACCGTCTCGTCTTTTATTAATTCGACTTGACTTGCGACGCTCGGTTTCGATGCTCCTAGCTCGATTTTCGACGTCTAGATATTTAATACTCGAGAGACTAATTAATTCCTTCCGAATTAATTCATCGTGTCGAATCGTTAGTGTAGGGAATATTTCAAGCCATTAACCCCAAGCTTGAACCCCACCGTGATCATACACTTAAGTATAGTGACGTCCAAAGGGAAAGAAAAGAGAGCAAAAGAGTCGCCAACAAGTTTTAGGAACTTGTAAACCGTTCACAAGGTGAAGATTACACCCCTTAACGATCCAGGAGATCGTCAACTCCAAACGGTCTTGAACCAAATAGGGTTCGGGGATGAGGGTACAAATCCAACCTAAAAGAGATTGAACCTGCCCTAAATAGGCCTCTACTTTATTCTTCTCGTATTCATGTGCGCTTTCTGACTAACATGCAATCAACAGATTTACCCTAAACCTGTTTATCTATGTTGGTTGAATTTAATGCACAAATAAAACTATTATTGGCGATCACTTGAATTATAACCATATTAGCCCTAAACAAGATTATTAATTATCTTATTAAGCGTGATTACAAGTACGAATTCCCTTTAAACATGCATAAAAGGCGTGATCAAGCAATAACAATAAACATCAAGCAACATTATAACAATCATCATAACAATTATAATCATGTTCATGTTAGTGTTAAAGCATAATAATAGCAAGATCCTAGGCATGATACTAACAAGATTAATAACAAATCCTAGCATGTCTCTAAACAATAAAAATCAAAGCTTTAAACCTAACATGGTACTAACATGATATTAGAAAAGAAAATAGGAAGCATCCTAGAAATCATAATTGATATAAGCAAATCACCCTAAATATCATACTAAGGAAAGCATCCTAACATGATACTAGGAACCAAAATAACAATCTAAGCATGATTTCTATATCATAATATCAATTAAACAATTAAAGTACTTACTTGGATGCCTCGTATCTCTTTCTAATAACAAAATACACGCGTTAGTAACTTCAAGGAAAATAATAAAATCAAATAATTAAATTAAATAATTGAAATAGAGATTAGGGACCAAACCCTCAGAAATTATAACCTTTCACGTCTAGGGCGAAGGCAACTTCGAACTTGGCTAGAGAGAGTTTAGAGAGAGATGATTGATTGAAGATGATGATAATTGAGAATTGATGATTGGTGATGATCAAAACGGAGGTTCAGGACCCTATTTATAAGAATACAGTTCGGAAATAGGTAGAATTTGATAAGGAATAAAACTCCACGCTGTCGCTGCAAAACCGACCTTGTCGCGTGGCGAAAGGCCTGTCGTTTGGCGACAGGGTGGATTTCTACGCGCTTTCAACACGGAGTCCACATTCGAATCCAAATCGATTTGTAAAGTCCGTATGAAAACTGAAATCGCATTTTTCATAAAATAATATTTTATTCCAAATAAAACTTATCAAAACATAATTATTAATTCTAATTCTATTAGGATTAAAGAGAACCTTCTAGAGAATTCTATCATTAATTCTAATAACTTAAGGAATAATAATTAACATTGGGCCCTTCTCTAGATCATTGGGCCGTATGTAAAGATCAAACCGGGCCCAGTTTAATATTTTGGCCATAACTTCATCATTATTCATCGGAATTGGGCTTATAGTATATCATTGGAAAGCTCTTTTCAAACCCCATCAAATTACACTATTATTGGACCCTTGTCGTGAACCAAACTAAACTGGATTGGTTGTTTTCATAAAATAGAGTTGTTTTCGAAAACAGAAAGAAAGAATTTAATAAAAACCAACCGCAACACTTGACTTTTCACACTTTCACCTTATTCGATAACATTCGACGCAAAAGGTATTCATCACTGGGTTTGGTTTCGGGGAGACACATTTGGGTGTCTACAGTTAGTTGCTTGGGTGTGATCCGAAGGGTTCAGTTAAGATTAAGCTGTAATATTAATTATAGATTAATATTACTGATCGGAAGCGGCCTCCAACTAGGCATTCCGATCACTTGACCTTACAGAATAATTAGTTTTCTAATAATTCTGAACCCTCTATCGGAATAATACACTTGTTCGAAGGACACCATTCCTATCAACCTTGGAACTTGTGCTTGCTTGTGAACCAATACCTCGGTTCTTATGATGAGCCAATGCTTAGGCGCTTAAATCAAGTGAGATGATCGCCGTTAGGCCGATCACTAATTGTGATTGTAATCAAGCTGACTACTAATCATGTCAATTGTCTATAAGGGGCAAAATGGCGTACCAAGGAACCCAAAATGCTGCACATGGTCCGTAAGCTACTTTATGAGACCTTAGGATCACTTTGTCGAAGGAAGGAGGATCAACGCGTGCTGTCACGAATTATCGCGGCGCATTGCGTCTGACGCGACGCGACGTTTCGTTTTTCTTCACGGATTTTCGAAAAATCTGAATGTGTTCTTGCTTGTTTTGTTTGTCGAATTTCTTGCCACGAAATTGCTTGTATGTGTTTCATTGTTTGTATATTGCCTTAGGAGTGTTTTGAGACTTGTTTGGCTTGATTTGGTGAAGAAACGAACAATTTGCCATTGTTGAACACCTTGAGTTCGTGAGCAAAATGTGGCTTGTTCTTCATGTTTTTGCTTGATTTTTGTGCTTAATTTGTCACTACAATTGTCATAGTATTGTAAGAAATTGTTTGATTGCTCAAAAATCTTGTTTTTGCTCGAATGAAAATCATGCTATGTTTTAGTACTACGTACTCTATTTTTTTTTTGTTGAACATAGTATCATGCGGCTAGGCGAACTCTAGATACTATAGAACCTTTTAATTTACTATTCTTATGCATGGAACATTATTAGTATGGCTTGACGTTGTGGTTCTGGCTCACGTTCCCATGGGGCTCACCGAGAGAACGAGCTTGTGACGTAGGCATGGGGACTTCCACCAGTCTTGGCGAGTTCCCTGAGTGGGATGAGCGTACCTTGTACTTTGGCCCCATCTTCCATATTTCAGAGCCTGTACGGCGCGACATTGTGGATGACAGATTTCGTTGCCACGGCTCAGGCAGCATCGACATCGGGCATCTGTACGATCTTTATTTTCATGACAACGCGGAGCTGTCCGCTTTTGCAGACTACGTTAGCACTCTTTTCTTTGCAGTCGAGCCGTTACTTGGTTCGAGCTCTGGTGGAGTTCTTTTGGGACACCACCAACACTTTCCACTTTTCTTGGGGTGAGATGACTGTCACTTCCCTCGACTTCTCCGTCATCACCGGTTTGGATTTTCGGTTAATTACTGTTCCCTTAGACAGGGACTTGACTCTTTCCTCACCGAAGGTTTATGAGCTGCTGGGCCTTATTGTTGTTTGGGCTCGTGCTGAGGTTGGGTCAGTACAGCAGTGTCGTTGATCCATTCGTCAGTCCTTACTACCAGAGGCCTTTCAAGATGATGCGACCACCTCGGAGCAGCGGGTGCGTATTTTTATTTTGATTCTTTCGTTAGGGACTTTCTCCCATGACAAGGGTAGTCGAGTGTTGCTCTACTACCTTCCTGCCATCCGCAACCTTCAACTAGTCGAGACTTTTTATTGGGCCAGCTTGGCCTATGCTGACTTCCTACTTGGATTGCGACTCGCTTGTCGTCACCGGAGTTTTGAGGAGGAGGTCACCCTTTCCAGTTTCTAGAGGGTCGTAGAGGTATACTCTATTTCGTCAACTAGAGTTTGACGTCTCGTGTGTGTTAGTTTTTACTAATCTTTAGACCTTCTCTGTTATTTCAGATCTGGTTCTATGAGTACCTTCCGACCTTGGCTCCAGCTAGGTCTTTTCCTCGAGGGCTCCCTATTGCTGCCTGTTAGGGAGGTCGTTAGCCTGGTGTAGTTGCTACTGTGCTTGTGAGAGAGTCACTTCTCGCGGTACGGATCATCATTTATTTGTTTTTGCTCCTCTTTGTAGGATTTTGACTAATGGATGTTCCCTTTATAGGGTCCAAAAGTCAACTTCTGCCCATGGGTTGGACTGAATGTTTCTACGTTGGCTCTCCAGTATACAGCCCAGTGGCGCTATTTCCAAGGGATGTACGACGCTGTGATTTACTTGGGCGAGAGAGTTGCAATTCAGCACTCCTTGGAGTTTTTCGTAGTTTTGACTCATCCTCCAGTGCACATGATGGACCAGGTGAGTATGAGGACTCATATGGATTCGGCGAAGATTGGTGTAGAGTGGCGGAGATTTAGCAATCTGGGCCAATTTTATGGCGAGAGACTCTTGCCACGGCTGGTAGAGAGATCGATCCCTCAACATCAGACTTGGGTGAGTCTATCTCCTGTTTTTATCTGTATGTATATTTTGATTACTCCTAACCTTTTACTTTTGCAGTTTAACCGCGAGGTGATGACGAGTATGGCAAGAGCTTTAGACGCCTCCCGTTACCAGCTGGTGAAGTTGAGGCACCGAGTATCATGCCGTCATGATGGTGATGCGTCAGAGGTACATCTTTTGACTTGTATTATGTTTTGTCTTTTTGTTTCTTTGTTTCTGACTTGCCTTTTTATTTTATCTCAGCCTGTTCCTCCGTCTAGTACTCGCTCAAGACTAGAGGGTAGGAAGAGAGATATGGTGCGAGGCGTTGTCGCACTTCGGTTGAGACCTGGGACGGGTGAGAGGGGTCGGATCATATCATCGTTTTGGATGATTCCGGCTCTTCTTCCGAGGGTGCGGTGATGAGACCGTTTGGCTAGGGTACTCCGACACTAGCTCCTTTCATGGATGGTGGGACATACGAGGTTGGCTCATCATCGCAGCAGCTGCAGAAGCCTCAGCAGGGTGAGACAGGACGGGCCGGCCCTACTATTTCGGTCCCTACGACTAGAGATGCTGACGCTGGTCAGGGAGTGACTTCGCGGAATTTGCAGTTTTATGATGCCTTGGGCATTCGTCCTCCGGCGCCATAGCTTTGTGCCTGTATTTATTTATTTTTGAATATGTAGGTCTTTGCTTTATTTACTTGTACGCGTGATGTATATATACACTAATTTTATTATGTGTATTTATTCCTTGCATTTTATTTTTACATTTTATGTGCATGTGAGTGTGAAAAAATTGTGACAAGTTTTGCGCAAAAATTTCCGTCATTTTTATTATCATTGGAGGCATCCGACTTTCTCCCCCAAAAGAAAAAAATGAAAAAATAATAATGGATTTTGACTAAAATAATCTTAAATGAATTAAACTTAAGATAATCAAAATAGGATAAGTGTTTGGAAAAAATTGCCAAAAATAGAGTTGGAGAATGTTTTGAAAATCGTAAAGGCCAAAGTGTAAATCCAAGTCAAAATCAAAGAAAACACGGTCTGCATAGTGCGTTATCCCATCGCTAGTTATGGTCGGTCGCACCGCGACAACGTTGTCGCGGCACGACAATTCTGATTTTTTCGAATTCGAATGGAATTCTGCTTGTGTCGCTTTCTGTTTATAAAAAGCCCCCAAATATACCGATTCAAGCACAATTCAAGAAGATAGAAAAGTTTAGCTTTTTAATTCCCAATCAAATAGTTATGGCTAGAAAATTTTAGCCCCCAAATACAACCCGTGAGTGGTGTCGTTCTCTGACCGCTAAAGAAAGGAAAGAACTTGACTTTTTCCATTTGGGGGGTTTATATGGTATTAAGGGAGTAGATCTTGACATAGATTTCATCCATACCACCTTGGAATACCGGGATTCAAATACCCATTTCTTTAGACTAGGGGATCATGAGATTTCCCCTTTGCCAGAAGAATCTGGTGCCATTCTTGGTTTTCCATCTGTAGATCTTGCGATAATTCCTAGATTGAGTGAGTATTACTACAAATATTTGAGCGGTTTCTTAACCTTAAGGGCAATGATTTGAAAGTAATAGTTGATGGCACCGAAGTTGATTTTAAAAAGTTTACATCTTTTTATTTTAATAGGCCAAAGTCGGAGTCTTTTCATGTTTACAAGAGAAGAGCCTTCCTTTTTTGCAAGTTTAGCCAATATTTGCTTACCAATGGTAGTATGCATATGGGTCAAGTTATTTTAGCTTGTGTCATGGAACAAGTGGATGCCGGGAGGAATCACATGCCACTAATCGTTGGAGAAACAATTCTTAGCTTAGAAGAGCTAAAGAAAGATCTAAAAGCACCTTTTCGAGGTTCTCTAATTTTATTACAGGTAGAAAATCAATACTTTTTATTACAGAAATAAAAAATATATAACTTTGTATAGTAATAATAATTTATTGCAGATTTGGCTAATGGAACGACTTGAGCTAATTAGCCCTCCTGGCAATATTGAAAAATACACTCCCAATTGTCTTGTAAGAAGGAAGAAGCGCTTCTCTATAAAAATGGGGCGTCGAGAGTGGAGTAGAATCTTTGAAACTCGCGACTTTTCCATTAAATGGATCATTCCTTGGTAGAGAATTGAGAAGATGGTTGGTGTAAATGCTCAACCCTTTTGCCATATTCCAAGCTTATCGAAGTTAACTTTTTATTACCCTTCTTGGGTAAAAAGACAATATGGCCTTGCTGAACCCATCCCATCTAGAGATCTTCGTCGCCCTTATGAATTTCCGGTTTCGCAGGATGTAGAAAGATTTGATGACTACTGGTGTACGAGACCTTTATGGGAAGTTGTTTCCCATCGAGTTCCTCCTCCTTTGTGATCTAGAGATGTAAAGCAGTGGTTACTCGGTAAGCCTCAAAGGAACAAGAACAAAGCCCAAAACACAAGTAAAGACAAACCAAGTGTTAAAGATCGCTTAGGGGATAATAAAGTTCCTCCTAAAGATTGTCTGGGTTCAAGAGTTGAATTCAAGACTCTTATTATGCCTTAAAAGAAGAGTAATGCTAAAGGCAAAGAGAAAAGAAAAGCTAACCCTACAAAGAAAAAATTGTGGGTTGAGAAAAAGATTAGTGTACTAGCTAAGGGCCGGGGGAGACTATCTCCACCAAAGTTTTGTGTAGATCATCTAATGGATCCCTATTGGTGAAGGAGATGGATGATGAAGAGGAATCAGACAAGAATTGGAAAAGAGCTAGGAAAGAGAAGGCCGACTAGAGCATTGCTTTACTTTCAATTTATTAGACAATTTTAAGTTAATTTTATTTTAAGCTCTCTTTAATTCCTTCAATAATGTAATTTTCATTTTACTTATTAATGCAATTTTCAGCATTAAATTAAAACAAATTTTATATTGAATTCTTATTTTATTAAAGAAATGGAAAAACAACTTGAATAAATTCGAAAATTGTTCGAGTACAGAAGTCGAAATTTTCCGAAATTCATCGAAACTTGCCCAGATCGACGAAGAATTTCTGTCGCTGGAAATTTGGGTCCATCGCGGCGCGATGGTTTTGTTGCATTGCGATTGAGTTATCGCGTTGCGCTGATCCGATTTTTCGTGTGATGATGCTTCTGACTTGACGCGTCGATGTAGAAATGCAAGATTTGCAAAAATTAAAGTGGCCGCACCCCGTAAAGTGTTGCCTACGTATCCTTTCATAAGGAATCAGGCCAAACTTAGCTTTTTTGAGTGTAATACTCAAGTGATCATGGGTAGAATTTCTTAAGTTGGTCAAGATTTATCATATTTGAGAACTCGTTTCCATCCATGTCAGTTAGTTTTGCGGCACCTCCTGACAGGATGGTTTTGACGATGTATGGTCCGGACCAATTAGGCCTAAATTTGCCTCTTGGGTCTAGAACATTTTTCCTTAATGCTTTTAACACCAAGTCTCCTACTTTGATGTTTCTTGTCTTGACCTTCTTATTAAAGTGTCTAGCCATGCGGGTTTGATAGCATTGAGTATGATGTAGAGCTTCTAGTCGCTTTTTATCGAGTAGAATTAGCTCCTCATATCTTGCCCTTGTCCATTTGACTTCATCAAGCTTACTTTCTAACGCAATGCGTAAGGAAGGGTATCTCTAATTCTTTAGGTTGTACGGCATCCATTCCATAGACTAGGGAGAATGGCGTATTTCCTATGATGAACGAATTAACGTGCGGTAACCCCAAAGAGCGAAATGGAGTTTGTCAGGCTAATCTTTGTAATTTTTCGTCATCTTCTCGATGATAGTCTTTAGGTTCTAATTGGCTGCTTCTACTGCACCATTTCCGTGAGGTCTTTATGGAGAAGAGTGATGATGTTGAATGCCATATTTTTGAAGTAATTCTTCACATTCTGCTTGAAAGTGAGTTCCATTGTCACTTATCGTTTCATGTGGGACTCTGTATCGATATATTATGTTTCTTTCAATGAAGAGTGCTACATGTTTTGCGATGAGTTTTGCATATGATGTTGTTTCTATTCATTTTATGAAGTAATCCATTGCGACCAGGATATACTCATGGCTTCCTGTCCCAGGAGGGCTTATTTTTCCAATGATATCTATTTCCCATGTTGAGAATGGCCTTGGAGATGTATATGTGTAGAGCAAAGATGGAGGAACATGTTGTAGATTGGTATATATTTGGCATTTAGGACACCTTTTCACATATTGATGGCAATCCCTATTCATGGTAGTCCAATAATACCCTTAGCACATTATCTTTTGGACTAGTATTTTGCCATTCATATGAGTTCCACATGCTCCTTCGTGGATTATTCTCATTGCCCTTTGTGCCTCCTTTTTCCTACGCATAGGAGAGCTCTCTCTTTGGGTACTCTTTTGTGTAGCTCATCGTTTATGAGCACGAACTGGGATGCCAAAAGTCTTAGAGCTCGCTGGCTCTCTTGTCAGCATAAGTTGGATATTCCCCTTTGGTGACATAATTGAGGATGCCAGTGTACCAAGGTTTCTCTTCTTCTTCTTATTGTTAAAGGCATTTGCTCAATTTCCTGAGGAATTCTAACCATTGATGCTAATCTTGCCAAGGCATCAGCAAATTGATTTTCTCCTCTTGGTAGATACGTGTATTCTACCTTCTTGAGTTGATTAGTAAGGGTCTCTAAGTATGTTTAGTAAGGAGCTAAACTTTCACTCCTTACTTTCCATCTCTTGGAGATTTGATTGATGATGAGGGAAGAATCTCCGAATATTCGTAGTTTCTTTACTCCTAATGCCAAAGTAGTTTCAAGGCCTACCATACATGCTTCGTATTCCACATCATTATTGGTAACGTCGAAATCTAGCTTTATCGAGATTGGGACATGTTCCTCTTTAGGTGATACTAGTAAGACTCCCACACCACATCCTTTTTGGTTTCAAGCCCCGTCGAAGTATAATGTCCAAGTATCATCTTCTATGACCATTAAGTCTTCATCTGGAAAGTCTTTTTCATGCATTGGTGTTGAGTCTTCAATCGGAAAGTCTACTAGGAAATCAGACACCACTGATCCTTTGATTGCTTTTTGAGGCATGAACCTTACATCGAATTGGGCTAAGTTGACTATCCATCTAGATATCCGTTCGTTGAGTGTAGATTTCTCAAAAAGGTATTTAAGGGGATCCATCCGTGATACTACAGATACTGTGTGGACAAGTATATAGTATCTTAGCTTGGTTGTGGCCCACACAAGTGCGAGGCACAACTTTTCAAGTGGTGTGTAGCGTACCTCATATTCGAGCATCTTTTTTCTTTGGTAGTAGATGACATTTTCCTTACCTTCCACTTCTTGTGTAAACATAGCCCTCATTGTTTCTTTCGTAACCGTTAGGTATAGGCAAAGGGGAATTTCAGGAAGTTCAGATGCTAATACAGGAGGATTAACGAGATAGGCTTTGATTTTATCAAAGGCTTTTTGACATTCGTCGTCCCATATTATTGACACGTTCTTATTGAGTTTCTTTAATATTGGTTCACATATCATGGTGAGTTTCGATATGAACCTACTTATGTATTGCAACCGGCCAATAAATCCTCGAATATGTTTCTTGGTCTTGGGCGGCGACATTGACATGATTGCTTTTATTTTCGTTGGATCTATCTCTATTCCTCTAGAGCTAATGACATAGCCTAAGAGTTTTCCTAAGGTGACTCCGAATGCACACTTGGCTGGGTTTAGCCTCATGTTTTATTTTCTTAAGTCTTTCAAAGAATTTTCTTAGGGCTGTTTGATTTCATGGATGGTCTTTTGATTTTACAATCTTATCTTCCACATATACTTCCATTTCTTCATGCATCATGTCATGGAGTAAGGCAGTTGCTGCTCTTTAGTAAGTGGCACCCACGTTTTTCAACCCGAATGGTATCACCGTGTAACAGTAAGTGCCCAAAGGCGTTATAAAAGTAGTCTTTACCATGTCTTCTTCGGCCATGAGGATCTGGTTGTACCCTGCGTATCCATCTATAAACGAGAGAAGCGCGTGATTTGCTGTATTATCTACTAAGATATCGATGTGTGGTAAAGGGACGTCGTCCTTTGGACATGCCTTATTCAGATCTCTGTAGTCGATACATATTCTTACCCTACCACATTTGCGACCCATTCGGGGTATTTGGATACCTTGATGAAACCCGCAGTTATTTGTTTTTAAACTTCTTCTTTTATCTTAAGAGCTACGTCGGGTTTCATTCGACGTAACTTTTGTTTTATAGGTTTCATTCCTGGAATTAAAGGTATAGTATGTTGAGCAATTTACTATTTATTCCTGGCATATCTTCATATGGCCAAGCGAAAACATCGATATATTTTTAGTAGATTTATTAAATCGGTTCTTTCCTCTTGATTAAGGGTTAAACCAATTTTAACCTCTCTTTTAATAGTTGGATCCTTTAAGATATTAACTATTTCGGTGTATCCAATTATTGGTGTTTTATTTTTAAGTGTTTCCACTGCTTTAATTATTTCTTTGTCATTTTCATTGTTAGCAAAGCAATGCTCATCATCTTGGGTGAGAGAATCACACGAGGAGTAAGCGAAAGAAGATGTATTATTACATTCTGAAACCATTACATCAAAAAGAGATACGTCTGTTAGGACTTGACTACTGACTATCCTAGGAGTAGGTTCTAAACTAGGAGAGATAGAAGAAGACACAACTATAGAAGATTCAGAAGACTCAACTATAGAAGACTTGAATTCAGACTCAGACTCGTCGAACATCGGTCCTTGTCCTGTGGTGATGGAAATTCTTCTTCCACTTGGCGTAGTCACCTTCACAGTCTTTCGCCACCCCTGAACTAATCCTTCCGCCGGAGTAATGAGCTTTGTAGGGTTAAAGTTTTCACTTTGTATCACCGTTTGGATAAGCGCGGAATTGTCATCGACACATTTAGGCTTATTTTTCTCGTACCCAAAAAGGAGACCCATAACATTGAAGTCGAAGCATGGAGGTGCTTGCTCCTTGTAGATGGAAGTTGGGATCTCATCTAAGAAGTTATAGTCCAAGAATATTTCGAACCCTAGTTGTCTTATCCCATCTTTGACAAAAGGTTCGGGTAATTCATTGCATGGGTAATCTTCATCCTCTTTTATGAATTATCCATTTAGAGTGAGGGGATAATGATCCATTGGAATGACTCTTTTCTGGTACGAGAATTTCTCCGTGTGTAGAACTTTTCCCGGGCTCGCTTAAAGTCTTCCGGATCGGAGTTGGTTCGAAACCAAGTCCAAAAGTATCTAACTTAGGGAGGCCAGACAGTCCCATTTGCTTTGCTATTCCTTTCTTCTTTCCTAGAGTCATTCCGGGAAAATGTCCTTGTCTTTTGAGAATAGCGTTGACTATCATGTTTGAATGGAGGTCGTAACGAAGATGGTCTTTTCATCTTCCTCGATTAAAGAGACCTTTTTGGCATTAAAGCCCCATAAGTCCTCATCATTTTCATCGTGCTCCACATTTATGATTGGTTTATCAATTGCTTTGATTCTCATAGGGGAGGCATCGATGGTGACAGGAATTCCTCCAACTATAGCTTTCACTTGTTGGTGGAGGGATGAAAGGACGGCCTTAAGGTCATGCAGCTAAGGGCGTCCCAACAATTGATTAAACGAAGCTTTAATATTACTACTTGAAAAGTAGTAGCATGCTTAATGACTCTTGTCTTGACATTTATGGTGATTGTCCCAAGAGCTTGACGACGAGTGTTGTCGTAAGCTCTTATGCCTTGTGTTGATGGAGACAAATCCTCATCTTTTATCCCTAACATTCTCGAAGTTCGGAGTGGGAAAATATTAATTGTCGACCTATTATCTACAAGATTCACTGGAACGTTCATTCTTTTGCAAACAACAGTGAGGTTTAAGGCTTTATTGTGTTTATCACCTTCAAAAGGTAAGTCTTTGTCAGAAAAGGTGATCAAGTTGATGGGACTGGGAGGATCACTAGTGAGGAAGTTATCTAAACCTTCTGATGAGGTTTCTGAATCTATCCCTACTTTGGCCAAGGCATCCATTACTGCGAGCCTATGCTCGTGGGATGTGGCTAGTAGTTTCCATACATTCATCTCAACCTTAGTCTTTTTCAATTGTTTGACAACATCGTTGTCTTCTATAATTGGAATTGGGACTTGTTAAGTGGTAGAAATGGGTTGATTTGTGATGGGAGATTGCATTCTTCCTAATCTTGTGAGGACATCTATGGGGGAATCTTCTTCATTCCAAATGTCGTCGACCGGATAAATCGAGGAGAGCGGGGTTTCTTCTATGTCCTTGAGGTAGACATCCTCATCATCGCTTTCCCAAACTCCATTGATGCTAAAATCCTCTTTTGGCTGAATTTGAACTAACTTTTTACTATCAATCAATCCTTGGACCAGGCCCTTGAATTTGAAACAGTGTTCTATGGTATGTCCTCCAGATTGATGGTATGGATTGTATAACCTATCTGTCTTTTTCAATGATTCAAATGGTCTTAGCTCGAGAGGTTTGATCTTCCCATTTCCGAAGAGGATTTTGGACATGTTTGCATAGGAAGTCCTAATAGGTGTATATGCTTTATTATTCTTTTTGGGTGGTTCGACTACATTGAGAGAAAAGGGTTTTCTTTCAGTAGTTTTAGTGGGCATCATTTTTTCAGCGATGCATCTTTTTTCCATCAACCTTGCTTCCTGGATGGAATGATCAAGTTGGGTCATTGCCGCCCTAATTGTGTTTATGAGAATCCATACATCTTCTTTGGAGGCAGGCTCTTTAGTTGGAGGAAAATCACTCATGGCATCGAAAAGGGTTTCCTCCTCTTCTTCGCTAGCATGAGTTTCTTCAATTGGTTTGATGAGGAGTGATAGGTCAACGTGATCTTCCTCATCAGAAATTGCCAAGGTGTCTGAAAGTTGAGTGATACTTGGCTTCTTACTAGCAGGAGGCAATGGAAGTTTGTTGTGATCAATTAGATCTTGAATGGCTTCTTTCAACTTCCAGCAATTCTCAATGAGATGGCCCCTACATTGGTGGTACTTGCAATATACATTGGGGTTCCAACTAGCCGTCCTCCTTTCGCTTGGTGGATCTTCAAATGGTCCAATAGGAGTTATGAGTCCTTTAGCGTGAAGATGATCGAACGCTGTGTCACAACTCATGCCAATAGGTGTGAAGTTTTTCCTAAATGGCTTCTTTTGTCCTTGATTGTTCATAGCAAGGACCTTATTCAAGTTAATGGTGCTCACATTGTTTGAGTGGGTGGTTTTGGAAGAAGAAGGATTGTCATTCTTCTTTCCTTTCCAGCCATTGTTGTTGTTATTAGCAGCTTTTTGTTTTGCAAGGTCGTCTTTAATATCGATACCTATGTCATAGATAGCCTTGAAAGTATTAAAATTGCTTTAGTACTTCAGATGTTTTGAATACTTTTCTTGGAGGTTCTTGATGAACATCCTCACAAATTCCTTTTCATAGGAACTTCTACCATCTTAGCAGAAGTTTCCCTCCACTTATCGAAGAAGGAAGTAAATACTTTGTTTTCTTTTATTTTTTTTTTGCCTCAACATCTCAAGCTCCCTATAGTCAGTTTCAACTTGGATGTTGCACTTGTACCTATCAATGAAATCGTTTGTGATAGAGTCCCAGGAAGAGATCTTCTCCTTTTCTAGGGAGAAAAATCGTTGTTGACAAACGATTTTAAGAGATAGTGAGAATAATGAAGGGAAAACCTTCTTGTCAATTGCCTTAATATTCATTATAGTCTCGAAAGCTCTTAAATGAAAGTAAGGGTTGTCGGTAGGCTTGAACTTAGAGATGTCATTGGCATTGAATTTCTGAGGAAGAAGTTCCTTGTCCACTAAGACCCCTTGTGAGCTAACTCCCTAAAACTTGTAGTCGTTGGAAATTTTGCTTATGATTTCTTCCATACGCTCAAGTTGTTGTTGCTTGGCAGGATCGTTGACTTGAAGAGCGAGAGTCTTCAACATTTCGGTCAAGTTATTCATGGTTTGCCTTAGCTCATCAACTTCCTGTTGGGTAACCATTAGTACGAAATTTTTTCTGTGTCTGATGGATTTGTCGAAGAGTAGAATTTGAGTGAAAGTGTTGTCCTTGATTAATCGTCCTTCTCTTCTTGACCAAGCGCTGTAATATTAAACCATTGATTTTAATGACTCGACTCAAATTGACTTTGACTTTTTCTGGTTTTAAAAAGCAAAAAGCAAAAATGTGGGGTTCATTTTTTGGGAATCAAATTTAATGTTCAAACAACATGGTTATGTTGGGAGGGTTAATATCCGACTTACCCCCCTAAAAAAATGACGGAAAACACGCATACGAGACTTCCTATACATGGTCATAGTGAAACACATAGAAAGTGTGTGCTTTTAAATAGTGAATGAAAGTGGCATGCTTGACATTTGTGTAAGACCATGGGACTAAGTGACTAGACTCAATTAAAGACTAAATATGACCTCGGTTTATTGATTAATTAATTAATTAGACATGTCGTGAAGACCCAAGCCGAAAACTGGACCATCGTGCAAACAATGGTACTGTCGCGTCAAGATAGAGCTGTCGCAGTGCGATATCACTATCGCGTCGCGACAGACATTCGTGTGTCGCACCACAGGCCAAACTACCGTGACAATATTGAGACGTCAGTTTGAACCTATTTCCAGTGTTCTATTTTAAGAGGAATAAGCCTATAGTCGTGCTAAGTCATGTTTAGTCAATTCATATTAGACTTTAATTACTCATATTAATTAATTAATAAATTAAGCAAAGTCCTTTAGTCATTAGTTTATTTAGACTTAATCACAAGTCAAATAAACGGTTAGTGTAAAAACATATAAGCTATGCACAAGAAAAAATGCACAAGTAGTGAAATAGTCAGAATATGATGCAATGATTTTGCAACCTAACCATGGCTCTAGTTCTCTAAAGTTCAAGGATAAGGTTAGTCAAAAGAGGGTCCATGGTTATGAGTCCAGATGCTTCGCGCAGAAGCCTTACCTTTGGAAGGGTTGGCGTGTATGGGTGGGACCCCGCAAGTTAAACTTGCTTCCATGGTTTGGTGAATTCACAAACTCGGATGTACCCTTCGTTGTAATGAGTGTTCAATTGGGTAGATGGAGCCTGAATTCCCAAAGGGTTATGGCCATATGTAGAACACATATGGGTTTAGAAAAAAAGGAAAAACTCAATCAGGAAGTAGAATCGGCCAAACAGTACTAGAATCGGTCGAAGCAAGAAGGCAGATTTCTGGCTCAGTATTAGAACAACATGTCGTGAGAGAATAGGGACCATCGTGAGGAGATGACCCTGTCGCGACGCGATAAAGTTGTCGCACCGCGATAAAGCCATCGCACTGCGATGGGCACTGTTTTCTCATGATAGTTCCTACATGCCTCAGCAGCGTTCTGTGTTGTCAAAATCTTTCGATTTTTCGCAGTGTTTTTTCGATTCTAGTTGTGAAAGATATTTCCTAAATTTCCAACGTTTAAAAATCCTATGTTTTTGACGCATTACGGATGGTCTTTCTAATGCAGACCTTTTTATGCTTATGCAATTAATGTCAATCAAAATTACGCACATGAATATTTAGAACTTTTTGAGTCTCATCCACTCATTCTAAATAATTGCCAATATCAATTTTAGGAATTAAAATAGAAATCCTCCCCACCGAAGTCGTCGAAAACTGTAGGGAATATTTCAAGCATCCCACACTTGAGCCCCACTATGATCATGCATTCAAACATGGTGGCGTCTAAAGGGAAGGAAGCTAGAGCAAAAGAATCACCAACAAGTTTTAGGAACTTGTAAACCGTTCACAGGATGAAGGTTATTTCCCTTCACGATCCATGAGATCGCTAACTCCATAGTGGTCTTAAACCATGACTGGATATTCGGGGATGAAGGTACAAGTCCAACCTAAAAGAGATTAAACCTGCCCTAAAATAGGCCTCTACTTTATTCTTCTCATCTTCATTTGCGCTTTCTGACTAACATGCAATCATTATATTAATTCTAAACCTGTTTAATCTATATTGGTTGATTATTAATGCACAAATAAATCTATTATTAGCGATCACTTGAATTAAAATCATAATAGCATAAATAAATTATTAATTATCTTATTAAGCGTGATTTCAAGTACAAATTCCCTTTAAAACTGCAAGAGAGGGCGTGATCAAGTAATAACAATAATATCAAGCAACATAGATACAACAAATCATCATCATCATCAAAATAATCTCATCAAAGCATAATAATATTAGCAAGATCTTAGGCATGATACTAACATGATTCATAACAAATCCTAGCATGTCATCACTAAATATTAAAAATCAAAGATTTAGCCCTATCATGATAGTAGAAACATACATGATATAAGAAATAGGAAGCAACCTAAGCATGATATTGGAAAGCAATAAATAACATCCTAACATGATACTAGAAATTAATATAATCTAAGCATGCTTTCTAAAGATATAAAGCAATGAAATTACTGACTTTGCTATCTCGTATCTCTTTCTATCAAAACAATACACATGTTAGTAACTTCAATAAAAGTAATAAATCAAACAATTAATTTAAATAATTGAAATAGGAATTTGGGACCAAAACCTCAGAAATTATCAACCTTTCACGTCTAGGGCGAAGGCAACTTCGAGCTTGGCTAGGTGTGTCTAAGTCTCGTGATGGAGGAATATTGTATTTGAAAAGGCTAGGCTTAGAAAGAGGGAGAAAGAACAAGCTTCTAGCTTTTAGAGAGAGGGAATAGAATAAATGATTGTTGATGATTGAACATGGGGAAATATCGACCCTATTTATAGAGAAAAATGACCGAAAATGATAGAAAAGAGTCAGAATTTCTATCGGAGTAAAACTGATCTGTCATGACGCGACAGGGCTTGTCGCGACGCGATAGCTATGTTGTTTGGTGACATGCCTTTTGTTCAGCGACAAGCTTGTCGCAGCGCGATGGTGCTGTATGATAAATTTTCGTACGGAGTCCGTTTTTTAATATAATTGGGATTAATAAGAGTTCATACTTATCTTTAAAAATCAGATTTTAATCTTCTTAAAACACTTGTTTTATTTCAAATAAAATCTTTATCACATAAAAGTATAATTATAAATCTTAATCCCATTAGAAATTAAAATAACCTTCTACATTATTCTTAGAAAATTAAATTAATTCCTAATGACTTTAAGAATAATAATTCATGGACCCTCCACTTGATCATTGGGTCGCCCATAAAACTCATTTAAGATCAAATTTAGTACTTTGGCCATAACTTCCTCATTATTCATCGGAATCAGGCTTATATATATCGTTGGAATGTTCTTTTCAAGCCTCATCCAACAACACAATTATTGGACCCATATCATGGACCAAACTAAACTGGATTGTACGATTTTCATAAACAGGATACGAAAAGAAAGATTTTCGAAAACAGAAAGAATTATTTTTTATTAAAAACAGAGAAATCACGAGACTCTTTCACATTTCACCTCGTTCGATAATCAATAACGTGAAAAGTACTCATCACTGGGTTTGGTTTTCGGGGAGACACAATCAGGTGTCTACACTTAGTTAAAAAGGTAGAACCTTCGGATCTTATTTTGGCCTTTGAATTACTTGAATAAGATAAGAAATAAAGCTAAAAACAATAGAAATTGTACGTCGAAGCTTTATGTCTAAGCCTTTTGGAAAATTTGGGGATGAAATTTGTTGGGATCTCGAAATTGCCTTCTAAAAATCGTAAATAAGGGATGAATTTATAGGATTAAAAATCGGGTGAAGATATAATTTGAAAAGAAGATAGAATTTAGAAAACGCGTAGCGTAGGTCACCAGTTTTGCGGTTTTTGTTTTTATCATAACTTTTGTTCCAAAACTTGAAATAATTTAAAGGAAAAGTTGTTAGGAACTACACACCTAATAGGTCATTTTGTGAACAACTACTCGATTAAAATTTTTATCAAAAAAACTACCCTCTACATTTAAAAGTTTGAATAGCACTACCCATTTTGGTTTTCCGGCAATAAAATCCGGCGAGTGTGGCCGAATTTTATTTTTCCTTCCAAAACTTAAGCCTAAACCTCCTATATAACAACCGATTCCATCACCTTTACAACGATTCGACCTAAAAAAAGAAAATTTTCAAAATTTTGCCAATTAAAAAATGAGAAAATAATTGATATTTGAATTAAGAGGTATGAGATGCTTCTAAATTGATGTTCAATTCACTTGTTTTGGATTCTTAACCGTGTGCTTCATCATGTCGTGCTTAAGTTTTGGAAGGAATAACAAAAGCGAGCCCAAATCGCCGGATTTTGTTGCTCGAAAACCAAAATGGGTAGTGCGCTGCTGTAGGCGTCGTTTGAAGTGCGCCTACGTTAAGCATGTTTGAATATGCTTGGCACTCATAGGAAGTGGGAATTGACATAATAGATTAGGGACAAGGAAAGTAGGGAGCCGCCAACAAGTTTTTAATGAACTTGTAAACCGTTCACTGATCATTAAAGGCAACCATGATTAAGGGACAACGATAGGCAACAACGATTGACCCGTGAAGGTTACACCCCATTCATAATCCATGAGATTACTAACTCCATATGGTTCGGAACCACGAAAGGAGGATCGGGGATGATGGTACGAAGTGAGTCATGGAGTCATATTCCCCCGTATTGGCCTTTACTAGATTCTTATATGAAAAGTGATTCCCTGTGATCTCAAAGGCATAGAAACAAAGATTCAATTTGCTCCTAACTATTATTAGGCTAAATTGGTTGAATATTAATGCAACACATAATCCTAAATATTAGTGACCACTTGATTAAATAACAAGATTTAAAAGGAACCTAAACCGGTTGTCCAAATTATCTTATTAGGCGTGATTTTCGATTACATATTCCCTTTAAACATGCAATATAGTGATAATAAAAAATATAATAAAATTAACATTAATATTGGAAGCAATTCAACAATAAATTGTTAGTCAAATCAAATCATAATAAACCTAATCATGATACTAGCAATAAAGAATAAAAATAAGAGTAACTAAGTGATTAATTACTCACTTTCCGCGTTTCCTTGAATTGCTACATCATGAATAAACTGATAGTAACTTCAATAAATAATAAATTAAATTGAAACAATTAAATTAAATAAAAAGTAAAGTTGATTTGGTCCAAACCCTCAGTTAGTTATACCTTTCACGCCTTGGTTTAAGGATGGAACCTCTGGTCAAGTATGGAATCCTTGGAGTGCTTAAGGGATGTATGGTGAGAGAATAGGGAAGGCTAGCTAGACATTAGGTTTAAGCAAGAGAGAGAGAAAAGAGAAGGTTTTGATGTAAGAGAGGAAGAGAGAATGATTTTTTGGTGCATAAGAGAGGAAGAGTGAATGATTTGGTGATCGATCTTGTTGATGATTTAAAAAACGGTGATATGACCTCTATTTATAAAGAAAAATAGAAGGGTCGAAGAATTAAGATAAAATCCGAATTCAAATCAGAATAAAACTCTTGCGATAGGCAGCAGTTTTTGCAGTTTTTGTTTTTATCATATCTTTTGATCCAGAAATTGGAATAAGATAAATAATATATCGTTGGAAAGATCTTGAAATCCTCTTTCTAACTCAATTGAAATCAGATTAAAATCGTTTGTAAAATAAAAGATATTTCCAAAATAGTGGGACGGTGTCAGTTTTGGATAGAGTTTCATATTTCTTTTATATCTTTTTCGTTATACCTCGAAATTAATATTATAATATATCATTAAAAAGATAATTTAAAGGGATATCCAAACATCTAAGATTTTGATAAAAAAATATGAGCACACAAATCATATCTGACTATCTTTGAACGTCTTTCAATTCGAATAGAATTAGGACTTTCAAAAAGTGGAGTTATTCAATTTCAAAATCTTTAATTTTATCTTTTCAAAAAGGATAATTAAGATCTTTTAGAAAATTGTAGAAGCTTTTAATTAATCCTAATTGGTTTAGGAATGGGATTAAATCCTTTGGATCCTCCACATGATCATTGGGTCGTAGGTAAGGTGGGCTTAGGTTCGATTTAGGCTCAGTTTAGTATTTTGGCCATAACTTATTCGTTATAACTTGGATTTGGGCTTAGAATATATCGTTGGAAATCTCTTTTCAATCCCTATCCAACTATTTAGTCATTGAGCCCAAATTACGGACCAAATTAAACTGGTTTAAACATTTTTATAAAAAGGACACGAAATGAATGATTTTAAGGGACACGAAATGAATTATTTTGGGTTTAAAGGCACGAAAAGAAGAAAATAAGTTATGGTTTGGGGAAATGGGATAGGAATTGGTTTGGTTTATGAAATGTATTGGGATTGAATATGGATTTAAGCACTCCAAGATTAAATACTCAACCCGACCAATAATGGTGGTTAAAGGTTGTTCATCATCGAGTTTGGTTTTGGGGAGACATTTTTAGGTGTCTACAACTGCCAGTCAAAATTTTTAAATTTAGGAGGTGGCTTTTTTGATAAAATTTTTAAGCGAGTAGTTGTTGACAATATGACCTATTAGGCGGGTAGTTCCTAACAATTTTTCCTAATTTAAACAATGTATCATTGAAAACCTCTTAAAATTTACTTTCCTACCCAATAAAAATTAGATTTATGTTTTGTATAATAAAAGATATGACCGAAATAGTGGGATGGTGTGAGTTTTGGTTAGAGTTTATTTCGTTCATATCTTTTTGTTATAACTTGGAATTGGGCTTATGATATATCGCTGGAAATCTTATTTCAAGAGTTATCCATCGATATATGATTTAGATAAAAATTATGAGGCACATAAATCATTTTTATTGTTTTAGGGTTGTAACTATGAAATGATGAAATTGGCTAAGTTTTATGGATTTTGGGCTAAGAAAAGGGTTTGGGTTATGAAATGGCTAAAATGGATTAGAAAATGACAATGGGATAGAACAAAAGAATTGTTCAATTAATTCTTAGAACCATTATGCGAACCGGACCAAATTAGGCAATAAAGGTTGTTTCGTCATCGGGCTTTGGTCGAGGAGACATTTTTAGGTGTCTACAGTTGGTGACAACTATAACCATAGCAAAACCCTAGCTTGTGAGTCCTCTTTAAATGGCCCCAATGAATCTAATAAATTACGGTAGTTGGTCTATTTCTAGGGGATAATTATTGTCATTTAGTTTGTTTCTCATGCATAATTAACATTGTGCGTGTACTCTATTTTGCAAGGGAAATGATGCCATAAAAATGTGGAGGTATATGTCCTTAATACCACTAAAGATGAATCAAAATTTGGCTATGAGGGATGTTCTCCAAATACAACTAATGATGATGATTCATTTTCTAGATATACTTTGATAAGTGTCCTCTATTACAATCTCATGCTGTCTTTGAATTTTTTTATTTTGTAACTCTAACCACATGTAGGAGAATTGATTGTTTGAGGGTCAAATAGTTGTTAGATATGATGCCCCCTTTGAATTATTTAATTTTTATTTCTTACATGCGTGATATGTTATATGCATTATATGCAGCCTTTTGTGTTGTTTGAATGCATTTTGCTTTTGTGAAGTTGTAATTATGACATTTAGCTAGGAAAGTTCTTTGTTTGGGGACTTAGATATTTGTATCCATATGCATGTTGGCATTTAAATCAGTGTATACAATTGCTACCTTAACATATTATCGGAGTACATTGTGGCTTGGTTCGAGCTATGTAATACCTTTTGAAAATTCCCTTTATATAAAATCCCCCTTTTGCCTTTAAATAAATAATAATTTAGGATATAACAAAGTACTGCTGCTACCGTGATAACAAGTAAGACATTTTAACAAAGTCACATAGTAAAAGACTACTTTTTAAAACCTTTAATCAAAACCAACCAACCAAAATAAAGTACTTCCAAACCAAAATCAAACCATAAAAAACCAATTAAACAACCCTACAACTTTGAACTAATAAAGGCCCATTCAAAATCAAATCCAAAATTATTAAACACTAATGAAAAATTGAAAATAATAATATTCAGATAAAGTAAATACGAGAATGTAATAACCCCATATTTTTTTATATGTTTTATAAACTAATCAAATCATTTATAAAGGTATTTTATGAATCATTTTTAATAGAATATTTGGGGGTAATTTTATTTATTTAAAGGAGTTTGAAGTCAATCCAACTTTCCACTTTTAATAAATTAAAGTCAACGAGTTTTAATTTGAATGGGAGAAGAAATGTTTCCTTTTTAAATTCATTAAGGGTAAAATAGGGAGAAAAATATAAATACCCACATAAGAACAAATTTTGCATTTTCCCAAAGGTGAACATCAAAGAGGTAAATTCTCTATCACCCTCTCTTTATTTTCCCCCTAAAACGCGCATCGCAGGCGCATGGGTGGCCGGTGTCCCACCACCACTCGATGTCTGCTCTATAAAGTGAAAATGTCAAAATACTTACTGTTTTGGGTAAAAATACCCCTACTATGTGGCTTAATAAGAAAGGGACATTTGTCAGCCCAAGACAAGCCCCACGTGGGCCACTCACATCTTGACACGTGTCATCCCTAATCGGCAAGGGAAATGGCGGCCTTCAAGGCCTATCCCGAGAAAGCCGCAAAACGGTGCAGCCTATTAAGTCAAAATGACCTAAGGGGCGCACATCCCAATGACCCTATAAATAGGGAGATTTTCCCCATTTCTAGGTCACATTCATTTATTACAATTACCTGAATTCTCTCACATTAGAGAAAACACCTGATCTCGGAATCCGAGAAGATCTTACTTTTACCTTTTCCGCACCTTTCCATATTCTTCGACCTTTACTTATTTAATCGTCGGAGGCGAAGCTCCAACCACCCGGAGTCTTTGTTGTTTTGCAGGTACAGACAGAAGATTCCAGACTTAGTGACGTAACTCTCTCGAGGGACTTGAAATACCCCAAAACATTTGGCGCCGTTTGTGGAGAGAGTACCTCTAAGATGGTTCAAGAGTCTCTACCGCTTCCTTACGAGAATCGACCTCGGGTTGAGGCAGAGGTCTTTTCAGACCATGACATGGACAACGACGTAGAAGTCGAAACCCATGTGTCCCTTGATGGGTCACTCATCTCTAAACGCATCCATCCCAAGAATAGATTGGAATAAGGCGACAACCAAGGGGGTCCAAGTAAATCTTCTGGACCACCGATTGGGGAAACCTAGACGGCAAGAGGGGAAACTCCCGTCATTAGAGATGAACTCATGAAATTCATGACCTGTTTCAAGGGGAAAACCAAAGACCTCATCAACAAACGGACGACTGACTCTAGCAAGAGTCAGTCAGCCAAGAAGTCTCCTCATGCTGAGAGGAGAAAGCAGTAAGGGACAGGCAGCCTACTCCACACCCAAAGGAGAAGGTTGCGACAACGATTGACTGGTCTAAAGTCCTTCTGCCCTAGACGGGCACAAGGAAAGTCATCCGGCAATTTTAATCGGATGGCAGCAAAAAATCTTTTTTCTAGTTCTTGACATATTATCGAGCAAAAGAAAAATCAGGCGCTGTGAGACTCGGCTTCTATGTCAAGCATCCTAGACAGCTTCAGGAACACCTTGGTAAGGTGTTCCGAGTCATTACATGAGAACCATACAGGCGGCAAGTCTGTCCACACTGACCCTCAGATGATTGGATCAGCCCCGTATATGCCTTAGATGCCATACGGGTAATATGCCTCACCTTACATGCAGCCGGCCCCCTTTGGAGGTTAGACGGCATACAATGTCCAACCATTAGAATGGAAGCTTCGTCTGCTGAAACTTGGTAAACAACCCTTTGCATTCACCAAGGAGATAACCGAGGCGGCATAGCGGCCAAGGTTAAGAATGTTATGTTTGGTATCTACGATGGCACTACCAATCTTGAAGATCACCTTATGGCTTACACCAACCTAATATATTTACAAGGGTTAGATGATGCCAGCTGGTGTAAGTGTTTCTCGGCTACATTGAAGGGCATCGCCCAACAATGGTTTGGCAACCTGCCAGCCAGATGTATTGACAGCTTCAAGAGGCTTGCCTTCTTGTTTGCTTCCAACATCTCAATGAACATCCCTGCCAAGAAAACAAGTCTCGACTTGAGAACTGTCCGACAGAATGAGAAAGAAGGACTCCGCTCCTATGTCAGGCGGTTCAACCTAGTGAGAATCTAGATTTAAGGACTTTCTGACGATGTGTCCTACACAGACTTCTTCAAGGGTCTGAAGGACGGGTCGACTTTTAAGTTCGACCTCGTCAGAAAGAGGGTATTCACTCTCCAAGAGGCGCTGATGGAGGCGGAGGCCTATATATAGGCAACTGAGCTCTGCTCGCCCAGCAATCACTCAGACTCCAAAAAGTTTGACAAACAAAAGGAGAGTTGACGACTCTAAGCCAGCTCCTAAAGCTGAAGGGAGCAAGAAAATAAAAGAAATCTGCGCGGTTGACGACTCTGAGCAGCCGTCCTAGAAGAAAAAGAAAGAGTTTAAACTGTACGTCCCTAGGTACGAGTTTAACGAGGACTACTACTCCATCCTCATGGAGATTAAAGATTGGGTGACTTTTAAGAATCCCGCTGCTATGAAAGGTTCCGCCAAAAATCGGAACAAAAATAAGTACTGCCATTTCCATGAGGACATCGGCCATGACAACAACGACTGCTATAACCTCAAGTCCTACATCCTCGAGTCTAAGGTTACCCTGAAGACAAACCAGGGGCAGTTGTCCAAAAAGAATACCTAGACTACTAGTAGTTTGGACACTGATAAAGAGCTGATCTACACAATAGCAGGCGGCTTTGCCGGAAGGGGCCCTACCGTCCGGGGTACCAAGGACCATCTGAGGAACATGGACGTCAATTTTGTTGACGAGGGTTATTAGGTGTCTACCAGCACCTTCCCTAAGGTCATCATCACTGAGAGGGACCGGGGAAAAGTCCGCCGGCCGCATGTTGACCCCGTGGTTATCGAATTCAAGGTGGCTAACCAGCTGGTTGGTCGAATCCTTATAGACACTATTAGCTCGTCTAACATCATCAGCTACAAGTGCTTGTCCAGGTTGAAGTACATGGCGATAGAATGTGCAACGTCTCTCACCATCTTGTTGGTTTTGGAGGTGGAGTCGTGCACCCAGTCAGAAGGGTAGACCTACCCATCCGGCTAAAAGAGAAGGGAAAGGGACGCCACATGGTCATCTGGTTCTTGGAGGTTGAGGAGCTGACCGCCTACAACCTTATTTTGGTTTGTCCCACTCCGAACGAGTGCAAGGCCGTCATCATCCCAGCTCTCATGCCGTTGAAGTATGAAAGGGATGATGGTTCTGTTGGCTCCCTGAATAGGGACTAGGAGACGGCTAGTGTAGACACCAAATTGTGTCTCCCCAAAACCAAACCCAGTGATGAGTACTTTTCACGTCATTTGATTATCGAACAAAGTGAAATGTGAAAGAGTCTCGTGATTCCCTCTATCTTAAAAAATATTTCTTTCTGTTTTCGAAAATCTTTCTTTTTGTACCTTAATTATGAAAAATGTCCAGTCAAATTTAATTTGGTTCATGATATGGGTCAAATAATGGTGTAGTTGGATGGGGCTCGAAAAAAGCTTTCCAACGATATATACGCCCAATTTTGATGAATAATGAGGAAGTTATGGCCCAAATATCAAATTGGATATTAAATGAGTTTTATGGGCGACCTAATAATCAAATGGAGGGTCCATTAATTATCATTCCCAAAGTCATTAGGAATTACTTTAATTTTCTAGAATAATCTAGTAAATTATTTTAAGTTCTAAAGAGATTAGGATTAATAATTATATTTTAGAAAAGATAAAGAATTTCAGTTGAAATAAAACAAGTGTTTTAAAAAAGATTTAATCTGACTTTTAATGATAAAGTACGGACTCTAATTATAAAATTATATTTGAAAAAGGACTCCGTACAACAAAAATTATCCCACGGCACCATCGCACTACGACATGTCCATCGCGCCGCGATAGGCCTGTCGCGCCGCCACATCGCCATCGCGTCACGATAGCCCTGTCGCACCGCGATGGGAGAAGTTATACTTCAATTGGAATTCGATCTTCTCTGATCGTTTCCGGATGTTTTTCTCTATAAATAGGGTCGTATTTCCCCGTTTTTAATCATCAACAATCATCTTTTTAATCTCTCTCTCTTAAAGCTAGAAGCTTATTCTTTCTCCCTCTTTCTAAGCCTTACCTTGTCAAAAACACCCATCGTCCATCACGAGACTTAGATACACCTAGCCAAGATCGAAGTCGCTTTTGCCCTAGACGTGAAAGGTTGATAATTTCTGAGGGTTTGGTCCAAAATCTCTATTTCAATTATTTAAATTAATTGTTTGATTTAATATTTTCATTGAAGTTACTAACCTGTGTATTATTTTGATAGAAAGAGATACGAGGCAACAAAGTGAGTAATTTCATTGCTATATAACTTTAGAAAGCATGCTTAGATTATTTTAATTCCTAGTATCATTTTAGGATGTCTTTACGATTCCTAGTATCATGTTTAGGGTACTAACTAATATTTCTAATATCATGTATGTTTCTAGTATCATGCTTAGGTCGCTTCCTATTCTTTATATCATGTATGTTAGTATCATGTTAGGGATAAAGCTTTGATCTTTAATGTTTAGTGACATGCTAGGATTTTTTATTAATTTTGTTAGTATCATGCCTAGGATCTTGCTAATATTATTATGCTTTGATGAGATTGATTATTATGATCATGATGATTTGTTGTATCAATATTATTATATTTCTTGCTATTATTGTTATTGCTTGATCAAGCCTTCTCTTGCAGGTTTAAAGGGAATTTGTACTTGAAATCACGCTTAATAAGATAATTAATAATTTTATTTAGGCTAATATGATTTTAATTCAAGTGATTGCCAATAATAGATTTATTTGTGCATTAATATTCAACCAACATAGATTAAACAGGGTTAGGATTAATATATTGAGTGTATGTTAGTCAGAAAGCGCACATGAATACGAGAAAAACAAAGTAGAGGCCTATTTTTAGGGCAGGTTCAATCTCTTTTAGGTTGGATTTGTACCTTCATCTCCGAATATCTAGTCATGGTTCCGAACCACTATGGAGTTAGCAATCTCATGGATCGTGAAGGGGTGTAACCTTCACCCTGTGAATGGTTTATAAGTTCCTATAACTTATTGGTGACTCTTTTACTCTAGCTTCCTTCCTTTTGGACGCCACCATGCTTAAGTGTATGATCACAGTGGGATTCAAGTGTGGGATGCTTGAAATTATTCCCTACATTTTTTGGCAACTCCACTTGGGAGGATTTCTATTTTAATTTCTACAATTTATTTTGGCAATAATTTAGAATGAGTAGATGAGACTCGAAAAGTTCTAAGTATTCATGTGCGTAATTTTGATTGACATTAATGGCATAACCATAAAAAGGTCCGCATTGGAAAGACCATTCGTAATGCGTCAAAAACATAGGCTATTTCCACGTAGGAAATTTGGTAAATATCTTTCACAACTAGAATCGAAAAAACGCTGTGAAAATCGAAAAATTCTAAGAACACAGAACGCTACTGAGGCATGTAGGAACTGTCGCTGAGAAAATAGAGCCCATCGCAGCGCGATGGCTCAGTCGCGACGCGATGGCATATCGCGGCGCGACAGGGTATCTCCACGCGATGGTCCTTGTTTTCTCGCGCCATGTTCTTCCAATCCTAAGCCAGACGTCTTCCTTCTTGCTTTGACCGGTTCAAGTTCTATTTGGCTGATTTAGTTCCTGATTGAGTTTTTCTCTCTTTTCTGAAACCCATATGTGTTCTACATATGGCCATAACCCCCTGGGAATTCATGTTCCATCTAACCAATCGAACGCTCATTGAATTGAAGGGTACATCCGAGTTTGTGAATTCACCAAACCATGGAAACAAGTTTAACTTGTGGGGTCCCATCCATACGGGCCAACCCTTCCCAAGGTAAGGCTTATGCGCGATGCATCCGGACTCATAACCATGGATCCCCTTTTGACCACCCTTATCCTTAAAGTTTAGAGAACTAGAGCCATGGTTAGGTTGCAAACTCATTGCATCATATTGTGCTTACTTGACTACTTGTGCATCTCTTGCTTGTGCATAATTTGTATGTGTTTACGCTAACCATTTGTTTGACTTATATTTAAGTCTAAATAAACTGATTAATGATTAAAGTTTAATAAAATTGAATAAACATGACTTAGCATGACCATAGGCTTGCCCCTTTTAAAGCAGAACATTGGAAACAGGTGCAGACTGACATTTCAGTAATGATGCGGAGGTCTAGCTTGTGGCGCGACACACAAGTGTCCAGTGCGACGCAATAGCAATATCGCGTCGCGATGGCTCTCGCGCGACGCAACATTGCCATTGTTTGCGCGATGGTCCAGTTTTCTATTTGAGTCTTTGCGCCAAGTATGTTTAATTAATTTATTAATAATCGAAGTCATATTCAGTCCTTATTCGAGTCTAGACACATAATCCCATGGTCTTACACAAGTGTCAAGCATATGCCACTTTCACTCACTATTTTAAAGCACACACTTTATGTATGTTTCACTACGACCATGTATAGAGAGTCTTGTGTGCGCGTGTTTTCCGTCTTTTTTTCTTTAGGGTTGTAAGTCGAATATTAATCCTCCCAACATAACCATGTTGTTTAAACCATTAAACTTGATTCCCAAAAATGTACCCCATTTTTTGCTTTTCTGCCTTTTAAAACCAATAAAAGTCAAAGTCAATTTGAGTCGATTCATTAAAAATCAATGGTCAAGAAGAGAAGGACGGTTAATCAAAGATAACACTTTCGTTCAAGTTCTACTCTTCCACAAACCCATAGACACAGAAAAAAGTTCGTACTAATGGCTACCCAACAGGAAGTCGATGAACTAAGACAAAACATGACTAACTTGACCGAGATGTTCAAAACTCTCACTCTTCAAGTCAACAACCCTACTAGACAGCAATAGCTTGAGCGTATGGAAGAAAGCTTGAGCAAAATTTCCATTGACTACAAATTTCAGGGAATTAACTCACAAGGGGTCTCGGTGGACAAGGAACTTCTTCCACAGAAGTTCAATGCCATTGATATCCCTATATTCAAGCCAACTGATAACCCCCATTTTCATTTAAGAGCTTTCGAAAGTATAATGAATATCAAGGGAATTGATAGGAAAGTTTTCTATTCGCTTTTTGCTATCTCTAGAAACCGTTTGTCAACAATGGTTCTTCTCCCTAGACAAAGAAAAGATCTCTTCTTGGGACTCTATAACAAACGCTTCATTAATAGATGCAAGTGTAACATTCAAGTTGAAACCGACCATAGAGAACTGGAGATGTTGAAGCAAAAGGAAAATGAAGGATTTGCTTCCTTCTTCAACAAATGAAGGGAAATTTCCTCTAAGATGGTCGAGGTTCCTACTGAAAAGGAATCTGTGAGGTTGTTCATCAAGAACCTCCAAGAAAAGTACTCGAACCATCACAAATACTAAAGCAATTTGAGTACTTTTAAAACCGTCTATGACATAGGAATCGATATTGAAGACGAACTTGCAAAACAAAAAGCTGCTAGCAACTCCAACAGTGACTGGAAAGGAAAGAAGAACGACAATCCTTATTCTTCCAAAACTACCCACTCAAACAATGTTAGCACCTTTAACTTAAATGAGGTCCTTGCTATGAACAATCAAGGACAAAAGAAGCTATTAAGGAGAAACTTCACACCTATTGGCATGAGTTATGATACGGCGTTTGATCAACTTCATGCTAAAGGTCTCATAACTCCTATTGGACCTTTTGGAGATCCACCTGTCGAAAAGAGGATGGCTAGCTGGAACCCCAATGCACATTGCAAATATCTCCAAGGAAGGGGCTATCTCACTGAGAATTGCTAGAAGTTGAAGGAAGTTGTCCAAGACTTAATTGATAGCAACAAACTTTCATTGCCTCCTACAAGCAAGAAGCCAAGTATTAATAACGCTCCACTTTCAGATTCCTTGGCAATTTCTGATAAGGAAAACCATATTGATCCATCATCCCTCATCAAACCAATTGAAGAAACTAATGCTATCGAGGAATTAGAGGAAACCTTTTTCGATGCCATGAGTGAATGCCCCATAGGATAACAACCTGCCACTAAAGAGGAGGTGTGGCTCCTCATAAACACAATGAGGGAAGCATAGACATATGTCGCGAGGCCCTCGGCCATGCAAAGATGGTTCAAAAAAAGCATGTCATTGAAAAGATGACACCCACCAAGACTATTGAAAGAAAACCTTTTTCTCTCAAAGTAGTTGAATCACCCAAAAAGAGTAACAAGGCATAAACAACTATTGGGACTTCTTGTGCAAATATGTTCAAAATGCTCTTCGAGAATGGGAAGATCAAACCTCTCGAGCCAAGACCATTTGAATCGCTAAAAAGGACAGATAGATTATACTGTCCATACCATCAATCTGGAGGACATACCATAGTTTCAAATTCAAGGATCTAGTCCAAGGATTGATTGACAGTAAAAAGTTGGTTCAAATTCAACCAGAAAAGGATGTAAGCATCAATGGAGTTTGGGAAAGCGATGATGAGGATGTCTACCTTAAAGACATAGAAGAAACTCCACTCTCCACGATTTATCCGATTGATGATATTTGGAAGAAGATTCCTCTATCGACGTTCTCACAAGATCAGGGAGAATGCAACCTCCCATCACCAATCAACCCATTGCTACCACTCAACAAGTCCTTATTCAAATTATAGAAGAAAACGATGTTGTCAAACAATTGAAAAAGACTAAGGTAGAAATGAATGTATGGAAACTCCTAGCCACATCCCACGAGCATAGGCTCGCAGTAATGGATGCCTTAGAAAAAGTAGGGATAGACTCAGAAACCTCACCTGAAGGTTTGGCTAACTTCCTTACCAATGATCTTTCCAGTCCCATTAACTTGATCACCTTTTCTGATAAAGATTTACCTCCTAAAGGTGATAAGCATAATAAAGACTTGACCCTCATAGTGGTTTGCAGAAGGATGAATGTTCCAATGACCCTCGTGGATAACGGGTCGGCAATTAATGTTTGCCCACTCTGAACCGCGAGAATGTTAGGAATAAGAGATGAGGATCTGTCCCCATCAACGCAACGCATAAGAGCTTATTATAACACTCATCGTCAAGCTCTTAAGACCATTACTGTGAATGTCACGATGGGAGTCATTGAGCATGCTACTACTTTTCAAGTAGTAGATAATAAGGCTTCTTTTAACCTATTGTTGGGACGCCCTTGGCTTCACGACCTTAAGGCGGTCCATTCATCCCTTCACCAACAAGTCAAAGCCATAGTTAGAGGAGTTCCTGTCACCATCTATGCTTCTCCTATGAGAATCAAAGCAATTGATAAGACAATCATAAACGTGGAGCATGATGAGAACGATGAAGATTTATAGGGCTTTAATGCCGAAGAGGTCTCTTTTATTGAGGAAGATGAAAAGACCCCTCTTCGCTACGACCTCCATTCAAACATGATAGTCAATGGTATTTTCAGAAAACAAGGACACTTTCCCAGAATGGCTCTAAGAAAGAAGAAAGGAATAGCGAAGCAAATGGGATTGCTCGGCCTCCCTAAATTAGATACTTTTGGACTTGGTTTCGAACCGATTTCGGAAGACTATAAGTGAGCCCGGGAAAAGTTCAACGCACGGAGAAATGCTCGTACCCAAAAAAAGGCTATTCCAATGGATCACTATCCCCCCACTCTAAATGGACAATTCATAAAAGAGGGTGAATATTATCCATGCCATGAATTCCCCGAACCATTTGTCAAAGATGGGATTAGACAACCAGGATTCGAGATTTTCTTGGACTGTAATTTCTTAGATGAGATCCCAACTCCCATCTACAAGGAGCAAGCACCTCCATGATTTGACTTCAATGTTATAAGTCTCCTCTTTGGGTACGAGAAAAACGAGCCTAAGCGTGTCGACGATGTTTTTGCGCTTATCCAAACGGTATTACAAAGTGAAAACTTTGATCCTACAAAGCTCATCACTCCAACGGAAGGATTAGTTCTGGGATGGCGAAAGACTGTGAAGGTGACTACACCGAGTGGACGAAGAATCTCCATCACCACAGGACAAGGACCAATGTTCGATGACTCTGAGTCTGAGTCTGAGTCTGAGTTTGAATTCAAGTATTCTATAGTCGAGTCTTCTAATTCTTCTATACTTACGTCTCCTTATATCTCTTCTAGTTTAGAACTTACCCCTAGGATAGTCAGTAGTCAAGGCCCAACGGACGTATATCTTTTCGATGTAATGGTTTCAAAATTTAATAACATGTCTTCTTCTGCTTATTTCTCGTGTCATTCTCTTACTCAAGATGACGAGCATTGCTTTGCTAACAATGAAAACGATAAAGAAATAATTAAAGTAGTGGAAACACTTGAAAATAAATCACCGGTAAATGAAGACACCGAAACGGTTAATATATCAAAATATCCAACCATTAAAAGAGAGGTTAAAATTGGTTTAACCCTTAATCAAGAGGAAAGAACCAATTTAATAAATCTACTAAAAGAATTCATCTATGTTTTCGCTTGGTTATATGAAGATATGTTAGGAATAAATAGAGAAATTGCTTAACACACTATACCACTAATCCCAGGAATGAAACCTGAAAAACAAAAGTTACATCGAATGAAACCCGACGTAGCTCTTAAGATAAAAGAAGAAGTGCAAAAACAAATAATTGCAGGTTTTATCAAGGTATCCAAATACCCCGAATGGGTCGCAAATGTGGAACCGGTACTTAAGAAGGATGGTAGGGTAAGAATGTGTGTCGATTACAGAGATCTAAATAAGGCAAGTCCAAAGGACGACTTCCCTTTACCACACATCGACATTCTAGTAGATAATACAGCGAATCACACGCTTCTCTCGTTTATGGATGGATACGCAGGATATAACCAGATTCTCATGGCTGAAGAATACATGGAAAAAACTACCTTCATAACAACTAGGGGCACTTACTGTTACACGGTGATGCCATTCAGGTTGAAAAATGCGGGTGCCACTTACTAAAGAGCAACAACTGCTTTACTCCATGACATGATGCATAAAGAAGTTGAGGTACATGTGGACGATATGATTGTAAAATCAAAGGACCGTCCAGGACAGCAAATATCCTTAAGGATATTCTTTGAGAGATTAAGAAAATATAACATGAGGCTATATCATTAGCTCTAGAGGAATAGAAATAGATCCAACCAAAATCAAAACAATCATGTCAATGCCGCCGCCCAAAATTGAGAAATAAATTCGAGGATTTATTGGCCGGTTGCAATACATAAGTAGGTTCATATCTAAACTCACTACGATATGTGAACCAATATTCAAGAAGCTCAAAAAGAATAATGTACCAGTAATATAGGATGACGAGTGTCAAAAAGCCTTTGATAAGATCAAAGCTTATCTCGCTAATCCTCCTACATTAGCACCTACGCTTCCAGGAATCCCTCTTCAATTGTACCTAACGGTTACTAAAGAAACAATGGGAGATATGCTAGCACAAGAAGTAGAAAATAAAGAAAACGTCATCTACTACTTAAGCAAAAAGATGCTAAAGTATGAAGTTCGCAACACACCGCTTGAAAAATTGTGCCTCGCATTAGTGTGGCCACAACCAAGCTAAGACACTACATGCTTGTCCATACAATGTATGTAGTATCTCGAATGGATCCTCTAAAGTACCTCTGTGAGAAATCTACACTCAACGGGCGAATATCTAGATGGATAGTAAATTTATCCCAATTTGATGTAAGATTTATGCTCAAAAAGCTATCAAAGGATCAGTGGTTTCTGACTTCTTAGCGGATTTCCCAATTGAAGATTCGACACCAATACATGAAAATGACTTTCCGGACGAAGACTTAATGGTCACGGAAGATGATACCTGGACATTATACTTCGATGGAGCCTCAAACCAGAAAGGATGTGGAATAGGAGTACTATTAGTATCACCAAAAGAAGAACACGTCCCAATCTCAATAAAGTTAGATTTCGACGTTACCAACAATGCTGCGGAATATGAAGCATGTGTGGTAGGCCTTGAAACTGCTTTGGCATTGGGAGTAAAGAAACTTCGCATATTCGGAGACTCTTCCCTCATCATCAACTAAATCTCCAAAATATGGAAAAGGAGTGAAAGTTTAGCCCCTTACCAAACATAATTAGAAACCCTTACTGACCAACTCGAGAAGGTAGAATATACATATCTACCGAGAGAGGAAAATCAATTTGCTGATGCCTTGGAAAGACTAGCCTCAATGGTTAGAATTCCTAAGTAGATTGAGCAAATGCCTTTGACAATAGAAAAAAGGCATAAGCCAGCTTATATTCAAGCCATAGAAGATGATGAAACCATTCAAGAAGAAGAAGAAGAGGAAGAGGAACCTTGGTACATTGACATCCTTAATTATGTCACAAAAGGGGAATAACCACTCCATACTGACAAGAGAGCAAAATGCGCTTTAAGACTTTTGGCTTCCCAGATTGTGCTCATAAATGATGAGCTACATAAAAGAGTAACGAAAGAAAGAACTCTCTTATGTGTAGACAAAAAGGAAGCTCAAAGGGTGACAAAAAGGAGCATGTGGAACTCATATGAATGGCAAAATGCTGGTCCAAAAGATAATGCGCCAAGGGTATTATTGAACTACCATGAATAGGGATTTCCATCAATATGTAAAAAGATGCCCTAAATGCCAAATATACGCAAACTTGCAACATGTTCCTCCATTGCTACTTTACACCTATACATCTCCATGGCCATTCTTAACGTGGGGAATAGATATCATTGGAAAAATCACCCCTCCTGGGACAGGAGTCCATGAATACATCCTTGTTGCAATTGATTACTTCACAAAATGGGTTAAAGCAGCATCATATGCAAAACTCACCGTAAAGCATGTAGCACTCTTTATCGAAAGAAACATCATATGTCGATGCGGAGTCCCGCATGAAATGATAAGTGACAATGAAACTCACTTTCAAGGGGAATGTGAAGAATTACTGCAAAATTATGGCATTCAACATCATCACTCTCTCCATACAGGCCTCAAGCAAACGGCGCAGTAGAAGCAGCCAATAAAAATTTAAAGGCTATCATCGAAAAGATGACAGAAAACTACAAGAATTAGCCTGACAAACTCCATTTTGCTCTTTGGGGTTATCGCACGTCAATTCGCTCATCCACGAGAAATACGTCATTCTCCTTAGTCTACGGAATGGATGCCGTACAACATGTAGAATTGGATATACCTTCCTTACGCATTGCATTAGAAAGTAAACTCGATGAAGTTGAATGGACAAGAGCGAGATATGAGGAGCTAATTCTACTCGATGAAAAGCGATTAAAAGCTCTACATCATACTCAATGCTATCAAACTCGCATAACTAGACACTTTAACAAGAAGGTCAATACAAGAAACATCAAAGTAGGAGACTTGGTGTTTTAATGCATTAAGGAAAAATGTTCTAGACCCAAGAGGCAAATTTAGGTCTAATTGGTCTGGACCATACATCGTCAAAACTATTCTATCAGGAGGTGCTGCAAAACTAACTGATATGGATGGTAGTGAGTTTCAAACATGACAAATCTTGACCAACTTAAGAAATTCTACCCATGATCACTTGAGTTTTATACTCAAAAGCGCTACGTTTGGCCTGATTCATAAAGAAAGGATTTGCAGGCAACCCTTTACGAGGCGCGGCCACTTTAAATTTTACAAATATCGCATGTTTATATCAGCATGTTGAATCAGAATTAGTATCGCGCAAAAATTCAAGCCATCGTGCCACGACAAAGATTGCGCCACGATGGATCTTTATTTCCGGCGTCGTAAAATTTTCATCAATGTGGGCAAGTTTTGGTGAATTTCGGAAAATTTTGACTTCTGTACTCAAATTTTTTTTTTTTTGAATTTATTTCAAGTTGTTTTCCATTAATTAAAATAAAATAAAATTTTTATATAAAAGTTGATTTAATTTTTTAAAGCTAAAAATTGCATTAATAAATAATGTAAAAAATTACATTATTGATGGAATTAAAGAAAGCTTAAAAAAATATAAAATTGGCTTAAAGTTAAAAATTATCTAATAAATTGTAAATAAAGCAATGCTCTAATCGGTCTTTTCTTTTCTAGCCCTTTTCCATTTCTTGTCTGCTTCCTCTTCACCATCCATCTCTTTCACCAATATGGATCCCTTAGATGATCTGCATACAATTTTAGTAGAGATAGTTTCTCTCTTGGCCATTACACCAATCTTTTTCTCAACCCATGCTTTCATCTATTTAGACTCTGCTTTTTTTTTTCTTTGCCTTTTACAACACTTTCCATCAAGAGATAGTAACCACTGCTTTACATCTCTAGACAAAGGAGGAGGAACTCTGTGGGACACAACTTCCCATAAGGGCCTAGCGTACCAATACTTGTCAAATCTTTCCACATCCTAAGAAACAAGAAATTCATAAGGGCGGTGAAGATCTCTTGAAGGAATGGTTTAAGCAAGACCATATTGTCTCTTTACTCAATAAGGGCAATAAAAAGTCAACTTTGATAAGCTTGGAATACGGCAGAAGGGTTGAGGATTGACACCAATCATCTTCTCAATTCTCCACCTAGGAACAATCCACTTGATGGAAAAGTCGCGAGTTTCAAAGATTCTACTCCACTCCCGACGTCCCATCTTTATAGAGAAACGCTTCTTCCTTCTTACAAGGCAATTAGGAGTATATTTTACAATATTGTAAGGAGGGATATTTAGCTCTAGCCTTTCCATTAGCCAAATGTACACAAATTCAATGTAATAAATTATTATTACTACAAAGTTATATATTTTTTATTTCTTTAATTGAAAATATTGATTTTCTAACTGTTATAAAATTAGAGAGCCTCGAACAGGTGCTTTTAGATCTCTTTTTAGCTCATCTAAGCTAAGCATTGTTTCTCCAATGATTAACGGCATGGGATTTCTCCCGGGATCCACTAGCTCCATGACACAAGCTAAAATAGCTTGACCTTTATGCATACTACCGTTAGTGAGCAAATATTGGCTAGACATACAAAAAAGGAAGGCTCTTCTCTTATAAACAATAAAAGATTCTGACTTTGGTCTATTAAAGTAAAAAGATGCAAAGTTTTTAAGATCAACTTCATTGCCATGAACTATGACTTTCAAATCATTACCCTTGAGGTTAAGAAATCGCTCAAAATCTTTGTAGTAATATTCATCTAACCTTGGAATTACTGCGAGATCTAGAGAAGGAAAGCCAATGATGGCACTAAATTCTTCCGGCATAGGGGAAATTTCATCCTCTCCTAGTCTAAAGCAATAAGTATAGGGATCCCAATATTCTAAGGCGGTATGAATAAAATCTATGTCAAGATCTACCCCCTTAATACCATATAAACCCCCCAAAAGGAAAAAGTCAAGTTCTTTTCTCTCTTTAGCGGTCAAAGAACGACACCACTCACGGGTTGTATCACAAAAATTCCTAGCCATAATAACTTGATTGGGAATTAATAAGCTAATATTTTTATTGTTTCGAATTATGCTGCAATCGGCAGATTTGGGGGCTATTTATAAACAGAAATCGACGCAAACCGAATTCCAACCGAATTCGGAAAAATCAATATTATCGCGCCGCGATAGCCTTTATCCTCCGAGACAGACAAACGCGTTACACCGAATGTATTTTTTTTGACTTTGGCTCGATTTGTTCTTTGGCCCTACGGTTTCTTAACCCCTCAAGCCTTGTTCAAATTTTATTTTTTGGCATTCTTTTTCAAACATTTTTTCTTTATTGATTATTTTAAGTTTAAGCTTATTTGAGTCAAACTTCATTTTATTTTTCATTTTTTCTTTCTGGGGGAGAAAGTCGGATACCCTCCAAGATAATAAAAATAATGACGGAAATTTTTGCGCAAAATTTATCACAATATTTTCACACACACACACATGCACATAAAATAACATAAAATGAAAAATAAAAAAGCAAAGGATAAAACTAAATAGTAATACTAGTATGTATATACATCGCATAAGAGTCAATAACATGCAAAGTCCTATATAGCCAATAATAAATAAACACAAGTACAACTATGGCGTCGGAGGACGAATGTCGAAGGTATTATAAAACCGCAAAGTCCACGGAGTCACTTCCTGCCCAACGTCAGCCTCTCTAGTCGTAGGAATCAAAAGAGTAGGGCCAACCCATCCTGGCTCACCCTGTTGAGGCTTAGGCCGCTACGGCTGCTGCGACAACGAACCAACCTCGTACGTCCCACCGGCCGTGAAAAGAGCAAGTACCGGCGTACCCTGACCAGGTGGTCTCATCGCCACACCCTCAAAAGAAGAGCCAGAGTCGTCCAAGATAACAGTGTGATCCGACCTCTCTTGCCCGTCCTGGTTCTCAACTGAGGTACAACGGCGCCGCGATCCAAATCTCTCCCTCCTACCCTCTGGCCTCAAACGAGTACGAGTTGGAGGAACAGGCTGAAAGGAAACAGTAAGCCAAGTAAAAAAAAAGAAATAAGAAAGACAAACATAATACAAGACAAGAGACATACCTCTGTTGCACCACCATCACGACGGCATGATGCCTGATGACTCAACCTTACCGGATGGTAACCAAAGGCGTCCATAGCTTTCGCCATCCTCGTCATCACCTTGCGAGTAAACTGCAAAAGGAAAAGATTGGAAATAATCAAATTTACATACAGACGGAAACAGGAGATAAACCTACCTAAGTCTGACGTCGAGGGATCTATCTCTCCACTAGACACCACTCCTCAGGAGTTGGGGGAATCATCTCCTCGACATGGTCGGAGGAACAAACTCCGCAGCCTCTACAGCAGCCTGCGAAAATAAAATTCTAACAATTAAGCATCATTGGGGGCTACCAAAAGATAAATCAAAAGAAGCAAAACACACCTCCGCTTCCTCTGATATGGAAAGTGATGGAGCTAATCGCGGAAAAAGTCTCTCAACATAGTATTGGTTAAGTGGTTGAACCTCTGCCAATCAATGCCAGTAGGCGACAAATCCATATGAGTCCTAAGACTCGTCTGTCCCATCATATGCGCCGGAGGACGAGTAGGAACAATGAAAAACGCAGACGAGTGCTGGATCGCAACTCTCTCGCCTTGGAAATAACGCCGCTAAGTTGTATACTGAACAACACGCACGGGAACGGCTAAACCGACCCATGGACGGAAGATAGGCTCAGGATCCTGTAAAAAGAGATATCCATAAAATAGAGTCCTACAAAGAAGAGTAAACGGAAACAATGGTAATGATTCGTACCGCCAGAATCGACTCTCGCACGAGTCTGGTATTAACCATGCCAGGATAACGACCTCCCCAACTAGCAGCAATGGGGAGCCCTCGAGGCAAAGACCTAGCCGGAGACAAGGTCGGAAAGTATTCGTAGAACCAAACCTGTAATAACAAGGAAGGATCAGCAAAATCTAGCTAGCACGGAATAGTTAATTCTATTAGAGGAAAACAAGAGTATACCTCTACGATCCTCCAAAAACTAGAGAAGGTGACCTCCTCACTGTAGCTCCGATGGCGATAGGCAAGTCGCAATCTAAGCAGGAAGTTAGCATAGGTCAAGCTGGCCCAGTCAAAGTCACGACCTGTCTATGGTCGCGAAGAGCAGGGAGGTAGTAGAGCAACGCTCGGCTATCCTTGTTAGGGAAGAAGCTCCCTAACAGAAGAATCAGAACAAAGATGCGTACTCGCTGCTCCAGGGTAGTCGTATCATCTTGGAAGGCCGCCATTAGCAGAGACCGGCAGATAGATCGGCCACTCATATGTACCGACCTAAACTCAGCACGAGCTCGAATAGCGATAGGACCCAGAAGCTCGTCCACCTCTGGTGAAGAAAGAGTGATGTCCCTACCCAGAGGAACAGCAGTCGACCAGAATTCCAATTCGGTGATGACAGAAAAGTCGAGGGGAGTGAAAGTCATCTCACCCCAAGAAAAATGAAACGTGTTGGTGGTGTCCCAAAAGAACTCCACCAGAGCCTGAACTAGGAAACGACTCGACTCCAAAGAGTGAAGCGCCTGCGTAGTCTGGAGTAGAGGAGTCAAACCGCATGACTCCCAAAGCGTGAGCAGCTCCACGTTGTTGTGAAAGTAGGTGTCATATAGATGGCCAATGTCACTGTTGCCTGAGCTGGGCAACGAACTCGATCATCGATAATTCCATGACAAACGCGCTCCGAAATGTGAAAGGTGGGCGCAAAGTACAAAGTATGTTCGTCCCACTCAGGGAACTGCCCAAGACTAGTGGACGTACCCTCGCTTGCGTCGATAGGCTCGTTCTCTCGGTGAGCCCCACGAGAGCGTGAGCCAGAACTACGACGTCGAGCCATACTAATTATGTTACAAACATGAAAATAGTAAATTAAAAGGTTCTATAGTATCTAAGGTTCGCCTAGCCACATGATACTATATTCGTCAAAAAATAGAGTACGCAGTACTAAAACAGAGCATGTTTTTTGGTTCAAGCAATAACATCATTTCGGAGTAATATAACAATTTCTTACAATATTATAGCAAGTATTGTGACAAATTAAGTACGAAAAGCAAGCAAAAAACATGAAGAACAAGCTACATTTTGTTCACGAACTCAAGGTACCCAAAAATGGCAAGTCGTTCGTTTCTTCACCAAATCAACAAAAATGGCAAGTCATTTGTTTATTCACCAAAAATGGCAGGTTTAATTGATTGATTTGCTACGGTTAACAAATGCAACAAATCAATTAATTAATTTGCAGCGGTTAATGCCATTAACGCCTGCTAATAAATATGTTTTACAATTTATAAAAATTATAATTGTTGGGTTTTTATTTGTCTAACCTGTTGAAATCTGCTATTCAACAACCAACAAAAAAACAAAATTAAACCTGAAATTGATACTCAAAGACTTGTTTATTTATATATAAACTTAAATATTTCCATAAGTTCCTGTAAAATTACACTTTCACCCAAAAAAATAAAATGCAATTGGACAACATCAGACATTGCAGCAGCATAACATAAAGCAGCTGTTAATATTACAAACTCTAAAATCTGATAACCAAAGGAGTAATAGAAGACAGTAGCAACAATGGTGTTAATCGGGCAACAGCAGCTGTGGCGATGATCGGGCAGCAGCAGTAGCGTCTAACCGGTAGCAACAGCATAAGCAGCAGCAGCAGCACCTAAGTTACAATTGACTTCATCATTTGACATTATCACTTGAAATTTGTAGCTTTTATCCTGCATATGATTAGCAAATATCCCAAGTTAAATTAGTTTTTAAAAATAAGCCTTAAATTTATCATATGCAACAAATATTATCCATATAATTTAGAGAAAACAAAAAAAAAAGATGAAGGCAAGAAGAACAAATGTATCAGATGTTTCTAGTGTAGTAGCATCATTCTATACAATATTCTAATACCTGCATCACAATGAATGATTAGCTTAATGTTCCTTTATATTAGTAGCAACAATCTTGAGGCAAGATAAGATAAAACTATACAATCATATAGCAGACATATGTGTATGCAGAAAGGTTAAAAATATATAAATTCAAGAGGACTACATTGGCCAGTTTTAAGATATATTTACTGCATGCATCATGTCTTCCTTAGATCGGTTTTATTTTTCATTATCTCTAAATCTCAGCTTTCCATTACCCCTCCATCACAAAAGTCTAATGCTCTCAAATCCTACTCATCTCATTCCCTTTAAAACATTCTATGTCCTCCATTACTCCACCCCCACTAATATAAACCCATTTCAGCTTATTTGCAACAAATCAAGCATAAATTCTGTTATAATTAATACCATTGAAAAAAGAGGGTGACGAATATAGCATACATTCATCAATTAATCACATATACCGATTAGTTTTGTCAACTCAGCTTACTAGAACTAGGCACCACAACAACAGAAGTAACAAGTGATTTATGACTTTCCGAGTTAGTTTTTGCGTGATAATTTAAATAATAGCACAAAAAAGTCTCAAATTATTATTTCTACTAAATTTAGCGCAAATTCAAGACATAAAAATCAAAAACACTAAGATCAAAGTAAAAAAAAAAAAAAATTAAAAAAAAAGCTTAATAATACCACACACAACGACAGATCTAACATTGATGATGAACAATCAACTTTAAAATCAATTAAATATAAATAACACAATTGTATTCATCTAATTAACCCCAGAGTTTCAAACAAACTCAAATCAAATTTCTTCACAAACTCAACCCCATTTCAACTTAGTTTGTAACAAATCAACCTTCAATATCTTTAATCTTCTGCAACAAATTAACATTCACCTCCTTAATTATCACAACCATATAATTACATAATTAAAATGGCAAGAGAAATAGATGTTGAAAGTAAGACCCAAATCACAGTTTGCAACCTATTTCGTATCAATTAAGAAAATAAAATACACAAGTAGTTACCTTAGCTTTGAGAATAATAGACAGCGAATGAAGGTTGCGATGAGCCCAAAGGTTAGCCGTGAGATCACTAAGATTTTGATTGAACCTAGACCCGAACACCAACAAGGGTGAGTGAGATAGTTGACGTTGTGCCGTTAGAAACTAGAATCGCCAATGAGGTCAGTGAGCAATCCAAACAGTCGGTGAGGATAACGGTGAGAGAGAGAGTCGGTGGGGAAAAGTGAGAAAAGATGAAGGTGGAAGAGGGAGAGAGAAATGAATGACTTAGGGCAGCTAAGGAAATAGGGCTTAAAGTAAATGTAAAATGCGAAATACCATAATTGATTTGCAGCGGATCTAAGGAAAAACCACTGCTAATTAATACTTTTAATATTAGGTGTATGTAAAACCCACTTTAATTTGCAGCGAAATGCAAAAAATGCAGCAATTTAATAGCACTAAATTAATTTTTTTCTACTAGTGTTACGTGGCAGCACGCGTCAGCTTTCCTTCCTTCAACGATGCACTTAGGCCCCATAAGTAGCTTATGTTGACTTTAATCAGCATTTTGGGTTCCTTGGTACGCCAGTTAGCCCCTATAAGCAAAATTGAAATGATTAGTAGTCATCTCAATTACAATCGCAATAAGTGATCAGCCTGACGACGGTCATCTCACTTTACTTAAGCGCCTAAGTATTGGCTCTTCACAAGCACTGAGGTATTGGTTCACAAGCAAATGCAAGCGCCAAAGTACCGGCTCATTACATCTATAAATGCGCCGAGGTACTGGTACAACAAAGAAAAATCACAGCAGTCATTCCAGCAAAGCATCAGCAAACTGAGGATCACAAGGTAACGAGGTCTTCGACGATTTTCACTAAGGTGAAAAGTTGTCAAAAATGATCGAGTCGAGGTATAGACGAGATTTTGGAGACAGCTACAAGCAGAGGTCTTCGACGATGTCCCGATGTACAGAGGAGATTGTCTACAATGGTGAGGTACCGCCGTGGCGAGGTACTGCCACAAAACTGAAGATGACAAAGCACGGTCACCTTTAACGATGTTCCCTAGCTTTTGGAAGATTATCACAGCAAAACTGAAGATGGCTAAAAGCAGCGGTCTTCGGCGATGCTCCCTAGGATATGGAGGATTGTCACAGCAAATGGAGATAGCGAGGCACTTTTACCTTCAGATGACGTTCACGAGGCACTATGGAGGTCGTCACAACAAATACAGCAAACAAAAATCGGTTACTTTAGAGACGTGTGCTCGACGGTGCAAGATACACGTTTCTAACTCTCTTATCTGCTTAACTAACACTAGTTTGCAGGTATAGGCGTTATAAGAATGATTTAGGATCGCAGAACGTTCTGAATCATTCTCTGTTCCTATTGCTACATTGACTTTTGTTTTCGAAACTTGCGTTTCCCTAAACTCAGTCAAAGTGGGGGCTTTTGTAGACACCAAATTGTGTCTCCCCAAAACCAAACCCAGTGATGAGTACTTTTCACGTCATTTGATTATTAAACAAAGTGAAATGAAAGAGTCTCATGATTCCCTTTATCTTTAATATTATTTCTTTCTGTTTTCGAAAATCTTTCTTTTTATACCTTATTTATGAAAAATATCCAATCCATTTTAATTTTTTTCCATGATATGGTTCCAATAATGGTTTAGTTGGATAGGGCTTAAAAAGAGATTTCCAACGATACATTATAAGCCCAATTCCGATGAATAATGAGGAAGTTATGGCCCAAATATCAAATTGGATATTAAATGAGTTTCATGGGCGACCCAATGATCAAGTGGAGAGTCCATTAATTATCATTCCTAAAGTCATTAGGAATTACTTTAATTTTCTAGAATAATCTAGAAGGTTATTTTAAGTTCTAAAGAGATTAAGATTAGTAATTATATTTTAGAAAAGATAAAGAATTTCAATTAAAATAAAACAAGTGTTTTAAAAAAGATTTAATCTGTTTTTAATGATACAGTATGGACTCTAATTATCCAATTATATTGGAAAAAGGACTCCGTGCAGCAAAAATTATCACGCAGCACCATCGCTCTGCGACAGGTCCATCGCGCCGCGATAGGCCTGTCGCGCCGCTATGGAAGTAGTTTTACTTTGATTGGAATTCGATCTTCTCTAATAGTTTTCAGATGTTTTTCTCTATAAATAGGGTCGTATTTCCCTGTTTTTAATCATCAACAATCATCTTTCTATTCTCTCTCTCTTAAAGCTAGAAGCTTATTCTTTCTCCCCCTTTCTAAGCCTTGCCTTTTCAAAAACACCATTCATCCATCACAAGACTTAGACACACCTATCCAAGCTCGTAGTTGCCTTCCCCCTAGACGTGAAAGGTTGATAATTTCTGAGGGTTTGGTCCCAAATCCCTATTTCAATTATTTAAATTAATTGTTTGATTTAATATTTTTATTCAAGTTACTAACGTGTGTATTGTTTTGATAGAAAGAGATACGAGGCAACAAAGTGAGTAATTTAATTGCTATATATCTTTAGACTACATGCTTAGATTATTTTAATTCCTAGTATCATGTTAGGATGTCTTTATGATTCCTAGTATCATGTTTAGGGTATTAACTAATATTTCTAATATCATGTATGTTTCTAGTATCATGCTTAGGTTGCTTCCTATTTCTTATATCATGTATGTTAGTATCATGTTAGGGATAAAGCTTTGATCTTTAATGTTTAGTGACATGCTAGGATTTGTTATTAATTTTGTTAGTATCATGTCTAGGACCTTGCTAATATTATTATACTTTGATGAGATTGATTATTATGATGATGATGATTTGTTGTATCAATATTATTATGTTGCACTAGTGGAAAAATCCTCATCCGTAACGGGCAAAAAGGGGCCATCCGTAACGGGCAGCGTCCGTTACGTATGCGGCCGTTACGGATGGCCATTGTTATTCGTAACGGGCACTGTCCGTTACAAATAATGAGTTATTCGTAACGGGCACCTGAAAAGCCCGTTACGAATAACCCATTATTCGTAACGGACATTTATGTTGCCCGTTACGAATAATGGGTTATTCGTAACGGGCACTGTCCGTTACGAATAATGAGTTATTCGTAACGGGCACCTGAAAAGCCCGTTACGAATAACCCATTATTCGTAACGGACATTTATGTTGCCCGTTACGAATAACCCATTATTCGTAACGGACAGGTTCTGCCCGTTACGAATACTATGAGATCCAATTAAAAAAAAATCCAGCACATGGCTGGACAGCTAGCTTGAAAAATTATTTTATCAAATCATATATATATATAAATACAAGTACAGTATACACTTAATAATTACCGAATAATATACAATCAAGAAAAGCTGCTTTAATTATTTCCTAATAACTAAAACTAAAACAAAGCAAAAACAAATCATTGTAATAATAATTAAACAAGTTTACATAAGACTACCTAAAATAATAAATCGTCTAGTCTAGCCATAATGTAAATGCTAAGCTCTCCAAAACTCTTGAGTAGCTTTGCCGCATTGCTTTCCCAACATCCTGCACGATAAGATAAATGCAAAATTTTGAGTACTTTTTCAGTATAAGAAATGCATGCCTTCCAGCAATCACATGGCAAAAACTTTCATCACTTTGTTTAACTATGAATTTTAAATTCAAGTGGGAACAACAATACGATATTACATCTGGGGTAATTAGCAATGATGCAGCAAATTATGGGGCATTGATGAAGTACCTTGTTAAACTGTATCTTGCTCATATCTAGAGCTGTTTATAGCAATCTACTCTGGTCTCCCTCTGGGTCAGCTATCTTATGAACAATGACATACATCTCCCAACATGAATCCGTAACATCAATAGGATTGCTACTTGTTGCCCATACAAACATAACAGATTATACTCCAACAAAAGAAAACAAATCACTAAATTCACAAAGACAGCAAAACAAGACACATATACTTTTGCTACGAGGCTTCCAGCAAACTTATACATCTGAATCATCGCTCAACATCTGTCAATCTGTTTTCATACTTCGATTATCATTACTTAGGGATGGGAAAATTCAATTTTGAATGTGCCTCAAAAAATTCACTTCTGAATTGGTAAAAGATCTATGGAGCAAATTGTAACTTGATGGTATAAATCCCTTAATTTATTACTCCGGTTAATTGAGTTACTAGTTTTCTGCCTTTTCCGTTCTGCCAAGGCAATGTTTATTAATCAGTAAACACATTGCTGCACAGGATGCATCAATCTCAGAGAAAACCAAATTGCAAAGAAAAAGACAGGACATATTGGACAATAACATTCAAATTTGGACGACAAGAGCACATATTCTAGCAGCAGAAGTAATACCACTTCTCGATCACAGAAAAATAGACAAAGGAGGGTAAATCTACAAAACTCTACAGACTGATATCAATATCAATAAAAGCAATAACTTTCACTCAGATGAAATACAAGCATAAGGTATTAATACACATTGTACTGGACTGATCAAGGGCACAGTTTAGTGCTTGTGTATTCAAATTTAGTTGCAGCAGCCAACTAAATGACAATGAAGATTAAAATAATAATACAAGCACCATTACACCACCTGATGAAGATCTTGATATACTGATTAAGGTTTGTGGCAACAATTTGAAGCTCATGCCCCTTCTATCTTTGGGATGAAATTCAATCAGATCTAATGAAAAATTCACACAAACAATCACTTACAGAATGAAAAATTCAACCAGAAAATTAACATTGCTCTGTTCAAGAGCAGGGCAACCTAATCAACTGAAAATTTCCATGTCAAAACATTCACACATGCCTGAAACAAATCCAATTTCACACAATTTGGCCGAGCTTCTGTATAATCCATTAATTTTCACACAATTGATCGACAAGTACGAGATAAACCACCATATTTTACCTTACAACAATACACAACTCAAATTGCTTATTCACTCGAATTTAAAACCTAATTCAAAACTACCACAATAATACAAAGATTTTAATTACACATCAAAACAACCTAACGAAATCAATTTAAATAAATTAAACCTAATAATAATAGTATGAATCCCGCTTTATATTAATAATTCTATTTAGAATTTAAAAGGAAAATCAAGAAATTGAATTAGAGAGAAAGATATACCTCACTTCTGGGTTGCCGCAAATATTCCGGATGAGCTGAAACCCGCAAATTCCGACGGCTACACCAACCGATGCAAACAGAGGGTAAACCTACAAAACCCAGTTAACAATTTTTATTAAAAAATATTACAAATTATTATATTTTTCTAATCAAATCTATTTTCCTCCATTAGATCTGATTGAATTTCATCCCAAATCACTAAAAATACAGTACCCAGAAACTAAAATCAATTAAAAACAACATAAATTTCAAAAAATAAAGTTGAATCAACTAACTTAATATTCGATGATTACAAAGAGAATAATCTTACCTAGCATCGGTTCGTTCAACGACTTAGATCTAAAGAGGAAGAAGCCTACGGGCTTGGTTGTTCGTCATCGCCGGTTACACCTCCGCCCAAAACCGACGCCGCTTGGGAGTTAATGTATGAAGCCGCCGATCTCAAGATGAACGCAATCGCTGCTCAAGGTCTTCTCGTTGCTCCTCGAAATGAGAGGGCCTGAGTTTGAAAAGAAAGAGAAGAGGTGAATGACGGAGAGGGGAGCAGAGGAGAGGAGAGAGAGAGGGAGTGAGGGACTGATGAGAGAGAAAGAGGTGTGACGGCTGTTAAGTGAAAACCTAAAAAGCCGAGTATTGGGCTCTCCTCTCATTAGTTGAGCCATGTTTGGTCATCTACGTGTAATATAGTATTCGTAACGGGCAAAACAGTGTCCGTTACGAATACGTATGTATTCGTAACGGGCAAAATAGTGTCCGTTACGAATACATATATGTATTCGTAACGGACACTATTTTGCCCGTTACGAATAAATACGTATTCGTAACGGACACTAGTTTGCCCGTTACGAATATCTTAATTGTAACGGGCAAAGCTTTGCCCGTTACGAATAGCCTGTTACGAATGAGATTTTTTCCACTAGTGTTGCTTGATATTATTGTTATTACTTGATCACGCCTTCTCTTGCAGGTTTAAAGAGAATTTGTACTTGAAATCACGCTTAAAAAGATAATTAATAATTTTATTTAGGCTAATATGATTTTAATTCAAGTGATCGCCAATAATAGATTTATTTGTGCATTAATATTCAACCAACATAAATTAAACACGTTCAGGATTAATATATTGATTGTATGTTAGTCAGAAAGCGCACATAAATATGAGAAGAACAAAGTAGAGGCCTATTTTTAAGGCAGGTTCAATCTCTTTTAGGTTGGATTTGTACCTTCATCCCCGAATATCAAGTCATGGTTCCGGACCACTATGGGGTTAGCGATCTCATGGATCGTGAAGGGGTGTAACCTTCACCCTGTTAACGGTTTACAAGTTCATAAAACTTGTTGGCGACTCTTTTACTCTAGCTTCCTTCCCTTTGGACGCCACCATGCTTAAGTGTATGATCACAGTGGGGTTCAAGTGTCGGATGCTTGAAATTATTCCCTACAGCTAGAGAATGTTATCTCTCAGACGTTAAGCCCACAGCGGCATAAGCCAATAGACCTTGAAGATGTTAAGGAAGCTGAGCCTGCTCCAACAGCAGCTGGTAAAAAAATAAAGGCCTGCCAACTGGTGGCCGTAATAAAGAGAAGCAATAACAATCACTGATCGGGGAACAGTTAGATGAACTCCGTCCCAGCCGGCTGGTGAGCACATTGATATTGCTTTGGATGATAGCCGTCCAGAGCGAACTGTTAAGGTGGGAACGATTGCTTTTGCAAAGTTGGGTACAGACTTGCACCTTCTACTGAAAGAATTTAATGATATCTTTGCCTTTGAAGTGGAAGAAATGCCAGGGATCAGCCCAGATCTCGCTGTCCACAAACTCGCCGTTGATCACAAAAAGAAGCCTATAAGGAAAAAGAAAAGAAATCACGGTGAGGAGAGAAGTCAGGCGGCAGCTGTCGAGGATAAAAAGTTATTAGACTCTAGGTTCATTCGGCCATGTAAATTTCCTGATTGGGTTGCGAATGTTGTGCTTGTAAAGAAGCCGAATGGTACTTGGCGCATGTGTGTAGATTACACTAACTTCAACAAGGCATGTCCAAAGGAAGTTACCCGCTTCCAAAGATCGACAGTCTGGTCGACTCTATAGCCGAGCATGCCTTGATGAGTTTCATGGACGCCATCTTAGGCTTTCATTAGATTCCCCAATGGAGAAAAGATCAAGAAAAGACGGCATTCGTCATTGATCAGGGGTTATTCTGTTATAATGTGATGTCGTTTGGCTTGAAGAATTCGCCTGCTACTTTCCAACGCATGATTAATACAGTCTTCATTAATCAAATTGGGAGGAATGTAGAGCGTATATTGATGACATGATAGTCAAATCTAAGCTACATACGGATCATCTTGCTGACCTCCGAGAAACCTTCACCACACTCAGGCGACACAAGGTCATGCTCAATCCCAAGAAGTGTGTATCTGGTGTTGAGTTTGGTAAGTTTCTTACACTAGGTGAAAAAACCCCCGGTTCAAAACCCCTCAATGCCACCGGTTTTGAACCGGTGCCAATTTGGGGGGTGCCAATAAGTGCATGAAAAAGCCACCGGTTTGAACCGGTGGCAAAACTCGAAATTGGCACTGGTTAACCAGTGCCAAAAAAGCCCAAAAAAAATTAATTCAATGTTTTTGGCACCGGTTAACCGGTGCCAAAAGTGCCCAAAAAATCAATTTTTTTTTTTGTGTCTTTTTTCACTTAAAAATTAAATCGACTAAAATAAATAAGAATATCAAAATATAAATCGAATATCAATCAATATAATCGAAAATTTACAATATATAATCAAAAAAATTTACAATATAGATCAATTACAACATATAACTCAAAAAAAATTACAATATAAATCAAAAAAAAAAATTTACAACATCACAATCAAAAAAACCCCATACAACATCTAAATCAATATTCTTGCATCTTGATTCTTCGATTTAAGATCTAAATCAATATTCCTGCACCAATTAAAATAAAAAAAAAAAATCGATTAAAATAAATTAGCTGCGAAAAAAAATATATAAAAAAACCCAGAAAATAAAAAAAAATCAGTTAAAAACCCAGAAAATAAAAAAAAAATCAAATTAAAATCGATTAAAATAAAAACAAAAATTGAAAATCAGTTAAAAACCTAGAAAATAAAAAAAATCGAATTAAAATCGATTAAAATAAAAACAAAAATTGAAAATCAGTTAAAAACCCAGAAAATAAAAAAAATTGAATTAAAATTGATTAAAATAAAAAAAAATCGATTAAAATAAAAACAAAAGTTGAAAATCAGTTAAAACCCCAGAAAATAAAAAAAATCGAATTAAAATAGATTAAAATAAAAAAAAATCGATGAAAATAAAAAAAATCGAATTAAAATAAGTTAAAAAAATCGATTAAAACAAACAAGAAAATCGAAAATCAGTTAAAAACCCAGAAAATAAAAAAAAATGAATTCAAATCGATTAAAATAAAAAAAAAATCGATTAAAAATCGATTAAAATAAAAAAAAATCGAATTAAAATCAAGAAATTAAACCCAGAAAAATCAATTAATTAAACCTAGAAAAATCAAGAAATTAAACCCAAAAAAATAAAGAAATTATACCCTAACCTCGAATAATTTTGGATTAAACCCTAACCTTGCTCATGCATGTGTTCGTGGTGGTTTGGTGGTGGTGGAAAAGTCGGTGTTGCATGTGAAAGTGGTGGTCTTCGTGGTGGTCTTCGAATGAAAGAAAGGAGGAGGACACGAGGGAGAAGGAGACGAGGGAGAAGGAGATCGAGATGAGAAAGAGAAGGAGGAGATGAGAAACAGAAGGGAGAACAGGAGACGAGGAGCAGGTGAAGGAAAGAGGAGGAGAGGAGAGAGAAAGAGTGCGACTGGGAGAGGAGAGTTAGGGTTGGGGGGTATTAAAGGGGCGGGTTTTTTTTTTTAATAACTAATGGCACCAGTTCACATTGGCACCTGTTCAAACCGGTGCGCTATATGTTTTTGCCACCGGTTTGAACTGAACCGGTGCCATTATTCCTGGTTCATTTGCCCGCCCATTTTTTAGCCTATTTTTGCCACCGGTTTGGACTGAACCGGTGGCAATTAAGGGGTGCCTTTTTGCTTTTTCCTACTAGTGTTAGATTTTTAATTGATCAAAGGGGGATAGAGGCCAACCCAGAAAAGATACAGGCGGTAATTGACATGAAGTCACCCCGCAATGTCAAGGAAGTCTAGAAACTAACCGGTTGTCTAGCGGCATTGGGGAGATTCCTCGGCCGATTAGGTGACAAGTGCCTCTATTTCTTCCAAGCGATCAGAAAGAAGACAAGGTTTGAATAGGGGGATGATGCTGAGGTGGCCTTCAGAAATTGAAAGAACATCTACACTCTTTGCCAAGGCTTGTTAGCCCTCTACCCAAAGAGACACTTTACATGTACATAGCTGTTTCAGATCATTCCCTTAGTGTTGTTCTCCTTGCTGAGAGAGATAACATCCAGCTCCCGGTCTATTTGATTAGCCATGTACTTAGAAACGCTGAACTATGGTAGCCAATGGTTGAAAATTTTGGCCTTGCTCTTTTTATGGTTGTTAAGAAGTTGAAACCTTACTTTCTGGCGCATCCGATTGTAGTCTACACAGACCAACCTCTCAAGTAGCCAATGACAACCTTAGAGTCATCCAGTAGAAGTCTCAAATGTGCTATTAAAATGCAAAGTCTCGAAATCACTTTCGAACCAAGGAAGGCAGTGAAGGGTCAGGAGTTCGCCGACTTCATTATTGAAATAACAAGGCCGGCTGCGCCGGAAAATCTTAACCAGGTTTAGAAGGTGTATGTGGACGGGAACTCTTCTATGAACGGTTGTGGTGTAGGAGTTATGTATCAGTCTCCTTAAAGGGACAAATACGAATATGCACTACGGTTTAATTTCTAATCCTCAAACAATGAGGCAAAGTATGAAGCCCTACTAGCTGGCATCCGCATGTGTAAGGCGGAAGGGGCAGCAAAAGTTGACGCCTGCTCTGACTCACAGTTGGTCGTTAGCCAATACCATGGTGACTATGAGGCCACCCATTCGGCTATGATCAAATACCTTCAGGCGGTCAAAACTGAAGCTGGGACACTTAAAAAATTTCATCTAAGTCAAGAGGTTTGAGAACAATCAGGCGGATGCTTTGCCCAAATTAGCATCATCCGCCTCCTATGATACGCCTCGGTCAGTTTTCTGGGAAGTGATGGAAAAACAAAGTATTGTCGAGGAAGATCCCATTGGAGCACTTGACCGAAGCTCAACCTGGATGGACGGCATCCACGCCTATCTTTGTTAGGGCGGAAGGGCTCTAGCAGTTAGGGCCAGGCGGCAGGATTACTTTTGGCCCACGCTTAAGGCAGACGCCATGAAAATGGTGAGAAAATGTGACAAGTGTCAATGGTTTGGCAAGTTGATCCACCGTCCAGCCACCGATCTTACGGATATTCATAGCTCAATCCCATTCGCCAAGTGGGGCATGGACATTCTGGGTCTGATCTATACACGCCTGCACCAGGCGGACAACGGTACAATCTAGATGTAGTTGACTACTTCACAAAATGGGTAGAGGCGGAGGCGGTCAAGAACATTATGACAAAGGATGTCATCTCCTTCATTTGGAAGAATATCATCACCCGGTGTGGGGTACCTATGTCTATGGTGTTAGATACTGGCCCTCAGTTTGACACGCCTCAGCTCAAAAATTGGTTGGGAGATCAAGGGAACTCACATTGTTTTGCATCAGTCTCCCGTCCCCATGCAAACGGCCAAGTTGAAGCCTTCAACAAGCTAATCTCAGATGGCATCAAGAAGAAAATTTAAAGAGCTGGCGGCTAATGGGCAGAGGAGTTAACTCATGTCCTATGGGCCATCAGAACAACCGAAAAAGGAGCAATCGGCGAAACCCTGTTTCTCATGGTGTATGGTGTAGAGGCCATCTTACTTATTGAGCACTATGAATCAACCCTCCGAGTCATGTTATATGACGAATAGTCAAACTGGGAGGCTTGTTGGGTTTCAGAAAGTCTAACTTTCCGCGGAACAAAACCCGATCCCAAGACCTGCTCACAATTAATATAACTAAATGACATAAATAACAAGAAAGAGAGAAAACACGATCTTACCCTTATCGCGTGCTTCGCTCACACCCCGGAGCTCTTACTTAAAAAGTCGAGTCTTGCAAATGAATAGACCTCCTACGGTATCCACCTGCAACTCGACCCGATCAGTCTCTTACTCGGAGTTTAGCCGAGTCGGACCAAAATGCTACTCGAGTATTATATGAACTTAAAGGTTTTCTCTCAAGTGGAGATGCCTTTTTGAGTTCCTACTCAAGTGAATTTCTCCAATTCCTAAGGTGGGTATTTATAGAGAATGTCATGTAAGAATTCCACTCTCCCATCAATGTGGGAGAGTTGGTAAAATCAATTTTCTCATTCTTTTTTAAATCAAAATAAAAGGAAAACTCAAGGTAATAATTAATCAACAAGTTTCACAAAGAGGGAGAGGGTAGCTGAGGACCACAAGGAGGGGGGGACCATAAGCCTAGCCCCCCAAGGATCCCCAACCACCCACACCGGAGCCACCCAAAGCGCGCCAACTGGCGCTGCCAGCCTCGGGCGCCAAGGCTGCCCAGCTGGCTTCCTGGCCCCTTGGCTGGGCCTGCCAGCTGGTTACATGGGCCAGCAACAAGCGCCAGCAAGCCTCGCATTGATGCGGGATGCTGGGCGCTGCTGCCAGCACTATCGCGCACCAGCCCAGCAAGCATTGCTTGCTGTTTGCTGCTGGGCGTGGTGCGCTATGGAGCTGCTCCCATGCTAGCTGTCCAGTGTGCCAACACGCACACGCGCACAGCAAGCCTCGCATGCAATACGGGCTGCTGGTGCACTTGTGTGTGGTTGGTGCTTCTAGCTTTGCTAGCCATGCGCCAGCTGCCTAGCCATGCGCACCCAGCACCCTCGGCTTGGAGCGATGCGCATGCTAGCATCACTTGCCCTTAGCACTCGGTTTGCTCGGGGCATTCCGATGCTAGGGGTATTTCTGTAATTTGTTGATTAATTATATATTTTACCGTCTCGTCCTTTATTAATTCTACTCGACTTGCGACGCTCGATCTGGACGCTCCTAGCTCGATATCCGACATCTAAATATATAATACTCGAGCGACTCATTAATTCCTTCCTAATTAATTCGTCGTACCGGATCGTTAGTTGCTTGGGTGTGACCCGAACGGTTTAGTCAAGATTAAGCTGTAATATTAATTATGGATTAATATTACTGATCGAAAGCGGCCTCCAACTAGGCATTCCGATCACTTGACCTCACTGAATAATTAGCTTTCTAATAATTCCAAACCCTCTATCGGAATAATACACTTGTTCGAAAGACACCATTCTTATCAAGGCAATGCGGCTGGCATTGGACTCACTCCCAGAGCGCAGGAGCAATGCCGCCTTGTGTCATGAGATCTACCGTCTGAGAATGACAAGAGCCTACAACAAAAGAGTACACAAACAACCCTTAAAAGTTGGGGATTTTGTGTTACGGAAAATAGAGGCAACTGGTAGGGCCAATAAGCAAGGGAAGGTGACTCCTAATTGGGAAGGCCCCTACCGGATCTATGAAGAAGTAAGAGGCGGCACCTACCACCTGGAAACCCCATACAGCGGGCAGTTAGCTAGAACTTGGAATGTAGACAACTTCAAAAAGTACTACTTCTAAGAACTTGTAAATTTTTTGTAAATAGAAAGCCTATCAATGAAGAGTTACTTTTAGTTTTTAATCTTGTTTTTTAGTGCTTTCTTTACATGCAACTTATGCTGGAAACACCATCTGTGCAATGTACAAACGACCTAATCTCACGTAATAAATAAGCTAAGTCCAAAAACTTAGTGGCTAAAACGTCTGTCTTAAAAAGACATAATGAGGCCAATGGCCAGATAATTTCAATTAAAAAGCGTTTGTTCCAACATAAGCACGACATCCGGCGACTCCTATCCGGTTGAATTCATCGCAGAGAGCATCTCCCATTTAGGTGGTAAATTGCTCTATAAACTTATACAAACGACAAAAATTGACTGGCCTGATTGGCCAACTCATAGTCATCTGACCTAGTTAATCTAAAAGGAACGCAATCGGGCTTATAATGAACCCGTGTATCTAAAGGCATAGCTGGTGTTCAAGCAAAGTTCCTACTTAGATTATAACTTAAAATTATGTATCTCTAAAAAATCCTCCCAATGGGGAAGAGGAAATTGAGTATATAATTGCATTACAAACACCCCAGACGGTAGGAAAATAGTTCATTGAAACTACTTAAACTGCCTGGGTTAACAGTCTACCCGCATGTAGGTTGGTTGGCTGTGTACTTGGTTTGGGGCAATCACTGCTGTGATTGATTGACTTAGGAACATGTCATACTCCATGAAGTATCAAAGCTCCCAACTCAATCAATCAAGGTTTGAAACCAACCAAATAGCTTCCTAGGGGCAAAAGGGGGAGCCAGATTGTTAGTTGACACATGCAATTAACAAGTAAAGAAAAACTCATGTATGTATGAAGCAAATAAAAAATTACAAAATTTAAAGAAAATTTGAACGAAACCGACTCGGTCGGTGATTTTCATATAACAATCCCGACCAAACGACCAGGAGAGCAATTAGAGTAATTGTTATACCGGATCCACATCCGGGAAAAAAAGTGTAGACACCCAAATGTGTCTCCCCAAAACCAAACCCAGTGATGAATACCTTGTGCGTCGAATGATTATAGAATAAGGTGAAAGTGTGAAAAGTCAAGTGTTGCAGTTGGTTTTTATTAAATTCTTTCTTTCTGTTTTCGAAAACAACTCTATTTTATGAAAACAGCCAATCCAGTTTAGTTTGGTTCACGACAAGGGTCCAATAATAGTGTAGTTGGATGGGACTTGAAAAGAGCTTTCCAACGATATATTATAAGCCCAATTCCGATGAATAATGAGGAAGTTATGGCCAAAATACTAAACTGGGCCCGGTTTGATCTTTACATACGGCCCAATGATCTAGGGGAGGGCCCAATGTTAATTATTATTCCTAAAGTTATTAGAATTAATGATAGAATTCTCTAGAAGGTTCTCTTTAATCCTAATAGAATTAGAATTAATAATTATGTTTTGATAAGTTTTATTTGGAATAAAATATTATTTTATGAAAAATACGGTTTCAGTTTTCATACGGACTTTACAAATCGATTTTGATTCATATGTGGACTCCGTGTTAAAAGCGCGTAGAAATCCAGGCTGTCGCGCAGACGACAGGCCTGTCGCCACGCGACAGACCCTGTCGCCTGGCGACAAGGTCAGTTTTGCAGCGACAGCGTGGAGTTTTATTCCTTATCAAATTCTACCTATTTTCGGACTGTTTTCTTATAAATAGGGTCCTGAACCTCCGTTTTGATGGAGCTACAATCATCAATTAATTGCAATCATCATCTCTCTCTAAAAAGGTAGAAGCTTTCTCTCTCTCTTTTTCTAAACCTTCCTTCTTACAAAATTCCGCATTCACGAGGTCTAGAAACACCTAGCCAAGTTCAAAGTTGCCTTCGCCCTAGACGTGAAAGAAAGAGATACAAGGCATCCAAGTAAGTACTTTAATTGTTTAATTGATTTTATGATATATAAATCATGTTAAGATTTTTATTTAGGTTCCTAGTATCATGTTAAGATGCTTTCCTTAGTATGATTTTAGGGTGATTTGCTTATATTAATTATGATTTCTAGGATGCTTCCTATTTTCTTTTCTAATATCATGTTAGTATCATGTTAGGGCTAAAGCTTTGATTTTTAATGTTTAGTGACATGCTAGGGTTTGTTATTAATCTTGTTAGTATCATGCCTAGGATCTTGCTATTAATATTATGCTTTAACATGATTATGATAATTATGAGCGTTATTATGATTATAATTATGATGATTGTTATTATGTTGCTTGATGCTTATTTATTGTTATTGCTTGATCACGCCCTCTCTTGCAGGTTTAAAGGGAATTTGTACTTGTAATCACGCTTAATAAGATAATTAATAATCTTGTTTAGGTTAATATGATTATAATTCAAATGATCACCAATAATAGTTTTATTTGTGCATTAAATTCAACCAACATAGATAAACAGGTTTAGGGTTAACCTATTGTTTGCATGCTAGTCAGAAAGTGCACATGAATACGAGAAGAATGAAGTAGAGGCCTATTATTAGGGAAGATTCAATCTCTTTTAGGTTGGATTTGTACCTTTATCCACGAACCCTATTTGATTCAAGACCTTTTGGAGTTGACGGTCTCCTGGATCGTTAAGGGGTGTAATCTTCACCTTGTGAACGGTTTACAAGTTCCTAAAACTTGTTGGCGACTTTTTTGCTCTAGCTTCCTTCCCTTTGGACGCCACCATACTTAAGTGTATGATCACAGTGGGGTTGAAGCTTGGGGTTAATGGCTTGAAATATTCCCTACAGTTTTTGGCGACTCCACTAGGGAGGATTTCTATTTTAATTCCTGAAATTTATTTCGGCAATGATTTAGAATGAGTGGATGAGACTCGAAAAGTTCTAAGTATTTCATGTGCGTAATTTCGATTAGCATTATTGTCATATGCATAAAAGAGGTCCTCATTGGATAGACCATCCGAAATGAGTCAAAAACATAGGATTTTTACACGTAGGGAATTTGAGAAATATCTTTCACAACTAGAATTGAAATAACTCTGCGAAATCTGGAAAATTCTAAGAACGTAGATACCTGCTGAGGCATGTAGGAACTAGCGTCTAGAAAACAAGGCTTGTCGCCTGTAAAGTGCTTCTGTTGCCTGGCGACAGTTCTGTTGCCTGGCAACAGTTTTGTCGCCTGGCGACAAGGGTACTTTTGCGGCGACAGTCCTTGTAGTCTGGCGCCAAGTTCTTCCAATACCAAGCCAGAACTCTACCTTCTTGTTTCGACCATTTCTAGCACTGTTGGCTCGATTCTACTTCCTGATTGAGTTTTTCTCACTTTTCTGAGACCCATATGCGTTCTACATATGGACATAACCCTCTGGGGTTTCACGCTCCATCTACCCAATCGAACGCTCCTGGCAACGGCGGGTACATCCGAGTTTGTGAATCCACCAAACCGTGGAAGCAAGTTTTTTTAACTTGCGTCCCATCCACTCGCGCCAACCCTTCCAAAGGTAAGGCTTCCGCGCGGTGCATCCGGACTCATAACCATGGACCCTCTTTGACTAACCCATATCCCGAACTTTAGAGAACTCGAGCCATGGTGAGGTTGCAAACTCATTGCATCATGTTGTGACTACTTGAATATTTGTGCATTTTTTGCTTGTGTATACTTTATATGTGCTAACCGTTTGTTTGACTTGTGTTTAAGTCTAAATAAACCAATTAATGACTAAAAAGGACTTTGTCTAATTAATGAATTAATTAATTAATTTGACTAGTTAAAGACTAATAAAGTAATTAATCTGACTTAGTACGACTTTAGGCATGTCCCCTTAAAGTAAGCTTACTGGAAACAGTCCCAGATTAATGTTCCAGCAATGGCGCAGGAGTTTGGGCTGTGGCGCCAGAGTTTACTGCCTGTCGCCTGGCGACAGATTTGTCGTCTGGCAACAAGCTTTAATCTTTGACGACAGTTCTGTTGTTCCGGCGACAGTTCAGTTTCTTACTCGAGTCATCACGGCGAGTCTAATTAAACAGTCTGCTAATCAGTCTAACCAATTTGTTAATGGCTTTAGCCATGTCTAAGTCCTTAATTGAGTCTAGGCACTTAGTCCCATGGTCATACACAAGAGTCAAAAGTATGTCACATACACTCACTAGCGTTAGCGCACACTTTATATAGTCACCATGACCATGTCTTAGGTTCATGCATGAGTCGGTTTTTTCCGTCATTTGAGTTGGGGGTACATTCTATTCCTAATTTTTTCATATCTCTCCATATATATCATTTTTCCTTCCCCATGTCACAATATTCACTCTTCCTACCTTCTTCCATCCATTGCATGTTGAATAGAGTAGAGTCAAATAATTAACCATGCATATCCCTTAATTTCCCTTTCCACAGTACTTGGTCAAGGAGAGAAGGACGATTAATCAAAGACAACACCTTTATTCAAATTCAACCTTTTGATAAGCCAATCGGTTGAAAAGGGAAAGCTAAGAAGATAATGGAAATTCAGGAAGAAGTCAACAAACTCAAGGGACAAGTGGCTAACATTGCTGAAATGTTGAAGAATCTGACTCTCCAAATCAATGACCCTGTGAGACAACAGCAAATGGAGCTCATCCAGGAAAATTTGAGCAAATTGTCCAATGACTATAGATTGAAGGGCATTAGCTAACAAGGGGTCTCGGTGGACAAGGATCTTCTTCCGCATAAGTTCAATGCCAATGACATCCCGAAATTCAAGGCAATGGATAACCCTTATTTTCATTTAAGAGCCTTTGAAACTGTAATGAATATTAAGGGAATAGACAAGAAGGCTTTTCATTCTGTGTTTTCTCTATCATTAGAAACCGTTTGTCAGCAATGGTACTTTTCTCTTGATAAAGAGAAAACCTCTAATTGGGAGTAATTGTAAACGTTTTCATTGATAGATATAAATGCAATATTCAAGTTAAAACTGATCATAGGGAACTTGAAATACTCAAGCAGAAAGAGAATGAAGGCTTTACTTCATTCTTTAATAAATGGAGGGGAACTTCTGCAAAGATGGTTGAAGTCCCTACTGAAAGAGAATCCGTGAGGATGTTCATCAAAAATTTACAAGAAAAGTATTCAAAGCACTTAAAATGCCAACACAACTTGAACACTTTCAAGGCTGTGTATAATATAGGCATTGACATTGAAGATGACCTTCTAAAAGATAATAGTGCGAGATGAAAGAAGAATGACCATCCTTCTTCTTCCTCTCCCATTAATGAAGTACATGCTACGATCACCTCCAAACCACGAATCCAAAGGTAAAAAAGAGTGTTCACTCCACTTGGTATGGGTTATGAAACAGCTTTCGAAAAATTACACCACAAAGGACTAGTCATGCCCATAGGGCCTATCAAAGATCCAGTTCCAAAAGCTAGGCCACCCAAGTGGGATCCTAATAAGCATTGCAAATATCACCAAGGAAAGGGTCACGACGTTGAGGAGTGTTGGAAACTCAAAGAAGCTATTCAAGATCTGATCGATGACAATAAAACTTCCGAGATTCTAGCCATCGCAGAAGATCAAACATCCTTTGATCCTTCACTCCTTATCACACCTGTAGGTAAGCCCATGATCGAGACAGCATATGTAACCTCTCTTGATGAAGTGGCCGCGATTGAGGAGGATGAAAGTATTATCTTAGATAATATCAGGGAAGACTTGTCAAGTCTAAAAGAAGACGTTCGAAAACTGCAAGATGTCATTGCCATGCTCTTGAATGTGGTAAAAGGATTAGCAAATCGGATGATAGTTGTTGAACAAAATTCTCACCAAGGATCTAATGAAGAACTCAATGCTCCTAAGCCACGGACAAAATGGACCATTGAAGAATACACACCAATAGGAATGACTTACAATGAAGCTTTTGACTGTCTCCACGATCAAGGTCTCATTCGCCCCACTGGTCCCAGTCAAGACACTCCGCCTGAAAAACGGTATCCCAATTGGGACCCAAAATCTTATTGCCGATACCATAGAGGTCGTGGTCAAACCACCGAAGTATGTCTCGCTCTCAAAGATCGTATTCAAGACCTTATTGATTCAAGTTTCCTCCATGTTCCTCCGCGCGACAAGAAGGCCAGGATTAGTAACAATAATAACAGTGGCTGGTAAGGAAAGAGGAACGACAATCCTTCTTCTTCCAAAGCTACCCACTCGAACAACGTTAGCATGCTTAACTTGGATGAGGTCCTTGCCTTGAACAAACAAGAGCAAAAGAGAACCTTTACACCTATTGGCATAACTTATGACACAACATTCGATCGCCTTCATGCAAAAGGTTTTATAACTCCCATAGGACCGTTTGGGGACCCACCTGTCGAGAAGAGAACGACTAGCTGGAACCCCAATGCACAGTGCAAATATCATCAAGGTAGGGGTCATACTACCGAGAGCTGTTGGAAGCTAAAGGAAGCAATTCAATATTTGATCGACAATAACAAGCTTCCTATACCTCCAGTCGGCAAGAAGACCGAGTGATGATAAGACACAAGACAAGAGGCGAGCTTCAACGACAAGATTTCGTGACCTCTTTTTCTATTTCTTTTTTATTCCTTTCCCCAATAAGTCTAGCATATGCACCGTTTTATTCTCCTAAGATTTATTTTGTTGGATCATTATTTCTTCCCCTTTTAATAAAATGAGCATTTATTTTCTTGCATATGATCATCGCATTGCATTGCATTCATAAAAAAAAAAAAAAAAAAAAAAAAAAAAAAAAAAAAAAATGTCGCACTAAGCATAAGGTATACCAATGATTTGAGGCACCCCTTGTAGCCACATCATATCACCTTTCACCCTTTAAAAAATATGCAATCCTTTTTTGATAAACCACTTTGAGCCTCGTCTAACGATAGACCTGTCATTTTTCAACCCATATCTACCTAACCTTGGGATGGGATGGTGTGCAACTTATGCAATTTTCAAAGAACGAAAGCTTGAGTGATTTTACATAAAACTCAAAAATTCAAAAAGCAAAAATGATAAAAGTGTACAAAAGGGCAAGTGTTCCAATGTCTTTGATATGAAAATATCTTTGATATGAACACGTCTTAGATTGCGTTTCTTATCGAGTGCTCGGTACCGTGCCTGAGAAACATGAATGTCAAGTGAGTGATAGACCGCATGATCGGGATTACCCACGCTTATAAAAAAAGAGATTTGTTATTGAAAAAATGATAAAGGAAAAAGAGAGAGCAAAATATAAAGAGTTAAAACACTCAAGCATACAAATACAAAGATTCAAAAGCAAGGTTGCACACCTTGGGGGCTTATCTAGGGTCTTGAGCCTTTATCCCTTTCTTCTTCAACCTTTAGCCTAACCACGTTACAACCCTCAAAAGACCTCTTTGAGGTATACACACACTTGTGCGAGGTTCGGCTAGAGCTACGTTCGGCCTGATTCCTAACGGATACGTAGGCAACCTCACATTGGGGTGCGGCCGTAATAAACATGCATTCATATTCACATTCACACACTCACACCATGATCATATCAAAGGATTTCCAATGCTCATCCTTTTCCATTTAGAGCTAGACTTGGGGGCTTGATCCCTACATTATTATGCCTTGTCATGTCAAAATCAAGATCAATCATCATTGCATCACAAAGTATGAAATACTAATTAGCCTCCGCGCCTAAGCTACCTAAATACTTTCATCTTTAAGTCAACTAGGATAGTCTAAGATGTTACAATCCTTGTACTGTGGGAGACAACATTAACGGATTAAGCTCATTCAACATGCACCTTCAAAAACTTCACTTCGATTCTTTTTCGTGTCTTTCTTTTTCGGGAGAAAGTCAGTACCCTCCACAAAAATGACGGAAAATTTTTGCTTTTCACAATACAATGCACACACGAGTTATGAGTCACACGTGTCATTTCACTTCGAGTCGAGTCAACCTCGAGTCAATCACAGCGAGTCAAGTTTATACCTCGAGTCATGTACGTTGAGTCATGTCACCTCGAATTGAGTCTAACACATGTGTCAAAACACATTAAGTCACATAAGAGTCACACACGTGTCAAAACACATTGAGTCAACCTCAAGTCAGTCAATCACCTTAGGTCAACCCTAAGAAAAACACCAGCAAAGTCTTTTGGCAATCTTTTGATATTTACAGGATACAACCATTCAGCAAAGCTCCTGTTCCCAGCCAACCGAACGATCTCAACAAACATTCAAGTATCAAAGCTCTTTTGCTCAGAGACGCGTGGGCATATCATTCAAGCTCTTTGTTCAGAGACGCGTGGACATTTCTTTCAAGCTCTTTTGTTCAGAGACGCGTGGACATTTCTTTCAAGCTGTTTTGCTCAGAGACGCGTGGGCATCCTATCAAAGCTCCATTGTTCAGAGACGAGTGAACATCCCTCTAAAAGCTCCATTGTTCAGAGACGAGTGAACATTCCTCAAAAAGAAGCTCTTTTGTTCAGAGACAAGTGAACATCAACGGCGACGAAGCACGACCACAACATCAACAACGGCGGGATGACGTTCTCTAGCTTGTGGAAGGTCGTCAAAAAAAAATGCAACAAATCGGTTACTTCAGAGACGCGTGGACATTTCTTTCAAGCTCTTTTGTTCAGAGACGCGTGGACATTTCTTTCAAGCTCTGCTCAGAGATGCGTGGGCATCCTATTCAAGCTCTATTGTTCAGAGACGCGTGGACATTTCTTTCAAGCTCTTTTGTTCAGAGACGCGTGGACATTTCTTTCAAGCTCTTTTGCTCAGAGACGCGTGGGCATCCTATTCAAGCTCTTTTGTTCAGAGACGCGTGGACATTCCTATTCAAGCTCCATTGTTCAGAGACGCGTGGACATATCAAAAAAAGCTCTTTGTTCAGAGACGCGTGGACATTTCCTATCAAAGCTCTTTGTTCAGAGACGCGTGGACATATAAAAAGAAACTCTTTTGTTCAGAGACGAGTGAACATCAAAACAGCAAGATGGCATTCCATAGATTGTGGAAAGTCGTCACAACAGCAATGCAGAAACAAATCGGTTACCTTTAGAGACGTGTGCTTGACGGTGCAAGATACGCGTTTCTTAACTCTTTTATCTGTTTAACTAACGCTAGTTTGCAGGTATCGGCGTTACAAGAACGATTTAGGATCGCAGAACGTTCTGAATCATTCTCCGTCCCTATCGCTACTTTGACTTTCGTTTTCGAAACTTGCGTTTCTCCAAACTCAGTCAAAGTAGAGGCTTCTGTAGACACCCAAATATGTCTCCCCAAAACCAAACCCAATGATGAATACCTTTTGCGTCGAATGATTATCGAATAAGGTGAAAGTGTGAAAAGTCAAGTGTTGCAGTTGGTTTTTATTAAATTCTTTCTTTTTGTTTTCGAAAACAACTCTATTTTATGAAAACAGCCAATACAGTTTATTTTGGTTCACGACAAGGGTCCAATAATAGTGTGGTTGGATGGGGCTTGAAAAGAGCTTTCCAATGATATATTATAAGCCCAATTCCGATGAATAATGAGGAAGTTATGGCCAAAATACTAAACTGGGCCCGGTTTGATCTTTACATACGGCCCAATGATCTAGGGGAGGGCCCAATGTTAATTATTATTCCTAAAGTTATTAGAATTAATGATAGAATTCTCTAGAAGGTTCTCTTTAATCCTAATAGAATTAGAATTAATAATTATGTTTTGATAAGTTTTATTTAGAATAAAATATTATTTTATGAAAAATACGGTTTCAGTTTTCATACGGACTTTACAAATCGATTTTGATTCATATGTGGACTCCGTGTTAAAAGCGCGTAGAAATCTAGGCTGTCGCCAGACGACAGACCTGTTGCCTGGCGACAAGGTCAGTTTTGCAGCAACAGCGTGGAGTTTTATTCCTTATCCAATTCTACCTATTTTCGGACCGTTTTCTTATAAATAGGGTCCTGAACCTCCGTTTTGATGGAGCTACAATCATCAATTAATTGCACTCATCATCTCTCTCTCTAAAAAGCTAGAAGCTTTCTCTCTCTCTTTTTCTAAACCTTCCCTCTTACAAAATTCCGCATTCACGAGGTCTAGAAACACCTAGCCAAGTTCAAAGTTGCCTTCGCCCTAGACGTGAAATAAAGAGATACGAGGCATCCAAGTAAGTACTTTAATTGTTTAATTGATTTTATGATATAGAAATCATGTTAAGATTGTTATTTTGGTTCCTAGTATCATGTTAAGATGCTTTCCTTAGTATGATATTTAGGGTGATTTGCTTATATTAATTATGATTTCTAGGATGCTTTCTATTTTCTTTTCTAATATCATGTTAGTATCATGTTAGGGCTAAAGCTTTGATTTTTAATGTTTAGTGACATGCTAGGGTTTGTTATTAATCTTGTTAGTATCATGCCTAGGATCTTGCTATTAATATTATGCTTTAACATGATTATGATAATTATGAGCGTTATTATGATTATTATTATGATTATATTTATGATGATTGTTATTATGTTTCTTGATGCTTATTTATTGTTATTGCTTGATCACGCCCTCTCTTGCAGGTTTAAAGGGAATTTGTACTTGTAATCACGCTTAATAAGATAATTAATAATCTTGTTTAGGTTAATATGATTATAATTCAAGTGATCACCAATAATAGTTTTATTTGTGCATTAAATTCAACCAACATAGATAAACAGGTTTAGGGTTAACCTATTGTTTGCATGCTAGTCAGAAAGCGCACATGAATACGAGAAGAATGAAGTAGAGGCCTATTATTAGGGCAGGTTCAATCTCTTTTAGGTTGGATTTGTACCTTCATCCACGAACCCTATTTGATTCAAGACCTTTTGGAGTTGACGGTCTCCTGGATCGTTAAGGGGTGTAATCTTCACCTTGTGAACGGTTTACAAGTTCCTAAAACTTGTTGGCGACTCTTTTGCTCTAGCTTCCTTCCCTTTGGACGCCACCATACTTAAGTGTATGATCACAGTGGGGTTCAAGCTTGGGGTTAATGGCTTGAAATATTCCTTACAAAAAGGAAATTGTTGTTTAACACTCAAAATACACGGCGCGTAGGCCGAAAGTACAGACGGCCTAAAGCCAAATTATAGAAATAAAGCAAAGGCTCCTAGGACTGCAAAGTTAGAGACACCGTCTGGTCTTGGCCAGGTGGGAGGTTGGCTTCAGTTTGCTCAAGCTGAATCTAGTTAGAGTCAACCGAGGCCGCTTAAAGGTTCTGCTCTTCCTCTTTCTCCTCCTCCTCTACTTCCTTGTCATCTGAGGCAATATTGGCCCACAACTTAAAGGAAGGTGGTGCCTCTCTAGCCTCTATGTTGAGCTCTCTCTTCTCCATGGTTCTTCAATTTTGATCGATTTCTTCATCAATCTTGATCTCCGATGGCTAAGAAGAAGAAGCAGAACAATCTTACACCTCAATTAGAACAGCATAGAAGTTCTACTAATCCAGTGCTAGATTCGATCTTGCATAATTTGCGAAACTCTGGTTCTACTTTTGTTCCAAGCCCGATTCAGGAGGCATATGAACTTGTCACTCCGGCGCCGGCACTGGTCAATCCATCTTGTGGTTCTATTCCCCGGAGTGATGCTGAAACTATTGCACTCTTTGTTGATGCCATTTCTAGACCAGCATCTTCGATTTCCAATAGAACAGTACCTAGGGTTTCTGGGGGTACTGTTCCATTGGATGCTGGAGCGGCTGGTCATCGATCTGAACCAACTGTTCCCGATTCTTGTTCTATACCTCCCCCGGAGCAGAACGCACATAAAGATGGTGAAGATCGGCCTGATTCATTCTCTGGGAAGTTGACTGCTAAGGGAGCGCCCCTGTCTTATGTTGCCCCGATGGTTCAAGATGGGAAACAGGTTGCTCAGCTGCAGGACTCTGAACTTATGGAAGGTAATAAGAAATGGTCTAATGCTTTAGTCTTCTATGTTGTTGGTTATTATCCTACTATTGCCGCTGTTCATCGTTTTATAGTTCAACAATGGAGTGATTTGGAAAAACCAGACATATTTTGGCATGATGATGGGTATTTTATCATTAATTATTGCTCAGTTAGTGATAAGGATACTATTCTTTGCTCTGGTCCACACATGTTCATGGGGAAACCAACAATTGTTAAACCGTGGAGCTCTAAATTTGATTTTGGGGCTGAAATTCTGAGAACTGTTCCACTATGGGTTAAGTTCCCAAATTTACCTTTAAATTGCTGGGGTCCTGAAACTATTAGTCGTATTGGAAGTTTACTTGGTATTCCAATTTGCTCTGATGAATGTACTACAAGGCAACTAAGAGTTTCTTTTACTAGAATTCTGATAGAAATTGATGTTACCGAGCCTTTGCCTAAATCTGTTTTTGTGGAGAGCCCCTTGAAGGAAACCTTGGAGCTTAAAGTAGTCTATGAATGGACCCCACCCCTTTGTTCTAAATGCAGCAAAGTGGGCCATGATTGTTCTGTCACAGTTCCAGCAGCCCCTAAAAAGACTGCAGCACCCAAGCAGGCAGTGACTGCAGCTTTTAAGCATTCTGTAACCGCAGCTCCTAAGCAGCAGGCCTGGGTTGCTAAAGTTCCTGCTGTTCCTGCTTCTGTTCCTGCTACTGTTCCTGCTGCTGTTTCTGCTGCTAATTGTACAGTCCATGGGCAGTCTATCATTACTCCAAGTGTTTCTACTTCTCTAAATGACTCAGATGCAGGTTGGAGATTAGTTGGGAGAAAGACAAAGAGTCAGCATGTTAGAGTTAATCATCTAGTTGTTTCAAATGCTTTTGTGGCTTTAATTGAAGATGAATCAGAAGGTGCTGGTGGTTTTACTATCAATCCAATCGGGGGTGAGGTTAATCCCCCTTTGGTCACATGATTTTCTCTATATGGAATGTCAGGGGCTTGAATGACCCTGGCAAAGTTGCCTCTGTAAAGAGGCTTCTTCACTCTCATTCAGTTGATGTTCTTGGTATTCTTGAAACAAAAGTTAAATTGAATAATGTTGCTAAGTTTCAAAGGAAATTTGGCTCTTCTTGGATTTGGGTCTGTAATTATGATTGCTCCCCCAAAGGGAGGATTTGGCTTGGTTGGAATGCAGATAGAGTGAATGTCACTGTTTTAAAAGTCCATGAGCAGTTCATTCATTGCAATGTCCTTTCTAAGGATCTTTCTACTCAAATTCACCTCACTATCATCTATGGGCTTCACTCTATTCATGATAGACTTCCTATGTGGGAAGGGATCAGAAATCTCTCTATTCATCATTCTCCTTGGATATGTGCTAGTGATTTTAATTCTATGCTTACCTCTTCAGATAGGCTTCATGGTAATGATGTTACTGATTATGAGACTAGAGATTTTCAGAGTTTTGTTGATGATTTGAACCTCACTGAAGTCAAGAGCAAAGGATCTTTCTATTCTTGGTCAAATAAGGCCCATTCTGGTCCTAGAATTCTTTCTAGAATTGATAGAGTCCTTGGTAACCAAGCTTGGTTAGATTCTCATGGTCATGTTGAAACTGTCTATCTTCCCCCTTCTTTATCTGATCATAGCCCAGTTCTTCTGGATATTTGTCCTGCTCCTGCTGGGAAGGGTAGACCATTTAGATTTCTGAACTGTATTGCAGATCATCCTGATTTTCTTGATATTGTTTCTCAGGCTTGGTGTTCTGGTAGTTCTGTCTGGCAGAAACTTAAATCTGTGAAGTCTAGTATCAAATCTCTTAACAGCAAACAGTTTGGCAATATTGCTGAGAAGATTGATCAAGCTAATGTTGAGCTTGATGAAATTCAGAATTTAATGGCTCGGAATACTGATGATTTGGATCTGTATGCAAAGGAAGCTGAGGCCATTAAAGTTGTTAAGCACTGGAATGATATTCAAGAAAGTATCTTCAAGCAAAAGTGTAGGATTAACTGGATTAAGCTTGGAGATGGCAATTCTCATTATTTTTTCTCAGTGATGAAGACTAGGCAAGCAAGGAACAGAATTGACTCTATCTTTGATTCAAACCAGGTGTTGCTTAAGGATCCTGATTCTATCTCTCATGAGATCATTTCTTTCTATAAGTCTCTTTTAGGGACTAAGGCTTCTAGGCTTCCTGCTGTTGATCTTGTTACTATGAGGAGAGGTAAACAGCTTAGCTCTGTTGCTCAGAGCTATCTTATTCAGCCTGTCTCCCATGCTGAAATTGATGATGCTCTTAAGGGAATTGATAACACTAAGGCTCCTGGTATTGATGTGTTTAACTCCTTTTTCTTTAAGAGAGCTTGGCATATTGTGAAAGATGATATTTATGCTAGTGTTATGGATTTCTTTACTGAAGGGATATTGCCTAAGCAGTGGAATTGCACAACTATTACTCTTGTTCCTAAAATCCCTAATGCTTCTCATGTAAGGATTTTAGGCCTATAGCTTGTTGCACTATGGTCTATAAGCTTATTTCTAAGGTCATAACTGCTAGACTTGCTGCTATCATTGGTGAGGTCATTTATGATGCACAAGCAGGTTTCATCCCTGGCAAGCATATTGGGGATAATATCCTTCTTGCAACTGAGTTGATTAAAGGCTATGATCACAAATTCATTTCACCTAGATGCATGGTTAAGGTGGATCTGAAGAAAGCCTATGACTCAGTTGAGTGGGGTTTCTTGATTACTGTTATGTAGGAGCTTGGTTTTCCTCAGAGGTTTATTAATTGGATCTGGACTTGCCTCACTTCTGTCTCCTATTCTATTCTTCTCAATGGTTTTCCTGCCCCTCCCTTTGAAGCTAAGAAAGGCTTAAGGCAGGGTGATCCTATGTCTCCCTTTCTTTTTGCTATTGGTATGGAATACCTGTCCAGGTGCCTTGATGAGCTTAGGTTAACTCCTGACTTCAACTTTCATCCTAGATGTGAAAAGTTAAACCTAAGTCATATGATGTTTGCTGATGATCTGTTGATGTTTTCTAGAGCTGATAGTGTTTCTGTTAAGCTTATCTTCCAAGCCTTCTTAAAATTTTCTAGTGCTTCAGGCCTCTCTGCTAACCTCGATAAAAGTGAAGTTTACTTTGGTGGAGTTTCTATTGATGTTCAATCTGAGCTTAGAGAGCTTCTTAGTGTCTCTCAAGGTTCTATTCCCTTTAGATATCTTGGGGTCCCTCTCTCTTCTAAGAAGCTTACAATTGCTCAGTGTAGGCCTCTAGTGGAGAAAGTGACTGCTAGAATTCAAGGGTGGATGGCTAAACACTTGTCTTATGCTGGGAGGCTTTAGTTGGTTAAGAGTGTGTTGTTTGGGATTTAGACGTATTGGGCTCAAATTTTTATCTTACCAAAGAAAATCTTGAAAGAGATTGAGGCTAGATTCAGGTGCTTTCTTTGGACTGGCTCCTCTGCCCCTGCAAGGAAATCTTTGGTTGCTTGGAATTATGTCTGTCTTCCTAAAGTTTGTGGTGGCTGGAACTTACTTTCTCTCCCTGAGTGGAATAAGGCAGCTGTCACTAAGTTACTCTGGGATATTGCTCACAAGGCTAATAATCTTTGGGTTAAGTGGGTTCATGTTTATTATTTCAAGCATAAAGATTGTTGGACCACTCCTATCCCTACTAAATGCTCTTGGTTTTTGAAGAAAATCCTCAGTTGTAGAGATATTGTGAATGATCATGGTGGATGGGATGGTTTCATACAAGGCAATAAGGTGAAGATCAAGAAACTTTATGCTGCTATTAGGCCTCAAGTTCCTAAGGTCCCTTGGAAAAGAGTCATTTGTCACAACTTGGCTACTCCTAAAAGTGTGTTTATCTTGTGGCTAGCTTTATGGGATAGGCTTGTTACTAAGGATAGGTTGCTTCAATGGCACATCTCTTGTTATCCAAGGTGTTTCTTTTGCTTGAATAGTGATGAAAGTGTTCAGCACCTATTCTTTGATTGTGATTACTCTAGACAAGTTTGGAGCAAGATGTTGAGTATTTTACATGTCCTCAAGCCTGTGCAGAAATTTGATGATGAAATTGTTTGGCTGAAGAAAATCTACAGAAGCTCTAGATTGAAAAACAAAGTGATCCAAGTTGCTTTCACTGAAACTGTTTATGGTATTTGGATACAGAGAAATGCAGTTTTGTTCAATGGTTGTTGCAAGCCTGCTGATGCTCTAGTTAGGGATATTATCTTCCATTCAGCCTGTAGAATTCCAGCTGGAAGCAAGTATTTGATTATGTAATTTTCTGCTTCGTTAATTTGCAGGGAGTTGCAGCTTGTTCTGGTTCCTGCTGCTGTTGTTGTTCTGTTCTGCAGTCTGCCTGTTTGCTGCAGTTTTGGTTTTGGGTGCAGCCTGGTTTTCTGGTCTGCAGCTGCTCTTGCTCCTGTAGGTGCTCTGCTCTGACAACTTGCTGCTGCAGCAAGTCTGTTGTTGCTGCTGTTTCTGTTTTGCTTCTGCTGCTGTTCTGTCCTGCTGCTGCTATTCTGTTCTGCTACTGCTGCTCTTTTGTTCTGCTGCGGCTACTGTTGGTTGATGGTTTTTGCTTTGGCAGCTGGTGGCTATTAGATATTTTTGTTCCTTTTGTTGTTGTTCTGTCTTTTGTTGTTTGCTGGTTTGTTTTAGGTTGCTTTGTCTGGTCCTAGCTCTCAGAACCCTTCCTAGAAGGTGGCTGTGAGCTTGAGTCCAGTAGTTGTCCTTGGTCCTCTCAAGCACCCTTCCTAGATGGTGGTTTGAGTTGATTCTTGGACTTTTGGTGTTGGTATGGCCTTTTCGGTTTGTGGTGTTTGGTGTTGTTACAACTTAGCTTTTTGTAAGTATGTAACTTTGTTTTTGGCAATAAAATTCTTAATTCCCAAAAAAAAAAAAAAAAAAAAAAGGTTGGTGCCTCTAGGATTAGAACCTGGGTGTCGTACACCGCAATGGCGTAGTCACACCTCAGACGGAAGTATTGAAGTCGGCACCTGGATGGACCAGGTCCCAAATCATCTTTATCCGCGCCTTACAGTCCCTCCCATTCTCAACAATCAACCGATTTTGCTTCTTGGAAAGCGCATCCTGGTGATCACTCTACAGCTGGACAATCTCGTTTTTCAGCCAGCTGCTATCCTCCCTTAACTGGGTGCTCTCCTTGTCTTCCGCCTCTAGAGCTTTTAGGTCAGACTTGACGTTTTTTAGCTCTAGCACAAGGTTATTGGCTTTGTTGTTAGCCGTCTTTACCGAAGCTGTGAGCTCCTTAATCAGCTCCTCTTGTTTCATCTCACGGGCTTTAGACTTAATCTCATTCAAAGTGTTTCTATATTAAGATGAGTTAATGCTATGGGTCACCCTAGCACAGGCGTCCTTTACCTCCTCTTGTTTCTTTCTAAACTGGATCTTGAGCCTATCTACCCTCAGCATCGCCTGCAAAATACAAACGGTAAAAGAAGGGTTAGAAAATGTACTTTCAAAATCAAATACTTAAGAAAAACTCTTAAATTACCTCAGCCAGCAAGGCTAGGATGCTGTAAAATTTGATCGTCTGCAGTCCATGCACCTGGTCATTTTATGACGTGGTGAGAGTCCTCAATATCCGTTTAGAGTACTACTGCAGGTCAGGCCGACTCGAGGAGGCATCTGCACTATAAGAAGTATGTGGTGAGAAAGCAGCATAGGCGGCACCAATATTGTGCCGGCTGCCCAACGAATCTTCTGATGGGGTGGCTTGGTTTTTGACTCACATATAGTCAAGCGGCCACGAGAGTTCAAGAGAGTCATCCATACCTTGGTTTTTTGGCTGGGAGGTTCCTTCGTCCCCAGCCGCTGCAATGCCGATTGCAGCATCGAGTGGCACGCCACTCTTCAACGCCATAGAGGCGTCCGGCATTCTTCTAGCCAACTCTAATCTTTCACTCAAAGCCTTCAATAAAGCCAGACTCTTATCCCCGGTTGTAGGACATTTGGTGTTTGTCTGTGCAGATGAAGTTGACTATAGACACCTAAGAATGTCTCCCCAAAACCAAACCCGATGATGAACAACCTTTCACCGCTATTATTGGTCGGGTTGAGTATTTAACCTTTGGAGTTCTTAAATCCATATTCATTCCCAATACATTTCATAAACCAATCCAATTCCTTGCTCATTTCCCTAAACCATAACTTACTTTCCGCTTTTCATGTCTACATCACAAAACCGAGAGAAACTGATTTTTTTGGCCCTATAATTTTGATCCAATTATTATTTGGTTTGATAGGCCTTTCAATAAACTTTCCAAAAATATATCATAAACCCAATTTCGATTTAAAACGAAGAAGATATGAGCAAAATACTAAACTCGACCCAAAACCTACACCCTTTCACTTAAATGGCCGTATCTTAAAATCTACAAATTATTTTGACCTGATTCTAATTAGGTTGGAATGTAGACTTGATAAGCTTTCCAATGATTTATTATATGCCTTATTCCAAGTTACGGATCAAAAGTTATCATAATTTTAAAAACGCGTAAAAAACTGAAATTACCGCGCAGCAGCTAAAATGCCGCGTCACGGCAAAAGCTGACGTGGAACGGTGCCTGTTGCCGTGACACAGTATTCTTCACCGTGTCACGGTGATTTTTCCGTGTATTTTCTGAGTTTCTCACGCGTTTATGAATCTGGACACAATTTTGGGTAGGTTGTACACCAATACACGGCGCCATGTGCCGCGCCACGATGGACTGTGCCGCGTCACGGTGTCCTTTGCCGTGTCACGATAAACATACCGTGACACGGGATTTTTATGCGTACTTTCCGCGTACAATTTTCACGCGTTTTATCAGTTTAGGGCAAAACTGCGCACCGCGACACGGTAATCTGTACCGTGTCAAGGCACCCATTGTCGTGTCGCGGCAGACACTGACTGTGTCACTGTGCCCCAAATTAGGGTTTTTATCTTTTCTAGGGTTCCGTGTGATCCCCTACTCATTTCCTCTATAAATACCCCCCCTCCTTTCTACAATTCGGGGCATCAAATCATTCTCTCTTCCTCTCTTCTGCACTAAAAAAATCATTCTCTTCTCTCTGTCTCTCATACTCTAAGCCTTAAACTTATATTCCTATCTACATCATTCCTTCCTTAAGCACTCCAAGGAGTCCAAACTTAACCCGAGGTTCCGTCCTTAAACCAAGGCATGAAAAGTATAATTAACTGAGGGTTTAAATCAAATCAACTCTACTTTTAATTTAATTTAATTTCAATTTGATTTATATTTTTCTTGAAGTTACTAACAATTTATTCATGATGTAGCAATTTTAAGGAACGCGCGTAATGTGAGTAATTAATTATTTTAATTACTTATTTTATTATTATATTGCTAGTATCATGATTAGGTTAATTTATATTTGATTTGACTAACAATTTATTGTTAAATTGCTTCCAATATTAATGTTTATTCTAATATATATTTATTGATCACCATATTGCATGTTTAAAGGGAATATGTAATTGAAAATCACGCCTAATAAGATAAATTGGACGACCGGCTTAGGTTCTTTTTTAATCTTGTTGTTTAATTAAGTGATCACAAATATTTTAGAATTATATGTTGCATTAATGTTCAACCAATTTAGCATAATTATAGTTTGAAGCGAATTGAATCTTTGTTTGCATGCCTTTAAGATCGTAGGGAATACTTTTCACTATGAGAATCGAGTAGAGGCTAATACGGGAGAATATGACTCCACGACTCACTTCGTATCATCATCCCCGATCCTCCTTTCGTGGTTTCGAACCATATGGATTTAGTAATCTCATGGATTATGAATCGGGTGTAATATGAAATAACCAAGAAAAACCAAGAAAAAGGGGGAAAAATCAAGTAACAACAATTTCAAATCAACAAAATAAGATAAACCTATCTCAACAATCACCAAGATATATGAAATAGGGGTTCTTAATCAAAGCTAACACAAAGTAAAGCTAGGATTAAGGTGTAACCACAAAGATTACAAGATAGCAATCACAAAGAAGGCAAATAATCACAAAGATTATGGGTAGAGAAAGAAAATCTCATAGATTTCAAAATTAAGCAAAGTTCCTCCCCAAAAGAAAGTTTAGCCCTATTTAAAGGCTTTACAAATAACCCTAAAGTTCTTAAATTACACCCCTTGGATTACAAATGAAAGGCCGAGATTAAAAGATAGTAAAAAGAAGCACAAAAAAAAGGAAGTTGTTCGCTTGAAATAGGGCATCGGGAGCGGCCACTCTAAAGGGTAGGAGCGGGCGCTCCTCACTTCTGGAATTTCAAAAGACTCCCATAGGAGCGGGCGCTCCTTTATTAGGATCGGGCGCTCCTCATGGGGGAGCGGGCTCTCCTTATAAGGGGAGCGGCCGCTCCTCGCGACTGCCTGGACAGCTCAACTTCAAACGTTCATAACTTCTTCGTTTCTTGCTCAAATTTGGCATGTGACCTGTCGTTGGAAAGCTCTTGAACTCTACTTTCATGTTCAACTTGAATCACCTAAAAATTCCTTTTAACGAAGAAGATATAGATGATTGAATTTGAGTGTTGCATTTTTTTACCAAGTAAAAGCTTTTCTTCCACATCATTTTTTCCATGTTTCATCTTCAACCATCAATTGTAAAATTAAGACACAAAGATTGCTCTTATTTACCTAAACCACATCATAACAAAAAGAATTCATCCAAAATGTTGATTGAGCCTTAAATGCCACTAAAAGAATCGTATAGCCATATAATTTGTGGTTTCAAGGATGCTCCCGCATCAAACCCTCTCTCTTGAAAAGGAATTGACCTCATTTCCTAGAGATGACGTAAAACTCAAACCAAACCTTGGATAATGACTTCATTATTGAAAGCAATAAATCCTACTTGGCTTCACAAAACACATCCAACCGATGTATTTACCCGGATCAAACACCAAGATGACGAACTTGAGCAAAATAAGGAGAAAAATCAAGTGAACCATTGTGTAGAGCAAGAGAAGAACAATATCACCATTCATATTATTGATTCTTTTACCCCAATCAACCACAACAAGTGCAATACAATAACCATGGGGGTTGGCCAACACATGACGACCCAACAAGTAGTGTAGAATCACATCGAAAAACATCATTGAAGAAAAATCCAACACTAAATGTGGAACCAATGTAAGATGTACCAATTAGCAGACCATAGAACAAACAATTCCTTTCAAATTGTTGTCTAGCAACACTTTTATCAACATGAAAATATGGTAAACAAGAATCAAATACAAAACATTCATAAAAATTAGAAGTCACTGAACAACCACCATGCTCATTCAAAGAAGTTTTCACAATATCCAACTTAAACTCTTCGTTCAATTCATGCTCAATGGAGTAATCATCACAACTCTCAATAACGTGAGCGTCAAAAACCTCACTAGAAGGAGATAATAGAGAAGAAGGATTATATACCTCACACAAGAGATTCTCATGAACCGATGGTAATGAATCTTTAATGTGAAATATGGGCTCTGTGTTGACTTCATTCAAGGTCATAATTGATAGCACGCCATTGCAATTTGTAGACCCACCATCAAACTCTACCTCTTCATCATAGATAGGTGAACCATAGTCTCTCTTATGATCAAGTGGAAAATGTGGGGTAGATACTTCTTCATCAAAGGTAGGAGCTTCAAATTTGCACATAGCCTCTTCCCTCATAGTTGGAAAAGGCTTGTGTGTCTCACCTTTTGAAGCATAAGCATTTTTGAAAGTAGGCTTAGAATAACCACTAGCACTACTCATCTTGTCATTCTTCTCAAGCTTGAAGGCCTTTTGCACCACATAAGCAAAACTTCCATGGTCATGAACATAAACCTTTTGCCTTAGCTTCCTCTCAAGACAACCAATGTTCCTAGCAATCTTATGTTTTGGGGCCTCTTTTATCCCACTCAAAATAGAGAAATTTTCAAACTCCCTTGTATACTTTTCCACCAACATAGATCGTTGATTGAGAGCATTCAACTTTAGAGAAACATCATGCAAATCATCTCTAGGAACAAAAGCTCAACTCATGTGTTTCTTCAATTTCTCCCAAGATGTGATTTTTGTTTTTCCCTCAATCCTCCTACGATTCTTAAAATTCTCATACCACAAATATGCATGTTTCTTAAGTTTAATGATGGCTAATTTACGATGTTTTTCATCATTATATCCTTTACTAAAATCAAAAATTTTCTCCATAGTTCTAACCCAATAAAGAAATTCATTAGGATCAAGATTACCTTCGAAGTCCGGAAGTTCCAAAATGGTGTCTCGGTCATGGTTGTCCTCATGGTGTCGTTGGTGGTGTTCCCTTCTCCGGAAAGGAGAGTAAGAACCATCTTTTCCACTTGGGGTTCTTCTCCTTGTAGGACTTCTTCTATTCTCCAAGACTTCAAGAAGACTATCAAACTTGTTTTCTAGAGCATCCAATCTAGAGTATCTATCATCCATGTTTAAAGATGAAAAATTTGTATCATTGAGAGAAAAAATTCAAATTTGTGAGAACAAAGATGAGATCTTTTAAGAGGGGGAAAGATAAATTCAAAAGGTAGGATCTTTTTAGGCTAATAACCTAGGCTCTTGATACCAAATTGATATGAAATAACCAAGAAAAACCAAGAAAAGGGGGGAAAAATCAAGTAAGAACAATTTCATATCAACAAAATAAGATAAACCTATCTCAACAATCACCAAGATATATGAAATAGGGGTTCTTAATCAAATCTAAACAATGTAAAGCTAGGAAAAGGTGTAACCGCAAAGATTACAAGATAGCAATCACAAAGAAAGCAAATAATCACAAAGATTATGGGTAGAGAAAGAAAATCTCATTGATTTCAAAATTAAGCAAAGTTCCTCCCCAAAAGAAAGTTTATCCCTATTTAAAGGCTTTACAAATAACCCTAAAGTTCTTAAATTACACCCCTTGGATTACAAATGAAAGGCCAAGATTAAAAGATAGTAAAAAGAAGCACAAAAAAAAGGAAGTCGTTCGCTCGAAACAGGGCATCGGGAGCGGCCGCTCTAAAGGGTAGGAGCGGGCGCTCCTCACTTCTAGAATTTCAAAAGACACCCTAGGAGTGGGCGCTCCTTTATTAGGAGCGGGCGCTCCTTTATTAGGAGCGGGCGCTCCTTTATTAGGAGCGGGCGCTCCTTATAAGGGGAGCGGCCGCTCCTCGCGACTGCCTGGACAGCTCAACTTCAAACGTTCATAACTTCTTCGTTTCTTGCTCAAATTTGGCATGTGACCTGCCGTTGGAAAGCTCTTGAACTCTAATTTCATGTCCAACTTAAATAACCTGAAAATTCCTTTTAAAGAAGAAGATATAGATGATTGAATTTGAGTGTTTCATTTTTTTACCAAGTAAAAGCTTTTATTCCACTTCATTTTTTCCATGTTTCATCTTCAACCATCAATTGTAAAATTAAGACACAAAGATTGCTCTTATTCACTTAAACCACATCATAACAAAGAGGATTCATCCAAAATGTTGATTGAGCCTTAAATGTCACTAAAAGAATCGTATATCCATATAATTTGTAGGTTTCAAGGATGCTCCCGCATCAGGGTGTAACCTTCACGGGTCAATCGTTGTTTCCTATCGTTGTCCCTTTATTCGTGGTTGCCTTTTATGATCCGTGAACGGTTTACAAGTTCCTTAAAAACTTATTGGCAGCTCCCTACTTTATTTGTCCCTAATCGTATATGTCAATTCCCACTTTCTATGAGTGCCAAGCATATTCACAACATGCTTAAGGTAGGCGCACTTCAAACGACGCCTACATTGACAGGGAAGGATTTTTCTTCCCTACCTTAGCCGGGATTTTCCCCAGCTCATCCCTTGGCCGCTTAAACATCTTGGAGATGGAGCGGGGAATAGTTCTGCTTTGACTCTACAAGTGAGACAAAAGGGTTACAACCGGCAATAGTTAAATCAACCTAAAACAAGTGCTAAAAGGAAAGCGGGTCTTGCCCCTTCATGTTTAGAATCCAGAGCTTCCTTTTTCTTTTCTAATTGCTCTCTCCTAAGTTGAGTAGCAGACTTGGCAGGCGTCTTCGCAGGGTCTACCATTTTCAAAGCTTCTTCTGCAAAAGGAAGCCTGTTGGTTAGATGCATGATAAAGAATGCAAAGACAAATGTTAAGACAATTCCTGTTGAGAATAGCAACATACGTCTCTCGAACATGGTACTCAGACCACATACGGAGAGAAACGCCTCATCCTTCAAAAAGTCCAAATGGGGTACCTTGGGAACTATTATTTGTGTTCCATTGTCTAAGGGAGCATTGTTTGTTTTGAAGAACTCCGCCTCCATTATTTGCACCCAAGCCTTCTCTAGAATGCGAGGGAGGGCGCACTTCTTTCCTAGCAAAGTTGGGTCTTTATTGTACCGGCAAAGAAACCGGTAATGAGCTGAAGTTGGAGAGGAGATCAAGTAAGACTTCTCCTTCCAGCTGGTCCACTTAGATGGCTTATCAAGCGTCATCATATACTCCGGGTGGGTGGTCAAGGTGTACCACGCCCCCCATCCGCCTAGAACCCGACTCATATAGTGCATATGAGCAAATGCCTCGAAACTTGGCTCCAAGTTCTGAAACTCACAGGCGGCTATGTAACTTAATATGTTCACCCACGAGTTAGGGGTGAGTTTTCATACGCCTAACTCATACCCCTTCAGCATTTTTCTAATCCCTCTGTAGAGGAGGAAGCGGAGCTCGGCTTTAATCGCCGCCTCGTAGTAACCGAAGTAGTTGTTGGTGTGCTCAATGTCATCCTTCCATGCCGCAGTCGCCTCCACAGGCGGAATCCTAATTTCCCAGTTAGGCCCAATGGGATGCTTGTCTTTGAAGGCCTCGAAGCTGGTTGATGGGAGAAAAATTCTAGGTCGTTGAGTTCTAAAACTCCCTCGATCAAACCAAATTTATAACCAAACCTAACCCTAGTATAGGGGTAAGTCCGAGTCGAACCTATGGGAATGGAGGTATATGCTATGGTCTTAAGTCAAGCTATTCCGAAGTCTAGGTAAACGGTTTGGTCTAAATAAACTAATCAATGCTACTAATTGAATATGAAAAACGGTATCAAGGATACTAGGAAATTAGGATCCACATGCATTCACGACAATCATGCTAATTGGTTAGGAAATCAATCAATCGAATAATGCGAGGGAAGGTAGCAAATGCAATCAAAAGCACTTGAAAAGCTATTTCCTAGGTGTCAAACTAGTGGTCTTTAAGAATGACTATCAAGGAAAATCACGAGACAAGTTCAATCGATAAGAGTAGCTTCCAAATCAATGTGTCGTATCAATGAAAACTACAATGCAATCTAACTTGATAGTAAAGGTTGATCACTCCTCAAGACATCAAACACATGCACAAATTATACCAACCAATTTAATCACAATATCAAATTAATCAAAATCCCCCAATTAGCTATGAATTATCACTCATACATGCTTCACCACATCCCTAGTAAGCAATCTACTCGCTACACATTGCAAAATGGAATAGAAAAACTAAACTAATCAGCAATTTCATCATCAACATTGTATTCAAATTATTAAAAATCAAATCAAACATTTAACTAGAAATTCAACCAAATATCAAGAATCAAACACTAAAATTGCATTAAAGAGTAAAGAATTCTTACAAAACTTTGATCAAAATCAAAGAGGATGAAGATTAGAAGTAGCAATCATCAATTCAACAAGTTTCTCTCTTTAGAATCTAAGAACAAAAGTTTCCCCAATTTAAGCTTCTCTCTCTCAAAATCTATTCGAAATCAAATTCTAGTCTCATTCTCTCTCTAGAAAGGAAGAAAAACTATATATAGTAAAACTAACAAAGCAGAAGTTAGTTAGACGTCCAAAAAGAACCCGTAGAGGCGCACCCTCTCTTTAATATGTGCGGCCGCGGAGAAATGGGCACGGAACGGGGAAGGCAGGGCTGCGCGTCCGCACCTCACTCATACGCAGCCGCCCCCCTGATCTGCGCGCCCGCGCATGGGAGCAGGGAAGCTCCTCTCGTGCGTCCATCGATGCCTCCGTGCGCTCCAATTGATGAACATTGGGGGTGGCAGTTTCCAAGGGCCTCCACGGTGGGTTCAACACCATTTTTGATGCCCATACAGCTTGAGAGCGCGACCTAGAAGACTTGGACTTTGCACCCCTTAACACTTAAGCTTCAAAGGAAGAGATCGGCTTGCATCTTGAGCCTTACAAATCCCAAGAAAAAGCCATGGAGATCCTGGACATCACCAACCTCCTGAAATCAAAGAAAAACAAGCAAATAAAAGAGAAAAGGCGAAATAAACCTAAAAAATGCAAGAAAACAAGAAAAACAATTAAGAAAGCACAAACTAGAGAAAAGACATATAAAACTAAAGAAAAAGAGATAAAAGAGTTATAAAAGCGATTAAAATTTATTTCAACCTATTTCAACCCTATACTCACCATATAAATGGGTCATAGTAGGGCCAACCAAAGGTAAGCCAAACACAAACACAAAAGTATGAATTAGCAAAAGCTTAGTACATATGCACCACACTAACATGAATATCCTACAAATAAGAATAATAATAAAACATGCTCGCCATACAATCATAGTCAACTTACCTTTGACTCATAACTAGCAATATTAGTTATTAAATAATAGCTTTGGATTACACATCGAACGAATTTCCTTCCTAAACAATATAGCCCATTAAAATGGAGCTTCCAATTAGGGAAATACCCAATTGGCAACTACTATGTCACACCTTGGTGACGGAATTCCAGCGCATAAATAATAATAAAAGAAAGTACAGCGTCTGGTACCCTGTAGAAGTTATGGTTAATTATAAAACCCCATAACTCCCCCCATATGTTCATACTCAATGTATATATGTTCCAAGAGTTTTGGTGCGTATCCTCTTACACTTTACGTGATTTACCAATTTAAAATGTGAAGACTCCAACTAATCAATCAAGAATAAACATAACAATAATCAACACATTCTTCTAATTAATTCTTGAATTAATTAGTGAGTACATACTATTTATTTTAATTAAGGTTCTTTGCCTAGTTTTGTGCACAAAATTGCACGATTACGACCTTGGTGCATATATAGAATGCACTAATAAACTTTCTTGACTCAATCTCAACTTACTTGAGTGAGCAATTAAATAAACTAACTTCCTTGACTCGACACCAATAATAAATGGGTGAGACTAAAATTCATGAATCATGTTCAATAATTTTAATCATAACTCTTTTAAACATATATAAGCCTTTGCTTATTAATTTCATGCTTCCTTGATACTCAAAAATAAAACATACTTCCATGATTCACATAAATTCAACTTGTATCATGCTTCAAATATCATATTCACATGCTTGCATAATAATTCATATTCAACCAACATCAATTCCAAGCATATAATCAACCAAACATGCTACTAATTCATCACTTTAATCACAATTCACAATCCTAACATGATACTACGCATACACAAATATTCTTGTGCACATACGTACCTTGAATAACGCCTTAACTCGGCCACACTCACTAGAAATCACTTAGCTCGAAGCTTCCTACAATTAAAAATACATAACTATAATTAATCCACTATTCTCACAAATTTCCAACAACTATAACACTATTTAAATCATACTAATCAACCCGTTTTAATGACATAAAGCCATAAAACCTTTTCTTTAAGTGGGTACTTTAAATCCTTTCAAAAAGACTTGATTTTCATGATTTAAATAAAATTCCAGCATACTTATTTAGTATAAAACATCACTTTTAGACTAGGAAATCATATATATAAATAATTAAAACCTTTTTCCCTTTTATGGGTAATCAAACCCTAACTCAATAATTGAAAAGTAGTGTGTATAAATAAATTCCAGCATTAAATTGAAGGCTTTAAACTCATCAAAAACATGATTAGACCATGAATTAATCAATAACAAAACCTAGCCTCAATCAATAACCAATTATACAAAATCCCCAATTTCTAGGGTTTATAATTTGGGGTTTTTGATCAAATAAAAATTTGAAATTTATGTTAATAAATTAGCAACATCAAAATCCCAAAATCAATATCAAAACATAGTTTCTGACAAACTTCACCCAAAATCTGACAAGGTCTTCTTTGTAGGCTACCCAACAGAAACCAAAGGGTATTACTTCTACAACAAATCCGAGAACAAAGTGTTTGTTGCTCGTGATGGTGTCTTTTTGGAGAAGGAACATCTTTCCAAAATGACAAGTGGGAGGAAAATCGAACTCGTTGAAGTTCGAGAGGACGAGCAACAAAATCAAATTGATAGTCAAAGTGCTCAAACAGCATCTGTTGACGTTGGTCAAAATTTGCAAAGTCAAACCGACAATGCAAATGCTCAGTCCGTTACCCTACATAGGTCGCAGAGGCCAAATTCTCAACTTGATAGATATCTTGGTGTCATATTAATCGAGAATCAGGACATCCTAGTAGTGGATGGAGACGAACCGACAACCTATAAGCAAGCTATGGAGAGCTCCGACTCTACTAAATGGCAAGAAGCCATAAGATCTGAAATGGATTCCATGTTTGAAAATCAAGATGGGACTTGGTTGACTTACCCGAAGGTTACACACCTATCGGATGTAAGTGGATTTTCAAATTGAAAATCGACAAAGATTGAAATGTATTCATTTACAAAGCTAGACTAGTAGCAAAAGGTTATAGGAAAATTCACGGTGTTAATTATGATGAAACCTTTTCTCCTGTCGCAATGCTTAAATCCGTTCGGATCATCTTAGCGATTGCTGCATATTACAATTATGAACTATGGCAGATGGACGTCAAAACCGCCTTCCTTAATAGAATTTTGGAAGAAACTGTGTATATGACACAGCCTGAAGGTTTTGTTAACCAAAACAATGCTGGGAAGGTATGCAAGCTTAAAAAATCCATTTATGGGTTAAAGCAAGCTAGCAAAAGTTGAAATCTGCGATTCAATGAAGCCATCAGTAAGTTTGGTTTTATCAAGAATCCAGATGAGTCTTGTATTTACAAGAAGGTTAGTAGGAGTGACATCGCCTTCCTAGTCTTATATGTCGATGACATATTGCTCATTGGAAACAGCATTCCAATGATAGAGTTTGTAAAGGCCTGGCTTGGAAAATGTTTTTCAATGAAAGACTTGGGAGAGGCACAGTACATATTGGGCATCAAGATCTATAGGGATAGATTTAAAAGGATGATTAGATTGAGCCAAAGTACTTACATCGATAAGGTACTAGCTCGATTCAACATGGAGGAGGCCAAGAGAGGTCACCTACCCAAGTCACATGGCATAACCCTAAGCAAGAAGCAGTGTCCAAAGACACCTGATGAGTGAGAAAGGATGAATCAGATTCCATATGCTTCGCTTATTGGATCGATCATGTATGCCATGATATGTACTAGGCTAGATGTATCGTATGCCTTGAGTGCTAGAGCCGATACCAATCAGACCCAAGAGAGGCACATTGGACTGCGGCCAAGAATATCCTAAAGTACCTGAAAAGGAACAAGGATAAATTCCTAGTATATGGTGGCTCAGATGAATTAGTTGTTGAAGGTTACACCACCACAAGCTTCCAAATAGACAGAGACGATTTCAAATCGAAGTCAGGATACGTATTTTGTCTAAATGGAGGAGCATTTAGTTGGAAGAGTACTAAGCAGAGCACAACTGCAGATTCTACAACTGAATCCGAATACTTGCCAGTTGCTGAAGCGGCTAAGGAGGCAGTTTGGATTCGTAAGTTTGTTGGTGAACTTGATGTTGTACCCTCCATCAAGGGTCCAGTAGCCCTTTATTATGACAACAATGGAGCTATTTCTCAGGCCAGAGAGCCAAGGGAACATCAGAAGGTCAAACATGTCAAGCGGTGATTTCACATGATAAGGGAATGGAAGTCAGAGCTTGAAATCAGAATTTATAAAGTTAGAACGAACGACAATGTAGCCAATCCACTTACTAAACCTCTGCCTCAAGTGAAACACAACAAGCACGTTGAGGCAATGGGAGTCAGGCACGTTGGTGACTGGCTTTGAGTTCCTTGTTAAGTGTTTTAATTAATTTTGATTATTTTAATGTAAAACACTACCATGTATCATTCAAATCTTTGGAGTAATTTAATTTCATGCAATTTTATCACTCCGCTTCTATTTAATTATGGTTTAGGATTAAATATTGAGTCCATTCGATTTTGAGAATATTCAGAATAGGGTATCAAGATCAGTCTTGGATAAAGAAACACCTATAAAGTGAACATTGAATATTATAATAAAAAATTATCCCTAATCGAGGTCATTTAAATGATGGACAATTAATGACCATTTGAGATTAGTGTGTAGTTTGATTTATAGCACCGTTTCTTGTGCTACAAGGACATGATTGTCATAAATCATTTGCACGGGTATTGGTTTAGAACCATACCGGATCAACCTATGAGAATACTTTAAGAGATTTAAAAATCGTCATAAGTACACATCTCATTATGGCTATCGGAACCTCTTTCCTCAACCATGATCCGTACATGGGGATTATAACGGCAACACTCGGGCGGCTAGGTACTCTTAGTAAGAGAATATGACAGTACAAGACCGGGAATGTCCCCCTATTAACCATAGGGAACATGTCTTTGTTGTTTACAAGGCCACTCGAAGAGAAAGACTATGAAAATGCATGGCCGTGCTCAGATGGATTTTAAGAAATCATTTGCTTATTGACAATCAAACTCAGATTTCGATAAACACTTCTAGACGTAATAAGGATGACGAATAATCTTACCTTATAGTTCATGAAGAGACATTAAGTGACATAGGAAACAGGCTATACACTAAAAGCGCACTTGTCCGGAAGGACAAGTGGGAGATTGATAGGAATGGTGTCCTTCGAACAAGTGTATTATTTCGATAGAGGGTTCGGAATTATTAGAAATCTAATTATTCAGTGAGGTCAAGTGATCGGAATGCCTAGTTGGAGGCCGCTTCCGATCAGTAATACTAATGTATAAGTAATATTACAGCTTAATCTTGACTGAACCCTTCGGGTCACACCCAAGCAACTAATGATCCGTCACGACGAATTAATCCGAAAGGAATTAATGAGTCGCTTGAGTATTATGAACATTGATGTCGGATATCGAGCTAGGAGCGTCGAGACCGAGCGTCGCAAGTCGACTTGAATTAATGAAAGACGAGACAGTAAAAAATCAATAATCAACAAATTACCAAAATACCCCTAGCATCGGAGTGCCCCGAGCAAACTGAGTGTTAAGGGCATGGCATGCTAGCACGCTAATAGTGCTAGCAGCACCAGCCGCACATAAGCGCACCAGCAGCCCATACCATGTGTGTGGCTTGATGCGCGCATGTGCGGGCAGGTGCACTACTGCCAAGCTGTGGCGCGCAAGTGCCCGCACAGCAACACCCAACAGCCCGCATTATAGCGTGGCTTGCTGGCAGGCTGGCAGGCCTTGCGGCCAGCAACCCGCGCGCACGTACAGCCTTCTGGGCCAAGCTATGCAAGCACAACAGCACCACCACATGCACGCAATGTGTACGGGCTGCGTGCTGTGCGGGCTGGCGTGCACGGCAGCTGAGCCGAACCCTCCCACTCGCACGGGCAGGCTCAGTCGAGCACAAGGCCGCCAGCCAGGCACACCTTGGTGCCCAAGGCTGGGCGCCACGTGGCGTCGTGAGAGGGAACTGGTTGGTGAGGCTTGGGGAGCAAGGCATTGGTCCCCCCCTTTTGTGGTCCTCACCTACCCTCCCCTTCCTTGTTGCCACTTGTTAATTAATTATTGCTTTGCTATTTTTCTTTTGTTTTATATTAAAAATAAAATGAAAAATGATTTTTACCAACTCTCCCACATTGATGGGAGAGTAGAATGTTTTGTGAGAATTCTCTATAAATACCCATGTATTGGGATTTAAGAATTCCACTTGAGTTGGAACTCAAAAAGGCATCTCCATAATAGTGTGAAAACCTTTAAGTTCACATAAAACTCGAGTAGTTGTTTTTGGTCCAAACTCGGCTAAACTCCGAGTTAGAGACCGTCCGGGTCGTTGTTATGGGTGGACTATCGTTGGAGGTCTACACGCTTGCGAGACTCGGCTTTCGAAGTAAAAGCTCGCTAGAGCAAGCGGAAGCACGCATTAAGGGTAATATTGTCTTTTAACTTTATCTTGTTAATTATGTCTTTTAATTATATTAATTGTGAGCAGGTCTTGGGGTCGGGTTTTGTTCCGCTGAAAATCGGACTTTCCGAAACCCAACAATATGAAGATTATATTCTTAAAAAAAAAATCTCAAAAAGATTGTGTTTTTTGAGTAATTATATGTTGCCAAAACACATACTTATGGTAGTTATATATCCTTCTATAGAATGTAAAAGATTTTTGCTTATTTTATACGGTTAATTATGACAATTACTATTGTATATAATAATTTCCTAAAATATAAAAGTTTTATAAGATGATTTTTTTTTTTTTTTGAAAAAAAAAAAAAAAAAAAAAAAAAAAAACTTAGGACACACCAGAAATTGACACGTGTCGTTGCTGGTGTGTCTTTTAGTATATATTATTATTATTATTATTATTATTATTATTATTATTATTATTATTATTATTATTATTATTATCGATTGATTGATGATTCCAAATAGAAAAAAAATATAATAGTAAAGAGAGTAAAAGATGCTTTAAATATCGAAATAAACATAAGTAGCTAATCAATTTTAAGACAATTTTAAAGTTTTGGAATTCAATGGAGGCAAATATGTAAAAGAATATTTTAGGGATATAATTGTCCATGCACTATTTATAAGAGATTTTGCAAACTTTTTTTCGACTAGGGGAGTAGACGTGCGCATTGTACGCGACATAATTGATGTTTATGGTCGAGTTGTAATAGCTTGTCATGACACCCAAAACTTACTGGCTAGGCTTTGTAACGCATAAACTAAGAAATAAATTGTTGACAATTATATCCTTGCGTAAATACGGAAATGTAACACTTGAAAGTGTATATATATATATATATATATATATATATATATATATATATATATATATATATATATATATATATATATACTAATTCACTTTTTAATTGTAAGCTTTTTATGATACAATATGGCTTTTGTTGTGAATTATAATAAACATCATTCGTCACTTTTAGTTGCAACACTTGAAAATATATATACATTTTTAATTTTTTTATAATTAATCTTTATTTTATTGACTTTTTTTTGTTGGGCAAAATAGTCATGTGGGATCTTATTAGATTCATCTCGATTTATATATATGTTTTAAATTTTAATCTTTATATTTTTTACATGTCTATAATATGAGATACAAGATATTGAAATTATGTATGGACACGCATGAAAGTTAAAATGTTGCAACTAAAAGTTAATGGAGAAAGTTTCAAAAGAAAAATGTCTAATTAGGTGATGAGCTAATTAAATTCGGTGGGTTTATGTGTGTGTGTGTTTTTTTTTTCAAATAGGAGTTCTTTTGAACTTTTTATAAAGTAGTATAAAGATAACCAAACGTACCTTGATTAGGTGCAAAGGTGTAATTGGAATCATCAAATTCCCCCGAAATCAGAAGAGGTGGACACACTTTCTCTCTCCTACTCCTGGAAATGGCAGCCATCTCCGGCTTCCCGCCTCACTTTCTCTCTCTATCCTCTCACTATCACTCCCAAACTACTACTACTGCTTCCACTTCCTTTTCCTTCTTCTACCATCATCATTCTTGCTTCCATTCAAATCGACGCTCCTGCAATTCCCAATTTTCAGTCTCTTGTCTTGCTTCCACCCCATCTACCAAGAAATCTAGGTATAATTCTTCGTTTTTCAATCATCTTATTTTGTAAAATTTTTGTGGGGTTTTGATGAAAATTTGAATTGAGTTGCAGGCCGAGTAGGAAGCTTATGAGTGATGATGAACTACGCAATGTTCTTCGAGAATTCGTTGCTTCTGTTGGATTGCCTGAGGGTCATGTTCCTTCTGTTAAGGAGCTTTCGCATCATGGAAGGTTCTGAAATTTTCATTGAATTTTCACTGAATTTTTTATATTTAATTGTGTTTTTGGATTGTGTTCTATTTTTTGAAATGGGTTGAATTCTGTAATTTGATTGTGTTATAATTGATGGTAAACTATGATATTGGTTCTTTTGAAGATGGAATCTCTGCTGAGAATTATTAAGCTGAATTGTTATGTTGTTAGTCAGTGTATCGGTTTTAAAAATTAATGCTTTTTATTCACTTGAGCGAGCTAGGAGTTGGGGGGGGGGGGGGGGGGGGGTGATGGGGGATTACAATGGATAGATATTACTCTGTAGTTCACATTTTCTGAAAATTTAATGTTTAATGAGTTACGTGTAGCTAATTACTTATCGAAGTTCAATTGGGTTGGAGCTTTCGATGTATCTGGTGAACAACTTTACACTATGTTTGGATAACAATAGTGAAGGGAAAGGGAGGGGAAGGAAAAAGAGGGAGGAGGTGACCTTCCATTTTTCTTCAAAAATCTCTCCAACAATGGAAGGATTTGGTTTAAAACGGGAAGGAAAATGGATCCTCCCAGTTCCCTTCCATCGCCTCCTTACATTAGACATTTAAACAAAGGATGATGCATCCTTTCTTTTATCTTCTCCTCCTTTTCCTCCATTTCTCAAAGTTATCTTCTCCTCGTTTTCCTCCATTTAAACAAAGGATGATACAGCCGTGAGTTCTTCTTTTGGGTTACCTTTCACATAGTTTAAATGATAATCTCCAATCATTGGATATCTCCGAGTAACATAGTTTGGAAGTGCTTTGAAAGGGAGTTTAAGACTTAGTGTTTGAATGTAATTTTTCCGTAGTTCATGCTTAGATGTGATGGTATTGGTTTGATGAAGACGAGGAAAGTTGAGTTTGAGGGTGCATTTGGTATGGTTCGAGGAAATTGAATCAATAAGAGATGGAAAGGGTAGTGAAAATTATACTTTTATGTGATTTGTTTCGTATATGATAGAATGGAAATCAAATGAGACAGAGAGATAAGGAGGAGAGATTAGAGAGGGTGACATGATTTGTTATCGTTGAGAAGGATGGGATGGAATCAATAACCCTCATTTATGGGAAAATATTTACCTAATCCTCAAATCAAACAACCTGTGGAGTACTTTACAACTATGTTACTTTGGACTCATCATTCTATCTCAAGTACACGTGTCGCACTTCAACACCTAGAATGCTGGACATGAGTAGGACACTTATACACTTTATTTTAGTTCAAAATTATCTAAATTTTCACAAAATAGCCAAGTGAGACAAATGGACACGTACTCGTATCAGACATGGGCACCCTCTTTATAGGCTTTATCTCTATCCCTAAATCACTTCATATAACATGATCCAAGAATGATAGTAAGAATGCTTGTAAAGGGATCTCTATTTTTTTTCACCATGTTTCATCTTCTACCACAAACCAAGATTTATTTATTTATTTATTTTTTTTTTTTTATAGTGATAAGGATTAAATTAAGAAGTACATCCTATACAATTGTGTGAAAGGTAACAAATATCTCAAAGTTATTTCTTTTAGTTTTTAGGGATCTTTTGGCCAGAATATGATATTGATACTTTGTTATTTAAGGGGTATGCTATTGCAATGATAGGAGGCCCAACCTAAGTTTGCAAACATTGACTTGCATATGTTCTTATTCATATGCTAAGATCTGCATCCTAGTGAGTAATGAAGTATTACTAATAATGATAATAACCTTCAATGAAATGTAGTTCTCCAGATTTAGTGGTGGCCAAACTAGATATCCAATGGTTGGAGATTATACATAATGAATGCAACACTAGTTTGGCATTTTTTTTTTTTTTTAGTGCATTATTTTTTTGTTGTAGTCTTTAGAATATGTATCTCCGCAAATGGTCTCTTTATAGTAATCTATTATCCTACTATCTCTTTTTTATAATTTTTATCATTTATCTCCTCACATCCCTTACGTTTAGATAATCTATTACTCTACTATCTTTTTTCTATAATATTTATCCCCAACAAACCCCACTTACACATTATTTACTCAGCTCATATTCCTAAAAGTACATGCCGGTTCAACTAATGCACTTAAAGAAATGGAGGGATTAAGGAAAATACGTCCAAAAATAATTGGATATCCAAGCCAAAATGTCTGATCATCAAAAATCCGATCAAATTCATTGTATCTTAAATGCAAAAAACCAAATTAAATCTCCTAAATTTCTTAATGGATTGATCGGATCTCTTCCTGATCAGGTTTTTGTGACTACTTCTACTCTAATGTGTGTTGGTAAGTTAGTTTTATGTGCTAGTTAATGATTTCAATATAGAAGTTTTTGTTGTTGAAAGCTGGGTTGTCTTGTTACTTGCTATAGATGCATGGTTATCCATTGAAATATTTGTCCAAAAGCATTTAATCAATTGGGAGGATAATAAGAATATTCTTCAATTTATGAGTATCATTTATCCTTAGATTGTATGCCCAAATTCAATTTATTAGTGTACTTCTTCCTTAATTTCACAAGTCTCTTGGCTTGTTCATGACACTTAATTGAAATTCACAGCCAAGTCTTTCATTTTTTCAATGTAGAGACTGGGGTTGGCCACGTGCTGGCTCAATAATCACATCTTGGGGAGCTCCTCCCATCCTAGTTGGCTTCACCTCTCCTCGTCCTTAGCTGCCCATTTAAAGCCTTATGTTGTCTCATATGGTGCCAGATGTAAATCACATTTTCCATTATGTGCCCCTTGCTCCACTGTGCATTCTAGGTTTTTTTGTAAGAGATAATGTATGCAATTGCGTATATATAGATGGTGATATTTATTTTTGTCTACATCTTAAAATTTGCAGGAAAGATCTTGCAAACATCGTTCGAAGGAGAGGGCACAAACTTATTAAAGTGCTTCTCACTAACTCTCCCAATATAGCAACTGATGGGTTTGATCCTTTCAGAGACGTAATTATTGATTCCAATGAAAATAGTAACCATGAGAAAACAGGTCAATTTGGTAGCTTTGTTTATTAAGTCTGAGTTTTATAATGCATACCATCCAAATTCTTTATTGATTTCTTTATCCCATTTAAAAGGTCAGGAGGAGAAGCTGGATGATTCAGCTGAAGAGCCTAAGGATATTCCTTTGGTGGATGATGATTCTGCTACTGGAACTAGCTTGGTGACACATTGTGAACCATCTTTCATTTCTAATGATGAAAGTTCTGTATCCGAAAAACATCTAATGTCCTTGCAGGATAAGGTGGAAAATTTTATGAAATATGGACAATTAGATGCAGTTGAAGGTAAAGCCAGATACATGTAATTGTATAGTCTGTAGTATCAGATGAAACTTTAGTATCATCTCAAATTTTAATCTTCACTTATTTTCCTGTCATTCTTTTCCAATGATAACTTGCTCCTTCCAAGTGTGTTTGACCATATGGGTTACACACAATATAAGTGGCCATGTGTAATATACTAGATTTTACATTAGGCTATAATTTTTTAAAGCATACTTCACTAAATACCATTTCTTGAATTTACTTTCTTTAAAAGCAAGGCCTTATCTATAAAGGGTATATTCTACACCAGTCATCACCTTGATGTTTTTCCTCCTAAATATCAACATTTTTCCTATATCCCCATTCTTTCTGATCAGATGATTTGTATGGCAATTTAAAAGTGAATGATGGCAGAAGCATTTCACATCATGGTCAGAGTTTAGTTGAAGGTGAACTGGTGAACCATAGTGAAGGGAATATGAGACATTTGGACCATGTAAGCAACAGTAGTGTTGGACAGAATGGCTCCCTATTGCTAAAAAAGTTGACTTTTCCATCGTTGGAGGAAAAAAATAAAAGGTGCCCTTGTTTCTCCAATGTCTCCCTCTCCTTTTCTATTTGTTCCATGGAGTCTTTTTGAGTTTTTTTTTTCTCTGTTAATTATTGTTGTATTGTTGTGTGCATGTAATTTTGTAGCTATCACATTCAACATGCTTTTAGAATAGATTTTGAAAATTGACTGGGACAATTATGAAAAGCTTGAATAATGAACTACTGTAGAGCCTATCAATATCTCTTAATGAATATAACTAGTGGTGTCTGACGTCCTTGTACTTCCAGTTGAACATACGAGGTTCTTCGAACGCATCTAGGCATATCTATTGAATCTAGTATTTGGATGTACTTAATGAATTAAGGGTCTGTTGCCCCCCACCCCCCCCCCCCTAACACTCCCAAAAAAAAAAAAAAAAAAAAAAAAAAAAAAAAAAAAAAAAGGAAAATGTTTTAGGTTGGAGTTTTCAAATGCTGTAGATAATATCTTTATTCCAAGGTGTAATGATGCAAGAATGAATTGCAAATGTTAGAACTGGTGCAGGCATGTTAGAGTATTCCGCTGATATTTGGGTATAGGGTTGCATCAAGGATCTGCATCAGATATTTTCTCTTTTTACAGGTTATGAAAAACTTTGCAAAGTTTATAAAAGGTGAGGTGCCATGGTATAGGTTTTTTGTACAATGATTATATATAAGCAGAGTAGGAGGTAATATATGGTAACATTTTTCATGGTAAACCAATAAGGGCATAAAAGATTGGGTCTCCAGGATCATAATTCATAATCCATTCATATTGGACAGACCGACAGATTGAGTAGAGAAGGATTCATGAGAGGGATTCATGAGAGGGATTCATTGATGTGACATCTTGATTTATGTAGATGATCCATGCTATGGGTGTTAAGGACTTAAGGCGATAATATTGTTGGCTTGTTGCCATAGTGAGCTAATTAGGATTGCACAACTATGTTCTGGACTGGGGGATTGATGATTCTAGAATCTGATATACTAGCTAACTTTCTTAAGCATGTGATCTGTTTCCTTGATTCACTTTTGATAAAGTGTAAATGTCATCATGCATCATGCTAATATTGGAAACAAGTGGTATAGCTTAGGTTATTGCATTTCGATGTGTATCTGTACGAAATTTCTTTTGAACTTAAAATTTTTAAGGGGACAACAATATATGTTTATGATTTTCCCTTCCTACCCTCTTTTAATGTTAAACTAAGACGTAGAAAGTGAAACAATGCTTTGGATTACAGGTTGCCTTCATCTCTACTAAAAGGTTAGTGCTCTTTTAAGGTCGTTAAGGAACGCCAATAACAAATTTATGATGTTCCCATCCTACTTTGTTATGCAAAACTAAGATCCAGAAGAGAACTACAGCATGCTTTTCTCTACTGTGCCTTTGTTTCTACTGAATGCCTATTGCACTTTTATTGTCTTTTAAAGGACACTAGTGACTCATCTAGAATATTCCCTTTGGCTTTGTAGGGATTTTTATTCATCTGTCCAAGGGCCACAAAACACTGATTTTGATGACGATGTACACATTGAGGTTAATTCCATTTTCTTTTTGGAATCATTCTACTGGTTTTCATTTCATTTTTTTGTTGTAATAGTTACCATTTTTTCCGCTATACACCATACAGGCTGTCAAAAAGGACAATGAAGTTGAGATCAGTCGTCTCAAACACATGCTGGTAATTATTAGCCTATTTTTTACCTTTGGAAATACTCATTTGTGTTTTCTAATGTTGAAAATTACATACTTGTAATTATTTAAATTATTCTTGCATTTTCTCCCCCCCCCCCCCCCTGCCCCACTCTACTTGTTATTCCTTATTCTACCTGTGTTATGTGCAGCATCAAAAAGAGTTGGAGTTATCTCAGCTGAAAGAAGAGATTGAGAAGGAAAAGGTAGTGTCCTCCACATGAAGCCTCACCAGATCTACTCAATCAATATATTGTATACACTTTTTTCATTTGTTCCTTTTCTTCTTTTTTTCATTTTCAAAGTTTGGAAACTGCTTTAGTTGCCAAAAGCCTAAGCTGTCAAGTGGTCTTTTGCATTTATATATCCTTTTCCCTTTCTTTGATTGGCCACTGATAAATGTCTATTCTAATTTATACTCTCTCCTTTCCCCATTTAACTTCTCATTTGGATTTTCTTCAGCAAGCGTTGTCAATTTTGCAAACAAAAGCTGAAAATGAGATTATCAAAGCTCAAAAGCTTTTATCAGAAAAGGATGCAGAGCTCAATGCTGCAGAAGAGAGCCTTTCTGGTCTTATGGAGGTGACCCATTTCTGATACAATTTTCTTCCACGTTGACCATAGAATTAGCAATGTCTTTTCAGTTGGGGTATTTTTTTTTTTTATATAAAAACAATTTGATGTGTTCCCTTACTATTTCTATCATTGTAAAACTTTATTCTGATTTGTTAAAATGTGCATTCAGAAGCATAGATTAAATATAATTTGCCTTTCCATTTTCTTTAGATGATATTGTTTGTTATTAAATCTAAATTTAATGTTAGTTTTATAAATTTACTCTATTTGGTGCATCAGGCAAAGATTGAGTACTCAGGAGAAGGGCAAGTGGTAGAGGTAGCTGGTAGTTTCAATGGGTGGCATCAAAGAATTAAAATGGATCCGCAACCATCATCTGCTGTAGTGGACCCTGTTGGATCAAGGTTTTAATCAAACCATGATGAGTCTTTTTTACAATAATTTGAAATCGTCTTTTTCTTTTTCTTGTTTTATGTTCTTAGCTGGCTGGGGGCATGGCTCCTTGTCCTTTTTGCCATGGAAATTGTTCTTATCTTATGCATGTACGTAGTAAGTCTCAATATTCTTCAATTTCTGAAGATATTTTATATTTGAGAGCTACTGTGGCAACTGTTGGAATGACCTTTTTAGTTAAAGATTTGGAGTTGCACGGGAGTGAAATTGCTATAGTGGCTAAAGTGAGTCTTATAGTCTATATTCTAATCGATTAAGAGAAGACCACCTACGTCATACTTCCCCCCTTGCAAGAACTTGCAAGGTGTGTCATCTTTGGGTGGTGCTCTTGTTGGAATTAGGTTGTGATCTGATCATCTGACAAGACCCATCAATAGTTAGCCTATATCTTAGAAATAATATTGGATTGTGAAGACAAGTTTTACCTGTCAAGTGTCAACTGGTGTTGGCTGAACAACTTTTTTAAGTACAAAGTATAATTTTTATTGGTAGAAAAATAGAACTATGTTTTCTTAATCTGGAAGAAGCTACTGTGATGTTAGGAGTTGGACTAGATGCTTCTGTTACTAGGTTTTGATTATGCTATTATTATAATCACTTCGTTTTTTTAGTTGTTCCACTTTGACTATTGACAATTTGACACTTATAACAAAACTTACTTTGATCATATTTCTTACCAGTAAAAAAATAAAAAAACGGAGTAACATATAAAATGATTAGGATTTGTCTCAATGTGTATTTTCAAAACTTAACTTCTTTGTAATTTATGCTTGAGACAATAAGAGCTATGTGTTGGCAAACGTGCTAGTCAAAGTAGAAGAACTAAAAAAAGAGGGCTTATTGTTTAATGTGCACTGTTACGACTGTTAATGAATTGATATTTTGCAACTCTTTATGTGCTCAGCTTATATTTTCATGCTCTGACGAAACTGAAACATTTTGAGGTTTTTTGTCTGCAATTATTATACTGTTATTGCCAATGCTTCTTATTCTGAATTAGTCCACAAGTATAGGTTGATGCTTTCTAGCTATTTTTGATCATTTTTACTTGTATACCTCTTAACCATAAACCATGCAGTTGAACTTGTTTTTCTTCTCAATGTGAACCATCAAAAAGTTAACCATGATGATAAATGTTGACAGGAAATCTAGGCTCTGGTCAACATCCTTGTGGCTATATCCTGGGGTGTACGAGGTAATAAGACATTCTACCACCTTGTAATTTTTCTAGTGCAACAAGAACACACGATTGCATCAAACCCACCCTGTCCCTCATATGAGCTTACTGAGCAAGGTTTTGTGACTCCATAACAATTTTCAGATGAAATTTATCGTTGATGGGCATTGGAAAATCGATCCTGAAAGAGAATCAACCATTAAAGGTGGTGTGCAGAACAACATTCTCCGAGTTGATCGATAAAATGCCTTTGATTGGGTTTGGTAATCAAGACCCTACTGAAATAGATGGATAGATTATGGCTACACATCAGTATAGAATTGTTATCCATAGTAAACTACCGCATTAGGGAGTGTAATGTAATTTAGTTATGGAGCTTCAAGGGCTTCAAGCCATGAGCTTGCTTCTTATTTGGTTAAAGTTGTTGTCAAATAAATTTCACCACCATTGCAGTGGCTGTCAAGCATGAAGGTTGCTGGTAATTAAAAAGGTAATCGCTCATGCATCAGATGGAGCATCCATCGTCCAAACTGGTCCATTACGATTAAATACTAGCAGATGGAGCTTCCATCTTCCGAATTGATCCATAATGATTACATGTGATGAGTAATAAGGCTTTTTAATTGTTAATTTATGGGTTTAGTTTATGTTTTTATTAGCTTATTTACTTATTTAGGGTCTTCTTTTTTCAGTATCTAGTTGTATTTGAAGCAAAATTAATTTATTACACAGAAATATATGTACAGATTGTTTTTGAGTGTTGTTCTATATTGTAGGGTTTTTTTTTTTTTTTTTTTTTTTTTTTTTTTTTTTTTTTTTTTGACAGGAACAAAAGAAAAAAAAAACACTGTTTAATCTGTACTTATATTTCTGTAATGTCTATCAGAACCTTTTTAATATTTAATTCTGTAATGTCTATAAAATACTCAGTAATACTCAATATCTGCTTGGAGAGATCAACAGTATTTCATCTCTGTTCTTTCAGCTAACAAATCAAGTTCTTCCATTTCGAAGAGAAGTATTTGTGTCCAAAAGTGCTTAATTTGTTATTTTCTATAATGTTTGAACATTATAGAAAATAACAAATTGTGTTTTTCTATGTAATCTGTTCTGTGTGTAATCCAAGTAAGTTAAACACAATTTTGACTTCTTGGAAACATGATTTTCTCATTAACTCCATAGTCAAAGAACTAGTCTCTGTTCTTTATTTGCCCATTGCCATTTGCCAATATATGAGTTTAACTCTCTTCAAAAAAATATATGAATCAAACTTTAATAATATTGATTAAAAATTCCACTTAATTCATAAGTGATGGTATAGTTATAATGTTATATGGATCTTGTTAAATCTGTCTTATTATATATTTTATTCGCAATAATTTTTTTTTTTTTTTTTTTTTTAACGCATATAGAAATAGAATTACTACGTATATATGTTCAAAATCGTATTTTTATTAAATACTTGCACTCGTACCCGTACCAAGTACTTGGTATATATCTTGGACAATAGAAAAATAAGAGAGGAATATGATATGATATGGTGATGTTGTATAGTTGTCATAACTTTTGGTAGGCCAAAAGGGGCGTGTGGCGTGTCCACTTCTTCGCCATACTTTCACAATTTCTCGTTCTTTCTTCTCTATCTTATAATATCAGTATACACCAACAGACTAACTAGCAATATCAGTAGACTAAATTCAACTTCAATAACAACTTACAATAACCAAAAATGGCAGCAATGCTGAATACCGTTGCAACATTGCCATTGAAAAGTGTTGCCAACACTTGTAAATCTCCTTACCCTTTATTCTTTCCTACTGCTTGTGTTACTACCAATGCCAATACCCATTGCTCGTCGGATTCAATGTCGTCGAAATTGTCTACTATTACTAGAAGAAGAGATTGCATTATTTGCTCTGGTGTTAAGAAGAGCAACAATGAAAAAATTACGAGTATTGATGATGTTGAAGATTATGAATCCGAAGAATGGGATTTGAAGGATGAAACTATGCTTTATTCCATAAATCCTATGTCATTGATGCTATTGGCTGCCCTTCCTGGAGGTACCCTGTTGCTTAAATTTTGTTCCTAAGTTTCACTCTTGAATCTTTATTTAATTAATCAAATCTTCATTTCAATAGTATTTGCTTATGATAAAAAGGTCATTTTTCTGGTAGACCGTACACATATGTCTCATCTTATGTCCCGTCTCATATTATACTGATGTCATCTACTACCTCTGTTTTATATTATTTGCAACATCTCTTACAAATAACACCCCCTTATTGTAATATATCGGCCTTGTTTGACAATTGGGTTGTCTGTAGGCTGTTTAACTTCTTAGTCTAGATTTTGTGTGCTTGAACAACACAAATATCAACCTAAACAACTAGAAGTCTAGAACCACTTAAAGAGTTGTGAGAGCTCAAAACATTGGTTGAAGCTCGTTCGCATTAATTTTTGTGTTACATCTAATGGTTGTGTAACATATTGTATGAATCACAGCTGAAACAGTGAGGTCAGCATTTGCACCATTTGTGGAGATAGTAAAGTCATTGAACCTTCCAGATTGGCTTGTTCATTGGGGTCATCCTGGTAACATGGTAACAACTAATATTGTTCTTTTGTATTATGATACCATTGCTTTATTTGTAACTTCATTGCACATCAATTAAAATTGTGTGACTGATGTAATCACAGGCAGTGGTGCTTTTCGCAATGGGAGGGTATGGTACTTACCTTGGTTTCCGCATACGCTTCTCAGATGATGTGGTATGTCAATCACTATTCCTTAACATCAAATGAGATGTCATTAGATTCATATTAATTTTTATCATCCGAATGTCGTCTGATATATCATGTTATACTATGTATTAATATGTGATGAGATATAATGTTATAAGCACTACTGCAGGAGGAGAAGGATAAAGCCAAAGACTTGCACCCAAAGCTATTGGCAGGAATGTTTTTCTTCTTTGCTCTTGGGGCTACTGGAGGTGTAACGTCTTTGCTAACCTCAGATAGACCCATCTTCGAGAGGTACATACATCCATCTTCTTCCATCTTCATTGTTGTCGATCTTGCCATTTGCAATGTAATCAAAGGCTTGCCAATTTGCCGTTGTTTGTTTTGTCTTGTTGATTAATGGTTACTTAATATTGTTCTATGTTTGGTTGCAGTCCTCATGCTGTCACTGGTGTTATAGGCCTAGCACTTTTGACCATACAAACTATCTTACCAACACTATTTGAGGTTAGTATGTAATTTTAATCTGCCACTCAGATAAAAAAAATATATACATTGGTACTAGTTGCTCATCTTATATACTATGCACTCGGGTGTACCTTTTTCAATAGTACGTTGAACTGACTTAACTATTCACGTGTTATGCTCCCCTGAAGATGTGAGCTTTATCATGTGAGATAGTACGATGCATCTTATTTACAAATGTATATAAGAAACTTCAGTATTTGATGCCAATCTTGTTGCAATTTCAAAGTTTTGTAAAATGATTTGTGTTTGCCTTAACACCTTCATTTGAATGTTTTGTTAGGGAAATCCTGGGCTGAGGAATGTTCATGGCATCTTAGGCAGTGGTATCATGACACTCTTTGTTGTCCATGCTGCCTTAGGACTCCAACTCGGCTTGAGCTACTAAACAAATAATCTCTATCTAGAGCTTATAGTCACATGATTAGTGCAATTCAAAGGTTCAAACTCATAATGTCACAAAATTTTGAAATTCAAACATCAGAGAAAGTACAGTATATGAATCATTCATCATGTATTTTGTCTTATTTACTTGGGATAATTTTTTTAAAAACAAACTTGGGGCAATTTATGTTAAGAAAATACTCCCTCCGTCCCTTTATTTTTACCTCCGTTTGTTTTTAATTAATACATTTTACTTTTAACACTAATCACAAACTCTACTTTAACTAACTTATCTATGTAATAAAAAGAAATGTTATATTTGTGAGAGCCCTTCTCCCCAACCCTATAACCAACACACAGTTATTCTCAAACTCAAAATTGTTAAAATTTTGGTTCCTTTGCCTTTTCATTTATCTGTTTGAGTTTTAAAATATTCACAATTTCTTTGATTCATAGTAATTAGTATTATGTAATTTATACAATATGCAAAAAAAAAAAACAAAAAAAAAAAAAGAACAAAGTCATGTAAGATCTCATTATAATCATCTCACAAAATAGTACTACATACTTTGTATTATAATATCCTTTTTAATGATTTGTACTATTGAGAATTAAGGATATTACATAAAAGTATTAGTTATTAAAGTTATGCTTTAGTAAGCATGATAAATGATGCAATTTGAGTAAAAAAGAAAAGAGAAAGTAATTTGATAAGTAAAACCACTACGCGAAACAAATACTGCAACGATTTCATATAAAAGCCTCCTCTCAGTTGAAAATATGTAACTAGTTCAGTTTCTGACTATAGTTGGCATTCTAATCACTGTATGGTAGTGTTTCGATACTATCATTTCATTTCAAATTTGGAATTTTAAATCTGAAATTCAGACTTTCAAAGCCAAATACTCTGTTTGGGAAACTTAGAGTTTCAATTTAATCATTTGACATTCACTGTATTTTTATTTAATTTGAGGCATGAATTCTTCTTCAACATTACTATCGAAAAACAATTCTTTTTCAACATATTTTCTCTCTCACGATCGATCAAATCGTGATTAGATCATCATCAACAATAAGCTTCAACTCGCCGTCAATCGCTTCTCACCAAAACCCTAACTCCATCGCATATTTCACGCAAGAAATCGTCTTCAAATGTCAGATAAGTTGCCGGAGTAACGACAGAAAATCGTGTAGATGGCCTGCTGCTATTGTCCAAATCATGCTCTAGATTCATAATCCCGACCGTCTATAAAGTTTCGAATGGGGGTTACTAAATGCCACAGTAGAATTACTCATGCCTCGGTATTGAATGACCTATCTACCCTTATAAATTCAATGTTTGACCTCATTCGATTTTCTCACCAATCATGCCCCTTCCACCACCATCACCCTAAACACCAAAGGCTATAACTTTTACCTCCGACGTACACCACGAAGGTAGCCGGAATCAACCACCTATTGCCAGAATCATCCAAGTTTCTCACCACCTATCACACCAAATCAACCACCTACCACACCAAATCAACCGGAAAAAGCAAGAGGCTGACGACAATGGAATCGCGGCGTGGAAAGGGGGTTCGTTTGCCGGGAAACACGGGGAAATCGCCGGCCAATTCGACGGTAAGTTTAGTTTTTTATTTTCATGTTGTGCGCATAGTCGCATGCTATATGCGATTATACCGTAGCATAGTCGCATTTAGCATGCGACTCTACCGTGGTGTAGTCGCATATAGCTTGCGACTATACCATGGTAGAGTCGCATGTTATATGCGACTACACCACGGTAGAGTCGCATGCTACATGCGACTATACCATGGTGTAGTCGCATGTAGCATGCGACTATACCGTAACATGCGACTCTACCGTACCGTAACATGCGATTATACCATGGTAGAGTCGCATGTTATATGCGACTACACCGTAGAGTCGCATGTTATATGCGACTACACCACGGTATAGTCGCATGTAACATGCGACTATACCGTTGTGTAGTTGCGTATAACATGCGACTGGGTACAATGAAAATTGAAAAAAAAAGTCCGACATATACCGGACTCGACGGCGTCGAAGGTTCGTCGTTACCGTCGTCGACTCATTTTATCGGACGGCAAGTACAATGTTGGTGGTCAACCGTTGTGGAATCGGTCAAGTTTGTTGTTAAGGTGGAGTCGTGGTGGTGGACAGTCAAGGTGAGTGGTGGCATGGGTGGTGGAGCTGATGGTCAAGGTGGAGCTAAGGCTTGAGTATGATCAAGGTGGGACAACGTTAGTAGTTAGTAATGATTGGATTATTATGTTATTTTCAAAAATATGAGGGGCATAAAAGTCTTTTAATACTATAGCTTGAGTAATTTCATTGTGGCAAATAGCAATTCACTAAATATATGTCGTCAATTGTTACCCAACGGGGAGAGATAGCCATGAAAAGGATGAGGATGAAGAAAGGGCTTCAATGGAAGAAAAATCTCACACGAGAGTACACTTTAATGGATGAGAGAAAGTATGGAGGATACAACCTGCTTCAATGGAGGAGAGAGAGAATAGGAAGCCACGCCAGAAAATAGGAAATCGGGCAATAGAGTTGGGTCTTTTATTTTATCTAATGTTGGAATTTGAAATGATGGGCTTAGAGTTGGAATTTCAATTTTATCGAAATAAACTTATGTCTTCAAAACCTTGGAATTGGGCCAAATCCAATTTTCAAATTACAAGCACATCCAAACAAGGCAATTGGGCCAATTCCAACATTTCAAATGAAATGCTCCATACCAAACAGGCCATATAATTAATTTACTTCTCATAATAGCACAATAATCAATCAGATGCTGCTTTCTGGGCTTTTCTGGCTGCCCAAAAAATTTATAATATTGAAAAACTATAAATAAAGGTACATTGTTTTCTATACTTGTAATAATGTAATTATAGCCTTTTCACCTTCTTAGCCCTATTCTTGTCATAAAAGAGGAATCAGCTTTTTCTCAACATTGATTCCGCTACCGATATTCGGACAGCAAACTAACAATGAAAGAATTCTGACCCCTGAGGAATTTGATAATTTGTGTCCTAACTCTAAATAGTTTCAGAAATTGTCCCTGCAGGAAACTTCTTCACAACTGCCTCAGTTGCTAACTGCACTTTCCCTTGGTCCTAAACATAAATTAAAAGCATGTTAATAGCAAACACAACCACTTCGCTTTTATGCTTCATCAGAAGTCTAAAAATCATAAAAATTCTTATACAATTTACCTTTCCTTCCAGCGTAATCACAAGAGGCCCACGTCTGGACTTCCGATAACACCCTTTTACATAATATACAAAAAAATATGTTCAGATAGTGATAGAAAACAATGATTTCTCAATATAGTGTAACAGAATTTTTACCAATAAACAAATCAGGAAACTCAATACGCATTGCTGATAATGGCTGAGCAACTTCTACCTGCATATATTGTTTGGCAAATAGTCAGAATCAAATACTTTCTGAAGATAATAAGATCTAGTTAAGCTCTGAAGAGCTCTTTACTTAAGCTTCTGTCTTAAAAAATTAACATTGGTGCTAATCATGCTAGTAAAAATTGTTTTGTGAAAGTATTTTACTTTGAGAGCTTGGGACGCCAAGCTAATTTAAGAATATAATTATCTGTATTAGCATAAGCCCTCACATAGTCACATATGTACCTAGTACACCTTTGCAAGGGTAAAACATAAAGAAATGATAACATTCTCAAACCTACGCAACAATCATTATATGCACCCAGGAGCATGATTCACATCATGCTCCCCCCAACCTACACTTAGAAGTAATAAAAGCATATAAAGTTAGAAGAGAACATATATCAGCTTCATTCATATAAATCCATACAGTTTATATAATAAAGAGCATACAGTTCATACCAAAAGAACAGACAGTAGTAAAAGACTAGAGTTGAACATACATGAACATGGAAAAAAGGACATTCAAGTGTAATAAAAAGAACATAAATCTGGAGCATCTGTTACTCATTTCTCAAACAGTAGAAAAATTAGTCTATGTTTTTGGGAGCGCCAATATCCCATTTTTTTTTTAAAGAACATATATATTTTTTTAAATGAGCACCTAGCAAAAATTATAACAGAGGGGATTGCTCCTTGTAACAGCAAAAAAGATTAAATATAAGCCCAATTCCACTGAATTTCACCCACTAATTTTGAAAAACCCCGCTACATGAGCCCACAAAGAAGCTTAAGTTATCTTATCCCACTCTCTTATAGCGGTTCCAGTGCAAAACCAATATCATGTGGATTTGCTTCTTTTTAGTCAAACAGTGGAACATCAGTCTACACTTCCAATAATACATAAACAATCTCCATAAATTGCAGGACCAACAACATGCACCTCAAACCCCCCTTCCCCAACACACACACACACACACACACAGAAGCCCATGCGGAGAGGCCCATAGGGGAGGGGGTAATTTTAAGGTAAGCTATGATAATTTCTAGAATGGCAGGTGCTGCCAAGCAAGAAGAAAAAATGAAGTAGTGAAAGTGTGTGGCCAGAAGAAGTTGACTACACAGAGCAAAGAGATTTCTAGCACAGGAAATTACTCCCAAAAACTAAGAGGAAATGAGAAATTCTTTACACATACATCTGAAAGAGTAGTTGACAGATACTTTGAAGAAAAAGGCTTTGTCAACATAAGGAGCCCACTAGAGGCTGAAATCTCAATCAAGCAATCCCATTCGTTGTCCAGCTCTGCTAGATTTGTTGCCATGAGAATTATAACATTCTGACACTTCATCTGCAAATAAAATCCACCAGAAGTTTATTTCACAGTTCACACCCCCTTAACCAACCTTTAGCTTGGCAAACAAGAAATACATAGACAACATAGTTCAACAGGAAACACCAAAAAGGGTATTCACTGGACATAGTGACATATTACTGACAGACATTACTAGACAGAATTCAGCTAAAAAAAGTGAATTCCATGGATCATTAACTTATCTCTGGTGATTTGAAACTTGCATGTCAATTGGAAAACAAAAGGTATCTTATTAGCAGTGGTTATTACTAATCTTTGGTTGAGTAATAAAAGAATCATATAGGGGCAAGAATCTGACTAGCTTAATGCATTGGTTCATGTACTTTCTATTCATATACTGGATAGTATCAAATTTCAGTTCATTGTCAAATATTCCTTCTGTCCCCAAGAATGTTTGTTTACTTGCAGCACCCAGGTTCGAACTGACAGGGCTCAAAGTGTAGCTTCCACCTTCACAAGGCAGTGCAACTAGATTCTCCGAGTTTTATGTACACTTCAGGTAATATTTAAATAGCAAATGGCAGCCTTTTTTGTGGGGTCGAAGTGCAATTAGGTAACTAATATTTGTTGTAATTTTGTTGCAGCTGATTTGGGTCAGATGGAATAGCTTATTATGAAAATGCAATTAACATTCATCATCATTTTAGGGCCTATTCTAATTTACTGAACTGAGCTAAACTGAGCTGAGCTGAGCTGAATTGAATTGTTTATGAGAGAAGGAAATTAGGAACTGAACTGAACTGATTTGAACTGAATTGAACTGAAATTAAGCTGAAGAGAACATCCTTAGTCAGGTTTGGTTCATATCAAGTCAATCTTAAATTGTGACAAAATCAAGTTACCTATTTCAGACACTTCAGGTTAAATTCAAGTAGGATCTTATTGTCTGGTACATGTCATCCTTACCATCCCTAGACAATTACTAAGTTCAACTACAAACAAAAATGTAAACAGCTAGAAAATCAGTACAGAACTTCACAATATCCAAGTTTGTTTTTGTGGATATGCCAAGAAATTCTTTTCCCTAAACAGTCAAATTTGACAAGAAATGAAAATGGAAGAAAGTCTTCTTTTTTTTTTTTATTTAATACAATATCATTCATTGTTGCAGAATGCAAGATTGTGAGAAAATAAATACAGTGTGTTTAGTCATATACCAATGGCACAGGAAGCTTCTCATGATGCAACAGTTCGGTGATACCCTCTGGTAGTTGTGCCATCTGAAGAAATAAAATTATGCATGTGAGATGATGCGAAAGCATATAGAACCAGAACATATTAATATGTATCTAATAAGGCAGCACATACAGAACCGCTGAACACTCTTACATCCTACCCCTGCTATTCAAAAAATGGAAATAGAAACTAGATATCCTCCCTCACACATCTCAGGAAACGAAGGCAAAAAGCTCTCCATAGACAGCAGTAAAGGACAATTGTAAACAAAGACCTACAGATAATATCTTGTTGAGTGACCTATTTTCAGGCCACCAACAAGAAAGATACCTGACTTAAACTCTTCAACCACCCTCATACCAGTTATTCTTATTTCTAGAATAGATCTACGCAATACACCTTATTCATTGGATCAACTAACTTCATTGCCAACTTATTTTTAAGATTTCTGCTAATTCATTCAGGCTCTCTGTCTCCAAAATAGCACCACCATACTCAAGTGCTCTAAGATAAAATCAGAACAAGCTAAGGTGAAAAATAGGGTTTGCAAAGGTCAAAATTAGTCAAACATCGAAGTGCAAATAGCCACTAATAAAAATAGAGCTTTGCAAGAATTTTTACATTTCAAAACTGTTGTTCTCTCTGTAAACCTATATTAAATTGTTTTAACCAGTCGCTTCTTTAAAATTATACATAGTATATGTAAATTAAAGAAGCTACAAAGAATAATGGAGAAACTTGGATATTAGGTACCAACAATAGAGCATCTCATCTAAGCTATCTGATGACTAACATCTACAACCTCCGTTTTTTTTTTTTTTGTTGACACGTTTTGACTTTAGCATTATTCACTCACTCCCCTTTGACCGTGCTTTGTGCTTTATACGTAATGAAAAATATAGCCATGTGGGATCTTGTTTGATTCATCACGATATATATTTTCAAAATATCAACTTTTCATAATTTTTGTTTATCGGTAATTAAAGTTATTAATGGTTGAAGTTGTGCATTGACAAACGGAGGAAGTACTAAAGAACAATGATATTGTGCAATATAATAGAGTGCAATAAATTAGAATGACATTGACCCTTGCCCAAACCATAGCAACCTCATCTTGTCACTTCAGTGCCGCCAAAAGTGAAAGCTATCAGGCTTCCATCTTTCTACACCATCTGACCTTTACCTAAACCATGCCTCTAAATAAGATTCAAATCCCACTCTTTTAGCAATAGTATAGAAAATAGATGCTAACTTCTAAAAAGTATACACCCCCTTGAAAGTGTTTGTACACAAACATATGCGTTTGTGTGCAAGAGTAGATAGAGAGAGAGGCTGTTCATAATTATTAACCTCGTTCTTGTCACCAGTTGACTGATAACCCACTATGCTTGTCAGGTATTCTTCAAATTCTTCATCAGGTGCCTAATTAAAGACAGATGAATGAGAGTTTGATAAATAGGCTACCAGTTAACAAAAGTAAAACTCAAGTGACACAACTCACCAAACGGACACCAAATGATTTTGCGATGCCGGAAAGAGTAGCATCTGATTGTAACGGACCAATTCCACCATAGATAAATACCTAGAAGAAATTTTCAGTTTCTTTTAGTACACAATATAAGGCTCTAAAAGTAGATGTTAATACCCACATATAATTGTAGCAGTACTGATCAACACTAGAAAACTCCAAGAACAATAAAATTTACCATATCACTGGTAGATTTTTGTCGTTCAACACTTTCAGCAACAGAATCTATCTGCGTGTCAATTTAAAAATAAGAATGATTAAAATTAATTACGTGAACGTGAAACACAAAAAGAATTAAAGTAAAACCCAGACTAACATTTACAATTAAGGATTAGCAACCATTGCTTTGTAGCTTATAAACCACATTAGAACTAGATGAAATCTATTAACTATTCAACTTTTCTGTGAGGACTTGTAGTCCTCAACTGGAAAACATAACTACGAATGAACCCAATTCCTATCAATTTCCCCACTCAAGCAATTCTTGAATGTCCCGGCCGTTTTAGCCCACAATGGCACTATTTCTATCCATCAAAAAAGCAAGTGATACGTTCAAATTAACCATTTTCATACGTTTATGGTTTACCTTGTATGTCCAGATTAATATGTACCCTCCTTGCTATGTCACTTGTCAAACTTTTAACAATTGACAGCAAAATTTTCATCCAAAAGACCTTTTTTTAAAATGAAAAGTTAAAGTTGATAAGCTTCTAAGGTTTTTATTTCCAGATAACATCTTTTAAAATGCTTTATGTTTTTATCATCACCATTTCCCACCCAAAAAAAATGTCAACAACCTGGTTTCCTCCCCTTCCCTTTTTTGCAGTCATTTCTTCCACTCCTTCCCACCCTATTCTTCTTATGAAATCCGAAAAAACTCCATTCCATGTACAGAAAAAAAAAAAAAAAACAAAACAAAACAAAAAAAAGGCAGCAGCAGGATATTCATACAAAATGTCAAAAGAAATTATCTTATATGACACTTTATGTTGTAAGATGATTTCCAGCATTGATTAGAACATCAACATACAACTTTTTTTTTTTTTGCCTTTTTAACCAAAATTTGCATTCATCATGAAATTCATTCCTTGATTATCTAAGATTCATTTTCACCCAAATGGTCTTTCTTCCTTTTCCCCTTGAGTTAAAAAAATAAATAAATAAATAAATAAAATAAAATAAAAACCTTTCTTCTTTCCTTCTAACAAAAATTACCCTATTTTCTTATCAGAGATAGGTTTTCATAATTTTTTCATATGCTGCCAAAATGCTCCATCTTTATCTAACTTAACCAGAAGGTTTTGATCAGGTGGACTTCAGCATGGAAAGACCTTCAATCACTAACTTTTACTGATGTAGGTTTTTTCATAAATCTTCTCCTTAAGGTTTGATTCTAGGGTTGGCCGGTTGGGTATACAGGGCCAGGGGTTGTTTAAGGGCTAGAGCTAAACATTGAAATTTCTGGAGATTGGGAGGAATTGTTTATTGGATTTGCTTTAAACTTCATTCTTTGCAAACTATAATGAGGGAAATGCAAATTCAAATCCCAATATTAGAGGCTTGTTTGTGAGGGAGAGGAACAATCATTCGTATTTGAATAAGGAGTGAGAAAGGAAGGTGTTCAGAGGAAAGACAAATTGCTAGGGTGAGCAAATTGGAAATTACAGTTCAATTAAGTAAACATAGCGTTGGAATTCAGCCAAAGGTTTAATCATTTGTTCAAAGCACAAACTTTGTACAAAATAAGAATGGAAATGGAGGAATTAGGCTCAAAGGAGAGAGATGAGGAGAAGTCAAATCAAAAGAGGGAAGTGGAAAGGAATATAAAGAAGGGGGAACTAGGCGCCAAAAAGGAAGGAAAATGTTGGGAACATGTTTTCTTAAAACTTATTTCAGTTGTCAATTGAACTTGGATGACCCTTATTAAAACTTATTTTGTTTTCCTTTATTTGAACATATTTTCTTAAATTTATCTAAGCTAAACTTAGTAACCTTATTTAAACTTATTTTCCCTTTGAACAAGTGGAAATAAGGTGAGCACACAGGGCCTTGATCTCTAAATCCAAAATCAAGAAATCTGTTCTTGCCAATCAAAATAGAAACTAGGGATTGGTTCCTTACATCACTTCGGAGGACATCGAATTGCGTCACTGTCCAACCAATGGAATGAAGTTTTTTGCACAATGATGGTCCCACAAGATCCTGAACCTTGCCAAGCCTGCACTATCAAATAATTGACATTGGAATCTCAAATATTAAAAATGTTGATGCCCGAACATAGAGGTTAATAAGAAATATATTACACAGAGTCACTATTTTATTGACAGCCAAGTCACTTAATAGCAACTTGCTTGAGTCATAAGTTAACTCTCTGCTGCTTACCTGCAATTGGTCACACACTCATACTGTTTTAATATATTTATATATTAAAATTAGGCTCATTAAGTAAAACTCGGTTTTATCAAGGAAAAATATTAGTAACCGCATACTGTTTTAATATATTTATATATTAAAATTAGGCTCATTAAGTAAAACTCGGTTTTATCAAGTAAAAATATTAGTAACCGCATACAACAAAATGTACCAGTATAAATCAAAAATTGATCTAACCAGAGAAAATTAGTTTCAATCGACAAATTCTGTTTCAATCAGGAAATATAGGTTTATCTATATAAAATCAGTTATATCAGTAAAAATCAGGTAAGGGGAACGGGGGATAAGTTTGCTATGAAACATCTGTCACAAACACAAGAACATAGTAAAACTGTAAAACATCCAAAAGTTGAGCAACAGCTTTTTCACTTTGCCTTGACAACTTCCTTCTTTGATTGGGGATGCTTCAAATAGACTGTCCTAGATAGGTACCATTACTCTTTGCAGTCAATGTATAGCTCAATCAAACATGATACAACTGATTATTTTAGCATTTCCTAACATGCATGATTTGTCAACAAGAAAAGTCTAGGTAAAATAAAGGGAGTACTCAATTTTCGCCGAACAAACAAAATATGATCACATACATACAATTCTCTGGTCCCAATAAACAACAAAACAATATGAAAGAACATAAGGAAAAAAAAAAAAAAGAAGAAGCAACCAATAATTTATGATAAAAACACAGATAGGTCAATTACAAAACTAGATAGTTAAAGTTAACTTACCAATCAAGCCCATATTCCAACTACTTTGGGTTGGCTAAATAGTTTACTGGAGTAAAACTGTAAAAGCATTCGGTACTTAAGTAAAATGAAATCCAATCATTTTTATCTTGTTCAACACTAGATGAATACTTAAGAATGAAAGCTTACCCTGACAAAAAATAAAAAAATAAAATAAAATAAAAATAAAATAAAAAACAAGTTTAATATTCAACTTAAGGTGCTAATTCTCTGAGATGGAAAGAGATTCCAATAAATATATGAGTGTGATTCATGAAGGAGTTTCCAAAAGATATTCTCTGAGTTATTTAAACTTGCCTTGCCAACACAGCTATGAGTAACCCCATATTGGGCTAATATTGTTGCCAATTTCATCTGGAAAGTTCCCCACTTCCCCTTCGGGAGGGAGCTTTTGTGTGGGCGCTAAGCACAATTCATAATAAATAGGATTAAGATAAGGTATATGTTCCATTGGGAGATACTAGTATTCACAAGGAGACAATAGGGAATCTAGTTCACAAGTCCTTCCCTATCAGACATTCAGATGGCTCTTTGAGATTTCCTCCTAATTCTTCTGTATTACTTGCAAATACGCAATATAGGATGGAGGAGAGGAGGCAAGGAAAACAGGTTTGCTTTGGTGCCACGGATTTATGGTGCTTGGTGTAGTTGGCTAGAACATACTTCACATATCTATTTGTGAGCCACCTTAATATGTGATATTTTGTTGGATATGGTAGCTTGACTGACTTCCTTTAGGGCTAAGGGCCTGGAATATTATAACAGTTTTATACAATTTGGGGAATAAGAAGAGTTGGATTAATTTATAATAGATGTTTTGGTTGATAACTAGCTTGCCCTCAAGGGTCATATGAAAAAAAAAATTACATACTGAAAGTTGTGCGCCTCAAGTTAGTCAATTCAAATGCACCTCTCTAGCACTTCACCTCATGCGCTGAGTGCATCATAGCCTAAGCAACATAGCTATTAACACATTCTACTTTGACTAACTTTGGTAATTTATAGTTTAAAAAAATATTAGTCACGCGAGATCTTGTTGGATGCATCTCAGCATATACTTTCAAAAATAGCAACTTTTTATATTATTTTTACGTATGATATTTAAAGTATTAATGGTAGAAGTAGTTTGTTGGCAAGTGGGATGATAGAAAGGGTGCACCTAAAAAATCCTACACACACAGGAACTAAATGCTGAAAAATCGCCAGAAAATATTATTATGGAAGAACTTCGTAAAATAGTTCCATTTTAACAATGATAGTCTCATCAAATGATTGTGTGTGCGAGTGAGTGTGTGAGAGTGTGTATTCTTTTCTATGTCTAAGCAACCCTATTACAGATAGTAGTTGACCGTAAAGATGGCAGAAAGTAAAAAGGCACATACAAACACACCAGATATGCAAACAGAAAATAAAGCAAACAATCGATATTTCACAGAAGGGAGTAAACAAAAGGTTATAATAAGTTTTACAAATGTTAAGCTTTAAAACAAATACTAGTAGATAAAAATAAATATGAAGGTGATCTCTCAGTAAGAAGCAATGTACAAAAAGACACTGCCAAAGCATTACCAAGTAAATCAGGATAATAACAAAATAGAAACAAGCAAAATACCAGTCCAGAATCAGCACCTACAATTAAACAACGTAAAACAAATGACTCACAGAATCTCATCCCCGACACCAATAACTGAAGCTGTTGGAATACAAGTTTGTTGTGATTCCACATCGGTTGTTCCATTGCTAAGAGAAATACTACTGTCAGCTACTTTAGATTTCCTTGTCCTCCCAGCTCTTTCTGATCTTCCATCTGCAAGCATGTACGCTGGCCTATATTCCACTTTACCGCTAGTGGGATTATTAACAGACAGAAGACTATTTGGAACTGTGTCATATACACTTCCAATGGAAGTATAGCTGCCAGAGGAAATTTATGAAACAATAAAAATGTGCATGTTAGAACTCATACTGAATAAGGCATACGCATAGCAAAAATAAGCAGGATGATGCTTATCCTACATTCCCACTACAATAACAATCTAGATATAGATATTTGACAAACAGCATCAACAAAAATGCATAAAGCTCAGTATAAGACGGAAATATTACCCTTGATCATAAAGGCTGCAGTAAGGTACTTTGGATGTTAGTAGGAACGCCCATACATCTCTGTGAAAGGTTTATCAGAAACATTAGATTTAAAGAACTCAAATGAAACATAAAGACATTGCAAAAATGCCAAAGACATTCTTACAAATTGACAACAAGACAATAGCATGTGGAAATTAATTCCCATTAAATTCACAGAAAATCCAAGAAACGATCTTTCGATATAAAGACAACAATAGAGTATTTTCAGACCTATAAGACCAATCTAAGATGGGGTTCACTCTCATAAATGGTGGCCATCCAGGAGAACTAGGAGAGAACTGCTCTTGGCCTACCTGCAGCATGATATAGCATAATAAAACATCAATTTATCATCTTAGTGTGACCACCTATTTAGTGGAAATTCTGTATTAGATAGCTATGTCAAATGTAGAAGCAATCACTATATCTTGGTAAGAGGGCGCTCTATTTATGTCATACCGCGGTAGGATCACCTATACGGACACCGAGAAAAATGGCTCTTATAGGCTTAGTCCTCAACAAACCCTCCAGACCAGATTTAAAATCCTGACGAAGGATGTCCAATTGCAAATTATAGCTGCTCAAACATCAGTAAAAACTAATAAGATTTTTCACCAAAACCAAAAAATAAATAGAAAGATATAAAAACTGTTGAAACTTTTCTTACATAGCAGCTGTTTCATATGTGAATGAATTTATTTCAGGGAAAGCACAAGGGCTCTCAAAATATATTGTCCTAATTGGAAATTTGGATTGATTACATCCAAGATCTTCATCATGCTTTACTTGCTCCAATTTATGGAGATAATATCCAGCTCTTAGAAGATGCAACAAAACCTGCAATTTATAGCATTGTTAACATCAACAATGGGAAGGTGAGATAATTATTTTTTCTCTGGTTTATAAGAACAGAACCTACAATTGAATCTTTTCCTCCATTGAAGCTGAAAGCAACCTCTTCAATGCTGTAATGGAGGGGAGTTAAGAATTCATCAACAAGAAAATCATAACAAAATACCATATAAAATTTCATGAAATCAGAAATTAAAAGTCCTAAAATGAAATTAAAAAAAGGACATACTTGTAAAGAGCAAGAGCTCTCTGAATAACATAGACAGCGTTGTTATACTTAGTTTTCAACCTTTGATCATTGCAATCTCCAATTGCTTTATCGATCTCCATTCAATCACTACAAAAACAAAAACCCAGAAAGATTAGATCATAACAATTGAAATATCAAATGGGATTTGACTAAAAATTTCAATTTCAATAAAAAAAAAAGTTATTGGGATTGAAAAAGTTTTGGTAGAACTCACAGAACAGAAGAGTCTAATTTCACAGCAGAAGCAGATTCAAAGTCTGATTTTAAGCAGAGATAAACAAAGGAGTGGAAAAAGAATAAGAAAATGTAAGAGAGTATTTTAATAGTTAAGAGAATTTCCAAGAAAAGAGTGCAAAATTGGGTAGAAAAACGGACAAAATGGGTTAAGGGAATGGAAGATGTATCATTCAGAATCCACTGGTTTTTTATCTTTTGAAATGCATTTGGATTTGGATTTGGATTTGGATTTGCATTTTGGGATTCACCTTTGGCCGTTTTCTCTATTTTTTCCCTTTCTTGCTACTACTACTAGTTGATGCTAACTTTCTCAATTTAAAATAAATAAATAAATAAATAAAAGAAAAAAAAAACAATTGCATAGAACAAAGCAGAACAGGACCTTAATTAGCAATAGATTGGAAATTTATACTGCATACATTGAGTTGGCTTGAACTTGAACCAAACTGATTGAGTTGATTGTTGCCTTTAAAAGCACTTTCACTAATGCTCATGAGGAGAAATACTCCGTAATTGAGAATAGAATTTAGTCCCTCACTTGTAAGGAGAAAGGATTTTTTTGAGAGATAAGTCATATATATATATATATATATATATATATATATATATATATATATATATATATATTTTGACATGCGAGATAAGTCAAATATGAATGTCCACTAGATATGCAAAATGTTTCTTATTAAGGAGTAAAAGTTTTATGGAAATCTCGATGGAATATTTGACTTAGTACATAGGACTAGTTTAGGAAACTGAACAAATAGCTTGTTTACTGAAGATTATAATGTTGAGAGATAAGTCGAATATGAATGTCCAATAGCCTCTCTATCTTATAATGCAATTTTTGATCACATTCGTCATTTAATTCACTAATGACCTCTTATCTTCCCCTAATCTCTAATACAAATACAAATATTCATTATAGTTTTTTTCACATCACCAAAGTTCTAATAAAAAAAATTAAAAAAAAAATGAGAAATATCTCTCAAAATTCTATATGAAACTTTTACTACAATGAAAATGATGATTGAAAAGGAAAAAATTGAGACTGCAAAGATAGGAGACTTGAATTTGTGTAGAAAATAGAGTTTCATGTAATAATATTATGGAAATTTCATAGTCTACATTGCTTGCATGTCATTAGGCCAACAATATTCAAAAGCGTACTTTAAGAGAAATAGATTTGGTTAAGAAGAGCATTATATTTGATGTAAAAATATAAAAATCTAACAAGGGTTTAATATTTTGGTTATAAAATTTTTTAAGCCAACTTTGTTTAAAATGTCGAAAGACAATTAATGAAATAAAGTCATTCAAATAGTTTGTGAGTTTTAAGTAAAAATGATAACTTATGCATAATTGTCCGTGCATAGAACGGGCTCAAAAACTAGCTAAACGTGAGAAAACTTCAAAAAATTTCAACAACTTTGCCAAGTTGCGGCAATTTTCTACCTGTAACACTCCCAAATATCCCTCTACGGAAATACCAATATAATACATACAATGATACCGTAAAGATAGACTTAGGCGTACGTTACCGTCGCGTGATTACGCAAGGCTACTCAACTTACTAACCAAAACCAATACTTTGCAGTGGAAATTCAAACTCTTTCTTTATTAGTAAAACTATAAACAGTAACCATCATCATGAGTACTCATAATTAAACAAAGATCAACATTCCTAATTCTAGGTGAAGAACATTTCTGGGACTCCATATGCTCATATATTGACTCCACCTAAAATTAGTCAACACTGCTTACCATTAAGGTAAACAGGGCGAACCAAAACAAATAAGAAATACGGGTTAGCAAAAGCTAAGTACGATAAGTGCAAGATAAGTAAACTCGATTTATTAGCAAACATGCTTTTAAAACCAATTCCAATAATCAACCCAATGAATTCCAAAACTCATAATTCCAAACCAATTCTCAAATATTCTCAAAATAATTCCAATAACTCAATAATAATGATTAATAAAATCAATTATTTTTAAAAACTCAATCTCCTTTCTAAGTATGCACATCCCCCAAGCTAGTCTCCTACTATTTCAAGGCTATTCTTGGAGAAAGATTAGGTCATACAAAGTCCATAGTGTTCAATGAATCCGCACAGTGGGATTAATATAATAAACATGCTTGTTAAGCTTTTAAAATAATTCAATAACCTCTTTAACTCAATAATTCCAATAACTAACTCAAACTCCTTTTTAATTAAATTCAACATGCTTCTAAAATCGAGCCTTTCAAACATGAGAAATAATTTTAATCATTCAAAACATAATATAAAAATCAATACTCCGATTTATTTATCAAAACCAATCATTTAAAAATGCTTTTATTTCATAAATCATAATTCAATTCAATTTAATTCAATCACCAATAAAGTCATATAAAACATGATATTCAAACAATCACTTTCAAAGGTATCTAGCCACCTAAACGTACATTTGCTTAGCACACTCAAAAAGAACTTCAAAAACTTGAATCAAACACACCCTACAATTAAACATAACCTTAATTAATATAAGGTTAATAAATAATCACAGCAATTAAATTAAAAACCCCCAACTATATGTACATAAACCTTATAAATTATTTTTCATAAACATGAATAAAAATTTAATTTAATTTAATTAAATTTACTCATAATAATATTTAAAATCCCCCATAATAATAATAATAATTAATTAAATAAGAGAAGAGAAGAAGAAAAAGTAGGAAACCAATGAAAAGAAGAGGGAGTGACGACAAGGTGGCTGCCGGCGGCTAGTGGTAGCCGAAGGTGGCAGTGGCGGAGGGTGGTGGTCGGTGGTGACTTGTGGTGGTGGTGGCACAAGGAAATAAGAAGAAAAGGAGAAGAAAATTAAGAGAGAATTAGAGAATTTGGTGTAAGTGTTTATACATGAATTAATGGGTATTTATAGGATACCTCATGCATGAATTATGGCAGGAGAATATAGGAAGAATTATGGTAAAAAAGAATTAAGGAAATTACTTGGAGAAGAGTGTTAAAGAAATATGGAAAATTCTAATATTAAGGTGATCAAGAATAATTAATTTTAGGAAAGTATGTTGTCATGAAAAATAATATGGAAAAAGAGGTTTACTTGAAAAATAATCAAGGATGGAATAAGGTAGAAAACAAGATGATAAAATATTTAGGAGGTGGAAAATAAAAATTAAGGAAAATAATAATTTTGAGGAAGATAATTAAAAATAACAATTAAATTACCAAAATAATTCCCCTAAAAATCAACCAAGAGGCCCGAAAATATTGAGCTTCCATAGCTCAAAATTTTGGACCTTATTAGTATATTTTAGGAAGTTATTTTGCTAGATTTAAGGGATTAAAAAAATTATGTAAATATTATTTATTGTATAAAATAATTAATTGAGAAAATACCAATTATTCACTAAATAAATTAACTAAGAAAATCAGATTTTCTACACATATAAAATCCGAAAATCATAGTAAATAAATTAGGAATTTTTGGCCCTTTTAAATAAATAATAAAATATAATTTTGTTTGATTAAAATATCTGAAATATATATAAGTAACCCAGTTTTTAAAATAAATGGATAATAAATCTTATCCAAAATCTAAAAATAATAATTAAGTTTTATTATACTTTTGGCGCCAAAACTCAAATATTATTTTGGCTCCAAAGTTCAAATAGTAAAATAAATTACTAAAATACACTTTTTAGAAAATAATAGTTAATTAATTAATTTAGAAAATACGGGGTATTACACTCCCTATTAAATAAATTTTCTCACCCACCCAGCCAATAATATCGAACCTCTTTCTGGGGTTTCGAGCACAAAATTAGACGTAAAAAAAAAGTATATACTCCTGTAGACACCCAAATGTGTCTCCCCAAAACCAAACCCAGTGATAAATACCTTTCACGTCATTTAATTATCGAACGAAATGAAAGTGTTAAAAGTCTAGTGATGTGGTTGTTTTTAATAAAAATATTTCTTTTTGTTTTCGAAAATATTCCTTTTCGTACTCTATTTATGGAAAACGTCCAATCCAGTTTAGTTTATTCTATGATAAGGGTCCAATGATGGTTTAGTTTGATGGGGCTTGAAAATTCCTTTCCAACGATATATTATAAGCCCAATTCCGATGAATAATGAGGAAGTTGTGGCCAAAATACTAAACTGGATCCAAACGGGATTTTACCTACGACCCAATGATCATGTGGAGGGTCCAAAGGTTTAATCCCATTCCTAAACTAATTAGGATTTATTAGAAGCTTCTATGAGTTTCTAAAAGATCTTAATTATCCTTTCTAAAAAGATAAGATCATAGAAGCTCTAATTGAAAAGCCACAATTTACAATCACTTAGAACAATGAAAATGTTGGAGAATCGATTAGTTTGTTAGATTAGGGATTTATGTTGCATTTGATTGTGATAACTGATAAGTGTGATGCTTAGTTGTAAGTGTTATTGTACTTATCCTCTTATTATTTTATTACTCTCTCCGTGTTATAATAAGTGTTGCACTTTGACGGCACATAATTTTAGGCAATTTAATTGACTTAAATAAAATAAGAGATAAGTAAGGTAGTTGGAGTATTAAAAAATTGTAGTAAAAGAAAAGTAGTAGGGCTAATAATTTATTAAAAAATAATGAATGTGAGAGGAAAGAAATAATAAAAAGTAGTAGTAGATTTGGGTGGGGAGAGAGATATAATATTTAAATGTAGCTTTTTGCCAAAAAAGGAAGTGTAACACTTATTAAAACACGGCCGCATTTGGTAAGTGTAACACTTATTAAAACACGAAGGGAGTAGTTTAGTTAGTCTTAGCTTAATTTGTAACACCCCAATAATTCTCACTTTAAACCTGTAAATATCTTTATTAAAATCCAAGAGAAATACTGACATGCTACCTCCACGTGTTCAAACATTAAGGCTAATTCAGGGTTTAGCCGTAGAAAACTAACTCTGTTCAAAATAAATTTCAAACCCAACGAACAATATCAAATTAAGCCTTACAAGTAGGAACCATTAAGGCCCTTATTCAAAACCCAACAAAAGTAGAAAATAAATCAAACCGAAGTTTAAATAAATCCAAACTTGTGAAATAAACTGTGAATGATAACCAACACTCCACTCAAACCCCATCACTTGATGCAAGTCCCACTATGCAAATACCTGCGGTTTAATCTGCTCCCTAATATTACAAGTGTAATAATTGGATCATCATAAGGTCATTGAAAGGCAAAGGCCATTACCAAGAAAAGTCACACAAAAGCACGCAATTAGCAACGCTGAGTACATACAAGCTACGAAATATAACAAAGAATTCCTAGCATGCTACTAATTATCAATCAGCACAAACAATTTCATTATTGACCGAAACACATGACTCAATTGTTAACATTACTAAGACTTCTCTAGTTAATAATAAATAATACATTTCATTTTATACATTGGATTAAGCAATAGACAAGGTTGTCTTCCCATGCTCCAATTTGGAACATCAATTAAAGAAAAACCCCATGTCTCCTTTCGGAAACATCAATAAACATCCAATGGCAACGGGCGTGACTCCGTGGCCATAGCTAGTATGAGATCTCATCTAACTCCCTAAACAAGAGACTCGTAGATTAGATGGCCTCTATAAAGTACACAACTAATACCCCGTGAACCCCAACCCCTGATTGTCAATACTCTAGATGTGCACAAATCCAGAGTTTTATTGCTCATTCATCTTGCACTTTACATGATTTACAAGTTTAAACTTGGTGATGACTCAAATGCAAAACAATTCAACCAATCAAACATTTATCATTCAAGTAACTCAAATTTCCAATTCAATTCTTGATTTATTAGTGACAAACAATATTTATTATTGAATCGTTTAACTACCTCGATGTATAAACACCTTAAGTGCATAAGGCACCTCAAATCCTCAACCTCGTCTTATAAGATCTTAATTCTCCCTTGACTCATTCCATTTCAATAAACATGAACGAGTAGTAAAAATAATTCATTCCACACATTTACGTACCTTTGCCTCTTAGCTCATCTTGTAAGTTAATGCATAAATAATACTTTCAAGATAAACCAACACGCATTTCTCATACATGAAACAGACCAAACATCACATTAATCACCAATCAAACTTAATACCATACAATTTCAATCAATCCACAAGTTTCCTAACATGACTTTAAATTTTCCTAGTTCTTAAACATGCTCCTAAAATCAAGATTTTTTGTATCCTTGTACGTACCTTGAGTAAATGAGTTGGTATTCCACTTTACTAATTAGAAATCACCTTCTATAAAGTCATCTCCTAAACCAAACAATAAGATCTCAATCAATGCCAAGCAATCAAATTTACAGCAATACTAACTGATATATGTGTTTTATATGCTATTTTATCCCCCGTCCCACAGTCATTTATATGCATATTTGAGCTCTTTGGAGCTACTTTTAGCACTAATGTGTGGTTTCTAGTGTTTTGTAGAGTTGGCATTTGTTTTGTAGGAATTTCCCGGTTTTGTCGGTATTTCCTATGGTTTTCCGGCCACTACGAGATATTGGAGCTTGTAGCACATTCATGATCGTTGATCGTAGCCCAAGACCGATCGTATTGGTGACTTAGGGTTTGGTTCGTGAAATTGGTCCGAGCGATAGACCAAGGAAGTGTTGGGCCTTGACAATTAGAGCCCAAAGGAATTAGAAGAGAAGCTCAAAGCTTCGGCCAAAGAAAGCCGGGCCCGATCGGGCAGCCAATGGCTTGATTGGGCGGCTGCCCAGAAACGAGCACACGAGAAAAAAGGCGGGCCCGACCAGGCTGCCCTTCGCCCGATCGGGTGCGAGTATTTACAAGTGGTTTAAGACTTTCGTTTTTGGTTAATCTTCGAGCTTAGAATTAATACTCTTTTGTAATCTTTCTTAGCTACTATTTCTTATTCTCTTTTCATACTCAAAACTCTAGAGAGCTTTTAGTTGGTGATTATTGTTGAACTCAAGTTTTCCCCCTTTTAGTGCAATTTCATATTTCCCTACTTTCGGTATTAATTCTTCTCTCCTTAATTACTTACTTTCTTGCTTTGATCTTAATCATGTATTTTTCATATGTTTTGATTGGTTTAGATTTAGTTATGTGTGAGTAGTTTAATTCTAGGGTTCTTTGGGGATCTATAATTAATATGAAGGGATAATTTGTTATTGTTGATTATTGATATTGCATTATGATTTCTTATTGAATTGTTTTAATTCTTTATAATTGGATTATGAATCGAGCAGATGTTAATTTGATATTAAAGGCTATTTTCAATAGTAACTTAGATCTAGTAAATTGCGAGAGCCTGTTAGATCTATGTTGATTAATAAATTGCGAGAGCCTGTTAATCATGTTATATGTGCAATGTTAATTATTGATTGTTATGATTTATCCCAGAATATTAATTATTGGTGAACCTGTGACCCTAGGCTTCTTATTATTGATTTTTCCCTTTCTATCCTCCTTAGTTTAATTCACCTTTAAAAATAAATTGGTTACTTAATAATTTAGATTATACTAATTAATTAGGAATAGAAAAACTTGTTTCCCTTTGGATTCAGTCCTACTTCCTTATCTATATTAGTTAGAGGACTTAGGTAATACTTTTGATTAGGTGATACGACTTTAACCTGTCACTAATGTACTTTAAAACCTTCAAAATCCAATTAAACAACACTTTAAAACATCCCCTTTAATTACAATCAAAAGCTTATATATAGTTCTTGAAGTTTTCTTCATAAAAATCTTAAAATACACCCTTATACATGAAATTACAGCAAGTTTAAAGCTTTATAAAAATCTGAAAATTTAATTTATACATAAAATCTTAGAATTATAGAAATCTTTGAAACTATCTACATTATAGATTAAGTTAGTAAGCTTTAAACCAAAAATAAAAATACACCAATTCAATGTAACAAGTCTTAAATCCGTGCGACACACGGCGGTTTAATGTATTATAATAATTATTCTATTTGTATTTTTGCCTAGTATTTCAATTTCGTATAAGAATAGTAGAAAATATATTAATAGTAGTTTTAAATTCAAAAATCCCTGGTTGCGAAATGAAATCAAACCAAGATTCTAAAACACCCACTGGTTGCGAAATGAAACAAAATCATATTGTTTGTTTCCTATGGTTATCGAATTTAATTGAACATCTATTTTCATAGAGATACTTACAACACCCTAATTCCATTAAAATGTCAAAAACTTCTATGTGATAGAAATATGGAATCCATCATTATAATTATGAAATTAATACATAGAGAAACAAACCAAATTAGAAAGAAAAATCATGCATGGTGATAAACTGATGTAGGGAATATTTCAAGCCATTAACCCCAAGCTTGAACCCCACTGTGATCATACACTTAAACATGGTGGCGTCCAAAGGGAAGGAAGCTAGAGCAAAAGAGTCGCCAACAAGTTTTAGGAACTTGTAAACCGTTCATAAGGTGAAGATTACACCCCTTAACGATCCATGAGATCGTCAACTCCAAAAGGTCTTGAACCAAATAGGGTTGGGGGATGAAGGTACAAATCCAACTTAAAAGAGATTGAACCTGCCCTAAATAGGCCTCTACTTCATTCTTCTCGTATTCATGTGCGCTTTCTGACTAATATGCAATCAATAGGTTAACCCTAAACCTGTTTATCTATGTTGGTTGAATATTAATGCACAAACAAAACTATTATTGGCGATCACTTGAATTATAATCATATTAGCCCTAACCAAGATTATTAATTATCTTATTAAGCGTGATTACAAGTACAAATTCCCTTTAAACATGCATAAAAGGCGTGATCAAGCAATAACAATAAATATAACATCAAGCAACATAATAATCATCAAAATTATAACAATCATCATAATTACCATAATTATCATAATCACGTTAAAGCATAATAATAGCAAGATCCTAGGCATGATACTAACAAGATTAATAACAAACCCTAGCATGTCACTAAGCAATAAAGATCAAAGCTTTATCCCTAACATGATACTAACATGATATTAGAAAAGAGTAAAAGGCACCCTAAACATGATACTAGAAAGCAATAACAACATCCTAACATGATGCTAGGAATTAAACAAACTTAAACATGCTTTCTACAAGAATAGAGCAATAAGATTACATACTTTGATGCCTCGTGCCTCTTTCTAATAATAAAATACATGCGTTAGTAACTTCAAGGAAAATATAAAATCAAACAATTAAATTAAATAATTAAAATAGAGATTAGGGACCAAACCCTCAGAAATTATAACCTTTCACGTCTAGGGCGAAGGAAACTTCGAACTTGGCTAGGTGTGTCTAGTGCTAATGTATGAGGAATTGTTTTTGAGGGAAGGTTTAGAAAAAGAATAGAGAAAGAAAGCTTCTAGCTTTTAAGAGAGAAAGATGATTGTTGATGATTGAAAATTGATGAGAATTGGTGAATAAAAACGGAGGTTTAGGACCCTATTTATAAGAAAACAGTCCGTAAATAGGTAGAATTTGATAAGGAATAAAATTCCACTTTGTCGCTGCAAAACCAACCTTGTCGCCAGGCGACAGGGTCTGTCGTTTGTCGCGTGGCGACAAGGCCTGTCTTTTGGCGACAGCCTGGATTCCTACGCGCTTTCAAACACGGAGTCCACTTATCAATCAAAATCGATTTGTAAAGTCCGTATGAAAACTGAAATCGTATCTTTCATAAAACAATATTTTATTCCAAATAAAACTTTATCAAAATCTAATTATTAATCCTAATCTTATTAGGATTAAAGAGAACCCTCTAGAGAATTCTAGAAGACTATAATCAATTCTAATAACTTTAGGAATAATAATTAACATTGGGCCCTCCCCTAGATCATTGGGCCGCATGTAAAGATCAAACCGGGCCCAGTTTAGTGTTTTGGCCCTAACTTCCTCATTCTTCATCGGAATTGGGCTTATAATATATCGTTGGAAAGCTCTTTGCAAGCCCCATCCAACTACACTATTATTGGACCCTTGTCGTGGACCAAACTAAACTAGATTGGCTGTTTTCATAAAATAGAGTTGTTTTCGAAAACAGAAAGAAAGAATTTTAATAAAAACCAATCGCAACACTTGACCTTTCACACTTTCACCTCATTCGATAATCATTCGACGCAAAAGGTATTCATCACTGGGTTTGGTTTTGGGGAGACACTTTGGGTGTCTACAGAAGCCCCCACTTTGACTGAGTTTGGAGAAACGCAAGTTTCGAAAACGAAAGTCAATATAGCGATAGGGACGGAGAATGATTCAGAACGTTCTGCGATCCTAAATCATTCTTGTAACGCCGATACCTGCAGACTAGCGTTAGTCAAATAGATAAAAGAGTTAAGAAACGCGTATCTTGCACCATCGAGCACACGTCTCTGAAGGTAACCGATTTGTTGCACTTGTTGAAGACCGCTCTGCTTATAGCTGCCTCCTATTTCATAGAAGACGACTCTGCTTGTAGTCATTCTCCGTCGCTTGTGACCATCTTCCACATCCTAGGGAACACGATCGAAGATAACTCTGCCTGTAGCCATCTTCAGTTTTGAAGTTCACTCGTCTCTGAACAATAGAGCTTTTTTTTTTATATGTCCACGCGTCTCTGAACAAAGAGCCTTGAAAAGAAATGTCCACGCGTCTTTGAACAAAAGATCTTTAATGATATGCCCACGTGTCTCTGAGCAAAGATCTTTAATGATATGTCCACGCGTCTCTGAACAATGGAGCTTGAAAGAAATGTCCACGCGTCTCTGAACAATAGAGCTTAAATAGGAAATGTCCACGCGTCTCTAAACAAAAGAGCTTGAAATAAATGTCCACGCGTCTCTGAACAAAAGAGCTTTGAATGAAATGTCCACACGTCTCTGAACAATAGAGCTTTGATACTTGAATGTTTGTTGCAATAATATTCCGAAGAAAACTTCCGAAGACCAACGCTTGTTGATCTTTAAAGCTCGCTTTGAACTTTGCTTCCGCTATGCTAATACGTCGGCGCTTTTGCTGCTTGTGAACATTATGTCGGTGCCTCTGTTGTTTATGAACCAGTATGTCGGTGTCTTGCGATGAGCCAATGTTTAGGCGCTTTAAGCTAAGTGAGACGATCTTTCGTCAGGTTAATCACTTATTGCGATTGTAATCAAGCCGACTACTTAATCAAGTCAAATTGCTTATAGGGGCTAACCGGCGTACCAAGGAACCCGAAATCGTTGTATGAGGTCCGCATAATCCAATATGGGGCCATGCATCTCATCGTTGCTCCGGCGCACACTGGAAACCGCTGTCGCCGCACTGACACCTGCTGGAAGACTCTGGCGCCGCGCTTTTCTTCTGTCGCCAGGCGACAGCCTTGTCGTTTGACGCTGGAGTCAGGTTTTCATTCGCGGTTTTTTTAAAAAAATCCGAGAATGTTCTTGCTCACTGGAATGTACCTGCATTTATATTTTGGACAATAGGACTTTGCTTATCTTTCTTTAGGGTTGACCTAAGACTTAGTATTGCTTGACTCGACGTGTAACTTGATGTACTCAAATCGACTCGTGTGCGTAGACTTAACTCGATGTGATAACACGACATGACTCAATGTGTACATGACTCGTGTGTGCATTGTAATGTGATCGTGCGACTCGAAAAAGAAAAAATTTCCGTCATTTTTGTGGAGGGTACCGACTTTCTCCCGGAAAAGAAAGACGCGAAAAAAGAAAGAAGCGAAGTTTTTGATGGTGCATGTTGAATGAGCTTATTCCGTTAACGTTGTCTCTCACAGTACAAGGATTGTAACATCTTAGACTATCCTGGTTGACTCGATAATGAAAGTATTTAGGTAACTTAGGCGCGGAGACTAAATACTTCATACTTTGTGATGCAATGATGAGTGATGAGTGATTTTGTTATGACAAAGTATGCTCCAACGTTGTGTTAAGATTTCATGGCGAATGGTTCCTAAGGGAAAGACTATTTGGTCATGTATCTGTGTAGTGTGTGAAAGTGACACTAAAGTTAGGCCGCAAGGACTAAGTGTGTGGAAAAATATTTTGAAAAGAGTTAAATGGTGGTGACTCTTAGGCTGGGTAGGCTAATAATGTAAGGATCAAGCCCCCAAGTCTAGCTCTAAGTGGAAAAGGATGAGCCTTGGAACTTCTTAGATATGATCAATTTTGAACGTAAATGTGAATGCATTTTTATTACGGCCGCACCCCAATGTGAGGTTGCCTACGTATCCGTTAGGAATCAGGCCGAACGTAGCTCTAGCCGAACCTTGCACAAGTGTGTGTATACCTCAAAGAGGTCTTTTGAGGGTTGTAACGTGGTTAGGCTAAAGGTTGAAGAAGAAAGGGATAAAGGCTCAAGACCCTAGATAAGCCCCCAAGGTGTGCAACCTTGTTTTTGTATCTTTGTATTTGTATGCTTGAGTGTTTTAACTCTTTGTATTTTCCTCTCTCTTTTTCCTTTATCATGTTTTCAAATTCAAATCTCTTTTTTTATAAGCGTGGGCAATCATCATGCGGTCTATCACTCACTTGGCATTCATGTTTCTCAGGCACGGTATCGAGCACTCTATAAGAAACGCAATCTGAGACGTGTTCATATCAAAGACGTTTTCATGTCAAAGACATTGGAATACTTGCCCTTTTGTACACTTTTATCATTTTTGCTTTTTGAATTTTTGAGCTTTTGTTCTTTGAAAATTGCATAAGTTGCACACCATCCCATCCCAAGGTTAGATAGATATGGGTTGAAAAATGACAGGTCTATCGTTAGATGAGGCTCAAAGTGGTTTATCAAAAAAGGATTGCGTATTTTTTAAAAGGTGAAAGGTGATGTGATGTGGCTACAAGGGGTGCCTCAAATCATTGGTATACCTTATGCTTAGTTCGACATTTTTTTTTATTTTTTTTATGAATGCAATGCAATGCGATGATCATATGCAAGAAAATAAATGCTCATTTTATTAAAAGGGGAAGAAATAATGACCCTACAAAATAAATCTAAGGAGAATAAAATGGTGCATATGCTAGACTTATTGGGGAAAGGAATAAAAAAGAAATAGAAAAAGAGGTCACGAAATCTTGTCGTTGAAGCTCGCCTCTTGTCTTGTGTCTTATCATCACTCGGTCTTCTTGCCGACTAGAGGTATAGGAAGCTTGTTATTGTCGATCAAATATTGAATTGCTTCCTTTAGCTTCCAACAGCTCTCGGTAGTATGACCCCTACCTTGATGATATTTGCAGTGTGCATTGGGGTTCCAGCTAGTCGTTCTTTTCTCGACAGGTGGGTCCCCAAACGGTCCTATGGGAGTTATAAAACCTTTTGCATGAAGGCGATCGAATGCTGTGTCATAACTTATGCTAATAGGTGTAAAGGTTCTCTTTTGCTCTCGTTTGTTCAAGGCAAGGACCTCATCCAAGTTAAGCATGCTAACGTTGTTCGAGTGGGTAGCTTTGGAAGAAGAAGGATTGTCGTTCCTCTTTCCTTTCCAGCCACTGTTATTATTGTTACTAATCCTGGCCTTCTTGTCGCGCGGAGGAACATGAAGGAAACTTGAATCAATGAGGTCTTGAATACGATCTTTGAGAGCGAGACATATTTCGGTGGTATGACCACGACCTCTATAGTATCGGCAATAAGATTTTGGGTCCCAATTGAGATACCGTTTTTTAGGCGGAGGGTCTTGACTGGGACCAACGGGGCGAATGAGACCTTGATCGTGGAGACAGTCAAAAGCTTCATTGTAAGTCATTCCTATTGGTGTGTATTCTTCAATGGTTCGTTTTGTCCGTGGCTTAGGAGCATTGAGTTCTTCATTAGATCCTTGGTGAGAATTTTGTTCAACAACTATCATCCGATTTTCTAATCCTTCTACCACATTCAAGAGCATGGAAATGACATCTTGCAGTTTTCGAACGTCTTCTTTTAGACTTGACAAGTCTTCCCTGATATTATCTAAGATAATACTTTCATCCTCCTCAATCGCGACCACTTCATCAAGAGAGGTTATATATGCTGTCTCGATCATGGGCTTACCTACAGGTGTGATAAGGAGTGAAGGATCGAAGGATGTTTGATCTTCTGCGATGGCTAGAATCTCAGAAGTTTTATCATCAACGATCAGATCTTGAATAGCTTCTTTGAGTTTCCAACACTCCTCAGTGTCGTGACCCTTTCCTTGGTGATATTTGCAGTGCTTATTAGGATCCCACTTGGGTGGCCTGGCTTATGGAACTGGATCTTTGATAGGCCCTATGGGCATGACTAGTCCTTTGTGGTGTAATTTTTCGAAAGCTGTTTCATAGCTCATACCAAGTGGAGTGAACACTCTTTACCTTTGGATTCGTGGTTTGGAGGTGATCGTAGCATGTACTTCATTAATGGGAGAGGAAGAAGAAGGATGGTCGTTCTTCCTTCCTCTCGCACTATTATCTTTCAGAAGGTCATCTTCAATGTCAATTCCTATATTATACACAGCCTTGAAAGTATTCAAGTTGTGTTGATATTTTAAGTGCTTTGCATATTTTTCTTAAAGATTCTTGATGAACATCCTCACAGATTCTTTCTCGGTAGGAACCTTGACCATGTTAGCAGAAGTTTCCCTCCATTTGTTGAAGAAAGAAGTGAACCCTTCGTTTTCTTTTTGTTTTAACATCTCAAGTTGTCTGTGGTCTGTTTCGTCTTGAATGTTGCACTTATATCTATCTATGAAATCGTTTGTTATTGACTCCCAACTAGAGGTTTTCTCTTTATCAAGAGAAAAGTACCATTGCTGACAAACGGTTTCTAAAGATAGAGAGAACACAGAATGAAAAGCTTCTTATTCTATTCCCTTAATATTCATTCATTATAGTTTCAAAGGCTCTTAAATGAAAATAAGGGTTATCCATTGCCTTGAATTTCGGGATGTCGTTGGCATTGAACTTCTGCGGAAGAAGATCCTTGTCCACCGAGACCCCTTGTGAGATAATGCCCTGCAATCTATAGTCATTGGACAATTTGCCCAAATTTTCCTGGATGAGCTCCATTTGCTGTTGTCTCACAGGGTCATTGATTTGGAGAGTTAGATTCTTCAACATTTCAGCAATGTTAGCCACTTGTCCCTTGAGTTCGTTGACTTCTTCCCGACTTGCCATTATCTTCTTAGCTTTCCTTTTTCGACCGATTGGCTTATCAAAAAGTTGAACTTGAATAAAGGTGTTGTCTTTGATTAATCGTCCTTCTTCTCCTTGACCAAGTACTGTGGAAAGGGAAATTAAGGGATATTCATTGTTAATTATTTGACTCAACTCTATTCAATATGCAATGGATGGAAGAAAGTAGGAAGAGTGAATATTGTGACATGGGGGAAGCATGTAGAGAATGGAAAGATGATGTAGATGGAGAGATATGAAAAAATTAGGAATAGAATGTACCCCCAATTCAAATGACGGAAAAAACCGACTCATGCATGAACCTAAGACATGGTCATGGTGACTATACAAAGTGTGTGCTAACTCTAGTAAGTGTAGGTGACATGTTAAGACTCTTGTGTATGACCATGATGACTCGAGTAAGAATCTGGACTGTCGCCGGAACAATAGAACTGTCGCCACAGATTAAAGCTTGTCGCCAGACGACAAACCTGTCGCCAGGCGACAAACATTAAAATGCGGCGCCACAGCCCAAACTCCTGCGCCATTGCTGGAACATTAATCTGGGACTGTTTCCAGTAATCTTACTTTAAGGGGACATGCCTACAGTCGTACTAAGTTAGATTAATTACTTTATTAGTCTTTAATTAGTCAAATTAATTAATTAATTCATTAATTAGACAAAGTCCTTTTTAGTCATTAATTGGTTTATTTAGACTTAAACACAAGTCAAACAAACGGTTAGCACATATAAAGTATGCACAAGCAAAGAATGCACAAATAGTCAAGTAGTCACAACATGATGCATTGAGTTTGTAACCTAACCATGGCTCTAGTTCTCTAAAGTTTGGGATATGAGTTAGTCAAAGAGGGTCCATGGTTATGAGTCCGGATGCACCGCGCGGAAGCCTTACCTTTGGAAGGGTTGGCGCGAGTGGATGGGACCCCGCAAGTTAAAAACTTGCTTCCACGGTTTAGTAGATTCACAAACTCGGATGTACCCGTCGTTGCAAGGAGCGTTCGATTGGGTAGATGGAGCGTGAACCCCCAAAGGGTTATGTCCATATGTAGAACACATATGGGTTTCAGAGAAGTGAGAAAAACTCAATCAGGAAGTAGAATTGAGCCAACAGTGCTAGAAATGGCCAAAAAAAGAAGGCAGAGTTCTGGCTCGGTATTGGAAGAACATGGCGCCAGACTACAGGGAGTGTCGCCGCAAAAGTACCCCTGTCCCCAAGCGATAGAACTGTCGCCAGGCAACAGAAGCACTTTACAAACGACAAGCCCTGTTTTCTAGACGCTAGTTCCTACATGCCTCAGCAGGTTTCTACGCTCTTAGAATTTTCCAGATTTCGCAGCGTTATTTCAATTCTAGTTGTGAAAGATATTTCTCAAATTTCCTATGTGTAAAAATCCTATGTTTTTGAATCATTTCGGATGGTCTATCCAATGAGGACCTTTTTTATGCATATGACAATAATGCTAATCAAAATTACGCACATGAAATACTTAGAACTTTTCGAGTCTCATCCACTCATTCTAAATAATTGCCAAAATAGATTTCAGGAATTAAAATAAAAATCCTCCCCAGTGGAGTCGCCAAAAACTGTAGGGAATATTTCAAGCCATTAACCCCAAGCTTGAACCCCACTGTGATCATACACTTAAGCATGGTGGCGTCCAAAGGGAAGGAAGCTAGAGCAAAAGAGTCGCCAACAAGTTTTAGGAACTTGTAAACCGTTCACAAGGTGAAGATTACACCCCTTAACGATCCATGAGATCGTCAACTCCAAAAGGTCTTGAACCAAATAGGGTTGGGGGATGAAGGTACAAATCCAACCTAAAAGAGATTGAACCTGCCCTAAATAGGCCTCTACTTCATTCTTCTCGTATTCATGTGCGCTTTCCGACTAACATGCAATCAAGAGGTTAACCCTAAACCTGTTTATCTATGTTGGTTGAATATTAATGCACAAACAAAACTATTATTGGCGATCACTTGAATTATAATCATAATAGCCCTAAGCAAGATTATTAATTATCTTATTAAGCGTGATTACAAGTACAAATTCCCTTTAAACATGCATAAAAGGCGTGATTAAACAATAACAATAAATATAACATTAAGCAACATAATAATCATCAAAATTATAACAATCATCATAATTACCATAATTATCATAATCACGTTAAAGCATAATAATAGCAAGATCCTAGGCATGATACTCACAAGATTAATAACAAACCCTAGCATGTCACTAAGCAATAAAAATCAAAGCTTTATCCCTAACATGTTACTAACATGATATTAGAAAAGAGTAAAAGGCACCCTAAACATGATACTAGAAAGCAATAACAACATCCTAACATGATGCTAGGAATTAAACAAACTTAAACATGCTTTCTACAAGAATAGAGCAATAAGATTACATACTTTGATGCCTCGTGCCTCTTTCTAATAACAAAATACACGCGTAAGTAACTTCGAGGAAAATATAAATTCAAACAATTAAATTAAATAATTGAAATAGAGATTACGGACCAAACCCTCAGAAATTATAACCTTTCACGTATAGGGCAAAGGCAACTTCGAACTTGGCTAGATGTGTCTAGTGCTAATGTACGAGGAATTGTTTTTGAGGGAAGGTTTAGAAAAAGAATAGAGAAAGAAAGCTTCTAGCTTTAGAGAGAGAAAGATGATTGTTGATGATTGAAAATTGATGAGAATTGGTGAATAAAAACGGAGGTTTAGGACCCTATTTATAAGAAAACAGTCCGGAAATAGGTAGAATTTGATAAGGAATAAAATTCCACTCTGTCGCTGCAAAACCAACCTTGTCGCCAGGCGACAGGGTTTGTCGCGTGGCGACAAGGCCTGTTGCGTGGCGACAGGGCTTGTCGCGTGTCGTTTGGCGACAGCCTGGAGTCCTACGCGCTTTCAAACACGGATTCCACTTATCAATCAAAATCGATTTGTAAAGTCCGTATGAAAACTGAAATCGTATCTTTCATAAAACAATACTTTATTCCAAATAAAACTTTATCAAAATCTAATTATTAATCCTAATCTTATTAGGATTAAAGAGAACCTTCTAGAGAATTCTAAAAGACTATAATCAATTCTAATAACTTTAGGAATAATAATTAACATTGGGCCCTCTCCTAGATCATTGGGCCGCATGTAAAGATCAAACCGGGCCCAGTTTAGTGTTTTGGCCTTAACTTCCTCATTATTTATCGGAATTGGGCTTATAATATATCGTTGGAAAGCTCTTTGCAAGCCCCATCCAACTACACTATTATTGGCCCCTTGTCGTGGACCAAACTAAACTGGATTGGCTGTTTTCATAAAATAGAGTTGTTTTCGAAAACAGAAAGAAAGAATTTTAATAAAAACCAATCGCAACACTTGACCTTTCACACTTTCACCTCATTCGATAATCATTCGACGCAAAAGGTATTCATCACTGGGTTTGGTTTTGGGGAGACACATTTGGGTGTTTACAACTGATAATAATGAAATTAGTTTCTCGTCAAAAAAGGAAAAAAATAAATGAAATCAATTCGGGAAAATGGGATAAGCAAGACTTGAAAGGAAACCAAAGGAAAAATTCAATACGAAGCATTCTTTTAGTTATTTTAAACATGGTCACATTTAAACAAGCAAGCATCCTTGTTCTTAGATTCAAATGCATATAGATTTTGATTAAAAAAAATTAAATAAAATAATACTGTAGAAAAAAAAAAAAACCTGACAACCTTATACTTGGAAAAAAAAATCTTAATTTTTTTTTTTTTTTTTTAAAAAAAGCAGGAATTTCCTACAGAGTACAACAATTGATGTCAAAATAATACAGTAACACATTAAGAGCTTTTTATGAAGTAGTGAATGAAAAATTTATCAAATTAAGAAGGAATAAAAGCCTACAAAAATTGAAGTCAAAATGTTCAAAATTGTTTAATAATGTATACAAAATGAAGTATTCATTTATAAAAAAAAATGTTTAAAAAACCACAAAAATAAAAATCACGAATCAAAACTGCTTAAATCAAGAACCAAAATAAGATTAATCAATAAATATACCTTGTTCTTCAAATTCCTACTGCCCTTCTAATTTCTCAATATTTTTTTTTAACTATTGGTAGATTTCTTGAAAATCGATGTATGTTGGAGTTTGGACAAAATTTAAACACAAAAAGTGATTGAAAATATGAGAAATTAAGGGGAAAGGACTAACCTTGAAAAATTAGGCTGATTATGAGGAGAGATAAAGAGGATTGATAAGGTAGCAGTTAAGATTTTTCAATCAACTTATTTGTAAATATTTAATGTAGGAAATCTAATAGCAATAGCGTCGTTTGGAAAAAAAAAATACAGAGAAGAGAGAATTGAATGTTTTTTTTTTTTTATGAAATTTTTTTTTTTAAAAAAAAAAACCTAAAATTTAAAGGGGCCACGTGGCATAGATTTTCTTCAAATTTTCCTGTTTTAAAATAGTATATAGATATAGATTAGAGACTTCAAAACATGGAACAATAATCTGAAAATTAATTCTTGAGATTAGGCTTTAAAGTTCAAGGCTTTATAATCATAAAATACTCACAATCATTGTTTTATAAGATTAAAAACATAAAAATATGAAATTAAGACAATTTAAACCTAAAATTAAAACTTTACTAAATCTGAAATTTTATATATAATCAAAATAATTAAGCTTTAATATAATTTAGATATAGTATAATTAGATAACTTAATTAACACGTTTTAAACCCTAAAAATCATGAAAAATCAAGGTTTAAACCTTTAATTCTTAATTAAACCAAATCTGAAATTTTATTCAATAAATTAAACATAGTATAATTCACAAGTTTGTAGTCTTTTAGAGTGATTAAACATTATTAAACAATAATAATAACAATTCAAAAACAAAAACTTAATAAAGATTAAAACTTGAAATAATTTAACAAAAGAAACAGAAAGAAGGAAGGAGGGAGAGAGAAGGGCGAACTGGTTGCTGCTGGTCAGTGGTGGTGCGGAGTGGTCGCCGGAGGCAGTAGGGTGGCGCCGGTGGTGGGCTAGCATCGACGGCAGCAAGAGTGTAGCAAATTTTATTATTTTTTTTTATCGTGAAAGCAGTGAAACAAAGGGGAAAAGTATTGGGGTTTCTCTTTTGTACGTAAGATTGAGATGTAGAAGAAGGGGAAAAAGTTTAAGTGGGTATAAATAATAAGAAGTGGGTTTTTGGAGTTTCCTAATCCAAATGTAATTAGGTTAACTTGTTTAGGCCCAAATATATATCAAGGTTTAGAAATAAAGTGTAAAGTTGGGCTTTAAGGTAACTTGGACTAGACTCTAAATTTGTATGAGTAGAATGATTATTGTCAATAGCTAGTATTAACTAAATAACTTAAATTTAATTTATTATTTTCAAAATATTTATAAAAATATATAATTATCGTAAAATAATCATATAATTAATAATAAAATATAATAATAATAATTACAAAATCATGGGGATTACATAATTCCTACTTCTCCCGTTTCTTTATAGTTGCAACACTTTTCTAAAATAGAAATGTCACAATATTTGCAATACACTATAAAAGAAAGGTTTTTATGGTGAAAATTGAACTATTACTTTGAGGTAATTTTGCCAACAATTACCATTTAGGCCCTATTCTGATTTACGGAACTAAGCTGAACTGAACTAAGATAATTGAACTGTTTATGAGAGAAGGAAATTGGGAATTGAAGTGAACTGAAATGAACTAAAATTAAACTGAAGAGAACAAGTCCTTAAATTACCACTTTTGAAAAAAACTACCATTTTGAATTTTTTTTTTAAAAACTACCACAAAAACAAAAAAAAAGTTTGAGTAGCACTACTATATTTTGTTTTTTCAGCAAGAATCTCCATTGTGGGGGCGTATTTTATAAAATTTCCCTCCAAAAAACCCAAATTAAGTGACAATATTAGTCTACAACATCAATAGCCTCAAATTCCACAATTTTGCAAAACCCTAAATTCAATTTTTTGCCTATGAACCCTAATTTTAATATTCAATTGAGAAATTAAAACAATTATAATGCGAAATTAAAGACGATTTACATTTAATAGTATTCGGTTTCCAAATTCCCTTGTTTTCTCTACCATAATTGATCAAAATTTGGAAAATTTAGATTTTAACACCTGAAAAAACCAGAAAATTGTTTTTAACACCCCCATAAAAAAAATTATTTTAACACCACACTAATTTCCAAAAATGGGTATTACCACCACTTAACGGGTTCTGTCTAAAAATTCCGTTAAGTGTGGTCCACAGTAACACGTGTCACTATTTTATTTGTTTTAAAATAAAATAAAAAACCTAAAACTATCCCCAACCCACCCCTGCTGGTGTTTGGTGGCCAAGAGAATTGCCGGGTGTCGGCGACCCCACCCCCTTCCCCCCACCTACGCACCCCACCCCCTCCCTTTCCTCACTTTTGTTTCCCGACCCCCACCCCGAAACCACCCCCTAAATGCCCCCCTCCCTCGGAAACACCCTCCTCCCCCGGAAACGCCCTCCTTCTCCTTTCCCCGTCCCTTAATCAATTCCCTACCACCCCAAACGAAACCCTAAAACCTGTTTAGGGTGGTTTCAGGGTGGTGGTTTACAGTTAGGGGGTCGATTAAGGGAAGGGGAAAGGGGAGAAGTGTGTTTTCGAGGGTGGGGGAAGGGGTGTTTCCGGGGAAAGGGGCGTTTAGGGGGGGTGGTTTCGGGGTGGGGGTCGGGAAACAAAAATGGGGAAGGGGAGGGGTTGGGGTGCGTAGGTGGGGGAAAGGGTGGTTGGGATGGGTCACTGGCATTGGGCGTTTCTCTGGGACGCTGGGCGCCGGCAAGGGGGTGGGTTGGGGGAGGGCGGTGTTGGCGCGGTGGTGGGGCTGGGGGTAGTTTTAGACACGTGTCTTTATAACCCCACTTAACGGATTCCTAAACGGAATCAGTAAAGTGGTGGTAAAATCCATTTTTTGGAATTTTGTCTGGTGTTAAAATAAATTTTTTTATGGGGGTGTTAAAAATCAATTTCGGGTTTTTGTGCGGTGTTAAAATCTAAAATTTCCTTAAAGTTTTATAAATTAAGGTTTCTCAACTGAAGATTCTTGTCGGAAAATTAAATGTGCTAGTGCTATTCAAAGTTTTTGTGGTAGTTTTTCAAAAAAACAAAAAAATTAAATGGTAATTGTTCTAAAAAGTGAACATTTAAATGGTATTTGTTGGCAAAATTACCCTACTTTAAGCTCATGACCCATTTGATTATGCTTCTAACAACCTCTTAACTTTATTTTAAATTTATTATATCATGTAAGGTCCATTTTTTCTTAAATATCGTGAGAAAGTGTGTGTTGCAATTATAAAGAAACGGAGAAAGTATAATTTATTGAATTGGTTAATTCATTCGTCTCTTGGGATTTGATTTTTACTTGCCGAACTACGTGGCAATATGATTAGTTTAGTTATTTTTGATAGGCACACACGACTAACGACTTGACACGACCGTTGTATCATTCCCATTATCGGAATATCCCTAGCATGGAGAATTGACAAATGAGAACGTGCAAACCACCACTATTGCGTAAAAGCTTCATGTTAGAGCCCAATACACTGATAACCACCAAGACAAAATTCTAGCCGATTATAAAATAATTTTAGCCCATAACATTAGTGGTGGGCAAGCTCTTTAGTTGCTCTCAAACTTATTCTATTTCTTAGTCATATTTGACCTTGCACGAGTTATGACTTATGAGTCATGTACTCAATATCTTTCATCATTATAATTTGGAAATTTTGTCAGAAAAAACCATTTATAACAAGTATTTTGTGGAAAAAAATCTTACAAAAATTTCTTGGCAAAGAGAAACCAGATTGTAAAATATTTTTGTTGAAAACAACCTGAGATCTCTAATCACTCAATTAACCACTCATTTCCCCTTAATTCTTCTAATTACTTATAACTCTCACTAAATATTTAATAATTAAGTTGATTTATAAATAAAAAAAAAAACAAAAATCACCCTCACTACCACCAGCCACCCTCTCCTTCTCTCCCTCCCATGGCAGCAGCCCCCCTCCCCCATCCCCAGCCGTCGCCTAGAACCCCCCCACCCCCGCCGACCAACCTCCACCGTCGAACCGACCTCCTCCCTTTCCCCTTCACCCTCGTCGTGACCACCATCCTAAACCCTAACCCAAAAATGAATCCAACCTAGAATCACACCAAATTGAACTTTCCCGGTGAGTAATTGAAACAACTCAAAAGCAATTGTGGCATTTAAGGAGGGATTTTCGAAGTTGTAATTAGATGGGAGGAGAGAGATTGCAGCATTTAAGGAGAGATTGTTGAAGATTGAGGAGGGGATTTGGTTGCGTATGAAGCGTTTTGGTTGGGGTTTTGGGGTGGTTTTCTGGGTTGTGGTTATGGCGGAAGGTGGTATTGGTGGGTGGTTTTACGGAGGAGGGTGGTCAGCAAGGATAAAGGGGAAAGGGAGGGGGTCAGTTCGGCGGGGGTGAGGGGTTCCAGGCGGCGGCTAGGGATGGGGGAGGGGGTTGCTGCCATGGGAGGGGGAGAAGGATAGGGTGGCTGACCGGTGGTGGTGAGGGTGGTTTTTTTTTTTCAATTAAAAAATATACTTAATTATTAAATAGTTAGTGAGAGTTATGAGTAATTAGAAGAATTAAGGGGAAATTAGTGGTTAATTGAGTGATTAGAGATTTTTGGTTGTTTTTAACAAAAATATTTCACATTTTGGTTTCTGCTTGCTAAAAAAATTTTGTAAGTTTTTTTCCAACAAAATAGTTGTTATAAATGGTTTTCTGACAAAATTTCCTTATTATTTTCACAAATTTTTGTATGCGGCCTGCTGTACCATGCGGTAGGGGTTACTTAAGTTTATCGGTCAGGGGTTACTCGAGTTCTTGAGGTTACCCGAGTTTCTAGATCAGGGATTACTCAAATTGTCGGGGTTACTCGAGTTTCTTGGTCAGGGGTTACTCGAGTTTTCGGGGCTACTCAAGTTACTCGGTCAAGGGTTACTTGAGTTACTCCTGACCGAGTAACCCCTCAAGTAACCCCTGACAAAGCAACCCCTCTAGTAACCCCTGACTGAACCCTCAAGTAACCCCTGACCGAGTAACTCGAGTAACTCATGACTGAGTAACTTCTAACCGAGTAACTCGAGTAACCCCTGATCAAACTCTTTAAATAACCCCTGACTGAGTAACTTAAGTAACCCATGACCGAGTAACCCTTAACCGAGTAACCCATGACCGAATAACCCATATTCAAACCCCTCAAGTAACCGCTGACCGAGTAAATCGAGTAACCCCTAACCGAACAACTCGGGTAACCCCCTAATAAATAAAACCTGAGTAACCCCTAACAAGAAAACTTGGGTAACCCCTACCAAATGGTGTGGCCCACTGCACCAAAAATTTGTTATTTTCAACTAGTATTTGAGTTCCGGCAATACCTCGGATAATTCATATTGGCATTCGCTACCCATTAATATTTTATATTCAAAAGGTAACATAAAATATTAAATAATTTGGTGGTAAGACAATTAGTTTTAGAATTAGAGCGAGGTTGCATTTTCAAATCTTGGTGATAATGAGATACAAGTAACCACGTGGTATAACAAAAAAACTAGATTAGATCCCGTGCGATGCACATATATAATAAAAACAATTTATAATCATGTACATTTTTAGTCATATATCACTCAAAATAGGTAAAATTTGTGTATTAACATAAACCAAACTACAATAATTAAACTAATATAAACTAAAGAAAATTCATGTCTATAACAAAATTTAGTGGTATTTTGTAATTAGATGGAGTAATGAACATATATACAAGGTTAATATTTATCCTTAAGTTTAGTTATATGTAGATAATATATCGTATAAAAGTGCTTTGAAGTTAATATTTAGCTTTTGAAAAAACAAAGTTCAGGCGGGAAAAATTGAAGGAAAAGCTGACACATGTACAATTTGGGGAAAGAGATGATATCAACGGTTGTTATTTTAGTATTACTTATAGATTGAGTGGGGTGACGTGGCGTAATGAAGGATCAACGTGGCACATATACATTCTTAGGAACGCTTTTGAATAGATTGACTAGCCTTTTGACCCGTTCGATACACAGGTTGTTACTTAGGTTACTTTTCTAGAAATGTGTTGCATATTTGTGTTATATGCGTTGATGTAGTTTTGGAATTTAGTTAGGTATATATATAGTTATTATGGGGTACGAAATGACATGTTGGTTTAGGTTATACGGAGTATTTTAAGTTTAGGAGATGAAAAGACAAATTTATTGTTTATGTAATGCGTACTAATTAGTTTAACTTTAATTTATTATATTGGAAATAAAACACTTCATTTTCTTACTTATTATTGCAAGTTTTGGAATGCATAAGACTTAAAAAGGGAACATAAAAAAGAAAGATTAATGGAAGTAACATGTGGCATATGAGTGATTTTGATGACATGTGGCTTAGTATAGATTTATGGTTTGTGTTTAGAAACTAAGTTAAAAGTAGAATACATTCAATATGGGTAGATCTTTTTAAAACGTCCAAAATAGTAAATGAGACTAACAAAGTGAAACGGAAGGAGTGCTAAGTATAGATATAGATATAGATTAATACAAATAGATATAGTTTAGATTACATATCAATATAGATTATATACTTAAGATAAGATTGAAATTTACATCAAATTAGATGTATTAAGATCACAGTTGAGTTTCCTAAGAAAGAAAAAAAAAAAATCACATTTGATATGTTTAGTATAGTCATAACTTCGTAAGATATAAGGTTAAACAATAAATTTGATTTTAAAAAGTCAAATATTGCCGTTATTTTTGGAATTTGGGATGAATGAGTATAGTTTTTTGTATGGCATCATTCTTATTCACTATCCCTCCTACTTCTACTGCATCATTCTTCCCCAAAATCACACCCATTTCAATCCCAAAAGGTATAGTTTTTCGTACTACCTCTATTATATTGTTGACACATTTGACTAATCTCACTATCTATTCCCTTCATCTATTCCCTTCATCATTTTAATAAGTGTCACATTTATCAAATGCAACCGTGTTTTAACAAGTGTTACATTTTGGTAAAAGCTACATTTAATATTATATCATTTTCCTTTCATAATCTTCACCCAAACTCACTAGTACTTTTTTTATTAGGAAAATTTAACAACTACAAATCAACTTTTGCTTCATTCTCCCAAAATGGACCAACCTTTAAATCTTCCCAAAATAACACAAGTTTGCCACCATATCAGCCCGCATCACCGTTGCACTTCCCTAACATCACAAAACATAGCAAATTGCAAATCACCCTCATTTAGGGTGGTTTCAGCGATTTTGGGTGGGAGAAGAGGAGGAAAGGTCGAAAGGGAGGGGTGGGGTAGTCGGCGCCTCGGGGTGGGTTGAGCACCGGGCATCGGTAGGGGGAGGGAGGGGAAGTGGCTAGCAGTGGTTGGGGGAGGGAGGGGAAGTGGTTGGCAGTGGTTGGGGGAGGAGGGTTGGCGGTGGTCAGAGTTTTTCGTTTTTTTTTTAATTTTTTTTTTGTTAATTTTTTAAAGTAAAAAGATATTTAAATAAAAAGAAAAGAAAGTGACCGGTTATTTAGGTCATAAGTCAACTTGGTTAATTATGGGAGAAAAAAAATGCAAACTTGTGTTTATTTTGGGAAGATTTAAAGGCTGGTCTATTTTAGGAGAACGGAGCAAAGGTTGGTTTGTTGTTGTTATATTTTCCTTCTTATTATTCTTTCCCTCTCACATTTATTACTTTTCAATACAACTATTAACCCTACTATCTTTCTTTTATATTTTCTTTAATACCCCAATAGGGGCTATTTGGTTGGGAGTATCCATCAAAGGGAAAGGGGATCAAATGCCCTTAATCCCTTTGTTGTTGTTTGTTAAGTTTTTTTTTTTTTTTATTTTTTTTTTTACCTTTTTATTTTTTTTTTACCTTTTTTTATTTATTCTTTTCCCATTTCCTTTACACTCACCTGTAATACTCCGTATTTTTATTATATTTATATATATAAATTATTTATTTTATTTATTTGAATGATTCATTTCATTTTAAAAGAAATTAATTATTTAAAATAATATGTAAGTGTGTATAAAATTAAATGAGTAATTAATTGAGGCAACAAGAGCATTTTTAATTGGGTCAATCTTATTTAAATGAGTGGACCAACTTATTGGGAAGTTAAGGAAAGTTAAAGGCCCAAAAAGTTGGCTCCAAAGGAAAAGTTAAGGAGGAGTAGGGTTTAGTAATGGCAGTGTTGTAATTATAATTTTTTTAAACATTAAGATTTTTCTACTCAAGATTCATAATTGTCGGATTTCACAAAAATTCCAAAATTCTCCTTTTATTTTCTCTCTCCTTTTCCTCTTATTTTTCTTCTTCTGTTTCTCTCTTCTCTCCCACGCCACTCTCTCTTCTTCCCCTCACCCACGCCGGCAGCAGCCACCGGCGCCACCACCAGCTACCGGCGCACAACCGACGACCAACAACAGCAGCCGACGCACCACCGCCGGCCACCTTCTCTCCTCCCTCTTTTCGGTTTGGTACAAAAGAAAAAAAAAACTCTCTTTCTCTTCCTAATTTAATTCTATTGTTCATTTTATTGATTTTAAAACATGATTTTAATTATGTTTTGATATTGATTTGGGATTATGATGTTGTTAAATTATTGATATAAATTTCAGATTTTTATTTAACCAAGAACCCTAAATTATGAACCCTGAAAATCGGGGATTTTATGTAATTGGTTAGGGTTTGATGCTAGGTTGTTGTTGTTGATTAATTCATAGTTTAAACATGTTTTTAATGAGTTTAAAGCCCTCAATTTAATGTTGTAATTTAATTATACACACTACTTTTTAATTATTGAGTTAGAGTTTGATTACCCATAAAAGGAAAAATGGTTTTAATGATTTAAATATGATTTTCTAGTCTAAAAGTGATGTTTTATATTAAATAAGTATGCTGGAATTTTATTTAAGTCATGAAAACTAAGTCTTTTTGAAAGGATTTAAATTACCCACTTAAAGAAAATTTTTTATGGCTTTTATGTCATTAAATTGGGTTTATTAGTAAGGTTTAAAGAGTATTATAGTTGCTGAAAATTTGTGAGAATAGTAGATTAATTATAGTTATGTATTTTTATTTGTAGGAAGCTTCGAGCTAGGTCATTTCTAGTAAGTGTGGTCGATTTTAGGCAATATTCAAGGTACGTATGTGCACAAGAATATTTGTGTATGCGTAGTATCAGTTAGGATTGTGTATTATGATTTAAGTGATGAATTAGTACACTACAAGAAATTAGCAATTTTGCGACAGCCAAATTTCTGTTGCAAAAATGATTAAAACTGTCGCTAAAAATAGTTACGACAGCCAACCGTCGTAATGGATTTGTCGCAATCTGATAAGTCGCAAAATTTCATTTTTACGACAGTTTGACTGTTGTAAAAAAAATTACGACAACTTTTTTAATTTCAATGACAGTTTTAAATTTTGTTGCAGAAATTAACTTACGATAGCATATAACTGTCCCAAATTTACGGCGGTTTACAAAACTGTTGCAAAACACCTTTTAGCGACAGTCAAAAGCCGTTGCAAAATAAATAAAAAAAATCAAAAAGAAATGGAAAACCCCACCAACCTAGCCCCCTTCACCCACTGTAAACATTAACCACCATCCTCAACCTTATGAACCACCACCCACCGCCCCCACAATCCACCTAACGCCACCCAAAACCACCAAAGAAAACAAAAAAAAAAAAACACATAAATACCCACAAGCGAACTTTAGATTTGGAATTAAACCCCCAAAAAACAAAAGCTACGACATTAAAATCAAGAAAATCAAAATTAAACCAAACCTAACAAGAATCAAAATTAAATTGAAACCTAAAAAAATCTAGAAAAACACCTAAAAATAACAACACATCAAACAAAAATACAAATAAAAAAATACAGATATTTATCAAATAATATAAAAAAAAAACCCACAAAAAAAGGAAAAAAAATGAATGAAACTACAGAAATTATCGAAAACACTACAAAATTCGAACAAAAAAGCAACAAAAAAAATCAAACGAAAAAAAAAATCAATAAAACATCCACCAAATTGAACATAAGTAAATGAAATTAAACACATAAATAATAATAACCTTTAAATAAAGGAAATTCTCCCCCAAAAATCAAAGTTAACTTCAAATAATTGAAAATAGACACAAATAATCAAAATAAAAAGAAAATTAACTGAACAAAAACGGCAATTCAAGCACAAAATTATGAATTTAGACCAAAAAAATTAGAAAACAATCAAAAACCACAATAATAAAAACGAAAAAATACAAAAAAAAAATTGAGCATACCTTCGAAAATTTCCACTTTGGATTTAATGGTCAAATTCGACCATAAAAACTCTACATCTGGAATATTTATGGTCGAATTTGACCAAATGAACCCCAAAATCACGAAATTGGACCTCAAAACATGAAATTTGATAAACCCAAAGATATTTGACCTTGAATTTTGTTTCTTTTCACATTAGAAAGAAAGAGGAAAGAGGAAAATGGAGAGGATAGGAGAAAGAAACTGAGAGAAGGTTGGGAAGAGGAGAGCAAAACAGAGAAAAAAAAGTGGGGAGGAGAGGAGAGAGAAATTGAGAGGGGAAATAGAGAGGAGAAACGGCATAAGACTATTTAGGGTTTGGTGTGGGCTTTTGAATTGGTATTTAAATACCATTAATTTATAAAAAAAAAATCAACTCTACGACAGCCATAAGCTATTGCAAATTGCGATAATTTCGAAATAATTTGCGACAATTTATAGCTGTCGTAAATATTAAATTTTTTTGTAATTATTTGTAGTGTCTTTTGTGACAGTTTATTGGCTAAAAACTGTCGTAACTCAACAATGATTTAAAAAACCTTCGTAATATTACGACAGCTACAAAAACCGTGGTAGAATTAAAATATTACGACAGTTTTACTAGTTGTCGCTGAAAAACTGTCGTTATATGCCCGGATTCTAGTAGTGGTAGCATGTTTGGTTGATTATATGCTTGGAATTGATGTTGGATGAACATGAGTTATTATACAAGCATGTGAATATGTTATTTGTGTAGGAATTATGACTAATAGAAATTAATAATAGAACAAAAACTTATCTGAATTAATGTCGTGGCGTGACATAGCATCACTGCCCTAAAGTCGAATTTACCCCGCACTTGTACACACGGACTCATAGCAATCGACCTCCAGGGTTACATGACTCTAACTCTTCGGTTTACTACGGAAAGCTAGATTGAGAACACAATGATCAATGCCCAAAACAATAAACTACTTTGTGTAACATTTTTGGAGTAAAGAAGAGAAGTATATCCTTTTTTCGTATGTCATTATGAAGTGGAGGGGACTTCAATTTATAGTGGAGTAGTAACCAAAGAAGGAAGCTAAGCCATTCATGACAGTCATGCATGCCCAAGTCAAGGAGTATCAACTAAATTCCTTTAATTGAGTAATCACAAGCAATCTAGCATTGTACTTAGCTTCAAATATGCACGGTTAGGCTTAAAATGGGTAATAGAAAGAAATAATTATGGCCAAAAAGTCAACTAATTGATAATTGCAAAATTGTTATTGATCTTTTGAAGCAAAAATGAAACTAGACTTGGAATTTTACTTTGGGAAGAAATAACTCCAACAATAATTCCAACAATTTGAAGCATAATATAAGTTGAATATGTATGAATCATGGAATTATGTTTTATTTTCAAGTATCAAGAAAGCATGAAATTAATAAGCAAGACTTATGTATGTTTTAAAGAGATATGATTATAATTATTGAGCATGATATATGAATTTAATTCTTACCCATTTATTATTGGTGTTGAGTCAAGAAGTTAGTTTATATATTTACTCGCTCAAGTAAGTTGAGATTGAGTCAAACAAGTTTATTAGTGCATTCTATGCACCAAGGTAGTAATCGTGTAATTTTATGCACAAAACTAGGTAAGGAACCTTAATTAAAATAAATAGTACGTGCTCACTAATTAATTCAAGAATGAATTGGAAGTGTATGTGCGAATGTTGTTATGAATATTCTTGATTGATTGGTTGGAGTTTTCACATGTTAAATTGATAAATCACGTAAAGTGTAAGAGGATATGCACCAAAACTCTTGGAACATATATACCTAGAGTATGAACATATGGGGGAAGTTATGGGGTTTTATATTTAACCATAGCTTCTACAGGGATACAGAATGCTGTACTTTATTTATTTATTATTATGCGCTGGAATTCCATCACAATGTGACACTAGTTGGTATTCGCTTGGTTAGCTCCCAAGTGAGGGGTCACTTATTATTTTAAGGGATAATTAAGGTAAGGAAACCCCTTCGATGCGTAATCCAAAGCTATTAATAATATATTATTAGTTATGAGTCAAAGGTAAGTTAACTTGTGATTGTATGGCAAGCATGTTTTATTTATTTTTATTGATGATAGGATATTCATGTTAGTGTGGTGCATATGTACTCAGATTTTGCTGATTTGTACTTTTGTGTTTGTGTTTGGCTTTCCTTTGGTTGGCCCTACTATGACCCATTTATATGGTGAGTAGAGGGTTGAAATAAAGGGGAAGTGACAGATACTTGAAGCATGAAGAGCATGAAGGGAATGAGTGCAGAGAGTTACTTGTTATGTTTTCCTAGTTTTTATATTTTGAATTATTGGATTATTGATTATGGTCTAGCATTGTTATGTTTGATTTAAGTTTGAGTTTTAAAAGGGCAGCCATGTTTGGATTGGTTCCAACTTGTGAATTATTTAATCTTACTTTTGTTTTGAGGTTGTGAACTCAAATTTTGTTTTGAAAGTTGGTTTTATTTTAGACTTCCGTTGTGTGATTTTGAAAAATAGCCTTAGCCGTTATCACGATGGCGGTAATATCTTGGATATTTCCTAAAAAGAGTTTTATTTAGAGTATAAAGTGTATTATCAAAGAAGGGAATTTCCAGAGCATTACATCACCATTCCCCTAAATCCTTCAAAGTTGATTCCCTACCCCATAAATATTTCCATTCTCATTCCTTAGCCACCATCACATCACCATTTTACAACCCTCCTACCTATCCACACCACTAGAAAACCAAGCCATCGCACCGCTACTCCTCTCCTACCTTTTCCGCACCATAGCTAACAAGGATGAGAGGAGAAAGAAAAAGGGTGGTGGTGCAATGGTGAAAAGGAGAAAGAGAGGTGAAGGACCAAATATTACCAAACAATAAAGTAAATAAATGGGTTTTGCTTTCCATTATCTCTCTTACCCTTTCTGGATTCCATTCCATTTACCCCGTAGGAATCAAACTATCCCTTACATAGTTACATTATTTAAATCGATTAAATTGTCTAAAACTATATGTCAGTCAAAGTGTAACACTTATTAAAACACGAATAGAGTATATAGAATAATGTTGAATATAACTTATGAGTATTGTATGAAGACCTTTATATTTTGTAACAATAAAACCAATTGGTAATTGCCTAATTGATATGATGTGAAATGTTTTTAAAAATCATATTAATGTGATTTCTAATTATATTAATAAGTGTTTTAATGTTCAACTTGTGTGTGACTCGGGCTTTGTTCTAGGGGCAACTTTGAATAATGTTTTTATTTTTTTAGTTTAAGTTTTTATTATACAGTTTAGAGGTTTAATGATTTTTTTATTGTCAATAATTATAATACAATGCCAACAATAAATTATTTTACATATTCTTTGCTTTTATTCTACATTCCAATATGTATTTATATATTTGTATGGATTAAAAAAAGCGTGGTTTATTTCTAGTTAAGATGGTCAATAACTCAATATAAGTAATGTATTCATTCATTGAGGTTTGGTACTTTGGTGCATGTTCAAACCTCTTTGTATCCATTTTTAGTTTAATGATGAGATTATGGAATAAAAATTGTTGATTGGTGATGTGGCATTATCCTAATGTAAGAAGAGACACACATGACACATATAAATATTTAGAAACGTCTTTTATATAGTGTAGATTATTTACTTTCATATATGAACGGTCAGACTCATGTATGGTTATAAATATATAGTTTGACTCCTTCAATTGGTTATATAACGTAGGAGGTATTATGTATGGGATAACTTTAACACCCACTCATATAAGATATAATCCTATCATCTTTACATGTTGCTACGCAATGTAAATATAAAGAAGGAGATGATGTATATAAACTCCGGTGTAAAATAGATAGTTAGACACCCCTATCGCTCTTGCATCAACATATACAATTACACTTACACTTACACACCACACATCGCCGGATCGCCTCCCAATCCAAACATACTACGCACGGATGTATGATTGGCGTGACAATTACAAAGCCAATATAATATATGTGCCATACGAGTATCTTCCAAAATTGAATTCACCAATCTAGAGTTGAAAATGAAATCAAGAAAAGATCACATGATATAATTTTGTCTAAGATGTCCGTACCTTCCAACTAGCCATTGAAATTAGAAAAAGAAAAAAATAATAATCATTTGTTTAACTAATAACTATCTATCCAATCAACCAATAAGTATTAGGATCAGTTGATAAAAGAGATGTTCCATCTTATTCACAGTCTCGTTTACAATAATTTAAAACGAATCTACATGTGTTGTGAGAATCAACTAATTGATTTTGTTGGTAAGGGAGATGTTCCAACTTATTTATGATCACGAATCTGTATGTGCTAGAAGAGTTTTTACTCAAATTAAATTGTGAGTAGGCTTGAATTCAAATAGATGAGAATCTAATAGGCTCAGCATTACCGGGTATGCATGGTTGCTGCATAAATAAAACTATTCATCATGTCATAATTTGTCTAAGATGGGGCCTGCCAAAACTTTACATTGATTTATATGGACTATAAGCTTGCGGCCATGCTTTTTCATTACTACTCACACACACCGACATCTCACTCCCACTCACACGCACACTCACTCCATATTTATACACTCAAATAACAAGAACCAAATCATATCAAAATCTTCATTCTCATTTTTATAAATAATATATACAATTCTTTCACCATATATTATTTTCTCTCATTTATAATACATTAATAACACTAATAATAGTATGATTATTGAGAAATTCTTCTTCTTTTGCCTTCTATTTTTGGCCCATTGTACCAATTGCATTGGTTCATCATGGCCACCATCTCCTGGTTACTATCCTAGTAAGAAGTTTAGGTCTTTTAGATTTTGGAAAGGTTATAAAAATTTATGGGGTCCTCAACATCAAAGGCTTGACCAACATGCTTTGACTATATGGCTTGATCGAACTTCAGGTGATTATAATTCTTCTCTATACATGTTATATTTTCATCTTGTACGATTACTTGAATCCTAAACAACCATATAAGAATGGTTTGTCGTGGTCACGATTTCGAGTTTATTTCTACCACAAGTATACTGGTGTTTAAGTTATTTTAATTACTATTTTCTTTGTTCATCTTCTCTATATATGACGACCCTTCTATTTCTATGTCTTTATTTTCTAATTTCTTATTCTTCAGTCATGTTTGATGATGCATTTAAATTATTATCGTGACAAATGATTGATAGAAAATTTAATTTTGTCACAAGAACTGTTATAGCTTATGTGAGCATAGTTATCTACAATAAGCTAGGAATTACAAATGAGATGAAACGAATATTACACTAGACATGTCTATAAAATTATATATACTACTTTATGTTATGTCATGTTTTGTGCTACTAAATAATAATGTTCATCACTCCTTATTAACAAGGTCATTAATTTTGTAGACTGAGAACTAAATCTGAGCAAAGAACGAAATTTACATGTTTTGAGGTTTGTTTCTAATATTACTATGCTATATATATTTGGTACGTATAGGAAGCGGGTTCAAGTCTGTTCGCCCATTTAGATCCGGGTATTTTGGTACATCAATCAAGTTGCAACAAGGGTACACTGCAGGAGTAATAACAGCATTTTATGTAAGATTATTCAACTTACTAAAACTTGCTTAATAATTGATTGCTAGCTGCATTATTAATAATTATTGTTGATGCAACTCCCTAATTAAAACATCACAATCTAAGTGGGACTACTTTATCACACAATAAACTTTGATTTTGTTGGTATTATATTTGTCATTTTGCCAATTTACTTAATTCTCACTTACAAAGTCACAAGTGTCAAATTATATATAGTACTGTAATTCATTATTCATGAATTAAGTCTATTTAATATTAATTTTTTATTTTTAGGATTGGTTTGGTCCCTTTGTAATTTGTAATACGTACAAATTAGATTAAGATTCTTGCTTTAGTCCATACCAACTTGTTTTACGTACATCTACCCATCAAAAATATAAAATTAAAATTCTTATACCCACAAAATAAATATCCACTATAAGCTTAATCATGAGCCGTTCCACGACAAAATTAAACAACCTACAAAGAATAATTTCTGATTTGGAAATTCCATTTCATATATAATTCTGTCGGTTTAATTTATTTTTTATTGTCTAGATATTTCTTGTTTGTTTATAAAATTAAAGTTAGAATTAATAAGTTGTACAAAGAAGTACGTAGTACAATTATCATTTATCACTTAACAGTCTATTTCCACATTAGTTAAGATTTTTTAATTTTAAAATGTTACACGTACTTACTATTCATTATTGTTACAAAGTATATTCCTTGATTTACTAACTCTTTATAATATGTTTGATAATTTTGTCTTAAAATAAGGCCTTAAAATCCTGTATACTAGCTATATAAATATTTTTTTTTTTAAAAAAATAAAGAAGAATTTTTTTTTTTTTTTTGTACTACATTATTGACTAGCTAGATCATTGAGCATATTTATTTCATCCTAGGCATCCGACATAATGAATGCAATAGTTAAAAACAGTTGAATGGTGTAATGCAAGGGTGGCCCAAATCAGATCATGAACGAAATCAATATCAATGTAAAGATCAAACTATTACACCCATCCTATGATCGGTCCAAATTTTATAATGTTATTAATAATGTAATTTGAGCTAGTAATGTGATATCTAAAACACGAGTATTATAATATTTATGAGATGATGTTATTCACAGCTTTCCAACAACGAGGCGCATCCAGGGCACCATGATGAAGTAGACATGGAATTCTTAGGGACAACCTTTGGGAAACCTTATGTGTTACAAACAAATGTTTACATAAGGGGCAGTGGAGATGGCAATATTATTGGAAGAGAAATGAAATTCCATCTTTGGTTTGATCCAACTAAGGGATTTCATCATTATGCCATTTTTTGGAGCCCTAAAGAAATCATGTGAGTATACTTACTATTTTTCATACTAAATAAATATATCACCGCACTTTTCTAAAAATAGAGTTATTATTATTATTAGGATATTTGCATTATTGGTACTTCCTTTGCCCCCTTTTGTTTGTCATTTTTGGTGCCCTAAAATGTTTGTCACATTTCATATTTTCATAATTATTAAGATATATAAAAAGACTTTTATACCATTATTTTTTTTGTCTTTATTAAATCATCTTTCTATTTTACCCTAACATTTGCCATAGTGCCAACTTTTGACTAATTTAATGTTTTACACTCTTAAATCTCTCAATTTATCTTTCCCATGTAATTTAATTATTTTTTAATTAAAAATGTCTCTTTCCCATGCACTTTTTTTTTTTTTTTTTTAATTTTTTAATTGAGAATTTCACTTTTCTATATACTTTTATTACTACACATTTTTCATCTTAATTCGCGTGATTTTCCTTCAAAAGTGACAAACAAAAGGAAAGGAGGGAGTATTATTTTGTACTCGTATTTATTTCAAGAATAATTGCATTAATTAGATTATGGAGTCTATTTTATTTATAGTTTTCTTTTTCTGACTTTTGCACTCATCACAATTACTTTGTTTTTGGTGGTTGGGATCTAGCTGGAATTTAGGGGCAACACTTAATTGGAGTTATTAAGGAGTAACTATTGTTTTCACTCTTTTTACCTCTTCTTGATAGCTTCAATTTGTACTATAATACTATTATATGTACAATAAATCTCTCTGATATGATGAATGATGTTTATAGAAGAATAAATAGGTTCAAAGTGAAAAACTAGTGAATCTATTTTCAGTTTTTCATCACTAACTATCAATTTGATTAAGTCGATTTTGATCAATAAAAACCTTTATATTAAGTCTTGACTAATTTATGCTAAGCATTTTAATGTATAATAATTCTCTTCGATTTTTTTCAAAGAAAGCCGCAAGAGTCTTCCCTTAAGAATAAACAATTATTCAATAATTGATGTATATTGTTGAAAAGATAGGTGCATGCATATTGAAAAATACTAGCAAATCACCAAGGATTAAAGGTCATGTGTTTTGTTCTGCATACTTTCACTTAATTTGCAAAAATTAAGTAGTTAAGTATAGAAAAAATAAGTTTGAATATGATAAGAGTTAGAAATTGTTAATTAACCAAGTTCAATTTACAACAAAAGTAATATTAGAAACGTCTAACAAGTTAAGATAAACAATTACTTTTAGTAAAAATCTAGTAAACACGTACATATATCCTAAATATTTAATTTTATGAAGTGAAAGTCAATTTGATAAGTAGAAATCAATTTTTATAAGTAAAATTTAGTATAAATCAGTAAAAGAATGCCTTTTGTTGTTGTCGTCGTTGTTTATTTTATATCCTAGTTAAAACTTAAAAGTGTCAAAAATTAACCTGATCTGACTAGACCCGACCTAACCTGAAAGTGACCTAATCTTTACATGGCCATAATGATTAACATGACTCGAACCCGAACTAGACCCCACTTGAACCCAACCCAGTGACCCGAGTTATAACATCGCATGCAACTTGTGTTGATCTAACTTAATTATGATAGTGAATATGCATATAGTACATAAAGTTCATTTTTCACTACATGCACAAGAATCATTTTGTTTTTCTCCCATTATTGTACACAGATTTTTGGTAGATGATGTTCCCATAAGAAGATATCAAAGAAAAAGTGATGCCACATTCCCACTAAGGCCAATGTGGGTGTATGGATCAATATGGGATGCCTCATCATGGGCAACTGAAAATGGTAAATACAAAGCAAATTATATGTATCAACCATTTGTAGGTCAATTCACCAATTTCAAAGCTGGTGGTTGCTCCGCCTACGCTCCCCTACATTGCCGCCCGGTTTCCGTCTCTCCCTATCGCTCTGGCGGCCTTACACGTAAGCAATTTTACGTCATGACATGGGTTCAAAGACACTACATGTTCTACGACTATTGCAAGGACCGTAAAAGAGATCATTCACTCACACCAGAATGTTGGTTACATCATTAAAAATGTGAATTTTGTAATCAATCAATCAATATGTATCCTATATTCTACCACATATATAAGTTGCATCAACTGTATTTTATACACTTCGTATGAAATTTTAATAATGCACTTAATATTTCTTTTGTGTACGGCCGTTTCTTTGTAATTTGTACACCCCATACATTGATATATACAAGTTTTGAGAAAACGTTTCTTGATTACCGACAAAATCTTTATTCATTAAAATTGGTGATCGTACGTACATTGGAGTACATCAATAATTTCACAATGAACAGCACTTCGTAAATAAGTTGTGTCGGCATGGTGTACAAAATATTGTCTTTTATGTAAGGGCCAATCTTTGTACTTGGGTACATTTTTCATGTATGCTTTGTCGATAAGAAATTACTCATAACGATTCTGCCATATTTACATATTGCGGATATATTTTCGGAAATCTTAGGAAATATTTTGTTATTATCTTTTGGGACTAGTTAATATCTTTTGATATCTTTTCCTTATTTTCCTAGTTTCCTAATCATATCGTACAATCTCTGTCTTATATTATTTGCAACGATTTGACATAAAATAGAGAAAAAAAATGTCTAATCGTTGCAAGTAATATGGAACGAAGGTAGTATTAGGGTTGGCTTGTATTATATATGGGTTTGAAGTCATCAATGAGAATTAAGCCATTATGTTTATTCAATTTGTCATGGTATTAAGAGCAGGTTGAATTTTTTTTTGTGTTTTTTATTTTTAATTTTTTTTAATTCATAAACATGGTTGGAGACGATTCGCCTCCATCACCACCACCCCTTCCAATTGAAATCAAACCGAATTCACCATTCTACCTAGGGTCTCAAGATCGACCAGGGGATTTTATTATTCCTACTCATACTATGATGATTGGGCTGCAGATATGCAAACCTCCTTGGAGGCTAGGCGAAAATTTGGGATTTTGGATGGAACCATCACGGCTCCAATTCCACCGTGCACTCAGTCAGATTGGACACCAATCAATGTAATGTTGATTTCTTGGATTTCGAATACTATTGATCCGAAGGTATGTTCTTCACTTTCTAAATTTCGTGAAGCTCGATTGTTGTGGGAGCATCTTAAGAAGCGCTTTGCTCAAACTAATGGCCTTAGAATTCAACAATTAAAATCATCCCTTGCTAAATGTGAGCAAACCCGTTCTATGCCTGTTTCAGTTTATTATGGAAAATTACATGCTTTGTGGCAAGAATTAGATCATCATGAACCTTGATTTCGTGTACTTGTTGTTCGAAATGTATGGCTGGAGTGTTACATGAAGCTAGGCGAGAACAGAGTAAATTGTATGATTTTTTTGATGGGGTTATATATTGATTTTTATGCATCATTGCATACTAATATTTTTATCTCAAGACTCTCCAAAGTCTAGATCGTGCTATCAGTTAGTTGTACAAGAAAAACGATTTCGTACGGCAAAGCAAGAGCATTACCAAAAGCCCGCAGAAGCTCTCAGTTTTTCCGTCCGTAAAGGTGTAGTCGGCCGTGGCCGCGAGGGGCAAGGTATAATTTGTGCCAAATGCAAGAAAGTGGGCCACAAGACTTCTAGTTGTTGGTCAGACAAAGTGTATGATCATTGCAAGAAAAGGGGCCATATTGAGAGCAAGTGTTTTGACCTTCATGGTTACCCACCTAGCTCGAGTGATGGTAGCCGGGGGATGGGTGGAGTCCACGGGTGGTCGTGGTCAAGGTCAAGTGCGAGCTATTGCTGTTTTGGGTTCGAGTGCTTCTTCTCAAGGCCAAGTTTTTTCAAGCGATCAATGGAAGGCAATTACGGGTTTCTTTGGTAATGCCAATGTCTCTAAAAATCGCTTGAGTGGTAAGTTCGATGTTTCTTCTTGGATTATTGATACAAGGGCAACTCATCATGTTATCGGAGAAAAAGTTTGGTTGTTTGATATACAGAATTTTGAATGTCCCGTTGGTTTACCTAACGGGGATACTGTGGTGGCTTCTTTAATTGGTTCTATTCGTTTATCAGACAAGATTACTCTTACCGGGATTCTCTATGTTCTGCACTTGAGTTGTAATTAACTTTCAGTATCACAACTATCTGATGATCTTAATTGCATTATCCAATTCAACCCTTATATGTGTGCTATACAAGACCAAACGAAGGAGCTGATTGAAACGGGAGCTAGGAGAGACGGACTATATTATTTTAGCAATTTAGATTTGGTGAATCATGTTGGTGCGGTTGAAGCAACCTCAAGCTTGGAGTTTTGGCATCGTTGAATGGGTCATCTTTCTGAGAAACTAGTTAAGTTGCTTCCTCATGTTAGTGGCAATAAATTTAGTCTTGATAAGGGGTGTGAAGTATGTACGCGTGCTAAACATCCTAGAGATAAATTTCCATTACGTGATAGTAGGGCTTCTAGGATTTTTGAGAAAATATACATTGTGATTTGTGGGGTCCATATATATTGACATGTTTCGTCATGTGGAGCTCGTTATTTTTTACTATTTTGGACGATTATTCTCGGGCAATTTGGATATATTTGTTAGTTGATAAAACTGAAGTTATTTGAATGTTTTTAGCTTTTGGTGAAATGATTGAAAGGCAATTTTCTCAAACCATTAAAGTTGTGCAAAGCGATAATGGTACCGAATTTAATTGCTTGATTGATTATTTTAGTGCTACTAGTATTATTTTTCAAACCTCTTGGGTGGGAACTCAACAACAAAATGGGAGGATTGAGAGAAAACACAAACACATTCTTGAAGTTGGGAGAGCCTTGAGGTTTCAAGCCAAATTGCTTATCTATTTTTCAGGGGAGTGTGTCCTTGCTGCTGTTCATCTAATTAATAGAACACCTACTCTCTTGTTACAAAATAAAACACCATTCGAAATTTTGTTCAATAAATTACCCTCTTTTGATGCAATTCGTACCTTTGGATGTCTTTGTTTTGCTCATAACTAGAAAACAAATGGGGACAAATTTGCTAGTCGGAGTAGAAAATGTGTCTTTGTGGGTTATCCCTTTGGAAAGAAGGGGTGGAAATTGTATGAACTTGATTTGAATTTTTTTTTTTCTCGTGATGTCAAGTTTGTGAAGGGTGTGTTTCATTTCGGGAGTCCGAAGATGTGAATATAGAGCCCACGGTTTTTGATCAAAATAATGATGTTCATAAGAATTTTATGGAGTATGAAGCATTTGATGATAATGAGGTGATTATTGGAAATGAGGGTGTGGTTTTAGTGAACGATGAGCAGGCTCCCCCGAGCGTCGAGCATACGGCCCAACACATGCAGCAAGTTGCGGGCGCAAGAGAACTCGCGGCTGGGCAGATTACTCGCCCAGCACCTGCTGTTACTCGCTCAACACCTGCTTCTCCCATAGGAAATCCCGTGGGCGTGGGTTCCCCTTCGCAAGAGCATGGCTTCGTTCCTGCTTCCCCTGATGGATATCCCTTGGGTGTATGGTCCTGTGAACAACACAACAACATCAACACTTGGGCCGAGAGTAGCATCAGTCCAGATGATTCTCTTTCGGCTTTCACCGAGCATTAACCGAGTGTAGAACCCTTGGGTAGGGGATTTCGTGAAAATATTCCGTTGGTCAAGCTTCGTGATTATGTGACACATTTCATTTTGCTAATAGTGCGTCTTCTTCCTCTCCGTCTCCCATCACTCCTTCAGGTACGCCTTACTCTTTAGCACATTATATAAATTGTGACAAATTTTCTGTAAATTATCGCAACTTTCTTGCCGCATTTGTTCAAGAAAAGGAACTAAAATCTTTTAGAGAAGCCATGAACTCTGAGGGTTGGCGACGGTCTATGAAAGAGGAAATCACAACTGTAGAGGACAATGGTACATGGACCTTAGAGCATCTTCCTCCTGGGAAGAGAGCTCTAGGGAGTCAATGAATGTATAAAACAAAATTTTGTCTAATGGTGAAGTCGAGCGACTCAAGTCAGTGAAACTTTTGCTCCGGTTGCAAAAATGACTACAGTTCGGGCATTTCTTGCAACTGCAGCTTCTAAAAATTGGGAAATTCATCATATGGACGTTCACAATGCCTTTTCACATGGTGATTTGAATGAGGAGGTGTACATTAAATTACCTCCCGGTTTTGAAAGCTCTTATCCAACTTTGGTTTGTCGTTTGAGGAAGTCTTTCTATGGGTTAAAATAGGCTCCGACTCTCCGAGATGTTGGTTTGTGAAGTTGACTACGGCTTTGAAAGGGTATGGTTTTCTCCAATCTTACTCTGATTATTCTCTTTCACATATACTAACAACAATATCAGATTAATGTCTTAGTGTATGTTGATGATCTTATTATTTCTAGGGAATGATTCCGCTGCGTTAGTTGTGTTCAAAGCTTATCTCCGTGATTTTTTTAAAATGAAGGATCTTGGCCCTTTAAAGTATTTTTTAAGAATAGAGGTTATTCGTAGTCCTTCCGGTTTGTTTTTGTATCAACGGAAATACACCTTGGATATCATTTCGGAGGCAGGTTTGTTAGGAGCTAAGCCTTGTGGTTTTCCAATCGAGAAAAATCACAAACTTAGTCATGCTGATGGTGAGTTGTTGGCTAATCCCGAGTCCTATCGGAGACTAGTTGGTCGGTTAATTTATTTATCGGTTACGCGACCGGACCTGGCTAATCTCAAGTCCTCTTACTCGTTGTTTGTTGACAAGTTGGCTTGCAGGTCATTCTCCTATTTCTTGGAAGACCAAGAAGCAACCTGCGGTTTCAACTTCTACTTCGCCAAAGGCCGAGTATAGGTCCATGGCTTTCGTTACATGTGAGCTGAAATGGTTGAAGGCTTTGTTGTTGAGCTTAGGGGTGAATCATCCTAAGGCGATTAGGTTATTTTGTGATAGTCAATCGACCTGTCATATAGCTAAAAATCCGGTTTTCCATGAGCGTACGAAGCACATTGAGATTGATTGTCATTTTGTTTAGGATGCGATCACAAAAGGCTTGATTTCTCCTTCTTATGTTCCCACTTCTTCGCAATTAGAAGATATTTTCACGAAGGCACTTGGGAAGTCACAATCCAATAATCTACTTTCCAAGTTGGACATTTTTTATCCTCATGCTCCAACTTGAGAGGGGGAGTATTGCAGATATATTTTCAGAACTCTTAGGAAATATTTTCTTAGTATCTTTTGGGGCTAGTTAATATCTTTTGATATCTTTTCCTTATTTTCCTAGTTTCCTAATCCTATCATATTAGGGTTCACTTGTATTATATATAGGTTTGAAGCCATAACATCAATGAGAATTAAGCCATTATGTCTATTCAATTTGACATTACATCGCTTTAAAAATACAATTTGGGTTATAAATGACTTACCTCGGCTTATTTTTGTTCCTTTTAATGTGAGAAAGAGAAAAAAGTAAAATACAGATTCAAAAAAAAAAAATCATGTGGGTAATATACAAAAAACAATGATACTTTCTTCTTTTTTTTTTTTTTTTTTTTTTTTTTTTTTTTTTTTGGACATGATATGATATAGTATATGACTAAATGCTAAAGTTTGTCATAAATTGTAAGGCTGGCAATCCCTGACCCAACCAGATAACCAGACTCGAATCCGACCTAAAGTTACTAAGAGAAACCCGAACCCAACCCGAATTCGACCTGATTTGACCCAAATTTTATATTTCATAATAATATTAAGTTTTACACTATTTTTGATAGTTTCTAAACATAATCCAAAATTGAACCCGAACCCGACCCGCTAACTATAAATTGTTTAAGAGCTTAGTAATTTATAAATGAAAAAAAAAATTGGACATTACTTATTTACTTTATCATGTCACTAAAGTAAAACATTTATAGCTGTAATTTTGTGTACAAAGGTAGATTTTTCAATATATTTCCTCTTCTTTAATCACTTGTTTCACTTCCATTTACTTTTAATAGTATATATACTTCTAACATTTTGTCTAAATTTTATCTAGTAAAATCAACTCACCTCTTTTTTTTTTTTTGGAAAATTCTTAACGGTAATCCCCAACTTGTGTAATACTGAAATGGTAACTCTCTTTTCTTTCAATTATACAAAATGACCCTCATTAAGAAATTTATCCTAGTTATGAGGGCTTTTTGGAATCCCTCGGGATACTAGTCTTGAATACGGCCGGATGGACGCGGACACCTGCAATACAATGAATATTTTGGTTGACGAAATATTCACCTCCGACGATCAAGTTAGTGACCGAAACAGAATAAATGTAGAGAGAGAAAGTAGAGAGAAGTTGGAGCTATTCAATGCTCTTTTTATGATATGAATCCATCCACCCCTCCTATCATAAATGATTGGAGTATTTATAGGGGTGAGAAAGTGTGCTATCTCGGCTTTCTCGGGATTTAGGCCTCTTGATGTAAGGAGGCCTTTTCTCTCATTTTAAGATACTCCTATGTTTGACACGTGTCGTCTTCCTATAGGGACACATGTCGCCTTTTTATTAGGTCGCATGCCGCTATGGGATTGGAGCACGTGTTGGGGTATTTTTTTTACCTTCGGAGGGGGTGACTCGTACCATATGAGCCGCCTCCTCTGATTTTTACCCGAAACATTTGCCCCTCAGAGGCGCTGTCTGAATGTTTGGGCTGATGGAGCATCATCATTAGTGGAAGAAGAACGACACCATCCGCCTGTTCACGGGGTTTCTCCCTTAGGCTGGCCATATTGTTTGGTCCGCCTGATTTTATTAATGGGCCTAAGGCATTAAAGTCAGGAGGATGGGGTAAGCCGACTGACCATAGGTAGGACACGTGTCTTCCGTAATTTCTGGGATGACTGTTCGGATTCTGCTGACTTGGCCGTCTATTTTGACGTGCCGTTATTGTGACGATACATCTTCCTGTCTTAAATGACAGAGCGGTTTTTTTAACTGTTTTGGCTTCTAGGTTAAAATTTTTGAAAGTTATATCGTTTAAACTTCTGAGTGAGAAAAGTGGATTACCATTTTGCCCTTTTAAATTTTGCCTATAAATAGGACCGGTTTGATTTCAAAATCACTTTGAATTTTTGTGTTTTCTGGAGAGAAGTCAAAGCTCTAGAGAGAGAAAGAGTTGTTCTTCTTAAATCTTCAAGTGCTCCGCCGAGTATTTAAAGTTTCCAGCCAAGAGTTTGAGTTTTCCGGTCAACTTCGTTCAAAATCTTCAAAGCTTCTCGAACCTCCTACTCGTACAAAGGTAACTGCCCATTTCTTCTCTTTTACATTTTACTTTTCTTCTTCCATAATTGTTTTATATTTAAACACGAATTGGCACAACACTAGGCTTCGTCCATTTCTCCTCATGAGGTCGGTCATTTGTCTAGGACTAAGGAGTCTAAAATGGACGGGGATGAGTCCTCGTCCCAATGGAGTGGGTCCATTTCTAGTGCGTACCAACTGACCCCCACCTATTCTTCTTTGTCCCTACAGACGAACATGGCGCGTATGAGGCAAATATACGATCGATATGCCCCAAGGAATTCGGAGGATAGTCTGGTGAACCTCTTAGTCCCCCACGATCCAAGTAATACGGACGGGGAGGACACAAATATAACCACTTCTAGTAGTAGTGCATGCATGCTCTGTGGTCGAAGTGACTGCGTCTTTTGAAGAACGTCAAATATTGGTAGGCACTTCTTCCAAGAAATGTCCGGACGAAATCCGGAACAACCCCTAACCCAATATACTAGCTCGGTCCTAATGCCATCCGAGCTACATCTTATGAGAGGCATCCCTCTTCATTTCAAGCGGACGTTAGAGCGTCTGTCCAAAATCTTCAACAACCCTCCTCATAACATACTAGGCCGGCCAGGCCTAGGACTGGCATTCATATTGCTAAGACGCCTGACGTACCCCTTTGCACTGCTCCTCCATCTGGGAATCAGGGGGACGCTGGAGGGAAGAAAGATAAGGGCAAGAAACCAGTGGTGCCCGAAAGTCTTGTGGTGGCCGAGCCAGGGCAAGGCTTGGTTGGAGGCAGCTCAGCCGAGGCGGCTGAGTTGTACAAGGTGCTATCTTTTGATTTTGGTTTAGTTAGGATTCCCGAACCACAACCGGTCGAATAAGGAGTTGAAAACCCTTGCACTGAGGGATGGAGTAGATGAGGGTAAGCTTGCCATAAACTACGACGACCTGTACGCCTAGGGCTGGCAATCAGGTCGGGTTGGGTCGGGTTCAGGTTGACCTGTTTATATAAACGGGTCAACACCCAAAAACCTGAACCCGACCTGTTTACTTAAACAGGTCAGAAATCCAAACCTGAACCCGACCTGGTTTTAAGCGGGTTGACCTGAACCCGACCCATTTAACCTGTTTTTTAATTATTAAAAAAAAAAAAGCTTGTTTATGGTTTAAAGACCAATCAGTATCCTTGACACTGTGTAAAAGCTATATTCTTAATTAAAAATCAAACCAATTGATACATATTCACAATCAATATTTTGGTATTACGGATTATAATTTCAATCTCATATACAATATTCAACATAGATTGATATACTCTACACGACATTAATCGGTCTTCTTCATTTCTCCAAAAGGTTTATACTGGTGCCATGACCGCCATCAATTCCTTCTTTACATGGGTGATTTCATGACTCATTTAGTAGAAAAAAAAAACTCCAATTACGAGATCAAAATCTTCAAGCATGATGAATTAAGAGGTAAAAATTGTAGAAGAAAAGTAATACATAATCTTCACATAATTTGCTAACTCCTTGGTATAGGTAAAATAGTATGGTGAGATTAAGAGGGAAAGTGGCTGATGATATTGTGATTGTGAATGTGATACAACACAACGAGGAGAGAGAAGGGAAATTAGAAAGAGAAGCGGCATGTTCTAATTTGATGAAATGTAGAAGCATTTTAGGGTTAAGCTTTTATATGAATATAAATTGTATTGGGCTTGGGCCATAAAAACTAAAATTTGTTAATTCTTATGGGATATGATCATATGATCAAGTTGAGCAAACCTAATTCTAACCCAAATTAGTTAAACGGGTTAGGCGGGTTGTTTTCGGGTTGAAATTTTCAACCTGAACCCGACCCATTTAATTTCAGGTCGGGTTCAGGTCGACCCAATTACTTAAACGGGTTGAAAAACCATATCAAAACCCATTTATTTCAGGTTGGGTTCAGGTCGGGTTGTCGGGTTGGGTCAGCTTTTGCCAGCCCTATGTACGCCTACCCTATTAGTGATTTTGGCATGACTTTTCTTAACAATAAGTTTGTGGAATTATAGAAGTACTTTATGCTGGGGGAAGACTACCAGATCTGGCCACAAAAACATTCTTATTCAGTGGTCGGTTCTGATGACAAGAGAGCCCATCGTCGGGGCTTCAATGTTTATAGGGCCTCCCCAGAAGTCGGCCTCCGCTTTCCCCTCCATCCATTCGTCTAGGAGATCGATGTTGGAAGAATATCAGATTGCTTTGTTCCAGCTGGAGCCGAACAGCTGGGCTGACATCTTTGAATACCTGGTGACCTGTCTTAGGAAGGGCTTCACCCCTAATTTCCCGATCTTCTGTGAGATGCACAACATGGTGCGGCTGAAGGCAAATTCGAACGACCGGTTTGTTGTGAATACTCGTTTAGACTACCTTGTGGTCCTGCACAAGCCATCCAAGTGGTGTGACTGGAAGCATCACTTTTACCGCATTAAGACCAGGGACAGGAGCTTCAACCGCAAGATGAACAGGTTCAATGTTGAGCCTATTCAACTTGGACGGGGGGATCACTGTCGTCTAGGCCTCCTGTCCATTTAGACCACGCCCATCAACTTGAATAACACTACTAGAAATAGGCCTATTTCTGACGGACACCTAATTCCGTCGGAAACATAGGAAATTGCGACGGATTTTTATTCCGTCGGACATTTACGACGGATTTTAAAGATCCATCGGAAATTTCAGACGGAATATAAATCCGTCGGAATATATGGGCTTTCCGACGGAATTTTCTGTCGAAATGTAATTTTCCGACGGAATTAAAATCCGTCGGAAATTTCCGACGGAATATTCTGTCGGAATATATTTAAAAAAAAAAATTTCAAACCCTAATATTCAGCCCCGTTTTTATTTCACCCTCAACCGTTTTTTTTCACTTCCCCCTTTTCATTCTCTCTCCTTTCTTCTGATGTTTCTTTCTCTTTTTTCCTCTCCTTCTCCCTCCTCTTTCTCTCTCCTTGTCCCTCCTCTTTCTCTTCTTTCTCCGTCATCTCACCCACAACCGCCGTTATCTCACGCCGTTACCACCCCTATAAATCCCCTTGCCGCGCCGATTGTCTTATGTTTTTGATTATACGGTTTTTAAGGTTAAATTCGACAGTCAAAACTCTAGATCTAGTGTTTTTATTGTCGAATTAAGCCTTATTAACCTAAATTTGGTGAAATTCAAAGCTAATTTCATAATTAAAGGTATGTTTTGATGTTTTTAATGTTCTTTCTTTTGTTTTAAAGTTTTTTTTTTTTTTTTTTTAAAAAAATTAGGGTTCTGGTGGCTCGTTAGTGGTTTTAGGGTCAGTTTAAGGGTGGGTCGAGGGAGGTGGTGGTGGGTGCCTCCAAGGCCAAGGGTTAGGGTGGGGTGGGTTAGGGTGGTGAGAGAAGGTTGGTTTGGTTAGGGTTCGGTTGGGCCTGGGTTAGGGGTTTGGGTGTTTTAGGTCAGGTCTGGGTTAGGGATTTGGGTCTGGGTTAGGTCGGGTCTAGGTTAGGGGTTTGGGTGTTTTAGGTCGGGTCTGGGTTAGGGTTTGGGTCTGGGTTAGGTTTGGTTTTGTGGGGTGGGTTAATTTAGTGGGTGGCGGTTAGGGTTGAATGGGTTAACGTGTTGGTAGATCTGGGTTATTGGGTTAGGGTCGTGGTGGGTCTGGTTGTTGGGTTCGTTCAGGTTAGGTGGGTTAGGGTTGAATGGTTTAAGGTGGTGGCGGCGGCTTAGGGTCTGGTTGGTTTAGATGGTGCGGTGCGTGGTGCAGCTTGTGGGGTGGCAGTGGGGGTTGGACGTGGTGGTGGGTGGTGGTGTAGGGTGGGGTGGGTTTTTATTTTTATTTTTTTTGGTAGAAGTTTCTGACGGAAATTCCGTCATAATTTTCCGACGGATTTGTTTTCCGTCTGAAATTTACGACGGACTTTCCCGGGCCGGAATATTTCTTCTGGTGCATGATTTTCGTCGGAAAAGGCCCTTTTTCCTATAAAGGGTTTTCCAACGTCAGTTTCCGACGGAAACCCTATTTCCGACGGAAAACAGGGAGTTTCCGAGGGATTTTTTCTGTCGGAAATCGGTACTTTTCTAGTAGTGTAATTTAAGGTCAAGAAGGTGTACCGAGGTCGGAAGCCGCTCTTCCAGCTTGTTTAGATAGAGAGGAATAGAGGGAAGGGAAGGGGAGGGAAAGGAAGAGATTAGTTTTCCTCCATTTAATAGCAAAAATGGGAGGTGAGGGAATTGGGAGGAAGAGAAATGGAAAGAAATTATTTCCTTCCACAATTAAGAAACAAATCTTTCCAAATTAGAGAAGATTTGGAAGGAAAACAGGTTTTATTTTCTCCAGCACCCATGTCTGTTTGTCGCCTCCCCCACAGTCTATCATCTTCCGCCACTATGTCCGCCGCTGCCATCTTCTTCCTTTTAAAAATTGATCTTAAGATTTTTTTTTCCGAAATTGTTTTTAAATTATAAAAATTTCAGATGTTGAGATACAAAATTTCTGGTTTTGATCTTCAAAAATCGAATTTCATGAAATCTGATTTTTATTTTTAAGAATCAAGTTTCATAATATTGATTATGATCTTCAAAAATTGATTTTCTAGAAAATGTTTTGGTTTTCGAAAATTAAATTTCAGAAATTTTGGTTTTAATTTTCAAAAATCAATTTTCAGAAAATTTGGTTTTGGAAAATCGATAAGGAAGAAAATTTGATTTTTAGAATTTTTGATTTTGGAAAATTTATATGTAAGAATTTTATATTTCCATAATTTTATATTTTGAAATTTTATTTGTGAATTATTGATTTTGAAAATTTGAGAACTTCAATTCATATTATCAAGCACATTAATTCAGCCATGGGTAAAATTCATAATAATAAGCAAATTCCCTCACTCTCTTGTCCTTCATTTTCTCTGTTATCCAAATGAGGGATTTTGTTTTCTTCACCCATCCCCTTCTTTCACCTCCCCTTCCTGCATCTTCCTTTCCCTCCATTTGCTTCCTATAATTCTATCAAACACAGTGTTCATCTCATCGTAGCTTGCTCAAGAACTATGCCCCAGGTGGACTTTCATGCCATAATTGTCCGAGTGAGTGTTAAATTGAAATATAATCTAACTCTTTGTTCCTTTTGTTAACAGAACGGGCCATGTCTCAGCTAAATTTTGAGCAGAAGGGGGAAGTTCATAAGAACGACTTCAAGTTGGAGCGCTATAGACTCTTCAAGCAAAGCTACAAAGCGGCAAAGGGGGTACGAACTTCTTCTTTTTTTGTGTGTGTCCGATCTGCTATGCAATGAAGGTCATCCTTCTTAATTCTAATGAACGCTCTAATCTTTTTTCATCCTAGCCGAGTTGGTAACTTGGGAAGGGCATACCTCCAATTTTTACTCGGACAGGGTGAGTGGGTTATTGCATTTTGATGAGATGAGAGGTTAGGAAAGTTATACTTTCCCATTTTACTTGGGCAGAACATCTTACCATCTTTCCTTGTTTTGATTTTTCAGACAGTGTAGGGAATATTTCAAGCATCCCACACTTGAGCCCCACTGTAATCATACACTTAAGCATGGTGGCGTCCAAAGGGAAGGAAGCTAGAGTAAAAGAGTCGCCAACAAATTTAGGAACTTGTAAACCGTTCACAGGGTGAAGGTTACACCCCTTAACGATCCAGGAAATCGTTAACTCCAATAGGTCTTGAACCGTAACTGCAAGTTCGGGGATGAAGGTACAAAAAAAGATATTGAACTTGCCCTAAAAATAGGCCTCTACTTTATTCTTCTCGTATTCATGTGCGCTTTCTGACTAACATACAACCAGTAAATTAACCCTAAACCTGTTTAATATATGTTGGTTGAATATTAATGCAAAAACAAAAATATTATTGGCGATCACTTGAATTATAATCATATTAGCCTAAACAAGATTATTAATTATCTTATTAAGCGTGATTACAAGTACAAATTCCCTTTAAACCTGCAAGAGAGGGCGTGATCAAGCAATAACAACAATAATATATATCAAGCAACATAATAATCACAATAATCATCATAATAATATTCTCAATCTCAAAGCATAATAATATTATTAGCAAGATCCTAGGCATGATACTAACAAGATTAATAACAAATCCTAGCATGTCACTAAACAATAAAGATCAAAGCTTTATTCCTAGCATGATACTAACATGATAGAAGGAAAGAAATAGGAAGCATCATACATGTTATTAGAAATATTAGTTAACCCTAAACATGATACTAGGAAACAATAATAATCAAAGCATGATTTCTATATCAAAATAGAAATTAAATTACTTACTTCGATGCCTCGTACCTCTTTCTAATAACAAAATTTACGCGTTAGTAACTTCAAGGAAAATAAAGCAAACAATTAATTAATTAAATTGAATAATTGAAAGAGAGATTTGGGACCAAACCCTCATAAATATTAAACCTTTCACGTCTAGGACGAAGCCAACTTCGAACTTTGCTAGGTGTGCCTAGAACTAATGAATGTGGAATTTTGTAAGAGGGAAAGTTAAGAAAAAGAATAAAGAGAGAGAAAGCTTCTAGCCTTTAGAGAGAGAATAGAGAGAGATGATGGTTGTGAATTGTTGATGATTGTTGATCCATGAAAACGGGGAGATACGACCCCTATTTATAGAAAAATAGTCCGGAAACAAATCAAGTCCTATTCGGAATAAAACTGGTATCTGTCGCCAGGCGACAGACATCAGTGCCAGGCGACAGATGTTAGCGCCAGGCGACAGACTCTGTCGTTTGGCGCTAATTAAAAGATAAAATGCGCTTTTGTACGGAATCCTCTCCTTAATATGATTAAGCAGCAAACTCCGTGTTTATCAAATCAGGTTTATCATAAAACACTTATTTTATTCCAAATAAAACTCTTTAAAAACATAATTATTAATCCTAATTCCATTAGAATTAAAATAACATTTTAAATATTCTAGAAGATTTAATTAAATCCTAATAACTTTAGAAATAATAATTAATAGGCCCTCCTCTAGATCATTGGGCCACATATAAAATTCATTTCGAGCCCAATTTAGTTTAAACCATAACTTCCTCATTATTCATCGGAATTGGGCTTATAATATATCGTTGGAAAGCTCTTTCCAAGCCCAATCCAACTGCACTATTATTGGACCCTCATCATGGACCAAACTAAATTGGACTGACTATTTTCATAAATAGAGTAAGAAAAAGAAATGTTTTTAAAAACAGAAAGAAAGACATTTTAAATAAAAAAAATCCACATCACTAGACTTTTCACACTTTCACCTCGTTCGATAATCAAATGACGTGAAAGATATTTATCACTGGGTTTTGTTTTGGGGAGACACATTTGGGTGTCTATAGAAGCCCCACTTTGACTGAGTTTGGAGAAACGTAGGTTTCGAAAACGAAAGTCAAAGTAGCGATAGGGACGGAGAATGATTCATAACGTTCTGCGATCCTAAATCACTCTTGTAACGCCGATACCTACAAACTAGCGTTAGTTAAAAAGATAAAAGAGTTAAGAAACGCGTATCTTGCACCGTCAAGCACACGTCTCTGAAGTAACCGATTTTGTTGCTTTATTTTGTTAGTGACGACCGCCATAGTGCCTCGGGAATATTGTCGAAGGTGACTGTGCCTCGCCATCTTCAAGGTTGTGGCAGTACCTCACCACGGCTGTACCTCGCCGCTATAGACAATCTCCTCTTTGCTTCGGGACATCATCGAAGGTGACTGTGCCTCGCCATCTTTATTTGCTTGTGACAACCCTCGACAGTGCCTCGGGAACATCGTCGAAGGTGACTATGCCTCGCCATCTTCAGGGTTATGGCAGTACCTCGCCACGGCTGTGCCTCGCCGCTATAGACAATCTCCTCTTTACCTTGGGACATCGTCGAAGATCGCTGCTTGTAGCTATCTTCAGTTGTGGCCGTACCTCGCCACGGCTGTACCTCGCCGCTATAGACAATCTCCTCTTTGCTTCGGGACATCGTCGAAGACCGCTGCTTGAAGCCATCTTCAGTTTTATGGTGATAACCTTCCTAGGAAAGTTAACGAAGACCATCTCTTGTTGATCCTCAGTGCTTTGCTTTATATATGCTGATTTTGCTGTTGTGCCAGTACCTCGACGCTTATGCTTTATTTGTGAACCATTACTTCGGTGCTTGCGATGAGCCAATACTTAGGCGCTTTAAGCCAAGTGAGACGATCATTTGTTAGGTCGATCACTTACTACGATTGTAATTGAGCCGACTACTTAATCATGTCAAATTGCTTATAGGGGCTAACTGGCGTACCAAGGAACCCGAAATTGCTATATAAGGTCCGCATAATCATTTATGGGGGCCACGCATCTTGTTGCCGCACCAGCGCACGTTGCTACGATTTGTCGCCAGGATTCAGCTTTATCGCCAGGCGACAGAGACCAGCGCCAGGAGACAATCTTGTCGTTTGGCGACAGAGTCGGGTTTTTGAAATAAAAACCCCTCTCTTTTCCATTTCCGCTGCTGATGCTGCTGTTCGTTGCTCGGTTTCGCTCTGAACCTTCAACTTGGTCGTTTCCTTTCGACCAAATCTACTCAAATCCTTTGCAAATTAAAGTTCTTCATCTCTAATTTACCGATCCATGTAAGTGTTGCTCAAACTCCTCTTATCTTGGAAGAATTTCATGCGTTTATATTCACGGTTTTTCGAAAAGTCCGGGAATGTTCTTGCTCACTTGCTCTTTGGAAGTGATAAACTCTGTCGAAAACCTTATCCTTCAAGATTTACCGAGTCCAAGTTACTTTCCGTAGAGATCTTCCATCTTGGGAAATTCACGATTATGACCAATTACTATTCCAAACGAGGTGCTTGATCAAAATCCGGGTGTGCTCAATTAATCAGGCTGATCGTCAATCTAACTTCGATCAAGCTGACTCTAGTTGATTTGCTAAGCCATTCGCGTCCTTTTGCTTCAAATCTTTTGTAAAGGTTTCTCGTACCTGCATTTATATTTTGGACTATTAGACTTTGCTCATCTTTTTTAGGGTTGACCTAAGGCTTAGTGTTGCTTGACTCATTGCATATGACTTATCATGACTCGACTCAAAGCGTTTTGACATACATGGCTTGACATGACTCAAGGTGTAAACTTGACTTAATGTGATTCACTTCGTGTGACTCGTGTGCGCAAAGTGTTGACTCATGCAGAAAAAAAAAAAATTTCCGTCATTTTTGTGGAGGGTACCGACTTTCTCCCGAAAAAGGAAAGACGCGAAAAGACAGGAGTAAAGTATTACGATGCATGTTGAATGTGCTTTAACAAATGTGTATGCGATGTTGTATCTTAGGGTGCAAGGATTATAACATCCTAGGCTATCTCCATGGTTGATTTTGGATGAAAGTATTTAGGTAACTTAGGCACGGAGGCTAAGTACTTCATACTTTGTGATGCAATAAGAATTATGATAATGAGTGATCTTGATATGTCAAGGCGTGCTTCATCGTTGTGTTAAGATTTCGTGACAAAAGGTTCCTAAGGGAAGTATCATTTGTCTATGTGTCTGTGATGGGTGTGAAAGAAACACTAAAGCTAGGCTGCAAAGGCTAGCGGTATGGGATAATATTATTTCAAGAAGAGTCAAATGATGGTGACTCTTAGGCTAGGTAAGCTAATGATGTAAGGATCAAGCCCCCAAGTCTAGCTCTAAATGGAAAGGGATGAGCATTGGAAATTCCTTGATACGATATGGTGTAAGTGTGTGAATATGAATATGAATGTATTTTTATTACGGCCGCACCTCAATGTGAGGTTGCCTACGTATCCGTTAGGAATCAGGCTGAACGTAGCTTTAGCCGAACCTCGCACAAGTATGTGTATACCTCAAAGAGGTCTTTTAAGGGTTGTAACGTGGTTAGGCTAAAGGTTGAAGAAGAAGGGGATAAAGGCTCAAGACCCTAGATAAGCCCTCAAGGTGTGCAACCTTGTTTTTGAATCTTTGTATTATTATGCTTGAGGTTTCTCATTTTTGAGCTCTTTCTTGTGTTTATATTTTGCTCTCTCTTTTTTGCTTTTGCCTTTTGAACCTTTTTTGATAAGTGTGGGCAATCCTGATCATGCGGTCTAACACTCACTTGGCATTCATGTTTCTCAGGCACGGTACCGAGCACTCCGATAAGAGATGCAATCTGAGACGTGTTCTTATCAAAGATATATTCATATCAAAGACATTGGAACACTTTCCCTTTTGTACACTTTTATTATTTTTGCTTATTTTTTGCTATTGAAATTTTTATAAAATCACTCAAGCTTTTGTATATAGAATTTGCATAAGTTGCACACTATCCCATCCCAAGGTTAGGAAGATGTGGGTCGAAGAAAGAAAGGTCAATCGTTAGACGAGGCTCAAGTGGTTTATCAAGAAGGATTGTATATTTGAAGGGTGAAAGGTAATATGATATGGCTAAAAGGGGTGCCTCTAATCATAAGTATACCTTGTGCTTAGTTCGACATGGATTTTTTTATTTTTTTTTGTATGCAATGATCATATGCAAGAAAATAAATGCTCATTTTATTTAAAAAGCGAAGGGTAAAAATTCTATAGAATAAAATCTAAGGAAAATGAAGGGTGCCTATGCTAGACTTATTTGGGGAAAGGAGGAACAAAAAAAAAAAGATAGAAAAAGAGGTCACGAGATCTTGTCGTTGAAGCTCGCCTTGTGTCGTTTGCATCACCGGTCTTCTTGCCAGCTAGAGGCAATGGGATCTTATTTGCTTCTATGAGGTCTTGAATGAGATTTTGAAATCTGTAACATTCATCCGTGGTATGACCCTTTCCTTGATGGTACTTGCAATAAGAGCTGGGATTCCATCTTGAAGATCGCCTTTCTGGCGCTGGATCTTCAGTGGGGCCAATAGGTTTGATTAATCCTCGATCATGGAGACGATCAAAAGAAGCATCATAAGTCATTCCAATGGGCGTGAACTCTCTTTTTAGTTTCTTTTTAGATCCTTGATTATCCATGGCTAAGACATCATTGAGGTCAAAGGTATAAGCATTGTTACTAGAGTAGGTGTTTTCGGAAGAAGAAGGATGGTCATTCCTCTTTCCTTTCCAGCCACTGTTGTTATTGCTACTAATCTTGGCCTTCTTGTTGCTCGGAGGAACATGAAGGAGATTTGAATCAATGAGGTCTTGAACACGATCCTTGAGGGCGAAACATTCTTCAGTGGTGTGACCATGGGCTGTATGATATTGGCAATAGGATTTTGGGTCCCAATTGGAAGACCGTCTCTCAGGTACTGGATCTGGAATTGGACCAATAGGGTGAATGAGACCTTGGCCCTGGAGGTAGTTGAAAGCTTCTCTATAAGTCATTCCTATTAGTGTGTATTCATCAATGGTCCGTTTTGCCCTTGGCTTAGGAGTATTGAGTTTTTCATTAAATTCTTGGCGGGAGAAAGAGGAAAAATAGTGATCCTCCTTTTTGTCCTTTCGATTTTGACAATGAGAACCTTGTTCGATAACCATTATCCGGTTTGCTAGTCCTTCTATTGCACCCATAAGCATGACAATAGTATTGTGTAGTTCATGAACATCCTCTTCTAGACTTGACGAATTTTCCCCAGTATTACTTAAGAAAACTTCTTCTTCACTGGCCATTATTACGACCCTTTCTCTTCTATACAAGAGTGATACTTTAACAAAAAGTGTTGTCTTGGTTAGACACTCTTCTCTCCTCAATCAAGTGCTGCGGAAAGGGGAGTTAGGGGTAAATTTTTATTTTTGACTCAATCTCTATTCAACATGCAATAAATGGGAAAAGTTCATGGAAGAAAGAGGAGAATGATAGGTATGGAGAAAGTATGTAGAGAGTGAAAAAATGATATAGATGGGGATATATAGAAGAATTTAGGAATAAAGTGGACCCCCAACTCAAATGACGGAAACAACGACTCATGCATGAACTTCAGACATGGTCATGGTGACATATACACAAAGTGTGTGCTAAGACTAGTGAGAGTAGGTGACATGTTTGACTCGTGTCATGACCATGAGACTAGACTATGTGACTAGACTTAATTAAGGACTAAACATGACTATTGTCATTAATAAACTGATTAAATCGATTAAGCAAACTGATTAATTAGACTCGTCGTGAGGACTCGAGCAAAAACATGGACTGTCACCGGAGCAACAAGACTGTCGCCAAACGCTGAGGACCAGCGCCAGCCGACGACATTGTCGCTGGGCGCTAATCACTAGTGCGTGGCGCTATAGTCCAAACCTCTGCGCCATTGCTGGAACATTGGTCTGGGACTATTTCCAGTATTTTTACTTCAAAAGGACAAGCCTAAAGTCGTACTAAGTCAAGTTTGATCTATTTATTTAGACTTTAATCATTTATTAATTAATTAATTAATTAATTAATTTAGCAAATTCCTTCAGTCATTAATTAGTTTATTTAAACTCATTCATAAGTCAAGTAAACGGTTAGTGTAAACACATATATATTATGCACAAACAAATAATGCACAAGTAGTCAAATAGTCACAATATGATGCAATGAGTTTGCAACCTAACCATGGCTCTAGTTCTCTAAAGTTCAGGATATGGTTTAGTCAAAGAAGGTACGTGGTTATGAGTCCGGATGCACCACACGGAAGCCTTGCCTTTGGAAGGGTTGGCGCGAGTGGATGGGACCCCGCGAGTTAAACTCGCTTCCACAGTTTGGTGAATTCAACAAACTCGGATGTACCCTTCGTTGCCAGGAGCGTTCTATTGGGTAGATGGAGCGTGAATCCCCAGAGGGTTATGGCCATATGTAGAACACATGTGGGTTTCAGAAAAAAAAAGGAAAAACTCAATCAGGAAGTAAAATCGAGCAAACAGTACTAGAAACTAGTCGAAACAAGAAGGTAGATTTCTAGCTCGGTATTGGAGGAATGCAGCGCGAGAAAATAGCGTCTGTCGCCAGACGATGCCACTGTCACAAGACGACAAGTATTGTCGCCATGCGACAGAGCCATCGCTCGGCGATGACGCTGTTTTCTCAGCGCTAATTCCTACATGCCTCGCCAACTTTCTATTCTTGAATTTTCCAGTTTTTCGCAGCGTTATTTCGACTTTAGTTCTGAAAGATATTTCCCTAATTTCCTACGTGTAAAAATCCTATGTTTTTGATGCATTTCGGATGGTCTTTCCAATGCGGACCTTTTTATGCATATGCAAAAATGCTTATCAAAATTATGCACATGAAATACTTAGAATTTTTCGAGTCTCATCCACTCATTCTAAATTATTGCCAAAATAAATTTCAAGAATTAAAATAGAAATCCTCCCTAGTGGAGTCGCCGAAAAACTGTGGGAATATTTCAAGCATCCCACACTTGAGCCCCACTGTGATCATACACTTAAGCATGGTGGCGTCCAAAGGGAAGGAAGTTAGAGTAAAAGAGTCACCAACAAGTTTTAGTAACTTGTAAACCGTTCACAGGGTGAAGGTTACACCCCTTAACGATCCAGGAGATCGTTAACTCCAATAGGTCTTGAACCGTAACTAGAAGTTTGGGGATGAAGGTACAAAAAAAGAGATTGAACTTGCCCTAAAAATGGGCCTCTACTTTATTTTTCTCGTATTCATGTGCGCTCTCTGACTAACATACAACCAGTAAATTAACCCTAAACCTGTTTAATCTATGTTGGTTGAATATTAATGCAAAAACAAAACTATTATTGGCGATCACTTGAATTATAATCATATTAGCCTAAACAAGATTATTAATTATCTTATTAAGCGTGATTACAAGTACAAATTCCCTTTAAACCTGCAAGAGAGGGCGTGATCAAGTAATAACAACAATAATATATATCAAGCAACATAATAATCACAATAATCATCATAATAATATTCTCAATCTCAAAGCATAATAATATTATGAGCAAGATCTTAGGCATGATACTAACAAGATTAATAACAAATCCTAGCATGTCACTAAACAATAAAGATCAAAGCTTTATTCCTAGCGTGGTACTAACATGATAGAAGGAAAGAAATAGGAAGCATCATACATGATATTAGAAATATTAGTTAACCCTAAACATGATACTAAGAAACAATAATAATCAAAACATGATTTCTATATCAAAATAGCAATTAAATTACTTACTTCGATGCCTCGTACCTCTTTCTAATAACAAAATACACGCGTTAGTAACTTCTAGGAAAATAGAGCAAACAATTAAATAATTAAATTAAATAATTGAAAGAGAGATTTGGGACCAAACCCTCAGAAATATTAAACCTTTCACGTCTAGGGCGAAGGCAACTTCGAACTTGGCTAGGTGTGCCTAGAACTAATGAATGTGAATTTTGTAAGAGCGAAAGTTAAGAAAAAGAATAGAGAGAGAGAAAGCTTCTAGCTTTTAGAGAGAGAATAGAGAGAGATGATGGTTGTGAATTGTTGATGATTGTTGATCCATGAAAACGGGGAGATACGACCCCTATTTATAGAAAAATAGTCCGGAAAAAATCAAGTCCTATTCGGAATAAAACTGGCATCTGTCGCCAGGCGACAGACATCAGCGCCAGGCGACAGATGTTTGTGCCAGGGGACAGACTCTGTCGTTTGGCGCTAATTAAAAGATAAAACGCGCTTTTGTACGGAATCCTCTCCTTAATATGATTAAGCAGCAAACTCCGTGTTTATCAAATCAGGTTTATCATAAACCACTTATTTTATTCCAAATAAAACTCTTTAAAAACATAATTATTAATCCAAATTCCATTAGAATTAAAAGAACCGTCTAAATATTTTTGAAGATTTAAATCAATCCTAATAACTTTAGGAATAATTATTAATAGGCCCTTCTCTAGATCATTGGGCCACATATAAAATTCATTTCGAGCCCAATTTAGTTTAAACCATAACTTCCTCATTATTCATCAGAATTGGGCTTATAATATATCGTTGGAAAGATTTTTTTGAGCCCAATCCAACTACACTATTATTGGACCTTCATCATGGACCAAACTAAATTTGACTGACTAATTTCTTAAATAGAGTAAGAAAAAGAAATGTTTTCAAAAACAGAAAGAGAGACATTTTAAATAAAAAAACATCCACATCACTAGACTTTTCACACTTTCACCTCGTTCGATAATCAAATGACGTGAAAGATATTCATTACTGGGTTTGGTTTTAGGGAGACACATTTGGGTGTCTACAGACAGCTACCCCAAAGCCTGCAAGGAAGTAGTCGGCATCCGTTTTGAAGGACGAGGGGTAGTCTAAATCTCGCAAAGTCTCTACGTCTAAGACCCTCTCTAGGGCGTCGGCGGCCAAGGCAAGGTCGTGGGTTGCCAAGGAGCAACCTAAAGGAGGAGAACCCCAGCTGACACCAAGTGGGGCCTCCAAGCCCTCAGAGCCACAGGCAACTGAAGTGGCCCGAGAAGAGAACGTTATTAAAGACGAAGAGAGAGTCGTCCCTTAACCAAACGACCGACGATGACTCGACTCCGCATGTCGAGTACTTGGGGACCCATCCAACTGGCTCCCAAATTGATAAAGCATTGCCATCTTTGCCTTGGATGGCCAAGAAGCACCCTACGTCTTCTCATACTTAGGAGAGGTGTTCACAAGAACCTCCCTCCTCGGAATTTACTTGCCCTGCCCTTTCTTGTGATTTTGGCAATTTATCTTCGCTTTAATTATTTTTCTAACTTGTGCTTTTTACAGATAAATTCCAGGGTATCCACGATTGATACCTCAAACCATGATAAGTAGCTGCCTTGAGGTGCCTAACCTTATTTTAAAGTTTGATACTTAGCTTATTTTCAGACTTTTTCTTTTACTAACTTGCTTTAATTCGTCCACAGCACCTCCTTAGGCTCTTTTCCTTCTAAGACTGGCGTCCACGAAAGAGGCGCGAGATCTAGTCGGCCTAGAAGGGTATCTGGAGGATCCAAGACAAGAACACTAGGTTGCCGACCCTCGAGAAGATTCAGCATGAGACTGCCCTCAATGTCGTGACCGAGAAGGCGGATAAATCGAATAAGGACATCGTCAAATTAAGCAATTCCCTCAAGAAGAAACGATTGGCCAATAAGGCTCTTGGAAAGGAGAGAGATGACGCAGTCTCCCATGCGGCCGAATGGAAGGAGGCGGCTGAGGCTTCAGAGAGGCTCAAGGCTAACATGGAGACCAATAGGGAGGCCCTAGAGACGACGCTGAAGGCTGAGCAGGAGCGCAGCCAAGAGGTCGAGCGCCTCAAGAAGGAAGTTGAGGAGTTGAAAGAACAAATTAAGGCTCTCAAGAAGATCTCCCCTCACGAGATGGTCCAGATCGATCAGTTGGTCATCACCCGGCTCAAGAACCGCTTTGAGGAGTCCTTCTCTATGATGGTGGATGTCAGTGAGATCAACTGCTATTTGGAGCGCTTCACTAGCCGGTTTGACTACGTCACCATTAAGGAGGAATGTCAGGCCGTCAGAGAGCCTATTCCTCCATTACTTGCCACCCCCTTCCCCCGTCCAAAGTGATAATGAAGAAGATGGGGAGAAGGAAGAGGAAGAAGAAGAGACGGCCAAGGATGAAGAGCCGGCCAAGGCGGATGAGGCGGCCAAAGAAGGCGAGTCGGTCGCTGGTGATGGTGGAGAGGAGACCAAGTGACGAGCTCTCCTCTTCTTTTGCAGCTGTTAAAGCTTTATGTTGTGTGTTTTTCTTTCTTTGTTTAAAACAATTTCATCTTTGCCGCATGTTTGAGTGATTTTTAATTTATGCAAGTTTCAATCTTTTTTCATTCATACTTAGCATTTTCGCAATTTTTCATGCCTTTATATTCTTTTGCGTACGAATTCTTGCTTTTTGCTGGGGGTATGCCCCTTTATTCGGCATTTGCCTAGTCCATATTTTAAGAGGTTTGATGAACTTATAAGATTTTATACCTTAAAAGGTATGACAACTAGTAAGTTAATCAAATCATAGTAATGATTTCCCTTGAACCATGTGAATGCCGAAACAATCTTAGTTAAACAGCCATTTTATTGGCTTGTGCTGAGTTGTCCTTTAATGGTATCTCTCGGACGCACTCATGAAATTTCAAGTATTTTCTCAACTTGATTATTTTTAAGTGTTTATCAGGCTCGGTTGCTTAGGCATTGCCCTTGCCCTCTCTAAAATTCCTTAGGCAATTTTCGGACTACCTCATGGTTCTTTCGTAAGACCGATCTAGGGCTGTATGGAGTGATTAGCTATTTTGGACTACCTCATAGATTGTCAACTTTACATTGTTTTTGGCTGCATGGCTTTTAATTACATTGCTCGGTCGTTTAGGCCTAGTTGTATATACAAGTTTTGGCTAAGTACAAAGAATTTATGCATAATATTTCTTCAGATTGTTTGTATTCCACGTACGAGGAATAGGACGACCATCTAAGCCTTTGAGACAGTAGGTACCATCTCGGACTTCTTCTCTGATTCGGTAAGGCCCTTCCTAGATTGGGATTAACTTGCCGTCCTCATTAGCTCGTCCTACCGCTTCCATCTTCTTTAAGACTAAGGCTCCAATCTTAAGCGGCCGCTTAGACACTTTGCGATTATATGACCTCATCATCCTTAGATGATAAATTTCATGTCTAAGCGCCGCATTGCCCCTAGCTTTTGGAAGGAAGTCTAGGGCGGTCTTCATGGCCTCCCAATTGGCTGATTTGTCATATAACATCACTCGAAGAGTGGGCTCATACATCTCAATTAAGAGCACGACCTCAGCGCCATAGACTAGAGAATGGGGTCTTCCCTGTTGAACTTTTAGTTGTCGTTCAAATGGACCATAACGCATTGAATAACTCATCAGCCCATAGGTCCATCTACTTTCTCAAGCTTGCGCTTGATTCCATTAAAGATCATCTTATTGTCTGCTTCAACTTGGCCATTAGCCATTGGGCGTCCGAACGAGGAAAAACAATGCGTTATGCCCTGTTCGCTCAACCAATCTTTGAGCTGGCTGGTCTCAAATTGCGGTCCATTATCGAGCACCGTTGATTGCGACACACCAAAATGTGTGATGATGTTATTCCAGATGAAGGCAGATACATCTCTCCATTTGATCCCTCGGATAAACTCGACCTCTAACCACTTTGTAAAATAGTCAATGACTACTAACACATACCGCCTCTATCCTGATGCAGGAGTTACGGCCCTAAGATGTCCATGCCTTATTTTGCAAAGGGAAATGGACTACTTATGGCGACAAGCTATTTATCGGGCGGTGAATGAGAGTTACATTTTTTTGGTACTTGTCACCCTTTTTCACCATTTTCATGGCGTCTGAATTCATGCTCGGCCAGTATTACCCCAAGTGGGTAAATTTTTCAGCTAAGGCTCGTCCGCCAATGTGTGATCCGCAATTCCCCTAATGGAGGTCGTCCAACACCTGATGCCCCTTCTCGGGCGTAATACATTTTAAGTAGGACTTAACAAAGGCTCTTTTCAACAAGTCCTCCCCCTTCATTTCAAACCATGTCGGCTAATTCTTCATCAACCAGCTTTCTTTTAGGTCGTTTGGAAGAACTCCATCCTTGTGATAGGAGATAATTCCGTCCATCCATGTGGATCTTCTGTCAATGATTTGTATAGGCTCAACATCGATATCCCTCTTTTTCGACTTCCTAGAACACAGTTCTTGGAGTATCACATGACGCCGAGGAGGCTAGCTTGGAGAGGGCGTTCTCCTGATGATTCTCGGACCGGGGGACTTGTTGCAGTGTGAATTGCTCTAGGCTCTCGGCCTCATCCTTTACCATCTATAGATACTTCATCATGGCCGGCTCCCTAGCCTCATAGTCACCATTCACTTGGCTGAGTATGAGCCGAGAGTCCGAACAGGCATCAACTTTAGTTGCCCCGGCCGCCTTACAATTTCTAAGGCCAGCTAGAAGGGCTTCATACTCGGTCTTGTTGTAAGAGGCTTGAAACTAAAATCTCAAAGCATACTCAAACTTGTCTCATTTCGGAGATTGACATATGATTCCAGCGCCACATCCGGTCGTTGTTTCACTTCCATCCACAAAACCTTCCAAATCTGATCACTGTAAGTCTCGCCGTGTCATTTCAGCTTAAAAATTTACAAAGGCTTGGCCCTTGATCGCTTTTTTGGATTCAAATGTAATATCACATCCTATCAAATCCAAGGCCCATTTAAGCATTCGATCGCTGGCCTCAAATGTTTTGAATGACTTCTTCAAATATTGGTTCGTGTATACCACAATCGAGTGAGCAAGAAATTATAACCTTAGATTCTTTAATGCCATGAGCAATGCCAAGTTGAACTTTTCAATGGGTGGATACCTAAGCTCGGCATTGTGCATAATGTAGTTGATGAAATACACAAGGATATGATGGTCGTCCCTTTCAGCAAGCAGGTTAAAACTTAAGGAATGATCTGAAATTGCAAGATACATGTATAACTTCTCACCTTTGAGTGGACTGACGACCTGAGGAAGAGTATGCAAATGATTTTTCAACACTACAAAGGCTTCCTTGGCCTCTTCTGTCCTCTCGAACATTGCTTTCTTCTTGATAGTTTGGAAAAAATAATGGCACTAGTCCCCTGATCTTGACAAAAATCGTCCAAGTGCAGTTAAGCAGGCGGTCAGCCTTTGAACTTCTTTTATGGTTTTGGGAGATTGCATGTCTAAGACCGCCTGGATCTTCTTAGGGTTGGCCTCAATGCCGCGCTGATCAATTAAAAATCTAAGATATTTGCCAGACTCAACACCAAAGACACACTTTTTTGGGTTTAACATCATCTGATGCCGCCTGAGTTCGGTAAATGTAGGGCTGAAACTAATTCGGTTTAAAACCGAACTGAACCACAAACCAAACCGAATTAGAAATACGGTGTGGTTTCATTTCTAATATGGTTTGGTTTGGTTTCAAAAAAAGAAAATTTTGGTTTTTGGTTTAGTTTCGGTTTCAAGTTTTGAAAAATCGAAAAATCGAAATCCAAACCAAAATTTCGACCCATACCTAAATATAACCTAGCCCAATTCTGTTTTTACCCTAAGTATATAAATGAAAAAAAAAATCCTAATCTGTCATTCCTCTCAGCCTCTATCACCCTCTCAATTCAATACTCACTGTCACTCCTTCACTAGGCTCACTCCACCGGCGTCCGACAGTCATCGTCCACCGGCGTCCGATAGTCACCGTCCACCGGCGTCTGATAATTACTGTCCACTGGCGTCCATCCTCTCAAATTAAAAGCGCAAAGGTATGCTTCCTATTGGTTGTTGCTATTAATCTTTACCGATATTCACTAAATTTAAATGTTCAATTACTTGAAATTTTACTAATTCAATTGCTTACATTCAATTTAAATTTTCAATTTATGTATTATAGGTTGTTGATGTTTTGCTGCTGCTGCTCGCCTATTTGTTGTTGTTGTTGCTAACTATCTGGCCTGCTCGCCTATGCTACAGTTGTGTTGTTTACAGGTTGTTGTTGAACCTTTTTTTTTTTAATTTTTTTATTTGCATTATAACTGTCTGGCAAATTTATAGGCATTGTAACTTGAAGTTAGATCTTGTTTATGTTTAATGTTTTCTTATTATATGATACAATTTTAGATTTTTTTATATGGTTTGGTTTGTGTTTGGTTTGGTTTAGTTTGGTTCGGTTTGGTTCACGTGCAATATTTTATGTTACGATGCCTTGATGGGAAAAATCGGTGTGGTTCGGTTTTTTTTTTTAAATCGAAATTTATATGGTTTGGTTTGGTTTGGTTTCAAGAATAATATAGTGCGGTGTGGTATGCAAAATTTAAAAACTGAATTATAGTGGTTCGGTTTCAGTTTGGGCAATAAATCAAACCGAAAATCGAACTTTCACCCCTAGGTAAATGTTTCTCGGAGGTCCTTTAGATGGCCTGCTTTTTTGATTTTACAATCATATCATCAATATAATCTTCCATGTTTCGGTCAATCTAATCTCTGAAAACTATATTAAAAAGACTCTGAAAGTTAGCAGGGGCATTGTTTACGCCGAATGGCATAACCTTGTAACAATACATCCCCTGCTCGGTCACAAATGCTGTTTGTTCTTTATCCTCCTCCCAGAAAGGGATCTGATGGAATCTAGAGTATGCGTCCTTAAAGCTCATCAGGGCATGTCCAACCGTTGATTCAAATAGATGGTCAATTTTAGGCAAGGAAAAGTTATCCTTAGGGTATGCCTTGTTAGGGTCAGTGTAATCTATGCACATTCTCTAAGTCCAATTTGGCTTCTTCATAATGACTACATTTCACCCAGTTTGGGTAGTGACATTGCCGAATGAAACCGGCGTCCAGCAGCTTTTTGAATTCAGTCGTGGCCGCTTGATTCCTCTCTTCTCTGTGATTCCTCTTTTTTTGCCGAACTGGTATTACGGCCGGGTTCACTGATCACATGTGAACTGCCAAGTCTGGACTGATGCCCGACATCTCATGAACTTCAAAAGCAAACATATCTTTGAATTCCATTAACAACTTCACCAGGTCGTCTCCAAGAAAGAATATGGCCATAGTGCCTACTTTGACTGTCCGATCAGGTCGGTCTAGGTCAAGCACTATGTCTGTATGATCGCCGGCCGGTTACGGCCTCAACTCTTTTGGCCAATTGATGGCCATTAGCTCTACGCTTGCTCTTTCTTGATCAACTTGCGCTTCTAGCCGACCTGGTATGCATGGACTGACCCTTCTACGGAGTTTTGATTGGATGTTTTTCCTCGTCCACGAGCTGTTGGCTTCACGACCAATTGATTGCATTCTTTCGCCATTTTCTGATTTCCTTGAATGGAGCCTATCTTCCCATCCGACCACTCAAACTTAATCAGCATCAAGTGAGGGACAAAAACTGCCTTTTCTAATGTCAAAGTGGGGTTCCCGAGGATAACATTTTAGCTTGGGAGCTCTTTAACAACTAGGAAGCGGACAACCATATCCCTTCCCTCTCCCTTCTTCCCAAATCGGACGGGTAGATCAATCCGTCCAACCGGGTGGATAATACTCCCACCGAATCCAACTAATGGGGTCATTGTGAGGGGCCTTTATATTGCCTTGTTTTGTTTCACAAACCGTCACCTCTGGAAAGGGTTCAACCTTCACCCCTTTACTGTGCATCACATTATCAAAATTCCAAGCATCTTGCTTAATTCCTTTCATGGTTGGGCCGCCTGATATAACGGCCACGAACCCTGAATCAGTATTGTTTCCATCGTCATCATTTCTGTATTCTTTCATCTTCTCAAATTTATTGTCCGTCCGAGAGTATGTGAACTTGGACTTTAGCATGTACGAATTGAGCATGCCCTTCTCGGCCAGTTTGTCTTGTAACCTCTTCAAATGGTTGCAGCCATTCGTGTCATGTCGCACATCCTTGTGGTATTGACATTACTTGTTCTTGTTTCTGTACTAGGTCGACCTTCTCAAAGGCTGAGGCTTGTCAAATTCGAACTTATTTTTGATTTCCATCAAAATTGAATAACAATCCTTATTGTACTCATACTGCGGCTCATACGTATTTACTTTCATTGACTTTGTCTGTTGGCTGTTGGCCACCCAAACTTCTTTTCTTTTGTTGCCTCCTTCCTTCTTTTTGCCGGCCGAGTCTTGTTAAGAAGATGGTTTCTTCTTGCCCCCTTTAGCCAACTCTTTTAACTTGGTCAATGAGCAAAAATTAGCTGCCTCAATATATGATTTGACCTCTCGTAGAACACCTGCGTATGTCCGAATCTTTTTCTTGACCAAATCAAACTTAAAGCCATTATGCCTTAAACCTCGAAGGAACTCCGATTAGCCATCTGACTCGGCATATTTTGTATTAGATCTTTCTCTTAGTTAAACCTCTAGACGTACGTGCGCAACCCCTTTGTTGGGTTTCGTGATGTATGACATCACACGGAAATAAAACCCATCCAAAAATTAAAGCAACTAAATCATGAAAATTAATAAACAACATAATTAATTAACAAGGGAGAGAAAGACAAATATACCCTTGACGCGTGCTTCGCTCGTTCCGAGCTCTTACTTGAAAGCGTTAAAGCTCCGCACATACGCAAGCCTCCAACAGCTCTCACCCTCGAGACCCGACCTGAACGGACCCTATCCCAAAGCTTAGTCGGGGCTAGACCAAGAAAGACTAGAGTATTACGAACTTTAAGGTTTTCTCACCTATTGGGAGATGTCTTATTGAGTTTAACCCAAGTAAATAATCCTAACTCCTAAAGTTGGTATTTATAGGCAAAGGCTCCCAAAAAATTCAATTATCTTTCTGTAGGGAATATTTCAAGCATCCCACACTTGAGCCCCATTGTGATCATACACTTAAGTATGGTGGCGTCCAAAGGGAAGGAAGCTAGAGCAAAAGAGTCGCCAAAAAGTTTTAGGAACTTGTAAACCGTTCACAGGGTGAAGGTTACACCCCTTCACCCCTTCAGAACGTTCTGCGATCCTAAATCATTCTCGTAACGCCGATACCTGAAACTAGCGTTAGTTAAACAAATAAAAGAGTTAGAAACGTGTATCTTGCACCTTCGAGCACACGTCTCTGGAGTAATCGATTCTTGTTGTTGTATTTGTTGTGATGACTTCCATAGTGCCTCGTGAACTCCATCTGAAGGTAACAGTGCCTCGCTATCTTCATTTTTTTGTGACAATCCTCCACGGTACCTCGGGAACATCGTCGAAGGTGACTGTACTTCGTCATCTCCAGGATTGTGGCAGTACCTTGCCACTGCAATACCTTGCCGCTATAGACAATCTCCTCTCTGCTTCGGGACACGTTGAAGACCGCTGCTTGTAGCCATATTTTGTTTTGTTGTGACAATCTTCCTAAGAAGATTATCAAAGACCATCGCTTGTTGATCCTCAGTTTGCTGGTGCTTCGTTGATATATTTTGCCGTGATTGCTTGCCGTGCCAGTACCTCGACACATTTTGTAATGAGTCGGTACTTAGGCGCTTGTGCTTGCTTGTGAACCATTACCTCGGTGCTTGTGATGAGCCAGTACTTAGGCGGTTTAAGTAAAGTGAGATGATCATCGTCAGTCCGATCACTTATTGTGATTGTAATCGAGCCGACTACTAATCATGTCAATTTTCTTATAGGGGCTAACTGGCGTACCAAGGAACCTGACTGCTGAATAAGGTCCACATAACCATTTATGGGGCCTACGAGTTTCATTGCTGTGGAAAGGAGAGCCAGCGCACGCTGCCACGTGTCATCGCAGCGCGCCACGTTTGTCGCATCGTGACAGCTCTATCGCGGCACTATGGGATTGCGTTTTCCGGAATAAAAACCCTTCTTCTTCCTCATTTCGGCTGCAGCTCATTTTCGAACGAAAATTGTCCGAAACTTCAAATCGTCTATTCTTTCTCATTCTTCAACCAAATTCGCTCAAATTTGTTGCAAATCGAAGCTCTCGATCTCTAATTTGCCGATCTATGTACGTTTTTCTCCAACTCCTCCAAGTTTGGAAGAATTTCGTGTGTTTCATTTGCGAATTTTCGAAAAATTCGAAACCTCTTTTGCTTATTTTGCTTTGTTCGTCAAATTTCTTGCCATAAAATTGTTTGTTTATGCTTGTATATCACCTTAGGAGTGTTTTGAGACTTGTTTGACTCAATTTGGTGAAGAAACGAATGTTTTGCCATTGTTGGGTATTTTGAGTTCGTGAGAACAATGTGTCTTGTTCTTTGTGTTTTTACTAGCTATTCATGCTCAATTTGTCACAATATTTGTCATAGTATTACAAGAAATTGTATGATTGCTTGAGAATGCTATTTTTGCTCGAATAAAAAACATGCCCTGTTTTAGAACTACATACTCTATTTTTTTCGAACATAGTATTATGCGGCTAGGCGAACCTTAGATACTATAAACCCTTTTATTTACCGTTTGCTTGCATAATTAGCATGTCTCAACGACGCGGTTCTAGCTCACGCTCTCGTGGGGCTCACCGAGAGGACGAGCGTGTTGACACCAGCGAGGGGACTTCCACTGGCCTTAGGGAGTTCCCTGAGTGGGATGGGCACACCTTGTACTTCGCGCCCCAGTTTCACATTTCAGAGCGCGTTCGGCTCAAGATGACTGACGAGCGAGTTCGTTGCCACGGTTCAGGCAACGACACCATAGGGCAGCTGTACGATTCTTACTTTCGCAACAACGAGGAGTTGCGAGCGCTGTGGGAGTCTTGTGGTTTAACTTCTTTGTTGCAGGCTACTCGAGGTCTCTATTCTTTGAAGTCGAGTCGTTTTTTGGTTCGCACTTTGGTGGAGTTCTTTTGGGACACCACTAACACGTTCCACTTTCCTTGGGGTGAGATGACTATCACTCCCCTTGACTTCTCTGTGATCATCGGATTGGAGTTCCGGTCAGCTGCAGTTCCTTTTGGTAGTGATACTACCCTTTTCTCTCTTGAGGTAGAGGAGCTACTGGGCCCCATTGTTATTCGGGCCTGTGGTGAGTCTCGACCGCTACAGATGAGTAGCCGATCCATTCGTCGGCCTGTGCTAGTAGAGGCTTTTCAGGATGATGTGACCACCTCGGAGCAGTGGGTGCGCATTTTTGTTTTAATTCTTCTATCAGGGTCCTTTTCTCCTGACAAGGGTAGCCGAGTGCTACTCTACTATTTGCCTGCTCTTCGCGACCTTCGAGCGATAGGGACTTTTGATTGGGCCAGCTTGGCCTATGCTTACTTCCTGCTGGGGTTGCGACTTGCCTGTCGTCAGCGTACCTTTGACGAGGAGGTCACACTCTCTAGCTTCTGAAGGGTCGTAGAGGTATACTCTATTCCTCTTGGCAATAGGTTTATGTTGATTTTAGGTTTTTGACGACGTTTTCGTATTGTTACAGGTGTGGTTTTACGAGTATATGCCATCTTTGGCGCCAGCCAGGCCTTCACCTCGAGGGATTTCGGTTGCTGCTAGTTGGGGTGGCTGTTATACCGACCAGACTGCTGCTGCCCTTGTTTGAGAGTTGCTTCTCTCGGTATGCCTTACTCGCCATTTTCATTTACTCTTCTGAATAGGATTCCTACTCATGAGTGTTTTTCTTGTAAGGACCTAAGGTTAACTTCCGTCCGTGGGCTGATTTTGACGTCCCCGTAATAGTTGTCCAGTACACAGCTCAGCGGCACTACTTCCAGGGGAAATATGATGCTGTGGTATACTAGGGCAAGAAAGTTGCGATTCAGCACTGTAGGGAATATTTCAAGCATTATGACCCCAAACTTGAACCCCACTGTGATCATACACTTAAGTACAGTGGCGCTCCAAAGGAAAAGAAAAGAGAGCAAAAGAGTCGCCAACAAGTTTTAGGAACTTGTAAACCCAAAAGACAATCCAAAAGGACCATCAACTCCATAAGGTCTTGAACCAAACAGGGTCCGGGGATGAGGGTACGAATCCAATCTACAAAAGAAAGGACCCGCCCTATAAAATAGGCCTCTACTTTGTTCTACTCGTATTCATGCGCGCTTTTCGAATAACATACAAACATTATATTAATCCTACCCTGTTTAATATATGTTTGTTGAGATTAATGCACAAATAAAACTATTATTGGTGATCACTTGAGTTAAAATCACATTAGCCTAAACCAAATTAATAATTATCTTATTAAGCGTGATTTCAAGTACAAATTCCCTTTAAACATGCATAAAAGGTGTGATCAAGCAATAACAATAATATAAAATAAATATCAAGCAACATAATAATAAATCAATAATCATAATAATCGAGATCATATTAATAATAAAGCTCAAATATAATAGCATGATCCTAGGCATGATGCTAACAAGATTAATAACAAATCCTAGCATGTCACTAAACAATAAAGATCAAAGCTTTAAACCTAACATGGTACTAACATGATATTAGAAAGAGTAAAGGCATCCTAAACATGATACTAGAAAGCATAAAAACATCCTAACATGATACTAGGAATCATAAAACAATAATAAGTATGCTTTCTACATTGTTAATAAAATAGGGAGTAAGCTAATCTACTTACTTTGAAGCCTCGTACCTCTTTCTAACAACAAAATACACAAATTAGTAAACTTCAATGAAAATAACAAAGAACAAGTAAATAATTAAATTAAAATCAAATTAAATAAAGTTTTGACTAGTTTTGGACCAAACCCTCAGAAATTATCAAACCTTGCACGTCTAGGGCGAAGGCAACTTCGAACTTGGCTAAGAGACTCTAAGTCTTGTGAATGCGGAATATTGTATGTAAAAAGCTAGTTTAGAAAGAGAGGGAGAAAGAAAAGAATTAAGTAATTCTTGAGAGGGAATAGAGAGAATTGATGATGAGAGTTGATAGAGAGAATTGATGATTAAAAACAGAGGTTCGAGACCCTATTTATAAGAAAATAGTCCGGAAAATCATAGAATTTGATAAGGAATAAAACTACACGCTGTCGCTAACAAACCGACCTTGTCGCCAGATTTTTATCTTGTCGCCAGGCGACAAGCCTGTCGTTCGGCGACAGAGACAGTTTTTGCGGATTTTGTTTTTATCATATCTTTTTATCTAGAAGTCTACTTTCTAATGCAATTGGAATCAGATTAAAATCTTTTGGAGATAAAAAGATATGGCCGAAATAGTGAAAGGGTGTCAGTTTTGGATAGAGTTTCGTATATCTTTCATATCTTTTTCGTTATAGCTCGGAATTATTATTATAATATATCATTGGAAAGATAATTTCAAGATCTATCCAACCATATAAAATTTGGATAAAATATATGAGGCACGAAAATAATATCTGACTATCTTTGAACATCTTTAAATCCGAATAGAATTAGGAAAGTTTTAAAAAAGGAAAGTTTTATTTAAATCAAATTCCATGATCTTATCTTTTCAAAAAAGGATAATTAAGATATTTTAGAAACTTATAGAAGATTCTAATCAATCCTAATTATTTTAGGAATAGGATTAAACCTTTGGACCCTCCTCATGATCATTGGGTCGTAGGTAAAATCCGGTTTGGGCCCAGTTTAGTATTTTGGCCATAACTTCCTCATTATTCATCGGAATTGGGCATATAATATATCGTTGGAAAGGTCTTTTCAAGCCCCATCCAACTACACCATTATTGGACCCTTATCATGGACCAAAATAAACTGAATTGGACGTTTTCATAAAATAGAGTGGATTTTCGAAAACAGAAAGAAGGATTTTAATAAAAACTAACCGCAACACTTGACTTTTCACACTTTCACCTCATTCGATTATGGTTCGACGCGAAAGGTATTCATCACTGGGTTTCGTTTTGGGGAGACACAAATGGGTGTCTACAAGCACTCTTCAGAGTCTTTTGTTGTTCCTACCCGTCCTCTACGGCATATGATGGATCAGACTGACTTGAGAGTTTATATGGGTAGGTCGCCAGCTGGTACGGAGTGGCAGCGTCATAGCCATCAGAACCGAAGCTATGGTGAGAGGCTTGTGCAGCGGTTGGCTCCACCACCTTGCCAGTCAGAGGAGGCGGAGGTATATTTCGCATCTTTTGATTTGTTCTTTTGGTAGCCCCCAAGAAATTCTAATCACTTAGATTTTATTCTTGTAGGCTGCGACGACGGTTGCGGATTTTGTACCTCCACCAGTGTCTATTATTTATCAGGGGTCTTTCGGCCCAGTTGAGGAGATGATTCCTCTGGCCTCTGAGGAGTGGCGCTTTGTGGAGAGGTCGATACATCGCCACCAGACCTGGGTGAGTCGTCTATCATCATTTTGTTTGTATGCACGTTCTTTGGTTGTTTCTGACTTTTATTGCTTGATAGTTTTCCCGCGAGGTGATGACGAGGATGGCGAGAGGCATGGACGCTGTAGGGAATATTTTAAGCCATTAACCCCAAGCTTGAACCCCACTGTGATCATACACTTAAGCATGGTGGCGTCCAAAGGGAAGGAAGCTAGAGAAAAAGAGTCGCCAACAAGTTTTAGGAACTTGTAAACCGTTCACAAGGTGAAGATTACACCCCTTAACGATCCAGGAGATCGTCAACTTCAAAAGGTCTTGAACCAAATAGGGTTCGGGGATGAAGGTACAAATCCAACCTAAAAGAGATTGAACCTGCCCTAATAATAGGCTTCTACTTCATTCTTCTCGTATTCATGTGCGCTTTCTGACTAGCATGCAATCAACAGATTAACCATAACCTGTTTATCTATGTTGGTTGAATTTAATGCACAGATAAATTTATTATTGGCAATCACTTGAGTTATAATCAAATTAACCCTAAACAAGATTATTAATTATCTTATTAAGCGTGATTACAAGTACAAATTCCCTTTAAACATGCATAAAAGACGTGATAAAGCAATAACAATAATAACATCAAGCAACATAATAACAATCATCATAACAATTATAATCATGTTAAAGCATAAAGCTTAAATATGATAGCAAGATCCTAGGCATGATACTAATAAGATTAATAACAAACCCTAGCATGTCACTAAGCAATAAAGATCAAAGCTTTAAACTTAACATGGTACTAACATGATATTAGAAAAGAGTAAAAGGCACCCTAAACATGATACTAGAAAGCAATAATAACATCCTAACATGATACTAGGAATTAAACAAATTTAAACATGCTTTCTACAAGAATAGAGCAATACGATTACATACTTTGATGCCTCGTGCCTCTTTCTAATAACAAAATACAAGCGTTAGTAACTTCAAGGAAAATATAAAATCAAACAATTAAATCAAATAATTGAAATAGAGACTAGGGACCAAACCCTCAGAAATTATAACCTTTCACGTCTAGGGCGAAGGCAACTTCGAACTCGGCTAGGTGTGTCTAGATCTTGTGAATGCGGAATTTTGTAAGAGGGAAGGTTTAGAAAAAGAATAGAGAGAGAAAGCTTTTGAGAGAGAAAGATGATTGATTGTAATTGATTGTTGATTGATGATTGATGATTAAAAACGGAGGTTCAGGACCCTATTTATAAGAAAATAGTCCGGAAATAGGTAGAATTGATAAGGAATAAAACTCCACGCTGTCGCTGCAAAACCGACTTTGTCGCCAGGCGATAGGGTCTGTCGCGTGGCGACAAGGCTTGTCGTGTGGCGACAGCCTGGATTTCTACGCGCTTTCAAACACGGAGTCCACATATGAATCAAAATTGATTTGTAAAACCCGTATGAAAACTGAAATCGTATTTTTCGTAAAATAATATTTTATTCCAAATAAAACTCATCAAAATCTAATTATTAATTCTAATCTTATTAATATTAAAGAGAACCTTCTAGAGAATTCTAGAAGACTATAATCAATTCTAATAACTTTAGAAATAACAATTAACATTGGGCCCTCCCCTAGATCATTGGGCTGCATGTAAAGATCAAACCGGGCCCAGTTTAGTATTTTGGCCATAACTTCCTCATTATTCATCGGAATTGGGCCTATAATATATCGTTGGAAAGCTCTTTTCAAGCCCCATCCAACTACACTATTATTGGACCCTTGTCATCGACTAAACTAAACTGGATTGGCTGTTTTCATAAAATAGAGTTGTTTTTCGAAAATAGAAAGAAAGAATTTAATAAAAACCAACCGCAACACCTGACCTTTCACACTTTCACTTCGTTCGATTAACAAATGACATGAAAGGTATTCATCACTGGGTTTGGTTTTAGGGAGACACATTTGGGTGTCTACAGACACCTTTCGTTATTAGCTCGTGAGATTGAGTCACCGAGCTAGCTGTCGTCGTGCGAGCGATGGCATGGAGGTATTTTTCTTTGACTCTTATTTTATTTGTTTTACTCATTTTACTTGCATTTTGACTCAGCTTATTTTTCTATTTCAGCCTGTTCCTCCATCACGTACTAGTACGAGACTCGAGGATCGGAGAGAGAGATCCGGGTCTAGCTCGAGGCGTCGTCGTACTTTGGCTGGGAACCAGGGCGGTCGAGCGGCGTCGGATCGGACTGTGGTAGTGGAGGGTTCCGGGTCTTCTTCCGAGGGTGCATCAAGGAGGCCAACTGGCCAGGGAGGGGCGACATCAGCTCCTTTCGTGGGTGGTGGGACGTATGAGGTTGGCTCGTCGTCCTAGCAGCCACAACAGCCGGGACCTCAGCAGGGTTGAAAGGAATGGTGTCCTTCGAACAAGTGTACTATTTCGTTAGCGGGTTCAGAATTATTAGAAAGCTAATATATTCAGTAAGGTCAAGTGATCGGAATGCCTGGGTGGAGGCCGCTTCCGATCAGTAATATTAATGGATAATTAATGTTACAGCTTAATCTTGACTGAACCCTTCGGGTCACACCCAAGCATTCAACAAACCGAAACGACGAATTAATTCGGAAGGAATTAATGAGTCGACCGAGTAATATTTAGATGTCGGAAATTCGAGCTTAGAGCGTCGAAACCGAGCGTCGGAAGTCGAGTCGAAAAATAGTGAAAGACGAGACGAGAATTAGTAATAAATCAACAAAAGACCAAAATACCCCTAGCATCGGAATGCCCAAGCAAACCGAGTGCTAAGGGCGTATAGCCTAGCATGGTGGCTAGCATGCGCACCAAGCCGAGCCTAGGCTGGCTGGTGCGTGCTAGCGCACTCATGCTAGCATCGCAAGGCTAGGCGCTGCCTAGTGCGTGCATGCATGCTAGGCGCAGCCTTGTGCGCGCAATGGCTAGCAAGCCATGCCGCAACAAGCTGCTGGAGCTAGCACGCTAGGCGCGCCAACTCGCCACAGCTAGCAGCAGCATGGCTAGGCCATTGCTTGCTGCCTAGCAGCGCTGGCCAAGGCACAAGGCCAGCAGCAGCAGCCCGCACAAGCATGCTGGGCGTGCTGGCCAGCAGCGGCTGGCAGCCCGCATGCGAGTGCTGGGCTTGCTGGGCTTGCTGGGCGTGGCTGCCACGGACAGCAGCACATGGCAGCCCACCTTGGCTGCCTTGGTGCCCAAGGGTGGGTGCCATGTGGCTTGTGGTCCTTGAGTGTGTGGAGAGTGAGATGGCCGGTTATGGGAGAGGGAGTGGGGAGCAAGTTTGGTCCCCCCCTTCTCCAAGTGGTCCTCACCTAACCACTCACATGAGCTTGCCACTTGTTGATTTATTACTAGCTTGATTATTGATTTTATTTTAGCTTTAAAATAAAATGGAAAAATCATACTATCCCACATTGATGGGAGAGTAAATGATACTCCCATCATTTCCTATAAATACCCAAGTATGGGCATTGGGAAAGATGCTTGAGTAAGAGTTGGAAAAGGCATCACAATTAGTGAAAACCTTTGAACTCAATATAATTACTCGGGTTTTGTTGGTCGGGTCTTGCTAACCCCAAGACATTGGACCTAGTCGGTTTTGTTGGTGCGGGTGGACTTCGTTGGAGGTCTCCGTGCGAGCGGGACTTGAAGCTTTCAAGTAAGAGCTCATTTGGAGCGAAGCACGCGTCAAGGGTAATTAGCTTATCTTAATCTTGTGATTAATTTAATTATGTTTATGGTTTTATTTATTGCGAGTGCGGTCTTGGTTTTGGGTTTGTTTCCGCGGTGAGTCGGACTCACCAAACCCCAACAAGGGTGAGCCAAGATGGGCTGGCCCTACTCTTTCGCTTCCGACTACTAGTGATCCTAATGTTGGTGAGGGATTGACTCCGCGGATTGTGCAATTCTTGGATACATTTGGGGTTCCTCTGCAGTTGCGTCCTTCGGCACTGTAGTTGTACCTGTATTTTTTATTTGACTTTGCTTTATTTGACACTTATGTTAGATATAATGTACATACATCCTATGATTACTATGTTATTAATCTTTTCACATTTTTATTTTTCATTTTATGTGCATATGAGTGTGTGAAAAATTGTGATTAACTTTTGCGCAAAAAATTCCGTCATTTTTATTACTAATGGAGGGCATCCGACTTCCTCCCCCAAAAATAAAAAATGAAAAATAAAATTGAATTTGACCAAATATAAGCTTAAAATTAATTAAACTTAAAATAATCAAAAGGGGCTAACTGTAGACATCTACTTTTGGCCTCCTGTCCCAACAGGAAGTGCTATGACGATAAATAAAACCATCTTCGTGTTGGATCAACGTGAATAATACTTATGGATACCTGATTGAATCGCAAGAACACAAAAATGACTAGCCTAACCCAAAAACAAATGCATTAAGGTTCGATTAACTAAGCTCGATCATAATTAGGCTTAAGCCTGAGCTTAAAACCTAAAAATGACGAATTTAGAGGCCCCTAGGTTAAAAGCAATGCTACCGCATAAAAATCCGTTCGCATCTCAATGAGTCGCGCTGGTCTGGCGCGCGCAACGCACAAGGTTACGCGCATCACCCAGCGCAACTGCTAGTGATGCGCTTGCTGAAGATTCAGAATTTCATAAAAATATAAAATTGAATCTAACCACAATACTGCCGCACAAGACTTTTAGTCACGCTGCCCATAGCAGCGCAACCAATTCACTTGCGCTGGGCTGTCGCACGCAACCCATTCATATGCGCGCAACACCTGCTGCGGTAGAATGTTCAAAACCCTAAACGTACTCATTCCCTATAAACAGGGGCTTAATACGAGGGTTAAACACACAAAAATTAACCTAAAACTCTGACAGAAACTTTGTGAACTACCAAACCCTCTTGTCCTAAACACTCACCCCCTTTAATACTTGTTACTACAGTGGAGGTTCCCGAACAATAAGGAGTCCATAAGTGTTCTAAACGAAGATCTAACAAAGAGAAGTGGTAAATTCCCGAGCACATAGATCAATCACTTTATTTTTCTTGTTTAAAATAACTTTAATTAATTAATTAGTTAGTGTTGTTTGATCACTTTAAACGAACTTTTAATTAATTAATTTCACATAGTATCTTGAGTTAAATAAAGAATAGAATTGAATAAGTAATTGTTAATTGATCACTTAAGCCAAGGCGAATCTTGTTTATTTTCGTTCTTTTCACGAATATTGATTAAATAAGAATAACGACCTTTGCAATGTAATTCCTATGTGGTTGATGTGTGTAAATAAAATTAACTAACTTAATTTTAGGTATCACGTTGCGTATATTGTTTGGTGATGAAATTGTGAAAAAGGAAGAGCTAGTAGAGGCCGTACTAGGGCTAAGATAGCGATTCCCCCTAAAAGGGAACGATATTTTAGTACCCTCGCTCCCGAACTCATTTCTGGTTTATGTAGACCAATTTGGCAATGGGTAAACTTACGATTCGTTCTAAATATCCCTTGAACTCTACCTGGGAGAAGGGCATGAACGAGGTTTATGAGTTTTCCTAAAACTCATTGGCGACTCCTACTTGTTTCTTATAAAAAAGCGTGATGATAGGATCCATTCTAATTCAACGTCCCCCAAACAGTGAGGAATTTAAATCCTAATACACCATAACAAGTGTAAAGTCCTAGGCTTTTAAAGGGCCATGGGCATTTAAGGAGAAAGATCCCCTACGATGGGAACACCCTCCTTACAGTGGCGACTCAACTGAGGACTTAGAGGTTACAAGATTAATTTTTAGTTATGGTCGAAGGTTTCCAACACTAGGTTGCCTAGGGGTTGTAACGAGACTTAACTTGGATAATCTCTAGTTAGAGAGCAAGACTTGAACGCATAATATCTTCCCTTTTCACAAAAGTAAAAACCAAACAAGCAACATTGCATCATGCATAATAATATCACACTATAACCTTTGGGGATTGGCTCATTGACTAGGGTTTCCAACACTAGGCTTCTATCCCGAAATCAATACTAATCATCCCTCCCATATTGCCAACAAAATGTTGGGAGGGCTATGTTATGAGTCAACACGTTGAGTGATTGATTTGTGCATCGTTCCTTAAAATATGATACCTTTGGACACCCAAGCTTATGACCTTAGAAATGCATTGTGTGAACCTTGGCTTATTGTATGCTTATGTGATTACATGACTATGTGTGCCGTGTTTAGGATATCTTTTTCTTTCTTTTAGTTTGGTTTAGGTTCCCAACTACGAAGTTGTCCCTCCGTAATTTGAGTCGTATTCGAGGGGTAACATAAAATAAAAAACAAACAAAAAAAAATCAAAAAAAAATGAAATATAAAACAAAAAAAAAACTGCTCGAACAAAAAAATCCCACGAGCAGGTGGAGCGCGCAACTCATTGAGTTGCGCAACCACTACCAGCGCAAGAGCTAGGGATGCGCGCGCCTTCCGTGCACAACCTAGTTACTTACGCGCGCCTACTGTTACGAGTCCTTTTGATTCTTTCAAGAACAATTCGCTCGTTCAAACGATATCTTTACTAAAGAATTGTTTAAAGGCGATGTTACCCATTCGAATGCATCTTGCGTCTTTTCTTTCTTCTTCCTTTGTCTTCTAAACAAGCGTATCGATTTACTTCTCCTTTCGTACTTCTTTTAGGGCTGGTTTCCAAGCTTGGGAACGAAGAATCCCGGGCGCTCGCATTCTACGTTTACCATCAAACAATTCACCCCTTTGAAACCACCTTCCCTCAACAACTAGTTCTAGTCCAACAACGATGTCAACCATAGAGCAACTCGAAGAAGAGATTGCTCGTTTGAGAGAAGAAAAGGCTCAACAGGGCGAGGAGAGAAGGATTAAGAAACTTGAAAAAGCTGAAAAGAAAAATGCCGAAACTTCGGCCTTGCAACAAAAGATGGAGGAATTATCCATCAAAGAAAAGTCATTGAAGAAGCTTGTTCTTCGTTCCACAATGGGGAACAAGTACTTCGACGCAGAAAAGTTCGCTCCTCCTACAGGACTTGCTTTGCCGAAAAAGTTCGTAACTTGGACTTGCCAATATTCAAGGTGACCAATAATCCGAAAAATCATTTAATGTGTTTTATTGGCATCATGGCATTAAAGGGAGTTGATCCTAAGCTTTACGCTTTGACTTTCTGTTTATCTCTAGACCTAGCCGCGAGAGAGTGGTACTATGGGCTAGATGCAAAATTCAAAACAACATGGGAAGATGTGGTTTCGGCTTTCATCACCCAATATGAGAGTAACGTAGAGTTCAAATCAACTTTACGCGAACTTGAGATGCTTAAGCAAGGCGACGATGAAGGTTTCCTTGCTTTCTATGGTAGATGGCGAGAAAAGGCGTCCAACCTTGCCCAAAGGCCACCTGAACTCGAGTTAGTACAAAAATTCATTGACAATTGTCATGAAAAGTACAACAAACATCTACGCTACCTTGGTTTAGACACTTTTCAAAAGGTCTATTCTGTGGCTACTAGGATTAAAGATGATCTTGCTAAAGAAAAAGCAAATAAACCTCATCATCATCAACCTAAAAACAACTACAAAAAGGGGAATGATAACACTTCATCACCTATTGATGTGTTTGCGACTTCCACGCAATATAATAGCACAATGCGATATAATGACCCTCGGAAAACATGGACGAAAGAAAGAAGCTAAGGTTTACGTAATTTCCCATGAGCTATAAAGAGTTACTAGAAAAACTAAATGAAAAAGGATTGGTCGCACCAACAGGGCCAACACCACCCACTCCTCCAGGAAAAAGGAGCTCCCAATGGGATGACAATGCCTATTGTGCTTACCATAGAGGTGTTGGGCATGATACCGAACATTGCTTTGTCCTAAAGCACAAGATTCAAGATTTAGTAGACGATGGGAGAATTCCCATGCCTAAACCCAACAACAATGTATCCCCATTAGGGACATTTCACATTGATGAGGATCATATGGGAAGTGTAACATTCAATCCTTTGGACTATATCACACCCATAGGGAAACCTCTAACCACAACACTCGTAGGGGCAACTAATGAAGTGTATGGGTTATGGGATGACGACTTTCAGGACTTATATGTCTCTAAGTACACCGCCGTCCCACCTCTACCTTGTCTACTAAATGAGACAAGTGGAGCGCTTGATTGGGATCATTTCTTGGGGAAATCACAAGACTTATCAAATCTCTCCTTGGATGAACAATGGCATCAAGCACAACTTATGGAACATCTTGAAATGGAGGCACACTCAAAGCCTCTAGAAGAAAGTTGGATCATGAGTCCTACAACTAACCTAAACGAGATAGATCATCTAACTCGTTTTGGGAGAGTTTATCAAGCACCACCAAATGGATCTTCGACCACTCAAAATCAAGTTCAAAATACGATACCACCTCCACTCGAGGTGGAAGATCCATTGGTCAAACAACTTCGCCAATCCAAGGCGAATGTTAGCATTTGGGAACTCCTAAGTACTTCTAAAGAACATAGGAATTCTCTTATAAATGATCTAACGGCTTTGTTTGTAAGTACAGACACAACCCCCAGGATCTCGTTAGCTTGCTTACTAGCGAGAAATCCGACAAATCAATCATTTTTACTGATGATGATTTGCCTTCAAAAGACACTACCCACAACAACGCACTATACTTAACTGTGGGGTGCAAGGGATACAACATCCCTTTTACTTTGGTGGACAATGGGTCAGCTATAAATGTGTGCCCATTACGAACTGCGAAACACTTAGGCCTTAATCCAGAAAAAGATTTCCAATCAACAACACAAAGCATTTGGGCCTATGACAACTCGAGGAGATCGGTGTGTGGAACTGTTAGGCTACCAGTTACCACAAGCCCAATACAAAAGATGGTTGAATTTCATGTCATGGACATTAAACCTACATTAAACCTTCTTCTTGGACGTCCTTGGATACATGAGCTTGGTGCAATACCATCCTCGCTTCATCAAATGATTAGGTTGAACTATCAAGGTCTTCCTATGACTATACATGCTTCTCCTCTCAAAATAGTAATAAATGATCAACCACTCCAAGAAATAAATCATGATAATGATGAAGAGGACATGTGGGGATTCGCCGTGGAGGTAATTTGCACACTAGAAATGGAGGAAAGCCTTGAAGAACCATTCAAGCTTGATCCATACTCCATCCTAATAGTAAACAACATCTTATTTAAGAGTAGTTACTTTCTTGGGATGCCTTTGGGAATAGGAATAAAGAAATCTCTCTTACTTCCTATCCCAAAGAAAAGCTTTTCTTTTGGATTGGGGTATAAACCAACCAAAGAAGAACAAGAGTCTCACGATGCAAGAATCAAAGCACGTAGAGACAACAATAAAAAAGGGATAATCACTTTACTCCCATCCTACAATCAAACCCTTAATGGACAATTCATTAGGGAGGAAGAGGATTATCCATGCTATGACTTTCCAGAACCATTTGTTCTAGAAGGTATCAAGAAGCCTGGATTCGAAATATTCCAAAATTGCTACTTCTTGAATGACGATATCAAAATAGTTCAATCAAAATACCCAACTCCAGGGTGCTATGATAGGCAAGCATTCAACTTGCTATTTGGACTAGAGCAAAACTATGTTGCTACACTGACTAATCAGAACGCCATCCAAGATGAAGCTTTGACCCAACCTCATTGATCACCTCTTCTAATGAAACCTTCGAGCATGGATGGAGGAAGTCTTTTAAATGGATTAACCACAAAGGGGATAAACTGGAGATCATCACTGGCGAAGGGAAGATGTTTTAAGAATCTGACGATGAGTCCACTTTAGATTTTAAGGAAGCTGAAAGTTTAGGCCTTGTGGCCATTACTGAGTCTTTATCTTCTATTTCTAAGGTCGAAGATCCTAAAAAGGATTCTTCTCTTGATGTACTTTCTTTTGATTTCAATAATATGAGCTTTATTTCCGAGTATATGCCTTCTCTTGAATCTTTTTAATGTTATAATAATCAATCTAATGAAGATGCAAATATTAATAAATTGGTTGAATTAATGAATGAACGAGAACAAAAGAATCCTGTAATTAAAGAAACTGAAACAATCAATATAGGAACTAATGAAAACAAAAGGGAAGTCAAAATTGGCTTAACTTTAAATCCGAAAGAGCGATCGATCCTTATATCGACGCTCAAAGAATTCGAAGACGTGTTCGCTTGGTCATACAAGGACATGCCTGGAATAGATAGGGAAATTGCGGAACATACCATTCCCTTGAACCCTACTTCTAAACCAGTGAAGCAAAAACTTCGACGAATGAAACCTGATGTCGCTTTGAAAATAAAAGAAGAAGTACAAAAGCAACTAGACGCTGGTTTCATTCGCGTATGTAATTACCCAGGATGGGTAGCAAACATCGTCCCTGTCCCTAAAAAGGATGGATGATTTCACATGTGTGTCGACTTTAGGGACCTCAACAAGGCTAGCCCTAAAGAAAATTTTCCTCTACCTCATATTTACATATTGGTAGATAACACGGCTGAACATGCGATGTTATTCTTTATGGATGGATACGCAGGTTACAACCAAATACTAATGGAAAAAGAAGATGAAGAAAAGACATGCTTTATCACCCCTTGGGGTACATATTGCTATACACTCATTCCATTTGGTCTAAAAAATGCAGGAGCTACGCACCAACGAACGGCTACGACTCTCTTGCATGATATGATGCATAAAAAAATAGAAGTATATGTGGATGATATGATTGTGAAGTCTAAAGATAGAGTAGGACACATAAAAGCTTTACGCAAATTCTTCACTCGTATAAAAGAATATAAAATGCGATTGAATCAACAAAAATGCGCCTTTGAAGTAACTTCTGGTAAGTTACTCGGATACATAGTAAGTACACGCGGTATTAAGATCGATCCCTCTAAAATAAAGGTAATTGTTGATATGCCTCCCCCTCAAACATAAAAAGAAATCAGGGGGTTTCTTGGAAAATTACAGTACATTAGTCGATTTATCAACAAATTGACAATGACTTGTGAGCCAATATTTAAAAATTGAAAAAAGAGGAAAAACATGAATGGGACGATCAATGCCAAGAGGCCTTTGAGAAAATCAAAGATTATATCAAAAGTCCGCCAGTTTTAGCACCACCAGTACCCAAACTATCTCTTAGGCTATACATTACAGTCACAGACACGGCCACAGGGGCCATGTTAGCACAAGAGGTAAAAAAAGTCGAGCGTGCAATATATTACATAAGCAAAAAATTTATCCAATATGAAACGAAATATAGCACGCAGGAAAAAACAAGTTTAGCATTAGTGTGGGAAACCAAAAAACTACGACATTATATGTTACCACACACCACTCATGTGATTTCACAAAAAATCCGATAAAGTATTTGTTTGAGCAACCACCCATACAAGGACGAATATCCAAATGGTTGGTAATGTTGGCCAAATTCGAGCTAAAATATACTTCTGAAAATCAATAAAAAGGAAAAGTAATATCCGATTTTCCAGCTCAACATCCTATTCAAAAAAGTCATGTAGAAACTACTCATCTTCCGGATGAAGAGATTCTGATGACACAAGATGACAAATGGGTAATGTACTTCGACGGCGCATCCAATCAAAAAGGGTGTGGTGTGGGAGTGTTACTCATAAGTCCAGAGGGAGCACATACTTCAATCTCTGTCAAACTAGACTTTGAGGTTACTAATAATGCCGCAGAATGTGAAGCGTGCGTTATTGGATTAGAAGCAGCAGCTAGCATAGGTGTGCAAAAATTAGATGTAAAATGAAGAACTCCATAATGATATTATACCAAACACACCTAGAGCAAATCATCGAGCATTTTGATTATATTGACTTCAAATATCTCTCAAGGGATGAGAATCAATTTGTCGATGCGCTAGCAAAATTAACCTCAATGATTAACATTCCAGATCACTTAAATATGATGCCATTATGCGTTGATAGAAGAGAAGAACCAGCTTATTGCAACGCAACAAAGGAAATAAATGACATCGAAGGAGACAATCCTTGGTATGATCATATCCTCCAATATATTACTCATGGCACATATCCTGAAAATACTTCATCGAAAGACCAACGAGCTTTGAGAACACGTGCAGCTCAATATGGTTTATTAAATGGTCAATTATGCAAAAAAGGACCTAACGGTCAAAGGTTATTATGTATAGACCAACCAGTATCACACACCTTATGGAAAACACTCACAAAGGTGTTTGTGGACCTCACATGAACTGAAAAATGCTTGCTAAAATAATCTCGCAACAAGGGTACTATTGGTCCACTATGGAACATGATTTCATACAATGTGTCAAGAAATGTCCAGAGTGCCAAATGTTCGCTAACTTACAGCGTCTTCCACCATCTGAACTGTACAACCTCACTTCCCCATGGCCTTTCTCGACTTGGGGAATTGACATAATTGGTAAAGTTTCTCCAACAGGAACAGGAGGACACGGGTACGTACTAGTAGCCATCGATTACTTTACTAAGTGGATCGAGGCCGCTTCTTACATTAATATCACTTCTAAACATGTCGCAAAGTTTCTCAAACGAAACATATTTTGTAGATATGGAGTTCCACACGAACTAATTAGTGACCAGGGATCTCAATTCAAAGCAGAAGTCGAGACCCTCTTAGCTCGTTATATGGTAAAACATCATCACTCATCTCCATATAGACCTCAAATGAACGGAGCTGTAGAATTGGCAAATAAAAACATAATAGTCATCATTAAGAAAATGGCAGAAAATTATGAAGATTGGCCGAATAAACTACACTTCGCCCTATGGGGTTATAGAACATCCATACAAACATCAATAGAGGTAACTTCATTCTCCTTAGTTTTCGGAATGGACGCAGTTCAACCAGTTGAACTAGAAATACCATTCCTACGCATCGTACTCAAAAGTAAGCTACTGGAGGCTAAATGGGTAAGAGCGAGGTATGAAGAGCTTTTATTTCTCGACGAACGATGATTAAAAGCTTTGCATCATGTACAAGTCTACCAATGACGCATTGCGCGACACTTTAATAAAAGGGTACGACCCCGAAATATTAAAGAAGGTGACTTTGTACTAAAAGAGGTTAGAGGTCCACCAACTGATCCAAGAGGAAAATTCAAACCTTATTGGATAGGACCATACCGCGTAATTGAAATTCTATCAGGAGGAGCTATCAGATTAATGGATATTGGTGGTGATGAAATCCGTCAACTAATAAACATTGATCGACTTAAAAAGTATTACTTATGAAATCCGGATAAACTCGTTCATTCACTAACAATCATTTTTTTTTAGCATTCAAATAAAGATTTTAAGTGTTATGCACTTTACCGAATAACACTGTAAAATCCATAACACTTGGGGGGGTAATAAAAAAAACACATACCATTCAAAGAGTTCAAATTTTTTCGAACATCACAAAAAAACACTTCACACTTGGGGGGTAATACTATGATTAATAAAAAAAAAAATTAACACTCTTAGCACAGGTGTCGCGCGCAACTAAATCAGTTGCGCGCAGATGTCACGCGCAACTAAATAAGTTGCGCGCGCCACCTGGTGACGAACTACGAACCCAGAAGTTTACGCTCGAATAAGATTTCGACTTTTACTAGCGATAAAAGAAGGGCTTTATATACTCGGAAAACAAAAATTAAACTTTGATTTAAGTCGTTAAACAAAGTTTGATTAATTTTTCATTTAATTCTACAAGAGGAATTAAAGAAAAATTACAAAATAATAATAATAATAATAATTTTTGCAAAGAACTACGCAAAGACCTGATTTCGTCATACGAATACGTAGGCAATCTTTATGATTCGGTCATATATAAAAAAAAAGAGCTCATTCTTTATTCCAATCAAAATTCAAGAAAATATTATTGAACTAGATAATAAAGTAAAAAAAACATGGTGGTGATTACACTTTATTCAAAATTAAACTACTAATAATTGTGTAACACTCTAAGGTTTTACTATATCCTCAATTGTCACAGTAGACGAAGGAGTAGTTTCCATCACAGTGCTTTCAGCAACCTTAGAGCTTTCCCCTTCGCTCTTCTTCTTGACCCAAACTTCAACTTTAGAATAGGAGCTCTTTCAACTCTTTTTCCCTTACCTTTATCATTCGTTGGAGCCTTTTTGCGAGGATTTGGTGAAGGTTCCTTAATCTTCACACCCTTTTGCGCGGTTTAGGAGGAGCCTTCCTTTTTGGTTCCCTTGAACGAGCCTTAGGTGATGAGGAGAAGTCTAACTTTCTTCTCACTCCTTTGTTTTGGCCATTAGAAGGAGTAGTGGTGGCCGAATGCATCAAAGGCTTAGGTTGATTGCGAGACGAAGCAACTTGATTCTGTGATCGAGCCTTATTTAGTTCTCTTTTGTCCGCCGCATTCATCCAAGCTTTGTAAAAGGAAGATAGTACAATGCTCGCTGTAGGATTTTGCACTACCCACCTAGGAAGACTAGACCCAAATTCCATCCAACGGGGAATTCGTTCAGGTTTAAAAATTTTTATCCTTAGGGGCATCACAATCTTGTGGGGGGATGACTTGTTTCATCCCATATTGTCTCATCACCCTGCAAGGAAAAATGTAAGTAGTACTAGAAAGGCCTAAAATCCTAATGTAGGGAAAATTAAAACTGTCCCAATCATACTACTTATGTTCCACCAAGGAATCACAAAGCGTATGTTAGGAACCCCATGACAGAATCATTCTTCTTCACTCTTATGTTTTTAGAGAATTCGACGTCCAGGGAATGTTCTCACTCCATGACCCAAATCTGAAAAAAAAAAAAAGAAATATATGTATATATATATACATACATATATATATATATATACACATATGTACATATGTATATATATATACATATACATATGTATATATATTATTGCGATGTTACATAAGCAGGTGGCGCGCGCATCACATCCAGTTGCGCGCGCCACCCGCGCACATCCCAGAAGATTGCGCTGGTATGACCAACGCAACTTTACCACTTGCGCTGAAGCACGACGGAAAAAAAAAACGTACGTGTAATAGGAGTGGACTTCCCGTGAAACCGTTCTCGTTAGGGTCTCCGCTAAGGCGATTCAAGCAATGAACAGTTTTCGCCAAAGCTAAAGCGGTCTGTGAGTGACACCCCTCTATTTGCTCCACTATGGACACCATGGAATAATCTTCATACTCTTTACCTGTCCTAAGCAAACAATTGACAACAAGATAAAAACATAAAGCACGAATTTTAAAACGTTGTTTAGTCAAGTTGTCACGAGGGGCGACGAAGTGTTCAATAAATTGAATTAAGTTCACGCCTTCTTCTTTCCTAATGTTGGCCATATCATTGTCATTCAAACCAAAAATATCTTTGAAATACAAGTTTAAAATCTGACAAGTTAGGGGCATATGTCACGGGGAGAGTATTTGTAGGGAAACCTAGTAGAGCCTCAAACTCGCTAGGTAATGGGACAATTTCATCCCCTTTAAAGAGGAAAAGATGGTGATTCGAATCCCAATGATTAACAGCAGCATGAAGAAAATAAAAAATTATAACTAGTTGCATATAATTCAATAGAGGGTCAAGGAGGTATATCTTAAAAGCTAGCTTATCCTCGATTGAAAGGGAAGTAACCCATTGTTTTAAACGTTGTTCAAAGGTTTTCGCCATTGAAAAACAAAAGGGAGAGAATATAGAGATTAATTTCTTTTTTCTATGATACTACTAACGAATGAATGTGAGATGATCAAAATCCTACACGAAACCACGTTTAAATAGACCCAAATGGGACAAATTTTCAACAATTTTCGCCCGAAGGAAAGTTTACCCGTAGGTGGCGCACACATCTGCCAAGTTGCGCGCAACCAATTCATATGTGCGCGACAGCCGCGCGCACTCATCCAGTTGCGTGCGCCCCGTTCTGTCTCGACATGTATTTTTGGTCTATTTCCATATTTTGAGCTACAAAATATTGGAATATTGAAGAAATCTTCAGACTAATCTATACGCTTGCCTTTGTTAGGCCTTGTTTCCTTTCTTTATTTTTATTTTTTCTTTTTTCTTTGTTTCTAACCTTTTGTTATTGTTTTTATTTTTATTCTCCTTTTTATTTTTTTTCTTTTTTTCTTTTTTTTTCTTCTTCCTATGACCTTTTATTATCCTTTTCTTCTACGTTTTTTCCCTTTTCTTTCTTTTTCTTCTTTTTTGTTATTTTTTCGAGGGGGGTAAGTCGGGAACCCTTTCCCTCCCTCGGAAATTTTTTCGATTTTTATGGAAATAAAAATATAATATATATATATATACAAAATATGTGTGTCATATGTACAACAAAAAAATATATATGTACATTTTTCCATAAACTAAAAAAAATAAAAAAAGGAAGTCAGGGTGCTCGGCGACTCCCAAAAGGCTGCTGCACATCCTGAAAAATCCAAAACAAAGATTAATACACAAAACGTGTAATAACTTTGAAAAAAAAGCAGAAAAGAAAAGGCAAACTTACCGCGACCATCCGATGATCACGGCATGACTAAGCCACGAGGGCTCTCCGATAAGCAGCTCGGAAAGCACGAATAGTCCTCACCATGCCATTCACGGTCTCCCGCTAAACCTGTTCTAAAGAAATACAAGGACAGTTATCAAACAAGTGTATATGATATATAAAAATAAAAATAAATATACATATACATATACAAAATAAACATACCGACTCGACCGTCTTCGGTATAAACGGTATGTCCTCATCCTCCACTGCTGGAAGAATCTCGCGAATTATCGATCCAAAAGCATCGGTATACGTGATTTCCATCGTGGGAGGCACCCAACCACCCAGCTCGACTCTCTGAAACAAGAAAGAGTCAAAATTTCGAAAATAAGAAAATAATGATAAAAGAAAAATAAAGTATACTAACCGGAACAAAAGCTGGAAAAGGAGTCAGCCTGGATGCAACAAATGTCGGGTAAGATGCATCCGGTAGCACCAGCTGCTCCACTGGATAACCAAGGATCGCTTGAGCTCGATCCTCGGTAGACAGCAGGTTCGAACGTAGCATCCGGATCGGAGGGTCCGTAGGAACTAAAGGCTCCTCGGACGAAGACTGCTAAAGAACACGCTCGCCCAAGAACCAAGCGCTTGTCCTCTAGAGCACGGGGAGTCCCTGGTAAAGGGCCCTGAAACGGTAGCAAATCATGCCTGACCGGATAACCTCAGGGACCCCGACAATCAAGCTCCAAGGACGGAGTTCGATCTACAAAACGCAACCACATAAGAAAATTATTCAAAAAATATATACATATTCGAACATGTGCGTTGTTAAAATACTCACCGATGCACGAGTCGTCGAAAGAATCCTCTGGCGAATGTCGCCGGCTGAAGTTGCTCATTTCTTCCTAATCGTGACCAGACGATGGCCGATAGGAAAACGAGCTGCCCCAAGCCCCCTGGGGGCTAAGAAAGGCAGGTACGAGTACCCCCAAGCCTAAAAGAAAAAAAATAATAATAAAGATCAAATGGTCGAAATGGTGATTAAAAAGAAAAAAAAGAAGTTATTAAAACGAATACGCACCTCGAGGATACGACCATGCCATGAAATGGAGATCCAAGGCACCTCAGTAGCTGCCGCGGAATCCATCACCAGGGTCGCCTTGCCCATAGCTGTAAGCATACGGGCATATGACACTTCCGCCCAACTCAGGTTACATACTTGCCCCAAATCACTGAGGCAAATAAGTAACCCAATGGAGAAACGCTCCCCCCGATCACTCAAGACGGTAACGGAAAGAACGTGAGCAATGTATATCTGAGCCAGCTGCTCAGGTGTACACTGCCGACCAGCCTCGTCGGCCGACAACTCATCGGCAAGAACCGAGTACGGACAAGGCTGCACATACAAATGAAGGGCTGCTGCAACGAGGTCCCCCACAAGGTCACGCAGTCTCTCGTCTGACCCCTTAACGATCTCTATAGCTACAATCTCACCTCCGAAAGGAAAGCCCGTAATCATAGAGGAATCGAAAGGGGTAACCGTCATCTCTCCTCATGGAAAGTGGAAAGTGTTGGTGGAATCCCACCAAAACTCCAGCAATCCACGGAGGAAAGCTGACGACGCAGGCTGACTCGATAGATCCCGAAGAGCCAGCAGATTGGGGCTGATCCCTGAAAGCTCCACTATGTCCTTTACCGCCTCGGGTAATCTCTCGAGATGGCCTCTCAAGTCGCCCGAGCCATACAAATGCATATTAGGCTCGCTCTAAAATATATACAAAAAAAATATATAAAAAAAAAACACGATTACGACCTATGAACGAAAAGAAACGATGCTAAAAGGAGATGAAAACGTGGAAAAAAAAACTCATTATGTCGCGCCAACTCCGAATCGAAACATGATGGTCTGGGTCCTACTTAAGGACCTGAGGGTCCCAGTTGGGAGGAGCCTCCCAAACCACATCCTCCTGACGACATCGATCGGCCCCGACGCGTCGCTCTCAAACCTCCTTACGAGGGCGTGTCACCCTAGTCCGAGGGTGAACTACCTCGTTAGGTACGAGCCCTAAATCCTCCTCGGCATCGACGGACGGAGGAGAATCCATACTATGAACGAATAAAATTCCTTATTAGTTTATTTTCTTTCTAAAAACTAAACTAAACTAATATACGTGTTCTAGACCCATTTCGGCAATATAATGGCTGCCAGGAGGGAAAAACACAAAAATCGAATGCCACCCACACTTGGGGGCTACGATAACTGCAGTAAAACTCATGGGGGCTTTTAAACATCCATAAAAGTCATCCTATACCAGTTTCAACTAAAGCATTCAAGAGGTTATAGTCCTAAATCTCAAAGAATCAGCTACTTTTAGACGAATAATGATAGCATAAACATAATTATCGTCTACCAAACAATCTTGAAGTTCGAACATGGCAAAAACAAGCTAAAAGTATACTTCGCACCAATTTTTTTCGGATTCAAAATTTTCAAAACATGAGTTATGAAAGTAATTGTAGTTATAATACTATAATTCACTTCATAATCAACAAGTATAACCAAAATGAGCAAGCAAATCAAACAAATTCAAACTCAAATCGAAGGAAAAATGCAAGAACGTACTTAAACAAAGAAATGCTAGCTCATACAAGGTTCAATACTTAACCATTTTTCATGAAATTTGTTGCAAAACACTCCTTAAACATAGCATGTCAACATGGAACAAACAATTTCAAGAATAATAGGCCGAATCAAAAACCCCCAAATTCGAAATTTGGGGTTTTATAGTTCGAAAATCGTCCCAAGTTCAATCGAAAAAGAACAAATTTTAACAAAAAAACTTAGATTGGATTATGGCAAATATGAATAGGAGACGAAATCTACTTCCTTTAGCTTCGAAAAACAAAAAGATCCAAGGCTTTTAGAGAGAGAAAGGGTCGAAAATGGCGAAGGAAGGAGAGAGTAAGCGAAATGAAAATCGTGCTCAGCGATTTCCTTTTGCTGACATTAAATGTCGCGCGCAACTCAATCAGTTGCGCGTGACAGCTCAGCGCAACTCAGAACGATGCGCGCGCCTGGCCAGCACGAACCACTGAGTTGCGCGTAGATACTGGTCATTTAAAAGACCAGTATTCAAATTTCGATCCGTTTGATTAATTTTTAATGGTTTTTACTCGTTGTTAGACGTAATGGCGTGCAAATCATCGAAATCTTTTTAATTGTTTTGTATTTTGTAGTTTATTTTCTTTTTTGATAATTTTTTGCATCATCCTACATGCACACCGTGCTTTGTGCCTGACCCAAGCATACTTTTTAGACGTTTTTCGTGAGCGTGTCTTAAGATGTTCCATAGTGGTGCTTTACGTAAAAGCTCCCATAGACAGGTTTGTAATTTTACTGTACTGACTTTACAAATGTCACACTCTTTTCTTTGTTTTTGGCGTCCACAGCAAAAAGGAAGGCGTAGCATACAGCGTAAAATTGTATGGCGTAGGTGTTGCGCAAAATTTCACCTCTTCCCAGCCAACATGATCTACCTATCATAACTAAAAGGTAGAGTTTCTGTACTTTAGGCGTTAGCTAAACTAGTCGACTGGCGCGCCGAACCATCGAGGACAAGGCACATTCTCGATTGGAAGCAAATACGGTAGTTAGTGAGCTTACTAGCTTACCGAACAGTTAGGGTGTCCGTCCACCCCCTGTATAAAGAGCGACGTGTGATGTCGCATGTGTTTAGGCACGTTCCCCCAGTCCTAAGACACGTGTTTTCATCTTGTGGATAAAACTGCTGAGAGAGTTGTCGATTTTCTTCTCTCTCACTGGATTTGGGTGTATGCCTCCAGTCTTGAGACATGTATCTCTATCTTGTGGACACCGAATACTGCGTTTTGACAAGCGAGTGTCAGGAACTTTATTCACATGTTAGGCGACGAATGCCAAAACACCCCCTTTATCATCTTTTCAAACTTGTTAAAATCAGGCCAATGTTTCAATGACATATCAAGGGACTTTAGACCAACGATGCTCTAATCGAGAGGATATCATCCCCTTTAATCCTTTTTAAACTGATTTCTTCTTGTGACTGGTCATCACCCAAGACTGCCTTTCCCTACAAAAGCGTTCTATCTTTGCAAGGAACCAATCTAGATTCTTTAGCGCGTTAAGACTGGGAATGTTTTTTCTAGCCTTAATAGCTACTTGTCTCAAACACTTAGTGAATCAAGGATTGTCTCGACATCCTCAACATTTCTGAAAGATTCTCTATTCTTAGGCAACTTCGCAGAATGAGTCTCGGACATATTTCCTTGGCTACTTTGATCCTCTTCTATTCTACACTCGATCAAAGTGGGGGCTAACTGTAGACATCTACTTTTGGCCTCCTGTCCCGACAGGAAGTGCTATGACGACAAACAAAACCATCTTCGTGTTGGATCAACGTTAAGAATACTTATGGATAACTGATTGAATCACAAGAACACAAAAATGACTAGCCTAACCCAAAAACAAATGCATTAAGGTCCGATCAACTAAGCCCGATCATAATTAGGCTTCAGCCCGAGCTTAAAACCTGAAAATGACGAATTCAGAGGCGCCTAGGTTAAAAATCAATGCTACCGTAGAAAAATCCGCGCGCATCTCAATGTGTGGCGCTGGTTTGGCGCGCGCAACACACAAGGTTGCGCGCATGACCCAGTGCAACTTCTAGTGATGCGCTTGTGGAAGATTCAGAATTTCATAAAAATATAAAATCGAATCTAACCATAATACTGCGCACAAGACTTTCAGTCGCGCTGCCCATAGCAGCGCAACCAATGCACTTGCTCTGGGTTGTCGCGCGCAACCTATTAAGATGTGCGCGACACCTGCTGTGGCAGAATGTTCAAAACCCTAAACGTACCCATTCCCTATAAATAGGGGCTTAATACGAGGCTCAAACACACAGAAATTAACCTAAAATTCTGGCAGAAACTTTGTGAACTTGTGAACTACTAAACCCTCTTGTCCTAAACACTCACCCCCTTTAATACTTGTTACTACAATGGAGGTTCCCGAACAATAAAGAGTCTATAAGTGTTCTAAACGAAGATCTAGCAAAGAGAAGTGGTAAATTCCCGAGCACTTAGATCAATCACTTTATTTTTCTTGATTAAAATAACTTTAATTAATTAATTAGTGTTGTTTGATCACTTTAAACGAACTTTTAATTAATTAATTTCACATAGTATCTTGTGTTAAATAAAGAATAGAATTGAATAATTAATTGTTGATTGATCACTTAGGCCAAGGCGAATCTTGTTTATTTTTGTTCTTTTCACGAATATTGATTAAATAAGAATAACGACCTTTGCAATGTAATTCCTAGGTGGTTGATGTATGTAAATAAAATTAACTAACTTAGTTTTAGGTATCACGTTGCATATATTGTTTGGTGATGAAATTGTGAAAAAGGAAGAGCTAGTAGAGGCCATACTAGGGCTAAGATAGTGATTCCCCCTAAAAGGGAACGTTATTTTAGTACCCTCGCTCCCGAACTCATTTCTGGTTTATGTAGACCAATTTGGACACGGGTAAACTTACGATTTGTTCTAAATATCCCTTGAGCTCTACTTAGGAGAAAGGCATGAACGAGGTTTATGAGTTTTCCAAAAACTCATTGGCGACTTCTACTTGTTTCTTACAAAAAAGCGTGATGATAGGATCCATTCTTATTCAAGGTCCCTCAAACAGTCAGGAATTCAAATCCTAATACACCATAACAAGTGTAAAGTCCTAGGCTTTTAAAGGGCCATGGCGTTTAAGGAGAAAGATCCCCTACGATGGGAACACCATCCTTAGAATAAGGCTTTGAAAAGAATCAAAACCGTAAAGTCAAACTACGAATCCGAGTCAAAATAACCCACGGTCAGTTTAGCGCGTTATTTCGACACGGTATAAATTGAACCATCGCGGCGCGACACTCCTGTCGCGGCACGATGGTCTTATTTCTCCGAATTCTCCTGGGATTCGATTTTCATCAAGTTCTGTTTATAAAAAGCCCCCAAATTCGTCGATTACAGCATAATTCAAGCAGATTAAAAATATTTAGCTCATTAATTTTTCACTCAAAATAGCCATGTCTAAGACTTTTAGTGATTTTACTCGTGAGTGGTGCCGGTCTTTGAATGTCAAATAGAGGAAAGAGCTTGAATTTTTCCACTTGGGGGGTTTATATGGTATTAAGGGGGTAGATCTTGACATAGATTTTATTCATACCGCCTTAGAATATTGGGATTCCAATATCCATTGCTTTAAATTTGGTTATGATGAAATGTGCCCTTTACCGGAAGAATTTGGTGCCATTCTTGGCTTCCCCTCTTTAGATCTTGCGGTAATTCCTAAGGTGAGCGAATATTATTATAAGGATTTTGAGCGTTTCCTTAACCTTAGAGATAGGAACTTAAAAGACATAGTGCATGGAACGTAGTAAATTTTAAAGAATTTGCACGCTTTTATTTTGATAGATCACTCTTTGAGTCTTTTCATGTCTATAGGAGAAGGGCTTTCCTCTTTTGCATGTTTAGCCAATATCTCCTTACTAGTGGAAACCTTCATGAGGGTCCAACAATTTTAGCATCTGTCATGGAGCAAATTGAATCAGGGAGAAATCCAATGCCATTAATTGTTGGAGAGACTATGCTTAGTTTAGATGAACTAAAGATAGATCCGAAATCACCACTTAGAGGTTCTCCAATTTTATTACAGTTAGAAAATAAATACTTTTAATTACAGATATCAAAAATATTAAATTTTGTATAGTAATACTAATTTTTTCGCATTGAATCTTTGCAGATTTGGCTAATGGAAAGGCTTAAATTAATTATCCCTCCTGACAATATTGAAAAGTATACACCAAATTGCCTTATAAGAAGGAAGAAACGCTTCTCCATAAAGATGGGCCGCCGGGAGTGGAGTAGAATCTTTGAAACTCACGACTTTGTCATTAAATGGGTTGTTCCGTGGTGAAAAATTGAGAAGATGGTTGGTGTCAATACACAACCTCTTTGTCGTCTTCCAAGTTTGTCTAAATTGACCTTTTACTACCCTTCTAGAGTAAAAAGACAATATGGCCTTGCTCAAACCGTTCCTTCCGAGGATCTTCGTCGCCCTTATGAATTTCCCGTTTCACAAGATATAGAAAGATTTGATGACTATTGGTGTGTCAGGCCTTTGTGGGAAGTTGTTACCCAAAATGTTCCTCCTTCTTTGTCTAGAGATGTGAAGCAGTGGTTACTCGATAGATCTCAAAAGGACAAGAACAAAGTCCAGAACATGTACAAGACTAGTGTTAAAGATCGTCTAGGAGATAAGAAAATTCCTCCTAAAGATCGTCTCGGTGCAAGAATTGAATTCAAGACCCCTATTATGCCCAAGAAGAAAAATATTACTAAAGGCATGGAGAAAAGAAAAACGGGCTCCACAGAAAAGAAAGTATGAGTTGAAAAGAAACATGGTGTAATAGCTATAGGAGAAACTGTTGATACTAAGATTGTGTGTAGATCTTCTAAGGGATCCCTATTGGCGAAAGAGATGGATGATGAAGAAGAGGCAGAGAAGAATTGGAAAAGGGCCAGAAAAGAGAAAATAGATTAGAGCATTGCTTTTACTATCAATTTATTAGTCAATTTATTTTCAAGTCAATTTATTTTTAAGCCTTTGTTTTAATTCCATCAATAATGAAATTTTACTTTTATTAATGCAATTTTCAGCTTTCTTAAACTAAATTGACTTTTTTTTACATTGAATTATTTTGTTAAAGCAATGAAATCAACTTGAATTAATTTCGAAAATTGTTCGAGTACGGAAGTCGAAAATTTCCCGAAATACACCGAAATTTGCCTAGATTGACGAAACGAACTGGCGCTAAAATTTTGGATTCAATGCGCCGCGACAAACCTGTCGCGATGCGATGGCTTTGTCGCTGTGCGACAGATCCTGCCGCGGCACGCTGGACTGGAATTCTGTGCGTCGTTCGCACTGTTTTGTTGTGTCGACGAGGGAGTGCACGGTTTGTAAAATTTAAAGTGGCCGCACCCTATAAAGGGTTGCCTACATATCCTTTCCTTAGGAATCAGGCTAAACGTAGCTCTCTTGAGTATGTTACTCAAGTTATCATGAGTAGAATTTCTTAAGTTGGTCAAGGTTCGTCATATTTGAGAATTCATTACCATCCATATTAGTTAATTTTGCAACACCTCCTTATAGGATAGTTTTGACGATATATAGTCCGGACCAGTTAGGCCTAAATTTGCCTCTTGGGTCTAGAACATTTTTCCTTAATGCTTTTAACACCAAGTCTCCTACTTTGATGTTTCTTGTCTTGATCTTTTTATTAAAATGTCTAGCCATGCGAGTTTGGTAGCATTGAGTATGATGTAGAGCTTCAAGTCGTTTTTCATCGAGTAGAATTTGCACTTCATATCTTGCTCTAGTCCATTCGACTTCATTGAATTTACTCTCCAACACAATGCGTAAGGAAGGTATTTCTAATTCCACAGGTTGTACAGCATCCATTCCATAGACTAAGGAAAATGGCGTATTTCCAGTGGATGCACGAATTGACATGCGATAACCCCAAAGAGCGAAATGGAGTTTGTCAGGCCAATCCTTGTAATTTTCTATCATTTTTTCGATGATAGTCTTTAAATTTTTATTGGCTGCCTCTACTGCACCATTTGCTTGAGGCATGTATGGAGAGGAGTGATGATGTTGAATGCCATATTTTTGAAGCAATTCTTCGCATTCCGCTTGAAAGTGAGTTCCATTGTCACTTATCATTTCATGTGGGACTCCATGTCGACATATAATGTTCTTTTCGATGAAAGAGTGCTACATGTTTTGCAATGATTTTTGCATATGACGCTGTATCAACCCATTTTGTGAAGTAATCAATTGCTACTAGGATGTATTCATGGCCTCCTGTCCCAGGATGAGTGATTTTTCCAATAATGTCTATACCCCATGTTGAGAATGGCCATGGTGATGTATAGGTATAAAGAAGTGATGGAGGAACATGTTGCAAGTTAGCGTATATTTGGCATTTAGGGCATCTTTTTACAATTGATGGCAATCCCTATTCATGGTAGTCCAATAGTATCCTTGTCGCATTACTTTTTGGGCTAGCATTTTGCCATTCATATGAGTTCCACATGCTCCTTCGTGAATTATCCTCATTGCCCTTTGGGCTTCTTTTTTACCTACACATAAGATAGTCGACCTTTAGGTACCTTTTTATGTAGCTCGTCATTTATGAGTACATATTGGGATGCCAAAAGTCTTAGTGCTCGTTTCGCTCTCTTGTCAGCGTGGAGTGGATATTCTCCTTTGGTGACATAATTGAGGATGTCAGTCTACCAAGGTTCTTCCTCCTCTTCTTGTTTTTCTTGAATTACTTCGTCATCTTCTATAGCTTAGATATAAGCTGGTTTATGCCTTTTTTCTATTATTAAAGGCATTTGGTCAATATCCTTAGGAATTCTAACCATTGAGGCTAGTCTTGCCAATGTATCAGCAAATTAATTTTCCTCTCTTGGTAGATATATGTATTCTACCTTGTCGAGTTGATCGGTAAGAGTTTCCAGGTATGTTTGATAAGGAGCTAAGCTTTCACTCCTTACTTTCCATCTTTTGGAAATTGTATTGATGATTAAAGAAGAGTCTCCGAATATTCGAAGTTTCTTCACTCCTAATGCCAAAGCTGTTTCTAGGCCTACCACACATGCTTCATATTCCGCAGCATTGTTGGTAACGTCGAAATCTAACTTTATGAAGATTGGGACGTGTTCTTCTTTAGGTGATACTAATAATACTCCTACGCCACAACCTTTTTTGGTTTAAAGCTCCGTCGAAATATAATGTCCAAGTATCATCTTCCGTAACCATCAAGTTATCGTCTGGAAAATCATTCTCATGTATTGGTGTCGAATCTTCTATTGGAAAATCTGCTAAGAAGTCTGAGACCATTGATCCTGTAATAGCCTTTTGAGGCATTAATCTTACGTCGAATTGTGCTAAGTTTACTATCCATCTTGATATTCGTCCGGTAAGTGTTGATTTCTCGAAAAGATACTTAAGTGGGTCCATTCGAGATACCACATAGACTGTATGAACGAGCATGTAATGTCTCAGCTTAGTTGTGGCCCACACTAGTGCGAGGCACAAGTTCTCAAGTGGTGTGTACTGTACTTCATACTCGAGCATTTTTTTACTTAAGTAGTAGATGGTGTTCTCTTTGCCTTCTACTTCTTGCGCAAGCATAACTCCCATTATCTCTTTAATGATAGTTAGGTACAATCGAAGAGGGATTCCTGGAAGCGCTGGTGCTAATACAGGAGGATTGAGATAGGCTTTGATCTTTTCAAAGGCTTTTTGACACTCATCGTCCCATATTACTGGCACATTCTTTTTAAGCTTCTTAAAAATTGGTTCACATATTGTGGTTAACTTGGATATGAACCTACTTATGTACTGCAACCGGCCAATAAATCCTCGAATTTTTCTCGATTTTGGGCGGCGGCATTGACATGATTGCTTTGATCTTAGTTGGGTCTATCTCTATTCCTCTAGAGCTAATAACATAGCCTAAGAGTTTCCCTGAGGTGACTCCAAAAGCACACTTGGCTGGGTTTAGCCTCATGTTGTATTTCCTTAGCCTTTCGAAGAATTTCCTTAAGGCTACTTGGTGTCCTGGACGGTCTTTTGATTTTACAATCATATCATCCATATAGACCTCGACTTCTTTATGCATCATGTCATGGAGTAAGGCAGTCGCTGCTCTTTGGTAAGTGGCACCCGCGTTTTTCAACCCGAATGGTATTACCGTGTAACAGTAAGTGCCCCAAGGTGTTATGCATGTAGTCTTTTCCATGTCTTCTTCAGCCATGAGAATTTGGTTGTACCCTACGTACCCATCCATAAACGAAAGAAGTGCATAATTTGTCGTGTTATCTACTAAAATGTCGATGTGTGGTAAAGGGAAGTCGTCCTTTGGACTTGCCTTATTTAGATCTCTATAGTCGACACACATTCTTACCCTTCCGTCTTTCTTAGGAACTGGCACCACATTTGCAACCCATTCGGGGTATTTGGATACCCCTATAAAACCTGCAGTTATTTGTTTTTGAGCTTCTTCTTTTATTTTAAGAGCTACGTCAGGTTTCATTCGACGTAACTTTTGTTTCACAGGTTTCATTCCTGGAATTAAGGGTATTGTGTGTTGAGCTATTTCTCTATTTATTCCTAGCATATCTTCGTATGACCAGGAAAATACGTCAATAAATTCTTTTAGTAGATTAATTAAATTGGTTCTTTCTTCTAAACTAAGAGTTAGACCAATTTTAACTTCTTTCTTAATGGTTAGATCTTTTGAGATATCAACCGTTTCGGTGACTTCAATTACTGTTGTTTTGTTTTCAAGTGTTTCCATTGCCTTAATTATTTCTTTATCACTTTCATTGTTAGTTAAGCAATGCTCGTCATCTTGAGTAAGGGAATGACACGAGGAGTAAGCGAAAGAAGACATGTTATTGAATTCAGAAATCATTATATCAAATAAGGAGATGTCCATTGGGACTTGACTACTAACTATCCTAGGAGTAGATTTTGAAGTAGAAGGGAGAGAAGGAGATGCTACTATGGGAGGTTTAGAGGACTCGACTACAGAAGACTTGAATTCAGACTCAGACTCAGACTCAGATGATTCAGACTCATCGAACATTGGTCCTTGTCCTGTTGTTATGGAGATCTTTATTTCACTTGGTGTAGTCACTTTCACAGTCTTTTGCCATCCTTAAACTAATCCTTCTGCCGGAGTAATGAGCTTTGTGGAATCAAAGTCTTCGCTTTTCAAAGCCGTTTGGATAAGCGCAGAATTATTGTTGATACGCTTAGGCTCATTTTTCTCTTAGCCAAAGAGTAATCCCATGACATTAAAGTCAAAACACGGGGGTGCTTTCTCTTTGTGAATAGGGATAGGAATCTCATCTAAGAAATTTCAATCTAAGAAGATCTCGAATCTTGGTTGTCTTATCCCATCTTTGACGAAGGGCTCAAGAAATTCGTAACATGGATAGTCCTCACCCTCTCTTATGAATTGACCATTTAGCGTGAGAGGATATTGGTCCATTGGGATTTCTTTCTTTTGAGTACTAGCATTCCTCCGTGCATTAATCTTTTCCCGCGCTTGCTTATAGTCTTTTGGAGTCGGTTCAAAACCAAGTCCAAAAGTATCTAATTTAGGAAGGCTAGGCGATCCCATTTGTGTTGCTAATCCTTTCTTCTTTCCTAGAGTCATTCCAGGAAAGTGTCCTTGCTTTCAGAGTATACCATTGACTGTCATGTTTGAATGGAGGATGTAGTGAAGAGGGGTCTTCTCATCTTCGTCGATGAAAGAGACCTCTTCAGCATTGAAGCCTTATAAATCTTCATCATTCTCGTCATGCTCCACATTTATGAGGGGTTTGTCAATTGCTTTGATCCTCATTGGGGAAGCATCGATTGTGACGGGAATTCCCCCAACTATAGCCTTTACTTGTTGATGAAGGGACGGCCTTAAGGTCATGGAGCCTAGGGCGTCCCAATAACAAGTTGAACGAGGCTTTAATGTCTACCACTTGAAAAGTAGTAGCATGCTCAATAACTCCTGCCGTAACATTCATCGTTATGGTTCTAAGAGCTTGGCGACGAGTGTTGTCATAAGCTCTTATGCCTTGCGTAGATGGAGATAAGTCTTCATCTCTTATTCCTAGCATCCTCGCAGTTCGAAGTGGGTAAACAATGATTGCTGACCCATTATCTACAAGAGTCGTTGGGACATTCATCCTCTTGCAAATTACTGTGAGGTTTAAGGCTTTATTGTGTTTATCACCTTCAGGAGGTAAATCCTTGTCAGAAAAGGTGATTAAATTAATGGGACTAGGGAGATCACTCGTGAGGAAGTTAGCCAACCCCTTAGGAGTGGATTCAGAGCTATTCCTACTTTAGCCAAAGCATCCATTACTGCGACTTTATGTTCACGGGATGTGGCTAGTAATTTCCATACGTTCATCTCGACCTTAGTCTTCTTAAGTTGTTTGACAACATCATTGTCTTCTATGATTGGTATGGGAACTTGCTGAGTAGTAGGAATGGGTTGCGTTGTGACAAGAGGTTGCATTCTCCCTGATCTTGTGAGGATGTTGATAGGAGAATCCTCTTCATCCCAAATGTCATCAACCGGATATATTAAGGAAAGTGGAGTGTCTTCTATATCTTTGAGGTAAACATCCTCATCATCACTGTCCTACACTCCATTAACCAATTCTGAAAATACCTCATTGTCTGGTCGAATTTGTACCAATTTCTTACTGTCAATTAATCCTTGAACTAAGTTCTTGAATTTGAAACAGTGTTCTATGGTATGTCCTCCTGATTGATGATAGGGACACTAGAACCTATCTGTCCTTTTGAGTGATTCAAAAGGTCTTGGCTCGAGAGGTTTGATCTTCCCATTCTCGAAGAGCTTTTGAAACATCTTTGCATAAGTGGTCCCAATAGGTGTATATGACTTGTTACTCCTTTTAGGTGTTTCGACTATTTTGAGAGAGAAGGGTTTTCTTTCGGTAGTCTTAGTGGGTGTCATCTTTCCAGCCATGCGTCTTTTCTCCATCTCTTTTGCTTCTTGGAGAGCGTGGTGAAGTTGGGCCATCGCTGCCCTTTGTTGGGTCATTGCTGCCCTTATTGTGTTTATGAGCACCCATGTATCTTCTTTAGAAGCTGGTTCCTTATTTGGAGGAAAATCACTCATGGCATCAAAGAAAATGTCCTCTTCCTAACTAGCATGAGCTTCTTTAAGTGGTTTGATGAGAAGTGATGGGTCAGCGTGACCTTCCTCATCAGAAATGGCCAAGGAATCTGAAAGTGGAGCATTATTGATGCGTGGCATCTTGCTTGCAGGAGGTAATGGAACTTTATTACTATCTATTAGATCTTGAATTGCCTCTTTTAACTTCCAGCAGTTTTCAGTAGGGTGACCACTACCTTGATGATATTTGCAATGTGCATTGGGATTCCAACTAACCGTCCTCCTTTCGACTGGTGGATCTCCAAATGGTCCAACAGGAGTTATGAGACCTTTTGCATGAAGACAATCAAATGCTGTGTCATAACTCATGCCAATAGGTGTGTAATTTTTCTAAATAGTTTCTTTTGTCCTTGATTATTCATAGCTAGGACCTCATTCAGATTAAAGGTGCTAACATTGTTTGAGTGGGTAGTTTTGGAAGAAGAAGATTGTCGTTCTTTTTTCCTTTCCAGCCACTGTTGGAAGTGTTAGCAGCTTTTTATTTTGCAAGGTCGTCCTCAATGTTGATTCCTATGTCGTAGACGGCCTTGAAAGTACTCAAATTGCTTTGGTATTTGAGATGCTTAGAGTACTTTTCTTGGAGATTCTTGATGAACATCCTTACAGATTCTTTTTCAATGGGAACCTCAACTATTTTAGCAGAAGTTTCTCTCCACTTATTAAAGAAGGAGGTGAATCCTTCATTCTCTTTCTGCTTCAACATCTCAAGTTCTCTATGGTCAGTTTCAACTTGAATGTTGCATTTATATCTATCTATGAAAGCGTTTGTTATTGAATCCCAAGAAAAGATCTTCACTTTATCAAGGGAAAAGAACCATTGTTGATAAACGGTTTCTAAAGACAATGAAAACAGTGAATGAAAAACCTTCTTGTCAATCCCCTTTATATTCATTATTGTTTCAAAAGCTCTTAAGTGGAAGTATGGATTGTCAGTTGGATTGAATCTAGGGATGTCATTGGCATCGAACTTCTGCGGAAGAAGTTCCTTGTCCACCGAGACCCCTTGTGAGATAATCCCTTGAAACTTATAGTCATTAGAGAGCTTGCTCAAGCTTTCTTCCATTCATTCCATCTGTTGTTGTTTCACAGGGTCATTGACTTGAAGAGCAATGGTTTTCATCATCTCAGTTAAACTAGCAAGATTCTGCCTAAGTTCATTGACTTCTTCCTGAGTTACCATTTTCTTCTTAGCTTTTCTCTTTTGTCGAATCAGTTTATCAAAGAGTAAGACTTGGACGAAAGCGTTGTCCTTGATTAATCGTCCTTCCTTTCTAGCCCAAGAGCTGTAAATTAAACAATATTTGACTTAATGACTTGACTCAAATTGACTTTGTCTTTATTGGTTTTAAAGGAAAAAAAACAAAAATAGGGTGTATATTTTTGGGAATCAAGTATAGGGTTTAAGCAACATGGTTTTGTTTAATTTGGAGGATTAATATCCGACTTACCCCCCTGAAAAAAATGACGGAAAATAAGCCCACACAAGACTCTCTATACATGGTCATGGTGAATATATTTACAAAGTGTGTGTTTAAGGAAGTGAGTGAAAGTGACATGCTTTGACACTTGCGTAAGACCATGGAACTATGTGCCTAGACTCAAACAAAGAATAAATACAGTTTCCGCCGTTAATAAAAAGGTTAATTAGACTCATCGTGAAGACTTGAGCAGAAAAATGAACCGTCGTCGAAGCAACGGCACTGTCGCGAAACACCAGAGGCCATCGCGGCGCGATAGTATTATCGCGTTGCGATGCACACCATCGTGTCGCGCCAGAGGTCTGACCTTCGCGTCATTACTGATGCGTCGGTCTGGGCCTGTTTTCAGTGTTCAGCTTTAAAAAGGACAAGCCTAAAGTCGTACTAAGTCAGTTTAATCAATTTATTAAACTTTAATTATTCATATTAATTAATTAAGCAAAGTCCTACATAGTCATTAATTAGTTTATTTAAACTCTTAAATAAGTCAAACAAACGGTTAGTGTAAATATGCACAAGCAAAGATGCACAAGTAGGCAAGTAAGCACAATATGATGCAATGAGTTTGCAACCTAACCATGGCTCTAGTTCTCTAAAGTTCAAGGATAAGGGTTAGTCAAAGAGGGTTCGTAGTTATGAGTCCGAATGCATCACGCGGAAGCCTTACCTTTGGAAGGGTTGGCGCGTATGGATGGGACCCCGCAAGTTAAACTTGCTTCCATGGTTTGGTGAATTCACCAACTCGGATGTACCCTTCGTTGCAATGAGCGTTCGATTGGGTAGATGGAGCGTGAATTCCCAGAGGGTTATGGCCATATGTAGAACACATATGGGTTCAAAAAAGTGGGAAAAACTCAATCAAGAAGTAAAATCGAGCAAACAGTACTAGAACTAGTCGAAAAAAAGAACGCAAATTTCTAGCTCGGTATTGGAAGAACTTGGCGTGAGAAAACAAGAACCATCGCGAGACGATAGCCCTGTCGCACCGCGATATTGCTATCGCGTCCCGACAAAGCCATCGCACTGCGATGGGCACTGTTTTCTCGCCGCCAATTCCTACATGCCTCAGCAACTATCTTTTCTCTTAGAATTTTCCAGTTTTTTGTAGCGTTATTTCGATTCTAGTTGTAAAAGATATTTCCCAAATTTCCTACATGTAAAAATCCTATTTTTTGACGCATTACGGATGGTCTATCCAATGCAGACCTTTTTATGCTTATGCCAATAATGTCAATCAAAATTACGCACATGAATACTTAAAACTTTTCGAGTCTCATCCACTCATTCTAAATTATTGCCAAAATAAATTTTAGGAATTAAAATAGAAATCCTCCCCAGTGGAGTCGCTAAAAAACTGTAGGGAATATTTCAAGCATCCCACACTTAAGCCCCACTGTGATCATACACTTAAGTATGGTGGCGTCCAAAGGGAAGGAAGCCAAAGCAAAAGAGTCGCCAACAAGTTTTAGGAACTTGTAAACCATTCACAGGGTGAAGGTTACACCCCTTCAAAATCCATGAGATCGCTAACTCCACAGTAGTCCGGAACCATGACTGGATATTCGGGGATGAAGGTACAAATACAATCTACCTGCCCTAAAAATAGGCCTCTACTTTATTCTTCTCATATTCATGTGCGCTTTCTGACTAACATACAATAATATCATCAAAGCATAATAATATTAGCAAGATCCTAGGCATGATACTAACAAGATTAATAACACATCCTAGCATGTTACTAAATAATAAAGATCAAAGCTTTAACCCTAACATGATACTAACATGATAGAAGAAATAGGAAACAACCTAAGCATGATACTAGGAAGCAATAAATAACATCCTAACATGATACTAGGAATTAAAATAATATAAGCATGCTTAAAGGAATATAGCAATTAAAACAACTTACTTTGTTGCCTCGTATCTCTTTCTATCAAAACAATACACACGTTAGTAACTTCAATGAAAATATTAAATCAAACAATTAATTTAAATAATTGAAATAAAGATTTGGGACAAACCATCAGAAATTATCAATCTTTGACGTCTAGGGTGAAGGCAACTTCGAGCTTGGCTAGGTGTGTCTAGAACTCGCAAATGCGAAATATTGTATTTGTAAAAAGGCTGGGCTTAGAAAGAGTAAGAAAGAATAAGCTATTGCTTAAGAGAAAGAATTAGATGATTGTTGATGATTATGAATCTATAAAAACGGGGAAATACGACCCTATTTATAAGGAAAAAGGTCCCGAAACGATCAAAAAAAGATCAAATTCGATTCGAAGTAAAACTACTCCCATTGCGGGCGTGACAGGGTCCATTGCGACGCGATGGCTCTGTCGTTTCGCGATGGTTCACCCGCTAACTCAAAGCCGTACAGAGTCCTTAGTCAAATTAAATCAGAATAATTAACGTCCGTACTTATCTTTTTAAATCAAATTTAATCTTTCAAAACACTTATTTTATTCCAAATAAAATTCTTTACTTTTCTAAAAGATATAATTATTAATCCTAACCCCACTAGAATTTAAGATAACCTTCTAGATTATTCTAGAAAATTAAAATCAATCCTAATGACTTTAGGAATATTAATTAATGGGTCCTCCACTTGATCATTGGGCCGTATATAAAACTCATTTCAGGCCCAATTTAGTATTTTGGCCATAACTTCCTCATTTTCATCGGAATTGGGCTTATAATATATCTTTGGAAAGCTCTTTTCGAGCCCAATCCAACTAAACTATTATTGGACCCTCATCATGGACCAAACTAAACTGGACTAGAAATTTTCCATAAATAGAGTAAGAAGAACATTTTCGAAAACAGAAAGAAGTATTTTGTTAAAATGACCGCACCACAAGACTTTTCACGTTTCACCTTGTTCGATAATCAAATGACATGAAAGATATTCACCACTGGGTTTGGTTTTGGGGAGACAAAATCAGGTGTCTACAGAAGCCCCTACTTTGATTGAGTTTGGAGAAACACAAGTTTCGAAAACAAAAGTCAAAGTAGCGATAGGGACGGAGAATGATTCAGAACATTCTGCGATCCTAAATCATTCTTATAACGCCGATACCTATAAACTAGCGTTAGTTAAACAGAAAAAATAGTTAGAAATGCATATCTTGCACCGTCGAGCACACGTCACTGGAGTAACCGATTTTTGTTGTTGTATTTGTTGTGACGACTTCCACTGTGTCTCGTGAACGCCATCTGAAGGTAACAGTGCCTCGCTATCTTCATTTGTTTGTGAAAATCCTCCACAGTACCTCGGGAACATCATTGAAGGTGATTGTACCTCATCATCTCCAGGATTGTGGCAGTACCTCGCCGCTATAGATAATCTCATCTCTGCTTCGGGACATCGTCTAAGACCGCTGCTTGTAGCCATCTTCTGTTTTGTTGTCACAATCTTCCTAAGAAGAAAATCGAATACTGTAGACACCCAAATGTGTCTCCTCAAAACCAAACCTGGTGATGAATACTTTTCACGTCGAATCATAATCGAATGAACTGAAAGTGTGGAAAGTCTAGTGTTGCAATTAGTTTTTATTTCTCTTCTTTCTCTCTGTTTTCATAAACCTATTTTATGAAAATAGTTAATCCAGTTTAGTTTGGTCCATGGAAAGGATCCAATAATAGTGTAGTTGGATTGGGCTCGAAAAGAGCTTTCCAACAATATATTATAAGCCTAATTCCGATGAATAATGAGGAAGTTATGGCCAATTTACTAAACTGGGCCCGGTTTGACCTTTATATGCGGCCCAATGATCTAGAGGAGGGCCTATTACAATTTATGATTCCTAATGAAATTTGAATCCTAATGTGATTAGCATTAATAATTGAGTTTTATGAGTTTTATTTGGAATAAAAGAAGTGTTTTAAATAAAATCATAGTTTTACCCCTCGTACACTTAATTTTATCAAAATATGAAAACGTGTGGAAAAACTGCCTGCAGCACCGCACCACGGGCTGTCGCCTGGCAACAGGCCTGTCGCGCGGCGACAGGGGCTATTGCGGCGACAACGTCGTGTTTTATTCCTTTTCGAACTCTGATTCTTTTTTATCATATTCTGGCTGATTTTTGTTACAAATAGCTCCTTAGACCTCCGTTTTTAATCATCAAAAAAATTACCAACTCTCATTAAGAATTCTTGATATTCTCTCTCTCTTTCTAGCCTAGCCTTTTACAAACAAAATTCCGCATTCACAAGATCTAGACACACCTAGCCAAGTTCGAAGTTGCCTTCGCCTTAGACGTGAAAGGTTTGATATTTCTGAGGGTTTGGTCCCTAATCTCTACTTCAATTATTTAATTTGATTGTTTGGTTTTATATTTTCCTTGAAGTTACTAACGTGTGTATTTTGTTATTAGAAAGAGATACGAGGCATCCAAGTAAGTGCTTTAATTGTTTAATTGATATGTTGATATAGAAATCATGTTAAGATTGTTATTTTGGTTCCTAGTATCATGTTAGGATGCTTTCCTTAGTATGATATTTAGGGTGATTTGCTTATATCAATTATGATTTCCATGATTCTTCCTATTTTCTTTCCTAATAGCATGTTAGTATCATGTTAGGGCTAAAGCTTTGATTTTTATTGCTTAGTGACATGCTAGGGTTTGTTATTAATCTTGTTAGTATCATGCCTAGGATCTTGCTATTATGCCTTAGCGTTGATATGATTATGGTTATGATTATGATTATTTTTATGATTATTATTTTTATTATTATTATGTTGCTTGATTTTATTTATTGTTATTGCTTGATCACGCCTTTTATGCATGTTTAAAGGGAATTTGTACTTATAATCACGCTTAATAAGATAATTAATAATCTTGTTTAGGTTAATTTGATTATAATTCAAGTGATCACCAATAAAAGTTTTATTTGTGCATTTAATTCAACCAACATAGACTAAACAGGTTTAGGGTTAACCTATTGATTGCATGTTAGTCAGAAAGCGCACATGAATACGAGAAGAATGAAGTAGAGGCCTATTTAGGGCAAGTTCAATCTCTTTTAGGTTGGATTTGTACCTTCATCCCCGAACACCAGTCATGGTTCCAGACCTATTGGAGTTGACGATCTCATGGATCGTTAAGGGGTGTAACCTTCACCATGTGAATTGTTTACAAGTTCCTAAAACTTGTTGGCGACTCTTTTGCTTTAGCTTCCTCCCCTTTGGATGCCACCATGCTTAAGTGTATGATCACAGTGGGGTTCAAGTTTGGGGTAATGCTTGAAATATTCCCTACAAAGACCATCGCTTGTTGATCCTCAGTTTGCTAGTGCTTCGCTGATATATTTTGTTGTGATTGCTTACCGTGCCAGTACCTCGGCGCATTTTGTAATGAGCCGGTACTTAAGCGCTTGTGCTTGCTTGTGAACCATTACCTCGATGCTTGTGCTTATTTTGCTTTGTTCGTCAAATTTCTTGCCATGAAATTGTTTGTTTATGCTTGTATATCACCTTAGGAGTGTTTTGAGACTTGTTTGACTCAATTTGGTGAAGAAACAAACGTTTTGCCATTTTTGGGTATTTTGAGTTCGTGAGAACAATGTGACTTGTGGTTTGTTTCTTTGCGGCCCCTAGCCACTTACCTTCCTTCCGAGGCGTAGCTAGGAGTCGTGCTATCTTTGTATTTTTAGCACGTTATATATATTTGATAATTTTTCTCGTCTTCGTCGATTCATAAAATCGACTCGATTTATGAGGATCGGCTTTGACGCTTTAACCTCGGAATCCAATGTCTTTTTTCGTAATAACTTCATTGACTCATTTAATCCTTTGGATTAATTCGTCGTTTCGGATCGGTTACTCTATTGGGTGTGACCCGAAGGGTTTAGTCAAGATTAAGCTGTAATATTAATTATGCATTAATATTACTGATCGGAAACGGCCTCAAACTAGGAATTCCAATCACTTGACCTCGCTTATTATACTGCGTATTTTTATGTATTTTTATAAAGAATTTAAGTATTTATAAAATGTATTTTTAAGGCTCAAGTATTTTAGTTAAGTATTTTAAAGGTATAAAGTATTTAAATTATAAAGTTTTATAAAAGTAAAGTATATTTTGGGACAAACGTTTACTAATTATTGGGCCTTGCTTAAAATATTGTATGTTAACTATTCCTACATACTCCTATTGGACCTACCCTATTTCATTTATATAAGCCCAATCCTTTATTTGAACCTTTGTGGGTCAAATATTCCATAACTCAAGCCTATTTATTTATTGAACCCAAACTTAAACCCTTTTCCTTACACCATAAATATCCCCCAAAATCTCAAAATTTCTCACACAAAGAGGCTTAAAAATCAGATTTATTTGGGTGTAAGTACACTTTTATTTGTTTTCCTTATTTTCTTTTATTTTTCTTCCTTTTTCTCTTTTTCTTTATTTTTCTTTTCTTTTCTTTCTTTTTCTTATTCTTCTTTTCTTCCCTGGTATTTTTGGGAGTTTCATGCGTGAGAAACTTCTTAACGCATGGCTTCATGCATGCCCCAAGTTGCTGCCACGCCCACCTCACCTCACTGGTCGACCACTGCACACCTACCGCCGCCCAACTAGCGACCATCCACCTTGGCCGTGAGCCACGCTTCTCTCTCCTCTTGTTTTAATTATTATTCTTATAATTATATACTTTTGGGTATTGATTTTGATTGTTAAATTATGATTAGTATGTTTTAAAATTGTGTTTTAATGATTAAAGAGTATAAATTTCAGATTTTGTATTGTTTTGAATTATGATTTTATAAGGGATTAAAAGTTAGGGTTATAATTATAACAGAATTGATTTTTAAGGTTCAAACTTACAATTGATTTGGGGGTTTTATATATCTATTAATTGTAAGTGGTTATAAAGCTTAAAGATTATATCTTTATGAAGTTTTAATGAGTTTTTGTTAATATTATATTGCTGGAATTTTATTTTAAGCACTTCTTTTGTGGTTTAATAAAAAAGGGTTGATTACCTATATGTAGAGAAGGTTTTTATTGGTTTTAATGGAATTTTCATATTTATTTTAAGGGTTTAAAGCTTAAAAAGTATGATGGAAATTTTATATAAACACTATGATTGAGTTTTTACTTGGGGGTTTTAATTACCCACTTAAAGAAAGAGTTTTAAAGGTTTAAAACCAAAATTTCAGCTTATTAGTGAGGTTTTAAAGTGTTTAAAGTTGCTGGAAATTTGTGTAATCAAGGAATTAATTGAGCTCATATACTTGGTATTGTAGGAGACTTTAAGTTGAATAATTTCTAGCATTGTGGCTATTTAAAAAGATGAGTTGAGATACGTATGCGCGTAGGATGTATTAATTATACGTAGTACCATGTTAGGAAGTTAAATTGGTATCAAGTACAAGATTAGTATCATGTTAAGTTGTCGTTGTGGTACTTGAATTGATTGATTGATTATCCATGTCTTATATGTAAGCATGTTAGTATAAAGGAATTATTATTATGAGCTTGATACAAGTTGAAAGTAATTGAATTATGTTATTATTATTATTTATTATTCATTATCAAGAAGGTGTGTAATTTATAAGCAAGGCTTATATGTATTTAAAAGAGCTAAAGTTATATTTATTGAGCATGATTCATGATTTGAACCCATTTATTCTTGGAGTTGAGTCAATAAAGTTAGTTTATTTATTTACTCACCCACATATGTTGAGGTCGAGTTAAGAAATTAGTTTATTACTCACTCACATAAGTTGAGATTGAGTCAAGGAAGTTGTTAGTGCATTTTATGCACCAAGCACTACACCAAAAACTAGATTAGAGATCGCAAAATATAGAACGTTTACCAAAGGTAGGCGTTCTCCAGAAAAATATAGAACGTATTTGTATAAGAGGCGTTCTGTAAGTTAATTTATATGGAACAGTTAGCATAGTTAACCGTTCTCTATTTCTTTCACCCAAATAATTTAAAATAATAATTAATTATTATAGAGGATATAGAACGGTCATCTTGATAACCGTTTTGTATTTTTTTTTTAATTATTTATTTTAATTTTAGGAGGAATTTATATACAGAGTGTCATAAAAATAAAAAATAAAATTAAAATTTTTTTTACCCAAATTAATCAAAGGCGACTAATCAGCTATAAGGACTTTCACTTTCATTTCACTTTCACTTCCATTCCACTAGAAAATACCTTTGCTTAATATTCTTAAAAAAATACTCCATATATACTTCTTAATTGCTTCAAGTTTACCAAAAACCTTCAATTGCATGCACCGCCACTTACTGCTTCGCTGAGCCGCCGCTTCACCGTCACACAATGTCTACAGCACCACAACTTTGCTGAGCCACCATTACATTGAGGTAGGTTCGAATTTTATTTGTCATAGAGTAATTGAATTTTGATAATTAGTCAATCTAACCACATGAATCATTCGAAATATGAAGGAAACTGAATTAAATTCATAGTTTTCATCTATTAAATTGACGTGGGAAAATTAGGTCGTTGAACTAATCCTCCTAAGCCAAACAAAATTTATAAACACTCAACAAACCTAAATACAAGTATAGAGGTAAGTCAAGGGTCGAACCCAAAGGAACGGTAATGTCTAAGTGCTTTCAATTATGTGCCTAAGCTAGGTCGAAGACAAAGGGTAAAAGAGGACACTAACAACTACTAGGACAAAGAAATCAAACAAATAAAATGCTAGGGATTAGGATTCACTTATAATAGCAATGAACAATGCAAAATGGTTTAGGAAGTTGACTAAGTCAAGCAATGTGAGGGAAGATCAATTATGCAACCAAAAGAGCATATCAAGCTATTCTCCTAGAGGTCTAACTAGCGTCAACTACGATAAACTCTAGCTAGGAAACATCACAAGACACCTCAATCGTGTAAATGCAAGCCACAAATCAATGGTCCGTATCAATGTGAACTTACAATGCAATCTAGTGTGAATAACTAGGGTGATCAAGCCTAAATCAAACACACACATGCACATAATCAATTAACCAATTTAATCACATCATCAACTCCATCAAATTCCCCAATCTACATCAATTCATTACATTATACAAGCTTCACCAAATCCCTAACCAAACAACTACTCTAGTAACATCATCAATTCAATCAACAACTAAAGAAATCACAATCTACAATCAAAGAATCAACAATTAAAGAAGAACAATAACTCTAATCAAACATTAATCATCAAATCATCAAAACTCAATCAAAATCAACAATCTAAACATGAATACTAAACAAAACAATAAATGAGATAGAGTTTAGAAATGCTCATTGATAATAGAGTAGATCTCAAATACAATTGTCACCATTGGATCTTCAATCTCTCAATCACCATTGAAATTCTTCACTTTCTCTCTCTAAAATCTACTCCTAAAACTAACCCCTAAATCTAGAGAGAGAAGCTCTCAACTAAGCTAAGAATATGATCTAATTCTATTCTTCCATCCAAACTTCTTACAAAAATTGGGTTCAAATAGGTATAAGAAGAGAGAGAAAATCGTTGAAATCCGATCGGAAAAGACCCACGTTGGTGCGGCCACACAACAGGGGATGTGCGCCCGCACAACCATGATGTGCGGCCGCACATCCTTCGTGTGCGCCCGCACATTCTGCGCGTGCGGCCGCACGCAGCTGGGTTTCTTCGAATCTTCAACTCTTCAAGCTCAAGGGGTGCACACATGATTTATGATGGTGATGGAGGACAAGGTAGGCAGTAGCTAAGGCTTAATATTGAGGGCACACACTTCCTTTGAAGGGAGCACAAGAGAAGAGCCAAGACTTGGAACTTCCACTTCTTTGCATCTTGAGCTTCCCAAACTCCATGAACTTGATCCTAAAGCTCCTTCCACCATAATGGATCACCAAAATCACGACCCGAACTTCGTCCAATACCTACAACCACGAAAATAGAGCAAATAAAGAAGAAAAGACTAGAAAACCAACGAAAAGCACAAAAGCTACAAAATAAGAGAAGAAAGGTAAAACTAAGCAACAAAGCATAAAACTAAGCACTTATTAAGCATGAAAGCTGTGAAAAGAGAATAGAAATGAACTAAATGCTCGTCAAATGTGTGCCATTTATGACACACATCATAAATTAATTTGCAATTCGAATTTAGGTTATTAAAAAAAGCTTCAAAGTTCTAGTTTTAGGGATAAATTCAATCGATTGTTTGTATGTAATTATTTCAGCCGAATTGCAGTAAGTTGAATCAAATTACCCTTAATTTTGTCGAATTTACATTTATTTTAATAGTAATAAAAATAATTTTAGCCAAATAATCTTACCTAAGTTCAATTTAGAACCCTAATCAGATAAAGAAAGAGGGGTAGGGGAAATTGATTACCGCTGGATTATTGTGCTGTATTAATTTCAAATACTTTGTAATATATTTTAGAAATATTGATTTGCTTTGCTTTTCTTTCATAAAATGGTTGGTTATGAGATCTTGTGATTGAAACTATGTGATGATAAAATATGACTCTAGTAATGTATAAGACTAGTCATGGTTTTTACTATGCTTACAATGATGAGTAAGGAGTGTGTTTTTGTGGAATTTGTGTAGCTGACTTTGAAGAGAGAAGAGAAGGAAATCATAACATATGGACTGTGGTACTATTAAAGACGAGTGAGTTTTTATATTCTTTGTACATTGTTGTTGACGTATGAATTTGTTGCTAAATCATCTTGGAGGTTTGTGTCTCAAGATTTCCTCTTTCTAGAGCTTCCCTCACCTTCAGTGGTTCAGCTATTCTGTCAGAATTGAGCTTGTATCCCCTATGAATGTGAATTGACTTCTCTTTGTTTATAGACTTAGAGCTAAGGTGCATGGTTACTTCCGCGGTTTATACATTTTATTAGGAACAGGACATGTAAATAACATTTTATTGCAGGTGAATGAACATGGCTTAATTGATTTAGACAAAAGCAGGTCAAGAAACAAGCAGTCTGCATAATTTGCAAAAAGAGTAAACAAGTAGACAATTAATTGAAACCTAAAATAGTCATAAGATTTATGTTTTATTGATGCATCTAAACAAATATGCATGTTCGACAAATCAAGACTACTGCAGTCTGGATTCCAAAGAATAATCAAGCCTCATAAAAGCTTTTTTATTCGAATTCAGATATTGTTTTGATATACGAATTTAGGTACTGCGTTTAAGGTAATCTTTGAATAATGCCAATAGCTAGTCATAGTTATGAAAAAAACCTTTGAAAATTGTGTTAATTTGTTTGTACATTATTATATTGAAAGGAACTAAGTGACAAGAATCGAGAGAGGGCAAAAATGAATACTTCAAGATATCGAGGAGGTCGAAAAAGGTACTTGTATTATGAACAAGAGATTGTAAGTTTAGCAATATTATGAACAAGAGATTGTAAGTTTAGCAATGATTGTTTTCTGTTTTTGTTGATTTTGTTTAAGGAATAACAGTAAACATTTAATTAATGGATGACTTTTAGTTGTTAAAGGGCATTTTATTATTCGTATTGTCAGGCTGCTGAAGAACTTCAAAAACAAGGAGTGCAAGTTAGAGATGTGCTTCGACATTTGGATTGGATAAGAGCTCATTCCAGACATAAAGATGGTGCAACGACCTTTGACAATCTTGTTGATTTTGAAATATCTCAAACAATTGTGAACTGTTTATTCCTTGTGAAAACCACGTGGACACCAAGGTTTCTTTCTGTTACACAACTATTAAAGACGAGTGAGTTATTTATTCCTTGTGCATTGTGGTTGTTGTATGACTTTGTTGCTAAATCCTCTTAGAGGTTTGTGTCTCTGGATTTCCTCTTTCTGAAGCTTCCCTAACCTTCAGTGGTTTTAGTTGTTATGTCATAATTGAGCTATTCCTTCAGTTCTTTTTTAGGATCGTCATATTTCCCTTAAGTATCTGTTTGTCCTATTTGTAGGATGTATTATATACTTTCACTCATTATGGTTTAGGTTCTTATTTTGGGCTAAAAACTTCTGTTGAAGACTCATTATTAGCTGGTTGGTTTCTAGGATCTTTAGGTGAAGTTGATGTGTGGCACTGGCTAGGGCTCTTCTAAATGTGTTTGTGAAGTTTCTTGCTTTCTGAGGTCTTTTGGATTTTTAGTAATGTCAGTTGCAACTGCTGGAGGTTTCTTTGTGGGGGATGAGTACTTTGTAGAAGATGTTGGAGGTGACCCTGTTATGGCTTTTGTTCTAATTAGCTTGTCACCTCCTCGTGATGGAGATGGTGATTGTGGCAGTCAAGGAGATGGAGATGGTTTGGGCTGTGCTGGCGCCACTCTTGTTGGATGGGAAGGGGGCTGTGTGCTGGTGTCCTGGATGGTTGCTTGGGTCTCTTAGCTGGGACGTGGAGCAGCAGGTGTTTGCTGAGGTGGTGGTGGCTAAAGATGGTGCTTGGGCTACTTGGTTGGAATTGTGTACTAATATCTGCTTGCTAAATCAACATTAATAAGAAAGGTGTTTTGATATTTAACTCATGTATTTGTTTGTATAGAATAAAATTTGTATGAATAATTCAATTTAATTGTGGTTGGATGTTTTAAATTATATTTATGAAGTATATTTTTATGGTTTTTGTCGTATCTGGAAATATTTTGGTTAATTTTATTATACTTAAAGTTATATTGCACTTATACAGGATGATGAATTTATTTTACATAAGAAATGTGAAAATTTTCTTACAGGATAAATGTACAAGATAAAATACAGGAATACAACAAATACATCTGTATTTTATCAAAATACAAAAATAATGCAGATTATCAAAATACAGGAATAATGCAAGATAAAATACGTACATGGTAATTTGAATTATCAAATAGATATGGTCGGATTTTTTTTTTTTAAAAAAAATACATTAGAGAACTGTTATCTAACTTAACCGTTCTCTATTGTAACGCAATATAGAACAGTTAAGTGGCTTAAACCGTTCTTTATTCCTTCTTTGATGTACAATTTTAAGAAGGGAAAAGAGAACGGTTGTGACTAACAACCGTTCTCCATTTGTTAATATATAAAACGCCTAAATGACCCGTTCTCTATACTTTATACATCGCTTAGCAGAAGAACGCCCCTAAGGCGATCTATAAAGCCCATTATAACAGTTCTCTAAGGCCTTTTTTGTAGTAGTGAAGGTAGTAATCGTGCAATTTTGTGCACAAAACTAGGCACGGAACCTTAATTAAAATAAATAGTATGTGCTTACTAATTAATTCAAGAATTAATTGGAAGTATGTGTTGATTATTGTTATGTTTGTTCTTATTTGATTGGTTGGAGTCATCACAAGTTAAATTGGTAAATCACGTAAAGAGTAAGAGGATACGCACCAAAACTCTTGGAACGAATATACCTTGATTATGAACATATGGGGGGGGGGAGTTATGGGGTTTTATATTTAATCATAGCTTCTACAGGGGTACAAGACACTATACTATCTTCATTTATTATTATGCGCTGGAATTCCATCACAAGGTGACACTAGTTGGTACTCGCTTGGTTAGCTCCCAAGTGAGGGGTCCCTTATTATTTTAAGGGATAATTAAGGCAAGGAAACCCGTTCGATGCGTTATCAAAAGCTATATATCAATAAATTAAAGTAGAGTCATGAGTCAAAGGTAAGTTGACTTGTGTCGTATGACAAGCATGTTTTATTTATTTATTTACTTATTTATTTATTTATTATTTAGTGCTAGGATATTCATGTTAGTGTGATTATTCCTATTGGTGCATATGTACTCAGCTTTTGCTGATTTGTACTTTGTTATATGTGTTTGGCTTTTCTTTAGATTGACCCTACTAAGTTATGACCCATTTTATATAGCGAGTAGTGAGGTTGAAATAAAGAGAAGTACAGGTAGAAGGAGCATGTCAAGCATGATGGGATTGAGCGAAGAGGGTTATATGTTTATTGGTTATTATTTATTATATTGCACTATTTATGTAATTGATGACACTAACATATAATTATTGTTTTTATATTTTAGTTTGAATTTAAAAAGGGCCTTTAATGGTTCCAAGTTATTTGTTTAATGTAAGTTAAAAAAATTATAAAAAAAAAAAAAAAAAAAAAAAAAAAAAAAAAAAAACCTAATGTAAGTTGGTTTTAAAGTCAAGTTTGGTTTTATTAAACTTTTTATTTTATTTGAGCTTTTGAAAGTTAGTCCTCCGCTATGTGACTTTGAAAATAGCCTTAGTCATTATCACGGTGGCGGTAATACTTTGGATATTTCCTAAAAATGAGTTTTATTTGAAGTAAGAAGGTAATTTAAAGGAAGGTAATTTCCAGGGTATTACGTCACTGAATAATTAGCTTTCTAATAATTCTGAACCCTCAATCGGAATAATACACTTGTTCGAAGGACACCATTCCTTTCACCCTCTTTCTTTCCTTGGGTGATGGTCGCCAAGTTAAGACTAGTCTTCTAGGGTGGAATATTGTAGGAGAAGTTTCCAACAAATAACAGGCTTAAAGTTGTGAAGCAATTGATGCATCTGGCCGGCAAATTGTTGAACAAGCCTAGTGCCACACCCTTGAGGGTGGCCGGGAAGCATTTGTACCAGGTGGCATCATCCACACTTTGTAAGTACATTAGGTTTTTGTACGAGGTTACATGCTCTTTTGGGTTGCCCGTACCATCATAGGCACCCACAAGCACACTCTTCACTTTTGCTGGTTGGGGAGAGTGGAGAATTTCTTGAGAAAACAGAGGCGGCTTATCACCAAGATTAAAAAAGCGCATTTTCCAATCAATAGGTTGAAATTGTGCGGCCAGTCCGCCCAGGTAAGCTGCCTAATTGTACGGCTGACCATACTGCCCAAAGACAAGAGGAGCAAGCGGCAGAATAGTGCCATAATTCTAGGGCATCTGATGTTAAAGTGGTTGAGTTAAAGGAACTAGAGTTGGAGTACGGTGAGTTTGACTTCTACTGGTCCTGGCCGAGCTGGTATGCTTGTGTATTTTGAGAAATCATCCAGTATGGTGGGAGTGGAGGTAGTGTCCGAGTACTTTGCCCGCTTCCGCTGTTTATGCCAGATATAGTATCTTGCATCCTTCTAGTGCTGAGACGACTCGTTTGGCTGTCTCGGAGGTTGCTTGGTCTACCCCCAGCGTACTGTGTTTTCTCAAGGAGCCCAGACAAGTTCGTCTGAGGTACCCTTGGTGACCTTGCATATCGGCGAAAAAGGGTATTCCCAGCATCCTCAGCATTGGCTGCCTTGCTTTGAGTTTCTTTTACACACCTTCTCCATCTTTCCTAGACGGCTGTTTGAAGGAAGAAGGGATCTTTCTCTCAAGCTCCTTTCGCAGCACTCAAAGCAGCCTGCAAGGAACCAGCAGTTTCCGGAGGATCCTCGACCTCATGGAATGAAGATATCAAAGGATCAGTGGTATTGATTGTAGGAATGAGATTCTCTACATGTCTGTCCTAAGTAGGACTGAGTGTTTGACCATCTATAGCCATTTTAGACGCATATCCCCACAAACGGCGCCAAATGTTTTGGGGTTTTTTGGAATAACTCGGGATACTGGTCTTGAATACGGCCGGATGGACGCGAACACCTGCAAAACAACAAATATTCTGGTTGACGGAATATTCGCTTTCGACGATCAATTTAGTGACCAAAAACGAAATAAATGTAGAGAGAGAAAGTAGAGATATGTTGGAGCTATTCATTGCTCTTTTTATGATATGTCTGCATCCACCCCTCCCATCATAAACAATTAGGGTATTTATAGGGGTGGGAAAGCGTGTCATCTAGGGTTTCATGATCTATAATGGTGTACTCTGATTGGCGGCGCAATCAGGTGAGGTCATATGTCTCATGGAAGCGCCATTTTGCGGCTTTCTCGAGATTTGGGCCTCATGAGGTAAGGAGACATTTTCTCTCATTTTACGACGCTCCTATGTTTGACATGTGTCATCTTCCTATAGGGACACGTGTCGCCCTTTTTATTGGGCCACATGTTGCTATGGAATTGGAGCACATGTTGGGGTATTAGTTTACCCTAAACAAGTCTTATTTGGTTAAAAAAATTAACTATGGCTAGATTTTATTTTAAAAATAAAATAAAATAAAAAATTAAACCACCAAGCCACATTCGCCAGCCACCACCACCATCACCATCACCATCACCCTCTCTTAGCCACCACCACCTGTGACTCCACCTCAGCCACACCCAGTTGCCGCTACCAACCCCTCACCCCTACTAGACCCAAGAACCTTACTCTCTTTCTCCTTAGACCCATGACCCACACTAAGGTCACTTACTCATTTACGGCTACCCAAATCTGTAACTCAAACCATCCGTTTAGGGTTTCAACAAAGGTGTCGGTGGTTTGAAACCCTATCTTGAGCCACCGCACCTCAATCAAAATCCTAACCACTGTGGTTTAGGTTTGAATTGGGCAGAGAAGAAAGAGAGGGGAGTTACGGTGGGAGGAGAAGACTGAGAGGAGAGAGAAGGAAAGTCTTGGGGTTGGGATAGTGTCACCGTCAGAGGGAAGGAAGCTTCGGTGCTGGCAGGGAGGATTGATCGGCGTTGGCGGTGAAGGGGGAAGGGATAACGGTGGCTGGCAAGTTTGAAGGTGGTGGACTGGTGGTGTGGGTGGTTGATGGGTTTTTTTTTTTTTTAAGTTTTTCTTTTTCAAAAAAGAAAAAAAACCTAACCATAGTTAGTTTAAATTAACCTTTTAGTGAAATAAGGTTATAAGTGAAAATAAATTCTTAATTGGGGTCATTTTGTATAATAAGAATAAAAGAGGGTTACCTTTTCAGTGTTACATAAGTTAGAGGTTACCATTAAGAATTTCCCTTATTTTTTGAGGTAAATTTGCCTCACTTTTATTTACTCTAATAGTATATACGAGTACATTATAAAACAAATGAGTAAAAAGTGTTGATAATATCTTGTATAAATAAGGGGTCTTCATGGTCTTAAGAAAAGTGATTCTTTTTTTTTATGTTAATTGTTTGATTTTTAGCATGTTTAAAATAATGGTTAAGGTTGCGTTTATTTCATTTAGATTTAAACTTATTTTATCTTAATTTAGGGGAAAAAAATTCCTAATAAAATAAGTTTTTCACTATCAGTAAACTTTGTTCAGTTTGCAACACGCAGGTTCGTCTAGACTGTTTTGGACAAATCTTAGAAAGCGAATTTCTAGGAATTTGTTAAAGATTTTAAGGGTATTAATAATCAAATTTGCTAAAAGAAAATAAACACAATCTCCAAATGAATGAATCAAGAGTATTAAAATTATAGAACTATAATTATAATTATAAATCGAAGAACAAATATCAAAGTAAGAGAGACATTTCTGAGTAAGGACAAAATGATGTCAGTAAGGATGACATAAATAAGAGATTTTAGTATAAAAGTGTAGTAAATTGTATTAGACGATGTACGAATGAATTCTATTACAAAGAGCCTCCTATTTATAATGATTTGTAAGTCTAATAAAGGTAAATGTTGAAGAATGCTCGCTATTATGGTAATGTTGACGATATTGATTGACATTTTCATCTTTTAGGCAATGTTGACTTGGTGATTGATATTTCCTTGGGATGTAATTGTGCTTGCTTCCCAAGCCTTCATTACATGTCATCAAATGGTTTGACCTTTGAAGGGAAGCTGCCTTTCTCACAAAGGTGCAGTTAAGTCCGCACTGTCTGTGCTTAGTTGGGACCTCTACGAAAATAATATGATGTCGATCAAGTTATTCTTTTCCTGATTTAGCTTTATTTGATTGATTCTATAGTCTTGATTGATTTCATAAGATCTTTAATTAATTGTTGACTTCTTGATTGAATCAATCAAATCATTTGATTGATGAGCTATGATTTTATTGATATCTTTGACCATCCATATTTTCCTTTTTCAGCTTGTTTCCTTATTATGCATAAGTGAAGTCAAATATTGTATTCTATACTTGATCCTTTGATTGATATTTTCCTGATTTGTAGGTTGCTGGAATCCACTCCCAACATGGATGAGCCGACTCCTCCACCCCCCCCCCCCCCCCCCCCCCCCGCCCCACACGCGCATTCCCTCATTAAATTTCTACGGCAGAATTAGCAAGAATTAGCGTCCACTACTTATTATCACACTAGCTTTAGAATACTCTTTAATCTTATCATAAACATCGAATAAAATTCACGCGTTTTGATCTGCAAAGGCAATCACTTGGATGTTCAGGGCTAGTATGATTTATGTGGGGGGGAATCTAAGTACTTAAGCTATACAAAACATCATTAAAGAAAATCATAAGCTATCCTGTACAGAATTGGCCTTGCTTTGGCGTTTTTGCCTTGAAATGCTTTTTAGTTTCCTACTAGTATATGAACCCAGGCTGGTCATTACATGAGGTTGATTTTTAATATGCATTTTAATTTATGGCTCAATGGCTATTTATATTATCCTTCACTGCATATTTATATTTTATATTCAAAAAATGAGATAAAATATCATATAACTTGGTGGTAAAACACTCAATTTTAGAATTAAAAGTTGCATGTTAAATTTTTTTTATTTTTTATAAGAAGTATATTTATAAGTGCATGACATACAATGAGAACAAACAGGAAGAGCCATGTGGCATAATACAAAATTTAGTGGGTGACATCTCGTAATAAAGGGTGTACGTGGCATATATAAACGTTTTTTAATAGATTAGTATATACTACGTGTATATTAGTATGTGGAGTAGATGCTAAATGGAGAAAATAGTGAAACAAAGGGTAAAATGGTTAATGCACGAAAATGGTTCAAGAATCGAAGTTGATTCTATTTTACATTTGATATAAATCCCAGTCATATAGTTGTCGTAATAATGTAAAATGGATGTTAAATCACAGCAAGAAAACAAAAGAAGACAAATCAAACAAAAAATTTTTTATTGCATTATGGAGTAACATGGATTACAGCAAACTAATTAATGACCAAAGAACTCATAATCGTTCATAGTTTCATACAATCATATGCCCTGAGGCCTAAGCCCCTAATACGTCCCAGACTCCCAGATAAGTTTTTGCATTTTCTCTTTTTATTTATTTGAAATTTGCTTTTACAATTCCAACTTGGAAAAGACCACTACTCCGTATGTATTTTCTAATGCATCTCAAGTTTGGAGTACCAAAAAGCTAAGTCCAACATACCCTCACAATCAATTAAAAAAAATACTTCATGATCTACAATAATCACAGCTTCCTTTTCAATAATATAACTAATTTTTAGGCTCAAGTAATGCTCCCAGTTATTGGTTATTTGATTAATTCTATAATTCAAATCCTTACTTATATTTAATTTTAAAAGAATAATACATAATATGCATGAGGGTAATAGATTAGTGGTCTAAGGTTGTGCGTTCAAATATTCTAGAATGTTACAAGTTTTTATATGTTGCTAGTCATACCGTGTGGCCGATGTTACTTATTCAGGGGCGAGTACTCATTAGGTCAGGGGTTACTTATAGGGGTTATTTAGGATTTACTCGATCGGTTAGGGGTTATTCTTACACAGAAAACACGCTAACCAACTGAGTAAATTTAAAATAAGTAATCCATGACCAACTGAGTAACCCCTAAATCCCTAATATATAAGTAACTCCGGCAAAAAAGCATTAACCGACTGAGTTCCCCAGAATAAGTAACTCTTGACCAATTGAGTAACCCCTGAATAATTAAGTAACCTTTGAATAAATAACCCTATAAGTAACCCATATAAGTAACATCGACCACACGGTGTGACCAATCACACAGAAAAAGCACAGTTTTATTCATATTTTAAACACGTGTAATGAAAGACTCAATTAAATGAGAGGAGCCCCTCTCTTGCACCCAAAAATAAATAAATAAATGAGAGGAGCATCACGTGATATGTAAATTTGTTTAGGAACTTTTTTTTTTTTAATATACATTATAGATTATAGATAATCACTATGGCAATTTCACATGTACTTTTTCAATAAAATAACAATAAAATAACAATTTCACAAGTACTTTCTCAATAAAATAACAATTATAATAACAATTTTGCATCAAAAGAACAATTAATAATCAAATCATCACAACTTATCGTCTAAAATTATGTGTCATGATACATATATCAAAACTAATTAAACTAGAACAGAGAGAGTATAATAGAGCATGGGTTACAACAAACTAATGAGTTACTATAATTTCAAGAGTAATTATTTTCCTTTTTTTTTTTTGAGATAGTCATACATTTCTTTTTTTTGGTGTTCCACCCGGTTTAACCTTTGGGCTAATCCACCCGCTTTACCCTTTGGGTTAATCTGGATTCGAGGATTAGTTTTGGGTGGTTAGGTTCCAATCCCCTTCCAGTTGTTGTTGCGGGGGATTGATCACACGTTCCTCCCTACCAAGTGTAACCCCAATCACCATTATACCAACATCTAATTGGTTTGGATAGTCATACATAGTTGTAGAATAAAATTCATACCATCATAGAATTGTCCAAACCAAATCCTAACTTACGGTTCACATTCCAATTTCCAAACATGTAGATCATGGACATTATCCTTTAGAAAGAATTCTAAAGGACAATAATATAAATTGAAGTTGACTTGAAAAGAAAGATTCTTTCAAAAAAAAAAAAAAAAAAAGAGAGAGAGAGAGAGAGATTGGATTCTTCAAAAACAACCAATAACATTAGTGAATGTCAGCCAAAAAACACCCATACCATGTGTTGTTTGCCATTGTTACATAGCATCAATGATCAAAGTTTCTGTCATTTTATGAAAAAATTGGATAGATTTGTTGATTATGTTTGTGCAGATCATATCATATAATTGAATGTCACAGTGATAACTGCTCTTCATCTACCAATCAACTTATATATTATCATTGAGCTTTCCTTATCAATCTGTTGTTGTTTATGTACTTCAATTCTGTAGCCATTATATAAAAACCATGGAGATAGGGCCACCTTTGGTCTGTGTATCTTCTTATAATTACATTCATCAGATCACATGAATATCTATTGGTTTAAACTTTAAAGTAGGTATTATTTTTTCTTTGTTTATAAGACATATATTTGTTTTTTGTAATTATTAGGATCATCTTTTGTGTTTATGAAGACTTAGCTTACTTGATCTGCAGCTCAGTTGACAATTGACATGATCGAATCGAAGTTGTAATTAGGTTCATCTATTCAACTTATGTATTTGTAAAGACTAAGACTTGATCTATGCGATACCATGTCACTTGCCAAGTCATAGTGATTAGTGACACATAGAGAGAAAACATATATTGTCTTCAAGTTTTAATAATACATATGGATAAACGTGGTGTATTGTAGTTTTTAATTTAATACTCCCTCCTTTTTAAATACTTCTCCACTTTTTTTTTTTGGCCGTTTTTAAATACTTGTTTCATTTCCTTATTTAAAAAGCTTTTATAATATTTAATTAATTTCTCTCATCTAATGGACCCATCATTAATCATATTTTATTAATTTCATGTTCTCTCTCCTCTAATTATCTCCACTACTTTTGTTTTTTACAATTTTATATTCTTTCACCTACCCCACTACGTTCATATTTTATTACTTTCTCCAATTTCTCCTAAAACTCCGCGCATGGAGAAATGGAACAAGCATTTAAAAACGGAGAGAGTAAAAGCTAACGTATTATACGAAGTGTATATAGTCTATGATTAGTATACTAATTGTGGGTAAAGATGGTTGTAGGACGAATCTAATTATACCTTAATTGAGTTAAGCCAGCGTAAACATGACCTATAGTCAAGCTTAGTGGTTATGTGTTGGCGTGCCAAAACATTTTAAGCATGTCTCAAACATGACCCAAGTCCACGTGCAACCACGTACCTTGTCTTTCATGCCCTGTAAAATTTTTATACTCCCTCCTTTCCAAATTACTCGCAATATTTTGACTTTTTGCACTATTCACACATCTCACTTTAACCATTCTTTTCAGTTATTATATGAAATCCAATGTAATCATGTAAGATGTTATTTGGTCTATTTTAATGTATAGTCTCTTAATATAAACTTTTTATAACTTTTATAAATATATAATAAAATATATCGACGGTCAAACATGTGCATCGACAAGTATGTCGAGTCAAAATATTGCAAGTAAAATGGGACAGATGGAGTATATTTTTGTGTGATTTACCATGTTGGTTGTGTTAGTCTTTTCGAATAAAGATGTGATCTAAGACTACCCCATGGCCTTGCATGCACAGTATCATGCTTGTTTCGTGCTTGTGTCACTTTTTTTCTATGTTGAATAGTGTCATGCCACATACCGGCTAGCCCAACCCAATATCATATGCTTTCCCCATTTTAAGAATATTGTAACAGCTGAATTTTTGCAAGCTCTATTCATTAGTCTTATTTGATCACATATTAGGATTTATATGTTAAAAAAAAAAATAGTTATGTAAATATACAACCTTTGTTTCATATACATTTTGAACATTTTATATCTCATAAATAATACCTCAAAATTACAAATTATATGAAATGGAAGTAGTTGTCAAAATGATAACTGCTACCCAAAATGCAATCACTGAATAGATTGGAAAAACAAATCACTTATGTCTAATTCTCTTCACCTAATTCAAAAAATGTTCAATAAAAGTGTTATAAATTTTGCATTAATAAGTTTTAATACACAATAAAAATAAGTAGTTTTAAAGAACAAATATAACAGAGAATCGGTAAAATAATAATAATAATAATAATAAATAAAATAAATGAAATTAGGATCAATTCATGAGAAATACTTGTAACTTTTCAATAGTAAAAATCAATAATTTTAAAAGATACATATAATAATTTATATACTATTACTAAACAAAACGTTGTAGATGTCATTACTGTCCATATGTTACTCTCATAATAAAAATTTTCCCGCCTAAATGCAAGATGATGTCATCTTCTTCTTTTTTTTTTTTTTTTTTTTTTTTGAAGCTATTACATTTAATAATTTCGAAATTTGAATATTAAAAGCTTCTATATTACAACTACAACCTATCAATTTATCCTTAAAAAATGAAATAATTTTAAGTTGTACACTAATAAATAGACTCCTACATTAAAATATGTATTAGGCAAAGTTGAACAGGTATTATATCATAATTTTGATGAAAATCTACAATTTTAGAAATACTGATATTTTGTACAAGGTGCATATTCTTATTTATATTAATCCATTTTTTTTAAAAAATGTACAAATTATAAAAATAGATTTTATATAAATTGTGCATCACACGGGTTCTAACCTAATACTGTACTAAAGAAATCCCCAGAAAAATTCGTAGATTACACAAGTCAACACCACATTAAAAAATTTCCCGCCAAAAACTTTATTTTTTTGTTGTAATTTTTTTTTCTTTTTAGAAAAAAATAATTTCAAGTTAGTTTCAAAACTTGATATTTAAAAGCAACAATAACTAAAAGCCAATTTTATCAGGGTAAAAAGATAAGATAGATATTTTCAATTTTAACATATATAATCCTATGTTGAATTTAACCAAATAAAAAAAATAACAAAAGAAATGCTTGTTATTGCATATTAATAATTTCAATTATTGATCTACTAACTAAATCAACATACAAAATTAATTTTTATATTATGTATGGAAATATCCTACTATGTATTAATTGGTTTCAAATCAGCAAAAATAATTGAAGAGAAATTGACCTAACACTTATTTTTACTGTCACTCTATTGTGTTTGTTATTTAAAGTTATTAATTTAACTGATTACAACTTTTTCTTTTAACTTTAAAACTTTTTTTTTTCCCTAAATTGAAATTATTTTTAGTAAATTAATATATTTTTTACTAAATATTATTTGAATAAGGTGAATAGAAGTCTAATTTCAAAGAACGGGTATAATGTTGTTTAGTAAATATAATTGTAAGTTTAAAATTTTAATTTAAATTCAGTAAATAATAGGTGAAGACTATATGGTCTAATCAAAGTTCCTTTCATAAATCTACAAATCTGCAATATATTAGGCACTATTTGACATAAAATAAAAGATTATAAAAGAAAGTCGCATTGAATGATTTGGAAAAATTATACCTGTAGAAAGAATAAAGGGTCAAGTGAACCGCATCACATTATTTATATTGTTTTTATTAATTTTTTATTGGTAGAAACAAGGGGAAAGCTAAGCCCACCCCATCACATTATTTTGTGCCGTGTTAGATTTAACGGTTTTCTTGACGATAGGTGATAAAAAATAATTTTTAGATTTTTTTTTTAGTGTTTAAAGTTTTACAAGTTTTAATGATAAAAATAATTTTTTGATTTTTTTTTCTCTTTTTTTTTTTTTTTTTTTTATAAAAGTCAAAAAATCCTTATTTTTTATCTGAACCAACAGAAGGAAGAAGTCTAGAGCATGATGAGCAGTAGCATTACGGCAACGTTTAACATGGATAATGCTAAAACTAGCAAGTCTTTCCGTACTTCCTTAATATCTTCAATAACCAAGTCAAGAGGAGATCTACCAACCTGCCCCAACTTAATAGCATTGATCACAGCAAGTGCATCCCCCTCTAATTTCACTCTGCCAAACTGGAGTTACGTTGTTTTGCAATCAAAACACCATATCTTGCTGCCATTGCTTCAGCAAGAATGACAGGATCGGAACATCACCTGCAGGAACTCGTTTCACACCAGCAGCCAGCACCCTGCCAACCCCATCACGAATTACAACTCCAAGGCCTACACCAATTCCAGCCAACAAGGCAGCATCGAAGTTCACCTTCACAGTACCATTAACAGGCAGCTCCCATTTGCTACGACCATGCTGACCACTTGATCTTACACCCCCCACAGCTGTGCTATTTCTTTTATACTCGCTCACAAGTTTCATAAAACCCACAGCTCCACTCACCACACAGCTCCAAGTTTCATACCCCAAAACCCTAAGTTAGTGAGATAAGGAGGTCCCTTAGAGAAACGAGATAAAAGTTGTTCACAGTAGAATTTAAAAATAACCTTCTCATTCCATATCTTTGCCCCAACTTCGCAAGGGTGGCAAGTACTCCGCCAAGTAGGCTTTCGATCTCCTGATGGTTTAAACAACCCCACTTAAATTACAGAAGACATTATCTAGTCAACAGGGGAAATTTTCTAAAAAGAGCTCTGAGCTTAGCATATCAAACAACCCACACCCGGGGCAAACTTTGTACCATACCACTACCAGATAAACCTATGGCACATTCACACATAGTATACACCTGAAATCTAAAAACCAATCGCATCATGACAAGTTAAAGACTAGAAAGTTCAAAAAATCATTCTGTATCCACAAAAGAACATGTATAACGCAAACCGATCTCCAAAAGTAAAAAAAATAAAATAAAATAAAATAAAAATGAAAGAAAAAGTCCCTATTCAATGGTAGAGATTGTCACATCATTCTAATCCACGCACAAGAAATATACAAGCCCATTGTAGCAGCAGCAAAAGAGACGACAGTTCAGAAATTAAATAAAAAACATTGATCTTATACATCGCGGATTTCTTGCAATTTTTGCAGCTTCCTCATCTTTGAGCTTCTTAATATACTTCTCAACAATGTTGTCTTTTGACTGAAAGTCTGAAACACAATAAAAATAAGAATAATAATTAATTAATTAATTAATTAATCACCAAGTAATAGGAATTTCAAATCTGAATATTAATGATCCATCAACTTGATAAAAAGAAAAAAATAGCATACCGTTTTCACCAGTTCATGAAACTTTATACTCTACAGGTACCTTTCATGACATCCAACAACAATCCAACAAGAATCAAAGTCAATTGCTGCAAAAAAACTTGTTACAATCTTTCAAGGAAATATATCAAATTTATTATATCAAATTGCTGCAAAAAAACTTGTTATAATCTTTCAATTGACATACTATACATTTTACAAGAGTATAATGTATTCCTATGTTGTCCTAAACGGCTTTAATTTGTTACATTCAAACTTCCCTTTTCATAAACTTCCCTTTTCATATTATTAAGAGGCTGCAACCACCCAAACTGAACAAGGACCTCTACCTTAATTACAAAACAATTTATGAAAACTTAATAGCATCTGCCCACACATACCAGTTTGATTTTGCACTACCGCACTAAATCAAAATCTATTTGCAACTATAACTAAATTAAATACAAAAAACAGACAATATTAATGGGCAATTTCGCCACATTTTAAACCAAACTACTGTCACCTACTGCATTTACTCTATGCTTGTGAATTCAGTGTTCAGCGTACTATCCCAACCTTTACCTATTCACCTTTGCTGTCCAATCATGCTTTCCATTGTTTAAAAAATACACATTTATTTGTGGAGCCAAAACCTCATTTGATAAACTCAATGAATTATTTGACAGGAAACTTGGCCAGAATTTGAAGAGATAGCTACCACCAAACCAGAGTACTTTCAAATTGCTCCAACGACATCCCTGACTAGACTTCGGGTTCTAAAGTGGTCTATCAAAGCCATTTCCTTTGCCTAGACTCTACTACAGCAACATCAATAAGTTGTGTGGTGTGCCTTCTTACAAGACCACTGCGATAAAGACCACATTTAATAAAACATTTGATACCAATGAAATTAATAGCCAAGATTAAATTAAGGCTAGGACTATGGGCCATTGGTTGTAATCGTAGCTTTTGAACAAACACATCAACTTTGAACTCTTTGTCTGTACAACCACCAATTGGCCATTTATGCACCCAATTAGACTAAATCAAACCTTTTGTTTGCAACGGTATCATATTTATGGTTTAACAATTCAAAGCTATAAATGTTTTATAGGTAACATGGCTCTCTCTAAAGGATTAGGAACTGATGGTTTTGATTCAACCATTGATGACTATTTCTCTACTTCGTATTGTACCGCCACAAGTAATACTAATATATTTACTAGGAAAACAGACGGACATCAATTCTAACATTTGTTCCTTTTCTACCATCACATTAACATTGAAAAACTAAGAACTATATCTTTCTACTTCGCCTTCGTATGGAGCCACAACAGACTTCAACTGAAACATACATTTCAAAACAATGAAAACAATAAGAAGAAGAAGAACATGTGAAATTCCATTTTTATGATTTCAAAACATGAAATTAGTAATTGAAAGTTTAAAACTAACTCCAATAGATAATTCAATCCGGATTTTTAAATGAATGAATAGCAAAACACATTATTAATTAAGTGGCAAGAAAATTATATTTCAATACCACTAGACTGATAAACTCAATCATATCATATGATACCATTACAAACATATAAAATAAGATTTAACAAAATTAAAAAAACAAAAAACAAAACTAACCTCAGTAGTCGTCTTCCTTCTCTTCTGATTCCTGGTGTTCTTGTTTGATGCCTCACCAACATCCCGATTCACCTAAACACTAAATCACAAAAAATCTGATTTCAGAAACAAAATTGTTCATACATGGAGTGGCAAAATTTGATAAAGCATTAAATACCTAGTCGTCCAAAGAAACAAGAAATCAATAACACCATTTTGATACCTCCGGCTCCTTAAAGCTAAAGGAGTAATGTACTGGCATCGCCTTCAGGTAGTCAGGCTAGTCACTTACCCACCCAGTTAAGAGAGTAATGTACTGACATCACTTTAAGTAATAGACTTCACAAATTTTACTAATTGCTTAAGTCACTTGACTGAACTGATCTAGTGGATTGTAACCCGAACTATGACTGAAAAACCTCCTTTGATGTTTACTAGTTCGTAGTCTCCTACCATCATTATGCGCGGCTAGTGATAAACTGATAAATCACCAATGGTGTAAGCAAACGCACAAAAGTTCTCGCAATTTCTAGTTTTACAATCACCCATTATTCCATTAAATTTAATTTGCTAATTTAACATTATATAATGAATAATCATACATTTAGAAACAACTAGCGTCAAAATTTATATGCCAAACTTCGATCATATAATTCAATCAAGCATTCAAACTAACAATTTAACAGATTAATGATTACAATTAAACAACTAGAAAAATTAAATTTACATCAAAATCAAAATCATATCATAATTATACCTCTAAGAAACCCTCAGTATCAATGGAAACTTACTTAGTATGAGTTGTATTCTTCTGAGATGATATCTATGGTGAGAGTTGATTCCTTTAGGGTTAAATTTGGTAGAGAAAGATGAAGAAACAATCAGAATCAATCGGAAATGCAAAAGAAACAAAACTTTAACAGGGGTTAGGAATGACCGAGTGTTACGATTACAAACCTTATTCGGCTTTCTCAATAGATTGGCCACAAAATCAATTTTTTATACAACAATTACATCTTTCAAACATACATTTTAACAAACTAAAAATCAACAAATTTTCCAGAACAAAAATTTGATTTATAGGTAGAATCTGAATTGCAATTTGAAAAATTACTATAACAATTTTTAATTAAAAAAAAAAAAAAAAAAAAAAAAAAAAAAAAAAAAAAACTAACCTTTGAATAAGAACCTCGTCGCAATTGATTTACAAAACTAATCAATCGTCAAGGACTCTGCAAGGAAGTACAAAACTCGTCTCTGTTTTTGACTATCGGCTCGCTATCGCCTCTTTTTTTCCCCAATTCCTCTTCGTTGTTGTACAAACTACAAAGTCCCCTTTCCTTTCGTTTTCTATAATTTGTACTCATAATTTAATGTTTTTTTTTACTGCAACTATAAATTGTAATTTCAATTTCCAGAAAAAAAAAAATCATAATTTCACTACATACATGAAAGATGCTCACACTTGAAATTAGGCAAAAGACAATTAACATATCTTCACATCTACCAAGTAATACGAAGATATGAACAACATTATCCAAACGAAATTAACCATACTAATCGCTACGAATTCTCTAACAAAATGGGAAGAAAGTGAATAGCATTACCCGTAATGGGCACCGACAGAACGCAACAGTGGCTTGGAGGTTTTCTTACAGGTTCATCTTCGACTCTACCATCCTGGGAATGATTCAGATCTGAATAATGGAGTGGTACCTGATGTTCTGAGGTTTTCGATTTAACTCGGATTTACATTTGGGCGTTTTGGGATAGACGACGTTACTAACTTCAACATTTTAGCCGTTACATTGTTCCGTCACGTATCCGTACTCATCTTTATTATATATTATTTTTGCTGACAATGCGGGGCCCATAAAAATGGCTGATTTACACAATTTGGTCGATCAGCCTGATCGACCTGGGCGCCCTCGTTTAATAATCTAATGTTATACTTCGTATATAATGAACAGTATGGTACCCGTGCAATGCGCGGTTTACAAATCAAATTATTACGGATAATTATTAATCCTATAGGAAAAAAATAAAAAAAATCAAAGATAATTCAATTAGTAATAAAGGGCTTATTTACTAATGGTTGATACAGAAGTAAAGGAATGTAATTTGAATAGTATTGTAAGTTAATAGTATTTTTTACAATTTCAATTTATTAATTGAAAAATAAATGAATATTGCTCCACATAATTATATCAGAGAAGTAGATTCCTTCATTTCTATCCCCCGTAGAAAAAAAAAAGTTAAAATTTTCTTATCATACCTTCTACTTCAGTAGCTACAATCTTATACGAAGTATATAATTTACCCACGTATTCACCAAAATCTTTAATTATTACTCCCTCCGTCCCCTTTTGATAGTCACTTTTGGTAAAAAATCACGGGAATTAATAAATATAAATAAGAAGTAACAAAAGTACAATGAAAAAGTAAATTTACATTGGGTATGCAAAAAAGTAGAGAGAGAAAGTAATTAAAGTACATGGAATAGTTAAATTTGCACAAATATTTTTGCAAATAGGAGAGAATTTTGGTAAAAAAATAATATTAATTGTACTTGAAAAAAGCAAGTGTGACTAACATTTTGGGTCACCAAAAATGGCATAAGTGACTATCAAAAGGGGACGTAGGGAGTATTATTCTTATATATTTAACATAAATTTTGCTTGAAAATTTTTTTTTTAACTTTTAGATGTATATTTTTTTTAATCTAAGTAGTTAATTTAATTTTACTTTAGGTTTGTATGTTAAACATTTGGAAACTCTATATTTATTTAAAATTACATTATATAGTAGTCTAAAATTACATAGCTAGATTGGAAAATATTAATTACATAAATGGAAAGTATATAAATCAAAATAATCACAATTATATGATATGATTTGGTGAATATTTTGTGTATAACTTAGAATAGGTAATTAATGGCATTGGCTAAAAAAAAAAGGGAAAAAAAATAAGAAAAAAGGGGAAGGGGATTTTGGAGGGAAAAAACGGCATCAGAAAATGACACGTGTCATTCATGGTGTCTGTTTTAGTATTATGTTATTGATTTAGTAACCCTTAGATATCAAAGTACAACACTGACAAAGTAACAACTATAACACTAACTGGGTAACCCCTATAACACTAACCGAGTAACCCTATGATAGTTGGCTACACACATATAAAATTAGTACCAAAATCTATATTAAAAATGAAAATTAGTAACTCTATGATGGTTGACTACATGCAAGTGGTACATATACACTTACATGCCTCATGTTATTAAAAAATAAAAAAAATAAAAAAATAAAAAAAAACCTACATAGGATGTGTGGCCTATCCTCTAGTCTAATTCCTATCTTTTGAAGAAATCTAGTGATTCCTGGCCACTTTGGATTGTATGTAAATGTGATAAATAGATTTGGAAATCCATACCACCTGCATGTATATAGTCATGACATCATAAAAATTTTGTATCATGTATCTAGCACTATCAGTAAATGATGAAGATAAGACAATCCGTAATCCTGTAAATTAGGGATCAATGTCTCCTCTTAAAAATATCAGCAAAATTCTTATACAATTCTAACCTCAGTTGTTTTTGATGTGTTCGAATGTAGTTAAATCTATTAGCCTCAATCATAGTGTAGATATTAGCCAAAAACTGCTCAAATAACTTTCTTGACATCAATAATATTACAGCTAAAAAATTCTCTCATACTCAATCTCTGTCTTTTGTTGGAAGAACTACTTCCATTATTATCCCTTAACAGAATTTCTACCCTATAACTATCATTGCCCTCAAAAGTATAATTAGTTAATATCCTTTGACCTAGTTTGCTTTACTAAATTGTAATACAAAGTTGACTAATATATGTAGGATAGAAGTTTTTATTGGCTATAAAGATTATATAATAATAAATATTTTCTTAATTCATTAAAATTTTCTAGATTCTTCATAAAACGGTAAGTTTTTTTTTATTATTATTATTCATAATTTTAAATGGACCATTGTTATAGAAAAATAGAGGAACCAATAATGTTTTATGCACTAAACTATACAAATTAAAGATGTTTATATACATATGTTTTTTTATATAGAGAGTGATAAAATAAAGGAACCGATAATCTTTTATGAACTAAACTAATACAAATCAAAATATATGTTTTTTTGTTAAAGATATAATATTTATTTGACAAAGATTTTACACATGTTTATTTACAGTTGAGAAAGATTATATAATACTCCATAAAATAAGTATTTTAATAATATTTTCTTATGTAAAATTATGCAATAATATATATATGAAAAAGATTTTTGAAAAAAAATACATTGTAACAATTTTTAACCAAAAATAAAAATTATAATAAACTAAAATTAGGACATGTGTTATCTTTGGAAAAAATTATCTAGCACTCCATAAAATTTAGTATTATAATATAATATTTTTTTGTAAAAATATGCAATAATATATATGAATAGGATTTTTGATAAATATACACGTAACAAATTTTAACCAAAAATAAACTAAACTAAAACAAGGACACGTGTCAGCCATGGAGCTAGTGTACCCTGTTTTAGTATATAGATAGATGGGAGAGAGTTAAGCGGGAGAAAACTTAGTGATTCCTGCCTTATAACAGGGGAGCGGTAAAAAAAACATGTTGAATTGGATGAAAATATTATGGCCCATTTTTATGAAAAATATTATATCGTCACGAGCAAGCTATTTCGTGTAGTTTTGACAACCATTTGTATGACAAAAACAATGGAAGTTCCGGATATTTCCATAATTGAAGCTAGAGATTGTAAGGTCATGTTCTTTTGAGCTTCTAGGCAGAGCAGAGCAGATTTCAGTAGAGCAAAGTAGAGTAGATTGAAGCAGAACAAATTTTATTATTATTATTATTATTATTATTATTATTATTATTATATCTCATACAAAGTTATACAACCTATAGAAAATTAGTAATACTACTAAAATAATAAATAATAATAATAATAATAATAATAATAATAAAATCTTATGTTATTATTATTATTACTACTACTACTACTATTAACACTATTATTATTGCATTATTATAATCATTTAAAATTATTATTAAATATTAATAATTATTATTATTATTAATTATTATTATTATTATTGTTATTATTTATTATTTTAACTATTATTATTAAAAATTAATAATTTATTATTATCTTTAAATATTAGTTATTATCTTTAAATATTAATTTTTATTATAAAAAATCAATTAATTTTATTATTATTATTAATTATTATTATTAATATTATTAATATCATTATTATTATTACTATTATTATTATTAGATATTAATTATTATTATTATAATTATTAAATATTAATTATTTATTATAAATATTAAATATTTACTATTATTATAATTCAATATTTATTATTATTATTATAATTTTTTAATATTAAATATTTATTATTATTATTATTAATTATTAATTATTATTATTAAATATTAATTACTATTATAATAATTCAATATTAATTATTATTATTATTAAGTATTAATTATTATAATAATTCAATATTAAGTATAATTTTTAAGCAAAACAGAGCAGATTGAAGTAGAGCAGAGCAAATTTCAGAATAGCAAAACAGAGCAAAGCAGCTCTAAAGAACAAGGCCTAAGTTAGATAGTTAATCTTCTTGTTTGAAGCGTATTTTGGATATCATTGAAAGTAATGTTTAAAAAAGAAATTAAATAGCTTGAATTCCTATCATTGAACGGAATTGACTTATTGAATTTGATAAATTTGATGAACTAGGTTTTTACAATGAATTACTTCATACATAATTGATTTTAAGTAATACGGGTTGAAAAAGATAAAGCTTTCAGTTTTGCAATATAATGAATTTGTAATTGTTGTTAGATAAATGGATTTGATATACGTCGATGCATTTGTGTGGGGAAGAAAAGGACTTGTAGTATGTTGATTATCAATGGTGGTTGTAAATAGATTAAAAGATTAAGAATTGTTATTTGAGATGAAATAATACAAGAGGGGGGTAAATCGTAGTTGGGAACTTATAGCAAAATTTAAGCGGAATTTTAATCGAAAGCTAAAAATAACACAGAGAAAGCAAGAGAGAATTTTACGTGGAAACTTCTTGGGCCCAATCAAGAAGAAAAACCACAACCACTACGGATTTTACTAAACTCTTTCACTATAGGGCAATGACTCTGTTACAACCTAGTGTGGACCTTTACTTGAGTTTCTTAACAAACTCAAGTTCCCATAGTTGTTCCCTCAAACAAACTTCTCATGTTCCCACAATTGTTCCCTCAAACAACTGTTCTCAAGTTCCCCAATTGTTCCCTCAAACAATTATTCTCACAAACTTCGACTCTGAAGCTCTCTCGTACATACAAAGAACTTACTCAAGTTCTAACCCTAAGAGTTCACTCAAACCCTTTCGAATTCCTCATTACAAGAGTTCACTCAAACCCTTGAACAATTCTCAAATTAAATACATATAAAAGATATACGGCATAAAACTAATATGTTGGACACTTTGAGACATGTAAGAAACTTGAAACCTCAAGAAACTAACTCAAAACGTGGAGAGAAAATATATTTCTTTTCTACAGCTCTACCACTTAAGACATACGCTATCTTGGAATGACTCACTAAAGTCAGACAAATTGAAACTAAAACTTAGCTCTCCTTTTATAGCATGCACAAGACTTAACCACTACTCCCACTTTATCCTCCACTATCAACCACTTCCCTTAATAATAGGCAACTGCCAATTACTTGGGCAGTAGAGAAACGTGGTAAGGAAGTAGCTTAGTCAAAGTCTTATGCACTTCGTTGAACGTGGAGTAAAATCAGGAAAACTTATTTCTTGGAGAAAAGATAAAAGAAAACAGTTAAAAGTTTGTTTGATGAAAAAGATAATTTTGTAAAATAATATTTAAGAAATATATTTTCCAAAAATAGTTTTTTTTCCCAAAACTAATTTTATCACATTTAAAACTTTATCTTTTTAAAAAAAATTACTAAATATAAATTCATTCATTAAAATGGAGGTTTATTTATTTTTCTTTAACTGACCCGTAAGGAACTGACTGGTCACCTAGCTAGTTCCTTCCAGACTATCAGACTCAATTCCTTCTAGACTAAAGTTCCAATTTAGTTCCTTAGGCTTGTTCCAAACAATTTCTCTTGTCCAACCTACTTACATGATTCCTAGAAAAACATACTCCTATTTTTCTATCGTCTTCATGTTTCTCTGATAAAACTTCTACTCCAAAGCTTATGTTCTTTCTAAGGAACTTCTTTTTGTTTGTTCCATTAAGGAACTGCTGCTTGTTCTTTTCGAAGAACTGACATCTAGTGCTTCTCAGGAGTTGCATATAAAGTCTAAAAGAACGTATGAACGTTTAGACTTATTCTCTTTGTGTTCCCTTGAGGAACTCAAGCACGATTCATACTTTGTAATCTTCAATAATGATCTAATCTGTACTAAACAATCTTCATGCTTCATGGCTTGTTCATGCATATCTCAATACACATATTAGTTAGATAATCATCATTTGTTATCAATCATTAAAACCTTACAACAATAATGTATGATTTAGCTTATTAGTGTATTTAGAAAATATATTTTAAGTTACTTTAATGAGGTGTGATTTTTTTTTTTGTATCAATTTCATTATAGTGGTTTTAAAAATATATATTTGTATAACTTCACAAGGTTTTGCAATGAATTATAATTGATTTTACTTAAAGTTTGATTTTGATTATTGTAAAGTGACTTAAAGCACCGTAGTTAATGAATTATAATTGATTTTACGTAGGTGACGATGGTTGAGGTTTCCATTCTCATTGTTTCCCTTTCTTAAAGGAGTAATATACACTTGAAGGTACTAAAGTTTGGCAAATGTATAACTTAGAGTACTGAACTTTCAAATGTATCAACGAGAGTACACTGATCTTGACAGGAGGTAACCTTTCCATTGGGAACCTGTTTTAGCCGGTTAATTTGTTTAAAATAAAAAAAAATTCTACTTTTAATGAGCACATCTTCTACCACTCCAATTTTGCTCAAATTTTGCTTAATTGTATCCTTATTCCAGTAACTTAATGGCCAATCATCAATTCTGACCCATAATGCTACATCACCAAAATAAACATCCATAATCGATTGCAGCATAGAGGCCACCGGCTTGAAAACCATTGTGGCCGCTTGATAAGCTACCGATTCAATACCAATTAAAGCATCTTTATCACGCGGATCCGAGCAAATAAACAAAAAGAGCTTACCAACTTTATCTACAAGAACGAGACCATTTTTTTATCCAGTTGTTCAAAACCCAGTGTTTGATACGCTGCTAGGAAAAGCTTCTTTTATCAATAAATTTCCCAATTGCAATGGATGGGGAATTCGCCATGCATTAAGTCATCGGACTAGATGGGCAATTAGAAGGATCAGTTACTTGGTTACTAACATTGATTTTTGATTTTTTTTTTCTTTGGAATTATTTTTGGAGATAGTAGCTAAGAAATTTGGGGCTTGAAATTAGGGAAAAATGAATTGGGAATTAGGTTTGATTGCAAGATAAGTCATGAAGGTTAGGCTAGAATTATTTGGGAAATATGAGGGATAGGGTTTTATGGTGGCTTTTACGGTGGTGGTGGAAGCTAGAAAAAGAAATTGATTGGGGTGGTTGGGTAGCTCTAGTTGCGAGAGAGAGAGGCTCTTTTGTTTTAGAAAGAAAACTTTTGCCACTAAATAAGTCAAAATTTTAATTTTCCTTTTTTTTTTATGTGTAACCTGTTGTTGTAGGTAACAAAGTTTAGTACTCTACTGAAAGTCCTCTACCACCAAGCTAAGCTTGGTCTAGTGGTAAGATTGTCACCTTCCGATCTTGAGGTTGGAGGTTTAATCCCCACTAGAGACACTTTGAGGGTGGGGATCCCTTACCCTTCTCGCTCGCTCTCAAAGTGTATGATCCGCAAATACCGGACAAAAAAACCGTGAGGTTGAAGTACGGTCGTTTAAAAAAAAAACTGAATGTACTCTACTTGATACAATTTAAAGTTCAGTATCTTCCCTAATACATAATTAATATAAAGGGCCGCCCCTAGGTATTTCCATTCCCATTCCCTAGCCACCACCACCTTCCTACCTACCCACACCGCCGGACAACCCAAGCCTCTAGGGTTTCGAGGGTGGAGGGATGGGCGGACGGCGGTTTTACAGGGATAGGGAGGGGTTTCTAGGGTTTTATGGGGCTAGGGGATGTTTTTCAAGGTAGGGGAGAGTTTTGCGAGGGAGGGAAGGGGTAGCAAGGGCGTGGGAAGAGGCAGCGAAGTGCGGCGGTGGTGGGGGAGGTGCGGCGCATGGTGGGGTGGCTAAATGGTGGTTGGAAAAAGTAGGAAGTGAAGAAGATAAGCTGTTGTTGTAGGATTTTAGATACTCTAAGCGGAATTTCATGAATCGTATTAATAAGCATCTAATAACCAAGATCATTGCATAACACATAAAGAACATATAAATGTACCTTTGAAGCGTGATTCCACGTGCGATCGAGCAAGAACAATGGGAGATAAAAAAAAACCCCAAGCGTGATTCCTCTGCTTGGTCCACGGGCACATATTAAACTTCCACTAATGTTAGTTAATTGTGATTGAATGCTTCAATCAACCTTCAATGGAGAAGAGAGGAATGAATGAGCCACGAACCACCACCACCACCACCACCGTGAGCAACCACCTTGCTTGGGTGGTCCATACCGTACGGAAAAAGGGGAGGAAGAGAGAGGCGTGTGAGAGAGGGGGATTAGGGTGTTTAGTTGCTTGCTTCACAATTTATTGTATGGGTAAATTATGACTTGTATCAACCCTAGGCATGACCTCTATTTATATATCACATATATAATTAGAGACCATGTGAAGCCCAAACTCCTAGCCCACTTCTAACTACACTAACCCTACTCCTTACATGGCTTGTCATATCCTCATGAATGGGCCTCTTACTTGTTTAACCCAATACCCTTGTTGTGTGACCTCATAGGATCCATTCTATTGGGCTTTGGACTATTTAACTAGCCCAAAGATCATTTGTCATATATAGCACCAAACAATGACGACCCAAAAGAATGAATTTATTATCTCCATAATAGTGATCCTAGATATATCTAGTAATTGCACTTAATCGAAGACACAATTCCTTCAATCTCCCACTTGTCTGAGACAAGTGCGCAATATTCAAATTCCTTAAGTCAATGTGCGTCTGTAGGGAATATTTCAAGCATCCCACACTTGAGCCCCACTGTGAGCATACACTTAAGCATGGTGGCATCTAAAGGGAAGGAAGCTAGAGTAAAAGAGTCGCCAACAAGTTTTAGGAACTTGTAAACCGTTCACAGGGTGAAGGTTACACCCGTTAACGATCCAGGAGATCGTTAACTCCAATAGGTCTGGAACCATGACTGGAAGTTCGGGGATGAAGGTACAAATCCAACCTAAAAGAGATTGAACCTGCCCTAAAAATAGGCCTCTACTTTATTCTTCTCATATTCATGTGCGCTTTCTGACTAACATACAACCAATAAAGTAACCCTAAACCTGTTTAATCTACGTTGGTTGAATTTAATGCACAAACAAAACTATTATTTGCCTTCACTTGAATTATAATTATATTAGCCTAAACAAGATTATTAATTATCTTATTAAGCGTGATTACAAGTACAAATTCCCATTAAACATGCATAAAAGGTGTAATCAAGCAATAACAATGACAATATATATATAATAAGCAACATAATAACAATCATCATCATAATAATAATATTCTCAATCTCAAAGCATAATAATATTAGCAAGATCCTAGGCATGATACTAACAAGATTAATAACAAACCCTAGCATGTCACTAAACATTAAAGATCAAAACTTTATCCCTAACATGATACTAACATGATATTAGGAAAGAAATAAGAAGCAACCTAAACATGATACTAGAAACATACATGATATTAGAAATTTTAGTTATTACCTGTAGACACCCAAATGTGTCTCCCCAAAACCAAACTCAGTGATGAATACCTTTCATGTCATTTGATAATCGAACGAGGTGAAAGTGTGAAAGGTCAGGTGTTGCGGTTGGTTTTTATTTAAAAATTCTTTCTTTTTGTTTTCAAAAACAACTCTATTTTGTGAAAACAGCCAATCCAGTTTAGTTTGGTCCATGACAAGGGTCCAATAATAGTGTAGTTGGATGGGGCTTGCAAAGAGCTTTCCAACGGTATATTATAAGCCCAATCCCGATAAATAATGAGGAAGTTATGGCCAAAATACTAAACTGGGCCCGGTTCGATCTTTACATGCGGCCCAATGATCTAGGGGAGGGCCCAATGTTAATTATTATTCCTAGAGTTATTAGAATTAATTATAGTCTTCTAGAATTCTCTAGAGAGGTTCCTTTAATCCTAATAGCATTAGAATTAATAATTATATTTTGATAAGTTTTTTTTGGAATAAAATATTATTTTATGAAAATACGATTTCAATTTTCATACGGACTTTACAAATCGATTTTGATTCATAAGTGGACTCCGCGTTTGAAAGCGCGTAGAAATCCAGGCTGTCACCACGCGACAGACCCTGTCGCCTGGCGACAAGGTCGGTTTTGCAGCGACAGCGTGGAGTTTTATTCCTTATCAAATTCTACCTATTTCCGGACTGTTTTCTTATAAATAGGGTCCTAAACCTCTGTTTTTATTCATTCACAATCATCATCTACATCCATTAATTCTCTATTTCTCTATGCTCTCATCTCTCTAGCTTTTTACAAACAAAATTCCGCATTCACAAGATCTAGACACACCTAGCCAAGTTCGAAGTTGCCTTCGCCCTAGACGTGAAAGGTTATAATTTCTGAGGGTTTGGTCCCTAATCTCTATTTCAATTAGTTGATTTAATTGTCTGATTTTATTATTTTCCTTGAAGTTACTAACGCGTGTATTTTGTTATTATAAAGAGGTACGAGGCATCAAAGTATGTGATCTTATTGCTCTATTTTTGTAGAAAGCATGTTTAAATTTGTTTAATTCCTAGTATCATGTTAGGATGTTATTATTGCTTTCTAGTATCATGTTTAGGGTGCCTTTTACTCTTTTCTAATATCATGTTAGTATCATGTTAGGACTAAAGCTTTGATGCTTATTGTTTAGTGGCATGCTAGGGTTTGTTATTAATCTTGTTAGTATCATGTCTAGGATCTTGCTATTAATATTATGCTTTAACATGATTATAATAATTATGATTATTATGATTGTTATTATGATTATGATGATTAATATTATATTGCTTGATGATTATTATTGTTATTGCTTGATCACGTCTTTTATGCATGTTTAAAGGGAATTTGTACTTGTAATCATGCTTAATAAGATAATTAATAATCTTGTTTAGGGATAATATGGTTATAATTCAAGTGATCGCCAATGATAGTCTTGTTTGTGCATTAATAATCAACCAACATAAATTAAACAGGTTTAGGGTTAATCTATTGTTTGCATGTTAGTCAGAAAGCGCACATGAATACGAGAAGAATAAAGTAGAGGCCTATTGTTAGGGCAGGTTCAATCTCTTTTAGGTTGGATTGTACCTTCATCCCCGAACCCTATTTGGTTCAAGACCTTTTGGAGTTGACGATCTCATGGATCGTTAAGGGGTGTAATCTTCACCTTGTGAACGGTTTACAAGTTCCTAAAACTTGTTGGCGACTCTTTTGCTCTAGCTTCCTTCCCTTTGGACGCCACCATGCTTAAGTGTATGATCACAATGGGGTTCAAGTTTGGGGTAATGCTTGAAATATTCCCTACATGATACTAGGAATCATAAAGACATCCTAACCTGATACTAGAAATTAATAAAATAATCTAAGCATGATTTCTATATCAAAAGAATTAAAGCAACTACTTACTTGGATGCCTCGTATCTCTTTCTAATAACAAAATACACGCATTAGTAACTTCAAGGAAAATATTAAATCAAACAATTAAACTAAATAATTGAAATAGGAATTTGGGACCAAACCCTCAGAAATTATAAACCTTTTCACGTCTAGGGCGAAGGCAACTTCGAACTTGGCTAGGTGTGTCTAGAACTTGTGTATGTGGAATTTTGTAAAAGGGAAGGTTTAGAAAAAGGATAGAGAGAATAAGATTCTAGCTTTTTTTGAGAGAGAATAGAGAGAGATGATTGTTCTGAATGATTAAAAACGGGGAGATATGACCCCTATTTATAGAAAAAATAGCTCGAAATACGATAGAAAAGAGTTCGAGTCCCATTCGGAATAAAAGACATCCTGTCTTCAACGACAGGAGTTAGCGCCAGACGACAGAAACAGCGCCAGGCGACAGGTAGCAACGCCAGGTGACAGACCTGTCGTTTGGCGCTGGGACAGTTTTTTTGTGGATTTTGTTTTTATCATATCTTTTGATCCAGAAGTCCAAATAATTCATATAATATGTCGTTGGAAAGCTCTTAAAGTTTAATTTCCAAAACAATTTAAATCAGATTAAAATATTTTGTAGAATAAAAGATATGACCAAAATAGTGGAAGGGTGTCAGTTTTGGATAGAATTTCGTATTCTATTCATATCTTTTTCGTCATAGCTCGGAATTAATATTATAATATATCATTGGAAATATAATTTCAAGATCTATCTAATAATATAAGATTTGGATAAAGATTATGAGGCACAAAAATAATATCTGACTGTCTTTGAACATCTTTAAATTCGAAAAGAATTAGGACTTAAAAAAGGAAAGTTTTAAAAAAGGAAAGTTTTTATACAATTTCAAATTCTATGATCTTATGTTTTCAAAAAGGATAATTAAGATCTTTTAGAAACTCATAGAAGCTTCTAATTAATCCTATTTAGTTTAGGAATAGGATTAAACCTTTGGACCCTCCACATGATCATTGGATCGTAGGAAAAATCCAGTTTGGGCCTAGTTTAGTATTTTGGTCATAACTTCCTCATTATTCATCGGAATTGGGCTTATAAGATATCGTTGGAAAGGACTTTTCAAGCCCCATCCAACTAAACTATTATTGGACCCTTATCATGGACCAAACTAAACTGGATTGGACATTTTTCATAAATAGAGTACGAAAAGGAATATTTTCAAAAACAGAAATAAGTATTTTTATTAAAAACAACCACATCACTAGACTTTTCACATTTTACCTTGTTCGATAATCAAGCGACATGAAGGATATTCATCACTGGGTTTGGTTTTTGGGAGATACATTTGGGTGTCTACAGAAGCCACCCACTTTGACTGAGTTTGGAGAAACGCAAGTTTCGAAAACAAAAGTCAAAGTAGCGATAGGGACGGAGATTGATTCAGAACGTTCTGCGATCCTAAATCATTCTTGTAACGCCGATACCTACAAACTAGCATTAGTTGAACAGATAAAAGAGTTAATAAACGCGTATCTTGCACCGTCGAGCACACGTCTCTAGAGTAACCGATTTTTGTTTGACGATCTTCCTCAAGCTAGGGGATACTGCCTGAAGACTACTCCGCTTGAAGCTGCCTTCAATTTTCGCTATTTTATGACCATCTTCCACATCCTAGGGAACATGATCGAAGATAACTTCGCTTGAAGCCACCTCCTGTCTTCTGACAACCTTCCATATCCTAGGGAACGCCGTCGAAGATAACTCCGCTTGAAGTTATCCTTAGTTGTTGTGATAATATTCCGAAGAAAATTACCAAAGACCAACGCTTGTTGATCCTCAAAGCTCGCTTGAACTTTGCTGCTGTGATATTTGCTGAAATTACCGCGGTGCCAGTACGTCGGCGCATTTTGCTGCTTTATGCCTTGGGGGTGATGACAATCATCTCTTCTTTAGGAATAGTTGCTAACACAACTCTTGAATGATGTACGACAATCCAATTTAGGGAAAGTTGTCAATGCCACGTAACAATCCATCCTAGGGAATGTTGCCACGATGAAGTGACAATCCGTATCTCGTAAATTTTGCCAAAATCCAAATTCGGGAAAAGTTGCCAATGCTTCGTAACAATCTGTCATAAGAACCTTGCTACGGTCGACAATCCACGTCTTGAAATATAACTCTTGAAAGCAATCCACCTTGGAAATTTGCCAATATTATGCGATAATCCTTTTGGGAAAATATTGCCACAATTGATAATCCGCGTCTTGGAACATTTGCAAAAAAGAGTCGATCGGCAATCCCTTCGGGAAAATTTGCCACTACTGAAATGAATGACAATCCACGTTAGGGAACCTTTGCTGAAATGTTAAGATGAATAGCGACCTACGACAATCCTTTGGGAATTTTGCCATAGGGAACTTGATGCATGACAATCCAATCTCGGAAATATTGGCAAAGATTTGATGAATGTATGACAACCCGAACTTGGAAAAACTTGCTACATAGAGAAGGAGCACGACAATCCATGCTTGGAAACATTGCCAGATTGAGGTGACAATCCAATCTTGGAAAAATTGTCGTTTTAGTGATGCGCTTCTTTGTGAACCATTACTTCGGTGCTTGCGATGAGCCGATACTTAGGCGCTTTAAGCTAAGTGAGACGATCATTTGTCAGGTCGATCACTTACTGCGATTGTAATCAAGCCGACTACTAATCATGTCAATTTGCTTATAGGGGCTAACTGGTGTACCAAGGAACCCAATTAATCAATATGACCATTTGATTCTAGTTGATTTGCTAAGTTGTTTGCGTCCTTTTGCTTCGAAATTTTTGTAATGATCACCTGTCCGTCTGAGACTTAGTGTGCCTGCATTTATATATTGGACTATAGGACTTTGTTCATGTCTTTAAGGTTGACTTTGTGTGACTTAATGCTATTGCCTGACTTGACATGTAACTCGATGTACTCAAATCGACTCGTGTGCGTAGACTTAACTCAATGTGATAACACGACATGACTTAATGTGTACATGACTTGTGTGTGCAAATTATTATGATGTAAAATGCAGAAAAGCAAAAATTTTCCGTCATTTTTGTAGAGAGTATCGATTTTCTCCCGAAAAATAAAGACGCAAAAGGGAAGAAGTGAAGTGTTTGATGGTGCATGTTGAATGAGCTTAGTCAAGTGTATGCATTGATGTTTTATCTCATAGTGCAAGGATTAATTCACCCTAGGCTATTTCGATTGTTGAATCGACGATGAAAGTATTTGGGTAACTTAGGCACGGAGGCTAAGTACTTCATACTTTGTGATGCAATAAGAATTATGATAATGAGTGATCTTGATATGACAAAGCGTACTTCAACGTTGTGTCAAGATTTCATGACAAAGGGTTCCTATGAGGTAGGATTATTTGTCTATGTATCTGTGATGTGTGTGAAAGTGACACTAAAGCTAGGCTGCAAAGGCTAAGTGTATGGAATATATTTTTTTGAAAAGAGTCAAATCGTGGTGACTCTTAGGCTAGGTAAGCTAATAATATAGGGATCAAGCCCCCAAGTCTAGCTCTTAATGGATAGGGATGAGCATAGGAGATCCCTTGATATGATCATGCATGAATGTGAATATGGATGCATTTTTATTACAGCCGCACCTCGATGTGAGGTTGCCTACGTATCCGTTAGGAATAAGGCCAAACGTATCTCTAGCCGAACCTCGCACAAGTGTGTGTATACCTCAAAGAGGTCTTTTAGGAGTTGTAACGTGGTTAGGCTAAAGGTTGAAGAAGAAGGGGATAAAGGCTCAAGACCCTAGATAAGCCCCTAAGGTGTGCAACCTTGCTTTTGAAATCTTTGTACTTTTATGCTTGAGATTTTTCACTTTTGAACTCTCTTTTGTTTATATTTTGCTCTTTCTTTTTTTTTTTTTTTTTTTTTTGCTTTTGCATTTTTTTTATTTTGATAAGTGTGGGAAATCCCAATCATGCGGTCTATCACCCACTTGGTATTCATGTTTCTCAGGCACGGTACCGAGCACTCGATAAGAGACGCAATCTGAGACGTGTTCATATCAAAGACATGTTCATGTCAATGACATTGGAACACTTGCCCTTTTGTACACTTTCATTATTTTTTGCTTTTTGCTATTTGAATCTTTTGAAATCACTCAAGCTTTTATTCTTTGAAAATTGCATAAGTTGCACACCATCCCATCCCAAGGTTAGATAGATATGGGTTGAAGAAAGAAAGGTCTATCATTAGACGAGACTCAAAGTGGTTTGTCAAGAAATGATTGTATATTTGAAGGGTGAAAGGTGATATGATGTGGCTACAAGGGGTGCCTCAAATCATTTGTATACCTTGTGCTTGGTTTGACATGGAATTTTTTTTTTTTAAATGCAATGTAATGAAATGATCATATGCAAGAAAAGAAATACTCATTTTAATAAAAGGTAAAGTAAAAAACCTACAAAATAAGATCTAAGGAAAATAAAAGGTGCCTATGCTAGACTTATTAGGGAAAATAAAACAAAAAAAATAGAAAAAGAGGTCACGAGATCTTGTCGTTGAAGCTTGCCTTGTGTCTTTTGCTTGATCATCACCCGGTCTTCTTGCTAGCTAGAGGTAATGGGATCTTGTTTCCTTTTATGAGATCTTGAATGAGATTTTGAAATCTGTAACATTCATCCGTGGTATGACCCTTTCCTTGATGGTACTTGCAATCACTAGTGCATAATTGAGTTTATGTAACACATGATTAGTAACACTTCTTAAAATGCAAAATATTAGATTTATAAGTAACATTTTGGTAACACTTTATTAAAATGTAGCATAAGTATCATTTCAAAGTATCACTTTTAAAATAGGTAGCATTTGATGGTAACACAAATATAGATGTTACCTATTTTTTGGAAAAACAAAATACATAAAACATTGAAATTAGAAAAAATACATGTGTTAATCCCCAAATTTATATCAATTAATTAAAATAGCCAATTAGCCGCCAAAGTTAAAAAAAAAAAATTTGGCCAAAACCGCCAGATTAATAAAATAAACAAGAAGAAAAGAAATTTTTTTTGGCCAAAACCGCCAGAAAATAGATAATCGTTTAGGTTTAAGCAGAAATCAGTCATCTCCACTATTTCATCATAAGATTAGTCTTCTCGCGCAATTTCGTCTGAATTGAAGTTTCTATAAAAAATCAGTCGTCTCGCGGAATCTGAAATCAAGTCATCTTGGGCAATTTCATCGTGATATTGGTTTCATTGTATTCGTGCTTCTAATTTCAGGTACTTTATGATTTGTGATGGATGGTTTTCTAATTTTTTGGTTATTAACCTTTAATTTTCAAGAATGTATGATCTGAATTAAAACTTTTGTTTTTCGATTGAATTGTGAATGGTTATTGCCTTTGTGTTTGATGTGGTTCTATTTTTTAATTGAATTTTTTGATTTGGGTATTTCGAGTTTTATTTGTGATTCTGAATTTTAATTCTGTGCTATTGGTTTTTTTTTATTTTTTTTATTTTTTTTTTATTTTTTTGGAGTTCATGCATGTCGTAGAGGGCATTCTAGTTGCTACTTCTAAAGCTTGTTTGCATAATTCGAGTGAATTTGTGTTTCTTTTCTTTTTTTTTTCATTGCTGATGTAACAATCCATCTTGATGGTAATTGCCTCTGTTGGGTAGCATAGTTAGTGGATTAAATTTCCAATTAATTCCATATAATGATATAAACCATGATTAGTAGTAGAATTATTGATATTGAAGAAGTGAAAGCAGTTGTTTGTTGTTGTTGGTAATGGAGTTTGAGGTGATAGAGAGCAAAGATCATGTAGGTCCATGTGTGTGGCTCATAATGGAGGATTGATCTTCGTAGAGGCTCATAAGAGACTAATTATGAGCAACATTCTGAGAACAAATATCAGACATAAGGCATAATAACTTCAGTAAAAAAAAAAACTTACCAGTAATAGGTAGCTGTATAATGAGGAAGCAGATCCCATAGGCCTTGATAATTAAGAAATGTTTGCATTGGCTATACTGCTCTCTACATAACCTGTTGCATATACATTCTGTACTGCTGTGTTCTTGAAAGTCTACAATCTCATATCACCCGCTAAATATCTAACGCGCCTCATCACAGAACGCAGCCCATTGAGCAGGTCTCAGACTGTCATCTATTGGTTTACATTCACTAATCATCATTTATGCCCTTCTTCTGTCTGCAGAGTCGGATATTAAGTTAATTACATATTACAGATAGTAAATTACAGAAGATTCAAGGAACCCAACTTTTAGAATAAATTCAACAGTATCCCAGAAGCTTCATTGCATTTGTTATTTACACCTTTAAAGATACATCAATAAAATGTTCTTATCTTAGTGGAAACTCAAATTATTGTGTTGGATGACCTTGATGTGGAAAAAATAGACCTCTTTCTTAAGTTGTGGAACAATAAATTAGTACGAGTAAAAAAAATGAATTTTCCCAAAGTCATGTAAATATCACTCACAAAGTACAAGACAATTGCTAAAGCCCTGACATTATAGTAAAATCCACAATTTTAAATACTAAATTATTGCAAAGTCCGTAAAATCCGAAATAAAATATACCTCCTTACTCCTTTGTTGCAAATATGGAGTAATAAGAAACGGTGATACTTTATAGTTATAGTATGATTACTATCACAATTATTGTCCTAAAATAAAATAAAAATTGTACAATTGGTTCGGGTGTGACATGACTTACAAAATTAATTGCATAGCACATAAACTTTTACCAATCGTGCATAACTTGTTACTTGAGTATAATTGTGCAAAGCCACGTGTTAAATATTATTGCCACCACCATATAGATAGTGTGCAGAACTTCTGAACCTGTTTATGTTATTTTTCATCCTAAAAGTGTACACATCATAGTATGTGGTAATGTGATAATGAGTGAGAAACTTATTTTTGCTTCTTCCAAAGTCCCTAGAGTAGAATCTGTTTAGTAGTGTATAACATAATTCTATTGGAACAATACTATTTCTACATGTCTTACTTTATGGGAGTATGTCTCTATGAATATTATCATCCTTTTAGACATGTTAAAATTATATGTGATTGTTTTCAATCTCTCAATTCGTGTATGTTTAACTTTTCATAAAGGAGACGAAATGAGTAGTTGGACCAACTTCTTACAATCTAGTCATGAATATGAGAAAGGTGTAGAGGATTATTTAGATAAAGCGTTCTCTACACGAGCAATTGGAGATCAAATTACTTGCCCGTGTAAGGCGTGTTATCACCGCTTTTGGCATCGTAGGGAGACAGTGTTCAATCATTTGATTGCAAACGGGATCGAGCCTGGTACTGAAGGATGGCATTGCTATGAAAAGGTCAAGTCATCAACATCAAATACTAAGAGGGATGTTGAAGACATGCATGACGATATTGAACGTTTGATATATGATGTTCATAGAGATATGGCAGAAAGGTATGAAGGTGTTGGAGATGAGCCCGATGATGAGGCTAAGAAGTTTTATAAGTTAGTTGAAGATGGAAAACAAGAGTTATATCCTGGGTGCAAAAAATTTTCAAAGCTATCATTTCTTATTCGTTTTTACCTTTTGAAGTGTACTCATGGGTTAACTAATATAGCAATTTCAGAGTTTTTAGAGCTTTTTCGAGAAGTGTTACCAGATGCATCCAATTTGCCTAACTCTTTTAATGAGGCAAAGAAATTGATAAAAGATCTGGGTCTTCATTATGACAAGATTGATGCATGTCGTAATGATTGTATGCTATATTGGAAGGAGCATGAAGCTGCCACGTCTTGCTATGTTTGTCATGCTCTAAGGTGGAAAGAAACACAGACTGAATCCCAAGAAGATATTAACAATAAACCATCTAAGAAAGTGCATCAGGTCCCTGAAAAAGTTCTTTGGCATTTCCCTCTTAAACCAAGGCTTCAAAGGTTGTACATGTGTTCAGAAACAGCAGAGCTAATGAGGTGGCACGATGAAGAAAGAAAGAAAGATGAGTTATTGAGGCATCCTGCTGATGGTGAGGCATGGAAAGAGTTTGATCAAAAGTACCCAGATTTTGCTAATGAGACACGTAATGTTCGTTTGGGCCTCGCAAGTGACGGATTCAATCCATTTCAAACTATGAGCACACAACATAGTACATGGCCTGTTGTTCTAATTAATTATAACTTACCACCATGGTTATGTATGAAGCCAGAATTCTTAATGCTATCTCTCCTTATTCCCGGGCCCACCTCTCCTGGAAATGACATTGATGTCTATCTTCAACCATTGGTTCAAGAACTCAAAGATTTGTGGGAGTATGGGTTGGACACCTATGATGCGGAGAAGCGTCAAACATTTAAGATGCATGCAGCTTTACAATCAACGACCAGCAACTTTCCAGGTTATGCTATGTTATCGGGTTGGAGCACCAAAGGGAAGTTTGCATGCCCTTATTGTCACTACGAGACTGATCATCATCACTTGAGTAATAGTAATAAATCCTGTTATTGGGCTCATCGTCGTTGGTTAGATGAAAATCATCCTTGGCGGCATGATATGGTGTCTTTTAATGGGGAAAAGGAAGAGAGGACAGCTCCAGATCCTTTAACAGGGGATCAAATTTCAAGCTTGTTGGAAAACTGGGAAAACAAGTTTGGAAAGTTACAACCAAAGAAGAAATATGTAGATTGTCCTTGGAGAAAGTCCTCTATCTTCCACATTTTGCCTTATTGGAAAGATTTGTGGTTGTCGTCATCATTTAGATGTCATGCACATTGAAAAAAACGTTTGTGATAATGTGCTCGCAACTTTGTTAGACATACCTGGAAAGTCAAAAGATCATCATAAGGCTCGATTAGATCTGCAAGAAATGGGTATAAGGGGAGAACTACATCCCGTGGATGCAGATGACGAGCGATATGTTTTGTTTCCCAAAGCATCATTCTCAATGACGAAGGAAGAGAAAAGCATATTTTGTAGTGTTTTGAAAAAGGCAAAGCTGGCCCAAGGTTGTGCATCAAATATTGCAAGGTGTGTACAAGTCAAGGAGGGGAAAATATCAAGGTACAAGAGTCATGATGCTCATATAATAATGCAACACTTGCTCCCGTCAGCTATTAGGAAAACTTTACCAAAGCATGTTGCTTTACCTCTTATGAGATTGAGTGGCTTTTTTAGGGAAATATGCAAGAGAGTCATCAATCCAAAAGATTTGGATCGCCTTCAAGCAGGAATGGTTGAGACTCTTTGTGAACTAGAAAGAATATTTCCACCTTCTTTTTTTGACATAATGATCCACTTACCGATTCATTTGGTTGATGTCGCCCTGAGGCTTCTATAGCAGAAGGTTATTTAGCTGAAGAGTGCTTGATATTTTGCTCTAGGTATTTGAATGCTAGTGTAAAGAAGCGATCTAAGTGGTTTAACAAAAGTCAAGAGAAAACTGATGAAATTGATGAAGAATCACCTTTATTCCCTAAGGCAGGTTATCCTCTTGGGAGGAAAAAGAAAGGGAAGAAGAAAGGGAAGGCATACACTCTTGATTCAGACACAATGGCTCTAGCACATCGTTATGTGTTGTTTAATTGTCAAGATGACTAAGTTGAGAATTACATCAAGTGAGTGATTTTTTAATATCTTATCCATTGTGTTTAAATTTATATTTTATTTTATTACCTTACTTATATGGTTAATACTGTGAAGGGAACATGAAGAGTTTGTGAAGAAGAAGTCTAGAGACAAACGAAAAAGAAGGTGGAAAGAGGCGCAAGAGCATATCAATGAATTCATGGTTTGGTTTAGAGAAAAGGTTGTGGTGGATAATGTCCCAGATCATATTAAGTGGCTATCAAAAGGTCCTTCTACTATTGCAAGGAGGTACACTGGATATTTTTGTAATGGATATAAGTTCTACACTAGAGATCATGATGAAAGGTGTAAAACTCAAAATAGCGGAGTCTCTTTAACTGCTTTGACTCCAAGCTTCGCAAGTAGCAAGGATCACAATCCTGTTCTTGGTAACGTCACATATTATGGGGCTATAAAATCGATTATTGAGGTCGATTATTAGAGTGCGTATAGTGTTGTGTTGTTTGAGTGTAATTGGTTCCATGTGGAAGTAGATGATTATGGACTCACTTGCGTTAACTTTAAGAAATTGTGTTCTAAAGATGATCCTTTTGTCTTGGCATCACAAGTGCATCAAGTGTTTTATACTCAAGATGGCCTTGAAGTAGATTGGCATTATGTGCACAGAAATTTGCCAAGAGACTTTTTTTATGCCGAGGGGCAATCTGAACACACATATATGAATGAAGTTCGTGAGCCCGCAGAGGATGTAATTCTGGCTACAGACCATGATGAACACCAAAGTTGGTGTAGAGAAGCTGCTTATGATAGAGTTGAGGTGCCTGTTGACCGTGAAATGATAGATCAAAATCACGAAGAATGTTCTGATATAGATGACACAGATTGGGATTGGATGGAACCATCAAAGTGACATGTTTAGATTGTGATTTTTTTGGATAATTAACCTTCGTTTGAACTTATTATTTGGATTTGACAAACTATTATTGAAGTGTGCTATTTTTCTGTTTGAACTTGTTTTCTTATGAAATTTATAAGTTAGTGGTTAAATTTGGTGTTGTGCTTTAGAATTTACTCTAACCTTTATTTTAATTGTTAAATTAATTTGAGGTTCGATATTATAGTGACAGTGTTTACATTTGGCAGTTTTGAGTTGTGTGCTATCTTGGTGCTCGGGCAGCAGGTGAGTTGTGTCGGCTTCACTGAGGTAGTAGCAGTCTGAGTATTAGCAAGATTAATATCTACCTCAGACTATTAGCTGATCAGAGTTGAGTATAAGGTGATCATACTATTATGTTACTGAAATTTGCATTGCATTGCTCTCTCTGACAAATAACATGATTTTATGCAATTAGGTGCTTTATCCTGTGCTTATTCTGTGCTTAGGTGCTTAGGTGATATGCATGCTCTACTACAAACTGTTAGTATTAGTGCAGATTTTGTAATAGTATCCTTATTAGCCTATAAACGAAGTGTTTTAATTTTTTTTTTTCATCGAGTACAGAGATCACCAACTTCTAAAGGACCCTCGAATGAGTATTGTGTTTGATTTCCAGTGTCCCCAACCTCAAGTTTGTTGATTGGCATTTGATCACTTAGCTTGTGTGCTTTTTATATGTAGTCCCTCTGTCCTCTTCTCCTTTGGTTGATATGCTTTTTGAAGTGGAATTCCTTTTTTTTTTTTTTTTTTTTTGTTGCCTACTGATTTCCTTAACACTAGTAGATTTGCTATTAAAATTATTAGATTAGTCTGAAAAAGTATATACAAGTATACAACTGTTTCTTGTTAACTTTCCTCAATTTTTTATTAGCTGGTTAAAGATTTGTGTGGCAAATGTGCAAGTCAGTGTAACAACTAAAAGTTAGAGGGAATAATATTTTATGCTTTGTTACAACTGAAAAATTTGATTTGAGCAGGCTTATAAAGTCGCTAAATGGGCAATAAACCTATATTTCATTCTGTTGGTATATGCACATTGCAAACAGAGATTAATAAGGATGCATTAGGAACTTTGCAATCTGCATTTTTCTCTAAATAGATAAGCGAAATATTATAAATAGGCTGCTAACTATTTATAATAGTTCGCTTAACTATTATAAATCTACTACTAACATTTGAGTATTCTGTTGGTTAAATATGTATATAAGATTTTTCCTTCTGTTTCATGGGCTGATTTTCCCTCATAATTCATAAGAGTTGATATGTTAATTTATTACTATTGCTGGTTGAAATCCCTCATGCTTGTGCTTGGCTGCTCCTTTATTACCTCGTATTTTAGATCTTCTTTAGAAAAGAAGAGAAGGGGGGAGGGGGGGAGGGGAGCAGCAACATAGCATTTTTGCATAAAATAAAGTAAAAGTGCGTAGTTAAACTGGTAAAACTAAGCTTTTGTGCAAGAGTGCATATGGGATATGGGTCGTGTGATTTTTCCTCAATCTTGATGCTTGGAGATTCTCAACTCACATACCTTCGCATCCTATTTAAATCAAGGTGTTATTATCAAAATGTATCATGGGATGTAAAGACCCTTAAAAGGTCCCCCCTACCCCCGCAAGATCATGTTCAACAAATGTTATATTTTAATCTAGTGCATGCAGGTTATGAAAACTAAGTACGGGATTGTAATGGACTCATACCACTTCTCAACTAACAACAAGGCCCCAAAACACAAGTCCTAAGCTTACAACTCTCAATTAGTGGGTTTAGCCCATAACACTCAGAGATACTCTACTACAAACTGTCTTCCCTAAGCTTCCCCCCATTTTCATTTATATACACAAGTCCCCAAACTGATCTAGTGGCTGGTTTTGTCTTCACTTGCTGAATTCAAAACTGAAATCCAGAGCCGAATTCAGAATTGAAATCCAGAACAGAATTCAGAACTAAAATTCAAAACTGAATTCAGTTCTAAATTTCAGAACTGATATTCAAAGCTAAATTTCATAACTGATATTCAAAGCTAAATTTAAATATGTGAATTGATTATGAGCATGAGAATTGAATTCTTTAGTCCCTTACATTTTAATGAACCTGATGCAACTGATATTCTGCATGTATCTATCAAAAGCTACATTTTCTGCTTCAATGTTTCCCTCCTTATATTCTTTTAACTTAGCAAATCTCCTCACCATTTCTGGCGAGAGAATGGAAATTATTTTAGAGACCAAGGTAATGCTTATTAACATTAGTGGACACTAGACAGGTTATATAAATTCTTGCTTAGCAATTTAAGTATAAAACACATGCTCAGAATTTTTTTCTCGAATCTACGAACAAATATCTGCTGTAGACATTGTACAAACTTCTAAACTGACTGCCTTGTGTGTTATTTGTAGGAAGAAAGATTTAGATGGCAGACTATGAGAAACTTAGACAAAAAACTATAGAACAAAATAGAATCAGGATGAAGGATTTAGGGGTTACATCCATGGCTTATGAACTGAAGCAGTCGATGAAGGGATCGAAACAAACGAAAAAAAGGAAGAAGGTGACAAAAGATACTGACGAGTATACACCTGATGAAGAGGCTGAACTGAACCACTCAAGTGAAGAGGATGAAAATGAGATAAGGAAAAACGCTACAAACTTGAGGTCTCGTTCAAAGAAGGTGGTTTTTTTTTTCAACTTAATTTTGTGAATCATAATTGTTCAAAAATCATGTAATACTTGTATAATGATTTTCGTGAATACTTAATTTCAGGTTGTGGCATTGAGAGGGAAGATAACCACAAACATCAAGGACACGGCATGTGTCTCTTCAGTACCAATGGCTAATCGAATTAAGATGCATATTCAAGACACCGAGAGACAACACTTAGATCAAGGGTTACAAGGGAGAGATTCAACGCAAAGAAAAATCCAATTGGGCAAATCTACTACACAGAAAAAATCAGCAGTCCATAATCTGCAAGAGAAAGAGGTTGAGATTGGGAATGGTGCCCAAACTAAGACAAGGCAGAGTAAGACAGTGGTTGCCCCTGGTTCACTCAGTGCTTATAGGCAAATGCAAACACAGTTGCTAGAAAAGGAGAGGAGAGCAAAACAAAGTGATTTATTACTACGACGGCAACTACGACCTATTAACATGACTAGTTCACAGCCTGTTAACATGGCTACTTCACAAGTGCATTTGGGGAGTCCACAAGCACAAAGTTTTTCACAACCACAAAGATTTGGACATGACTTACAAGAAGATTATGAGAATCATATGGGTTCAAATGAACGCATTTTGGAACAATATGAAGATGAAGAAGATGATTTTAGTGAGGATTTGAGTACTCTTACCCCTGAGGAGCTAGGAATAATGCAAGATGCACCACTAATGAATCAAGAGCACGAAAGTGAACAAATAGGTAACGATCACTATCATTCCGTTCTAAATATTTTAAGATAGATATGTTAAGAGCCATATATGATTTTAATGACTATGTCGAGTTAATATTCATGTAGCACTTCCAAAAAGTAAGCGAACCAGAGGACCAACTATGTGTAAAAATGTCCATGAATGGACATTAGAGGAACGTAAGCCTATTGTTCTTAATGAAATGGGAAAGCCTATTGGTCCCGATGATCAGACTGTGAATACATTTACAAGATTCTTAGGGACTTTAGCTCATAATTCTTCTCTAGCGTCGTTGAACAGGATTAGTTGGCATTATGTTCCAGACAAGGAACAAATTTGGAGTTACGTGAAGGTATGCACTTTTTTTTTTAACGAATTCAAAAGCTGGCATAATTTATTGCTCCCTAATTTTGTTGTTTAATATTTTACTTAATACAGAAGAAATTCATTATCTCGGAAAATGGGAAAGATTGTGTTTTGTCATCTGTGGGAAAGCTTTGGTGTAGATATAAATGTAGTGTAAAGGCAACACACTTTACTCCGTACGACAATGATGGTGATAGGTTGGCAAATCCACCTAATACAATTCCAGAAGCACATTTCAAAGAGTTGCTAGAATTTTGGAATTTGGAACCAGTCCAGGTAAAGTTATGTTGTTTGTTTCCATTTATATTACAATTGCTTATTTCCCTCTCAAATTGAAATGTGTTAAACTATAAACCGTGTGGTATGCATGCATGCAGGAGGACAGCAAAAAGAAAAGGGAAATAAGTATAGATAAAAAAGATAGGCACACTATGGGTCCTATGACTTTCGCGAGGAAACAACATAAATTGGTATGTTTTTATACCATTTTTCCTTCTTTATCTTTCTCACTATGATCATGTAAACAATATTTATTCAATTCTTGTTTGGATGTGTTTTTTTATTTTAGCAACAACTAGATGTTGAAAACAAGCCACCATCCTTAGCACTCATGTACAAAGAAAGTCGTAAAAGGAAAGCAGATAATAAATACAAGACATCTTATGAGCCCACCCAAAGTAACATCGTAAGTCCTGTTGTCTGCATATTTTTTTGAATATGATTATTTGTCTAAAATCAGTTTTTAATTGTTATATTTCCATTATAGGACAAGATGGAGGAGGTACAAATTCAAAATGAAATTGATGGAGATGTTGCATACTATGAAGTAATGAATAAACCAAATAACTTTGGCCATAGAAAAAAGCAGCCAGGAATATGTTCACTAAGGGGAAAGAGCAGCAATCCAATAATTCCCGATGAGTTCTTAAAGCCCTATAAAGACCAAATTGTGAAAGAAACTGTAGCAGAATTAATGAAGACGCTCAAGCAAATTGATCCTGAAGTGTTGAATACTTTGACACGATCACTTGAAAATGAGTCATCCAATCCAGAACTTACAGATCATATTCCCATTGTACACTCTAATGAGCAACAGGGAAATGAGGTAATGGTTAATGTATAATATTTTAAAAAGCACTAACTCTTATTATTGAATTATTTCATCTTTGTTCTAATTGTTTGATACATGATGCTTTCACACATAGGATCAAATGGATGAAGATGAAGAATAGGGATAGCAACTGATGATCTACAAGAACTTAATTTTACCGCTTTTTTGTTGCTGTTACCGCTGTTTTGCTGCTGTTTTGCTGCTGTTTTGCTGCTGTTTTTTTGCTGTTACTGCTGTTTTTTGCTGCTACTGTTGTCTATGTTGCTGACTCTTGCTCATTCGGTTTGTTGCCACTGCTGTGCTACTGCTAGTTGCTGCCAACTGATGTCTACTACTGCTAGTTGCTGCCAACTAATGTATGCTACTGCTGGAAGCTTCCACTATTGTCTGCTGTTGCTAGTTGCCGCTAAAGAATGCTGATGGCAGCATCTGTTACTATTTTTTTTTTTTGTCCTTACTTTTTCCAAGCTAGAGATAGAACTTAATATTCTTTGAGTTTGGATTATTATATTGTTTGGCCAAACATTAAAATTGGTGTTTATGGATTTTTTTTGTGAGAATTATGAAAGTATTTCAATCCAAATTGTTTTCTATCATGTGTTGATTACTAATTCATATAGTTGTTGTACATATAATTTTTTTTTCTTCTTATATTTAAAAAAAATATAGTAAATAATAATAATAATAATAATAATAATAATAACAAATGTTACCTATTAATCTATAAAGTGTTACATTACTTTGCAAAAAGTGATACATAATGTTGAATAAAGTGCTACTATATGTCGTAACATGATTGAAAAATGTTACTTAATAATCAACAAAGTGTTACATAAGTTCGAAAAAGTGATACATAATGTCGAATAAAGTGATACTATATGATTGAAAAATGTTACTAAAGATAAGTAAGTGTTACATAAGAAATAAATAGTAACACTTTAAAAATGATACTAATCATGTTAAAAGTGATACATAAAAGGGTTTATAATAACACTTTTGAAAGTGTTACCTAACGTTACCCAAAGTGTTACATTAGACCTTAGGTAACACGGGCGGATGTATCACCCAATAAAGTGTTACCTATTGTCTATAATAACACTTTTACCACTTTGTGTAACACTTTTAGGGTGTTACTTAAGGTTAATTATGTACTAGTGAATAAGAGTTGGGATTCCATCTTGAAGATCGTCTTTCTGGCGTTGGATCTTCAGTAGGGCCAATAGGCTTGATTAATCCTCGATCATGGAGACGATCGAAAGCAGCATCATAAGTCATTCCAATGGGCGTAAACTCTCTTTTGGGCTTCCTTTAGATCCTTGATTATCCATGCCTAAGACTTCATTGAGATCAAAGGTACTAACATTGTTGCTAGAGTGGGTGTTTTCGGAGGAAGAAAGATTGTCGTTCTTCTTTCCTTTCTAGCCACTGTTGTTATTATTGGTAGTAGCTTTTTGTTTCGCAAGGTCATCTTCGATTTCAATACCTATGTCATAGACAGCCTTGAAAGTATTCAAATTATGTTGATATTTCAAATGTTTCGAATACTTGTCTTGAAGGTTCTTGATGAACATCCTTACGGACTCCTTTTCAGTAGGAACTTCAACCATATTAGCGGAAGTTTCCCTCCATTTGTTGAAGAAAGAAGTGAAACCTTCGTTTTCTTTTTGCTTTAGCACCTCGAGTTGTCTATGGCCAGTTTCAACTTGAATGTTATATTTGTATCTATCAATGAAAGCGTTTACTATTCCGTCCCAAGTAGAGGTTTTTTCTTTGTCAAGGGAAAAGAACCAATATTGACAAACGGTTTCGAGTGATAAAGAAAACAGTGTATGAAAAAATTTTCTTATCTATCCCCTTAATGTTCATTATTGTCTCGAACGCTCTTAAGTGGAAGTAAGGATTATCTGTTGCCTTGAACCTAGGGATGTCACTGGCATTGAACTTCTGCGGAAGAAGTTCCTTGTCCACTAAGACCCCTTGTGAGCTAATGCCCTGAAATCTATAGTCATTGGATATTTTGCTCAAGCTTTCTTGCATGAGCTCCATTTGTTGTTGCCTCACAGGGTCATTGACTTGAAGAGCTATACTCTTCATCAATTCAGTTAGGTTGGCCACGTTCTTCTTGAGTTCATTAACTTCTTCTTGAGACTCCATTATCTTCTTAGCTCTTCTTTTCCGACTGATTGGTTTATCAAAAAGTAGTACTTGAACAAAGGTGTTGTCTTTGATTAATCGCCCTTCCTTTCTTGACCAAAAACTGTGAAAAGGGAAGTTATGGATACTTTTTGTTAATTATTTGACTCAAACTCTATTCAACATGTAGTAGATAGGAGGAGGCAGGAAGAATGAAGGTTGTGATATGGAGAAAGCATGTAGAGAATGGAAAGACGATGTGGATGGAGAGATATGGAAAAATCAGGAATAGAGTGGACCCCCAACTCAAATGACGGAAAGGAGACTCTTGCATGAACCTAAGACATGGTCATGATGACATATACACAAAGTGTGTGCTAAGACTAGTGAGTGTAGGTGACATGTTTGACTCGTGTCATGACCATGGGACTAGACTATGTGACTAGACTTAATTAAGGACTAAACATGACTATTGTCATTAATAAACTAATTAAACCGATTAAGCAAACTGATTAATTAGACTCGTCGTGAGGACTTGAGCAAAACATGGACTATCGCCGGAGCAACAGAACTGTCGCCAGACGCTAAAGGTCAGCGCCAGACGACAATATTGTCTCCTGGCGCCACATTCCAGATCTCTGCGCCATTATTGGAACATCGATCTAAGACTGTTTCCAGTATTTTACTCTAAAGGGACAAGCCTAAAAACCGTACTAAGTCAAGTTTGATCAATTTAATTAGACTTTAATCATTTGTTAATTAATTAATTAAATTAGCAAAGTCCTTTAGTAAATAATTAATTTATTTAAACTCATTCACAAGTCAAACAAACGATTAGGGGAAATCACATATAAGATATGCACAACAAATAATGCACAAGTAGTCATATAGTCACGATATGATGCAATGAGTTTGCAACCTAACCATGGCTCTAGTTCTCTAAAGTTCAATATATGGGTTAGTCAAAGAGGGTCCATGGTTATGAGTCCGGATGCACCGCGCGGAAGCCTTACCTTTGGAAGGGTTGGCACGAGTGGATGGGACCCCGCGAGTTAAACTCGCTTCCATGGTTTGGTGAATTCAACAAACTCGGATGTACCCTTCGTTGCCAGGAGCGTTCGATTGGGTAGATGGAGCGTGAATCCCCAGAGGGTTATGACCATATGTAGAACACATATGGGTTTCAGAAAAAAGGGAAAAACTCAATCAAGAAGTAAAACCGAGCAAACAGTACTAGAAAACTAGTCGAAACAAGAAGGTAGATTTCTGGCTCGGTATTGGAAGAATTCGGCGCGAGAAAATAGCGTCTGTCGCCAGACGCTGGCACTATCGCCAGACGACAAGACTATCGCCAGGCGACAGCGCCATCGTTTGGCGCTGACGCTGTTTTCTCAGCGCTAATTCCTACATGCCTCGGCAGCTTTCTGTTCTTGAATTTTCCAGTTTTTTCGTAGCGTTATTTCGACTTTAGTTGTGAAAGATATTTCCCTAATTTCCTACGTGTAAAAATCCTATGTTTTTGACGCATTTCGGATGGTCTTTCCAATACGGACCTTTTTATGCATATGCCAATAATGTTAATCAAAATTACGCACATGAAATACTTAGAACTTTTCGAGTCTCATCCACTCATTCTAAATTATTGCCAAAATAAATTTTAGGAATTAAAATAGAAATCCGTCCCTAGTGGAGTCGCCAAAAAACTGTAGGAAATATTTCAAGCATCCCACACTTGAGCCCCACTGTGATCATACCCTTAAGCACGATGGCGTCCAAAGGGAAGGAAGCTAGAGTAAAAGAGTTGCCAACAAGTTTTAGGAACTTGTAAACCGTTCACAGGGTGAAGGTTACACCCCTTAACGATCCAGGAGATCGTTAACTCCAATAGGTCTAGAACCATGACTAAAAGTTCGGGGATGAAGGTACAAATCCAACCTAAAAGAGATTGAACCTGCCCTAAAAATAGGCCTCTACTTTATTCTTCTCATATTCATGTGCGCTTTCTGACTAACATACAATCAATAAATTAACCCTAAACCTGTTTAATCTACGTTGGTTGAATTTAATGCACAAACAAAACTATTATTTGCCTTCACTTGAATTATAATCATATTAGCCTAAACAAGATTATTAATTATCTTATTAAGCGTGATTACAAGTACAAATTCCCATTAAACATGCATAAAAGGTGTAATCAAGCAATAACAATGACAATATATATAATAAGCAACATAATAACAATCATCATCATAATAATAATATTCTCAATCTCAAAGCATAATAATATTAGCAAGATCCTAGGCATGATACTAACAAGATTAATAACAAACCCTAGCATGTCACTAAACATTAAAGATCAAAACTTTATCCCTAACATGATACTAACATGATATTAAGAAAGAAATAGGAAGCAACCTAAACATGATACTAGAAACATACATGATATTAGAAATTTTAGTTATTATCCTAAACATGATACTAGGAATCATAGAGACATCCTAACCTGATACTAGAAATTAATAAAATAATCTAAGCATGCTTTCTATATCAAAAGAATTAAAGCAACTACTTACTTGGATGCCTCGTATCTCTTTCTAATAACAAAATACACGCGTTAGTAACTTCAAGGAAAATATTAAATCAAACAATTAAACTAAATAATTGAAATAGGAATTTGGGACCAAACCCTCAGAAATTATAAACCTTTTCATTTCTAGGGCGAAGGCAACTTCGAACTTGGCTAGGTGTGTCTAGAACTTGTGTATGTGGAATTTTGTAAAAGGGAAGGTTTAGAAAAAGGATAGAGAGAATAAGCTTCTAGCTGTTTTAGAGGGAGAATAGAGAGAGATGATTGTTCTGAATGATTAAAAACGGGGAGGTATGACCCCTATTTATAGAAAAAAAATAACTTGGGATACGATAGAAAAGAGTTCGAGTCCCATTCGGAATAAAAGACCTCCTGTCGTCAACGACGGGAGTTAGCGCCAGACGACAGAAGCAGCGCCAGGCGACAGGTAGCAACGCCAGGCGATAGACCTGTCTTTGGCGCTGGGACAATTTTTTTGCGGATTTTGTTTTTATCATATCTTTTGATCCAGAAGATCCAAATAAGTTATATAATATGTCGTTGGAAAGATCTTGAAGTGTAATTTCTAACCCAATTAAAATCAGATTAAAATATTTTGTAGAATAAAAGATATGGCCGAAATAGTGGAAGGATGTCAGTTTTGGATAGAGTTTCGTATTCCATTCATATCTTTTTCGTCATAGCTCGGAATTAATATTACAATATATCATTGGAAAGATAATTTCAAGATCTTTCCAATCATATAAGATTTGGATAAAGATTATGAGGCACAAAAATAATATCTGACTGTCTTTGAACATCTTTAAATTCGAATAGAATTAGGACTTAAAAAAGGAAAGTTTTTATTCAATTTCAAATTCTATGATCTTATGTTTTCAAAAAGGATAATTAAGATCTTTTAGAAACTCATAGAAGCTTCTAATTAATCCTAATTAGTTTAGGAATAGGATTAAACCTTTGGACCCTCCACATGATCATTGGGTCGTAGGTAAAATCCAGTTTGGGCCCAGTTGAGTATTTTGGCCATAACTTTCTCATTATTCATCGGAATTGGGCTTATAATATATCGTTGGAAAGGACTTTTCAAGCCCCATCCAACTACACTATTATTGGATCCTTATCATGGACCAAACTAAACTGGATTGGACATTTTTCATAAATAGGGTACCAAAAGAAATATTTTCAAAAACAGAAAGAAGTATTTTTATTAAAAACAACCACATCACTAGACTTTTCACATTTTACCTTGTTCGATAATCAAGCGACGTGAACGATATTCATCACTGGGTTTTGTTTTTTGGGAGACACATTTGGGTGTCTACAGCGTCGATTTTTATAATATGATTGCATCTCATGTCGATATCATATTAATCTACAAATCTTTTCTTGAAATCTGAGTTAGAATTACAAAACAAATGATTACTATGTAATCCATTTGAGCACGGCCATGCATTTTCTGAATTCTCCCTCTATAAGGGGCCAGGACACATTCCTAATTAAATAGGTAGACTCAATCCAATCTTGTGAATTCAAAGCTCCCACTCAATTCTTGAAGTAACCGGGAAACATCCTTTAAAATCTCCAGTTACGGGTAGACGTTTGAATGTACCACAGTTAAATCAATCATTGAATGGAATCAATGTTCCACTCATGTCAAAGGAATCCACTAATATATCCGAAAGCTTTATACTTGAATTTCAAAGTAGGTCTATAGTTCGGTCATGCATCATTCATGCATATCCATGTGATTGACCGAGCATCACTACGCTCCTATAGCCCATGAAATTGCGTTATCCAATCAATCTTACATGCTAGTCCTTGTATTGAAATCATTTATGTCCACTTTAATGATTTCGAACTAGGAACTTTAATAATATATGGATTTTGTTCACCTGTGGGGTTTCATTCACCAGGTCATCAACCTGATGAGCCCATCAATCCATAATTATTTTGGACAATTTAATATCAAAACCATGATTAAATAAGGTTGAAACTTTGTTTCAATTGATAAACGTAATTCTGCAAATTAATGTATTACTTATAAGATATGTTTTTTCAAAACATACACAACTTAAATTACGTAACTTGCTTCAATTTAAGAACCTTAGTATGACTCTCATACCTTGATCATGGAAGGGGTTTAATAAGTACAATTCATGAGACATTCTCATAAATATGAATTTTGCAACTTCTAAATTTTATAATAATATTCATCTCCATACACTAAGAATTTTCCTTCGTCCTTTCGCAAGGAATGAACTTAGGAATTTCTAATTTGTATTCTAACATTACATTGGATTTCGATTGAAATCTATCATCATCACTTGTCCTTAAAACACGTGAATCAAATAGACGAGCATAGTCCATGACATGCATGATGCATCCTTTGCAAAATGCATAAGGAGCATCACTCAAAACCTTAATTTCATCAACCTTTCTCAAAGCATTGAATCTTGTGAAGTTTTGTGCCATGTTATATGGGATTGAAACTCTTTTCAATATAATGTTGAGCCTCATAAGAATCTTATCATTATAAGCTTCTTAATTAACTAAGCTTAAACATCCTTTGAGACCTATCTCTATAGATCTTGAATCCCAAATGTACTCATCATTTTCTTCAAGGTTTTTCAAACAAAATGCATTAACCATCACTTAACTCTTTAAGCAATGAATAATCGTTCTTTGTACTAGACCAAGAAGACTGTATAGCTCCCACTAAACATCTTGTATACATAACACCTTCATTTATGAGAACATCAAACAATTTTGATTAACTCACAAAATTAAGAACACTAACTCCATGATGTTTATTTCAATCCATTAAAGGATCTTTTATGCATCCCTAGGATTATTGGTTTTTCAAAATCATTCTGATTGTATCATATATAAATCTTCTTTCATGAACAATTTCAAGAAAGTGTTTTGAAATCCATCTACCAAATCTCATAAGATAGAAATCGCTAAAATATCTTTAATAGATCTTTGCAACATGACTAACGTAAAGATTTTGTCGTAATCATAGTCATAATATGAATTAGTTGAATCTTTTACCAAGTCTTTGCTTTAGTTAGAAAACATTTTTCTTTCTAGTCTGTTTTGCTTATAATGGGTCTCACCCAATTAGGCAAATTAATCAAGTGTCATACACTTGCTTACAGACTTAGAATCTATTTCAGATTTCATGGTTTTTAAACCGCTTGGAGTTATAACTTGTCAAATCATCTTTATTACTTGCATAATCATCATGTTCCAAAATGAATACTTTAGAACTCTTAGTCAATATGGAATCATATTTCTTTGGCTAAGTTTTACATATGCTAGTCATCATTGTGGGTTTTTATGCAACAATTGAAACTCATACAACAACTTTGTTTAGTTTTCAATGAGAAACGACAATAGAGGATGTGCACTTGGAATGTATGTACTACCTTCGACACATGGTTATTATTCCCATTACACTTAATGAAACCACACGTTGTCATTTAAAACATGAGGTGAATCATGCTCATATTGTTGCTTTATTTGATAACTTCTTAAATTTCTTCAAGATTTTCGAATTAACTTTTCTTGAACTCTTTCAATGCTCTCAAACTTTTCGAGATTCTTATACTCAATTAACTTTTCTTGAAATCTTTCAAGGCTCTCAAACTTTTCGAGATTCTTATACTCCCACTTGCCTTTTGAAGAGGCACATTTAGCATAGGGTGAACCAACCATAGTTTGAACCATGTTTGTTTGTTGCTTTTCTCAAACTCTTTCGAGATTTACACTACTCCCACTTGACCTTTTGGAAATGACATCTTTTCCATAAGGGCATTTATTTGATCAACGAACATTTTGTGCTAAGTATGACTTGTGTAGTAGTACCCCGTGCTCTGTAGAGGAATCAAACGTGTATCAAACGATTTTATACACCTTTATTCTCTGCTTTGTAGAAAGACTTTATAAGAACTTTTCTTATCCATATCACATATGAAGCCTTTTCTACTTTTGATTTGACATATGTAGTTTATTTAGTTTTGTAGATCATCTTAAAAGTATATCCCTTGAATAATGGTTGGAAGATAGGGTATTTTCATCCGTTATCAAATGTATCTCATATAGATTGATAGCTCCTTTTCATTGACACTTCATAAGGTTTTCTTTCGGAGTTTGTTGTAAAATGATTTCACAACTCTTGGATTTTATCAAGGTCTTGGCTCAAATTCTCATTATTACGATCATATCGCAATATTTTGAATATATTGCCAAGTAAATGTCTTGACTCAAACTTTCACCATTACAATCATATTGTAGTGTATTTATTATCTTGTCAAGTTGATTCTGAACTTCATACTGGATCGTTTGAACTTTTCAAAACTTTCATACTTTAGCTTCAACTAAGCACAAGTGATCATATTACAAATGAAGTTTTATTGTCCATCTCTAGCCTTTAAACCTTAGGTTTTCTTACATCAATATGTATTAGACCTTGAGTTCATATCATCATTTCTCTAAACGATGACTTTGTCAAAAAATTTCAAATTAGAATGATATTTACATATATCAATAGATTCACAATCTAATGATATTGAAAGTCCATCCCTTTGGATCTTCCGCATGCAATGTTCATTTTCATTCGAATTAATTGACATTTTAGAGACAATTTATATATATAGAACTGGTTTATCTTTATCTATCATATAGAACTTTTAAACCTATTTACTTTTTCAAAACACATGTAACTTAATAAAGCATAGAATAACATTTACTCCATGTTTTTGAATCTTCAATGCTTAGTTAATATTAACATTGAATGGGTATGTTTTGATAATGGCAAGAATAAATAACATTTATTCAATTCTAGCCATAACTAGGTAAGGTGAAAAACACACTTCTACTTGTAAAGTTGCACCTTTTGCTTCTAAACTTGTAGATTCTACTTGTGAAGTAGCAACATTTGCTTCTAAACTTGTAGATTTATTTCTTCCTTAGCCATACTTCTTTATTTAGTTCATTTACATTCTCAATGAGAGAGAACTAAACATGACATCACATGTCCAACAATTTCTATAATATACTTCTTAAATTGGAACATTTTCATTCTTTTACCTTCCAACTGTATGAGGTAGTTTCTAATCAATTGGAATTGGTCCATTTAATTTGAAACATCTGTTGTTCATAACAACTTTTAAAATGTAAGTAGTTCTAGGTTTGAGAGGTAGCAACTTGTTTACATTTCTTGGCCTATAACTTCTTAATGCAATCCTCATATATTCTTAAACCCTTCCCTTTGAGCCACTTTGAACATTTCTCTTAGGTTCAAAATGATACTTTGCTTAACTTCTTTAAGCACTTTCATGATTTTGCTAAGTCTATTCAATCATTATTCATATTAGAGTTTAATCAACTATTTAACTCCATATGAAATGAATGAAGAATAACGTCATTTGACCAACTTTTGATCATATAGACTTCCAATCACTTTCTTATAATCAATCATATTGAAAATAAGATATTTTATTGGATTTCTGTACTTGTCTTTTAGAGGGTTTGTACCTTCCATCTCATTATATCCCTTAAAACACTTTTCAAAATAAAGATGTATTGGCATTTTACTCAAAGATTTTGAACAAAACCAACCTTAGACATGTGACATGGGTTTCTAAAACTTGCCTTTTTAAACTTTTGAGAACGTTTCTCAACTTTATTTTCAATCGAGGAGATTATATATTAAAATAAAATTAGAACGAAATATTACTTATAAATAAACGCAAAATTCAATTATGTTTAATAAATTTAAAGTACCATAAGCGAATTAAAATTGGTAACTTTAAAACATTTTATTTAATATTAATTGATCCCAATTGAATTAAATGATTCCAAGATCCTTTATTTGTGTAATAGTTGACCGGACTAAGGCCCTACCATCAAGCATTACATTTTCAAGGTGAGTAAACTCTTTACTAATTACAATTCCTGCAACTCTTGGTTGAATAATTAACCATCACATGTTTAATTATTACCCTTTGCTTTTAGATAACCTTGTTGAGCATAACCAATTAAATGCGTAGAACGTGATCTACCACAAATTACCCAAGATAACAAGTGACACTCTGCTGAGGCCGACCCATCACTTACGATCGAAGGATTGTTGGGTACCTAATTGGAAAAGCAATCTCAGTATTACCGGGACCTAGATTTATTATGTTGTGATTATTTAGTGAACTCTTGCGCATCATCAATCAACATAAATAAAATCTCACATGCATAATCTACTAATGCATAAATAAAATGATATAGTATGGCCCCTAATCCTATGAAAACTAATAAAGCAAAACTCCCACTTGAACCTTCATGGATCTCATCCATTTAGCTCCTTTGGGCCTTCACTCCATTGGCTTCTTGGATTGACTGCAACATGTAATACTATTATGTTCTATCTACTACTTAAATAAAATAAAATAAATTACAAAAATACATTATCGGTACGCAGACCGTACTTAGATTACAAAAATGCATCACGATGCGCAGATCGTATTTAGTAATCTACTTGGCCATACTAGTCATTATATACCAACATAATATCATATATTATAAAATTGCCACATAATAAATCATTCATCATGCTTTCCTAAACTACAACATCAAATGTTCATAATTAAGGAAACATGGCACCTAAATATCTCATATTTTAATTACTGCAATTAGATAATATCATATATTATTCATGACCATCAATAAAATATCATATATTTTAAGTAGGCATGAGATAGAATCAAATCTTATTTTAATCTTAAAAGATAAATCATAACTATCCTCAAATATTATCCTAACTAAATTAGGAGATTCTATCCTAATTACTAGCCAATCACAAAATTTTAAATCAATTATATCCTAAAATAATTATGGGATAATCACATTATTTGAATCAATCTTTATCCTTTTGGAATATGCTCAAAACATCCTAACAAATCCTATCCAAAATTAACAACTTTAATTATGGATAATTAATACCAACTTTTGAAATTTGATTTTATCCCCAAAATAAAATCAGATATTATTTTGAAAATATTTTTAAACAAAATAATTTTAATAAAAAACAATTTTTTTAAAAAAAAAAAAAAAAGTCTGCTGCCACGTCAGCCAGGAAGAACCCAGCCAACGCAGCAACAGAAAACACAATGTGCGTCAATCAGGGAGAACGAAGACCCCAACCAACACACAAACGCAGCCAGGAACAGATCCCAGCCACGACGTCACCAGCACCCTAGCTGGAACTGTTCTAACCAGAATTCGCCACTGTTGTCTGGAGGCTGCTATCTCGCGTCGCAGCTAGGCCGGAGCCCAGCCACCTGCGTCTTTTGGCTGCAGCAGGCGGCAGTGAAACAGTTCCACTACATTGCTGCCGCCTGACCGTCGTCTACGCCCTCCCTGCCCTTCTCTTCGACCACCTGGGCAGCCGCCGTGGCCACCTGACGGTGGTTCATCCACCCACCCAAGGCTGCCCCCTCCCAAAATTAAATCTTTTTTTTTTTTTTTTGAGATTTAATCAAATTAAGCAACTATTGTAAAATTAATTTAAATTGGGTCTTTTGAATTAAAACATAACATTTACGCCTGATTCAATTTTGAAATTAAATTCATAATTCAATTTCAAATCTAGGGTTCTTCACAAAATCAATTTAAATTTAATCTAACACTTAGATAAAATTATTGATTATACAAAAATCATATTTTATGTATCAAATCAATCCAATAAAATTTATGAATCATAAAATATTCGAAAATCATCAAATTTAAGCACAAAAATCAAAGTTAGGGCTTTATTTCAATCAAAATTTTCAAAAAACTAGGACTTAATTCGGATTTTTGTAGGAAAAATTGAGCAATTTAAATCACATTTAAACAATTTCAAAAATTAAATCTCCACTTAATATAAAGATTGAACCATAATTAAATTATTCTCCCTCCTAATTGAATTAAAATTGTGGACATTCAAAGAATTAATAATTCAATATGTGTACATGCATAGGCTAACTGATACCACTGTAGGATTTTAGATACTCTAAGCGGAATTTCTGAATCATATTCATAAGCATCTAATAACCAAGATCATTGCATAACATATAAAGAATATATAAATGTACCTTTGAAGCGTGATTCCACGTGCGATCGAGCAAGAACAATGGGAGATAAAAAAAACCCCAAGCGTGATTCCTCTACTTGATCCACGGACACAGAATAAACTTCCACTAATGCTAGTTAGTTGTGATTGAATGTTTCAATCAACCTTTAACAGAGAAGAGAGGAATGAATAGCCACGAACCACCACCACCGTGAGCAACCACTTTGCTTGGGTGGTCCGTACTGTACGGACAAAGGAGAGGAAGAGAGAGGCGTGTGAGAGAGAGGGGTTAGGGTGTTTAGTTGCTTGCTTCACAATTTACTCTATGGGTAAATTATGACTTGTATCAACCCTAAGCATAACCTCTATTTATATATCACATATATAATTAGAGTCCATGTAAAGCCCAAACTCCTAACCCACTTCTAGCTACACTAGCCCTACTCTTTACATGGCTTGTCATATCCTCATGAAAAGGCCTCTTACTTGTTTAACCCAATACCCTTGTTGTGTAACCTCATAAGATCCATTCTATTGGACTTTGGACTATTTAACTAGCCTAAAGATCATTTGTCACATATATCACCAAACAATGACAACCCAAAAGAATGAATTTATTATCTCCATAATAGTGATCCTTGATGTATCTAGTAATTGCACTTATCGAAGACACAAAATTCCTTCATTTGTGTGGTGGTGGTATTAGTGGTGGGAATGGTGGCTTGATTCCCTTTGTTTTTAAAACAAAGAACTTGGGAAATTTGAGGGATTTTCATTTCATTCTCTTTCTTTCCCTTTGTTCATTCCATTCCGTTTACCCCACTTCAACCAAACGGCCTCTAACTCTTTCTTAAACTCTTTCCCTTACTGCTTGTAATACCAAATGGCAAATGCCCCCTTATGTTGCACTATATTTTGAACCCACCTAAGTCCGCCGTTATCAACTTATGAGTCGTGCTTCGTAGTTGTGTAGCTTATGAATGTCCTTGTGGCAGCTTATACCCAAGACTTGGAAGTACAGTGCTACAACCAGATTGTATGATATCTAAACTTGTCGATCATTGTTGTTACCTGCCTGATCAGTTTATAATACAAAGTAATGAACTTCTCATAAATAATCTACAACCTATTTAAGCAAAATTTCCTAATTTGCCCGATAATCAGGCCTATGCATACCTGCTAAAACAGCGGTGCTTTTGTACATGCAACAATTTACATTATGATAACCTAACCCTACATAAATAAGCTAAAGCTCTAAGAAGCCCGGCCTTACTATCCTCTGCTCTTCAAAAAAACTTGCTTCAAAATACCACTTGAATCTCCGAATAAATGCCTGCATTAGTGAAATCAAGATTAATGTTGCACTAATCATATCTTCAAGTTCATCATGGGGCACAATGACAGCAGGCATCATAAAGCTTAACCACATTTTTATATCTAGACTTTAATCACCAACAAATTTATCTTGCAAGCTTAAGACTGGGGATTTGCCTCAATTGTACACAACAAATTGTTATCGAAACAAATGATTTGTTTTTAAAATTGTAATATCATAATAATATACAAAATGACAGATGGTATCATTAAACATGTTTTAAAAAGGGAGGTGTAAGCTATAAAAACATGGTCAAGCAATGAATTATGAGTAAAATAAGAATTCAATAGGTTTTATTATTTATGGGATGGTGGCAGAAGAGAGCTAGACAATGAAAATTCAGGGATTCCTACTTACCTTTCTCAGGATAGTTATTTAGAGAAGAACTGTATCCTGTCTTGACTCAAGCAAAATAGATTTGGTTTTGTGCAGGTAGTGTACTTCACATCACGGATAGGATCGTGGGATTGGAGACTCTGAACAATTTTTAACGAGGGTAACTCTTGCAAGACCAAATTTGACGTTGCTTCATTGCCACATGCAAACACAGGGGTGCCATCCCCCAATCCTATAATGGTAGATTTTGGAAGTCGGATGCTGGGTACATACGCAAGTCTTGTTCCAAACCTTTGATATCTAGAATTTACTCTCTGCAAAAAGACATGAGAACCATGAAGATGGTGCCCCATGGTAGGCGAAGGACCTTGTGTGACTTGAGAAATGCTATAATTATCAGGCATCTCCACTTTTGGTCGAAATGTTGCCACAATATTATCACTGCTGGGGCAGTGAGCAACTGATATACAAACTCCTTGATTTGCTGTTTCTGCAACTAAGGATGGCCTGAAGAAAACAGAACAAGATATCAGTTAACAAATATCAGAAAACTAAACATACGACAGATCTCAGCAAAAGATAAAGAACAGGAATGGCAAAAATTTAAACAATAACCACCCAGGCAGGTTGGCAGTCTTGGCACACACATTCAATACTGATAATTACTGTCAATTTAATCACTCATAAGTATCTACAAGACTCATCTTGGTTGTGGTTATAACCCAGGGAAGAACCAAACACAATAACATTACACACGAATACATGATAAAACATACTACGTATGAAATAAAACTAAAACTTGCACTTGATTTAACACATAGAGCAAGGACAGACCCAATTACATCATTACAGATATAAAACAACTTTTACACTTTGTTCGGATAGAAAGAAATGGAAGGAAAAGAAGAGAAGAGAAAGGGAGGGGGAGGGGGAGGGGGACATTTTCTCTTGTTTGGGTAAAGGATTGGGGGAAGGAAGGGAAAGGAGAGGGAGGGATCCATTTTCCCCCTCTTGAATAAGCATAATCCCTCCAAAATAGGAGAGATATGGAGGGAAAATGGAGCTCACCTCCCCCTCCTTTTCTTTTCCCTTCCCTTCCTCCTTTTACCCTCCCCTTTCTTTCCTTCTTTGTTATCCAAACAAAACGTTAAAGTGACAAGACAAACTTAAAGACAAATTACACATCAAAGCAACCAATTCCTCGGCAAACAGAAACGCCAACTTCTATGAGGTTTGCTTCAAAACTATTATGCATGCTACATTACTATCACATCTTCCCCACAGCCCCAACACAATTCATACAAATAAAGCAAATACAAGACCGGAGAAATTAGGAAGCATAGTGAAATGTACTAATGGAAATGGATTGCTATGTAAAGGTTGTAAAGGAACAATGACGATATTTTGTAGATTCTAATCGCCTAGTAATTTTTCACGGTCCATGACATTGCAATCTATCCTCAAGATTGTTTATCACAATATAATTCACAACCCATTATTACAATTTACAGAGGAATTAATCAATCAAAGCCTTAATCCCATAAGTGGGGTCAGCTACATGAACCAAATTTGATTATTTCGTGTAATCATCAACAAAGATCCTCCTCCTCCATCCCTTACAATCCAATGCCTCATCCTCATGCAAATCCAAAAACTTCATATCCTTCCTAACTCCTTCCAACAGTCATAAAGGATGCATTGTAAGAACATTGATATGAGATATTTCATGTAACTTAGCAAATGGGATAAGACAAAAGTCAGAAACTCAAACTGGTCCACAGTTCATAATCAGCGATTGCATTGACTAAAGGGTTGAAAGTTGTCTGTCAACAAGTACAGCAAGACGTTAACATTGCAGTACATGCCCTGGACATGGAAGAACCAAAAGCTGAGCCATTTTACAAACGTATTCAGTTTGAACTTGGAGCCTAACCTAGAATGGGCTCCTCTTAGAGTCTTAGAAATGAGGCTAAAGCAATTAGTATACAAAATACTTCAGATGCATGAATTTTAAAATACATTCATGATTTATGCCAGGTAGATTACAAAAGCATGCAAATCTAACTTAGCCCTGGTATACTTGGGAAATGGAAGTAGACTTCAGTATAGCTAAAAATACTTAGCATATAGTAAAGGCAAATGAGAGTAATAAGGAGAAATAGTCAGTTAGCAGAAAGTACAAGACCACATTAAGTAGTTTCAATGTTTCCACTTCCACATCCACAAAACCCTTAGACTTTGTTTATCTCAATAGATTTTCTAATTAGATTTCGATCTCAAAAAAAATTATAAAAATTAAAAGAAAGAAAGAAAGAAAGAAAAGAAAAAGGCAACTAACAAATTCACAATAATGGCAAATGGCACCTTAGTTAATGGGGTAGAGGCGATTGTTTGATAGATCAATGGTTATATCTAAGAGTCATCTAGGCCTAAATTATAAGTCATCGGGAATGGAGATGATGTCGGTGGAAAAAGTTGGTGTAATGATATAAATTTTTTCAAATAATTCATGTAATAAATAATTTAAGATGCACACATAAAACATACATTTGAAATCTGGCTAGGCTTATATAAGTCGTTGGCTCATGCATTTTCAGTCTTTGTATGATTGATTACATACATAAATCTAGTGAGACCCATCTTACCGATGGAAGTGTACTGGTATAGCGAAAAATGATACCAGGGAAATTATCAAGCGTTTTTTTTTTTTTTTTTTTTTAATTTTATCAATTCTTAACTAAATATAACCAATTCTACATTTTCTAAAGGCCTCTAATCTGCACCATTTTTCTTTCAAAGATCATGATTTTTCAACTAATTTTTTCCCAAGTGCATCCTATTACAATAATTATACTAAACCCCACTATGCATCTGTAATACTGTTATCACTCAAATTGCTAATAATACTAAGTACAGAGCCCTTAAAGCCCAATGAATGGTAGCAAAGCTCACTTGGAAAGATATAATGAGCTTCAGACCACCAATATTTCATGCCTTGTCATACTCATTATTGCATATCACATGGTTTCAAGAAAAGAATGCATCCCGTTCAAGGAGCTACACAAACCAAATACAAACTAGCGTGACAAAGCGGCTAGTCGATGCAGCTCTACCATAATTCAAACTCCTGTTGTAGATAGACGATGTTTAAAAAAATGGAATTCAGAAGGTGTTTGATTCCAAGAAACAGTTTGTTGGGGATTTTGTGTTTACAAGGGTCACAAAGAAAATTGCAAATGAAATTAATAGAAAAATCTTCGAGGCTTGAACAGGATCACTTTCCCAAAAGTATAATTCCGACCCTATACTACAACCGGGTATCACGGAAATTTACTCAGGAGATACAACGAAGAACAATTGCAATCACAAGTAAGATGATTACAATACAATGTAAATAAACTTTTGTGATTTGTGATGATGAACAATAACTTGCAAAAGGTTTTAAGAGAATGAGAAAATAAAACTGATTTCTTGAAGTTTTTTCATCAATATGAACTCTCATATTTATATCAAGAGCAATTGAAGAATAACCATCAATATTGCCTCCCGTGCCCTTGCCAGGCGAGACCTCGCCCTGCCGGACGAGAGAAATCAAGCAACCCTGAAAAACTAGGGTGTTATCGCGCCCTACCGGGCGGAGACCCGCTCGACCGGGCGGTGGCTCTCGCCCTGCCGGGCGACGATGGCCCCATCGGGCGGTGATAACGCTTAATTATCCTTTGCTCTCGCACCCTGGGCGGACTGCGGAGGAACACTTCTCTAAACCAAGATACAAATTGCTCTTTTACTTGTTCAATAGAATTTCAACACCTTAACCTAAGAAATTCAAGCAAAACACATGAATACTTGTCACCAATACTCTAAATAATTCAACGATCCTCCCCCATTTAGAGTATTAAACTTGACTCATTGCAAAACATCATCATCACAAAAACAATCTCATGCATAAATGAAAGTGTACAAAGACTTAAACTCCCACTTAGTGCAACATACAATTCAAGAATCCGTATCCATTCGATATCGTAAAACTTTTGAACCAAAAGCAACACATATTGGATACTTGAAGATATTACACACACAAGATTAATTACTTAAATACATATTTACTTGACACTTAAGCCATGTGTCCATATCTATTCATAAGTACATCAAAGCTATGCCCCTAATAGCTTCTTGAAGCGGCTAAACCTCGTATTTATATAGGTAGAATCCCAAACATGCTCCTGTGACAAAGCACAATATCAGGAATTCTATTAAGTTAAACTACCTCTTATTCATCACAGTAAATCCGAAACTTTACCTTGGATGATTAAACAAGTTCCCAATTAGCAAATGAGAGTTAATCTTATTGAACTTAAGACCCAACGTCTTATTGGGCGTTAAGTTAAGACTCCCTCATTTGTAATTATTTAGGGCTCCAATCCTAAACCGATTGCCATCCTATTATTAACATCTCTTGCCAATGCCTTTATGAAGCAATCGGCGAAATTAAGATTTGTTCGAACATAATCAATAGTGATCACACTATCCTTGATAAGCCCTTGGATGTAACTATGCCGTACTCCAATGTGCCTTGACTTACCATTATAAACTTGGTTGTAAGCCCTTGCCAATGTAGCATTGTTATCACAATGTATCACTATTGGTGATATCGGTTTTGGCTACAAAGGAATCTCAAACATGAGGTCCTTTAACCATTCGGCTTCTTTACCCGCCGAATGCAAAGCAATGAACTCTGATATCATTGTAGAGTCCGCAATGCAAGTTTGCTTCTTAGAAGCCCATGAAATGACACCTCCCCCATATAGGAATGATCTTTGTAAGAGATCCAACTTGCATCCGAATACCCTTCTACAACCCGAAGGATATCCACTATAAGACAAACCAAACTCCTTGGTTTTCTTCAAGTACTTCAACAAGCGTCTAACCGCTTGCCAATGTAGCATACTAAGCTTACTAGTGTACCTACTTAGTTGACCAACTGCATAAGCAATATCCAGTCTAGTACTTGTCATGGCATACATCAAACAACCTATTATTTTAGCATATTTAAATTGTGAAACTGCATTACCTTCATTAGGTATCAACTTTATGCTAGGATCCATAGGTGTTGAATAAAGAGAAGTAGAGTCTTCACTCACATTGAATTTCTTCAGCACTTTCTCAATGTAATGAGATTGTGACAAAATCAACTTTTCTTTTTACCTCTTTATCCTTATGCCCAAAATGACATCCGCTTCTCCCATGTCTTTCATGGAAAACTTTGAATTAAGGAAAGACTTTGTCATTTCAACTTGTGACAAATCCGTTCCAAAAATCAACATGTCATCTACATATAAACAAATTATGACACCTCGACCGTTGTCATCAAATTTGCTATAAATACACTTGTGTGAATTGTTCAATTTAAAACCATTAGACAACACAACCTCATCAAATTTTTGATGTCATTGCTTAGGTGCTTGTTTTAGCCTATACAAAGATTTAATCAACTTGCAAACTTTCCCTTTTTGACATTCCACAACAAACCCTTCCACTTGTCGCATGTAAACTTCTTCCTCTAGATCTCCATTCAAGAACGTTGTCTTGACATCCATTTGATGGATCACAAGATTGTGGATTGCCGCAAGTGCAATCAACAACCTTGTAGTTGAGATTCTAGCAACAAATGCATATGTATCAAAATAATCAATACCAGGCTTTTGAGTAAAGTCTTGTGCCACTAACCGAGCTTTGAACTTTTCAACCATTCCATCAATCCTCAATTTCTTTTTGAATATCATTTACACCTTATTGGTCTACATTTTGGTGGTAAATTAGCTAATACCCAAGTATCGTTTCCCATGATGGATTCCATCTCATCATTAATAGCTTCCTTCCAAAATGAAGCATCACGAGACCTCATAGCCTCATTATAGGTCAAAGGATCATCTTCCACATTAAAAATGTATGGAAATTGTGTCGAAACAGAACCCCTTGATCCTTCAACTAAGTACACATGAAAGTCCGGGCCAAAAGATTTTCCTTTCCTTGCCCTCTTACTTCTCCTAGGTTGTGATGATGATGTAGATGCCTCCTCTAATTAAGTTTGGTCATCCACCTCTTGATCAATGACAACTTGATCAAAACTTTGAGCATTGGTATTTGAAGTTATATCCTTTGGTCTACGAATTGAAGAAAATCGATTTTCATCAAACAATGCATCCCTTGACTCAATGGTGGTGTGAATCAACCAAAAGTCATTTTGCTCTATTACATAGAACCTATAGGATTTGCTATGATCCACATATCCTATAAAAATGCATTCAACTCCTCTTTCACCTAAATTTTTACGTTTAAGTTCCGGCACTTTTACAATTGCCCTACAACCCCAAACTTTGAGATGACTCAAGTTTAGTTTCCTTTTGAACCATAGCTCATATGGAATAATATGTTTCCCTTTCATAAGAACACGATTTAACACGTAACAAGCCATTAAAACGGCTTCACCCCAAAATCCATCACTTAAACCTGAATAAGACAACAAAGAATTTACCATTTCTTCTAGTATCCTATTCTTCCTTTCCGCTACACCATTTTGTTATGGTGTATATGCCGCGGTCGTTTCATGTACTAAACCTAAAGATTGGAAATAACTTGGGTCAAAGTATTCACCTCCTTTATCAGTTCTTAACTTTTTAATCTTTCCATTAGTTTGCAATTCTACTTCACTTTTGTAGATTTTAAATTTGTGAAGGGATTCATCTTTAGAGAATAACAAATAAATGTAACAAAAACCTTGAAAAATCATCAATAAAAGTTACCAAATATTTCTTATTCCCAAAGGAAGGTGTGTTGTGAAAATCACACAAGTCACTATGCACTAAATCAATCAATGAAGTATTTTTCTCAACAACTTTAGGAAATGGTTTTCTTGTGATTTTGGTTAACATGCATGTCTAACACTTCTCTATTCTTAGATCAACCATGGGTATCAAATCATGCTTAGACATAAAATATAACTTTTTATAATTAACATGACCAAGTCGCAAATGCCATAGAGAAGAATTGTCATTAACAACATACACACCATCATTCAAAGTATTAGAAATACTTAACTTAAACATACCATTACACAAATAACCAAGTCCTACAAATTGACCTCCTTTAGACAAAATAAACTTATCTGACTCAAACACCATTCTAAAACCTAATCGATTAAAGATTGCACCGGATACAAGATTCCTCCTAAGTTCGGGAGCAAACAGAACATCTCTTAAAATAAGAGATTTTCCCGAACTAAAGACTAGCTCCACTTGTCCTTCGCCAAGCACCTTAGCCGTAGAGTCATTGCCCATATAGAGAATTTCTCCATCATCAACCTCCAATAAGGTCTTGAGCAACGATCTATCCTTACACACATGCCTCGATGCGCCCAAATCGATATACCACGAACAATCAGCCTGTACACAATTGATTTCAGAAATCATACACACATAATCCATAAATGAATTAAATGAATTTGTGCACAAGATTTACCTTATTTGTTTTGGGATTGGCTAGCATTGCCATTCCCACCTTGAGCCTTTTTCTTGCTCAATTTCTTCTTCCAGATTGTGCAATCCTCCTTGAAATATCCGGATTTTCCACAAACCCAACAAGCACTTGACTTTGCACCATCACCGCTAAATTTAGGCTTCTTGCCCTTATTTTTGTTCGAGTCATTACCCCTCTTCCTCTCATTTGACTTGGCATCCTCCACTACATTTACCGTAGTGGAACTAGGATTTGCATCCTTATTTCCCTCTTGCACCCGGATTTCTTCCTCAATCCGAATGTGAGAGGCCAAACCCTCAAGATTTACATCATCCTTTCTATGCTTTAAACCACTTTTTAAAGTTTTTCCAAGAAGAAGGCAATTTGTCTATTATAAATGACATTACAAGAGTAATGTCATGTTGCCTAAGACTTCCTAATATTCTTTAAATCTCATGAAACTGTTCCATAAATGGCCTAATATCAACAAACTTGTAATTGTTAAATTTACTAACAAGAAATTTCTTGCTAAAAGCATCTTCAGCCATATATTTAGCCTCTAATTCATCTCAAAGAGACTTAGCGAATCATTAAACTGATGAACATCAAAGAGTTCATTAGACATACCATTGAGAATGTGGCCACAACAAATGTAATTGTCATTCTCCCACTTGTTGCGTTTCCTAGTTTCATCCAATGATTCATCCTCCTCTGTAGGCTTCCGAGTTGCGAGAACATAAGACACCCCAATTGAAGTCAAGAAGAAATGCATCTTCTTCTGCCATCTTCGAAAATCAACTCCCTCGAATTTGTCCAATTTCTGAAAATTGGTCATCAATTCCTTCACATTTGCCATCTTTGTTGAATTTATCCTTTTGGATTGTTGGGGATTTTGTGTTTACAAGGGTCACAAAAAAAATTGCAAATGAAATTAATAGAAAAATCCTCGAGGCGTGAACCGAATCACTTTTCCAAAAGTATAATTCCGACCCTATACTACAACCGGGTATCACGGAAATTTACTCAGCAGATTCAACGAAGAACAATTGCAATCACAAGTAAAATGATTACAATACAATGTAAATAAGCTTTTGTGATTTGTGATGATGAACAATTTGCAAAAGGTTTTAAGAGAATGAGAAAATAAAACTGATTTTTTGAAGTTTTTTTCATCAATATGAACTCTCATATTTATATCAAGAGAAATAAACCAAGCATAACTGAAGAATAACCGTCAATATTGCCTCCCGCGCCCCGGACGAGCCCTCGCCCTCGCCCTGCCAGCGAGAGAAATCAAGCAACCCAGAAAAACAAGGGTGCTCTCGCGCCCTACCGACGGTGGTTCCCGCCCTGCCGGGTGGTGACAACGCATAATTTTCCTTTGCTCTCGCGCCCTACCGGGCGGAGACCCGCGCTATCGGGCGGTGGCTCGCCCTGCCGAGCGCGCCACCGATCGAACTACAGGGCGGAGGAACACTTCTCTAAACCAAGATACAAATTGCCCTTTTACTTGTTCAATTGAATTTCAACACCTTAACCTAAGAAATTCAATCAAAACATGAATATTTGTCACCAATACTCTAAATAATTCAACACAGTTATCACAATTACATCAAGAGTTGCACAAACTGAGTTCTAAGTTTCCTATAAATAAATGCCAAGCATTTAAACATGTACTTGTTAACTAACCATGTTGAAAAACATATACTTTCTCCATTTCATATTAATTGACACACTTCATTTTGGAGAGGTTAGATAGAAAATGCCCTAACCCACCTAATCCTATTCTTGCCCTTTTCTACCTTCATCTCTAACCAGCAACCCCACCCCACCTTTGTTTAGTCCACCACCGCCACTGCAAATTTGTCCACTGCTCATCACTTTCTCCCACAAACTAAGTAATGAACTATGGTTTTCATGAGCCCCGTTGATTGGTTACCATCTCAAATTAAGGTCGCCTCTTTCTCCTATTGCTTAGTCAACCAAGACTCACCAAAATCGTCGACTCATACAAATTACAACCAATTGGCTAATAGATCTCCATTCCACCCATCATCTTCGACATGGACGAGTCAAACAAGGAATTGTTGGCAGTGAGGAAAGAGACTGAATGCCGAGGGAAGGGAATGAGTAATAGTTGGTGGCGGCAAGGGAGACGAGGAGCAATTGTAGGGTTGGCCTCGAGGGAGGTTAGAGGCACCAGGAAGGAAAAAAAGGAAAGAGATTGACAACCGGAGAAGAGGGAGGTGAGAGAAGATTGGCGACAATGGAGGCAAGAGAAATTGGGGGTGGTGAACCAGTGGTTGTAAGGGGGGGTTAAATAGAGCAGATGTTAAAGAGAGAAATTTATTGAAAAAAATAAATAAATTATCATTTGTTCAGAAGATAAATAAGTCTTAAATTGCTGGTGTAATCATATTCCTTCTAAGAAATATCTAATAATCAATACAATATACAGCCCTATTCCCCTAAGAAATATCTTAAAATCAACACAATATACAACCTTATTCCCATACTCTCTCTCTCTCTCTCCCTGTTAAGTAGTTAATCAGTTACAGTATCATCATTCATAATACAAAATTACAAATTCAACCAGACAAATTTGATGATAAGGAAGACAACAGGCATAAGATCAAAAATTTCTTTTATAAGGATAATTTAGCTCTAAAATTTCTTTGCTTGACATAATTTAGTGATTTATTACTTTTAATATTTAGGAAAGTTATTTAGGACATTTATTGAGCTTTATACACATAGACATATTGTTACATTAATATTAATCAAGGACACAGAAAACAGTATATATGATCTCACCAACCACACTTGTACATCAGATAAATTCATTTAGGATATGCCCAAAACAAGAGCCGGGCAAGAAATGACAATATGTAAAATATCATCTATTGTATTTATGAAGTGGTGAACAAGAAATTAAAATCATAGGTTCATAGACTAATTGCCTATTTCCAAGTTACCATAAGCAATAGATTTACGGTCATATGCACTCTACTTTGCTACAGGAAGTCTTGAAACCATATGTTTAAAGAGATTTTACATCAATAGGCCTTGGACAAATAGTCATGAAAACCACATAATTAGCGGCAAGAAGGTAGATCACTCTGATCCACTGAACTACAAGAATAGAGAGATTGCTTACTCATGGAATACAGAATTCACACAAAATAATTATTTCTTAGGTACTTTTATTTGTCAATAAAACTAAATTTTAATAAATTTTCCAATATGATCAAAGTATAAAATAAGTTTCACAAATTAAAATCCTTTAAAAATCCATTTCTTTCTAAGAAACAAGATAGTATTTAAATCTGTAATGATTCACAATTTGGATGGATTAATGGGAATTTAATAAAAAATAATCAAAGTACAACAAACAAGTATGGCTAGAGCCTCAACAGCTAAGCAGAACTAGAAAACATACTCTTTATATTCACCACCAATACTCCACTCACACAAGCCAATTGAAGAACCAGTAAGGAGTTTCTTAGCTCCTAAGTAATCTGGAGCATCCTCTAATAGAGAGCATATGGAATGAATGGGCTTGCAGGTAAGCCCATTCCTCGATTCCATAGGCTTTCCAGTTTGTCTCAAATCGAACACTAAAAGCATGCCATTCTGCACAAATTAATACAGAAAAATAAATAAACAAATAAATTCAGAAAGACATAATATAATGTTTGGCAAGGATGCTGAAGTGGATATGGTTCATATTACAGATCAATTGAGGATTTACAGTTGGATTGATATCCATTCACGGTACAAATTTTACAAATCAAATTTGGAGCTAGATATTGTTGGTATTAGATTAAACTGGATCTGGTGTTGCTTTAGGCAAATTAGGCTAGTTCTACTTGATAAACGATATTTATACTATTCCCTTTAATAGTTTAATGCTTTCCTTCCTGGGTTTACACTGTTTATAGATTAATTGTATGCATAATTCTCAAGAGTTTAATTCCTAGAGGAAGATTCTGAAACTGAAGGAAACAGTGCTCAATAAGAACAGCATATAAATAAAAAACACAAAACATGTTAGCTCAAATAAAAGATTCGTAGATAGAAGATAGATTTTTTTTTTTCTTTTTTTTTGGGGGTGGGGGGGGGGGGGGGGGGGGGGGGGGTTGATAGGGGGGGGCAACTTCTAAGTGAGTGAAGGGAAAGTGAAGAAATAGCATTCCAAAGTCCATAAATTCTTGATGAACTGAGATTACATAGGCTAAAGCAAAGAAACATAGTTCATTTATCTTTATTAAAAAAAAAATCACAGCCTTTGTTCATCGTCATCAAACCACCTTTCCTAGAAAAAAAAAAGCATGAAAGACAGCCAACAAAGGAGGAAAGAGCACCACTCTACCAAGGAGCATATAGGCATTGAATGGTACAAAAACAATAATAGTATTAGTATCCAGCATAAACATAATGTGAACTGTTACTATCATTGGTAAGAGGTAAAACCTGTAATCCAGCATAAACATAATGTGAACTGTTACTATCCCATGAGCAAGACCAAGCAGCAGCCTAAAAAATCAATCAGGAATAATATGAATCAGCGCCAGAATAAATAAATAAATAAATAAAGCAAGAAAATATATTGGAACAAAAATCATAAACACAATTACCAATCATTACCAATAATCAATTGACTATGACCCCATGCAAGAGTGCAAGACAGTGAAGACACTAACTAGAGATGCATAAAAGACCAGCATCTTAAATTATAAGAGATGGCAGCCAATCTTATACAAAAGAAAAGTCCCCCTATATTTGTTCAAGGGGCACCATAATTTAGGACCGTAAAAATGTGGACCACAGGGAAGGAACTGCATAATATGATCATTGATCTTAGGCCAACTTTTTAAAAGAAAAACAAATGAATAATTTGACTACTGTGATAAAAGAGAAACAAATTAAAAATCTAACATTCTAGCCACACCCCTACCTTGCAGTTGACAACTATGGAAATAGATAGCATCTAAACTAATCTAGTACATGCTTAAATCCCGACTTACTCTCTTAAGATTCAAAGAAAAAGGCAGCTATTGGATTTTAAATTATTATGCTCTCTTGTTTTGACAGTCTTATTATTGACATATTATCAATAAAAAGGCAACAAGCCAACAATGACAGCAGTTTTATAAAGTTTATTCTTTCTAACGGTGGGAATTATGGTTCTAGACTTCTAGTAATGAAATAGTTTTCATGTCACCAAAATGATTGTTTAATATTTTAGTGCGTAGACAAAACAAGCAGTTTTAAGAGACCTACATTAAATATTTGGACCCATTTTTTTAGAACCTTCAATTACAAAAAAAAAATAAATAAATAAATAAATAATAATTAAATTAAAATTAAAAAATTCAGATTTCTGTCTATTCAGAAACATAGAAGGTAAAACAGAGAATTCATTTTCAACCATCCCTTAAGTTTAATACCTTGTTCAAGCTTTTATTGATCCAATCCACAGGAACCAATACATGGTCAAAACCAGAAAACAACAAATTAACAATCACTAGAATGATCCAAAATTTCCAGTCTAAAAATCAAAATGATCTAGAAGCTAGAGTAACTAGCCAAGACATGACAATTTTGATAAAAGATTAGGATTGAATTCCTTTCCAATATTCCATGAAAGTCATTTTGATATGGGGACATAACTATTTAACAATGTCAATAATTCTTAGATGAATAAGCAAAATATAGGTTATACTTAAATTGAAGTCCAAAAATACAATTTATAAAAGCATAGGTGTACTATGCTATTACCACAAAAACCCAAGTTTGAGTGACCACCATATACTACAGTGACTGTGAGAGATGAGGAAAATAAGGTGTTCACGTGATCATTAAAACATATAAAGTAAAGGAAGTGTACCGGTAAATCATAGTTGAGGATAACATTGTTGCTTTCCATGCTGAAGGGAAAAAAACAAGAAATTAATAAGACATTAGTGAGAGAAGGACTTCTATCACTCTATCTTTTCAGAATTGCTACATACTAAGAATAACAAAATTTACGTCTTTCATGCAACAGACCATTTTTCATTTATAAAAAGGTCAACATGCTCTAACAAGAAAATAGCATGTTTCCAAAGTATAGTCAATTGGGAGAAAATTTTGCACTATAAGTTCATCCCCACCTTAAAACAGACAGTTTCTTTGAAGCCAATAGTGCAAGTCTGGCAAATGAAGATACACGCAAGTCTCTGACTGCGTTGACTGATGAAGGAAGTAGAATGTTATCTTGCTCACGAGGAGAAACTAAACTCATCTGCAGAACAAAAGAGTAAAGTTAGTTTGGCAAAACTTTATTCACCTCAAGCAAATTGCAAGAAAGAAGGGCAAAAACATACTTTGGTGAGAATATGGGGATCACCAATCCTATTCGGTCTTCGTGCAATAATCAAAATCTGACCAGTATCATCCACATCAAAGTGCCGTGCTCCATCTACTAGCCACTCTTGCTGCAAACATTAAAATGTGCTGATAAATAATTGAGCAACATAGCTAAATAGCTATTGCACAATTTTGCAGTGCAAAAGGGCACAATATATTACTGTTATGGTTTATGGTTATATTATAGAAAAACAGGGAAGAAAAAATCCCTTTTAATCATGGGAAATGGACTTCCTCTCCCTCTCCTCCCAATCCTTCCAACTCCTTTTATCCCAAAACCTCCCTCTCACTAAATTTCCCCCACCTCTCCTTTCCCCTTACTTCTCCTTCTATGCTAAAACTTATGCAAACAATGTTAATAGATTTTATAAAGAACTAGTGTTATATATCTCATTAAACTCAATTTTATAAGGCAGGAGCACCTCAAATAAATCACCTGATCCTATGTGTCATCTCATTTAAACTCAATATTTTAAGGCAGGAGCACTTCAAATAAATCCAGTCTTGATCCCACTCCTAAAAAAAACCAGGATGGACAGGTATAGGTTATATGCAATTCCCAATGGGTATTTAGAAGTATAGCTTAGAACAGGGTAAATCAACAAATATTAAATGTTCATATCAGTATTCTGACTAGTAAATTTGATCCCACTATAGTTGACCAAAGTCTTCAGTGTCCCATACCAGATTCTATCAAATAAGCTTATTGGAATGATACAACACAAAAGACGGAGAAAGGTTCTTTCTAATGTAAAAATAGCATCTTGTTAAAAAAATTATTTAAAAGAAAATTGTAAAAGCATGCTATCCAGCAGCTAACAAAACAAACATGACAAAAATAGCACCTAACAGAAAATAAATGAACCTTTGCTTAAAACAAAGTGGCATGATGTGATCACAAGTCTATTGTTAAGGACAAATAAATTTCAGTCATTCTCGAGGACAAACTAAATCACAAATTTGAATCCTAAGGCCAGCCTGAAGTCCTGCTAAGAAAACTTTCAATATGACATGTACATGACAGAATAGTATACCATAAGTAATTAAGTATTGATTCAAAACACCATTCCTAAATTCCATTAAAGAGAAAGCAAACACTGCATACAAGCAAAGTAGCAAAAACAATAGCCACTGAATCAGCATATTGGTTGGATGACATTTTTGTGTGAGCACCAGCAAAAGCTGCAAGATGTTACTAGTAATAACTGATTACTGGGAACAACACTAAATTTCAGGTGCAATAAAGAGAATAAACACTTCTTATATCACAAAATAGATCTGACTTCTCCAAGGAATGTCTCCCGATACTTTGACAATGCACCTTATATCTCGTTACAAAGGAAGAGTTAGATCTAGACATAGAATATTGTAGATGCACCTTGTCTTCTTTTACATGGGATCAATGCCTTGATATTGCAAAACAACATAGACTGAAAAACTACTTTATTGGTAAATGTATTGCAGCAAACCTGTAATTTAAATGTATAAGAAGATACTTGACGTTGAGTTAATCCAACGTTGACACCTGCAGAACACCACAATTAATAATAAGAAACTTAGGAACTTATTGTACATAAAGCATTACTCAGTAAAAAAAAATTACTTCTGCAGCACATAAAACTACCAACTGATGGCTCAGAAAAGAAAACTCATCACTGCAAAGTATGATTACCTCTAGATGATTGCAGTTGAAACCCATCAGTAGCAGCATCCAAAACCAATGATTTTTTTCCTAACTCAGCCGCTGTACGTTGAAGAATATCCTCCCTCTGGAAGTACATAAATTAGATTGATATGAGGGTCCCAATTAAATTAAACACACATCAGCCGAGGAAAAATATTCATATGAGTAATGCAGAAAAAAGAGAGCTTTCTCCATGGAAAAACAGTTTATTGCACTTTTAAGCACGAATTATTAGAGCTAGAAATAATTTCTGGACTTCTTTGTACCAGCCTATTTACAGCCATTGAAATGAATCAAATGATATATTATAGATACAGCAGCATTCCAGTATCCAAAACAGCCGACCACTAATTCTGATTAAGCATATAGTAGACACTCGATTCATGGCATGAAACAATAGACCATGAAGTAAAAACTCAATCAACATCTATACCTCCTGAAGTTGCTGTAATTTCTGACTAATCTCTACATCTTTCTTCTGCAATACTAACACTTTCATACGCCACTCAGCTTCCTTTTTAAGCCATTCTTCGTCCTGAACCAAACAAAAAAAACCATCATTATATGAAAACAATTTATTCTCTTAACAAGTACATTGTCTTCCCAGCAAGATCAAAATAAACTACATTACAAAGAGGGAATATAGGATACAAAATCCACTGTAATGCATCAGATACACTTTTATCCCTTAATTTAGTCATTTGAAATTTGAATAACTTACATGTTCTTTATTATGTTTTTGGAGTACTTATTAAGGTCCAGCTCTGTAAATATAATTCTCATTAGTTACTGGGCTTAATCTATCTATACTTATATATTAAAAAGCGTTCCTAAAACAGAATATGTGCCACATGGCACCCTTCACATGTATTAGATATATGCCACAACAATAAAAATGCTTATTACAAGGTTTGAACACAAGACCAATAAGAATTAATCTAATGTTCTAACCATCTTTGCTATCGTTTAATTATTTTTCATACGCAATTAAATATACTAAATACTTTGTATTAAGCATCAATTTGAGAGCACATATTTAGTTTCATAGTTATTATTGTTCATTTTTATTCTAATTATGAGTTTGGTTTGTAATATATGGAGATCTCACGCCCGGAGGTACATACCCCAAAGTCCAAGTGTACTACTCACCTCGGCCAACTATTCTTTTAAAACTTGCAATTATACAAAGGTTAACAAAAATAATAAAATTTCAATTCCACACAGCATACACAAGTCAAAAAAAAAATTAACCAAGCAAAAGGATTCATTGATTCAACCTTATCTCTTCAAATCAACTCCTTCTACTGCCTCCTCCTAGAAAATCAAACGAGACTTTCATTTCAATAATATCATAATCTCTGAAGATCCAAGAGATGAAACTAATCTTAAGTATCTTTTTTAATCCTTTTTCCATTCTACCCTACTATTTTTAGGATATAAAATCACATATGAGGCAAACACGGACAACTCATGCAACACAATCACACTATAATTTTATAATTTTAGACTTCAAATTTTATACTCCCTCTGTCCCTTATTGATAGTATTTTATGGCAAATTTTAAGTCCCGAAATGATAGTCCTATTACTTTTATCAAGTACCATTAGTATTAATTTTTTACCAAAATTCTCTCCAATTTGCAACAATATTTGTGCAAATTTAACTTTCCCATGTAAATTTACTTATTTATGTTTATTAATTCCCGTGAAAATTGCCCATAAAGGACTATCATTACAACAACAACAAAAAAAAAAGGTGAAGAGAACAAGGCCTACATGGAAATCAACTTATCATCATCATCCTTGTGGGTTAGACCATATTTGCTAGTTATGCTATATTCATACACGAGAGGTTGGGGTATTGAATTTTATTCATAAATTAGGGTAACAATCTCTAAGTCAAACAGACAAAAAACAGCAATAATATCATCTTTAAACTTGCCTTGATCAAACCAAAGGAACAAGCTACCGCATTTTTGAGATACAAGTAAGAAAGAAATAGGTCAAAAATATGGCAACAAAACAATGAACACCAAGTCATATATGGAAATGAAAAGCTACTGATAAAGAGACACATGAGACATGCCATGCAATCAGTAAACCCAAAGTGAAAATCCATACCTTTTTCTTAAGAGAATCGCATTTAGCCTCGAGATATCGTATACGCTATAGGGAAAAACAAAAAAGGCACAGTGTTTCAAAAAACTTCTTAAGAAGATCCAATAATAGTACATAACAAATTGTCTTAGAATACCTTTTGTGATTCTTCGTCAACTACAACAACCCGTGATCCATAAATCCTCCGAACATCCTTCAATGTACACTTCTTGTTGCATTGTGGACACTATAAAGACAAGGAAGATAACAAAGTACAAAAAGGAAGCACCATCGTTATTTTATCTTTTTGCTAATTTATAACTTATAAGACTTGTGTTTAAGTTTTAGAATATCCCATCATTATCAACTACGTACCTTTCCAGAGTTTTTCCGTTGTCTAAGCCACTTTTTGATGCAAGACATTCCGAATAAATGGCCACAAGTAAGACAACTGCATTCCTTATATCCATATGAACCATCAGTTACAACCAAGCAGGTGATGCTACATCACACCAAAAAGCAAGCAGGCACACACATTTACATAACACTCGCATAGAATGTATGATGGATGATGAATTCTTTATAGACTAGCCATAAAGTTGTCTGACTTCAAACAAGGGTATTCGTAACTGTCACAAAAAGAACGGGAAAAAACTTGAAGAGATCCTTTCACATAAACTTGATTACTCTAGCTTAGTAGTTTAGTAAAATGCACAGTCGCAAGGGTCGATCATTGCTTCTGGGAGCAATATTATAGAGGATTCCTCTTGAAAGTTGAAACAATTCTTCCTGCCAGCCCAAGGGCTCATAATAGTTTACAGGTTCCCTGAGGAGGGTAACTCCTAAAACTCAATGATCATTCTGAAGCAGAGGGCTTGTGGCAAGTCAAACCCGTCATTCCAAGCATGAAGTTGCACATGAATGTAAAATATTTAATCTACATTCTCAGTGTAAATCATGTTATCAATTTTACCTTTTAGTAGTTATAAATAGCTTACCAAAGAAAACGTGGACAGTAAACATAGTCTGAACACAGTTAAACGCAGATAAGACAATTAGCCAGACCAAGCCAATTGAGCTGGCAACATTATCACCCTCCATGAGTTCCGCCATCATAAGTCACAACCAAATATAAATCCCAAAGGTTAGTTTTCCTCATATTGTGAAGGAAGTAATAAACAGCCCATCCTAAATACTTGTGCCCTAGATGGGTCACATTTCCCCAACAATTGGGCACTGACTAACCTAGATTTTACAAGATAGAAGAGTAATCGGGGTTTCCCTACCTCCCCAATTATAAACAACTCGTGTTCCATATACTTACAAGTTACAACGATACAAAATTAATCACATCGTTGATTTAATAAATAATTGTATTGTTGAACAGACACTAACAATCTAAATTACTTACAGGCAAGGCAACATATCCAAAAGGTGCCAAAAACAAATTCCATATATCACTATTGTCACTATCCAAATTGTAATTTTCCCATATAATTAAGTAGTAGAAATTTAAATTTTGGACATGTGAAAATCAACACTTTAATGAAGCCAAACTATTATGGGATCATCATAGCATAAAAATTTTACTTTCCTCATCTGTATAAACTTTAGGCTAGTCCTAATATAGAGATAATTTAACACAAAATTTAACAGTTTAACCAATGCTAATTAGTTCATCAATAATGTACATCATCAACAATTATCCAATACCTCTAAAAGAAGCTCCCCAATGGACGGTGTTAAGCGGTCTATTAAGTACAACCTTAGAACTAGGAAGCTTTCTCCAATGTACAAAATTTTCAATAATCAACTATTCTAAAGGGCCTAAATACCAGATTATTAATGTATGGCAAATAACATTATCGACAACTCTTCAAATTTACACACACTTCATTGAACGAAAAAGCCGAAACATCGTACCAACAATGACACCAGGACATCAAAAAAAAAAACAATCAAACATCAAATTCAACAAACCCAAACAATTCAACACAATCAAATTACAAAACCCAAATTGTAAAACAATTAAAACCAAGAGAAAGAAAGAGAAAGACCTAGGTTGATGTTCGCCGGTAGCAGTCCAAGGGTCCATACAAATAGGACAAAACAAACCCTCAACATCCTCTCTATTCCACTCCAATTTCTGACTATCCTCTCCTTCACCACATCCTCCACTCGTAGACGTCGTACCTTCCGAATCCAGAACCAATCTCACCATCTCCTTCTCCCTCTCCTCAATTCTTGAAACCGTAGACCCCACTGCCGTAGCTTCAGAAAGAGGCGGCCAAGTAATCATTCCCACTTCCTCCTCCTCCACCGCCGCCGCCGCCGCTTCGCCATCATCCTCGTCCTCGTCCTCTGTCAAGAAGAAATCAGCCTCGTGAACGTCGTCATCGTCGTCTTCGACGTCGTCTGTGTAGGGGTCATAAGTATAGTTGCGTCTTGGCATTGTAGATAAATTAGGTTTTAGATGAAGTGATTGATTGATTGATGGAGAATTGAAACAAGGGTGTCTGGGTTTTAGATGAATTGATAGATAAATTCAAGGGAAATTAGGAGTTTCTGGGTTTGGTAACACTTAAATAAGGGATTATGGTTTTGAAACAGTTAAAGGAGGTATAAAACGGCGCTTTATATTTGAACTTTTGGCGGTTGTACGCCGAAGGTTTTAAATGAGTAGTCAATACTCACTACTCCCTCCGTTCATAAATTATATTTTCACTTTTTTTTGGATTTTTTAGATTTCTAATTTTCTTTTTTAGTAATTGAATTTTTATCAAATTATCCTTATTCTCTAAATTTATTCCTAAAATATCCCTAAGTTATCCCTAAATCAGTGTGATGTGGCGTTACTTTAATTATTTTTCTGTTTGCCAATTAATGATTGCACATAAATCATAATTTGACTAGCAAAGCACCCGTGCGATGCATGGCTTACAAATCTTATTATTTATATTCATTTCACAAAACTTTAAGATAAAACGATTTAATGAGTAATAATGAATTTACTTACATAGATGTCTTAATCATGCATTTTTAACCTCTTAAAATAATGATATCTACATTAAAGACAACTTTTTTATTCTTATATTGATTGTAAAGTTTTTAAATATAATTCAACTCAATCAATGAACTACTGATAATCAATCCCTACATTAAGTCATTTTTTTCTCATTTCTACTTGAGTCACTGGCCACCTCATTTTAAAAATGATTAAACTCTGTCCACTAACTCAATATATACAACGCTTTTTCGGTGTGACTGGCACGACTGACACACGCCAAAACACGAGTAACCCCTAACCGAGTAACCCCAAATTGACTGAGTGACCCTTGACCGATCGAATAACCCTTGACCAAGTAACCCCTGACTGACCGAGTAACCCCTGACCAAGTAATCTCAGGCACACGGTGTAGCCAACTAGATATGAAACTTTGTGAACTCAATATATGCTTGAAAAAATAATTTCTATTATAAAACAACATGATCGTTGTATTAATATTGTATTTCGTATATCACAAATAATGTCAATCTTTTTTCTCTATGGCCTCTAAAACACCGAAATTTAACATGTAACTTCTAAAAATAGGAATTTTTATATTCACATATAGCATGAATATAGTCACATCTTTTTATAGACATTTGATATGTTTATCACAATTTTTTATATGCGGCCTGTTGTACCATGCGACATGGGTTACTCGAGTTACTCGAGTTGTCGGGGTTACTCAAGTTACTCGATCTGGGGTTACTTGAGTTATTCCTGACCGAGTAACTCCTCAAGTAACCCCTGACCGAGTAACTCCTCAAGTAACCCCTGATCGAGTAACCCCTCAAGTAATCCATGACCGAACCCCTCAAGTAACTCCTGACTGGTAACCCCTAACTCCTTAAATAACCCTTAACCAAATTACTCGAGTATGTAACCCCTCATCGAACTCCTTAAATAATCCTAACCTAGTAACTCGAGTAACCCCTGACCGAGTAACTCATGATCGAGTAACCCCTCGAGTAATCCCTGACCGAGTAATCCCTCAAGTAACCCTAGAACCGAGTGAACCCCTCGAGTAACCCCTGTCCGAACCCCTTAAGTAACCCCTAACCGAGTAACTCGAGTAACCCCTGACTGAATAACTCGAGTAACCTCTAACAAAATAGCTCGGGTGACCCCTGCCACACGGTGTGGCCTGCTGCACCAAAAAGTTGTAGTTTTATTATGTATGTAAATATTAGTTCTCATATTTTTCTTTCCCTCGTGGAAAATAAAAAATATGAAATTATCTTGTCTCATCACCTACTGAATTTTATCACATGATGAATCAACCTCATCACCACACACATATTGCATCTTCCACATCCAAAAATTTGCACGTCTAAAAATATGAAAAGCCACTACTTAGTATAATTTATTTTTTCAAAAATTGTAACCTTTAGCTATATATGACCTTAGAAGGATGTGTAGGTTTGCCCGTAATTGTTTGATTAATTGTCTTTTTTAATATTAATAATAATAATAATAATAATAATATGTAATCATTTGATATTTTTATTGCACATACAAGTATATAATAGTGAAAAAAAAATTATATGTACACGGATATAAGAGAAGTAAAAAAAATGCATATTACTCTTACATATCACTCGTGACGACATATACAAAATATACAACGCATTTTCTATGCGACTGGCACACCGTGTGGCCACTTGTAAAAAGAAATAGTAACACCACCGACAAGTTAACCCTTATCTTACTAACAGATTAGAGTAGCCCTTTGTTATACTTATTGAGTAACTCTTAAATGATTAACAAATAAAGTATCCTCTACAACACTCACAGTGTAACCACTATAACACTTACTAATAAGTAAGCCCTATATTTTCCTAAAAAAAAAAGTAAGCCCTATATCACTAATTGAGTGACCCCTTTAACACTAACTGAGTAACCCTATGGTAGCTGCCCACATTGATGAATAACTAACACAATCAAACTTTGCATACATGTCGATGCAGTAGTTTGACTTAGTTTTTATGTAATTAAATATCAATAAAAATTATATTCTTTTTAATTATAAAACCTTACATCAATATCTATTTAACAACTTAAAATGATAAAATATGAATTTATTACATTTATTAAAAAAAAGTAAAATAAATAGACTACAATCAGTGTTAATATTACAAATAATGAAAAAAAAGTCTAACGTGTCAGTTATAATAGAAAGAATGGAGTAAAAATTAGTGTCGAACTCTGTATTTAAAAATGAGAATTATAGTTTATAGAGAATTATATATCAATCAACTTTTTTACAATTTGTAGATGTTGTGCATGAGTGTGTTGTGACTTTAGTTGTCAAATAAATGGTTTGTTTATAGGTTTAGCAAAAGTTTAAAAACTTGTTATAATAATTCAAAGACTTCGCGTTTAGGAGTTTTGTAACAAAATATTATAGCAAATGAATTATATATAACATGTATAATTTTTTTAAAAAATTAAGTATGATATACCTAAAATCATATGGTAGAAAATTAGTAAAGTCATTATAATTGTATCATAATTTACATTTTTTTTTTAGAGAAAACACAATCTACATATTTATAAGCTTTTACGATTCACAACATGTCTAATTGTTTAAATATAAGCTAGAAAGCACATTATTATCAAGTTTGATCTTATTAGATTAAAATTATTATAACTTTTCAATATATATGTCAACTTTGTATAATTTAAATTAATGCACAATTATAATAATAATAATAATAATAATAATAATAATAATAATAATAATAATAATAATTAATGGTCAAAATAGTGAATTGGAGATCGTTTAAATGTAACACTTAACAAAGTGGAGGTAGTACTCCGTATTATATTTTTTTAAATAAGATATATAATTTATACACATTAGTATATTTGAGTGATAATCTACATGTAATATATAATCAAATACATCTTTTACTAATCCGTAATATAAACTTGACTTAAATATAAAAGATATGGATGGAGGAGGCCAGGGTGAGATCCATTAAGAAACTTGAAAAGGTCATATCCCACAAGTATAGTCTCAATTCAAGTTGAATTTTTCAGGACAACTAATTGGTTGAATTGAGTTTGATAACAGAGCACAATTAGCTTCAACATCATTAGGAATGGTATTAGTAGTCATAGGAATAATGTGGGGAGGAAAAAAAAATTAGGTTGAAGGAATAACCTGCTCTAATATAGCTATACGTGTGCTAATAAGGAAACCTAAAATATAATGTACAAGTACAAAATAACAAAATATACTCTCCTTGAATTAAGAAATCTAAAGTAAAATGATATGGACTAAATATATGCTGAAAATCCATGAATAATATTAATTGAGAAACAATATTAAGAAAGTTAAGATATTATCTCGGAGTATCTTTAATAATGATCTTTGACAATTATACATTTTACTCAAAAAAAAAAAAAAACCTAAAACAGGGACACGTGACAGCCATGGAGCTAGTGTACCCTATTTTAGTATAGTATATAGAAGATTTGTCCATGTGAATAATAGCAATCCATGTGCAGCACAATAAATAAATATGATTGATCCTTTTATTTTTCATAAACAAATGTGATTGGTCCTTTTTCTTTTCAAAGGATTGATGACATGCACAGACATTTAATTTCATTCTGTTTTATTTTATTCAAAGATAACAATAAATTTCTTGTAATTCCCATTGTACTTTCTAATCATGGATTTTAAGGTTACTCCAAATTCCTTAATTCCCATGTAAATTTAGATATAGGAATGTAATTTAGGGACGGAGGGAGTAGTACACTTGTACTCTTCCTCGAGGATTTGATCATACCTTTAATCCTCACTTCTTATATATAGGATTTTATTTATTTATTTTTTTTTTTTTTTTTTTTGGTAATCAATATTTGTGGGTTAAATACTTTGAAAGTGAGGAGAAGATATTGTAAGTTTTAATTTATAATGTGGCGATTTTATTTAAAAATCTTTTGGTTTCTGTTTTGGGTGTTTTTGTCCCTCGGGAGAGTTACAGCTCGAGGACTGATCCGACTACGCCTGTACCTGCAAAACAACGGAGATTCCGGGTGTTTGGAGTTCCGCCTCGGACGATCAAGTTAGTAATTGAATATGAGTGGGAGAAGGTGCGGAAAATGAAATGAGATCTTTTCGGATTTCGAGATCGGGTATTTTTTTTTATGCGAGAGAATGTAGGGTAGGTGTAATAAATGATTGTCTATCCCCAAAATTTGAGGAATATCTCCCTATTTATAGGGTCATTGGTGAACGTGCCCCTTCTAGGTCATTTGACCTAGATTTGGTGGGCTGTGCCGTTTTGCGGCGCTCTTGGGAATTGGGCCTTGAAGGCTGCAATTCAGGAAGCATCTGAGGTTGACACGTGTCAGTTGGAAATTGGGTCAAATGGACCTGCCTAGGCTTGACACGTGGTCCTCTCTGATTGGTCCACGTGGACAGGGTAATTTTACCCAAAACATTTGCCCCTCACAGGTGGCACGTGGCTGGCCACGTGGCGCCTGTGACACGCGGCATTCAGTAAAGGTGAATAGTAAAAACTATTCACCTTTTAGGGTTTACGGGGATGCCCTTGCTTTTATCCCTCTATAAATAGAAGGTTTTACCCTCTCTCTCTTCCCATTTCACACTAGAGCCTTTGACTTCTTAGAGAGAGAAAGAGAGAGCTTTTTAGAGAGAGAAACTCTGCATCTGTTTTGCTGTGATTTTGCGTTTTTCCGGCTGCATTTCAAGGAACACATCCGGTCACTGCGTGTAGCTGTTTTAAGATATTCAGAGCTAAGTTAAAGGTAACCGCCTATACTCCTTTCAAGCTTTTTATACTTTTCCGCTTGTGTAGTTAGGCTTCAAAGATAAAACGGACTCTTCATCAACCCACACGGCACCGCCTAGGTCATTCAGTCAGTCTCCTAGTATGGCTGAATCTAGAACCGGGGGTGCCATTTCTGGAAATTCGGACCTGCTTTGCTCATCCCCGAACACCTCCGTCTCTATGTCTATGTAGGACAACATGGCCAGAGTTAAACAAACGGCTGTCAAGCCGAGCAGGCGGCGCGCTAGAAGAGTGCCCGCTAATGAAGTTATTTCAGATGAAGAATATGAGGAATATGAAAGTTCGAAGGAAGAGCAAGAGTAAGAGCAAGAGCAAGCGGGTTCTTCTCCGTGTGGCACCCCTTCAACCCCCATTGACACAATATTGGAAGGGGCAGACGGCGAGGACGATGCCTCTTCCCTAGGGTTTGATTAAGAGGGGTCAGGCGGTGAGGAAGCCGCCGAGAGGTCCGGCTCAGAAGCGTCGGGCTCTGACCAGGAAGATGTAGCGGCTGAGTATCAGCAGCCGGCTAAAGGGCCTGATCAGCCAAATCCCTTGACAACTAAAATGCTTCTTAGAGACTTAGCTGTCATGCAAAGCAGCTTTAAGGCTTTTGCGGATGCGCACCCGGTAGGAGAGGGATGGAGAATAGAGGTTCCTCCGCCTGAGGCAACGATTGCTTGGGGGGACGATATTGAGAATGCCGACAACTGTTTCGGCTGTTATGAGGCCGTGATTAAAGCCGGCCTCCGCTTCCCCCTTCACAAAGGGATTAAAAGAATTTTGAAGGGGTATGACTTGGGTGTCTGGCAGCTTACCCCAAACTCGTGGATTAACATTCTGGGGTATATTGCCGCCTGCGAGTATCAAAACATAGAGCCTAGTTTTGCTGCGTTTGCTCATATGCATTATATGAGCCGGGCCCCAGGCTGGTATGGTGCGTGGTACACTCTAACCACACACCCGGAATACTTAATAACTTTGGACAAGCCGTCCAAATGGCCCGGGTGGAAGGACAGATTTTATTTGATCTGTTCTCCAACTCTGGGGCACAACCGGTTCCTTCGCTGGTACAATCAAGATCCGGCGCTGCTTGAAAAGAAGTGCGCGTTGCCCCGGATGTCTTCTAGGGCTTACGAGCAGATCATGGAGCCGGGCTTTTTTAAGACAAAAACTATGCCCTTAGAGGATGGGACTCAAATAATTGTTCCTAGGAACTGGATACCTCATCCGGACTTCTTTAAGAACAAGGCCTTCCTCTCCGCCTGTGGGCTTAGCCCTATGTTCAAGCAGGGTAGACTTATAACACACCCGACAATTTGCCGTCTGTATTAATACCTCGTTTGTTTTTTGTTACTCTTTTTGACCAACTGTTTCCTTTCTTACCGCAGACGAAGCAAATAATATGGTTCCTCCTGAGATGACGCCTGCTTAGTCGGCTGCTCTTCTGAGGAAGGAGCAGCTTCTGGAAAAGAAGGCAGCCTTGGAAGCCAAGGAAGCCAAGAAGGGAGGGGTAGGCCGTCTGTTAAACTCAAACTTCCGGCTGTACCCCTTTCAGTCAACTTATGAATTTCCGTTTGTATCTCATACTTTATTGTTTGGAGGGCGGAAGCAAGTCAATCCCCCGCTCCATCACCAAATTGTTCAAGCGACCGGGGGAAGAGCTGGCCAAAACTCCGTCTAAGATAGGGAGAAAGAACCCTTCTACTCCCTCTTCAGCCAACCCAGATTGTCCTACAACCGGGGGCAAAGGCCCTGCTGCAATGAAAGTTTTGAGTGAAAACTCAGGGCGATCTGCTGGAAAACAGCCGGATGTCTCAACGGCATCGAAGGGTGGCGAGCCAGTCACTGCTACAGTCGGCGCTGTAGCGGCTGAAGGGGAGTCTCCTCAGCCCCGCGTCTAAGGTAAGACACGAGTCGAACTCCCCTGGCCAGTTGACTATATGCGAGTCAAGACTCGGGTCAATCCGCTTGAAGGTTCGATGAGCAACCGGCATGAGCCGGGTGCCGCCTATGCTGCTTTCTCACCAAGTACTTCTTTTGGTGCATATACTCCCTCAGCTCCGCCTGACATGCAGGTGTTTGCTAAGAGGATGGTGCGGACACTTACCCGGACAGAGAAACACTCTGTGCCGGATGTGCAGGTTGTGGAATTCGATCGAATCCAGGACTTGCTGGCTGAGGTAATTTTTCCTTAGAACCTCATCTTTTTAAAGCTTTTAACTCTCCTTATTAACCGTCTGACCCCACCTTTTCAGGCGATACTGAGGGTTGACGGGCTTAGGGTCCCCTTCAGACGGAAGGGAGAAGAGGTAAATGACGCTAAACAGAGGGTCGTTCAAGCTCTCAACTCTGCTGAATACAGTAAAATACAATGTGATGTTGAAATTAAAGCAGTAGAGTTGAAACAGGAGGAGCTGATAAAGAACTTGATGGCTGCTAATGACGCTGCAAACGAGCGGCTAGCCAAGCTTGAAGAGGAGCTGAAGACTGCCCAGTCGAACCTCAAGGCCTTGGAGGGAGCTGACACAGAAAACACCCAGCTGAGGGCAGACGTCAACCGCTTGGGGGTCGAACTCGTCCAACTACGGAATAAACACAAGGACGAGATTGCCCAAGAGCAGAAGCGGCTGGTTGTTGAGAACAAGCGGGACACTGAAGCCCGGCTGCGCATTGCATGGGGTCTGCTCCATCCCAAGGTTGAGTTTGATGTGCTTAGGCTTCGATACGATTACGCCACTGAGGTGTATGATGCACAACAGCTTAACGAGGAGGCCCCGCCTCCCTTCAAGGCATGGGCCCTTGAACAAGGCTACGAGGTTTCTGATTATGAGGAGGAGCCGGCTGTGGACCCGGATGATCAGATCCAGGCTAATGAAGCTCAAACTGATCAAGTCCAAGATGGTCAAGTCCCGGATAGTCAGGCCCAGTAGCCATGATTCAGCTTCCTCCCTTTTCTTTCAGCGGCAGTATGCCAATCTTTGTCCTTTTCCGGCCTGCGTGCCGAGTATTCCTGTAGTTTTACCGACTGAGGGGTCGTGTAACAATTATACTTTCTCTCATGTCGGATGTATATCCGGTAAATAATGTTATCCGGTTTTGACCGGTTTTGAATGAAATTTGCCGACTGGGTCGGTTTGATGAATTTGCTCTTTTGTTTCAATTTTTGAATTTTTGCCTAACTTTTTAAAGCATGCGGCAATTCAGATAGTATGGCGGCTACTCTTGCCCCTGGCGGCTGTGTGGTTGGTTTTAGTACTTCTTTGATTGATTGACTTTGGAATGCTTGATACTTTAAAGAGTATGGAATATTACTAAGTCAATCAATCACAGTAGTGATTGCCCAAAACCAAGCACACAACCGTCAACGACAGCCATTTTAACCAACCGGGTATTCGCATATAACTTCTTTGTGAGCCAGACGGGAAATTACCACCTGACAGTTAATGGAACAAGGAACAAGGAACATATTGTCCGCCTGTCTGATGGACCCCAGGCAGCTTAAAGGCCGTCTGGGATACCTGCAATCCATTGACCCTGGTTCGTCTGCCCCATTGGGGTGACTGGTATAATTTCGTTGAACAACCTAACAGAGAACTTCAGTAATTAACCGGCTGATGTCACTTGACATCCGACGTTACGCTTAATAATTCTTATAGATTGTTTTGGTCAGACAGCTATGAGTTGACCAATTTGGTCGTTTAATCTTGACCGTCTGCATATGCTGGTAGAGCAAACGATAGAATGCCCTCTACGACAATAACACCCGGAGAGGCGTCGCCAGACGCCATACTCAAATAGGAGCAGACGAATTTATAAAATAAGTTTGCATCCGACCATTGGCCTCGGTTTGAATATCATTTTAGCCACTGAGTCTTTTAACTTAGCTTAGTTTTATTCATTATCAGGGTCGTCTGTGCATTGCACTGACGATGGTCCACCAATTTTAAATATTAGGTAAGCCGCTAAGTTTTTAACCTAGCTTATTTATTCAATAGACCGTCCGTGTTTTCAACAGGCGGTAGTATATTGTTGCGCATGTATATATACAAAGCAATTAACATTGAAAACAAAAAGCAACTTTGCATTGATAGACTTTTTATTTACAAAAATTTACAAGTCTTAGAAGTAGTACTTTTTCAAGTTATCTACATTCCAAGTTCTAGGCAGCCGCCTGCCGTCTGGAGTTTCCAGCCGGTAAGTGCCGTTTCTTACTTCTTCATAGATCTGGTAGGGGCCTTCCCAATTAGGAGTTAGCTTTCCTTGCTCATTGGCCCTACCGGTTGCCTCCATCTTTCGTAACACAAAGTCCCCAACTTTTAAGGGTCGTTTGTGCACTCTCTTGTTGTAGGCACGAGTCATTCTCAGACGGTAAATCTCATGACGCAAGGCGGCATTGTCCCTACGCTCCGGGAGTGAGTCCAATGCTAGCCGCATGGCCTCCTAGTTTGCCTCTTCATCGTATAGCATGACTCGTAGAGTTGGCTCATAATGCTCGATGGGCAAGACGGCTTCAGCACCATAAAACCATGAGAAATGGGGTTTCACCGGTTGCCCCCTTTTCAGTTGTCCGGATGGCCCATAGGACATGAATCAACTCTTCAGCCCATAAACCACCGACTCTTTAAATTTTCTTTTTTATACCGTCTGAGATGAGTTTGTTGAAGGCTTCAACTTGGCCGTTTGCTTGGGGTCGGCCGACTGATGCAAAACAATGCGAGATCCCTTGATCTCCTAACCAAGTTTTAAGTTGAGGCGTCTCGAATTGAGGTCCATTATCGAACACCATAGACATGGGTACCCCAAACCGGGTGATAATGTTCTTCCAGATGAAGGAGATGACATCTTTTGTCTTGATGCCTTTTACAGCCTCTACTTCCACCCACTAGGTGAAATAATCCACAGCCACCAGAATGTAGCACTTTCCGCCTGGTGCAGGCATATAAGGACCTAGAATGTCCATGCCCCATTTAGCAAATGGGACTGGGCTGTGGATTGCCGTCAGATTAGTAGCCAGCCGATGGATTAGCTTACCAAATCTTTGACACTTGTCACATTTTTTAACAAATTCCATGGCATCTGACTCAAGAGTGGGCCAGAAGTAATGCCGTCTGGCCCTGACGGCTAAGGATCTGGCCCCTGCATGAGAGGCGTAGTATCCCGCATGCAACTCTTCGAGAACTTCTTTCCCCTTTTACGGGGTAACACACTTCAATAGAGGCTTCAGAAACCCCGCCTTGAAGAGTTCTCCTTTTTTCATCTCGAAGTTTGCTGCACGCTTCTTCAGCACGGCTATCTCCTGAGGTGAATTAGGGAGCGTGCCGTCTGTCAGATACGCCCGGATGTCATCCATCCAAGTAGAACTTCGGTCCAACACTCCAATGGGTTCATCATCAGATATGCTTCGTTTTTCCATTACTTCCTAAAAGACTGACCGAGGCGTATCACAGGAGGCAGAGGATGCCAACTTAGACAGAGCATCCGCCTGGTTGTTTTCAGACCGGGGCCCTTGAGTTAGATGAAATTGTTCAAGTGTCCCAGCTTCAGCCTTGACCACCTGCAAATATTTGATCATAGCCGTATGGGTGGCTTCATACTCACCATGGTATTGGCTAACGACCAACTGAGAATCAGAGCAGGCGTCAATTTTTGTTGCCCCTGCCGCCTTACACATGCGAATGCCGGCTAGCAGGGCTTCATATTCCGCCTCGTTGTTTGAGGCCTGAAATTTAAACCGTAGTGCATACTCATATTTATCTTTTTCCGGAGATTGACAGATAATGCTTGCACCACAGCCGTTCATAGTAGAGCTCCCGTCTACATGCACCTTCCAAACCTGATCAAGGTTATCCGGAGCAACCGGCCTTGTCATTTCAACAATGAAGTCGGAAAACGCCTGACCCTTCACTGCCTTCCTTGGTTCGTAAGTGATTTCAAGACTTTGCATTTCAATAGCCTATTTGAGCATTCTGCCGGATGAGTCCAAGGCTGTCATTGGCCGCTTAAGGGGTTGATCTGTGTAGATCACCACCGGATGTGCCAAGAAGTATGGTTTCAACTTCTTGACAGCCATGTAAAGAGCAAGGCTAAATTTTTCAACCATGGGGTACCGGAGTTCAGCATTTTTGAGCACATGGCTAATGAAATAGATTGGGAGCTGATTGCTGTCTCTCTCAGCAAGGAGAACAACACTAAGGGCATGATCTAAGACGGCTAGGTACATATAGAGCATCTCCTTTGGCAGAGGGCTAACAAGCCTTGACAAGGAGTGTAAGTGTTCTTTCAGCTTTTGAAAGGCCGCCTCAGCATCATCCCCCCATTCAAATCTAGTCTTCTTCCTAATTGCTTGGAAGAAATAAAGGCACTTGTCACCTGACCGGCTGAGAAATCTCCCAAGCGCAGCCAGGAAACCGGTAAGCCTCTGAGCTTCCTTGACAGAGTGAGGTGACTTCATGTCAATCACCGCCTGTATCTTCTCGGGGTTAGCCTCTATCCCCCTTTGGTCAATCAGGAATCCGAGAAACTTCCCAGACTCAACACCAAAAACACACTTTTTGGGATTTAACATGACCTTATGCCGCCTGAGTGTGGTGAAGGTTTCTCGGAGATCAACAAGGTGATCCATCTGTAGCTTGGATTTGACTATCATGTCATCAATTTCCGCCTCTACATTCCTTCCAATCTGATTAATGAAGACTGTATTAATCATCCGTTGGAAAGTAGCCGGCGCGTTCTTCAAGCCAAACGGCATCACCGTATAACAGAATAACCCCTGATCAGTGACGAAGGCCGTCTTTTCTTGATCTTTTTTCCACAGGGGTATCTGATGGAAGCCGGAGTAGGCATCCATAAAACTCATCAAGGCATTCCCGGCTGTAGAGTCGACCAGACTGTTGATCTTTGGAAGCGGGTAATTGTCCTTTGGACATGCCTTGTTCAAGTTAGTGTAGTCAACACACATGCGCCAAGTTCCATTCGGCTTCTTAACAAGCACCACGTTCGCAACCCAATCAGGGAAGTTACACGGCCGAATGAATTCGGCGTCTAACAGCTTCTTGACCTCGGCAGCAGCAGCCTGACTCCTTTTCTCGCCATGATTTCTTTTCTTTTGCTGGATGAGCTTCTTTTTTGGATCCACGGCGAGTTTGTGGACAGCAAGATCCGGGCTGATGCCTGGCATCTCTTCCACTTCAAAGGCAAAAATGTCTTTGAATTCCTTCAGCAGAAGGTGCAAGTCTGCACTAAGCCTTTCAAAGGCAGCCGTCCCCACCTTAACAGTCCGCTCTGGATGGCTGTCATCCAGAGGAATATCAATGTGCTCACCAGCCGGCTAGAGACGGAGATCATCTGACCGTTCCCTGGTCAGTGATTGCTATTTCTTCTCCTTCTTCACCTCCACCAGCTGTTCAGTTTTTCTTTTCTTTGCAGCTGCTGGAGGGGGTGAATCAGGGTCTTTGACATCGTCAAGGTCTATTGGCTCCTTCGGTTGACCAGCTGCAACAGTAGTCGGCTTGACGTCTGAGAGATAGCACTCCCTTGCCGTCTTCTGATCCCCGTTGAGGGAGCCAACGGAGCCAGCATCCTTTTCATACTTCATTCAGAAGCATGAGAGCTGGGATGATGACGGCCTTGCACTCGTTCAGAGTGGGTCGGCCAAGAATGATGTTATAGGCGGTCAGCTCTTTAACCACTAGGAACCGGACGACCATGTGCCGCCCCTTTCCCTTCTCCCCCAACCGGATGGGTATGTCAATTTGTCCGACTGGGTGCACAACCCCTCCGCCAAAGCCAACTAGTGGATGGGAGACGTCGCGCAGGCTATCCCGCTTGTAATTAAGCCGGGAAAGACACTTGTAACTAATGAGATCAGAGGAGCTACCCGTGTCTATGAGGATCCGGCCAACCAGCTGGTTGGCGACCTTGCATTCAATAACGACTGGGTCGTCATGCGGTCGGCGAACTTTGCCCCGGTCCTTCTCAGTGATGAGGACGTCTGGGAATGTTCCACTTGAGGATGCCTGTCCATCATCAATCGAGTGAATCATCCTCTTCAGATGATCCTTGGTGCCTCGGATGGTCGGGCCACTGCATGCGAATCCGCCTGCTATAGTGTAGACCAGATCCTTGTCGGTATCCAAGCTACTAGTAGGTTGGACAGTTTTTGACGACTGTCCCGGATTTGTCTTAGAAGTCGCTTTGGACTTCAAGACATAGGACTTCAGCAAGCCCTTATCAGCCAGACGGTCCAACGTCCGCTTGAGGCTATAGCAGTCATTGGTGTCATGGCCCACCTCCTGATGGAAGTGACAGAATTTATTCTTGTTTCGCGACTGAACGGAACTCTTCATAGGATTCGGCTTCTTAATGGCCAGCCGGTCCTTCACCTCTGTAAAGATGGTGTAACAATCTTTATTGAATTCATACCGTGAGACATACGGTTTGAATTCCTTCTTCTTCTTTTTAGACGGCTGATCAGGTTCCTCAATCTCCTAGACTTCTTTTCTCTTTTTGCTCTCTGCAGCTTTCTAAGCCGACTGAGCAGACCGACTCTCCTTTTGTCTGTCGGACTTCTTAGAGTCCGACTGGTTGCTGGACGACCAGAGGTCGGTGGCTTGAATAAAGCTCTCCGCCTCTATCAACGCCTCTTGAAGGGTGAAGACCCTCTTTTGGACAAAGTCGAACTTAAAGTTTGACCCGTCCTTTAGACCCTTGAAGAAGTCTGTATAGGCTACCTCGTCAGACAGCCCCTAGATTTGAATCCTCACCAGGTTGAACCGCCTGACATAGGAGCGAAGCCCTTCTCTATCTCCTTGCCGGATGGTACTCAAGTCAAGACTTGTTTTCTTGGCAGGGATGTTCATTGAGAAGTTGGAGGCAAACAGGAAGGCAAGCTTCCTGAAGCTGTCTATACATCCGGCTGGCAGGTTGCCAAACCATTGTTGGGCAATGCCCTTCAATGTAGCCGGGAAGCACCACATAGCATCCTCCAGCCCCTTCATGTGCATGAGGTTAGAGTAGGCCATGAGGTGGTCCTCCGGGTTGGTGGTACCATCATAAGCCCAACACATTCTTAACCTTGGCCGGCTGTGCCACCTCGGTTATCTCCTTGATGAACGCAGAAGTTTGTTCACCAAGTTTGAGCAGACGGAGCTGCCAGTCCAAAGGCTGGACGTTATATGCCGCCTGACCCCCAAAGAGGGCCGGCTACATGAAGTGAGGAGAATATGGACCGTAGACCATAGGGGGTACATACGGTGAATTCCCAATCATTTGAGGGCCAGAATGAACGGTATTACCGCCTGTATGGCTCTCATGCAAGGATTGAATATTCCATGCAGATGTGTTTTTGAAGATGTCTGGAAAGTTCGAAGCAGAGGCTGACTCAGACAGCTGCTGACTTCTCCTGCGCTCGATGATTTGCCGAGCATCAGGGATAGATTTCTTGCTACCCACCGATTGATTCTCCTGGCGGGGACTCCTTGGACCAATCTGGGGCAGAAGGATCTTGGACCAGTCAAGGGTTGCGGCTGCCTTGTCCTTTGGATGTGGAGTTGGCTGCCTGTCCCTGACTGGCTTCTTCCTCGCAGTTCGAGGAGACTTCTTGGCCGGCTGACTCTTGCTAGAGCTAGCCGTTTTCTTTTCGATCAGATCCTTGATCTCACCCTTGAAACTCGTCATGAATTTCATGAGCTTATCTCTGGTGACTGGAGCCTGACCTCTTGCCGATTGGGTTTCCCCTTTCGGCTGACCAGGGGGCCTACTGGTACCCGCCTGGCTTTCACCGCGTTCCAGAGTGTCTCTGGGACGGATGCGCTTAGTGATGAGAGAGCCATCTTTGGCTATGTACGTTTCAACTTGAGGATCATCATCTCGTCATCTGTAAAGACCTCCGGCTGGTTAGCCTTGGGGTCAGGAGGCGGTACAGACTCTTGAACCATCCTTGAGGTACTCTCCCCACAGACGGTGCCAAGTGTTTTGGGTGTTTTTGTCCCTCGGGAGAGTTATAGCTCGAGGACTGATCCGACTACGCCTGTACCTGCAAAACAATGAAGACTCCGGGGGTTTGGAGTTCCGCCTCCGACGATCAAGTTAGTACTTGAATATGAGTGGGAGAAGGTGTGGAAAATGAAATGAGATCTTCTCGGATTCCGAGATCAGGTGTTTTTTTTTATGCGAGAGAATGTAGGGTAGGTGTAATAAATGACTGTCTATCCCCAAAATTTGAGGAATATCTCCCTATTTATAGGGTCATTGGTGAACATGCCCCTTCTAGGTCATTTGACCTAGATTTGGTGGGTTGCGCCGTTTTGCGGCGCTCTTGGGAATTGGGCCTTGAAGGACGCAATTCAGGAAGCATCTGAGGTTGACACGTGTCAGCTGGAAATTGGCCTAAATGGACCTGCCTAGGCTTGACACGTGGTCCTCTCTGATTGGTCCACGTGGACAGGGTAATTTTACCCAAAACATTTTCAGTTCTTAAAGCATCAACATTGGTGAGGAGGTTGTAAAAAAAAAAAAAAAACAGTGGTAAGGAGGTTGTAAAAAAAACGTTGGTGAGGATTAGGAATGCTCTCCGTTTAATTTTCCTTCTTTGTTCTTAAATATTAAAAGCATTGTTATTATTATTATTGAGAACTAGGTTAGATCCTGTGCCATGCACGATTTTTCACTCCTTGTTACGGAGTATCAATTTAAAACTACATTTAAATATATAAAAAATAATAATTAGTGTAATTATTTTTTTTTTATCCCAAATATAGCAACTTAAAATTTTATTTTTTACCTTTCATGACTATATATTAATATTATGGCATATATTTTTATAAAGCTTTCTGCTATTTTGAACCATAATGGCATACTTATTTTTATTTTTTTATTTCTCATTTGATAATTTTTCATTCACCAATTATGTGAGGTTGAAAGATATATATATATATATATATATATATATTCATGATTTTTTTTACTATAAATAATTGGGATACATTTAAAAGTAATTACTTATATACAATTTATATAAAAATATGAGATGCCTAAGTTGGTAAATTTGGAAGAAAATATTTTTTGTATATTCTCTATAAATTTTTTTAAAAGTTTTTTTTTTTAAAAAAATAATACTAAAGACACACCAGAAGATGACATGTGTCATTGCTGGTGTGTCTTTTAGTATATAGTTATTGATTGATGCTAAGAGTATCTTTTACCAACATGAAAGGCTGTATTCCTCATGGTGAAGAGGAAAAAAGTCGGCATATTCGGTTTTATAATATACTAGTTTTGTGTCCCGTGCGATGCCCGGGTTGTTTATTGAATTTTTAGATAAATTTTTAATCTATATATCAAATTTTAAAATATATCATTGATACAAAATTAGTTATGAATTGATAGTGCTTTTGTGACGATTTGATATCTAGTAGGCATGTAATGACTAATAATAATTCGGGTGGAAATGTTCGATTTGATACATTAAAAAAATAAAAAATTAGCAAAAAATAAATTAAATAAAATAAATGTTCAAAGTTCCGTTATGCCCCCAGGTATTGGGAAAAGGCGAATATACCCACCCCTAGCCCCGCTCCGCCCCACCCGCTTGGGGCGAACCATAAGAGAGACCGAACGGGGCTTGGCCCCTGATAACTTTGGGATAAAAAAATTATACTTAGTGTTAAAGGGCCAATAAAAAAAATATTAATTTTTTTTTTTGCCTAGCAGCCTAGGCCCTAATAAAGCGGAATATAGAGTGGAGCTACGAGTATAATTTACAATAGTCAGTAACTGAGAGTGAGGGATATCTCAAGTGGTTAGAGTTTCCTTCCCGATCCTAGGGGATCTTGGGATCGATTCTCATTATCGGCCCCTGTGACTCTCTAAACAAAAAAAAAAAAAAAAAACAATAGTCAAGGCCAATAGATTATTCAGTTAAAAGGAACAAGGAACATATTGTCCGCCTGTCTGATGGACCCCAGGCAGCTTAAAGGCCGTCTGGGATACCTGCAATCCATTGACCCTGGTTCGTCTGCCCCATTGGGGTGACTGGTATAATTTCGTTGAACAACCTAACAGAGAACTTCAGTAATTAACCGGCTGATGTCACTTGACATCCGACGTTACGCTTAATAATTCTTATAGATTGTTTTGGTCAGACAGCTATGAGTTGACCAATTTGGTCGTTTAATCTTGACCGTCTGCATATGCTGGTAGAGCAAACGATAGAATGCCCTCTACGACAATAACACCCGGAGAGGCGTCGCCAGACGCCATACTCAAATAGGAGCAGACGAATTTATAAAATAAGTTTGCATCCGACCATTGGCCTCGGTTTGAATATCATTTTAGCCACTGAGTCTTTTAACTTAGCTTAGTTTTATTCATTATCAGGGTCGTCTGTGCATTGCACTGACGATGGTCCACCAATTTTAAATATTAGGTAAGCCGCTAAGTTTTTAACCTAGCTTATTTATTCAATAGACCGTCCGTGTTTTCAACAGGCGGTAGTATATTGTTGCGCATGTATATATACAAAGCAATTAACATTGAAAACAAAAAGCAACTTTGCATTGATAGACTTTTTATTTACAAAAATTTACAAGTCTTAGAAGTAGTACTTTTTCAAGTTATCTACATTCCAAGTTCTAGGCAGCCGCCTGCCGTCTGGAGTTTCCAGCCGGTAAGTGCCGTTTCTTACTTCTTCATAGATCTGGTAGGGGCCTTCCCAATTAGGAGTTAGCTTTCCTTGCTCATTGGCCCTACCGGTTGCCTCCATCTTTCGTAACACAAAGTCCCCAACTTTTAAGGGTCGTTTGTGCACTCTCTTGTTGTAGGCACGAGTCATTCTCAGACGGTAAATCTCATGACGCAAGGCGGCATTGTCCCTACGCTCCGGGAGTGAGTCCAATGCTAGCCGCATGGCCTCCTAGTTTGCCTCTTCATCGTATAGCATGACTCGTAGAGTTGGCTCATAATGCTCGATGGGCAAGACGGCTTCAGCACCATAAAACCATGAGAAATGGGGTTTCACCGGTTGCCCCCTTTTCAGTTGTCCGGATGGCCCATAGGACATGAATCAACTCTTCAGCCCATAAACCACCGACTCTTTAAATTTTCTTTTTTATACCGTCTGAGATGAGTTTGTTGAAGGCTTCAACTTGGCCGTTTGCTTGGGGTCGGCCGACTGATGCAAAACAATGCGAGATCCCTTGATCTCCTAACCAAGTTTTAAGTTGAGGCGTCTCGAATTGAGGTCCATTATCGAACACCATAGACATGGGTACCCCAAACCGGGTGATAATGTTCTTCCAGATGAAGGAGATGACATCTTTTGTCTTGATGCCTTTTACAGCCTCTACTTCCACCCACTAGGTGAAATAATCCACAGCCACCAGAATGTAGCACTTTCCGCCTGGTGCAGGCATATAAGGACCTAGAATGTCCATGCCCCATTTAGCAAATGGGACTGGGCTGTGGATTGCCGTCAGATTAGTAGCCAGCCGATGGATTAGCTTACCAAATCTTTGACACTTGTCACATTTTTTAACAAATTCCATGGCATCTGACTCAAGAGTGGGCCAGAAGTAATGCCGTCTGGCCCTGACGGCTAAGGATCTGGCCCCTGCATGAGAGGCGTAGTATCCCGCATGCAACTCTTCGAGAACTTCTTTCCCCTTTTACGGGGTAACACACTTCAATAGAGGCTTCAGAAACCCCGCCTTGAAGAGTTCTCCTTTTTTCATCTCGAAGTTTGCTGCACGCTTCTTCAGCACGGCTATCTCCTGAGGTGAATTAGGGAGCGTGCCGTCTGTCAGATACGCCCGGATGTCATCCATCCAAGTAGAACTTCGGTCCAACACTCCAATGGGTTCATCATCAGATATGCTTCGTTTTTCCATTACTTCCTAAAAGACTGACCGAGGCGTATCACAGGAGGCAGAGGATGCCAACTTAGACAGAGCATCCGCCTGGTTGTTTTCAGACCGGGGCCCTTGAGTTAGATGAAATTGTTCAAGTGTCCCAGCTTCAGCCTTGACCACCTGCAAATATTTGATCATAGCCGTATGGGTGGCTTCATACTCACCATGGTATTGGCTAACGACCAACTGAGAATCAGAGCAGGCGTCAATTTTTGTTGCCCCTGCCGCCTTACACATGCGAATGCCGGCTAGCAGGGCTTCATATTCCGCCTCGTTGTTTGAGGCCTGAAATTTAAACCGTAGTGCATACTCATATTTATCTTTTTCCGGAGATTGACAGATAATGCTTGCACCACAGCCGTTCATAGTAGAGCTCCCGTCTACATGCACCTTCCAAACCTGATCAAGGTTATCCGGAGCAACCGGCCTTGTCATTTCAACAATGAAGTCGGAAAACGCCTGACCCTTCACTGCCTTCCTTGGTTCGTAAGTGATTTCAAGACTTTGCATTTCAATAGCCTATTTGAGCATTCTGCCGGATGAGTCCAAGGCTGTCATTGGCCGCTTAAGGGGTTGATCTGTGTAGATCACCACCGGATGTGCCAAGAAGTATGGTTTCAACTTCTTGACAGCCATGTAAAGAGCAAGGCTAAATTTTTCAACCATGGGGTACCGGAGTTCAGCATTTTTGAGCACATGGCTAATGAAATAGATTGGGAGCTGATTGCTGTCTCTCTCAGCAAGGAGAACAACACTAAGGGCATGATCTAAGACGGCTAGGTACATATAGAGCATCTCCTTTGGCAGAGGGCTAACAAGCCTTGACAAGGAGTGTAAGTGTTCTTTCAGCTTTTGAAAGGCCGCCTCAGCATCATCCCCCCATTCAAATCTAGTCTTCTTCCTAATTGCTTGGAATAAATAAAGGCACTTGTCACCTGACCGGCTGAGAAATCTCCCAAGCGCAGCCAGGAAACCGGTAAGCCTCTGAGCTTCCTTGACAGAGTGAGGTGACTTCATGTCAATCACCGCCTGTATCTTCTCGGGGTTAGCCTCTATCCCCCTTTGGTCAATCAGGAATCCGAGAAACTTCCCAGACTCAACACCAAAAACACACTTTTTGGGATTTAACATGACCTTATGCCGCCTGAGTGTGGTGAAGGTTTCTCGGAGATCAACAAGGTGATCCATCTGTAGCTTGGATTTGACTATCATGTCATCAATTTCCGCCTCTACATTCCTTCCAATCTGATTAATGAAGACTGTATTAATCATCCGTTGGAAAGTAGCCGGCGCGTTCTTCAAGCCAAACGGCATCACCGTATAACAGAATAACCCCTGATCAGTGACGAAGGCCGTCTTTTCTTGATCTTTTTTCCACAGGGGTATCTGATGGAAGCCGGAGTAGGCATCCATAAAACTCATCAAGGCATTCCCGGCTGTAGAGTCGACCAGACTGTTGATCTTTGGAAGCGGGTAATTGTCCTTTGGACATGCCTTGTTCAAGTTAGTGTAGTCAACACACATGCGCCAAGTTCCATTCGGCTTCTTAACAAGCACCACGTTCGCAACCCAATCAGGGAAGTTACACGGCCGAATGAATTCGGCGTCTAACAGCTTCTTGACCTCGGCAGCAGCAGCCTGACTCCTTTTCTCGCCATGATTTCTTTTCTTTTGCTGGATGAGCTTCTTTTTTGGATCCACGGCGAGTTTGTGGACAGCAAGATCCGGGCTGATGCCTGGCATCTCTTCCACTTCAAAGGCAAAAATGTCTTTGAATTCCTTCAGCAGAAGGTGCAAGTCTGCACTAAGCCTTTCAAAGGCAGCCGTCCCCACCTTAACAGTCCGCTCTGGATGGCTGTCATCCAGAGGAATATCAATGTGCTCACCAGCCGGCTAGAGACGGAGATCATCTGACCGTTCCCTGGTCAGTGATTGCTATTTCTTCTCCTTCTTCACCTCCACCAGCTGTTCAGTTTTTCTTTTCTTTGCAGCTGCTGGAGGGGGTGAATCAGGGTCTTTGACATCGTCAAGGTCTATTGGCTCCTTCGGTTGACCAGCTGCAACAGTAGTCGGCTTGACGTCTGAGAGATAGCACTCCCTTGCCGTCTTCTGATCCCCGTTGAGGGAGCCAACGGAGCCAGCATCCTTTTCATACTTCATTCAGAAGCATGAGAGCTGGGATGATGACGGCCTTGCACTCGTTCAGAGTGGGTCGGCCAAGAATGATGTTATAGGCGGTCAGCTCTTTAACCACTAGGAACCGGACGACCATGTGCCGCCCCTTTCCCTTCTCCCCCAACCGGATGGGTATGTCAATTTGTCCGACTGGGTGCACAACCCCTCCGCCAAAGCCAACTAGTGGATGGGAGACGTCGCGCAGGCTATCCCGCTTGTAATTAAGCCGGGAAAGACACTTGTAACTAATGAGATCAGAGGAGCTACCCGTGTCTATGAGGATCCGGCCAACCAGCTGGTTGGCGACCTTGCATTCAATAACGACTGGGTCGTCATGCGGTCGGCGAACTTTGCCCCGGTCCTTCTCAGTGATGAGGACGTCTGGGAATGTTCCACTTGAGGATGCCTGTCCATCATCAATCGAGTGAATCATCCTCTTCAGATGATCCTTGGTGCCTCGGATGGTCGGGCCACTGCATGCGAATCCGCCTGCTATAGTGTAGACCAGATCCTTGTCGGTATCCAAGCTACTAGTAGGTTGGACAGTTTTTGACGACTGTCCCGGATTTGTCTTAGAAGTCGCTTTGGACTTCAAGACATAGGACTTCAGCAAGCCCTTATCAGCCAGACGGTCCAACGTCCGCTTGAGGCTATAGCAGTCATTGGTGTCATGGCCCACCTCCTGATGGAAGTGACAGAATTTATTCTTGTTTCGCGACTGAACGGAACTCTTCATAGGATTCGGCTTCTTAATGGCCAGCCGGTCCTTCACCTCTGTAAAGATGGTGTAACAATCTTTATTGAATTCATACCGTGAGACATACGGTTTGAATTCCTTCTTCTTCTTTTTAGACGGCTGATCAGGTTCCTCAATCTCCTAGACTTCTTTTCTCTTTTTGCTCTCTGCAGCTTTCTAAGCCGACTGAGCAGACCGACTCTCCTTTTGTCTGTCGGACTTCTTAGAGTCCGACTGGTTGCTGGACGACCAGAGGTCGGTGGCTTGAATAAAGCTCTCCGCCTCTATCAACGCCTCTTGAAGGGTGAAGACCCTCTTTTGGACAAAGTCGAACTTAAAGTTTGACCCGTCCTTTAGACCCTTGAAGAAGTCTGTATAGGCTACCTCGTCAGACAGCCCCTAGATTTGAATCCTCACCAGGTTGAACCGCCTGACATAGGAGCGAAGCCCTTCTCTATCTCCTTGCCGGATGGTACTCAAGTCAAGACTTGTTTTCTTGGCAGGGATGTTCATTGAGAAGTTGGAGGCAAACAGGAAGGCAAGCTTCCTGAAGCTGTCTATACATCCGGCTGGCAGGTTGCCAAACCATTGTTGGGCAATGCCCTTCAATGTAGCCGGGAAGCACCACATAGCATCCTCCAGCCCCTTCATGTGCATGAGGTTAGAGTAGGCCATGAGGTGGTCCTCCGGGTTGGTGGTACCATCATAAGCCCAACACATTCTTAACCTTGGCCGGCTGTGCCACCTCGGTTATCTCCTTGATGAACGCAGAAGTTTGTTCACCAAGTTTGAGCAGACGGAGCTGCCAGTCCAAAGGCTGGACGTTATATGCCGCCTGACCCCCAAAGAGGGCCGGCTACATGAAGTGAGGAGAATATGGACCGTAGACCATAGGGGGTACATACGGTGAATTCCCAATCATTTGAGGGCCAGAATGAACGGTATTACCGCCTGTATGGCTCTCATGCAAGGATTGAATATTCCATGCAGATGTGTTTTTGAAGATGTCTGGAAAGTTCGAAGCAGAGGCTGACTCAGACAGCTGCTGACTTCTCCTGCGCTCGATGATTTGCCGAGCATCAGGGATAGATTTCTTGCTACCCACCGATTGATTCTCCTGGCGGGGACTCCTTGGACCAATCTGGGGCAGAAGGATCTTGGACCAGTCAAGGGTTGCGGCTGCCTTGTCCTTTGGATGTGGAGTTGGCTGCCTGTCCCTGACTGGCTTCTTCCTCGCAGTTCGAGGAGACTTCTTGGCCGGCTGACTCTTGCTAGAGCTAGCCGTTTTCTTTTCGATCAGATCCTTGATCTCACCCTTGAAACTCGTCATGAATTTCATGAGCTTATCTCTGGTGACTGGAGCCTGACCTCTTGCCGATTGGGTTTCCCCTTTCGGCTGACCAGGGGGCCTACTGGTACCCGCCTGGCTTTCACCGCGTTCCAGAGTGTCTCTGGGACGGATGCGCTTAGTGATGAGAGAGCCATCTTTGGCTATGTACGTTTCAACTTGAGGATCATCATCTCGTCATCTGTAAAGACCTCCGGCTGGTTAGCCTTGGGGTCAGGAGGCGGTACAGACTCTTGAACCATCCTTGAGGTACTCTCCCCACAGACGGTGCCAAGTGTTTTGGGTGTTTTTGTCCCTCGGGAGAGTTATAGCTCGAGGACTGATCCGACTACGCCTGTACCTGCAAAACAATGAAGACTCCGGGGGTTTGGAGTTCCGCCTCCGACGATCAAGTTAGTACTTGAATATGAGTGGGAGAAGGTGTGGAAAATGAAATGAGATCTTCTCGGATTCCGAGATCAGGTGTTTTTTTTTATGCGAGAGAATGTAGGGTAGGTGTAATAAATGACTGTCTATCCCCAAAATTTGAGGAATATCTCCCTATTTATAGGGTCATTGGTGAACATGCCCCTTCTAGGTCATTTGACCTAGATTTGGTGGGTTGCGCCGTTTTGCGGCGCTCTTGGGAATTGGGCCTTGAAGGACGCAATTCAGGAAGCATCTGAGGTTGACACGTGTCAGCTGGAAATTGGCCTAAATGGACCTGCCTAGGCTTGACACGTGGTCCTCTCTGATTGGTCCACGTGGACAGGGTAATTTTACCCAAAACATTTTCAGTTCTTAAAGCATCAACATTGGTGAGGAGGTTGTAAAAAAAAAAAAAAAACAGTGGTAAGGAGGTTGTAAAAAAAACGTTGGTGAGGATTAGGAATGCTCTCCGTTTAATTTTCCTTCTTTGTTCTTAAATATTAAAAGCATTGTTATTATTATTATTGAGAACTAGGTTAGATCCTGTGCCATGCACGATTTTTCACTCCTTGTTACGGAGTATCAATTTAAAACTACATTTAAATATATAAAAAATAATAATTAGTGTAATTATTTTTTTTTTATCCCAAATATAGCAACTTAAAATTTTATTTTTTACCTTTCATGACTATATATTAATATTATGGCATATATTTTTATAAAGCTTTCTGCTATTTTGAACCATAATGGCATACTTATTTTTATTTTTTTATTTCTCATTTGATAATTTTTCATTCACCAATTATGTGAGGTTGAAAGATATATATATATATATATATATATATATATATATATATATTCATGATTTTTTTTACTATAAATAATTGGGATACATTTAAAAGTAATTACTTATATACAATTTATATAAAAATATGAGATGCCTAAGTTGGTAAATTTGGAAGAAAATATTTTTTGTATATTCTCTATAAATTTTTTTAAAAGTTTTTTTTTTTAAAAAAATAATACTAAAGACACACCAGAAGATGACATGTGTCATTGCTGGTGTGTCTTTTAGTATATAGTTATTGATTGATGCTAAGAGTATCTTTTACCAACATGAAAGGCTGTATTCCTCATGGTGAAGAGGAAAAAAGTCGGCATATTCGGTTTTATAATATACTAGTTTTGTGTCCCGTGCGATGCCCGGGTTGTTTATTGAATTTTTAGATAAATTTTTAATCTATATATCAAATTTTAAAATATATCATTGATACAAAATTAGTTATGAATTGATAGTGCTTTTGTGACGATTTGATATCTAGTAGGCATGTAATGACTAATAATAATTCGGGTGGAAATGTTCGATTTGATACATTAAAAAAATAAAAAATTAGCAAAAAATAAATTAAATAAAATAAATGTTCAAAGTTCCGTTATGCCCCCAGGTATTGGGAAAAGGCGAATATACCCACCCCTAGCCCCGCTCCGCCCCACCCGCTTGGGGCGAACCATAAGAGAGACCGAACGGGGCTTGGCCCCTGATAACTTTGGGATAAAAAAATTATACTTAGTGTTAAAGGGCCAATAAAAAAAATATTAATTTTTTTTTTTGCCTAGCAGCCTAGGCCCTAATAAAGCGGAATATAGAGTGGAGCTACGAGTATAATTTACAATAGTCAGTAACTGAGAGTGAGGGATATCTCAAGTGGTTAGAGTTTCCTTCCCGATCCTAGGGGATCTTGGGATCGATTCTCATTATCGGCCCCTGTGACTCTCTAAACAAAAAAAAAAAAAAAAAAAACAATAGTCAAGGCCAATAGATTATTCAGTTAAAAGTATAGAGTACATTTTTGCCTTCGATATGTCGCTCTTTATTTCTTTACTAATATCTATTAATTGAAAAGTTGTTTTTAACTTTTGATTTGTGAATTGTGAATTTGTAGTGCATTGATAATAAATAAATCACTCACTAATGAATGTATGCTTAAAGTTAGTTTCTTGTTTTCGTTCATATTATATTTTTGAATTGACCCTCGGAAGAAAAAGTTTCAAGATCCGTCACACCCCACTTCATACCCGTCTCGTTCCTCCTGCTCCACTTTGTATCCGTCCCATGCCGACCTCCATATTTTTTTTAAGAAAAGTATATATACTTTTATACTATTTTATAAAAAAAAATTAAGTAAAATAAAGTACTCATAGTAATTATAATACAATACTTTGTAATAGAGTTATAAATAAACAAAAGAAAAGTGTAATATTAACAATGATTTTTTTTAAGAAAAATTGTATTCAATATTACGACGAATGTAGTAATGTTGTATTTGGGAGGTGGAGATTAGACACATACTAATTTAGGTCCCGTGTCATGCACGATAAGTCTAATTTTTGTTACGTAGTATAAAAAAAGTATATCTAACAAATAAAGTGATGCTTTAAGTAATTTCTATAATAATAATATGAATCAATTTTACTATGGAGTATTACTTTTTTGGCAAAATCTAACATTACTCTATTTATTAAATGATTAAAAAGGAGTTGGAATAATATTTTAGGGAACATTTTGTCATAAAAATAATATAAAAGATTTGGAATAATATTAATATATTATTATAGTTGTATTAAATATTCAAAAAAAAAAAAAGTAAAAGGGAAAGGAGGTTTTGGAGGGAAAAAACAGCAACAGGATGTTGTATTAAATATTCAAAAAAAAAAAAAAAAAACAGAAAAGGGGTTTTGGAGGGAAAAACAACACTATGATGTTGTATTAAATATTAAAAAAAAAAGAGTAAAAGGGAAAGGGGGTTTGGAGGGAAAAAACAGCACCAGGATGTGATACGTGTCACTCCCGGTGTCTGTTTTAGTATTAAGTTATTGATGGATGATTATTGATTGGATGGGGATTAGGTGGATGTAGATATCCAAGTAGGAGGTGAGACGAAAATGATTTTAGAATTGTACTCATTGGGACGAGATAGAGATGAATTTGGACCCACTGCGATGACAGGAATGAGAATGTTAGATATGGATGAGAATAGAAAGGTCAAAATCTCCCCTGCCTCGCCCCGTGCCCATTAACATTCCAACCCATAAGTATTTAATGATCACAGTCAAAAACTCCGTTTGACTCATTAGCCAACTAAGTACAAAACTTTATTGACCCGATCCGATTTTTAGCTACCTCGTGGCTAGTGTTGATAACTTTTATATATAGAAAGGTTCAAAGGTAAACCAAAAGAACAATGGCGTATAACAAAAGGAACTGCCCATAAAAAAGGGGCAGAGTGGAATTTGTGAAGCTGAACTTTTTGGAGAGACAACAAACACAAAGCAGCTATGGCGCGCTCAATTTCCTACATCACCGGCTCACAGCTCTTCTCCATCAAACAACGTCCCAATATCGCCATTGTTGACGTTCGGTAACACCCTTTTCTCTCTTCTCCTCCATAATCGCTTTCTAATGTCGAACAACTTTGATAGTAGTTTTTATTTTGTGTATTGAATTGCAGGGATGATGAGCGAATTTACGATGGTCATATTGCTGGATCTATTCATTTTGCTAGCGATACTTTCTTGGATAAAATCCCTAATCTTGTTCAACAAGTTCAAGGCAAAGATACCTTCATCTTTCACTGTGCTCTTAGCCAGGTAATTATAATTTCTGTCTGTTTGGTTGTTTTGTGTTATTAATTGTGAAAATTTTTGCTGAATTATTGTAGCATTATTTATTACTATTATTGGGTGATTATTGTTTTTGAATGCAACTATAAATGGGTTATTGATGCTGTAGCATTTTTTTGATTGGTAGTGTTTGTGATACTAATTGAAAAACCCTATCGCCATCTCGGTTTGATGATTTAGTAAGCTGTAGGAGTTGCCTCGTCTAATTCAATCATAATTGATTATGTTAAACAAATCGAATTATGCATAATTATAATGCTATTATTTATGAAATACTGTACTTTAGAGGGATTAGTTTCCCTAAGCCTAGGGTTACTAAGGCAGGCGGATTTCATGGTGGTACATGGTTTACGGGAGAAAGAGGAGTTCATGCTTGGACCCCTATTGCTCGAGGCACATATTCTTTTTATTTTTTATTTTATTTTTTTTGGCAGTTGTGAGAACCAGTATAATAGAGTTAGGGCCCTTTCCTTGCCTTAGTAGCCAGGTTATGAGCCCTTGTCACCCTATTCCTAGGAACATAGCTACATTTAAGATACACAAGGACTTTACATAAGTCAAGAATATCAGAAACCAAATTCTTGAGCTCCTTTGGTGCCGTTCTTGGATTCTGCAGTGCAGTCACGCACACCCTGTTATCAGTGAGGATTTCCAGCTGTTCTGATTATGCCTTGCCTGCTTCTATCCCCCTCTTGATTGCTATCATCTCGCACTGTAATGCTGAGCTTCCTCTTATCCTTTCCATGCTTTCCTGCGCAAGCTCGCTCCCTCTTCGTAAGACCCAATTTATTCCTGCTTGATCAAGCCCAACCTTTGACTCCTTCCAAGCTCCATCCACAGACACTTAGCAAATCCTCCCTTTCCCCTACTCCTATGCTCCAACTAGTGTCAGCTCCTTTGTCTTGGACTTCTTTGATTTCCAGATCTGTGTTTTGCCCGTGTTCAAGATCTTCCCTGTTTCCTCTCCCTATTTTCAAGCATGCCTCATTTACCAGGTCCATATTGGGCTCGGGCTCACTCCCTGGAAGATAACTTCATTTCTATGCCACCATATCCAAATATGGGCTAACAGAATCTGAGCTAGCTTGGTCTCATTGTTCCCATTTTTGAGAGCATTTGCAATATTATTTCTCAACCACCTTTCTATTGGGATGTGATCCTCCCCTATAAGCATTTCAATCTTCCACAAGCCCTAATTCTTCTAGTAATCAATACAAGTGGTAGCCACTTGAGCACATTTTAGCCAAGGTTACCATTGTTGATGACATACTTTCATGTATAGATCTTGGGACTTGGCTCTACCTTTGGTCTTTGTCCCATCAATTTGTTTTGCAAGTCCAAATTGCCTATTCATGGTCATTAGGAGCAGCTTATTTGCAATCTGAATTTAGGGTAGAGACGTAGCGTAGCTTGACCTAGCATGCATATGGTTAGTTTACAATCTTACAATGTGTAATTTTTCTGCAATTTTGCCTACCTCCTCTTGGCACTTGTATTTTGCTGAGGGTTTTGGGTCCACTGTGTTAGACATTCCACTCTAATAGTTTTGGGGAAAAACTTGAAAGAATCTTGATTAGCACTGATATGCTTATACATCAGAAAGGAAGTGATATGTCATTGTACCTACAAAGTAAGTAAATGCTAGAAAGGCGAGACCCTTATTCACATGAAAACAAAAAGGTACTAACAGGTTAGATGAAGTCCTTGACTAAGACTGAATGCTAGAATGCTCTAATAAAATGTAATTTAGCAGCAAATTATCTGCAAGCCACTCTTATAGTCACAATTAAGCTTTATTATCTCCTTACTTCAGTAGTCTTTTTGTCCTTTCCTCTAAAGAAATGGCCTACAGACCTTGACTCGCAACCTGTTTGGTTAATGATTTAGGAGGGAAAGAGAGGTGAGTTGATGAAAGAGAAAGTGAGGTGATAGGATGGGATGGAGCAAAACTTTTCTCTTGTTTGGATAGGATTGAAGTAGACGGAAGGGAAGGGAAAGGTGAGCAAAACTTGAATTTCCATGACGATTGCAGTCAGTTTGGTCGGTTCTCAACTTTCCAGCAGTATAGCCTAAGCTTGAGCTTGAGTTAATAAAAATCATAGAATGTAGTTTGCTGATAATTAGGTGGAACACTAAGGAGGGATAAAATAACCTAGGAGGGTTTCAGATAAAAGGGAGAAAATGACAATTGGGATTTCAGATAAGTGAGTGAAGGAAGGAGAATGGTTGGATATAACATGGATGGAAAATAGCGAGTAAACACAAGGTATTAATAACATAATAAGGTAGAGTCGTTTTTTCTGTGTTACTCTATATTAAGTTAGGAGGTTTTCAGGTAAAAGAGAAAATGACAATTGGGATTTTAGACAAGTGAAGGAAAGAAAGATATTGCCAATGGTTGGATCTAACAGGGAAGGGTAATGGTGAGTATAAACAAGGTATTAATAAGGCATCGTATATTCTTTGCTGCTCTGAATTAAGTTTTGTGGCTGTCATTTTCCTTTGAAATCTTTCCAAAATTTTTTTTTCATTTTTTTTTTTTTTTTTTTTTTTTTTTTTTTGACACATTAAAAACTTTCCAATTTTAAAGAAATATACTCCCTCCTTTTTTAGTTGACACATTTTGACTTTTGACAATGTACAATTCAATTGGCTGGTTAAATTCAATTTTGACCTCATGCTTTCAGCTAACTCGATCTGAAGTAAAATAACATGTAGAATTTTATTATCTTATTTTGATTCATATTAGCCATGGAAAGTAAAAGAGAATATATATATAAGTAATATCGGGTGCTTGTGTGTAGCTAAATGGCGAATCTGGCAAACGGAATTCAATTAGAGAGGGTGTATTCTTCAGCTTCTTCCTCATTTTTGTTCCTATCTTAAGAGACACAAAAATGTTTTTTTAGTAGTTTGTAATTTTGTATAGGGCTTTATACTTTGGAAAATGTTGTTAATTAAAATACTTGTATTTTTATAAAGAAAAGGCTAGGTACTTGGCTTCTGTGTTCCATAGATGGGGGGCATTAAGTAGAGAGAATACGTATACTGTGTACATACCCATGTTAAGTTTATACATTAGACAATATATTTGAAGCCAGAAAATTGATCCCCTATAGTAATACCTCATATATTTCTTGACAGTATAATCTGATCCCTTAACTCTGATTGTAAACTATGTAAAGCTATTATGCTTTGGTGTTGATTATCAGATTTTGTCACCTGGATTTTCAATCATTTGATGCTCCTTGCATGGGGGCCATACTGATCTATTAGTAAGGAATATACATGTGATTCTCATATACACATGACATATCCTGTTATTGGTGGGCTTTGGGCTGTGGCCTGTGAGTGGCGGCATATTATCTGGGCAGGCTAAGGGCTATGACTCTTGTTTCCTCCTGGCACCATCCCCTATCCTAGCCCTCCTAGGAATATCTTGGGGTGGGTGACACTACAGTAGTACAGTACTACACCACGTACTGTTGTCAAGAGTTGCACCAGATTTTCAGATCATGGCACATATAAGTTAATTTTAGAACTTGGCTTCTCCCTTCTCAAACAATAAAAGGAAAACATTGAATTGCCTTTATTATACAAAACAGAACATGCCACTTATAAGTTGGTATTTACATAAGTACCGGTGTTTGTAGGTTGGCATTGACCTTGTTTCTTATTTATTGTATTGTAATTTTCAGTCATATTAGGTTTTGTAAGATTTATCTCAACGTGCACTTTCCAAATATTTATTTTCATTAATTATGAACGCAATTAAAGATATTTAGTAATAAGTAAATGGAAATTAAAAGTTCTGGTGTGGTATAGTCTTTTCTAACATAATCTGATTCTGACAAGGATAAGTAATAAATTTGTGAAATAAGCTGAAGAGAGCCTGTTCTTTAGTTTGCCTGAAATTTGTTTTATTTAATATATTTAGAGTATTGCTCCTATCTATTTTGGATGTCTCAATGGAGCAATGTAATAGAAAATAACGGTGAAGGGGAGATGGAAGGAAGTTAACCAAATAGGGCATACTACTTGGATAATAATATAGACCGTCAATGTTGAATGTGCCACTAAAGGAAGTTTAATCAAAAAGATATGATGGGAGTGGCTTGATGTGTATAGTGACTTTGTTTCCATATCTACTATACCAAAAGATGATTTATTCATTTTACAATCTTAAAATTGTCTGCTGGTATTCTTCATTCTCCAAGCGTAAGTGTCAGACTGGCTAATTAATGAATAATGATATATTGATCTTATATGGTCTTTAGGTTCGTGGTCCAAAATGTGCACGGAGGCTGTCAGAATATCTAGCTGAAGCAACTCTAGATGCTGGAATAAAAAATGTAATGGTTCTAGAACGTGGCTTTAATGGATGGGAAGCTGCTGGTAGACCTGTTTGCCGCTGCACTGATAATCCCTGCAAGGCTGAAATTGTGTAGTGTGGACATCTTAGCTTGAAGACAATGTGTTCATAAACCTGATCTATCCAGCTCATGGGTCATTTATATCCTACTATTTTGTGACATGTAAACCAATTACTTTATACATAATTTTGAATGCTGTAAATTGTTGATTGTATGTAAAACTTCTTTCAGCTTGCAGCATTAAACAGTTAACACACAAGATAGACTTGAAAAAGAATGATAAATGTAATGTGGGGATTTATTTCAAAGCAAAGAAAATTTGGAAATTTGATATCTTCATTGTTCTTTTATTGTTGTCTTGAAGTTGTCTATTTGAATGCTATTTCTGCAATATAGTTTGAGGTATATTTAACTCCTTGCCTAAACTGGTAGTAGAGATAGCGATTTAACTGTTAATGTTCTGGAATTTTACGGTTTGCCTCCAATGCCCCATACTGGTAAACACTAATACTTCCTCTTAGGTGCAGAAGGAAGCATGCAATTATGTAAACAACAAATTTCTGATGACTTAATTTTATGTGAACTAATTTAATTTATTTCAGTTACTAGCTACTATTCTCAAGAATCATCAAGCTTAAGTCTCCTCTAGGCATACTACTCGAAGGAATTTACGCCAGCCGTTTTTCTAACCAGACAGAAAATCTTCCAAAATGGTCAGTTTTCTCAAGCCAGTGAGATAATTCAAACATAGTAAAATTCCATATAAAGTCTCTTTAAAGTAATCAGCTGCAAGCATAGATTTGAGTGCCTAGGATATTAACTTAATATAGTCTGAGATTGCTACATGCCTACATGTAAGGACTGAATTTGGACTAACATAAATTATTTCAATGCATTGGAAAATATTAATGTTGGTAGCAAAATAATGAAGCCAGAATTACTAGGAAAGGATTGATAAAACCCGAAAGTTGAGATGCTAAAAACTGACCCGACCAAATCCAAAGTGAACAGATCTACAATTTGATCTAACCAATAATTTAGCACTATTGATACGGAAAATGACCCAGCCCAACTAAACCCGACACATATAAAAGAAAAGACATCACACTAAACCCTTTCTCTGCCACCAATTAACAGCTTTCATTCAGCCCCTTCTCTGTAGCAGTTTCCACCGGAAATTCAGGCAATTCCCTAATCTTCTCCTTGTTATTCATAAAATTTCTTGATAATTTGATAGTAGCAAACATGTTTGATTGCTTGATTTATGAATTATTGATCAACATTTTGTTAAGATTGCCTGTCAAAACCCTTGTAATTTGCATTTGCACTTGCAAAACCCTACAATCTTTCATCACTAGCCCCAATTTCATAGCTGCTCACACCAACAAATCTAAACAAAACCCATTTGTTTTTCTTAAGTACCACACTGATTCCTTTGGAAAAAACATCAAAAGGATCAATGAATATTTCTGGTTACACCCAGATAACAATTCTTTAAATGTTAAGGATTTTAAGGTGAAGAATTTGCCTATGAAATGTTATGGCTCTTATTTTTATAAAATTGTGGGTTCTTGTAATGGTGTTATTTGCTTGACTTGCAACTCTAGTGCAACAAATTATATCATTTATCTGTGGAATCCTTCCATAAGGAAATACATACATGTCCCTGATCCGAATGTCATGTACAAGACTCATGGCAGGTTTAATAATGTGTGTTTAGGGTTCGGGTTTAATGAGCTTGCCAACGATTATAAGATCATTAGGGTCGTTTACATTCATCGAATTGGTTTGTTTGAGGAAGTACCTGTTCTTGTAGAGGTTTACTCTGTGAGTGCTAGGTCATGGAGATACATTGAGAACTCGAGTCCTAACCATTTACTTCAAATGCAACAATGTACGCAATGTTTCTTCAAAGGCGCTATACATTGGATGGGGTATAACCGGCTTAACCGTGGTTTAAGTGCCATTGTGACTTTTGATGTGGTGGATGAGAGTTTTGGTGAGGTGAAGTTACCAGCTTCTTTGGAAGGGTCTAATTCAAGTTTTAGGGAATTGATCAATAGAGTTTGTTGGGACATGCTTGCTTTAATTCAAGTGAATTCAGGTTGTTGTCAAATATGGGTGATGAAAGAGTATGGTGTTGCGGATTCATGGACTAAGATGTTTACATATGCTCATCCGACCTTGCGTCCAATTATGCCGGCAATAAGTATCAGAAAAAACAAGGATATTTTAATGTTGATGACGAAATATGAGTTGATTTGGGACATCCAAGATGCCACCATGGACAAATTTTTGCAGAGGCTTCGTGCTTTCGAGAATTTCAAGGTTCCAGATATTACAATGCTTTCTGCTCATAGAATTGGTGATAAAATGGAGGAATTAGGAGTGGTTACAGAGCCACTTAGAGAATGCTATTTGGCTTCTTATGAGGAAAGTTTAGCACTTTTCAACGAGGGAGAACCAATAATTGGTGATGTTATTGAAGATGATGGTGTCAAAGATAATAATCTTCGATCACAATGATGCTGAAGATGATGGGTGAAGTGGGTAAGACAATTAACTGATTAGAAAGCTAGTTTTATTAATGCATTTGCTCTCTTTGTTGGTTGGTGTTCTTGATATTTCTACTAAAAGTACAATTATCTTGCTGTCAAAGTTCATAATTAACATATCGTCTTGTCTGAAGATGAGAGTAATCATGGGGCGACTGTTGTTGGATTGAACATGTTTTTATTCTTAATTCTAGAACATTTGGTTGCTCTAGAGGTGAAAGTATGATTTTTCATGGAAATTTTTTAATACTCGGTATGTCTTAAATGATCATATCATAAAAGTCAATAGTCGTAGTAAGGAACAAAAAAGAAATTGCTTATTACAATTTACAAAAAAAAAACTTGTAAGGAAAATATTTTAAGCTTTTAATTTCATGTGATATACCCTTTTAACTGACGTTTATTGATTACAATTTAGACTTTTCCTTTTCTTTTCTGACCAATGTTTAGACTTCAGGTCTGGCAATATACCTATTTTGGCTTCCTTTAAGTATTTTAAGGCCTTAATTTTTTGTTGCAACTCTGGAAACATGTATCAGGGTGATTGTGACCTTTTTATTTTTTATTTAATGATGTTCTGTAATGATCATTTTGATGAGGAATATTGTGTAGTTGTGTCCATTAGGTAATAATACTCTCGTGTGTATTGTGTGGTGATATTGATAATATTGTGTTGTGCTCATTATTATTGGGTGATATCGTGTGTGTAAAGGGTGATGAGGAATATGATATATTTGGTAACGCTACTCACGTATGTTTAGTGGAGACTCTATTTACTGATTTACTGTCTTAAGGTGGGCGACTGTGCTTGCTCCAAATTTGGTGACGAGGAGAAGTAAAGGAGGTTGGGGTGGAGACGAGGGTTGGAGTGGATTGGATAACAGTGTTGGTACTTGGTAGTGATTTTTACACTCCTTCAATCAAATGGATTTTAAGTTTAGCAGCTTCTTTCACATGTATCCTTGATGGTACAAGACGATGGTAGCTCAAAAGAGTTGAGTATGCTACTTTGTATATTTTGAAAGGTCTTTTGGATGAGGTATTGCACGGGTTTAAATATGGTTGGATATCTTGTCATATTGGACTAATACTTGTGTTAAGTTTCTAGAAATTCTAATATCAATATTGGTTTGAGTGAAATATTCCTCTTTGCTGCAATCCTCCTTGGCACCTTTGATCTCTCAAATACTCATGTTTGAATAATGCAGTAAGATATATGTGTATAATGTATTCATTGTACGAATCTTTACTCTGTACATTTCTGTCTTTGCTTGATGGTCTGTTGGAGGCTTGGAGTCTGTAATATTGATATGGGAAACATAAATTCTCATATAAGATCAGCGGAATTTAATCATTAAGAGACCGGCCTACTTACTATATGAACGCACCCTTTAACTCACATATGCGAGTGGTTAGCTGGAGAAGTTTCTATTTGAAGCTTGGAGTTGTTATGACAGTATCAGAATATGCATTCAGCTACTGTTTTCTATTCATGCTCGAAAGTCTTAACGAAACATTTTAAGTTGTAATAAATGGGAAATTCACTTGCACTGACCTTTTTCATGTTATTTCCTGTTTGTCAGATGGATGCAGAATAATGGAGAGGATCAATGGCAATGGAATTGATAAAAGGTGGAATTTGGAGCACTTCGTATTATTTTGCCAATGTAATAAACTCGAGCGTTTAGATTTGAGGATTAACTGCTTCCTTTTGTACTTATCAATTATGTTGGGTTTTGTAGTGTGTGGAGAGTGGTTCAAGGAGGCAAAGGAGAGCATAGCTTTGGAAGTTAAGCTATGGGTTGTTTGCTTGGTACAAAGCAACAACGAAAGGCAAGGGTTGACTTTAAATGGGAATATCTCAAGATCTAGAAATGATATTGAGATGTTTCAAGTTGGAGGTGATAGCTCGTCTCAAGAGCTTTCCAACGACTGGTCATAAGCTAAATTTGGCCAAGAAACGAGGAAGATATGGCTGTTTTACGAGAAGCTGTTTTGCAGGGGAAATCGGAGCGGGCGCTCCTCTATAGAGGAGCGCCCGCTCCGTAGAGGTTTATTGCCATTTTCTTCCAGTTTAATGGTGCGTCCGCTCCTGTTCATTGGAGCGCCCGCTCCTGTCCAATGGAGCGCCCGCTCCACTGGGTTTCACGGGGCTCTGTTTTTTCACGCTTGAGCCTCAATTTTACGGTCTTGATTTCTCCTTTGCTATTAACTTATAATCTTAGCCCTTGGATTATTTGCCTTGTATTTGGACTATATATACTCATGTATGTCATTAATTAGGTTATGATGTAAGATTGAAGAGAGAGAAAAAGCCTCTTGAGATTAGTTCATCTTCTTAGGGTTTAAGAGAGTGAATTAAGAGAGGTGTGAGCTTTCATGGTGTATTGAGAGCTTGTAATCATCATCTTCAAAGTTACTCCATAGTGGATTGGTGGGTTTCCTCCCGGCACTCGGGTTCCCACGGTAAATTCGTTCTTGTTTCTTTGCTTTACTTGTTTTTCGTTCTTCGTTGTTGTTGATTGTCGTTAATCATAAACTTGTTAGCACGTTCGTTAATCCTTTCAAATTAATCTGTACTCCGTAAGTTGTCTAAGCTGCCAATCATTTCATGTATGTTGAATCTTCAGAGCTATGGATATGAAATATTATTGAAGTCTATGCTACATATTTGTGATATAGTGCTGTTGGTAATATTGAATTCGTAGAGCTCTAAAGCTACCATATTTGAGCTTGTCAAGTTCTCGCTTGGGTCTCGGGCATGAAAATTGTGTTAATATTATTATTAGTGTATACTTGCTTGAGTTGTGATTATGTGCCTAGGTTAATTAGTTTGATGTCGGAATGCAGAGATTTGTTCATTGTGCAACCTCATGGATCTAGGCAATCAAGCCATGCACAATTGAAAATGTATGAGTACACATTGTTTCATGCGGTAAAAAATTTTTTGATTGCTTCATCGTTATGATTATTTCAATGTGGAGAGAGAATCATCGAGATTTTAGAACTCTTATTTTTTACGGACAGTGATATAAAAGAGATTTTTTTATCCAGGTCTTGGTGCTAACTCTAAAGATTTCAATCAACTAAACTGTGGTCAAAGTTAGTCTATAAATAGTGAAAAAATTCAAAATTTATCAATTTTTATAGACTAAGCTAGATCTCGTGCCATGCATGATAATTTCACTATATTGATATTTATTTATTTATTTTTTTTTTATTTTTTTTTGTACAAAAATAACATAAGTAAAATACAATTATAACATAAAATAACATGTCATGCTAGATCTCGTGCCATGCACACGGCAATAACATGCTCATAGGCCTCATACCAACCGCGTCAAGAAAATGGAAATCCCGTGTTAAATTCGTAAAATTGGTCATAGTCTAACTGCCTACAGTTGGAAGTTGACACAACAATGGTTAAACAAATAAATTTTACTTTAGCCTCCTCCAAAATATATGAATGAGCCCTCCCACTCCAAAAAGGCTACACATACAATGGTTGCAATTGGTCTAAGCTACACCCTTGTACAGCTATTCTACATGCAACACCAGTTCAATAAAGAAGCCCAGTTGCAAAACTCGCCCAAAACGAAAACGCGACCCAACCCAAACCCTCACTTTCCAAACGCGACCTACTCCCAACCGCTATATTCTGGTTTTCAATTTATTATTATTTTTTTAAAAAAAAACCGTTTTAAATCTCATTAATTTTTCAAAAGCAAAAAAAAAAAAAAAAAAAAAACATTTAGTCATCTCAAACATTTCTACAATTATTTTCTATTGTGATTTTCTCTATAACAAAGTTCATTCTCTCTCCTCTACATGATTTTACTTCACTAAAAACTGAAAAATTAACAATGGATATCAGAGAAGAATGAAAAATCAAGAGGATTCTCCCAATAAAAGAAATTTTTTTATGAATATCACTGACTTTCGTCGTTAATTTTCGTCCGAATTTTTCGATACTTCGAATTTTTTGTTTCATAATCCTATTAGGAAACCAATGTTTATGTTCATATTTTGAATGGTTATGTTCACTTTCTGAAATGCATATGTTCATATTTTTTATGTCTATGAAAAGCTAATGTTCACATTTAAGGGAACCTATGCATATGTTCATATTTTGCATGATTATGTTCATTTTCTAGAATTCATATATTCACATTTTTTTTAATTATGTTTAGATTTTTAATATTTATAATGCATTTGTTTCATATTCATATTATTTTTTATTTTTTCAATTTTTTTATGTTCATAATTAAATGCCTTATATTCATAATAATATTTTAAATGTTCATAGATAATTTCAAATATTCATAATGTAAAAATATTTGTTGTTCATGAAATATTCTCATTAAGTCTTTTTATGTATATTTTTTCTTTTTTAAATGCATATGTTCATATTTTTTACGCATATGTTCACTTTTTAAATGCTTATATTCACTTTAAGGAAACCAATGCTCATGTTCATATTTTGAATTGTTATGTTCACTTTTTGAAATGCATATGTTCATATTTTTTTATTGCCTATGTTCACTTTCTGAAAAGCTAATGTTCACATTTAAGGGAAACTATGCATATCTTCATATTTTGCATGATTATGTTCATTGATAAAAAAAAAATGCAGAAAATCAGATAAAATTCAATTCATGAGAATTAAGAAAATCATATATAACCTAAATCAATCAAAATTAATCACAAAGTCACCACATAAGAAATAAAAAATCACAGATAGATCAAATTTATCGAACTTAACCAAAAATCAAAGAAATTCAATTCATATGAATTAAACAAAATACATAAGAATTGAATCGAAATTCATACACAGATGCAATTGATCGAAGCTAACAAAATTCACCACATAATTCGAAATTCATACATAAATCAAAATTAACACAAAATTCATACATAAAAACTACTTTCATATTGTAAGAAAAAAATTCAATCAAAAAAATGTTAAAAAGGGGGAAAATAAAAAAAAAAAAAATCTGAGGAGAGATAAAATGAAAAACGAAGGTAAAAAAAAAGAGGAGAAGAAAGTGATAATGAAAATTTTGATCGAAAATCTGATGAAAATTAAGCAAAAATTATGAAGAGAATTAGGAAAGAAAAGAGAAGAGAGGGAATTGGGAAGAAGGAAACCAAAATCGCGAGAAGAACGTTAGAGCTAGGTTGCATTTCATGCAGAATGTCATGTGTTTTAGAGGTTCTCATTTGCGGGCTTGGGCGGGTAGCGGGCCGGGTTTATGCTTATTTTTTGTCCAACGGGCTTTATGTAGCAAACCCGAACCCTTTTATGTGGGCTTGATACTTTGTCCATGCCCGCTTATTAAATGGGCCGGGCTTGCCCGTGGGCTAACGGGCCTTAAATTTTTGTTTTATTTTTCATAATACTAATTAATCTTTTTAATTATTTACCTTTGCTAAAATTATTTTGGTAGAGTTGTCGTAAAAATTTTTGTTCACAAATGATAATAGAAATTAACAAAAAGGTTGAAATTATGACATATTTTATAAATATATGAAAAAAAACTTATTTAATAAGTGTTAATGATAAAATATAAAATTAAAATAAATAATTGTAACTAATAAAAGCTTAAAGTTCAATATAATCTCTTTGTATTTATTTTCTAAAATACACAAAGTTTGTCATAATTACTAACTAAATAAAATTATTAAAATATTATTAATATATTAATAAGCGGGCTGAACAGGCTAGCCCGCAATACATATTTTTTTGTCCATACCAGTCCATTTATATTAACGGGCCGGGCCTAGCTCGCCCAAATATCCAATTTTTTCAATAAGGTTGTCCAAGCCCGCCCTTTTGCGGGCTGGGTTGGGAGGGCTTAGCGGGCCGTCCCGCCCATGAACAGCTCTATTATTGTGTTTCATGATGTTGTAGCTATTCTACATACATGAGGATGCATGTAAGAATATGCGCAATGGTTGTATGTGGTGGTTCACATACAACCATTGTTGGCAGCATGTGATTGGTTTGCATTTCAGGGCCTATTTTCACCAAAAATCAAATTTTCGTTTGAAATTTCACCTAAAATTTGAAATAGCAAAATTTGAAATTGAAATTTTTTTTTCTTTTTTTTTTGACAGAAAATTACTTTGGTTTTTTTTTTTGGCTTCCAAAAAAAAGTTACTGTATTTTTTTTGCTTTTCGTCGCCGGCTTCCGGCTATCTTCTCCGATTGCTCCAGATTTTTTTTTAATCTTCATTTTTTCCGCTTGGATGTTGTTCCCCATTCTTCCAACTGTTCATCCTTTCTTCTCTGATATTTTTTTTGCCAAATACTTGTCTCTTACGCAATGTTCACTCAGAATAATTGAAGCTTTGTTGGTGTTTAATCAACGAAATTTACATTCCAAATAACAATTGAATCTTGTCTTGAACACTGACTTACGATTAATTTATTAATTTTATTGTGGATTTGTTAATTTTTCGTCTTATTAGTTTGTTGTATCCATTAAAATTCAAATTCAATGGAGAAAATTTTCCCCAAATATTGTTGAAAGATAAATTCTGAATTTTTATATTGTAGATAAAATTAAATATGATTCGTCAATAATGGATAACATTATAATTTATCTTAGTAATTAAATATTCAAGCTTCAAGGAATATTCAAGCGAAAAATGGTTGAAATGTAGAATTGCAGGCAAGACGACGAAAAGGATAAGTCAAACGCTGTGATTTCAAAATTAATCAGCAATAAAAACTGGAAAATTAGCAAGGCTAAGATCAATAACCGACGATGTAGTGAACAATAACTATTAATATTAATAGCTAGGGTTGACCACTGGAAAAGGATAAATTGTTATTAGAAAATTTTGTAACAATTACAACCTTAAACCATAATTTTTTTTTTTGATTAAACAATGGATGGTAAAGATAACGAGATAACAATTTTATAATCACGCGTTCCATATCTAGGAAGTTTGTTTCAGTCATAGTAACATCAGGTTCTGGTTTAGTATCCATTGTCAATAAATTGGGTTTAAAATTAAGGCCACAACAAAGTTTTATAGATTAATTCACATATGCGACCGATGTAAATATCTCGTAATATTGGCTACCGATGCTGTAGACGGAAGTATTTCCTTGTTAAATGGTCCCCATGCGTGCCCCTATGAATTCCCATACAACAAGGTAGGGAATAAAGCTTTGCTTTAGGAACGTGGACACATTTTAAGGTAATCGGAAAATATCGCTTGTATTGCACACATTTTTCTTTTAGTCGTGCTGTATGTGATATGATACATGTGCTTTTTATTTTTATAACTTCGTTTCGTATCTTGTCGTGGGGAACTAAAACCAAATCATGGAAGTGTAGATGAGAATTGTTTGAGAGTTTGAAATGGAGGGAGAAATGAACAAGGTTTCTTGCACATGTTGCACGTAATATGAAACGAACATATATAATAATGTTTGATTAAAGTAGCCGAAATCATGTTGGATAGTAAATTGATTTAATCTTTAGTTATTTAAGTATAATTTTGTTCTTCTTTCTGTGTTTGAATTTTCCATCCATATTAAACTACAAGATCCTGATAACGGGAATCACATCATCAACCTCACTCCATTCGTGAAATGATAAATCTATTTTACTCACTATGTTAAATTTTTCTTGTAACAAGAAATTGTCCAATTAAATAGGCGGTTAACACAGAGGAGTATTTTGTATATAGCCAATAATAAGTATGGGGTGACCCTACCTTGTTCGATTTGTGCTCTAACTGTCACAATTTCAATTTTTATTTATTTATTTGTTTTCAAGGAGACAAGTATTGAGATAATTACTCAAAACGTAGGTTATGCAAGCGCCGGTAGATAAAATTAATTTAATCTCTCGATGAATCGACTTATACCCTCAAGTGCGTAAAGTAAACACTTGTGCACTTGGTTCGAATACCAGAATTGTGAGCGTATCCTGTAGTAAGTAGATAGTTGCATTGTTCGTATTCTGAAAGGATGTTTTTTTTGTGCCCTTTAGATGGCTATAGGCATAATTACTTAAACGAGCAACAAATTGATTATCTTCCGTGCCCTTCAGATGGCTGTAGGCCTAGTCATAGTAATAGCAGCTTCGGGTTGAGTATCCATATTCAAAGAATTGGTTTAAAATTTAAGGCCACATCAATGTTTTATTGACTAATTTCACAAATGGTTCTGATGCTAATATCCCGTAATATTGGCTATAGATGTTGTAGGTGGAACTATTTCCTTGCCATATGGACCTCATGAGCGCCCCCATGAACTGCCATATGACAAGGAAATGGAGAGTTTGATAACAAAATAAGCTTTAGCAGTAACTACATAAATACCGCTAGGTAAGGTAAAATTAATCGTTTCATATAGGTGCAACAATTAATTCAAAAACTCCCAAAATACAAACCAAGTTTTGTTTGTTGCCTCAATTAGGCCCAAAGACAAAGGAAAGGCTCTGACAAGTTACAACATATAGACTTCTGTAGGGTTATGCAAGCGCTGGTAGATAAAATTGATTTAATCCCTCAATAAATCGACTTATACCGTCAAGTGCGTAAAGTGACTTGATAGATATCGATCTAATGTCATTGGTGTTACTAGGAATTTATCTATTTAAATAAATTTTAATAAATATTTAAATTTTCCATTTTGAAATTAATGTTAATTAGCTAGTTTTGAAATAGAATCCTTCTTATAAGAATTTTTGCGAGATGTCTACATTTTGATGATAATTCTTACTATGATTTAATTACACATATAAAACCTTATAAATAAAAATTAATGTACCAAAACGAGTCTGGTTAGTAAAGAAGAATTCTTTATAAATAAAAATTAATTTTAGATCACTTATGCTTACTAAAATATTATCAAACTTACAATTTGAATACATTTTGACATTATTTTTCCTTAAGGAAAAGGATAAACTTCAACCAATTATAGAATACAAGTGAAATTAGTTACGGAAATGTTTTTATTTGTATCATAATCCTTTATATTTTTTATGTTGATAACCTAACGAATGAAAACATACACTTACCCAAGAAGAAATTAAAACTGAAAAATATTTATTTAATAGGCTTGTAGTATACATTTAATAGTATACATTTTTCCCAAGAACCTTTCCGCATTCCAACACATAAAGGTCTTTTTATTTACCTCCTACATAAATAGAAAACTTAGATGAAAAACAAATTTCATCACCTTAGTAATAATCACTTAGAACCATATTTACAGCAAATTAAATCAACAAATAATGTCGAGCGTGGATGACATTGTTGAGGACGATGCATACTACCCAGACCATGAAGCTTATGGTAAATAGGAAGAAATATTTGAACATAAAATCTACCCCAAAATAACAGGATGTTTTGACTTCATGAAACTCCAGTAACTAATAAATGTTGGAAGGAGAAGGCAGGTATAAGAATAAACTCCAATAAGGACGTTGACTGGAGTGATCTTGAGAAGATATTATGCCAGAACTCCGTGATGTCGTGTCCAAATATGCATAAAACCATTGTACAGGTTTACAACTGCAGGGTTTGTTCGTGGTCCATGAATTGGAAGACATACACTTTCAACAAAGGGGTTGAATACTACACCAAGACTCATGGGGGATTGAAAGACAAAAGCAACGCTAACAAGGGAAATATTTGGACCCCTATTGTCGAATACGTATTAAAGAAGCAGAAGTGATTGTTTACGTAGATGGATATTGATGTCTCAATTTTTGTATGTTTTTAATTTATACTTCACATTTGTTTTCCTTTTCCGCACTGTATCTTTTGTGACAATTCTCATCTACTTGAGATGTCGGCTAATCCATTTTACAATTTCATGGATGTTTTATTCCTTGTAGCCTAATATATTGTTCCAATTTGTGTCAATTAATTTTGTTTTTGGTTTAATATTTTTGTCCTATAAACTACAGTCCAATCAATTTTATTTTTAAGTATTATTTGGTTTATCATGTTTATGAGGATTTATTAATAATCCAATGATGGAGAAATGTTACTAATAGTTTTCAATTTGAACTGGGTTTGTTTCTCTCTCTAATCTTCGATGCCCGTTCTTCTGCAATCTCATCTTCCTTCAAACACACACAAAAAAGCCAAATGTCAACCAAATAGGCAAATGTGTAGAATTTTTTATATGTACCTGGGTGCACCGTACACCCAACCAGCCCAAGGCTAGTTTTGCTCTTCATTTGATGATTGAATAAAAAACAATCATCAAAATGAGATTAAAATACCCATGAGTGTACGATACACCCAGGTGTATATATAACAAGCTCTTGTAATTGTGTGCTGATCAACTATATTATGAGTAATACATTTTGGGAAAAATAGTACAAATCATAATTAAGTTAAATTTCACTTTTTTCAAACATTTTCATTTTGGCTTAATTAAGGACTTCAAACTTGTTATATAAGTGGGAAATTTTATATCATGGATTATTTTCGTAGAGCAACTAAATAAAAAATATTGAATCAACATTAGGAGGACTTGTTACTAACTTTATCTTTATTTAGACATTAATCAACCTGTAAATTAGACAATGATACCAATTTAAAAGTATATGTTTTTATAAAATTTTTTAATTATGTCCCGAGTGTAATTTGTAAAATTGTGATATTAAAGGGATTACCAATAAAATTGTTACTATGTAATAAAAATGATGCACAAGTAATATTTATCCATTATTTTATCAAAAAATATATTAATAAATCTGAATAATCATCTGCATATAACTATATGCTAATTACAGAATGCGCTCATGTTTACTACAAAATACATTCCCTTCGGACTACGTTAAACTATCTGCTTACTGTAGAATACGCCCTTGTTTCTAGTATTCGAAAACGGTGCACAAATGTTTACTTTACGCACTTGAGGGTATAAGTCGATTCACTGAAAGATTAAATCAATTTAAAAAAAAAAATAAAAAAAATAAAAATAAATAATTGAAATTGTGATAGTTAGAGCACAAATCAAACAAGGTAAGGTTGCCTCACACTTATTATAAGCTAAATACAAAATACCCGTCTGTGTTAACGGCCTATTTAATTGGGCAATTTTTATTACTAGAAGAAAAATTTAAATATAGTGAATAAATTAAAATGGTGCTGACAGATTTATTATTTAACAGATGAAGTGAGATTAATGATGTGATTCCTATTATCAAGATCTTGTTGTATAATATGGATGAAAAATTCAAACACGAAATATGTTTGAATTGTTCATCCATATTAAACTATAAGATCATGATTACGGGAATCACATTATCAACCTCACTCCATCTGTGAAATGATAAGGAAATTTTGTCAAGAACTACCAATTAAACACTACTAGAATTAGGCTATTTTTCGACCGAAGATATCCGTCGGTAGAGATTGAAATCCGTCGGAAATCATCTTTCCGACGGAATTCTGTCGTTACGGTTCGTCGAAAAACTGTTCGTAGGAAAAAGTGAATTTTTCGAGGAAAATTCCGTTGGAAAGGTGATTTTCGACAGACTTTTCGACGGATTTAATTATGTCGATGAGAATTTTAACTTTTATTCAAAATCCGTCGCTATTATCCGACAGATAAATTCTGTCGTTGATTTGCTTTCCCGACAAAATTTTCGGTCGTAAACTAGTTATTTCCGACAGAATGTATCTGTCGCAAACAACAAACATTGCGAGGGAATAAATTTCGTCGCAAATTTGCGACGCTTTTACGACGGAAATAAGTGTCGCAAATTTGCAACGGAATTTATTCCCTCGCAATGTTTGCTGTTTGCGACGGATTTTTCATCCAGTAATTCTATCGCAAAGTGCTTATTTTCGACGGATTTAAGCCGCAAAATTTCCGTCGGAAATTTTATTTCAATTCAACAAATTCAGATTTTATTTTTTTTTAAAAAATTAGCATCATTCATAACTTATACTGCTGCACCTAATTCCTGTTATAATTAAAATCATAATTGAATTACGAAAATATTTATATATATTTCCACAAAAGCTAAGCTGAAGCTAATCAAAAGCTACATAATATATAGTCATTTCCACAATAGCGGGAACATAATCAAAAGCTACATAATTCTAATTAAGTACATGTCCATACTACATAAACAAAATCTAGGCTAAATTATCGCTGGGGTACCCTGACCTGCTCATCCACTTCCCGTGTCGTCCCTGGGGTCTCGATGATGAGGCTGAATGGTGGAACATGTGTCGTTGCTGGCGAATCGACTCATGAACTCATCCCACCTCTCCTGGTTTCTCCTCTCTATTTCGGCCACTTCAGCTTGAATTCGGGTTTGCATCTCAACTTCCATTTCACTCCGGATTTCACTACAAAGAGCCTGCACCCTATGCTCAATCTGATCCTGCATCTGAGAAACAACGGACGGTGTGTACTGCTGTGAAGACCTGGAAACTCAACCCAACCTGTTGCCATAGTACAACTCTGCACTTTGGCCAAGTCCCCTTACACGACCCTTCTTGTTGCGACCACCCACAGTCTCCCAATACAACTCGTTCGGACTCTTCTTAATCCCTTGAGTAGTTGCTTCTTCAACCTTCTTCTGGTAGGTCTCTTACAAGATATACATTATACAAACATATATTGTTTAAAAAAATTACAAACAACATAAGTTATAAGTAGTTTAGGGTGTCTATGACTTGCAATCGCATAAAAGAAGCTATTTTCTAAGTTTAAGGGATCATTTTCATCAAATTACAGCCAAGTAAGGCAAAAATGCCTTATAATTTGCCTATTTTCTTCATTTATTAACTAATGAACTCATTCTTTCTCAAATCATGTCACTTTTACATAGTTATAGGTGCCTATGACTTGTAATCACATCAAAGAAGCTATTTTCTAAGTTATAGGGATCATTTTCACCAAAATAGAGCAAAGTAAGGCAAGAATGTCTTCTAGCTTGCCTATTTTCTTCATTTATTAACTAATGAACTCATTCTTTCTCAAATCATTCATATTTTAAGTATTTGAAGGTGTCTATGACTTGAAAACACTTAACTAGACCAATTACTTAAGTTTAGGAACCATTTTACTCCAAACACATCCTAAAATGGCTTAAGTGACTTTTAGTTTGCTTATATTCTTCATGTCTTAACTAATGAATTTATTCTTTCTCAAATCATGTAAATTTTACATAGTTATAGGTGCCTATGACTTGTAATCACATAATAGAAGCTATTTTCAAAGTTTTGGGGATCATTTTCATCAAAATAGAGCTAAGTAAGGCAAAAATGCCTTCTAATTTGCCTATTTTCTTCATTTATTAACTAATGAACTCATTATTTCTCAAATCATGTCACTTTTTCATAGTCTTAGGTGCCTATGACCTATAATCACATAAAAGAAGTTATTTTCTAAGTTACAGGGATCATTTTCACCAAAATAGAGCCAAGTAAGGCAAAAATGTCTTCTAGTTTGCCTATTTTCTTCATTTATTAACTAATGAAATCATTCTTTCTCAAATCATGTCACTTTTACATAGTTATAGGTGCCTACACCTTGTAATCACATAAAAGAAGCTATTTTCTAAGTTATAGGGATCATTTTCACCAAAATAGAGCCAAGTAAGGCAAAAACGTCTTCTAGTTTGCCTATTTTCTTCATTTATTAACTAATGAAGTCATTCTTTCTCAAATCATTCATTTTTTACATACTTATAGGTGCCTATGACTTGTAATCACATAAAAGAAGCTATTTTCTAAGTTTAAGGGATCATTTTCATCAAAATAGAGCCAAGTAAGGCAAAAATGCCTTATAAGTTGCCTATTTTCTTCATTTATTAACTAATGAACTCATTCTTTCTTAAATCATGTCACTTTTGCATAGTTATAGGTTCCTATGACTTTTAATCATATAAAAGAAGCTATTTTCGAAGTTTAAGGGATCATTTTCATCATAATAGAGCCAAGTGAGGCAAAAATGCCTTATAAGTTGCCTATTTTCTTCATTTATTAACTAATGAACTCATTCTTTCTCAAATCATGTCACTTTTGCATATTTATAGGTGTCTTTGACTTTTAATCACATAAAAGAAGCTATTTTCTAAGTTTAAGGGATCATTTTCATCATAATAGAGCCAAGTAAGGCAAAAATGCCTTATAAGTTGCCTATTTTCTTCATTTATTAACTAATGAACTCATTATTTCTCAAATCATGTCACTTTTACATAGTTATAGGTGTCTATGACTTGTAATCACATCAAAGAAGCTATTTTCTAAGTTACAGGGATCATTTTCACCAAAATAGAGCCAAGTAAGGCAAAAATGTCTTCTAGTTTGCCTATTTTCTTCATTTATTAACTAATGAACTTATTCTTTCTCAAATCATGTCACTTTTACATAGTTATAGGTGCCTACACCTTGTAATCACATAAAAGAAGCTATTTTCTAAGTTATAGGGATCATTTTCACCAAAATAGAGCCAAGTAAGGCAAAAACGTCTTCTAGTTTGCCTATTTTCTTCATTTATTAACTAATGAAGTCATTCTTTCTCAAATCATTCATTTTTTACATACTTATAGGTGCCTATGACTTGTAATCACATAAAAGAAGCTATTTTCTAAGTTTAAGCTAGTTATAGGTGCCTTCTAGTTTTCGAATGCCATGTCATTTCCTCCGAAATGTTCTTTGGTTGCGTAGAGCCTTTGCAACCTGGGTGTTATCGGGAAATAAAATATATCATTCAAAGGCACTAAGATACCTTTAAAAGGCTTCTTGTATCGGTCTCTAACACACACCGTACATGTAGATAGCTGAGCATCATCCTTCCAAAACAGCATACATCCTTTCGGACATGCATGAATCTTTTCATGAGGCAACTCCAACCCCTTCACAATATTCTTCACCTCATAGAATTTGTCGGCCATATGGTTGTTGTTAGGAATCGTCTCATTGACCAAAGAAGCAAACCCATCAACACATTTGTGGAGCAAATTATACTCGCACTTAAGACTAGTAATTCTGGCAGCCATCTCTAACACAGACAATGAACTCCCTTTGTATAATGGTTGTTCGAAAGCCTTTAACAAATCCAAAAAATGCTTAGCTTGTGCATTAGGATCGCCTTCTAAGGAACCCCCAGCCTCTTTGGAATGCCCTTGATCAAAGCATCGAAAACCATTTCACGATATTCATTTGACTGTCGTTTAGGAACTCTTGGAAACCCTTCCCCATGACACATCCACTCATAGTAATTAGGTACAAAACCTTTGCGATACAAATGAATTTTAACTGTTTTCGCATCCCATAGCCGTTTGTTCTTACATTATAAACATGGACAACTAACTTAATTCGGGTTGCTGCTCTCGGGATGATCTTTCATGTATTTAAGGAATTCATCTACCCCTTTCACAAAGTCTGGGTTAATAGAATGGCCAACTTTCCTTTCATACATCCAGCTACATTCTATTCGTTTCATGATTACAACTTCTACACAACTCACGCAAATGTATAATCATATTAGTCACAAAGCGTATTGAATATTCATTATCCATCAAAGTGTTATGGAAATGCAAATGAGATTGTAAATGATGTCCAAAGGTTCTTATCACTCCAACCTAACCCATCCTTAGACGTTTAATCTCACTAGTGAATGTATGTTAGGTTTTCAGTTTTATGGAAAATCCGGCAGCATTTCCCTTTAGTTCTCCAAGTACACGATGTAGGCGATTAGATAACCCGCCATATGTACCTAGAGAACATTGTAGAGAAATGACAAGCCAGGATATTCCCTAGAATTAATAACAAGACATACATTCACCACCTAAGTGAGAATAAACGTACAAGGACAGTCCCAACCGGGGACTATTCAAGACATACTCCTAATGTATATGCCTTGAACGGGTATCTAGGCATATGTTTATGCAAATGACTCATTTAAAAATATATAAAGTAAATAACACATCCATTATATTAAAAAAATATATCATAATCAAATTGATATAAACAAATATATAAACAATTAGTGTTCATAATTAAATTGATATAAACAATTATTAATCATTACATTAAACATTATATAAAACAAATATATTTAACTAAATTAACTAACATACATTATATTAAACTAAAGTAAACTAACATACATTATTATAATAAACTAAACCAAACTAAACTAACATATCATGCCATACATTATTATGATAAAATATCAAACTAAACTAACATATCATGCCATAAATTATTATAATAAACCAAACTAAACTAACATATCATGCCATACATTATTATAATAAACCAAACTAAACTAACATATCATACATTATTATAATAAACTAAACCAAACTAAACTAACATAAAATAAAAACAATAATAAACTAACATATATCTAAGTCACTAACATTCCAAGTCTAAACTAAACTAAGAATTTTAGGGTTTATAATGTCACTAACCTCTAGATCTGCACTTTTTATTGAGATTCAAAGCAAGTAATTGTACAAATCCTACAAATCATAAAAATTAAACCTTATTTAGGGTTTATGATGTCAATATTTATTCAAAAAAAAAAAAATTAAAAAAAAGGAACACTTACCGGCGGAAGAACGACGGGAGGATAAAGGTGGTGGTGGTTCTGGTCGTAGAAACGACGGATAAAAGGAGGAACCTGTAGAAAAAATTATGGTGGTTAGGGTTTAAACAAAAAAAAAATTACCGAGCGGCGATTGTTATGAACGCCTGTGAATGGTGGTTGCTGTGAGCGGTGCCAGTTATGAGCTGCTGGTGGCTGTTGACAAAGGTGGTGGTTAGGGTTTACCGAGTATTTTAAATTAAAAAAAATTAACCCACCGGCGGCCGAGATAAACGCGAGGAAGAACGCAGGCGGTGGTGGAAGATCGATGGTGACGACGGTGGCGGTAGCAGATCAACGATTCCCTCCCGACCTCTTCCTCTTTCTCTCTCTTTCTCCCATTATTTCGTTCTCTCTCTTCCCCCTTTTTTCTGTTTCAGAATTGTGAACTAAACTCTAAGAGCCCCTTTTTTTTTAAATGTAGTTTCCAACGGAATGAATTTTGGTCAAAAACTAAATTTTCCGACGGATATTCCGTCGAAAAATTTAGTTTCCGACCGAAATTAATTCCGTCGGAAAGTTTTTGAGGGACATTCCGTCGGAAATTGATTTTTCCAACGGATTTCTCCTAAAAATTTAATTCGTCGTAAAATTATAATGTTACGACGGAAATAAGGGTCCTTCGGAATAAGTCTGTCGGAAATAAGCCTATTTCTAGTAGTGAAAGTGTGTGTTTTGAAAACAACTACCTATTAAATTTATTTTTTTAAAAAACTACCACAAAGTTGTAAAAAGTTTAAATAGCACTACCAATCTAATAATTCCAACTAGAATATTCGGCATGTAGGTTCCACTTTTTATCCTTACCTCATAAAATCACCATCTAAATTGACTAAATTACCCTTCATAAAGGTAAAAAGTGATAAAAAGTGAGATCCAAATGTCGGAGATTCTAGCCAAAATTGTTAGAGTGGTAGTGCTACTTAAACTCTTTAGAGCGCGCCCCCATTGATCTTCTTGATCAATTTAACTTGTCAATGAAAATGGCTCTTTTGGAAATAAAGTGAACAACAAACATTCACATAAGGGGGGCTATGAATGATAGCACTTAGTCAGCTGTTGAGTAGGATAGCATTTGATGTAATTGCGTTAGTGTGTGCTGTAGCCGAGTTCGTTAGTTCTGTAGCAGAGCCTCACTGTCAAATTATTATCTCAATGATTTGTCTTATTTATATCCACATATCATGTTCATCTTGTTTGGTGTCGTAGATTAAAAATCTACACTTCCTTCATATCCATTGTTCTAGCAAGTAATTTCGCAACGATGAGCTTGATGTGAGTGATTTTGGTATCAAATCAGTCGGATTGTTGGGTAAGTCGAATACAAACTATGTTCACTTTTTATTTTTAATTTGAGTGATTTCAAAAACTTTGTTGATCCTCACAAAAAAATGTGAGCAATTTAGGTAGATAATAATGAATTTACTTGAATCATATCATCCTTATTAACAAAACGATTCATGTTTATTGTGCAAAATATTTTTGTGGCATATGTAACTTCGGTTATTATTTTACTTTTTAGCATATCAGGTTGTAGATGTGCGAGATTGAAGAATGTAGATATTATAACAATTTTAATCATTTAGTCAGCTAAATATTTGATTAGTTGATTAATGTAGATCATGTTTAGCTTGTACATCTTGGTTGATGATGAATGTGGCAAATATATAGCTGAACCATTAAATATTAAATTAAATAGTTCATTAAGGTAGAATATATCAAATTTTCAAGACATAAAATAGCAAATACATTTGCTTAATAAAAAAATATGTAGTTGACACATTATTGAGGATGTATATGGAGTGAAAATGAATATTGATTTATAATAACTTGTATCATATCGTCCTTATTAACATATACATTGCTTAATATGGTTATTGTTAAGGAGTGCCAATCGAACTTTTTATAGTTATATCTGTTAACCATTAATGGACTTGTGATAAACATTGGTGTTAGAGATGTGCGTGAATGATGATAGGAATTTGATACGGAATATTTGTATACATGTTTGCAACTTTTAATAAGGAGTACTGAAAAGGATTAATGTTTAAGATGGACGTTAGTGACTTATTGGTAATTATTGATTAGTTGGGAGCTGCGGTGATTTGGTGGATTGTGGTATATCTGGTGTTTATGTAGGTGCTATTGAAAAGGATTTATGCTATAATCGCGTGGTATTGAGGATGTGTAGAAATTTTTTTTATAGCCCTTTCTTTTTCAAGGATTAATGAAAGTGATTATACATGTTATAATTGTTTCTTATTTATGGTTTGATGAGAAGTATTATTGAGTAGGAGTATTGTCATATTCGAATCTTATATAAGGATTACATTTGAAATTAAGGAGTATTGAATAGCATCATTGAACAATTGGTTTTTTTTAATCATATTAATGGAGTATATTCTTATCTGTTTATTAAGTATTATTGAAATGGATGGATTCATGATGTAGATTTTAATGTGAAGTATTCGAATCAGTATATAAGAAAGTGTGATAAAAATCGTTCGATTAGTTGGACATTGATATTATTGTTTTGGTTAACTCTAACTAGAATTTTTTTATGTTTGTGTTAGAATATTGAAGACATATAAACTATCCATGGAGAACTGTAATGTCTCGCCCGTAGTTGGTGGCTGCGTAGATAGTGGTTTGCAAGATAAGGGGAGTGGCGTTAGGTGCAGATGTAGAGAGGAGCTTTTGGAAGTTGATGGAAAGCATTGTTGTGAAATCGGAGATGAAATTGTATCTTATGTAGAGAGGGAATTCACTCCATCTATCTTCCGTGGATCACCAAGGCCGAATGTTGTAACCCATAAGTCCTCCATCAAAACAGTTGAGACGGTTGAAACCACTGTGGCTAGTAATCATGTTAGTGTAGTCATATATGTTGAGGCTCCTAAAATTGGAATGGTGTTTAAAAATGGCAAGATATAGAAGCTTATTACAAAGAATATGCAGAACAAAAAGGATTTGGGGTATGTAGAGTGCAAGGGGTGTATTCTAAGGGTCCGAATAGACATCGTACAACAACAACTTGGAGGTGTGAGTGTTGGGGGGACCAGACATGAGGGCTCAGAGGGAGGCAAAGAAATGGGCAAAATCAATCGATGTGGCAGGTCTACTGGAGTTATTGATGGAGTAGTATGTGAGGATGGACTTAGTCGTTGAAAAAGGAGGTTGAAAAAATGTGGTTGCCATGCAATGATCTATGGTAGTGTTGATAGGGATGGTGAGTGGACTTTAAGGAAAGTCGAGTTGGAACATACCCACTTAACTTTACCAGGTATGGCAAAGCTAGTTAAAGAGTACTGGATGAAGAATTTCACATCAAGGGTTAGGAGGAAGCTGTTAAATTATTTTAAGGAGGGTGTTCCTGTATCTCAAATTCATGGTTATTGTATGGTTAATGAGAGTAGTGGACCAGAGAACATTGCATTTACCGTGAAAGACCTTTAACGCGAGGTCTACAAGGAACGGAGGTGACAAATGGTGGGGGGTGATTCAACCGCTATGATGGTTTATTTTGCAAAAATTCAAGTTGGAAATCAGAATTTTTATCATTCACAGAGGTTAGATAATGAAGGACGACTGAAAGATGTTTTATGGGTTGATGCAAGGAGCCGTGCTGCGTATGAAGAGTTTGGAGATGTCGTGCGTTTTGATGCTACATATTTGACAAATGAGTATGATTTACCATTTTTCAATTTTGTAGGTGTTAACCACCATGGACAATCAATTTTGTTGGGTTGTGCTTTGGTTTTCCACGAGGATTGCGATACATATAATTAGATTTTTAAATAATGATTAGAATGCATGAATAATCGTGCACCAGTAGCAATAATAATAGATCAAGCGGCTGCAATACGGAAGCCACTAGAGGAAATAATGCCATCAACAAGGCATCGTTGGTGCATGGGGACATAATGAAAAAAATTCCAGAGAAGCTTTGTAAATGTAAAAGGTATGTGGTGTACCAATATGCGTATCATTGGTAGATAGTATATATGTATTTGATACTCGTATAATTTTCTTTTAAAAATTAATGAACAAAACCCTATTGAAGTTTAACATTCGTGTATCTTAAAGTTTTACCCAATTTTAACATATGTGTATCATTATAGGTGAAACCAATTGTTATTATAATATAAGATATACCTAGTAAGACTAACATTGTTGATTCACTCATTAAAGTTGCTCTATGATTTTCAGGTATAAGGAGTTCAAAACTGAGCTTAAGGCAAATGTATATGAAAGCTTTACAGTGAAAGAGTTTGAAAGTCGGTGGTTATCATTTGTAAAAGAGTATGCACTGCACGATAATGACTGGTTGAACCGGCTTTACAAGGAACGACATATGTGGGTGCCTGCTTTTATGAAGGAATATTTTTGGGCAAGAATGAAAACAACACAAAGAGTTGAGAGTATCAACAGCTTTTTCGATGGGTTTGTTAAGCATCACACAAAATTGTTCGAATTCCCCAGAAATACTCTAGAGCAATGACAAAGCGGGTTCAGGATAAGACCGACGCAGATGCAAAATGCTCAAAGTACCTCAGAAGATTAGTCATTGGGTTCAATGTGGAGAAGGTTTTTCAAAAGTTGTACACTGACACAAAGTTTCAAGTGGTACAAACTGAATATTATAAGATGATGTACTGCTATCCTTGAGATGAAATTAGAGTGTCTGAGAATGAAATTCAATTCGTTATTGAGGACTGTGTGTGGATAGTCCCTGAAGGATCTAGTGAGGAAGTATTAACTGATCATTGTCGATTCTATTGTGCAACATTAAACACGAACACTAAGGAGATATTATGTGATTGTTGTAAATTTGAAACACATGGCTGATGGGCGTTAGAACGGTCGCACATTCTACACTCAATCAAACACATTTATAAACAAACATCCTACAAACCAAGCACATTGACGAGTAAGAGTTCGGTCCACAAGGAACGGGATATGGTTGCTAAAGATCTTAACACTTAAGCTAATTCGAAGTCTTTAGTGATTTGGGATTCGTCAAGTAGAAAAACAAACTATAGTTCTAATTCAATGGATTAAAGACACTAGGGTGTGGGATCCACTCAACCATGGCAATTAGGCAAATAGAGAGTAAAATAGACAAGATATAGCAAAGACTATATGCAAGATCAACCTCATGCAATTAGGAAAAAACTCATACTACTAAACTTAGATTCCTTTTTAGTTTAGCAATAGAAGATACATAATCAAATTGCAATAAGTAATGACATACTCAATTCACATTTCCATGTCAAACTAAGCATACCATGCTATCAAGCTCCTAAATCAAGGGTAGCTAATCCTATCATGAAGAACTAACAAGCAATCTCATACAATCAATTTAATTGTAATACAAACATTAATACTTCTCCCACATATACATAACTAACCAATAGGTTAAGCTTCACCCAACCCCTAACAAAGAAGACTACTCACAACTCATCTTAAGTGACATGCAAACAAGGGTTAGGGTTCTAATTACTCCAATAATTGGGGAAAAGTGATTAACTAATGAATAAACTATCATCCAACAACAAATTATCAAGAACTAAAGAGATTCAAGTGACATGCAAATACAAAATGAAATCAGAAATTAAATAGATGAAGGTGGAAGAAATTACTAATTGAAGCTTCAAATGTTGAGTACAATGTGTCAAATCTTGAGAATAATCTTTGAAACTCACTATTACAATGATTAATTTGAGGAAAACTAAACTAAATTACCAAAGTGGATTGTTTCAAACTAAAAGGACCTGCTACAAACTATGCTACTGCTCTCTGTTGTACAAATGAACTAAAGGGGAAGTATTTATACTCCCTGAATTACATAGGTTAATTCGTCAAAATAAAACGGATTTCCAGAGAGTAGCGCCCGCTCCAGAATGAGGAGCGCCAGCTCCTAAATGCTGCATGCCCGCTTCTTCAGCAACAGAAGAAGGCAGAATTCAAATCATCAAGGAGGAGCGCCCGCTCCTGAGAGTGTGCGCGCCCGCTCCCCTGTTCCTTAGCATAAGTTAGGTTCAGCATGAAGGGGGAGGAGCGCCCGCTCCTTAATTAATGCACGCCCGTTACTCTCAGGCCATGAGAAGGGTAGAATGTGATGGAGTGGCTAGGAGTGCCCTTTCTTGATCGGGTGTATGCCCGCTCCTAGTAGGCTTAGAACTTGGGCAGAATATTGTTATGATGAAGGAGCGCCTGCTCCAGGAGAGGTTCACGCCTGCTCCTTCAAGAGCGGGCTCTCATTTCTCTGTTTTCTTGACTTAAATCACCCACGAACTTTGATTGCTTGTCAAAAGGGAGTCATAATACCTGCAAATCATGGACAAACACATACAAAGAGGGGGCAAGGCCGAGACACAACATTTATATACAAAAAGGGTTATAAAGAGGGGAAAGGATTGCAAAACCAAGTTAAAATCACCACAATAAGTGGTCAAATAAACCACTTATCAAATCCCCCCAAGCTAGCCAAATGCTTGTCCTCAAGCAATTCACATTGCCAAAAAACAAACCAAAAGATCAATTTGCTCAAAGAAAAGCACATGCATAGATACAAGAATCCTTAAGCAATAAAACTCGAGCATGAGGTTATGCCTAAGATCAACCACGGTCATGACTAGCCAAGGCCTAGCTAACCTTCCCAAAAATACTCAACCTAGGCCTATTCAACACATCTTACCGCGTCCCCATCAAAAAGTCCAAATCCCCCCTAAAGGTAGTGCCTCATGACTCCTCGAAGGAGCTGGAAAAACATAGATAAAGCGGGTTTTAAAACACTCAACATCTGAATGAAAAAGTACTCTCTCCATATGCTTGTGAGTTAACTCCCTCCACCGACAATGGCTTCTAATACTCTACTAACATTACGAAACTCAAAGATTACGGCACAAAGTTAAGGCATAGAGAAAACTAGAAGTGTTTTGCAATTAAAGTCAAGCTAAGATGTATAACACTAAGAACAAACCTAAAGAGGTTTCTAACATTGACCCAAATTACAAACTATGAATAAACTTGAAACAAAAACGCACCCCCAAGCTTGTTTAATTGCTAGGGTGGTGGATATTCATCACTTCTTTCCTTTCTTTCTTACTTTTTTTTTTCTTTTTCTTTTCATCATTATCATTGTTTTTAATTCAAACTTGGACATTTACATCACAAACTACTAATTACAATAAACTAAATATTGAGCTAAGGAAACAAGAATGATATGCCTTAACTTTTTGTGAATAAACAATACATAACAACCTTCATCAACACTAAGAGTAGTTTAGGCAGCGATCTTGGGAGTTGAGACTCAAGTTCTCGATCTAGGTACTAAATCAAAGACGATCCTTGCCACTCATTCAAAATGTAGTAGTCTTGAAAAATATTAAAACCTCACTTTTGGGGACAATGTGGGATCAAATACTACCTTTCGGGGTTCAAATTCCTTTAAGATAGGCGACACCATCTTACCACAAACCTAGACTTTAAGTCTCGTACATTTGGTAAGGTTATTCTAACACTAGCCTAAACTAGCCAATTCTATGTTCAACCAAGGGCATCTAAACCGTGCTCGAAATTTTATTACAAAAAGAAAGCAAGTATCCACCACATACAATCCAATATCATCATTGCAAACCGATCAAAGACAAAACAATTTTTTCTGTTTTTCAAAGCTCATTTTTCCGTTTTATTTATTTATTTATTTATTATTTTTTAGATGAAGGTGAAAATGGGGGATAAGAAAGCTAATTAAAGAATTTGGATATTAGGGGTTTGGATGTTAGGGATTTGGATATTAGAGGAGTAAAGAAATTTGGATATTAGGGGAAAAATCAACATCATCAATCATCACAAATCATCATCAAAGATTCATCACGGAGACCACAAGCAAGGCAATCATACCATGCATTCAACCATCACAATCCAACCAATAAATATACCAAAGCTAATCATAGAAATAAGATGCTCCAAAGCACACATATAGTGGAGAAGTGAGACAAATACATCAATATGCAATAGTTCTAGCCTAGGTGTGCCATATCATCATGAATAGAACAACAACCAACCTAAAATAGGCACGCAATCTAGAACATAAAACAACATGAATCCTACCTCAAGTCCCAAAGGCTAAGCTAATCCTTTCATACCAAACATTCCACATACAAACTCAAACTTCTCCATACATTGCAAAAAAGCATCACATGAAAGCACATATCCTATTAAAATCGAAAACTACCCTAGACACAAGGACCTCAAGACCTCCCCCAAGCTAGACATTTGATTACTGTTCCCACAAAAAGTGAATACAATGAGAAACATCTCCCCCCCAAGCTAAAAATCGACACCGGCCTCGGTGTTACAAATGACGGGAAGGAAGAGAAGGGAACGGTAAAAACAAATGTCCAATGGCTACTCCCAATCATCCCATCTTGGCGGAAATGGCATGTAATTGTAGTTTGGCTCTACATCGCCGGAATAGGAGGGTTGATCCACGTATGGAGGAAGATCATAGTTGGGGCTACTTCGGTAGTGTCCGAAATCCGGTGTGCTACTAGTGCCCCAACCACCATCATACCCGGGTGGAAACCCGAAGTATTCCCTTAAGGAGTGGTTATCAATCTCCTCGGGAGCTATAGTACCACATGTCTCGAGGACGTGGTAATAAGAAGCCCCCCCCCCCCCCCCCCCCCTAAAATCACAACCCCCGGGTTGTGTATAATCGTAGGGAGGGAAGGATTGTAACTCCGAAATGGAGCTATGAGGTCCTTGCCAATAAGAGTAGGTGGGTTGGTTGTTGTTCCAACCCAGAACCGGCCCCTCTTGAACGGGGCGGTGATGATAGTTGACATAGGGGAGAAAGTCTCCCCTCTCAACTTGGTTTTGATAGGATATTTGGGAGACATAGCTTTGGTATTCATTTTCTTGTAAAATTCTTTGGTTGGTTAGATTTAGATGGTGGAAGACCGATTCAAGGTTGAAAGAGGAAGAAGAAGAGGAGGGGCCACCCATAAAGCTAGGAATGGTACAAATGCTATAGCGGCGAGGTCAGGAACATTCCCGGAGAGTGGCTCACTTGGCACTTGCCAAGTGTTCGCCTCGGTGTTCATTACCGCCGCAATTGGGAGAATGCAACGGTGCTTACCCTTGACCAACCAGAAGTTTGTGGTCACATTACCACGGAGTTCCACAAGCATGTGCATTGAGGCAAGTCTGGGAATGTCAAGGACATTGGACCCGTTCACCAGGGTCAATTGGTCAACCCAATTGGTGAAGCCCAAAGCCTTGGCAATTATTGTGATCATCCCACCACATTTTATCTCCCCTCTCAACTCCGTACTCCTTTTAATTTCAAGGCACCTATTGATAAACAAGTACCCTATATTCACGTTACCCTCAAGATCCCCCTCAAATCGGGAAGCTATGAAGAGACATTTTAGCTCCTCTTTGGTTAGCTTCCCGAGGTCTTCCTTCGAGAAGCAAGCGTACCCCATAATTCTCATGAATATACGGAGTACGGGGTGGATAATGTAGCTAGCGTGGCTAGAACGGGTTGTGAATTAGGGTACCCCACAATAGTGTTCTACCAATTATACTCCTCATAGTTAGAGAGGTAGAAACTATCAGGGTTGTCAATTTGATTATACACGGGCCATTCAAATATTTCATTGAGGCGAGTTAAGGTTAAAGTTTTATCTTGATTGAACATTTTAAACTTAATTTCGCACTCAAGAGGCTCTCCCTCACCATTGATTTGGCGCATGGTTAGGGTGGAAAGGAACTCGAGAGTGAGCGATTCATAGGTTAGCTCCCTCTTCTTGAGTAAGTTTAACCATCCAAAATTCTCAGCCACTCGCCGAATTCCGTCATCTATACCTAAGAGTTGGCAAGCTTCCTGGTTGTAAAATCTTGTAGGAAGGATTTTTCGTTTGGAAAGCTCGGCATGATACTTTTTATATTTTTCGGGAATTTTAATGGAAGGAGGACCATTGCTTTGGTTTTGTGTTTGGTTTTGGTTATGGTTTTGGTTTTCGGTGGAACGGTTCATATTTATTTGGATGCCGAAAGTCTTTCTCTTCTTTCCTCCCGCACCTCTAAATAATCTAAGAACCATTTTGATAAATGTGAGAAAGGGTTCAAGAAGGGTCACTCAACACACCTCACACAAACACCAAAAATTCACCACACACAACCTCCTTTAAAATATAAACCCCCGATTACAACCAAGTACCTGTTTAAGCAATTCCAAGTATATATATTCTAACACAGCTAACAAAGATTTTCCAACACACAAATTAACAATCAGCAAGGATTCTAATCAACACTCAATAATTCCAATCCACAACAATCACAATTTTTAATCACCAATTTTACCACAAGCTTAAACTAACTTCAAACACAATAATTCTCAAATTCTCAACAAATCATGAATCATACCACACAATTTATCAAAAATAATCAAGAAAAATAAAGTTTGAAGAAAAATCACTAGACTTAAGAACAAGAAAGAAGAAGTGAGGGAATTTATACCAAAAAGAGTATGAAATACTCTTAAACTTCCAAGCTTTGCTCAATTCTTTCTTCCATTGCTCCAATCTCTTGAAAAATTCAAGCTTTTCCTTGTTTAACAATGGTGGTCTTTTAGGGTTTTAAAAATTTGTGTTTGAAATTGGGTAAATTTTGTGTTGTTGGAAAGAGAATTTAGTGGAGAAGAGGATTTTGTGAATTTTTAGTGGAAAATATTGAGATTTGATGATGAAAATGAAGAGAGAAGTTGGAGAAAATTGGGGGTTTTAGAGAGAGAAGGAGATGGGAAGAGGAGAGAGAAGATGAAATTTTGAATGATTGGTGAAAAATGGGTGAAATAGGATAAAGAGGAGGAAGAGAATCTATTTTTTTTTTTTTACCCAGATAGGCTGGAGTGGGCATGCAGGTGGGGTGGAGTGCCCGCTCCAGCCTTTAAAAGGCGTTCTGGTTCTACCTTCCCAGCAAGGAGTGGGCTTGCAGCGAGGAAGGAACACCCGCTCCTACCCTGAAGAAAAACTTCTGATTCATCTGGATAGTTTGGAGCGAGCGTGCATGTGCCCTAGAGCGCCCGCTCCAAACATTATTTTAGCTATGGCTTTTTGATTGGAGCGGGCGTGCTGAGGGTGTGGAGCGCCCGCTCCAAATCTCTTCAGAAGTTCCTGCTTTCAATTGCTCGTTTTGGAGCGGGCGTGCAGCTAACTTGGAGCGCCCGCTCCAAATCGAAATTAAGTTCTTGATTGTTTTTGGCCAATTCGAAGCGGGCGTGCATTACTCTTGGAGTGCCTGCTCCAAATTCAAAAATAATTCCTGGTCGAAAATGCATTTCTTGGAGCGGGCGTGCAGGTACACAGCTGCGCCGGCTCTAAACCTTGAAAGCTCTTGTTACCATCACCCCAGACTGGAACGGGCGTGCATGTTCTTTGGAGCGCCCGCTCCATATCATTATTTTGCTTCCTGTTTGTATTTGACAGAAGGAGCGGGCGTGCAGGCTTAGAGGAGCGCCTGCTCCTTCCTGGCTTGAAGGCTGTTGATTACGTAATTGAGCTTGGAGCGGGCGTGCATTGGTGTAGGAGCACCCGCTCCAAGCTGTTGACAGCTTCATTAACTTCTTTTCTTTGCTTCTTTTTGCTCCAAATGCCTATAACAAGCCATAAGAACATAAGTTCAACTACATTGTTAGCCAAATCAGAAATAACCCTCTCTCTTCTCCATTATCTCACTCACTCAATTTTTTATTTCTCACTCTCTTTCTTTTCTCTTCTTCTTTTTTTCTTTTTTTTTTACTAAGGTTGCCTCCCGGAAGCGCTTCTTTAACGCCAATATCTTGACGATCTTCACACTCAAGAGGTAAGATTACATTGTAAAGATTCAACTAAACTAACATGAGTACCCTCATAGTAGAGCTTGAGGCGATGCCCATTGACCTTAAAAGATCTCATTCCGTCCAAATTCGTAATTTCCATGGCTCCATGGGGAAACACTTCCTAAACAACAGAAGAACCACTCCACCTTGATAAAAGTTTAACGGGGAACAATTTCATCCTAGAATTGTAGACAAGTATCTTCTCGCCTACAAGAAATGTTTTCTTTTCAATATTACGATCATGGCATTCTTTTGTGCGATTCTTGTAGTTGCTAGCACACTCGTAGGCCTCCAATCGAAGCTCTTCAAGCCCATGTAAATCAAGCCATCTTTGCTCTCCCGCACTAGCCAAATCGAAGTTAATCTTCTTAATGTCCCGTTGAGTTCGGTGTTCAAGCTCCACCGAAAGATGACAAGATTTTTCATACACTAGACGATATGGAGTTGTGCCTATTGGGGTTTTATATGCCGTTCTATATGCCCATAGAGCATCATCAAGTTTTTCCGACTAATATTTCCTATTCCTTGTAACCGTCTTCTCAAGGATTAACTTGATTTGACGGTTGGACACTTTCGCTTGTCCACTAGATTGTGGATGGTAGGTAAGACCAAACCTTTGATGAACTCCATGCTTTCTTAGCATCTTTTGGAAAGCACTATGAACGAAATGTGAACCGTTGTCACTTACCACAGGTAAAGGAATGGTGTCCTTCGGGTCACACCCAAGCAACTAACGATCCGACACGACGAATTAATCCGAAAGGAATTAATGAGTCACTCGAGTATTGTGAACAAAGAGTCGGATTTCGAGCTTAGAGCATCAGAACCGAATCTTAAAAGTCGAGCAAAAATTTAGGAATTGGCGAGACGGGAAAAGGTTTCAAGTAACAAGTAAAAACCCTAGCCGGGCGAAAGGATAGGGAAGCACGCCAAATAGAAGTGCACCACGTGGCAGCGCCATATGGCAGCACACGTTGGCAGCCACCAAGTAGCAGCGCCATGTGGCAAGGGCCGCAGACCCGGGTGATGGGTCATGGACGCGGGCCGAAAGGTGGCTGCCCAACCAAACCCTTCTTGGGGCTCAAGATTGGGTGCCACATGGTTAGCTCACAATGGATGTGAGTTGCCTTGGGGAGCAAGTGAGGAAGTGGTCCTCACCTAACCATGTGACACTTGTTACTTAGTTATTCCTTGGTTTATTTAACTAGAAATTGAATTCAACATTCTTTCCATGTGGGATCTTTTTCTGAAAAAGTCCCACATTGAAAGATTAGAGGAATTCACAAGGAAGCACTCCTTATAAATAGCCAAGCCATACCTTGGGATTGTTCACTTGAGTAAGAGCTTTATAAGGCATCTCCACTTGAGAGAAAACCTTTAAGCTCATTAATTACTTGAGTAGTGTTTTGGTCCGACTTGGCTAACATCCAAGTAAGAGACCGGCCAGGGTCGTGTTGTGGGTGGATATCGTTGGAGGCCGTTGCGCTTGCAAGGCTTAGCTTTCTCAAGTAAGAGCTCCGGTGGTCGAGCGAAGCACGCTACAAAGGTAATTTAGTATTTTCTCTAATCTTGTTATTTATGCGTTTTGGTTATATTAATTGTGAGTTTTTCCTTGGGCTCGGGTTTTATTTCCGCGGTAAGTTAGACTCATCGAAACCCAACATCGGTATCGGAGCCTTGCTCATTTATTTTTATAACTAAAAATTTTCAAGGTATTTTATGATTTTAATTTCCAGTTTATGTTACTAATTATATCAGTAGCTCAATTTTATTAATTTTAATCCCGTTTAATGTGATTTTTGGCCCTGAACCCAGATTTTTGCCCAAAAATAGTGAATTTTGGGTGGAAACAGCGTTCAAGAAAGTTTTCAACCCTTTGAGGACTGTGAAAAAGCCAAAATCCGACCATAAATGCTCGAGAAGACCTTTCCAACGATATATTATAAGCCCAATTCCGATAATAATGAGGAATTTATGGCCAAAATACTAAACTGGGCCCAAACCGGATTTTACCTACGACCCAATGATCATGTGGAGGGTCCAAAGGTTTAATCCCATTCCTAAACTAATTAGGATTTATTAGAAGCTTCTACGAGTTTCTAAAAGATCTTAATTATCCTTTTTGAAAAGATAAGATCATATAATTTGAAATTGAATAAAAACTTTCCTTTTTTAAAACTTTCCTTTTTTAAGTCCTAATTCTATTCGAATTTAAAGATGTTCAAAGACAGTCAGATATTATTTTCGTGCCTCATAATCTTTATCCAAATCTTATATGGTTGGATAGATCTTGAAATTATCTTTCCAATGATATATTATAATATTAATTCCAAGCTATAACGAAAAAGATATGAATGGAATATGAAACTCTATCCAAAATTGATACTGTCCCACTATTTCAGCCATATATTTTTATCTAAAAAAGATTTTAATCTGATTTGAATTGGGTTGGAAAGTAGACTTAAAGAGCTTTCCAACGACATGTTATATGACTTATTTGGACTTCTGAATCAAAAGATATGATAAAAACAAAATTTGCAAAAACTGTTGACCGACGAGTTTTATTTCGATTCGAATTCGGATTCTTTTCTTATTCTTCGACTCTCTTTTTTCCTATAAATAGAGGTCATATCTCCCTTTTTTCAATCATCTACAATCAACAATCATCATCTCTCTCTTTCTCTCTCTAAAGCTAGAAGCTTTCTTCTCTCTCTATTCTTTTTCTAAACCTTTTCACAAACAAAATTCCACATTCATTAGCACTAGACACACCTAGCCAAGTGTGAAGTTGCCTTTGCCCTAGACGTGAAAGGTTATAATTTCTGAGGGTTTGGTCCCAAATCTCTATTTCCATTATTTAATTTAATTGTTTAATTTTATACTTTTCCTTGAAGTTATTAACGTGTGTATTTTGTTATTAAAAAGAGGTATGAGGCATTCAAGTAAGTACTTTAATTGTTTAATTGATCTTTTGACATAGAATTCATGCTTAAATTATTTTGTTGATTCCTAGTATCATGTGAGGATGTTTTATTTCTTCCTAGTATCATGTTTAGGATTAACTAATATTTCTGATATTATTATGATGCTTCTTATTTCTTTCCTAATAGCATGTTAGTATCATGTTAGGAATAAAACTTTGATCTTTAATGCTTAGTGACATGCTAGGGTTTGTTATTAATCTTGTTAGTATCATGCCTAAGATCTTGCTAATATTATTATGCTTTATGCGTTAACATGATTGTTTTAATTATGATTGTTATTATGATTATGATTATAATTATGATGATTATTATGTTGCTTGATATTTATTATTATTTGTTATTGCTTGATCACACCTTTTATGCATGTTTAAAGGGAATTTGTACTTGTAATCACGCTTAATAAGATAATTAATAATCTTGTTTAGGCTAATTTGATTATAATTCAAGTGATCGCCAATGATAGTTTTATTTGTGCATTAATGTTCCACCAACATAGATAAACAGGTTTAGGGTTAACCTATTGGTTGCATGTTAGTCAGAAAGCGCACATGAATACGAGAAGAATAAAGTAGAGGCCTATTATTAGGGCAGGTTCAATCTCTTTTAGGTTGGATTTGTACCTTCATCCCCGAACACCAGTCATGGTTCCAGACCTATTGGAGTTGACGATCTCATGGATCGTTAAGGGGTGTAACCTTTACCATGTGAACGGTTTACAAGTTCCTAAAACTTGTTGGCGACTCTTTTGCTCTAGCTTCTTTCCCTTTGGCCGCCACCATGCTTAAGTGTATGATCACATTAGGGCTCAAGTATGGGGTAATGCTTGAAATATTCCCTACAATTACATAATCGGTTAAACAACTTTGACTAGTTTTAATTAGGCGCGTTAATCGGATTAACCACCTAAGTTAGTTACTAGTTTACGCGTGTTTGTGCATTGTTACTTGATTATTGTTGTAAAATGCGTGGGTGTAGACACCCATTTGTGTCTCCCCAAAACCAAACCCAGTGATGAATACCTTTTGCGTCGAATGATAATCGAACGAGGTGAAAGTGTGAAAGGTCAAGTGTTGCGATTGGTTTTTATTAAAAATTCTTTCTTTTTGTTTTCGAAAAATAACTTTATTTTATGAAAACAGCCAATCCTGTTTAGTTTCGTCCACGAAAAGGGTCCAATAATAGTGTAGTTGGATGGGGCTTGCAAAGAGCTTTCCAACGACATATTATAAGCCCAATTCCGATGAATAATGAGGAAGTTATGGCCAAAATATTAAACTGGGCCCGGTTTGATCTTTACATGCGGCCCAATGATCTAGGGGAGGGCCCAATGTTAATTATTATTCCTGAAATTATTAGAATTAATTATAGTCTTCTAGAATTCTCTAGAAGGTTCTTTTAAGTCCTATTAGAATTAGAATTAATAATTAGATATTTTGATAAGTTTTATTTGGAATAAAATATTATTTTATGAAAATACGATTTCAGTTTTCATCCGGACTTTACAAATCAATTTTGATTGATAAGTGGACTCCGTGTTTGAAAGCGCATAGGAATCCAGGCTGTCGCCAAACGACAGGCCTGTCGCCACGCGACAAGGTCGGTTTTGCAGCGACAGAGTGGAGTTTTATTCCTTATCAAATTCTACCTATTTCCGGACTGTTTTCTTATAAATAGGGTCCTGAACCTCCGTTTTTATTCATTCACAATCTACAATCATCATTCTACAATAATCAATTCTCTCTATGCTCTCATGCCTCTAGTTTTTCACAAACAAAATTCCGCATACACGAGATCTAGAAACACCTAGCCAAGTTCGAAGTTGCCTTCGCCCTAGACGTGAAAGGTTATAATTTCTGAGGGTTTGGTCCATAATCTCTATTTCAATTATTTGATTTAATTGTTTGATTTATTATTTTCCTTGAAGTTACCAACGCGTGTATTTTGTTATGAGAAAGAGGCACGAGGCATCAAAGTATGTAATCTTATTGCTCTATTCTTGTAGAAAGCATGTTTAAATTTGTTTAATTCCTAGTATCATGTTAGGATGTTTCTGTTGCTTTCTAGTATCATGTTTAGGGTGCCTTTTACTCTTTTCTAATATTATTTTAGTATCATGGTAGGGTTGAAGCTTTGATTTTTATTGTTTAGTGACATGCTAGTATTTGTTATTAATCTTGTTAGTATCATGCCTAGGATCTTGCTATTATTATGCTTTAACATGATTATGGTTATGATTAAAATGATTGTTATTATGATTATGATTATAATTATGATGATTATTATGTTGCTTGATGCTTATTTATTGTTATTGCTTGATCACGCCCTCTCTTACAGGTTTAAAGGGAATTGGCACTTGTAATAACTCTTAATAAGATAATTAATAATCTTGTTTAGGTTAATTTGATTATAATTCAAGTGATCGCCAATAATAGTTTTCTTGTGCATTAATAATTCAACCAACATAGATAAACATGTTTAGGGTTAATCTGTTGTTTGCATGCTAGTCAAAAAGCGCACATGAATACGAGAAGAATAAAGTAGAGGCCTATTTTATAGGGCGAGTTCTTTCTTTTGTAGGTTGGATTCGTACCCTCATCCCCGAACCCTATTTGGTTTAAGACCTTTTGGAGTTGACAGTCTCATGGATCGTTAAGGGGTGTAATCTTCACCTTGTGAACGGTTTACAAGTTTCTAAAACTTGTTGGCGACTCTTTTGCTTTAGCTTCCTTCCCTTTGGACGCCACCATGCTTAAGTGTATGATCACAGTGGGGTTCAAGTTTGGGTTAATGCTTGAAATATTCCCTATAGTGGGCCATTCACAAATAGTGAATGGATGAATGGAATGTATATTCTCTTACAAGTTTTATAAAATGGCAACTAGTGGGGCCCGATTAGGATAGAAAATACGGACTGCGTTCCGTCATGTATTTTTGTAAATCTAAATACGGTCTGTGAACCGTTTAGTATTTTTGTACCTTAATGTTTAGATTAGTCCTAATCATAGATACTAGTATTTGCATTATTTTGGTCATGTCTTGAAGACGGAGGTTCTTAAAAGAAGAAGCCATGAAATTGCAAATGAAGACCCTTGAAGACTTGAAGACTCAAGGGGTCATGCTAGTTTCCAAATGCATCATTTACTTATGTTTTCGATATATATTTATGATTATATATATGAATAATATGTTAGATGCATGTTTAGGATTTCGAATGTTGCGATGATTAATTAAGTTCACTTAAATCAACCAACATAGAAACCCTAAGTCCCTATAATATTGAGTAAAACTTGCCATTCCAAAACAACACTTACCGACCTATTGAGAGTAGTGATGGGCTACGCCAAAGCGAGGCATCACTATTTTTCCCTAGGATACGTAAGGCATACTGGGTATGCATGTTGGTTTTGGTTAGACTCAACGATATGAGTGATGGAGTCCTAACATGTCGTGGCAAAGGGGATAAATTGTTGAGAGAGCATTAGATGCGACGATTTATCTAACCAAGAGTGGCTTGGAGCCATTAGCAAAGAGTTGCTTACCTTAGAGTAATAAGTGTTAACACAAGCCAAAGCATGCTTAATCACTCATTAATTATTTGGATCTTGGAATCGCCTTATTCTCGCCAAATGGGGACAAATTTAATGCGTGGATAAGACAATTAATAAGATTGAAAGCTTGCATGAATGCTTTAAATTTCAAACTTATTATGTTATTTTCTTGATAAATGGTTATACTTTGCACTTATATTTGTAGAATTCCAAATCAAACTATATTGTTTTCAATGATTGGTAAAGGGAATCTTTGAGAATAGTTCTTAAAGAAAGGAAAGGCATGTCTAAAATACAATTCTCATAAATGACTTTTATAACTAAGTCCGAAAGGACGGTTGGACATCATGTATTCAAAATACTAGGCAGTTTTGATAAACATGAAGTATTGAGTTGAAAACACAAATTGTCAATTTTGACAACCAACATATCTTTTCGCTTCATACATAGATGAGTATGACTCATTAATGTAGTAATTCAAGCATGAATTACAGGAAAAGATGGAAATTTGTTTTACGGCGCACTAGATGCTTAATTATGCCTAACAAAGTATAAAAGTCAAAACTCTTAAAGAAATGATTATGAAAGATTATGAGAAAAATATGATAAGAAATATAGGAAACAAGGAACAAAGAAAAGGAATAAATTCCATTTCTACTAAAGAGTTCATGTTATTCTAGTTAACTTAGCAAGTCATTATCTTCATAAGTATCGGATACTGCTTGAGTGTTCCACTTTAAAAGTGACCTCAAACTATTGAATTAAAGCTAAGTTATTGACTTACAAATGAAGAAAATGGTGCTACATCAGTTGTAAGGTTGTATGCTTTGTTTAAAGACCTTTTAAAGCTAAGGCTGGAATAAATAATGGTTATTATTATGTTCCATAATCAGCAAATAATCCGTTTACACACGGAAAGAGTCACATTCGAAGTAAAGAGCAATAGCTGCGAATTTTTTTTTTTGAATGGCTTGGTTATCTAAACCATGAGTCAAGAATGCCTGATTTTAAAAAACATTTCACTAACATGAAAACTCACAAAGTTCAAATCATAGGCATGATTTGTGTTCCAAACATCTTTAGCAATGTCACGTTAACAAGAACGTACTCAAGGCTATATAGGCTCTTGACAGTTGATCGATTTGGAATCGTTCTAAGATAAGTAAGTCTTACTTGTTGAAACCGACAAAGTAAAGAGCTATTCTTCTTGGTATAGACAATTGACTCCGAAAGCTAAAGAGGATTCAATTACTTCAATGTTTCACAAAGAATTTGAAAGAATATGGCTATATTCATCAAATGTGAACAAAACTTGACCTTGAGTAGCTCAAGAGTTCAATGAAGTACAAAATCGACTTGGCAAGATTAGGGGTGGCAATCGAATCAGGTCGGGTCAGGTTCGTGTTCGGGTCAGCTACCCCCTGACCTGAACCTGATCCGTTTAACAATTCGGGTTGAAAACCTCAACCTGAACCTGAATATTTCAGGTTCGGGTCAACTTGAAAATGACCTAATTTGACCTGAATTTTTGTTTGGGTTTAAATAAGGTTATTTCAACCTGAGATTAACCTGAAAATAACATGAAACTGACCTGAAACTGACCTAAATAAATGAACATCCAAAAATTTCAAAGTTTCAAACCACCTAAAATTTTCAAACCCTCAAATTTTCAAACAAACAAGAGCAAAGGTTCAAACATCCAGTACTTCAAACCTAACAATAGTCCAAAATAACACAACATAGTCCAAGTATGGTACCTAATTATCAATTATAAACCAAGAGTAATAACAAATTACAAAGTTACAAACCAAACAAGTTCAAATATTTAAGTTCTCAAATAACATTAGAGGAAGCAATAGGGCTGTCAAATTTTTCAAAGTCGGGTGATGTACTTGGCGTATCATTCTTGTTCACCTCAAGCTTCATAATTGATCCACAAAGCATTTCCAATTGAGGATCCATAGAGTCTACAAAACACACAAAAAAACAAAAGTTACCATCAATAATACATAACATAATACATAAAATCAGATTAAATTATATACAACATCATTTACTACCTTCCCCAAAGGCCCAATCTCTCAAGCAAATGATAGCCTCTACTGTTTCTGGCTTCAATGAACTTCTATAACAATTAAGTACCCGACTTCCGGTACTAAAAGCTGATTCGGAAGCCACAGTTGATACGGGGACAGCAAGAACATCCTTAGCCATTTGAGCTAAAACAGGGTAACGAACCGAACAAGTTCTCCAATAGGCCAAAATAACAATGTTGCTGGATTGAGGTATAAGTGGCTCCTCATAATACATATCCATCTCTGATTTCATAGCCACACTTGATTGCTCAACACAGAAAAATCATCAAAATCCTATAAAAAAAATCAGATTACAAACATCAGATTATATAAATCTAATTATAATCTGATTTAAATGAATCAGATTAGAATCAGAATATATGAATCAGATAATATGAATTAGATTACAATAAAAAAATCATTAAAATCCTATAAAAAAAATCAGATTACAAACATCAGATTATATAAATCTAATTATAATCTGATTTATATGAATCAGATTAGAATCAGAATATATGAATCAGATTATATGAATTAGATTACAATCAGAATATATTAATCAGATTATAAACAGATTATACTTATCAGATTATAATCAGATTATATAAATCAGATTATAATTAGATTATATAAATCAGATTATAATCAGATAATATAAATCACATTATAATCAGATTATATAAATCAACCACACTATGAAAATCAAATTATATATGAAAATCAAATCATATATAAAAATCAGATTATAACTAAAAAAAAACTCAGAATATTAATCACATAATACACAAGTCAGATTATAATAAAATCAGATTATAGATAATAATCTCAGAATATACAAATCAGATTATAAGAAATTCAGAATATATCATCTCAGATTTCATAATACTCCAAAACAAATAATGGAACAAGTGTTTACCTTCATAAAATCATCACAAGGTTCCTTCATAACCTCGGAATCAGTAGGTTTGAGATTAGCATTGCTTGATGAAGAATGAGATGCAGCATAAGAATTGTACAATTCCCTTATAGAATCGCTAACTTTAGGGAACTCAAGCTCATATTCAACACCGTCCCCATAGATCATCTTGTAACCCCATATGACACATTGAATCTTATATCGTGGATCCAACACCACAGCAACAGCCATAAATGTACTGAAATCAGCCCAATACTTTCAAAATTTTTCAAGCATCTTGTTAGCCATTTTTTGCATAAAAAGATCTGAACTTCTCTTTTCATCTTTTAACAACAATCTAACCTTCAAGACATTAGAAAAGTAAAGATTGGAAGTAGGATATTTGATTCCGGAGAAAGCTAGTGTCACATCATGAAAAACTTTCAAAAACTTGCATATTTTCTCTACTCTACCCCATTCTTCTGTGGAAGGACAATGGACATAGTTGGCATCAACTTTTTGAAAGTGAATTAAGGCTTTTTTGAAATACAAAGCACTATCAAGCATCATGTAAGTGGAGTTCCATTTAGTGGGAACATCTTGTTGTAAAAATCGAGTTGATTGAAGTTCAACATGTGCTACATAACTTAAGAATCTTTGTTTTCTAGCTTGAAAACTCTTACAATATTTAACACTCTCTCTAATCTTACACACAACCCCATCAATCTCTTTTAAACCATCTTGAACAACTAGATTAAGAATGTGAGCACAACATCCTACATGAAAAAATTCCCCACCACAAATCAAGTCAAGTTCCCCTTTAAGATTTTCAGCAAAAACATCATTTGAAGAAGCATTATCTAATGTGATTGAAAAAAATGTTTTTTTTGAATACCCCATTCCTTTAACAACCCATACACATGATCACATAAATGAATACCGGTATGAGGAGGAGCAATGTAAGAGAAGTTCAGAATCTTTTTTTGCAAACACCTATACTTATCAACATAATGAGTTGTTAATGAAATGTATCCATCAGTGGTTAAGGAAGTCCAGCAATCGGAAGTTAATGCAATTCTACCAGAAGAAGAGGCCAACACATTTTTCAATTGTTCTTTTTCTTTTTTATGCATCTTAAGCACATCAGATTTAATGGTGTTTCTTGTGACAACTTTGAAATCAGGATGCAGATAAGTAAATAATCTCCTAACACCCTTATACTCCACAAATTGAAATGGCAAATCATGCTTAACACTAGCAAGACACAATAGTTCACGAAAATAATTAGCATCAAATTCAGGCATTCTATTTCCTAAACCAGAAGATGTTTTCTCTAAAATCATTTGACGAACATCCCTAATTGTCCTCTGTTTACAGTTTTTAAGATTACGATGAAGATTTCTTGTTCCATTCTTACTATCACCATTAAAGCATACACCACACTTTTTACATTTGCAAATCAAATTACCATTTTCATCAGGCTCTTCCAAAAACTCAAAATGCACCCAAACATCAGAAGAAAGGCGACGTTGGCGTTTCTTACCTGTAAGAAGCACACGAGGTTTTTTAGGGGAAGCTTTGTGGCTTTTGCTCTTTCCCTTATCATCCATTGTTGAATCAATTTTTTCCTCCTCTCCGGAAGAAAGTTCTTGAATATTGTTGGACATAATTACTTCCTGCCAAATTACATAAACTAGAATTACTTCCTTTATCATACAAAAAATCGGATACTTGTAAATAAACAAAAAAATTAATTCGTATAATCCATAACAAAATCAATAACTCAATTCGTATAATTAGTATAATCCATAAATAAATTCGTATAATTACATAAAATCAATAACTAGCATGAAAATAACAAAATCAATTCGTATAATCCATAAATCAATTCGTATAATTACATAAACTAGCATAAATTCGCATAAATCCATAAATCAATTCATATAATTACAAAAACTAGCATCAAATCACATAAATCCATAAATCACTTCGTATAATTACATAAACTACCATAAATTCGCATAAATCCATAAATCACTTCGTACAATTACATAAACTAGCATAAATTCGCATAAAGCCATAAATCAATTCGTATAAATACATAAACCAGCATAAATTGGCATAAAGCCATAAATCAATTCGTATATACTTGTACAATAACAAAATCAATTCGTATAAACTCATAAATTAAGAACAATAAGCTTGAAAAATACCGTATGAGAGTGAGAAGATAGCAAATGTAGTCGAATTCAACAATTGTGAACACTTGAAGAACTCTGATTCAACATTAGTGAAGTGATTTTAGGGTTTTTGAGGAGAGAGAAAATTAAAGAGAGAGAAGTGGGTAAAGCGGCTGAAAGAAAATGAGGGTAGAAAAAGAGAATTTAGGGTTTTCATTTTATATATGGAAGCCTCTTAGGAATTTGGGCTGGGCTAATTTAGACTTTTAAAGCTTTTTACGATTTTTTTTTTTACTTAAAATAGTTCAGGTTATCAGGTCGGGTTCGGGTTGACCCGACCTGATTTTGACCTGAAATTTATTTCGGGTTAAGTGGGTCGTTTTCGGGTTGAGATTTTCAACCTTAACCTAACCCATTTAATTTCGGGTTCGGGTTCGTGTCAACCCATTTAAGTTTTTGGGTCGAAAATCTCAACCCTAACCCGCTTTTTTCGGGTCAGGTTCGGGTCGGGTTTTCGGGTCGGGTCAGTTTTTGCTAGCCCTAGGCAAGATATCAAAACGTCTACATTAGATCGAGAGATGTTTGCTTGAGCTAAGTGTGACCTTCTCAAAGTTGTGAAATTGAAATTTTCATAAATAACTCCACAAAGAACATAGTGTGTCTTCACGGAGACTTCGATGCCATTTGAAAATGACTCGAACAATGATAGATCACATCCTTTCCTATAAACTCTTAAAGATTTGCACAAATGACTAATGTTACACTAAAAAAAATGTCAAAGCTAAGAAAGGACACCATATTCAGTTATGGATAGAAATAACTTCTAAACGTCTTTTCAAGTATATGTCTAAAACTCTTAACCTTAGTGGGAGCTCATTGGCTCAGTGAGAGCTAGGTGGCTCAGTGGGAGCTTAATGGCTCATTAAAGGCTAAGATAGCTCAAGTGGGAGCTAACTATTTGTTTCACAACGAACTTTTACCCAAAAATAATATACATGTCTCTTTGTAAGCATTCAAGTGAGACTACGGGCAATACCTCCACAACCTAATTGAGAACATAATGTTTGTTGCTCTAAGTAGTGTCTTTCTGGAAAGTAACACATTTCCAAAATGACAAGTGGGAGGAAAATGAACTCGATGACCATCGAGCTTAGCAACAAACTAGAACTGAGAATCTCGGAAGACTTAAAAGGGCTTCATGAGAATGATTGATCAAGAATACTCAAAAGGACTTTACAAGTGCCTTAAAAGAGAATTCATTACTCATAAAACTTCTAAAAAGTTGGAATAAGATCAACATAATGAAAGGGCTTTGAAAGCGTCTTGAAACTCAGTGTTTGATGCAATTACCCCGTATAGGTATAGAATTCAACAAAGGTTTGGGTTGAATCCTATAAATTTTCTATTAAGTTAGAAATAAACCTAAGACTTACAAGCATAATATTTACTATTAGATAGTAAGGGAATAATGCCTTGTAAGATAGCTACGACAAATCCAAATTCCGAATAATGGTTAGAAGCCATAAAATCTGAAATAGACTCCATGTTTGAAAATCATGTTTAAAACTTGATTAATTTGCATGAAGGGTGAAAGACCAATCAATCGAAAATAAGTTTTCAAGTAGAAAACTAACAAATGTGGAAATGTATATGCATACATAGCTAGAGTGGTTGAAAAGGATAAAATTAAATCCAAGGAGTTGATTTTAATAAAAACCTAATCACCAATCGGAATACTCAAGTATTTTCTTGATTATTCTAGCAAAATTGCACATATGAAATATGGCAAAATAGATACCAAAACGCCTTCCTAAAATAGGATTTTTGAAGTGACTATGAAAATAGTCTAAGGGTTTTGAAAATCTAAATAATGCTAGATTTGAAAGCAAGCTCACGAAATCCATTATGGGATTGAAGGTAGGATTGCATAAAGGAATTGGAACGTGTTTTCTCATAAAGTTAATAAAAGGATTGACTTATGGAGAAACATAGAAATTCTTATGGATAAGAAGTTTAGTGGGAGCAAGAGTCAATCTTGTCAGTTCCAACAAGAAGTTTACGAACTTTGTTGTAAATTAACTATCAAATGCTAAAGGCTTAGATTTGAAAGTATTTTCGACAATGGACCAAGCTAAAAATGATACTTAGTACATATTGGGAATTAAGATCTATTGTATAGACTTAATAAAATGTTTAAACGAGTAAAGGAATTTACCGTATTAAACATGAATTGAAGGACTTTGAAAGGATTTTGACCCATATGTATAAAACTACGTAAATTTTTGTACTAAGTATAAGATAGGCTAAATACTAAGTCAAACAAGGAAGACTCTAGTAGAGACTTTCAACCGTATCACATACCAAACAGTTTTAGAAAGACTTAGTGAAACTGGATGAGTTAAAAGGTCAGATGACTGGAATAAAGTTGAGAATAATTCTACAATTAAATCCATCATGTGCGTTACGACATGGAATCGTCACACGACTTACTTGCTTGGAGCGTGAGAAGAATAAAGTACCAATCAAAATAAATCTAAGTCATGGTTCGTTAGATTATGATCAAGAACATCCAAAGTACTTGGATAAGTAAAAGGGATGGATTCTTGATGCATGGAAAAAAAATGTAATTTGAGAATTGATGTTGCAAGCACAAACTTTAACAAGGATCAGATCCTTAACAAGGAAGCTATTTATAAGCACGAGCTGAGAAGCGTCATGGCTTGAGAATGGTAACATGGATGTGTATCCATGGGTAATGTGCGGAAATTTAAGGGAAATTTCCATGATCACAAGTGACTAAGGTATTCCAAATCAATGTGACCCGTTTGGAATAAAATCCAAGCAAAGTATCATCAGGAAGTCTACTAAAATATATGTTGAGAATATTGTTGCCTTAAAGGCAATAATAAGGAAGATGTTAAATGGAAAGTTAGTTGTTGAACGTTGATGATTACAGGTTGTCAAGCTGAAGATCTCAATCATGAAAATGAGTGGGAGTCATCACTTGGACAATAAATCCTAAATAACAGATAATTCATAACACTCTCAAATTTTATCATCTTATTATGAAAGTGATCAATAATGAAGATGCTAATATTCGCAAAGTAATTATAACTAAACCTATGCAATAAGTGAACGACAACATTCACAATTGAATGAAAGAAATCAAGCATATTAAATATGGGTATGATTTCTATAAATGTTTTATAAAGAGTATTACTCTTAAAACATTTGGAAAAACCATTTATCATAAGATGAAACGTTGAAAGGTTTCATAGTGGAATAAAAAATTATTACTAATTATTCCACAAAACTATTTAATTATGGTTTAGAATTAAATATTGAGTCCATTCGATTATGAGGATATTCAAAATAAGGTATAAATACCAGTCTTTGATAAAGAAACACCTATTAAATGAACAATGAATATTATAATCGAAAATTATCCCTATTCGAGGTCATTTAAATGATGGACGATAAATGACCTCTTGAGATTAGTGTGTAGTATGATTTATAGCACCGTTTCTTGTGCTACAAGGACATGATTGTCATAAATCATTTGCACAGGTATTGGTTTAGAACCATGCCGGATTGACCTATGAGAATACTTTAAGAGATTTAAAAATTGTCATCAGTATACTTCTCATTATGGCTATCGGAACCTCTTTCCTCGACCATGAGTATTGTGAGTTCTCTTGTTTGAGTAATAGTCCGCTTTGAATTTTGTCAAACGTCTGCCGTGCATGGGGATTATAACGGCAACACTCGGGCGGCTAGGTCCTCTTAGTAAGAGAAGCTGACAGTACAAGACTGGGAATGTCCCCCTACTAACAATAGTGAACATGTCTTTATTGTTTATAAGGCCTCTCAAAGAGCGAGACTGTGAAAATGCATGGTTGTGCTCGGATGGATTTTAGAAATCATTGTTTATTGACAATCAAACTCGGATTTCGAGAAACACTTCTGGATGTAATAAGGATAACGAATAATCTTACCTTGTAGTTCATGAAGAGACATTAAGTGACATAGGAAAAAGGCTATACACTAAAAGCACACTTGTTCGGAAGGACAAGTAGGAGATTGAAAGGAATGGTGTCCTTTGAACAAGTGTATTATTCCGATAGAGGGTTCGGAGCTATTAGAAAGCTAATCATTTAGTTAGTTCAAGTGATCGGAATGCCTAGGTGGAGGCCGCTTCCAATCAGTAATATTAATGCATAATTAATATTACAGCTTAATGTTGACTGAATCCTTCGAGTCACACCCAAGCAACTAATGACCTGACATGACGAATTAATCCAAAAGGAATTAATGAGTCACTCGAGTATTGTGAACAAAGACGTCGGATTCCGAGTTTAGAGCATAGGAACCGAATCTTAAAAGTCGAGCCAAAATTTAGGAATTGGCGAGACAGGAAAATGCTTCAAGTAACAAGGAAAAACCCTAGCTGCACGAAAGGCTAGGTAAGCACGCCAAATAGAAGTGCGCCACGTGGCAGCACACGTTGGCAGCCACCAAGTGGCATCGCCCCACGTTGGCAGCGCCATGTGGCAAGGGCCGCGGACCCGGGTGATAGGTCATGGACGCGGGCCGAAAGGTAGTGGCCCAACCGAACCTATATTAGGGCTCAAGGTTGGGTGCTACATGGTTAGCTCACAATGGATGTGAGTTGCCTTGGGGAGCAAGTGAGGAAGTGGTCCTCTCCTAACCATGTGACACTTGTTACTTAGTTATTCCTTGGTTTATTTAACTAGGAATTGAATTCAACATTCTTTCCATGTGGGATCTTTTTGGGAAAAAGTCCCACATTGAAAGATGAGAGTAATTCACAAGGAAGCACTCCTTATAAATAGCCAAGGCATACCTTGGGATTGTTCACTTGAGTAAGAGCTCAATAAGGCATCTCCACTTGAGAGAAAACCTTTAAGCTCATTAATTACTCGAGTAGTGTTTTGGTCCGACTTGGCTAACCTCCAAGTAAGAGACCGGTCGGGGTCTTATTATGGGTGGATATCGTTGGAGGCCGTTGCGCTTGCGAGGCTTAGCTTTCTCAAGTATGAGCTCCGGTGGTCGAGCGAAGCACGCTACAAGGGTGTATTGATTCTTATATTAAGAAGGGAGTGGTCCCATAAAATCAATGCCCCACACATCAAATATCTCTAGCTCAAATAACGGTTGTTGAGGCATCTTATTTCACTTAGATATGTTGCCAGTTCGTTAATACCGGTTACAAGTCTTCACAAACCCCTAAGCATCCTTAAAGATGTAAGGCCACTATAAACCGCTATGCAAGACTTTTAAGGCTATTTTGTTTGCTTCCATATGGCCTCCACAAGGATCGGAATGGCACATCTTTAGCACTCTTTGCACTTCTTCATCCGGAACACACCTTCGGAGCAAACCATCTACTCCTCTTTTGTAGAGAATGGGGTCATCCCACACATAATGCCTTGCTTCTATTTTAAGCTTATTCCTTTGATTCTTGCAGAAAACAGGAGGAAATTCGCCACATGCCAAGTAATTCACCAAATCGGCGAACCAAGGAAGCTCTTTCTCATTCAAGATATGAAGCACATCATCTCTTAATTCATTACATATGGGGATCTCATTATCACTTACTTGCACGTTCTCTAGGCGGAAAAGATGATCCGCAACTATATTCTCGGCCCCTTTTTTATCACGAATTTCAACATCAAATTGTTGAAGAGAAAGGACCCAACGGAGAAGACGAGGCTTGGAATCTTTCTTTGCCATAAGGTACCTAATAGCCACATGGTCGGTGTAGACAATAGTTTTGGAACAAATGAGGTAGTTCCAAAACTTCTCAAAAGCATGTACCACGGCAAGAAACTCTTTCTACGTTGTGGTGTAGTTCCGTTGAGTTTCATTTAAGGTCTTAGACATGTAATAGATGATGTGAAGCTTCTTCTCTATTCTTTGCCCCAACACGCCTCCAATTGCAACATCACTAGCATCGCACATAAGTTTAAACGGAAAATCCCATCTTGGCCCTTACACAATTGGAGTAGAGATCAAAGCCTCCTTCAATTTGTTGAAATCTTGAAGACACTTTTCATCAAAAATATAGATGGCATCCTTTTAAAGTAGGGCATTTAGGGGTCTAGCAATGAGTGAGAAATCCTTGATAAATCTCCTATAGAATCCGACATGCCCCAAAAAGGATCATACTCCTTTTACATTGATTGAAGGTGGCAATTTTTCAGTCACTTTAACTTTTTCTTTATCAACCTCAATCCCTTTACTTGAAATCTTGTGACCAAGGACGATTCCTTCTTCAACCATGAAGTGACATTTCTCCCAATTTAGGACCAAGTTTACCTTCTCACATCTTGCTAAGCATTTGCCCAAATTAGACAAACAATCTTCAAATGAGAGGCCTCCTACCGAGAAATCATCCATGAACACTTCCATCTCGGCTTCAAGCATATCTCCAAAGATACTGAACATGCACCTTTGAAAGGTTGCTGGTGCATTGCAAAGTCCGAAAGTCATCTCCTATATGCAAAAGTACCATATGGACAAGTAAAATTTGTCTTCTCTTGATCATCCGGGTTTATGGGGATTTGAAAGAAACCCGAATAACCATAAAAAAGTAATAATACTTGTGCTTGGTTAGTATCTCAAGCATTTGGTCAATAAAAGGGAGGGGCAAATTATCCTTGTTAGTCGATGCATTTAGACGTCTATAGTCTATGCACATCCTCCAACCGGTTACCGTTCTAGTTGAAATGAGATCCCTATTCTCATTTTCAACTGCGGTCATTCCTCCCTTTTTAGGGACCACATGAACAGAGGAAACCCATTTTGAACTCAAAATGGGGAAGATGATGCCGGCATCAAGGATTTTGGTGATTTCTTTCTTCACCACCTCCCCCATTTGAGGATTTAGTTTCCTTTGCCTCTCAATGGAAGGCTTAGCGCCCTCCTCAAGTGTTATGTGGTGCATACATAAGCGGGACTAATACCTTTGAGGTTATCAATGGTATAGCCTTAAGCACCTTGGTGGTTTCTCAACATACCACATAACATTTGAGTTTGACACTCGTTTCAAGAGGAATTCACAATTACCGGAAAAGTTGAATTAGGATCCAAAAACACATACCTTAGGTGTGATGGTAGAGGTTTGAGTTTTACCATTGGAACACCCTTACCTTCTCTTGTAGTAGCTATCTCCAATGAATCATGACTCGCAATTCCCTTGCATACTTGCTCAATGCTTCCTTCCGTACTTCCTTCAAGCATTTCTTCATAAAATGCCATCTCCTTGCTTTGCTAACCTATCTTTTCCTTGTTCAATAGGACATTCTCAAGGGCATCGTTAGTAGTGAGCAAGTGCTCATGCATAGAATTCACGATAGAATCAATAGTATCAATCATCATACAATTATCAAAATTAAAGCTTGGATACTTCATGCTCTCATTCAAATCACATTCTATCACCTCATCTCCTACTTTTAGTGAAATTTAAGCACTTTTAACATCTATTAAAGCATCAGTAGCAAGAAATGGTCTTCCTAGAATTATTGAAATGTTAACATCTTCATCCATCTCTAACACAATAAAATCCACCGGGATTACAAACTTTCCCACCCTTAGAGGAACATCCTCTACCCTACCCTTTGGAAATTTGATAGATCGATCAGCCAATTGTAGGGTAATGTTGGTGGGTAGAAGTTCCCCTATCTCAAGTCTTTGATATACCGAATATGGCATAAGGCTAACACTATCCCCAGGGTCAAATAAAGCATTATCAATTTGCATTTTATATATTGCACAAGGGAAAGAAAAGTTACTGGGGTCTTTCAATTTCGGTAGCATCTTATTCATGATGATTGCACTATAATTCTCGGTGAGATTCACCGTTTCCACCAATTCACACTTTCTCCTTCCACTCAAAATGTCTTTTAAAAACCTATCATAGTTAGGCATTTGCTTGATAGCATTAGTAAAAGGAACTGAAAGGTGAATTTGTTTCAATGTTTCAAGAAACTTTCCAAATTGCACATGTAATTTATTTCTAACAAATTTGTGGGGATATGGTAGTTTTTGCAATTGTTTTGTTTCTCTCTTTTTTTCTCTTTTTCTCTTTTTCTCTTCACTCTCTTTTTCACTTTTTTCTCTTTCTTTCTCATGATTTTTCTCTCCTTCTTGCTAAAAATCACTCTCAAGGGGTGGCTCACTCAAGTTCACTTTCTCATTGCTTCTTTTAGGGACACTCTCTTCCAACACCTTCCCGCTTCTAGTTGATGTAGCATTCACGGGTCTCTTAGGATCTAGTCCTTGGGGTGGGAGTTTGGAAGTGCTAGCCCCTTCCTTTAAAGCATTGGCCAATTGAAAAATTTGTGTTTCAAGCATCTTGTTATGGGTCATGACTTCACTAAATTTCTTATCACTAGAGACCATGAAAGTATTGAATAATTTAGTTTGGCTTTCCATCATTTCCTCTAAATTGGACCTACTAGGTGGTGCTTGTGTATAGTAGTTATATTGAGGAGCTCTATTCCCTCTCACATTAGAATTAGAAGCATTTTGATGAGAAGAACCTCTATTTTTATTGTTGTTCCAATTATTTCTATTATTAGAGTTCCCCCCTTGGTGATATTGGCCTTGATTCCCATAGTTTCCTTGGTTATTATGGTTATGGTTACCATAACCACCTTGTTGGTTGTAGTTACCTTGGGGATTTTGGTCCCTTTGGTTCCTATTCCTCCATTGTTTTTTGTTATGGTAATCATAATCATTTCCTCTTTGGTTATAAGAATACCCCCCTTATTCTCTTCGATTAGGTGGTAAGTACCTTTGATTATCATTCCTAGGTCTATTATCATAAGACAAAGCATTGACATGTTCATTTTCATTCTCATTACCATCTTCATATTGGGGTTGGGGTTGGGGTTGGAAATCATAATTACAAGAAGAGGTGTCATGGTCATACGACCCACAATTTTCCCAAAATAAGCACCCATTTGTCATGTTATTAGATGTAGAAGGAGAAGAGTTACAATTCACAAAATAAGTGGAGGTATCAAGTTTCTCCTTGAAAGATGTCATCTCCTTGCCAAGGTTGGCGATTTGATATGTCAAATTATTGATGGCGTTGAGGTGATCGATAGAGTAAATCGCACTTCCTCTTTTGCTTAAAGATTCCCTCTCTCCTTCTTGCCAATCCATGTGGTGCCTCACCACATCCTCAATTATTTCAATGACTTGCTCCTCCTCTTGTTCATAATCGGGCCACCCGCTTTCGCATCTAAGCTAGTCTTTCCTTGTGGGGTCAAACCTCCATAGAATATTTGAAGCACTTGGTAAGTCGGAATACCATGGTGAGAACACTGCCTTTGATATTCTTTGTATTTTTCCCATGCCTCGTATATGGTTTCACTAGCTTTTTGACGGAAACCTTGGATCAATGCCCTTGCCTCGACCGTCTTCTTTTGAGAGTAAAATTTCCCTAAGAAAGCCGTGGTGACCTCATCCCAAGTTCTCAAGGAGTTAGGTCTCACCTCCTTCTCAAGCCATTTAAGAGCCCTTCCTATCAAGGAGAAAGGAAAAAGCTTTAGTCTCACAAATTCTTGAGTGACCCCATTTACGTTGATCGTGTTGCAATACTGTTTGAACTCGTTCAAGTGTGCAAGAGGACTCTCATATTTCGCTCCACTAATTTGCGTCCTTTAAATCAAATTTATCATCGCGGGCCAAATCTCGAAATCATTGGCTTGGCTAACAGGGGGAGCAATACTGCTTGAATCTCTATAAGCTCCCGGAGTTCCCAACTCCTTCAAAGGTCTTTGAAGTGGTGGATCGACTTCACCTATTTAATCTTGTTGCTCCTCGAAATTAAACTCTCTAGTTGGGGAAGTAGTTAATGGCCTTGTAGGCGTCGTTCGAAGTTTAAGCATGTGTGAATATGCTTGGCACTCATAGGAAGTGGGAACTGACATAATACGATTAGGGACAAAGTAAAGTAGGGAGCCGCCAACAAGTTTTAAAGGAACTTGTAAACCGTTTACGGATCATAAAAGGCAACCACGATAAAGGGACAACAATAGGCAACAACGATTAACCCGTGAAGGTTACACCCCATTCATAACCCATGAGATTACTAACTCCATAGGTTCGGAACCACGAAAGGAAGATCAGGGATGATGGTACAAAGTGAGTCATGGAGTCACATTTGCCCGTATTGGCCTCTACGCGATTCTTATTGTGAAAATCATTCCTGTGATCTCAAAGGCATACAAACAAAATATTCAATTCGCTCCAAACTATTATTATGCTAAATTGGTTAAATATTAATGCAACACATAATTCTATAATATTAGTAATCACTTGAATTAATAGCAAGATTAAAGGAACCTAAACCGATTGTCCAAATTATCTTATTAGGCGTGATTTTAAATCACATATTCCCTTTAACATGCAACATGGTGATCATAATAACAACATAATTAACATTAATATTGAAAGCAATTCAATAATAATCCAACAAATAATATATGACAAACATAATAACAATCGTTAGAAAAATAATAGAAATAAAAGGAACATGATTCCTTACTTTGATTTTGTTTGCTTGCAACTATAAAATAATAAACGCGTTAGTAACTTCAATAAAATCAATAAAACAATAATTAAAATTAAAATAAATTAAGGTTAATAATTTAGGGCCAAAAACCCTCAAACAGTTCTACCTTTCACACTTTGGTTTAAGGACATAACCTCATGTAAAGTATGGACTCCTTGGAGTGCTTGAGGGAAGTATTGTGGAAGAATAAGGAAGGCTGGTGTTTAGGCTAAAGAATAGAAGAGAGAATAGAGAATTATTTGATTTCCCAAACTGCAGGAACGAGGCTCGTATTTATAGAGGAAATGAGTGGAGGGATCACACGGAACCCTAAAAAGATAAAACCCTAATTTTGGGGTGCCGTGACACGGCATGCCTGTCGCGACACGACAATCAGTGCCGTGACATGGTACAGATTACCGTGTCGCGGTGCACTATTTTTCCCTAAATACACTCAGATGGATAGAGCGCGTGCAGGTGTGTACGCGGAGAGACAAAAAATTCCTGTGTCGCGGTATGTGTACCTTGACACGGGAATTAATGCCGTGACGCGGCAATGTCCACTGTGGCGCGGCACGTGGCGCCGTGTCACAGTGTATAGTTTTTCCAATTTTGCGTCCAAATTCACTTGTAGCCTAATTACGTTCGGTATTTTTAAGTGCCATTTCATAATTTCTGGCTATTTAGGTTTATTGTTCATTAATCAGGTTCAATTAATAAATAATACGAAATTAATTTAAAGGGTTCGGACCAAACTATAAATTGGACTATGCTTTGACTAAACATTAGGATTGATCCGTTCACTATTTTATGAGTTGAGTTTGATTGAACATGGACTTTAAGCACTCCCGGGATTAAGTACTCAACCCGACCAATAATGGCGGTGAAAGGTTGCTCATCATCGGGTTTGGATTCGGGGAGACATTTTAAGGTGTCTAAAGAAGCCCCCACTTTGACTGAGTTTGTAGAAACGTCAGTTTCGAAAACGATAGTCAAAGTAGTCGATAGGGACGGAGAATGATTTAAGATGTTCTGCTATCCTAAATCACTTTTTATACGCCGATACCTGCAGAAAAATGTTAGTTGCACAGATAAAAGGGTAAAGGGATATAATGCGTATATGACACCAGTGTATCGATGGCAAACGAGTTTGGTAGTTTTCTATGCGTGAAGAAATCCACCGGATGATGTTTGTTGAGATTCTTTCCATGCTTGAGGAAAGTCGATAGATGATATAATCGCTGACTTCTTCGCCTTGAGAGGTGGCAACGACCCACAATTTTCCATGCTTGAGGAAAAACTTGTCTGATGATGAGATTGCAAGTCTCTGTGTATCGAGAACCTTACGTCGTGAATCGTCTTCGCCTGGGAGATGATCACTAAAATGATGATAGTTTGATTATTCCCGAACATGGGCCGTAGATGGTTCGATTGTCCCCGAACGGGGGCTGTAGATGGTTCGCTTGTCCCCGAACGTGGGCTGTAAATGGTTCTCTTGTCCCCAAACGTGGGCCGTAAATGATTAGACCTTCAAGTCGACTATTCGACCGTATTAGGTGCTTAAAAAGTGACTTTGATGCTTGCTAGGGGCAAAATGGTAATTCTGGTACCATTTAAATATCAGTTATAATTTCCCGCGAGTTTTTCGATGGAAAAATAAGTGACAAAAGCTGCGGATAATCATTCAAACTTGGTCAAAAGATGCTTGGAATATGCCTAGAATATTAGCTGGAAAAGTTCCTGAGGTGTGCAGGTTACGCGCGTACACTGTGTCACGTGGCTTAGTGCCGTGACACGGTATAATTTACCGTAAAACGACGTATGTTAACGTGACGCGTCGTTTTTTCCTTGCTGCGAAATTAGTAAAAAATGTCAGGAATATTCGTTGAAAGATTCCAGGGGCACGCTCGTGCACCGTGTCACATGGCTGGGCGTCGTGATATGACAGCTTCTGCCGTCACGCGACATTCTTTTTCGTGACGCGGCATTTTTCTTCCTGCAGAATTAGTCACACACTTCTTTTTTATTATATTTTATTGCTGTTTTTCCACGTGACGTTAGGTGGTACCGTGACACGGCACATGTTACTATGACGCGGCATGGTGTACTGTGTCACGGTGCCTTGGTTTTGTCTTTAAATTAAAAAAAAGTTTCTTCCTCATTTTTTTTTCATTTCTTCGCTGCTGCCACGGTTTTTCAAGCTCGCCTCACTCATTTCTTCACTATTTTCGCTTAAATTTTTTTGCAACGTTCCTCATTTTCAAATTCTTACAAGGATCAATGTATGTTTCCTTGCCTTTTGTCTCAAATTTTGCTGTAAATGAGCCATTTTCGCATGAAACCATTAAAAAATCAAATTAGGGTTTTTGATTTTGAGATTTTATGTTGAAATTGTTCCATGAATTAGCTTGTATATGAATGTATGTTGGTTTGTGAGCAATTTGAGACCAAGTTTGCATGATTTGGTGAAGAAATGAGCAAATCACCATTTTTGGTACTACTTTGTGCGTGAATGTGTTCTTGTTGTTCCTTGTTGTTTCTTGCACTTGAAATGATGATATAATTGTGGTAGATCTTGTAAAACATGCTATGACGTGTCGATCTATTATTTTTGTGCAATTTCAAAACATGCTCTGTTTTGTGTATGTACTACATTGTCAGGGAGAACGTAGTATCATGCGATTAGGAGAACTGTAGTATTAGTTTGTCATGGAGAAATTACTATAAATGATTCTATTATTTTGCTAATTTTTAGCCTTGAGGTAAAAATTTAGCACGTAATGGGAAATGCAACTTGAGGTAGCAGTTAATGCTGTTTTGAATAAATAATTAAATAACTTAGGAAATGATGCTAAGTATTTAGATTTTTCTCTTTTTTTTTGAACATAATAGTATGCCTAGACAACGAGATCGAGATATTTCTACTCGTGGCCGGCGTCAGGCGTTGAGAGAGGACACTCCCTAGGTTCTTGAGGATATAGATGATGCCTTGGAGGCCGAGCCTCGCCCCTCTACAAGCAGGGGTAGGTGGACTCCACCCTCGTGGACACTAGATGAGTTAGTTTTATGTCGTGAGAACCACATTTCTCACCGTCCGCTTGTCGGATTAGTCGATGGTGTACTTCGCCATCATGGTTCAGGAGCTGGAGACTTGATTCCCTTGTTGTACGGGGTCATCACGGGGGATCCCGTTACCAACGCAATGTGGGAGTCTGCTGGTTTTGGCGATTTTTATTCAACAGTTGTTGGATTTTGCAGCCCTTGAGGATGTGGTTCGATAGTTGTTCGAGCGTTGTTGGAGTATTTTTGGGATACTACCAACACTTTCCACTTTGCTTGGGGGGAGATGATGGTGACTCCTCCCGACTTCAGCATGATCAGCGGCTTGCGTTTCACTGATCGCCCCGTTCAACAGATTTCGGACCTCACTTGGGGGGCAAGTGAGGTAGTGGGCTTGTTGGGTCTTGTTGTTCACCATATCTAGACTCGACCGGTGCCTCAGGTGGTCCTCAGAGTGGGCGGTCAGAGTTGGTTTCTATTTTTTCCCATGGTTTCGAGATTACTGAGACGACACCGGAGCTGCGGGTACAAATCTTCATCTTGATCCTTATTTCTTGGACTCTTTCTCATGATAGGAGTTCTCGCGCACTTCTCTGCTATTTTCCATCTCTGACCAGGATAGCTGAGATAGGATCCCTTAGTTGGGCTAGTGTAGGGTATGTTGATCTGCTCTCGTCACTGCGTCATGGCTGTAGGCAGCTGAACGATCAGTCCCTTGTTGGCGTCTATGGTCTTTGGAGAGTTGTGGAGGTGACGATCCTTTTTCTTCTTGTTTTGCTTTTACCGGTTTCGCTCATCTACTTAAAGATTATTCTTGTTGCAGCTGTGGTTCTATGAGTACTTTCCAGGATTAGCCCCTCGACGGCGTCGCAGAGCAGTCCACGACTTTCCTATTGGTGCTAGCCGGCGTGACCGGGGCGAGTCTCGAGTGGAGTCAGTACCGAGTCTGCGAGGGTTTCTGCGTCAGGGTACCACCATTGTTAGCGTAAGGATCGACTTTACAGTGTATTTCTTTTATTTCGATATTATTTCTCGACATTCACTGTATTCTTTTATGGTTTTCAGGTCCCGATCGAGATCCGGTATCGACCTTGGGCTGGTTTGACTGACCTTCCCGAGGCTTTGGAGCGCTCGGAGTGTCGTACCGTCTTCTTTGGTACATCACGTCTTGTCTGGTACCTTGGAGAGCGCATAGTCCGACAGCACAGCGTTGACCTTTTTGTGGTGCCATTGCCTCCGCCTGCGTCGATGTTGCACTCACGCTTGTTGGAGGAGCTGGTGAGCAGAGGAGAGCGCTATCAGTTTTCTTGGCGAGAGCTTCTGCGCATGGACGACGATTATTCTTAGGACTTTCTTCCTTACTTGGCTCGTCCACCCCGTTTTCCCAAGGTTTGATTTTTTAAGAATTTTTTATGGTAGTCCCTGTTTGAATTGTCGAATAACCTGATTATTCGATCATGTTTTAAGTGACTGCTCGTCGTAGGGGGAAGGTCGAGATCCGTCTCACGCTGTTCGTTACCCAGGGCCGATTGGTATGGTCGAGGACCATATTTCTGATGCACCAGAGGGTTTTAGATAGGCATAGGAGTCCCTGCCTGATGAGTTCGAGCCGGTAATCTTTCTGACACAACTTTGATTCTTCTTAATATTGCTTGTTACTGATTTTTTTGCTTTCAGGTCACGCACTCGGATATGATGAGCATAATAAAGCTGGTTGATGCTCTAAAATATTACGTCATAAAGCTACGACGTGGTGCTAGTTGTCGGAGTGGTTCAGACGATGTTCGTGAGGTATATTCGCCTGTTTTCCCATGTTTACCTTGCGTTTTATCTTACACCACTGATATCTTTTCGTTTTGTGTCTTTTAGGAGCGACGGAGGCGACGGAGGTCTCGCTCATGCTCGAGGCATAGAGGCTCGGACGAAGGGGAGCCTAGTCGCCGCAGACGATCCCTTGAGATTCGTCGGCATTCTCAAACCCAGTGGTAGCAACCTCAGTCTTCTCAGTCATTTTAAGAGTTTCAGACTCAGTGGCAGCAGCCTAATTCTTCTCAGTCGTTCTAGCACTTTCAGACCCAGTGGCAGTGTCCTCCGTCTTCCCAGCCATTCTAGCCTTCACCGCCTGAGTTTAGGCCGATCATTACTCCCATGGATCAGGGCTTATTTTCGGTTCCATTATCTGGGACGATGCCTCCACCAACGATGCCTACATCTTCGAGTCAGCCTACGCGGTTTACCAGCTGGACAGGACTTGCCTTGACTATGTCTTCTGCTGGAGTTGTGGGGACTAGTAGGGAAACTACTCCTCACACTCGAATGATGGAGGGACTCTTTGGCTTGACGTTCCCTTATTCTGAGTCTCGTGATGACTCTTTGGTGCTATCTTTGGCTTCCTCGCCAGACTTCTCGTTGCAATGCCTACTTTGCGTGAATATTATTACCAAGATTTCGAACGTCATCTAAATCTAACAGATCTAGATTTAAATAGGATTTTATGTGGTAATGAAGTAGATCTAGAAAAGCTTGCAAATTTATATTTTAATCGCCCTGTCTCTGAGTCACATCATGTATACCGTAGGATAGCTTATATTTTTTGCATGTTTAGCAAGCATTTATTTGCAAACGGTAGAGTAGGACTGACAAAGGAATAAACGCGTCGTCATTTGTCTATCCCTAGATCAAATACAATTTATAAAACCTAAACAAACCTAATACGAGTATAAGGCAAGCATAGGGGTCGAACCACAGAGAACGGATAAACACCACCAAATGTTATCGACAATTAAGCTAGTCCGGAATAGGAGATAAATAAACTAAAGTCTAAATATGCTAAAACAAGAAATAAAACATTAAGGGAAATGGTTTAGGTAAAGCATTCACTTGAACATACACAAAGGCATAGAAATTGAATTAATTATGAACTAAACATGCTCAAATATCGAAATAAAGGATCCAATCTAGCCGCCTTCCGGGGTCAATTGGCTTCTCCTAACATAGCCTCTATGCTTCCACATTAGAATCATATACTAGGAGGTACTATTAAATAACAATCGATAATAATGAACCTTAGCTAAGTCAACTTCCGTTCCTTGTTAGCAAAGATTCACCTTTAATCAACCAACAATGTGCACTTGCTAGAAGATTAAAGAATATCAAACATGTAAAGACTTTAATCACAAATAAATCAATTCTAACCTAGAACATGCTCAAGATCCAACTACACCACAACCATCCCCTTAATGGGGAAATTACTCACTAATCATGATAATAACAAGATTAATCAACAAATAATCAAGAATCAACATGATTAACAAGCAATACCAACAACAAAAACAATAGTCAAGAGAAAGCAAATAAAATAGAGGAGAGAGAGTTAGAGATTCTCATTGATTGAATATGAAAGTCTACAAACAAGATGATCAATCTTCTTCTTCAAAATCCAAGCTCAACAATGGTGAAACCCTCACTTTCTCTCTCTAAACTACTCTAATCCTAAGCTAAACCTAGAGAGAGAATCTCTCCTAAAACAAGGGAAAAAGATCTAAAAGAATGAAATTCTCCCGTACAAAACAAGCCCTGCAATATATAAAGAATTGCGCAAAAACGCTGAACAGGACCCGCTGTGCGCCCGCGCATGGTAGTTGTGCGCCCGCGCGTGCGCCCTCGCAGCGGCCTGCGCTCCCTCTCAGCGGCCTGCGCGCCCGCGCAATGTAGCTGCGCGCCCGCGCATTTGTGGGTTGCGCGGCTTGTGCTTGGGTGTGCGCGCCCGCGCGGTGTGGGTGTTCGCCCGCGCACATGTCGCGCACAGGCCGCGCAAAACTTTCTGCCTCGATTTTGCTATTTCGCCAATTTTGCGCGGGTTCTCACAGGGCTGCGTGCCCGCACATTATTTGCGCCCTTGCACCTTGCTTTCTTCGATTCTTCTCTCATGCTTCCTTGGCTTCTTCTTTGCAATCCAAGACTTCAAATACCTAAGCACAAACACCAAGGGAAGCAATAAGGTATAGGGAACGGTGCAAACACGGAATGAAGGTAAGCATTCAACAATATACGCGATTTCATTAAAAATACATCGAGACATGTATGCACGCATTATTTGAACAAAACAACTCTAGAACACCCTAAGACAAGCTAAAACAAGGCATAAACACTATCCTAGGAGTGACATAAAATGTCACTCATCAAATTTCCCCAAGCTAAACCTTTGCTCGTCCTCGAGCAAAGCTAGAGCAAAAGAGAACAAGACGAAATTATGGGAAGCAAAGGAAACAAAATAGAAACAAGGAGAAAGAATGTACACTAACTCACTAACGTAGGAATCACGGTTGTTTTTAGCTACAACAAGCCCTTAAAACCCCAAAGTCGCCTATGAGGACGAGTGAGGTCTCGTGAGGGTTTCCTAAGAGCTTAACCCACAACTCTTGAAAAAAACCAAGGCAAGGCAACAAAAGGAAAAGAAAAAGAAACATGAAAAGAAAGAGCAAAACACAAGTTCATATATGGACAAGAGATAGGGACAAGTACTAGTGAATGCAAACCTTTCTAAATAGACAAATGTATGCACGTTCCAACATGTCAATGGTTGATTGAAACATAAGACATGCTAAGCATAGAGAACTACTTAGGACTCAATCCACCCTAGCCCCAACCAATCGGGCCACGTTCTCTCCACTAGCTTCAAATCAACCCTTAAGCTAGCTTCTCAAGATTCCACGCAGGAACCGGAAAAAGATAAAGAAATGAAAAACTTTGAGAAGGTAATCCCGACGTCTCAACTATGCATACTCTTTCCATAGGTTTGAAGTCTATCTCCCTCCACCGTTCTTTTGACCTAACCCACTAGAGTCTAAGGGTCTTTTTATTGGTTGTAACGTAAGGCTAAGGGTTAAGGCGGGGTAAAAATTTTAAATTTGGTGATAATTCCTAAGTGAAGCAAAAAGTGCGGCCGACACTCAAAAACAACTCAAGAAGTCTCTAAATATCAAGCAAGAATACCACTACTACCATTCCCCCAAGCTTATTCAACACAAACACACAATATTCCCCCCAAGCTTGTTCAAAGCATTGTCCTCAATGCTTAAACTAAGGAAGAAAATGAATCCATCTAAATTATTTTTGTTGTTTTGCTTTTTTTTTTCAATTTTTTTTTCTTTTTTATTTTAACTTTATTCATTGTCCTTGCCTTTTTTAATTTTGGACGGCTTTTTCTTGAAACTTCACTTGATTTTCATAAATTTGCATATTTCTTTACAAGCTCAACTCTAACCAAATCTCAAAATGCATCTTGTTTATGATCAACAACTCAAAACTCAAACCTCACATGCCAATGCTTCACTAACTAAAAGGGTTGGTAAACATAGGCCATTAGGTTTGTAACATGGTTTAAACAAGAGCGGGAAACATAAGCTCAAATTGGTTAGCAAGTAGGTTTATGCACAATAGAAAATCAAATTTGTAACAAAACAAAAAGAAGATAAAGAAAAAAATTGAGAAAGAAGTGCCCTTTTCCTCCCGTAGAGTGCTTCGGTCACGATCTTGGGAGCTATAAGTCAAAACAAGGATCAAGACATGCATAGCTAAGGATCCAAATGTGCCACACAACAAAGTGATGAAGGCTAGAACAATGTTACCTCACACGGGATTATAACTAAGCAAATACCAACTAAGGGTGCCAAATCCACTATAGAGAGCAACACCATCTTACCACATACCACGTGAACTAGGGCTTCATGGATTCCTAAAAGTTCTTAACCCGACTACCTTAGCATGTAATATCCTAGAGTCAACCAATGACACTCTCAAACCGTGCACACATTAACCACTTAAGAAGAAAGGCATTCAAGAGTAAACAAATCCAAAAGATATAATGTCCAAAATAAGTACAAACAAAACACATTTTGCTAAACTTGCCTTGAAGTAAACAAAAATATTTTTGGATTTTCCAAAAGCATGAAAAACATGGAAATGCATATACTCAAGTGCATGACATATATGAATCAACATCCCACCAAACATGATAGAATACCCTCCCACAAGCTTGAATGAAACCAAGCTCTCAAATCATAAACAATGAAACCAAGGAGGGGAAAATAAGGAAAAATTAATCCAACATTACCCACACATGATCTTCAAGTCACAATAAGTAAGAGAGAGAGGGAAAAGAAGGATATTACCGGATATGGGATAAATGCAAAATCACACAAAAAACCCGAAATAACCTCATATGAGCCACAATCTCTACAAATAAGGCTTGAATTCCACATGATAGGTAAGTTGAGGCACATTTCCTTGATTCTTGATCATCACCAATGCGCAAGAGTATAACAAGTTGTGTACCTAGCAAGGAACACAAACACGTCCATGAGAGAAAATCTAATCTAAAAAGAAAAGAAAATGATAGCAATAAAACACGGGTTACTTCCCGCAAAGGCTTGCTTAACGTCCAAGCATGACCAATCTAGTAAATAACCCGACAAAGAAGGCAAAAGCTTGTCATAGGCACCGGCAAACATATCAAGAAATAGAGCATACGCGATGCTCATATGACAAGAAAACATAAAGTACAAGGAGACTTTATGCTTGAGAGAAGGGGGAAAAGAAAAAGTAAAAGAATCAAAAGAAAAATCAATAAAATAAGAAGAAAAAGAAAGATAGGGAGGCAAACTATCCTCACAAAAATCTTTTTGGTTGGCATTATAACTCTTTTCCTCATCAACAATAAAAGAGTTGGGGGCTTCGAAAGCATGGATAGGAAGAGGATTCCTAAGCGGTTCTTTGAGAAAAGAAGGGAGGAACATAGGATAGTAGGGGATATGGTTAAACCTTTTGGAGAAAGGTGTATGAGAAAGGGGAAAAGGGGTAGCTATTCCCTCACCATAAGGTCTCACATCACTAATGAGGGCATGGAAATCAATCATGGAATCCTCAAATGAAGAACCCTCATGATCTACATCTCCCTCAAGCTCAAAAACTCCAAATGATTCAACCTCAACCTCCTCTTCATCATCTTGAACAACATCTCCCATACATTTCTCAAGTCCTACCATCTCAAATCCAAGAGTGAATGGGGGCAAATTCCTCTCAAACTCATCTCTTTCTAATGAAGCATTATCAATGAATTCACTCAAAAGGTTATGGGCTTTCGTTTGGAATGCAAGAAATATTTGGGCCATAATCTTAAATGAGTCCAAATCATCATGGATAGACGAGTCAAAAGCTTGCTCATTGGAATCATCTAGGGAACTATGGGACACACCTTTAGAATTCATGCAAAAATCGGATGCAATATGAGAAAGAACATGCACTTCATCATCATTAGAATGTACCTCATTACATTGAGCTATAGAGGGAGGGGAGTTGAAATCATGCATTACATGGTCACTATGGGGAGCATCAAGCACATCATGGGAATTCATATTAGACAAATCATGACAATTAGCATCAACATTAAAAGCATGAGAATCCCGAACATAAGTCTCATGATTGGTCCTCTCCCAATCATAATTATCCCTAGCTAACCATGAATAGAAATCCCAAGCTTCATCCGAAGACAAAGTTTCAAGATCACCATTTAACATATTATCAACCACTCCTCTAAAATGCTCATTTAATCCCAAATTAATGATTTCACAATAATCACCCTTGGTAAAACCCTTAACACCATCCAAAAAATCCTCAAGTCTATTAAAATACACCCAAAACGGTTCATTATCAAATTGAGGAATAGAAATACAAGCCATTTTTTTCAAATAAAGCAACACAAATAAAAACCAACAAATAGAGAGATAACTATACACAATGGACTAGTCTCAATAAGATAACACAATGGTAATGGAAGCCATTCCCCGACAACGGCGCCAATTTGACAAAGGAATAAACGCGTCGTCAATTGTCTATCCCTAGATCAAATACAATTTATACAACCTAAACAAACCTAATACGAGTATAAGGCAAGCATAGGGGTCGAACCACAGAGAATGGATAAATACCACCAAATGTTATCGACAATTAAGCTAGTCCGGAATAGGAGATAAATAAACTAAAGTCTAAATATGCTAAAACAAGAAATAAAACATTAAGGGAAATGGTTTAGGTAAAGCATTCACTTGAACATACACAAAGGCATAGAAATTGAATTAATTATGAACTAAACATGCTTAAATATCGAAATAAAGGATCCAATCTAGCCGCCTTCCGGGGTCAATTGGCTTCTCCTAACATAGCCTCTATGCTTCCACATTAGAACCATATACTAGGAGGTACTATTAAATAACAATCGATAATAATGAACCTTAGCTAAGTCAACTTCCGTTCCTTGTTAGCAAAGATTCACCTTTAATCAACCAACAATGTGCATTTGCAAGAAGATTAAAGAATATCAAACATGTAAAGACTTTAATCACAAATAAATCAATTCTAACCTAGAACATGCTCAAGATCCAACTACACCACAACCATCCCCTTAATGGGGAAATTACTCACTAATCATGATAATAACAAGATTAATCAACAAATAATCAAGAATCAACATGATTAACAAGCAATACCAACAACAAAAACAATAGTCAAGAGAAAGCAAATAAAATAGAGGAGAGAGAGTTAGAGATTCTCATTGATTGAAGATGAAAGTCTACAAACAAGATGATCAATCTTCTTCTTCAAAATCCAAGCTCAACAATGGTGAAACCCTCACTTTCTCTCTCTAAACTACTCTAATCCTAAGCTAAACCTAGAGAGAGAATCTCTCCTAAAACAAGGGAAAAAGATCTAAAAGAATGAAATTCTCCCGTACAAAACAAGCCCTGCAATATATAAAGAATCGCGCAAAAACGCTGAACAGGACCCGCTGTGCGCCCGCGCGTGCGCCTTCACAGCGGCCTGTGCTCCCTCTCAGCAGCCTGCGCACCCGCGCAATGTAGTTGCGCGCCCGCGCATTTGTGGGTTGCGCGGCTTGTGCTTGGGTGTGCGCGCCCGTGCTGCTGGATGCACGCCTGCGCACCGTAGCTGCGCGCCCGCGCGGTGTGGGTTTGCGCCAGCGCACATGTCGCGCACAGGCCGCGCAAAACTTTCTGCCTCGATTATGCAATTTCGCCAATTTTGCGCGGGTTCTCACAGGGCTGCGCGCCCGCACATTATTCGCGCCCTTGCACCTTGCTTTCTTCGATTCTTCTCTCATGCTTCCTTGGCTTCTTCTTTGCAATCCAAGACTTCAAATACCTAAGCACAAACACCAAGGGAAGCAATAAGGTATAGGGAACGGTGCAAACACGCAATGAAGGCAAGCATTCAACAATATACGCGATTTCATTAAAAATACATCGAGACATGTATGCACACATTATTTGAACAAAAAAACTGCAGAACACCCTAAGACAAGCTAAAACAAGGCATAAACACTATCCTAGGAGTGACATAAAATGTCACTCATCAAGGACATACTAGTTTAGCATCTGTGCTTGAACATGTTGAATCTGGAAGATCCCATATGCCTACTTGCCTTGGAGAAACTCTGCGTGGTCTCGACGAAGCAAATTCTAACAGAAAACCCGTCAGGAAGGGCTTTATAATACTGTTGCAGGTAAAAATGACTTTTGTTTAATAACCGTGACACGTGGCTGGCACTGTGCCATATACTGCGACACGGTGCTGTGTGCCGTGGCACGGTATACCATCACCCTTTTTTTTTTAAGATTTGGTTGATGAAGAGTTTGGAACTCTTTGAAGCCCCCGACGATATTGTCAAATATGGTCCCAATGATCTAGTTCGTAAAAAGAAAAACTACTCTACAAACATGTCTTATGATGATTGGAAGTTATTCTTTACGAAGAGAGAATTTTCCATTTGATGGGTTTTGCCTTGGTGGAGGCTTTCTAGGATGGTCGGGATGAATGATACCCCGTGTTGTCGTATTCCTAGTCTCTCGAAATTGACTTTTATTGCCCTTCCCGATTGATGCAACAATATGGACTTGAACAAGTAGTTCCACGCTATAATGATAGTCCTCGTGAAGTATCATTGCATGAAAGTAATGTGTATAATTATGAGACGTATTGGATTGGAAGACCTTTGTGGACCGTTTCTGCGAGTACTTAACCTCCTCCACCCTTGTCTAGTGCATACAAATCATGGTTGAATCCTCAGAGTAGGAGAGAGCGAGTTGGATCACGTAAGTTTGACGGTTATATGAAGGAATGACTTGGAAGTAAGAAGGCGCCTCTTAAAGATCGTCTTGGTCCGAGAACACAATGAATTGAATTTAAGACTCCTATAAAGCCTAAGAGCTAGAGTTATGTGAAAGGAAAGGGTAAAGAAAAGATGGTTTATAGGGAAAAACAACCTAAGAACTATAAAAGGGGTGAAAAGGGTGAAAGCTCAACTAGAGGTGTGACGGTTCGAGCTACAAAAGATACACTAATGGTGAAGGCCGACCTAGTTCGTTGAAAAGAAGAAGGAAGATCCTAAAGTGAAAAAGGATTAGACTAATATTGCTTTGCTTTTTATGACTTAAGTTTTAATTTTTAAATAAGGCGTATGATGCCAATAGTTGTAGTGACATTTATTTCATTAATAATAGTATATTTATTTTTGCCTTAATTAAAACTTACAATGACTTTGATTGTTTTATTTTATTTTATTTTATTTATTTATCCGAGTCAAGAAGTCGAACGCGATGGAAGAATAATAATATTCATTGAACAAAATAAGCGTAAAACCATAAAATTAACCAAAAACTGGAAAAACCCTCTACCGCGTAACGGTATGTCTGTCGTCACACGGTAGCAGCTACTGTGACGCGGTGAAGCTCTGCTGTGTTTTTTCGCCAAAAGGCCCACCGTGTTACGGTGGTGAATGCCGTAACACGGCGTTGGTGTTGTGTCACGGTTTGTCCTGTCGTGGCTTGGTAACTGCAAACCCCAAGAACTGCCATCTGGTGCACCGCGTCGTAGGGTTTCTACCGTGTCACAGTGGTTGATGACGTGGCGCGGTGTTGAATACTGTGGCACAGTGTATGGTGCCATGGCGCGGTGGTTTTATTGTGTATTCCACTGCCTTTGTGTGGTGTATTTGGTTAACGAAGAAGGAATTTTTATTTTTAAAGTGGATGGGCCCCCTTGAGGGGTTGCCTACATATCCTTAAAAGGAATCGGCCAAACGTAGCTCTATTGGGTCTTGAACCCATGTAATTAGACATAAAATTTCTTGAGTTGATCCAAATTAGTTAAATTATGGAAGCCGTTGCCATCCATGTCTACTAACTGTGCTGCTCCGCCTGACAAGATGGACTTGATAATGTATGGACCTGACCATTTGGTCTAAATTTTCCTCTTGGATCTAACACATTTTTTCGAAGTGCTTTAAGCACTAAATCACCTTCTTTGATATTCCTAGTCTTGACTTTTTTATTGAAATGTCGTGCCATACGTTGCTGGTAGGTTTGGACATGATACAAAGCTTCCAAGCGTTTTTCGTCAAGTAATACTAGTTCATCATATCTTGCTCTAATCCAGTCGACTTCATCTAGTTGGCTTTCTAACGCAATCCGTAGACAAGGGATCTCTAACTCAATTGGTTGTATGGCTTCAACTCCACAGACTAAACAGAAGGGGGTGGCCCCGGTTGATGTACGAATAAAAGTTCGATAACCCCAAAGAGCGAAATGTAGCTTGCTTGGCCAATCTTTATAGTTTTCCGTCATTTTTTCAACGATGGTCTTTACATTCTTGTTGGCTGATTCCACCGCGCCATTATTTTGTGGCCTGTAAGGTGATGATATGTGATGTTTGATATGATATTTCTGTAATAGTTCGGCGCACTCGGCTTGGAAATGCGTCCCATTATCACTGATCATTTCGTGCGATATACCATAGCGACATATGATGTTTTTCTCAATGAATTGAGCTACATGTTTTGTTGTGAGCTTAACATAGGACACAACTTCGACCCATTTGGTGAAGTAGTCGATTGCTATAAGGATGAACTCATGTCCCCCTTGTCCTGGTGGCGTTATCTTCCCAATGATGTCAATTCCCCAATTAGAGAAAGGCCATGGAGAAGTGTATGTGTAGAGAATCGAAGGTGGAACGTGTTGCAGATTTGCGTAGACTTGACATTTCATACATTTCTTGACATATTCATTGTAATCCCGTTGTCACATAGTTAAGGATATCTGTATACCATTGCTCTTCTTCTTCGTCTTCTTCTTGTGATTCTTGTTCATCATCAAGTGCATGAACATACGCCGGCTCATATCTTCTTTCTATGGTCAATGGCATTCTGATTGTGTCTCTTGGAATTCGCACCATCGATGCCAACTTAGCTAGTGCGTTGGCAAACTGATTCTCTTCTCTAGGCAAGTATGTGTATTCCACTTTATCTAGTTGCTCCATGAGAGTTTCCAGATGAGCTTGATACGTAGCGAGACTTTCACTTCTCACTTTCCATCTCTTAGAGATCTAGTTGATGATTAATGACGAGTCCCTATAGATTCTAAGCTTCTTAATTCCCAAGGCCTTAGCTATTTCTAATCCCAAGATGCACGCTTCATATTCTGCAGCGTTGTTGGTGACATCAAAATCGAGCTTCACGGAAATTGGCATGTGTTCTTCGTTGGGTGATACGAGCAAGACTCCTACACCACAACCCTTTTGGTTTGAAGCTCCATTAAAATAGAGCGTCCACCTATCATCTTCGGTCATAAGTAGATCTTCGTCAGGGAAATCATACTCTTCTTCTTCTTTCTCAACTTCTTCCAGTGGGAAATCTGCTAAGAAGTCAGTAACTGTAGAACCTTTGATGGCCTTTTGTGGTACGAATTTCAAATTAAACTGAGCAAGGTTGACTATCCAACTTGATAATCTACCATTAAGTGTTGCCTTCTCGAACAAGTACTTGAGAGGATCCATTTTTGATACAACATGCACTGTATGAGTGAGCATGTAATGTCTTAATTTCTGTGGGGCCCACATGAGTGCAAGACACAACTTTTCGAGTGGTGTGTACCGAGTTTTATAGACTTGAAGCTTCTTACTCAAATAGTATATTGCATTTTCTTTGCTCTCGATCTCTTGTGCTAGCATTTCTCCCATCGTTTCTCTTGTGACTGTAAGATAGAGTCGAAGAGGAATGTCAGGTATTGATGGTGCTAACACAGGTGGATTTTCCAAGTACTCTTTGATCTTGTCGAATTCTTTTTGGCAATCATCATCCCATGTGACTGGAACATTCTTCTTAAGTTTCTTGAATATAAGTTCACATATCGCAGTGAGTTTTGATATAAACCTACTTATATATTGCAACCTTCCAATAAAACCTCAAATCTCATTCTCAGTCTTGGGTGGTGGCATGGCCATGATTGCCTTTACGTTTGTGGGATCTATTTCAATTCCTCGAGAACTGATTACATAGCCAAGGAGTTTTCCTGAAGTAACTCCGAATGCACACTTTGCTGGATTCAATCTCATGTTGTATTTGCGGAGTCGTTCAAAGAATTTGCGAAATGCAATGATATGGCCTGGCCGATCTTTTGACTTGACGATGATATTATCAACATAGACCTCCACCTCTTTATGCATCATATCATGTAACAATGCTGTGGCTGCTCTTTGGTAGGTGGCACCCACATTTTTCAACTTGAATGGTATTACCGTATAGCAATATGTACCCCATTGTGTAATGAATGTGGTTTTCTCCATGTCTTCCTCGGCCATCAGTACTTGATTATATCCAGCGTAGCCGTCCATGAAGGAGAGGAGTACATGGTTTGCTATGTTGTCGACCAGAATGTCAATGTGAGGTAGAGGGAACCCATCCTTTGGGCTTCCCTTGTTGAGATCCCTGTAATCAACACACATTCTGACCCTTCCATCTTTCTTTGGGACTGGAACCATATTAGCCATCCACTCTGGATACTTAGATACTTTGATGAAACCTACAGCCAATTGCTTTCTGATTTCTTCCTTGATTTTGAGAGCCACATCCGGTTTCATACGGCGTAGCTTTTGTTTGATAGGCTTCATACCTGGAATGAGTGGTATCGTATGCTGAGTTATATCCTTGTCAATACCTGGCATATCTTGGTATGACCAAGAAAATACATCAACAAATTCACTGAGCAAGTTAATTAGTTCTTTGCGTTCGTCTTGACTTAGTGTTAATCCAATTTTAACTTCTTTGAGAGTCGTATCGTTGGAAATATTAACTTTTTCTGTATCTTCAATAGTTGCAGTTTTATTTTCATGTTCTTCCATTGCTTTTATTATTTCTTTGTCATTTTTATCATTAGCAAAGCAATATTGATCAGGGTTAGGGGAATGACTTGCATCATAAGCAAAGGTACTCATCTTATTGAATTCATTAAACATTACATCAAAGAGGGCGAGGTCAGCTGCAACCTCCATGGAATTATTTGGGATAGAGGGAGGAGACTCGACAACAGGCTCAACACTAGGAGGAACTATAGAAAAAGACTCAATAGCAGAAAGGGGGTCGGCCTTAGATCCTGCAGGGTCATCAACAGATTCAAACTCGGACTTGGACTCAGACGATTCAGATTCATCAAACATAGGGCCTTCGCCGGTGGTCACTTCCAGCTTTTCTCCACTCGGCTTAGTGATCTTCACTGTTTTGCGCCGACCCTTCAGAACACCATCAGCTGGGACAATCAACTCAGAGGGGTCAAAATCTTTGCTTGACATGACAGCTTGAATGAGCTCAGAATTATCATTGTCGATGTGCTTAGGTTCATTCTTTTCCATCCCGAAAAGTAGACTAATATTCATATCATCAGAGCCTGGACTAGTTGGTTCCCTAACTGTTGAGAACACATCACCTTCGTCGATGAAATTACAATCCATGAACACCTCAAACCCTGGCTCACGCTTCCCATTGTAGATGAAAGGCTTAGGAAATTCATAGCATGGGAAATTCTCCCCTTCCTTGATGTATTGGCTATTCAGAGTGAGGGGATAAGGACTCATAGGCATCTCTTTATTTGTATTACGAGCTGTGTTGCGAGCAACCATCTTGATCACAGCTTCCTTCATGTCTTCTTTTGTTGGCTTGATTTCCTAGCCAAATGTGTCCTTTTGTGTGCACCAAGATAGCCCCAAAGTTCAGCCATTTTCTTTCTGAATCCAAGGGTCATTCCAAGGAAATGCCCTTGCTTCTTAATAATTGCGTTGACGTTGACATTCGAATAGGGATCGAAGTCGAGATGACACTTCTCATCTTCTTCGATCATGAGAACGTCTTCTAGAGAGAAACTCCAGAGATCCTCATCTTCCTCCAACTATAGCTTTGACCCTCTAGTGCAGCGATGATGGGATCGCCTTTAGCTCATGAAGCCAAGGGCGCCCTAACAACAGATTAAAAGAAGCCTTAATGTCCACCACTTGAAACTTGGTGCGACGTTCAATGGCTCCAGTAGTGATATTCAATGTGATAGTACCCACGGCTTGACGGCGAGTATTATCATAAGAACGAATCCCTTGAGTAGAGGGAATCAACTCTTCATCTTTTATGCCCAACTTCTTCGTAGTGCGCAGTGGGCATACATTGATTGCTTGGCCATTATCAACTAGGCTCATAAGAACATTCATTTGCCTACACACCACAGTAAGGTGTAAGGCCTTGTTATGCTGATCCCCTTCCGGGGGCAGATCCTTATTAGAAAAGGAAATCAAATTGTTAGTACTTCGTAATTCAGTAGTGACAAAACTGACTAGCCCTTGAGGATTCATATCACTATCAACTCCTATCTTCACCAGAACATTCATCACAACCTTTCGATGCTCATGGGAGTAGCCAAAAGCTTCCAAACATTCATTTCCACCTTAGTCTTTTGCAGTTGTTTGATCACATCATCGCTTACAGAATCGATGTGATCAACTATTTGTTGTGGTTGCGGTGGAGGTAGATTATGTTGCTGTAACCTTCCATTCCTGGTGAGAACCTTGACCTTAAGGTTCCCCCCAAACATCTTCGCTATCTTCATGGTTGATAGCGCCAAGAGATGAACAGGCTAAGTCTTTGAGATATTCGTCTTCGTCGTCACTATCCCAAATTCCATTCACTTCTTCATAGTTTGAAACAAAAATTACTTCTGGTAGAGGTTCATCCACAGATTGGATGAGTAGTGACTGTTCAGAGGAGAATTCATCTCCTATGATAGCCAAAGCATCAGAAAGAGGAACTGTTTGAATATTAGGCTTCTTGGCCCCTAGAGGGACAGGAAGCTAATTAGCATCAATCAGGTCTTGAATTGCCTCTTTTAACTTCCAGCATTGCTCAGTATTATGACCCTTTCCTTGGTGAAACTTGCAATGAGTGTTGGGGTCATAACTGACAGTTCTGTTCACAAGTCTAGGCTCCAGAAACGGCCCAATAGGCATGATCAATCCTTGACTGTGCAGGCGATCAAAAGCAGTATCATAGCTTATTCCCAAAGGTGTATAAATCCTCCTTTTCCTTTGGAATTTCTTAGTAGGAGCATTGAGAGCCAACACATCGTTGAGGTTGATGTTGTTGGTAGCATTGTTGGGCTTGGAAGACTAAGAAGAAGGACTTTTGTTCTTGTTTTTCCAAGTATTATTGTTATTATTTCTACTTGCAGTCTTTATCAACTCGTCCTCAATGTTGATCCCAATATCGTACACGGCTTCGAAAGTGTTTAAAGGCAGAAACTTCAAATGCTACTTGTACTTATGAGTCAGATTCTGGATAAAGAGGCAAACCATCTCCTTTTACTCAGGAGGATCCACCAAGAGTGCAGCTGTTTCTCTCCACCTGTTCAGATATGTAGTGAAGCCTTCATTCTCCTTCTGTTTGAGAATGGAGAGTTCACGTTTAGAAGTCTTGGCTTGGATGTTACACTTGAAACGACTCATGAAGCTTTCAGTAACATCCTCCCAAGTCGCAGTATGCTTGGAATCCAGAGAATAAAACCACTATTGATAAGCGTGCTCCAAGGAAAGAGGGAACACAGTAGGGAAGAGTGCTACATCTAATCCTTGAGAGCCATAGTTGCAGAAACAACCTTCAAGTGAAATATAGGGTTATCAGTAGGCTTGAACTTTGGGATGTCAGTTGTAGAAAACTTCTCAGGAAGCTTGTTCTTGACAGTCAGAGAAGTGGCAGATTGCTCCACATAGGTGAAGTCCTCAGAAATCTTACTCACTAGTTCTTTGATCTTATCCATTGTAGCCACAGTGACATTAGTCTGTTCCATGGTGGAGACCTTAGTAGTGAGCGTTTGCACCATGGCAGCGAGTGCCTCAATGGTCTTGTTGATGTTCTCGATGTCTTCCTTAGTGGCCATTGGAATGAACTCAAAATGAACTGGAGACGAAGGTGGCTTATGTGGAGATGATTGTGGAGGTTTCCTTGTACGCCTCTTAGGTTTAAGAGGTTGTTGAGGTAATGATTCGAACCATAACAATATACCTCTGCTTCTCGACCAAGCGCTGCCATATTAAAAACAAACGCACCTTTAATGACTAGACTAAACCTTGACCCATCTGGCAAAGAAAAAGAAACTTTTCGAATTTTTTTTTATAGAAAATAAAAGTATGTATGGGAGGATACCATCCGACTTACTCCTAAAAAAAATAGAAAAAACACAAGACCCTCCTAATGTGCAGTCATGAACGAAACGGTGCACGACTCAAGAAGAAGTGTGTGAACTCGACATGACTTGTGGGTGATTAAGTGAGGTTATGGACACGTTTTATAACCGTACATCTAAACATGACACTAAAATGGACATACAAACCATATAAGTATGCACACAAATAAAAAAAAAAGACTGACAGGGTACTTTTCCCGGGCACCATGTCACGGTGCTAACTGTTACGACACTGACCACCGTGGCGCGTCATATTTGCCGTGACATGGTGCACAGTTCTAGGTTCAGTTTTGTGATTTTTCCAGATTTTCTTCGATTGAAGTCCGTATTAAATTCTATGTGGAATAAAAACCCTCGGTCATAGGTTAGTCCAAAAACAAAATGACCAAACACATGTGGGGTTAGCACCAAATAAACCACGTAGCACTTAGTCATGATGATGTAAAGAAAAAAGTTCACAACCTAAGGTCAAGATCTATGTTCAACTATGGTCAAGCTTTTAGTGTCAAAGGGTACCATGGTTAAGAGTTTGGACGCCTTAGCAAGGCAGCCTCCCTTGAGGGTGTATGCCAACAGGCGACTCCGCGAGTTCGTGATTAAATCGAACTCGACTCCATGGTTTGGGTGGATTTAATAACTCGGATAAACCATTATTTCCATGAGCATTTTTGGGTTGATAGAGCTTAAATCCCCCAGCGCTAAGACTATGTAGAACGCACACGTTTTTTCAGAAAAATTGAAGGAAGGTGACCGTGAGAAGAGAAATAAAGCCATTGGAAATATTTCAAGACTTCCGCGACACGGTAGAATATACTGTGTCACGGTGCTGAATACCGTGACGGTGCCCTGCATCGTGACACGGCATGCTCTGTTGTGGCGCGGCAGTCAGGAAATCTGACTGGTGCTTATGTTTTCTTCGTTCACGATCAAGTTATCCAATTTTTCCTACAGGACAGACCTGAATACGACGTTAAAACGTTTATGCTATGCAAAAATGCCAAATTAATCACAAGAATGCAATTCAAGAATCTTTAAAGTTTCATCCACTCATCTTAATTAATTAAATACCGATCACTCAAATCGATAAGTAACCAAGAATCCTCCCCAGTGGAGTCGCCAAATTGTAGGCGTTGTTCGAAGTGCGCCTACGTTAAGCATGTGTGAATATGCTTGGCACTCATAGGAAGTGGGAATGGACATAATACAATTAGGGACAAAGCAAAGTAGGGAGCCGCCAACAAGTTTTAAAGGAACTTATAAACCGTTCACGGATCATAAAAGGTAACCACGATAAAGGGACAACGATAGGCAACAACGATTGACCCGTGAAGGTTACACCCCATTCATAACCCATGAGATTACTAACTCCATATGGTTCGGAACCATGAATGGAGGATCAGGGATGATGGTACGAAGTGAGTCATTCGCCTGTATTGGCATCTACTCGATTCTTATTGTGAAAAGCATTCCTGTGATCTCAAAGGCATACAAACAAAATATTCAATTCGCTCCAAACAGTTATTATGCTAAATTGGTTAAATATTAATGCAACACATAATTCTATAATATTAGTGATCACTTGAATTAATAGCAAGATTAAAGGAACCTAAATCGGTTATCCAAATTATCTTATTAGGCGTGATTTTCAATCACATATTCCCTTTAACATGCAATAAGGTGATCATAATAACAATAGAATTAACATTAATATTGGAAGCAATTTAACAATAATCCAATAATTAATATATGACAAACATAATAACAATCGTTAGAAAAATAATAGAAATAATAAGAACATGGTTCCTACTTTGATTTTTTTTGCTTGCAACTATAAAATAATAACCGCATTAGTAACTTCAATAAAATCAATAAAACAATAATTAAAATTAAATTAAATTAAGGTTGATTTGGGGCCAAACCCTCAAACAGTTCTACCTTTCACGCCTTGGTTTAAGGACACAACCTCGGGTAAAGTACGGACTCCTTGGAGTGCTTGGGGGAAGTATTGTGGAAGAATAAGGTAGGCTAGTGTTTAGGCTAGAGCATAGAAGATAGAATAGAGAATTATTTGATGCCCCGAACTGCAAAAATGAGGGATCACAAGGAACACTAAAAAGATAAAACCCTAATTTTAGGGCGCCACGACACGGCAATCAATGCCGTGAAACGGTACAGATTACCGTGTCGCGGTGCACTATTTTTCCCTAAATACACTCAGATGGATAAAGCGCGGTGCAGGTGTGTACGCGGAGAAAACACAGAAAATTCCCGTGTCGTGGTATGTGTTCCGTGACACGGGGCTAAATGCCGTGACACGGCAATGTCCACCGTGGCGCGGCACATGGTGCCGTGTCACGGTGTACAGTTTTTCTAATTTTGCGTCCAAATTCATTTTTAACCTAATTACGCTCAGTATTTTTAAGTGTCGTTTCATAATTTCAGGCAATTTAGGTTTATTATTCTTTAATCGGGCTCAATTAATAAATGATACGAAATGAATTAAAAGGGTTCGAGCCAAAATACAAATTAGACTATGCTTTGACTAAACATTAGGACTGATCCGTTAACTATTTTGTGGGCTGAGTTTGATTGAACATGGACTTTAAACACTCCCGGGATTAAGTACTTCACCCGACCAATAATGGCGGTGAAAGGTTGTTCATCATCGGGCGTCATTTTGATGTGGTTAGAACGGTCGCACATTCTACACTCAATCAAACACATTTATAAACAAACATCCTACAAACCAAGCACAATGATAATGTTGACCCTAAGTTTTGATGATGACTCAAAGGAACCTAAGGAAATTCATAATAGCTTAACTTTCTATTTTAGCTGTGATTGATCACAGGTTCTTAGTTGAATCAAGTTTTATGCTACGAATTACTGGAGTAAGAAAGGAGCATGTAACAAGGTCTAAGTCTGATAAAGAAGACAATCAGAAGACGAGTTCCTTAAGTGAGGAACTGAAGCTCTAGAGTCGAAGCTTCAAAGAGAGTTCAAGGAGTCTAATTTATTTATTTTATATTTTAGGCCTCTTATGTTTATGATAAGTACTTTGATGATTAATAGGAATTAAGTGGATTTTCTTTTATATGATAAAGTTTTATTTTCCATATCTTAACTTGGTTATCTTATTTTTGAAAATAATTTAGTGAAATATCTTTTTGTATAAAATATCATTTTGGGTTAAGAAATTTTCTGTTTTATTGAAGCTTATCTTTTGGAAAATCTGTTTTTGGAAAATAGTTTTAAACGTGTGTTTTACCTTGTCAAAGAAGTAGAGAAAATTAGGGAAGCAGTAAAACCACTACATGTAAGTTCAATTTTGCTTGCTGCCCAAGATCCCACTACTTACACTTCCTAGTTTTGAGGAAGTTGTGACTTAGTGGATATTGAGCAATGACAGTTTTAACTTCCTTTATCTTCTATAAATAGGCTTGGTTTTCTGTTGAGTAAAATACACTTGAGCATTGTAATATTTTAGTTTTCGAAAAGAGTCATAATCCACTTAAGTCCTTGAGTGTCTTAGTACTTAGTATTAGAGTTTAATCTTGAGTTGTATTGGGTTAGAGTTTGGGTAAACTCTAAAGTGTTTTTACTTTGAGTGAAGTAAAGAGAAAGAGAGAAAGAGTTAGAGAGTTCAACTGGTTGAGGAATCAGTTGAAGGGAACTCAAGTTCGTTAAGGAACTTAGGTTAGTGTCTTAGTTTGTAATAGGTTGTTTGCGCTATTATAATTAAGGGTTGAGTTTAAAATCCCTTGTGGTCAAGGTTTTTCTTCTTGATTAGGGCCAAGAAGTTTTCCTCGTAAAAATCTATCTTTGCACTTTAGTTTCTTTGAGTTTATTTTACAAATTCCGAAAAAATTACCTTAGTTCCTCTACAATACAATTCACCCCCTTCTTGTATTGTTCATTCGAGTCAACAATTGGTATCAGAGCTAGTTCCTCGAAGAAATCAGGAAACCCTGACAAGTTAAGTTCCTGGAATCAAGATGAACAATCACGAGAAGTTGGAAGAAGGTTACTCTATGCAGAGACCTCCTCTGTTCAATGGAAAATTCTAAACCTACTAGAAGAACAAGATGGAGATTTTTATCAAAAAAAACAACTACCAAGTCTAGAGAGTCATTAAAGTTGGTGACTTCGAAATCACCAAAACAACTACTAATAATGAGGTAGTTCCTAAACCCATGTCTAAATTTGAAAAGGAAGATTTTGAAAAAAGTGGAAATTAATGCACTTCCTGTTAAACAGCTTCACTGTGGTCTTGGACCTCACGAACACAATCGTGTTATGGGGTGCAAGAACGCTAAAGAAATTTGGGACTTACTTCAAGTTACACATGAAGGAACTAATGAAGTGAAACGTTCAAAAATTGATCTGCTTATGTCTAAGTATGAACTTCTCGAAATGCAATCAAAAGAAACTATCCAGGAAATGTTAACCAGATTTACTAATATTATTAATGAGATAGTTTCTCTTGGAAAGCAAATCCTAATTGATGAGCAGATGGAGAGCCAAGGTGACTGCATTACAAGAAACAAAAGACTTCACTAAGTTCAACATCGAGCAGCTTGCTGGTTCTCTCATGACCCATGAGCTACACTTGGGAACTAGCAACAGTGAAGGGAACAAAGGAAAAGGCTTGGCTCTCAAAGCTGGAGATCAAGAGGATTCAGAGGTAGACGAAGAAGAGGCTACCATGTTGGTGAGAAGGTTCAAAAGAATGTTCAATTGAAATAATCGAATAAGGAACTTCACCAAAAAGTCCTTTACTTCAAAAGCTGACTCTGGATGTCACAAATGTGGATCTCTAGAACACTTTATTCGAGAATGTCCACTGTGGGATACTGAGAAAGGAAAAGGGAAGGCCAAAGAACAAAGAAAAAGCAACAAAACTCCTTTCAACAAGACAAAAATCAGGAAGGCTATGATAGCTGCTTGGGGAGATTCTAAAAGTGAAGATGAAGAGGAACAACCTGAAGAAGAAACAACTAATCTCTGTCTAATGGCCAAGCATGATGAGAAGACCTACAATGAAGAACTGGCTAAAGAGGTATTCATCGATCCTAACCACCTTAGAACTCTCTCTAAAGAAGTGCTTATTGATTTTATTTTAGAAATGGAAGATGATTGGAGAATTGATATTAAACGACTAAATGAATGTGAAAAAGCTCTCAAAGTTTGCAAGGAACACAGTACCTGGATTAAGAACCAACGTACTGATGTTCAAAGCAGATTCTTTGATCTCTTTGACAAGAATTCCCTGCTAAAAGAAATGAATGACAGACTCAAGTATGAAAATATTATGGTTAATGTAGAATTGACTCAATACAAGCTTGCTAATGCTGATTTGAAATCGTCAAGTTCCTCTTATGAATCATTGCCTAAATTTAATGAAGATTTTGAAAGACTAAAACATAATCTTAATGAGTTAAGAATTGAAAAGGCAAATTTGGAAAAGGAACTTGCTATCATAAAAGAAAGAAGCACTAGTCAGCATGGTATACTTAAGTGCATTAAGAATGCTCAAACCAAAAGAACTGAAGGACTAAGTTACATTCGAACTAAGCTTAAAGGTAAACAAAAGAAGTATGTTGATTTGACTAGTTACAAAGTGTGTTCCTTTTGTGGAAAAACAGGTCACTTAGTGAATACTTGTCATAAGAAGGAACAATCTGTTAATAAGAATGTTAAGCAAGTGTGGGTCAGAAAATCTGGCATTGCTTTAACGTCCAAGGAACACAAGGAAACCTGGGTTCTTGAAACTAATCAATAAAGTTCTTTTGCAGCTCTAAGTGAGGGGGAACAACACGTGGTACCTCGACAGCGGTTATTCAAAGCATATGACAGAAGACAAATCAAAATTCATCTCACTTGAGGCCTATTCAGGAGGAACTGTGACCTTTAGAGACAACAAGAAAGGTGAAGTCATAGAAAAAGGAAAAGTAGGAAGGTCAAGTTCCATTGAATTGAAAATGTACTTTTGGTTGAGGGTTTGATGTACAATTTGCTGAGCATATCACAATTTTGTGATAAAGGAAACTCTGAAAGTTTTACTTCTGATAAATGCAACATCATTAATGATAAGACAGGAAGGGTTGTTCTCGAAGGAACTAGAAGAGGAAACACACACATTGTGGATCTCAATTCTGTTCCCAAGAACAACCTTACTTGCCTAAGTGCCATTAATGATGATCCTTTACTATGGCATAGATGTTTTGGACATGCTAGCTTCTCACTCATGGATAAACTTCGTACGAGGAACTTGGTCATAGGTTTTCCCTCAGTCAAGTTCCTTGTGCAACATATTTGTGAGGCATGTGTGCAAGTTAGATCTTCTTTCAAAAGTAAAAACATGGTCAGCACCACAAAACCATTGGAACTTATTCACATGGATTTGTGTGGCCCCATGCATGTTCAAAGAAGAAGTGGAAAGAAATATGTTTTAGTTATAGTTGATGATTTTTCTAGATTTACCTGGGTGATTTTTCTGTCTAGCAAGGATGAAACCTTTGATGAGTTTGTGTCTTTTGCCAAGAGAGTGCAAAAATCAAGTGGAAATCAAATAGTTCACATTTGATCAGATAACAGAACAGAGTTTGAAAATTCAAGTTTTGATGACTTTTGCAAGGAAAATAGCACGTATCATAATTTCTCAGCTCCAAGAACCCTTCAACAAAATAGGGTTGTTGAAAGGAAGAACAGGACCCTAGAAGACATGGCAAGAACGATGCTTATAGCCAGTGGTCTTCCCAGGAACTTTTGGGCAGAAGCTATTAATACTGCTTATTTCATTATTAATCGAGTTATAATGAGACCATTCATCAATAAAACTCCATATGAATTGTTTAAGGGCAGAAAACCCAATATTTCTCACTTTAAAGATTTTGGATGCTGGTGTTTTATTCATAAAAATGGAAAAAGGAACATTGGAAAATTTGATGAAAGAAGTGATGAAGCTGTGTTTCTAGGCTATGCCTCACATAGCAAGGCTTATAGAGTTTACAATAAAAATATTATGTGTGTCGAAGAAAGAATTCATGTTATTTTTGATGAATCTAATGTGTTAATGAATATGCAGGAACAAGACTATAATGATTATGAAATTAGAATGATTAGAAACAGGGATGAAGAAGATGAAAATTCTAAGCAAGCCAAAGATGGAGAGAAGGAACCAGTACAAGAACCAGAAGAAAATGCTGAAGTTCCTCAACCTAAAATCCATGAAGAACAAGAAAATGAAGAATCTAGCCATGAAGAAGAGGCAGAAGGAATTAAGTCAGAAGTGCCTCAGATTGGAGTTCTAACAAGAGAGTTTCAACTAAAACCATTCAAATATCAAGGCTCTCATCCTACTGATCTCATAATAAGTTATATACGTAGAGGAAATCAAACCAGATGACAAATGTGGAACTTTTGTGCCTTTCAAGCTTTCCTTTCCATTATTGACCTAAGAAATCATGAAGAAGCTCTCAAAGATGCTGACTGGATAATTGCCATGCAAGATGAACTCAATGAGTTTGAAAGAAACAAGGTTTGGCATCTCGAGGAGAAACTTATGAACAAAAAGGTGATAGGGCTCAAGTGGGTATTAAAAAACAAGCTGGATGAGTATGGAACAATCGTAAGGAACAAGGCCAGACTTGTTGTGAAATGCTATAATCAGCAAGAAGGTATTGACTTTGGAGAAACTTTTGCTCCTGTTGCTAGATTAGAAGCTATTAGAATGTTAATTGCTTTTGCTTCATTTATGGGATTTAAATTATATCAAATGGATGTCAAATGTGCTTTCTTAAATGGTTTTCTTGAAGAAAATGTTTTTGTGGAACAACCACATGGTTTTGAAAGCCCCCATTTTCCTAATCATGTCTTTAAGCTTGATAAAGCTCTCTATGGGCTGAAGCAGGCACCAAGAGCCTGGTATGAAAGGCTTTCCAGGCTTCTTCTACAAAACGATTTTAAAAGAGGAAAAATTGATAAAACCTTGTTTTTGAAATCTGAAGGAACTGACTTATTAATTGTTCAAATATATGTTGATGATATTATTTTTGGAGCAACTAACGAAACCTTGTGCAAGTATTTTGTTGATTTAATGAGTGGTGAATTTGAGATGAGTATGACGGGAGAACTCAATTTCTTTCTTGGACTTCAAATCAAACAAACGGAAAGAGGAATTGCAATTCACCAACAAAAATATGTCAAGGAACTGCTGAAAAAGTACAATCTTGATTAGCAAAAGCCAACCATACTCCTATAGGTACTGGCACAAGATTGGATGAATATCTATAAGGAACTAGTTAGATCAAACCAAATATAGAGGTATGATCAGATCTCTACTTTACATAACTACTAGTAGACCTGATATTGCTTTTAGTGTTGGCTTATGTGCTAGATTTCAATCAAACCCGAAAGAGTCACACCTTACTGTAGTTAAAAGGATCCTAAGATACCTTAAAGGAACTGACAATCTCTGTCTCTTCTATCCTAGAAGTGATACTTTTAACTTGAAAGGTTTTGCAGATGCTGACTATGCAGGAGATTTGGTGAACAAAAAAAGTACTTCAGGAATGATCAAGTTCCTCGGGCCATGTCTAGTTTCTTGGGGCTCTAAGAAACAAAATACCGTGGCCTTATCAACTGCTGAAACTGAGTACGTAGCTGCTGCAGCTTTTTGTTCTCAAGTCCTTTGGATAAAACAACAATTAAGGGATTATGGTATGAAGTATGATTACATTCCCAGTTATTGTGATAATACAAGTGCCATATGCATTTCAAAAGATCCAGTTCATCATTCTCATGTGAAACATATTCACATAAGGCATCATTTCCTTAAGGATAATGTGGAAGAAGGTTTAATTAAAGTAGATTTTTGAGATACTAAAAATCAAGTTACTAATATTCTTACTAAGTCTTTGAGCAGGAATAAATTTGAAAAGATGCGTATGGAACTTGGCATGATAAAATTGAGTTAAGAAGACCTCGTTCCCCCTCAAAAGGTATAAGTCAATCTTGTATGCATCATATGTGTCTTACACTACTTGAATATGTGAAAACATAGTCCTGAGAATTAGAAAGCATGGCATTACATATGGGATTGTGGATGTATGTGAAGAAATCAAATTGCATTGAGTATGTATATGTTGCTAACAAACTATGTTGGTTTGTTCCAAGTTCCTCCGCAAAATCCTATCTCAACAAGATTTGTTTTATCTTTCAAATTAATTAGCTAGTAAGTTAATTAATTTTATCTATGAAAAACTTATCTCTTTATTCTGATTTTGAAATATCTTCAAATATTTAAATGTAAATTTATCAAGATCTTTTGTTTAAGTACCCTAGACCCTTAAACTTCAAAATCTCATATATTAAAGTTCTGATCAAGGCCAAGCAAAAAGCATTTATCATTCTTCTTCTAATGACACCTAACATATTCAATTCACCTTCCACACAATTCTACTGACTTCTTTTACCCTTTAAAATTCCTTCCCCTGTAAAATGCAACCAAACCCTAGTCACTTTTCCTCACCTCCTCACTCAATCAAATATATCCTTCGTCTAGCAGATTCACCTTTTTCACCCATGGACGTATCGCCAAAAACTAAGACCACTCCACCTAAAGACTCACCCATGGACATCGAGCAAGAAACCCTCACCAAACCCATTACCAAAAAACTCAGAATAGGCCAATTGCTCGAAGTGCATCAAAGAAACAAAAGCTTGAGGAAGAAAAACTTGTTGATCCAGGCTGGGAGGAAATGGGCGAAAAAATTCAAGGGGAAAAATCACCAGCCTTCAAAAGAGTCGAAGCAAGCTCTGATCGCTTCATCTATGGCTTCTGTATCAATCTACCTTGGAGCGAAGTTAGTAAGTACTCTGAATTACTTGACATTCTTGAAGCTCAAAATTGGATGCAATTGTTTAGTGAAAGTTATGTGAATGTGCTTGCTCATGCTCCCTTGAAAGAATTTTGTGCGAATTTTAAGAATGAAAATGGTGTGTGTTTCTCTAAAGTGAAAAATCGCAAAATTAGTTTTGATGTTGATTATCTAAGTGCTATCTTTGGATCTCCTAATGAGGGATTTGATGAATATTTTAAAGGTGCAACTGATTTAGTTATTGGTGAAGTGTCGATAAAATCTATTGTGGAGTCAATTGGTGGAAAGATTTCTAAGGTGCAGACTAATCGTAACTTCTTTTCTCCCATTCAAAAGCTGTTGTTCATCGTTGTATTGTGTATAGTAGAGTTATAGATACGGATGTACGTATTTCGCAGACCCTTACATACAGAATGGAGTGGATGACAGATTTCCAGCAATTTAGTATTGTTTTTTTTTTTTTTTTTTTTTTTTTTTTTGGTATAAAACATGGCAACTATATAAATTTGAAATCAACTAGTACAGGACATGTTTACTAAAAAGGGCAAGGCAACAAGTACTTGTTTGAACTTTGAATTTGGTGAGTTAAAAAAAAATCATACACTAATAGGAAAAAATATACAAACTAGCTTACATTGAGTCCTAGTTTAAAATGAACTTAACCACATATGTTTCGACCACAAGTAACTCTAAACCCATTAATGCTCATTAGTGTAACGACCATTTTATTAAGCATTCATAATATTATTCCCGATTTAATTACACATTAAGGTTATAGTTTTTAAATCATTCACCTTTTGGGACGTCATTTTTTTTCAGCTTTAGAGACCTCAAGGGTATATTCCGGATGAAAAGTCACCAAAGATGGTAAAAAAGATAGTCCCTTCAATAAAATTTGAGTCCCCTAAAAAGCTACCCTGGATAACTAAAAAACATAGTCACCTATATTAATTATCTATATTAATCTTTAAAATAAACTTCCCTTGTTGGTTGGAAAATTTTGCTTTTCCAAAATTATCCTTCGAATAAAAGGATTTTTTTTTTTATTTTATGTTTGTAAAAAATGCTACAAACATGACGTTCATTTTTACATTTATCATTTTTACATTTCCAGTAACTAATAATTAGTTTTATAGTTTTTTTTTTAAAAAAAAGTTTTATAATTTAGTGCATAAAAAGTTTATAAAAAGTCTTTAAAAAATAGATTATTATATTGCTCAAAACACGTTGAAAAATCAAGACCCCTACATAAAAAAACTGCTTTATTATTGAAATACAAATAACCATATTTAATTTTGTCATGCATTTTATATTTTTAAAGATATACAAATACGAAGTATACATTTCTTCGTCAAAAAAGATATATATATTCTTCAAAAAAAAATCATATACATTTATATTTTTAGTTTTTAATCATGTATATTTTTTACAGGAAAGACAATCACATCTCAGGAACAAATATGTCTATTTATATCTTCGTTTAGTCATTGACATTTTTTTAATTAGGAACAAAATATACAGTTACGTTAAATTTTAAAAAAAAAAAATCATGTGAGTAGTTCATCGCTACTATTTACAAAAAAACCATCTTACAATAATATACTAACCAAAAGAACGTCAGCTGTAATAATTTTGAGTCATTTTTTACTTTTTTTCTCCAAATTTTATTTGTAATTATATATGTACGGTACAAAGTATCACATAACAAGTTTATCTAATATGGCAGTACCGAATTTTGGATATGCATGTCAATTAACAAGGGACCTGAGTTTTTTTTTTCTTTTTTTTTTTGTCAGACAGTTTAATTGAAGGAACTACATTTTTTTTTGTCAATTAATTGAAGAGACTCATTTATTTTCTGATTGCTTAAAGTCGGGTTAAGTTACCCGATTCCTAAGCACAGGTCTCAAAAGTGAAAAAAAAAACAAAGAAAAAAGAGTCTTAAGCTAAAACAACTCTAGGGTCTTAGTTAACCTAGCTAGGTTACAAAAAAAATTTATAAGTCCATTCAAAAGGGTTAATTTCAAACTAATATTAAAAATAATGCACTTTGATAATTGAACAAGATATGTTTACTATAGTATACATATACTGTACATATACTATACATATTAGTGGGTTCATGAGGCTTGCTACTACTAATAATTACGTTTTTTGTTTAGCATGTATTCCTTTTTTTTTTTTTTTTTTTGTTTAGAATGCATGTATTAAAATTAGTCAATACGAGGAAAAATATAGATATTCCAAAAAAAAAAAGACAAATTTGAAACAACCAGAATATTAGCTAATATAGATTTACACTACTTCTAACATTCAATGTAAAGTTACATTAATATAACACTTTATAACGAAAACATAATTATAAAAAACAATAAATAAAAACTAATATTGTATTTAGGACTTAAGGTAATATAAGTGCACGAAATTCATCTCGAATACCAATGCTTTCCGAGGTAACCGAATAACGATTGGTGGTAATTGTGTATGGACGCCTAATCCCATGATCGGGTCCTCGTTCATATCTGAATTGAGGATTAAAAAGTGCCTCCATTCCCAATTAGGCCTATAAGGGTTGTCGTGCACAAAGAATGGAATAAGTCTACCTCATTCCCTACAAGTGAGCATGACTTTGGATAGGGTTATCACGGACATTAAACCACAAATTTAATCAATTATGTCCTGATTTTTCCATAAGCACACGTCTGCCGGATTGGGCGGTTCAATCTTATGAAAATTACACAACTGAAAATACAAACACTTTGGCAATTGTCGCCTCCACTTAGGGTCGGCGGCCATAGCCAAAATAAACTTAACAAAAGAGCATTGATTAACATCACTATGAGGGTAAGAGTTTTCCATCATCTCCTTTTTGAAGGCTTCCCTTTTAAATTCCATCTTGTACCAAGGCTGAAAATTGTAACAAAATTAATTCTATTCTGATTGAACATTGATACAAATTTATATTATGTAGGCGGATAAGAGCATTGTGGAAAAAGTTAAAGTGTAACATTTGATTTCTAGCAGTGGTGGAGCAAGAAAATTTTCTTTAGTGGGGCCAAAAATAAAATACGAAGTACTTCCCCCGTCCCTTAATACAAAGCCTCTTTCTAGCATTTATTACTCACATAATAAAGAGATAGAGGCTTTCAATTTAGGGACGGAGGGAGTATATGTTTATTTCAACTCAACGCATTTTCTAATTCTCATTGTACCATACATGTAAGAATTTAAGCCTCCTCAAATATATGAAAAGTTAAAGTAATAGCCAAAAAAAAAATTAACAAATAAGAGTGTTTTTTTTAAAAAAAAAGAATTAAAAAATTGTCAACAACAAGGATTTTAACAAATAAAAGGTTTTTAAAATGGAATTGAAAAATGTCAGCAACTAGACTCGAACCACTGGCTTTCATCACTAATGATTTGAACAATATAACATAAACCAACTGAGCTACACACCACATTACTCTTCTTAGTATGAAATTTAACTTTATATAAAATCAAGGCGGTGGCCATAGCAGCCCCCTGGATTCCGCCCCTTATGCCACACTTAGTTTAATGTTTCAAAACACAATATTGAGTAAGTATTATTTTAAGTAAAAAAAATAATGTTCAAAGACAAGAAATTGGGATTAATACCGATTTTCTCCATTCGAGAAGCGCATTATTGTCCACTTGTTGGTCCCCTTAGCTGACATCATCCTAAGGTAATTCAAAAATTAGGGGGATAAATTAATAAATTAATATAATTGTGTGAGAAAAGTTAATATAGATTAAATGGTTAACCATTTTTACAAAACAAAATAACTTTATGTACTACGTAGTATAAAGATAAAGCAAGTCTATTTTATTTAAATCTATTATGTCAATTTTTTTAAGACGGGTCTATTTTCCAATCGAATAATGAGGAATAAATATCTTGATGCCTAAAAATTTAAAATAAAAATACACCTTTTTCCGCTTTCCTCGAGATGATAATCCAACGTCTTTCTCATCCTCTAAGGCTCGTTTTCTCTTATGATCAACATCCTAGCATAAGAAGAAAGTTGAAAATAGAAGAACCAAAAAAGACATTAAAAAAATCATTGGCAATAAATTCTAATTTTGTTTTTTCCATTTGTACTTTAAAAAAATAATAAAAATACAAAGAAAATGAAAAAAACCAATTCAATTGCATGCTTATCATCTTCTTCCTCGTTGGTATGTGTTGGTTGTATATTAAGTTCCTAAAATTCATTTTATGATGAACACCAAAAAAAAAAAAAGTTCAGATATGACACTGCAATATTTACAAAAAGATGAACTTCAGTTTGGTAGATAATTCTGATAAGAAATACTTACACTTTCACCCACGGCGATTTCGTATTCATCGGAAAACTCTTTGATTACCACCATGATCAAAGAAGAGAGAGGTTTGAAGGTTTTGAAAGTGGAGTGGATGGAGTGTGGGGGTGTTGGTTTTTGATAGGTATAAAGAAATTTGTATTTGTTTGTTTTGCGACAAAGTAACTTTAATTAATATTTTTCTGGGTTTGCTTGGTCTATAATCTCTAACAATTTCTGTTTTTTTTTTTTTTCTGGGTTTTCTTTTATGGGTTTTTGTTTATTTTCTGGGTTTGGTTTATTTTCTGGGTTTTGTTTAATTTCTGGGTTTATGGCTTTTTTTTTTTTTTTTTTTTTTTTTTTTTTTTCCGCAGCTTATTTATTTTTTTGTTTTAATTGATGCAGGTATATCGATTTAGATCTTAGATCGAAGAATCAAGATGCAAGAATATTGATTTGGATGTTGTATGGGGTTTGTTTGATTTTATTATTGTAATTTTTTTTTATTTATATTGTAATTTTTTTTGATTTATATGTTGTAATTGTTAGATTAAATTGTAATTTTGATGTCCGTAATTGTGATCGAAAACTCATCATTAATAAAATTATGATGTTGCGTTTGTAATTGTTTGATTATTATTTTTTTTTTTTTTGCATTTGTTGGAGGAAAAAAGAGTACTCATTAATGGAATCAGCTCAGTATCCACCGTTTTATATTTCAAGTGAATAAAACACAAAAAAAAAAAAAAAAAAAAAAAATTACTCTAATGGCCACCGGTTCAGCCATGCAACCGGTGGCAATTACCTGCCATCCCTCAAAAAAAAAAGGCGGCAAAGGTAAATTGCCACCGGATAACCGGTGGCCAAATTAATTAATACCACCGGTTAACCGGTGGCAATTAATTAATTTGCCACCGGTTTTGAACCGGTGGCCTTTTGTCCTAGGTTTTGCCACCCCCCCCCACTGGCCACCGGTTCAAAACCGGTGGCAAAGGGGGGTTTTGAACCGGTGGCCAACCCCTTTTTTCGCCTAGTGTGTATAAGCTGTAATAGATTTTATAAGATATGAGATGGCTAGAGAGATTGCCACTTGGATGGCCATTAAGTTGAAATGATTCAACTAATGCATTTTGGGATTATCATATTAAGTTAGAATTGAATAAGTTAACTCAAAACGATCTAATACATTATAATAAGCCAAATAATGGGCAACTATTATAATATGTGGCCTAAATAGTTAAATTGATTATTAATTGGGTTATAACACCTACAAATTAGGATGCATAATATGTAATAACTTTTGTTGGGGTAAATAATAAGGTACAGTAATAAGCTAAGGATATGCAAGCTAATAATTATGTGTCATTAAGATCTAGTCACGTACGATTAGTAACAAGGTGTATAAACTATAATAGATTTTATAAAGTAGGCGATGGCCAGATAGGTTGTGTAGACACCTAATTGAATTGGGTCTCCCCAAAACCAAACCCAGTGATGAGTACCTTTCACGTCATTTGATTATTCAAGCGAGGTGAAAATGTGAAAAGTCTTGTGATGTGGTTGTTTTTAATAAAAATAACTCTTCTTTCTTTTTTCGAAAATGTACCTTATTTATGGAAAATGTCCAGTCAAATTTAGTTTGATCCATGATAAGGGTCCATTAATAGTGTATTTGGGTTGGGCTCGAAAAGAGATTTCCAACGATATAATATAAGCCCAATTCCAATGAATAATGAGGAAGTTATGGCCAAAAATACTACATTGGGCCTGAAATGGTTTTATGGCCCAATGATCTAGTGGAGAGCCCATTAATTAATATTCCTAAATTTATTAGGATTGATTTTAATCCTCTAGAATAATCTAGGAGGTTGTTTTGAGTTCTAATGAGATACAAGACATCAAAGTAAGTAATTTAATTGCTTAATAATTCTTTTGGTATAGAAATCTAGCTTAGATTATATTAATTCCTAATATCATGTTAGGATGCTTTTATTGCTTTCTAGTATCATGCTTAGGTTGCTTCCTATTTCTTCTATCATGTTAGTATCATGTTAGGGATAAATCTTGATCTTTAATATTTAATGACATGCTAGGATTTGTTATTAATCATGTTAGTATCATGTCAAGGATCTTGCTATTATTATTATGTTTTATTGAGATTATTATTATGATGATGATTGTTATCAATATGTTGCTTGATATATTATTGTTATTGCTTGATCACGCCCTCTCTTGCAGGATTAAAGGGAATTTGTACTTGTAATCACGCTTAATAAGATAAGTAATAATCTGGTTTAGGCTAATGTGATTATAATTCAAGTGATCACCAATAATAGATTTGTTTGTGCATTAATATTCAACCAACACAGATTAAACAGGTTTAGGATTAATATATTGATTGTATGTTAGTCAAAACGCGCACATGAATATGAGCGGAATAAAGTAGAGGCCTATTTTTAGGGCAGGTTCAATCTCTTTTAGGTTGGATTTGTACCTTCATCCTCGAATATCCAGTCATGGTTCCAGACCACTGTGGAGTTAGCGATCTCATGGATCATGAAGGGGTTTAACCTTCACCCTGTGAACGGTTTACAAGTTCCTAAAACTTGTTGGCGACTCTTTTGCTCTAGCTCTCTTCCCTTTGGACGCCACCATACTTAAGTGTATGATCACAGCGGGGCTCAAGTGTGGGATGCTTGAAATATTCCCTACAGTTTTTGGCGACTCTAATGGGGAGGATTTCTATTTTAATTCCTAAAATTTATTTTGGAAATAATTTAGAATGAGTGGATGAGACTCGAAACGTTCTAAGATTCATGTGCATAATTTTGATTGACATTATTTGCATATGCATAAAAAGGTCCGCATTGGATAGACCATGCGTAATGCTTCAAAAACATAGGATTTTTACACGTAGGAAGTTTGGGAAATATCTTTCACAACTGTGATCAAAATAACGCTGCGAAAAACTGGAAAATTCAAAGAACAGAAAGCTGCTGAGGCATATAGGAACCGGCGCTGAGAAAACAGAGCCTGTCGCAGTACGATGGCTCTGTCGCTGCGCGACAGCAATGTCGCGTGGCGACAGAGTCAGCGTCTGGCTACAGTCTCTGTTGTCTCGCACTGTGTTCTTTCAATACCGAGTCAGAAATCTACCATCTTGTTTCGACCAGTTCTAGTACATCCAAGTTTGTGAATTCACCAAACCGTGGAAGCAAGTTTAACTTACGGGGTCCCATCCACACGCGTCAACCCTTCTAAAGGTAAGCCTTCCGCGCGGTGCATCCGGACACATAACCATAGACCCTCTTTGACTAACCCTTATCCTTGAACTTTAGAGAACTAGAGCCATGGTTAGGTTGCAAACTCATTGCATCATATTGTGCTTACTTGACTACTTGTGCATCACTTGTTTGTGCATTTTTACTCTAATCGTTTGTTTGACTTGTGTTTGAGTTTAAATAAATTAATTAATGACTAAAAGACTTTGCTTAATTAATTAACCAATTAATATGAGTTTTTAAAGTCTAAATAAATTGATCGAACCTGACTTAGTACGTCTATAGGAATTTTCCTCTAAGCTAGAATACTGGAAACAGACCCAGACTGATGTTTCAATTATGACGCTGAAGTTTGGTCTGTGGCGCGACACGTAAGTGTCTGGCGCGATGCGACAGAAATGGCGCGCCGCGACAGTTCCGTCGTTTCAGCGATGGCCCAATTTTTCTGCTTAAGTCCTTACGTCGAGTCTGTTTAATCAATTTATTAATATTATAAACCGTATTGAGTTCTTAATTGAGTCTAAGAACATAGTCCTATGGTCTCACACAAGAGTCATATCATGTCACTTTCACTCACTTCTAAAGCACACACTTTATATGTATGTTACACCTTGACCATGTCTAGTGAGTTTTGTGCGCGCGTGTTTTCCGTCATTTTTTTAAGGGGGGTAAGTCGGATATTAATCCTCCATACATAACCATGTTGTTTGAACCCTATCTTTGATTCCCAAAAATATGCACCTTATCCTCCAAACATAACCCTTGTTTGAACCCTATTTTTGATTCCCAAAAATATGGACCCTATTTTTGCCTTTCGCCTTTAAAAATCAATAAAGTCAAAGTCAATTTGAGTCAAGTCATTAAAACAAGTATGGTTTAAATTTACAGTACTTGGTCAAGTAGAGAAGGATGATTAATCAAGGAAAACACCTTCGTTCAAGTTTTACTTTTCGATAAGCCCATTAGACACAGAAAAAAGTTCATACTAATGGCAACACAACAAGAAGTCGATTAGCTTAGGCAAAACTTCGTTAACTTGACCAAGATGATGAAGACCTTAGCTCTTTAAGTCAATGACCCTGCGAGACAACAACAAATGGAGCGAATGGAGGAAAGCTTGAGAAAGCTCTCCAATGACTATAGGTTTCAGGGAATTAACTCACAAGGGGTCTTAGTGGACAAGGAACTTCTTCCATAGAAGTTCAATGCCAATGACATCCCTAAGTTTAAACCAGCTGACAACCCCTATTTTCACTTAAGGGCCTTTGAAACTATAATGAACATCAAGGGGATTGACATGAAAATTTTCCACACTCTGTTCTCACTATCTTTAGAGACCGTTTTCCAACAATGGTTCTTCTCCCTTGAAATAGAGAAAACCTCTTCTTGGCATGGCATATTAAATGCTTTCATAGATAGGTACAAATGTAACGTCCAAGTCGAAACTGACCACAGAGAACTTGAGATGTTGAAACAAAAGGAGAATGAAGGCTTTACTTCTTTCTTTAACAAGTGGAAGGAAACTTCCGCTAAAATGATTGAGGTGCCTACTAAGAAAGAATCTGTAAGAATGTTCATTAAGAATCTCCAGGAAAAGTACTCTAAGCATCTCAAATACCAAAGTAACTTCAATACCTTCAAGGCCTTCTATGACGTAGGAATCAACATTGAGGACGACCTTGCAAAGCAAAAAGCTGCTAACAACTCCAACAGTGGCTGGAAAGGAAAGAAAAGCGACAATCCTTCTTCTTCCAAAACTACCCACTCGAATAATGTTAGCACATTTAATCTGAATGAGGTCCTTGCTATGAACGACCAAGGATAAAAGAAGCCATTTAGGAGAAACTTCACACCTATTGGCATGAGTTATGACACCCCATTTGATCTCCTACATGCAAAAGGTCTTATAACTCCCATTGGACCATTTGGGGACCTACCAGTCGAAAAGAGGACAGCTAGTTGGAACCCCAATGCACACTGCAAATACCATCAAGGCAGGGGCTATCCTACTGAGAATTGTTGGAAATTAAAGGAAGCTATTCAAGACCTCACAACAAGCTTCCATTGCCTCCTACAAGCAAGAAGCCAAGCATCAATAATGCTCCACTTTCGGACTCCTTGGCTATTTCTAGTGAGGAAGATCATGTCGATCCAAAAACCCTCATTAAACCAATTAAAGAGACTCTTGCCATCAAAGAAGAGGAGGAAGTCTTTTTCGATGCCAAGAAACACACTATAGGTGAATCGCCGGCTAGTAAAGAGGAGATATGGAACCTCATAAACACGATAAAAAGAAGCAAGTGATACCTGTCGTGAACTCCTCGACCGTCTAAAAAAAGTTTAAAGTGAGAGTGATGTGGAAAAGGCGACGATTGCTAAGACTAGTGAGAGAAAATCATTTTCTCTCCAAGTGGTCGAAAAACCCAAAAAGAACAATAAATCTTATACTCCAATTGGGACCTCTTATGCAAACATGTTTCAAAAGCTCTTCGAGAATGGAAAGATTAAACCTCTCGAGCCAAGACCTTTTGAATCACTGAAATGGACAGACAGATTCTATTGTCCATACCATCAATCTAGGGGACATACCATTGAACATTGTTTTAAGTTCAAAGATCTAGTCCAAGGACTAATTGATAGCAAGAAGTTAGTCCAAATAACTCTAGAAAGGGATGTTGGTATCAATGGAATTTGAAAAAGCGATGATGAGGATGTCCACCTCAAAGATTTGGAAGAAACTCCACTTTCCACAATCTATCCGGTAGATGATATTTGGGATGAAGAAGACTCACCCATAGATGTTTTCACAAGATCCGGGAGAATGCAACCTCCCATTACAACACAACCCTTTCCTACTACTCAACAAATTCCCATACCCATCATTGAAGATAATGATGTTGTGAAACAACTCAAGAAGACTAAGGTTGAGATGAATGTATGGAAATTATTAGCCACATCCCGTGAGCATAGAGTGGCAGTAATGGACGCTTTTGCCAAAGTAGGGATAGATTTTGAAACCACTCCTGAGGGGTTAGCCAATTTTCTAACGAGTGACCTTCTAAGTCTTGTCAATCTAATCACTTTTTCTGACAAAGATTTACCCCCAGAAGGTGATAAGCATAACAAGGCCTTAAACCTCACAGTGATCTGCAAGAGAATGAATGTCCTAATGACTCTTGTAGACAATGGGTCAGCAATCAATGTTTGCCCACTTTGAACTACGAGGACGCTAGGGATAAAGGATGAAGATTTGTCTCCATCTACACAAGGAATAAGGGCTTATGAAAACACTCGTCGCCAAGCTCTTGGGACTATCATTATGAATGTCACAGTAGGTGTCATTGAACATGCTACTACTTTCCAAGTGGTAGATATCAAAGCTTCTTTCAACTTGTTGTTAGGGCGCCCTTGGCTTCATGACCTTAAGGCCATCCCTTCATCCCTTCATCAACAAGTGAAGGCCATAGTTGGAGGAATTCCTGTCACTATCGATGCTTCTACGATAAGAATTAAGGCAATTGATAAGCTAATTATAAATGTGGAGCACGATGAAAATGATGAAGACCTATGGGGCTTTAATGCAGAAGAGGTCTCTTTTATCAAAGAAGATGAAAAGACCCCTCTTCACTATCACCTCCATTCGAACATGATAGTTAATAGCATACTCCGAAAGCAAGGACACTTTCCTAGAATGACTCTAGGAAAGAAGAAAGAAGTAGCAACACAAATGGGATCGCCTCGCCTTCCTAAATTAGATACTTTTGGACTTGGTTTTGAACCGACTCTGAAAGACTATAAGCAAGCCCGGAAAAGATTAATGCACGGAGGAACGCTTATACCCAAAAGAAAGCAATCCCAATGGATCAATATCCTCTCACTCTAAATGGTAAATTCATGAGGGTGAGGACTACCCTTGTTACGAATTTCCTAAACCCTTCGTCAAAGATGGGATAAGACAACCTAGGTTCGAGATCTTCGTGGATTGCAATTTCTTGGATGATATCCAACCTCCTACCCATAAGGGGAAAGCACCTCCATGCTTTGACTTTAATCTAATGGGATTACTCTTTGGCTACGAGAGCGCATCGATGATAATTCAGTGCTTATTCAAACAGTCTTGCAAAGCGAAGACTTTGATCCCACAAAACTCATTACTCTGGTAAAAGGATTAGTCCAAGGATGGAGAAAGACCGTAAAGGTGACTACGCCAAGTGGAAGAAGGATCTCCATAACAACAGGACAAGGACCAATGTTCGACGAGTCTGAGTCGTATGAGTCTTCTAAACCTTCTATAGTAGTATCTCCTTCTCCTTCTACTTCAAAATCCATCCCTAGGATAGTTAGCAGTCAAGTCTAAACGGACATATCTTTATTTGATGTAGTGGTTTCCGAATTTAATAATATGTCTTCTTCCGCTTACTACTCATGTCATTCCCTTAATAAAGATGATGAACATTGCTTAGCTAACAATGAAAATGACAAAGAAATAATTAAGGCAATGGAAACACTTGAGAATAGAACACCGGTAATTAAAGAGACTGAAACGGTTGACATCTCAAAAGATCCAACTGTTAAAAGAGAAGTTAAAATCGGTCTAACTCTTAATTAAGAAGAAAGAACCAATTTAAAAAATCTATTAAAAGAATTTATAGATGTGTTCGCCTGGTCATACGAAGATATGACAGGAATAAATAGAGAAATAGCTCAACAAACAATACCGCTAATCCCAGGAATGATACCTGTAAAACAAAAGTTACGTCGAATGAAACCCGACGTAGCTCTAAAAATAAAGAAGAAGTTCAAAAACAAATTACAGCAGGTTTTATAAGGGTATCCAAATACCCCGAATGGGTCGCAAATGTGGTACCAGTCCCCAAGAAAGATGAAAGGGTAAGAATGTGTGTCAACTATAGAGATTTAAATAACGCAAGTCCAAAGGACGACTTCCCTTTATCACACATTGATATTTTGGTAGATAATACAGCGAATCACGCACTTCTCTCATTTATGGATGGATACGCAGGATACAACCAGATTCTCATGGCAGAAGAAGACATGGAGAAAAATACATTTATAACACCATGGAGCACTTACTGTTACACGGTAATGCCATTCGGGTTGAAAAACACGGGTGCCACTTACCAAAGAGCAGCGACTGCCTTAATCCATGACATGATGCACAAAGAGGTAGAAGTCTATGTGGATGACATGATTGTGAAATCAAAATATCGTCTAGTACATCCAGTAGCCTTAAGAAAATTCTTCGAAAGGTTAAGAAAATAAAATATGAGGCTAAACGCATCTAAGTGCGCTTTTGGAGTTACGTTAGGAAAACTCTTGGGCTATGTCATTAGCTTTAGAGGAATAGAGATAGACCCAGCTAAGATTAAAGTAATCATGTCAATGCCACCGCCCAAGACCGAGAAGCAATTTCGAGGATTCATTGGCCGGTTGCAATATATAAGTAGGTTCAATCCAAGCTAACCATGATATGTGAACCAATATTCAAGAAGCTCAAAAAGAATGTACCAGTAATATGGGACAACGAGTGCCAAAAAGCCTTTGAGAAAATCAAAGTCTATCTCACTAATCCTCCCGTATTGGCACCAGCACTTCCGCGAATTCCTCTTCGATTATACCTAACAGTCACTAAAGAGACCATGGGAGCTATTCTTGCGCAAGATGTAGAAGGCAAAGAGAATGTCATCTACTTCTTAAGTAAAAAGATGCTCGAGTATGAAGTGCACTACACACCACTTGAGAAATTGTGCCTCGCATTAGTGTGAGCCACAACCAAGTTAAGACACTACATGCTCGTTTATACAGTCTATGTAGTATCTCGAATGGACCCACTAAAGTATCTCTTCAAGAAATCAACACTTAACAGGCGAATATCAATGGAGAGTCAACTTAGCCCAATTCGATGTAAGGTTTATGCCTCAAAAGGCTATCAAAGGATCAGTAGTCTAGGACTTCTTAGCAGACATCCTAATAGAAGATTCGACGCCAATGCATGAAAATGAATTTCCAGACGAAGACTTAATGCTTATAGAAGATGATACTTGGACATTATACTTCGATGGAGCTTCAAACCAAAAGAGTTGTGGCGTTGGAGTATTATTAGTATCACCTAAGGAGGAACACGTTCCAATCTCTATAAAGCTAGATTTCGACGTTACCAACAATGCTGCGGAATATGAAGCATGTGTGGTAGGCCTCAAAACTGCTTTGGCATTAGGAGTAAAGAAACTTTGGATATTCGAAAACTCCTCCTTAATCATCAATCATATTTCCAAAAGATGGAAAGTAAGGAGTGAAAGCTTAGCTCCTTATCAAACATATTTGGAAACTCTTATTGATCAACTCGAACAGGTAGAATACACATATCTACCAAGAGAGGAGAATCAATTTGCTAATGCCTCAGCAAGACTAGCCTCAATGGTTAGAATTCCTAAGGAAATCGAACAAATGCCTCTAACAATAGAGAAAAGGCATAAGCCAGCTTACATCCAAGCTTTAGAAGATGATGAGATAGCTCAAGAACAAGAAGAAGAAGAACCTTGGTATACTGACATCCTCAATTATATCACCAGGGGTGAATATCCACCTCATGCTGATAAGAGAGCAAAGCGAGCTCTAAGACTTTTGGCTTCCCAATATGTACTCATAAATGATGAGCTTCCTAAAAAGGTACCTAAAGGTAGAGCTCTCCAATGTGTAGGAAAAAAGGAAGCTCAAAGAGCAATGAGAATAATCCACGAAGGAGTATGTGGCACTCATATGAATTGCAAAATGCTAGCCCAAAAAGTAATGCGCCAAAGATACTATCAGACTATCATGAATAGGGATTGTCATCAGTATGTAAAGAGATGCCCTAAATGCCAAATATATGCTAACTCGCAACATGTTCCTCCATCACTCCTTTACACCTATACATCACCATAGCCATTCTTAACTTGGGGTATAGATATTATTGGGAAAATCACCCCTCTTGGGACAGGATGTCATGAATACATCTTAGTGGCAATTGATTACTTCACAAAATGGGTCGAAGCAACATCATATGCGAAAATCACTGCAAAACATGTAGCACTCTTCATCGAAAGAAACATAATATGTCGATATGGAGTCCCCCATGAAATGATAAGTGACAATGGAACTCACTTTCAAGCAGAATGTGAAGAATTGCTTCAAAAGTATGGTATTCAACACCATCATTCTTCCCCATATAGACCTCAAGCAAATGGTGCAGTAGAAGCAGCTAATAAGAACTTAAAGATTATCATTGAGAAAATGACAGAAAATTACAAAGATTGGCTTGACAAACTCCATTTTGCTCTTTGGGGTTATTGCACGTCAATTCGCTCATCCACAGGAAATACGCCATTCTCCTTAGTTTATGGAATGGATGCCGTACAACCTGTAGAGCTAGAAATACCTTCTCTACACATCGCGTTGGAAAGTAAACTCGATGAAGTCGAATGGACTAGAGCAAGGTATGAAGAGCTAATACTACTGGATAAAAAACGAATAGAAGCTCTACATCATACTCAATGCTATCAAACCCTCGCATGGCTAGACACTTTAACAAAAAGGTCAAGACAAGAAACATTAAAGTGGGAGACTTGGTGTTAAAAGCACTAAGGAAAAATGTTCTAGACCCAAAAGGCAAATTTAGGCCTAATTGGTCCGGACCAAACATTGTCAAAACTATCCTATCAAGAGGTGTTGCAACATTAACTGATATGGATGGTAATGAATTCTCAAACATGACAAACCTTGACCAACTAAAGAAGTTCTACCCATGATAACTTGAGTAACAAACTCAAGAGAGCTACGTTTGGTCTGATTCCTAAGGAAAGGATACGTAGGCAACCCTTTACTAGGTGCGGCCACTTTAATTTTTATAAATCTTACATCAGTGTGTCAACGCAAAGCAAGTGGCGCGCATAATTCAAGTCCAGCGCTGCACGACAGCATCTGTCGCGCAACGACAGATCTAGCGCACTGCAACAGAATCGTCGCGCTACGACAACTTCAAAAGTCTAGCGCCAACATTTTTTCGTCGATCTGGGCGAATTTCGGTGTATTTCGAGAATTTTCGACTTCCGTACTCGAATAATTTTCGAAATTTATTCAAGTTGTTTTCATTGCGGCTTTAATAATTAATTTTTAAAAAAAATGGGTCAATTTAATTTAAAAGCTGAAAATTGCATTAATAAAAATAAAATTATATTATTGATGGAATTTATATTAAACCTTAAAAATAAATTGACTTAAAAAAAGCAATGCTCTAATCTGTCTTCTCTTTTCTAGCCCTCTTCCAATTCTTCTCTGCTTCCTCTTCATCATCTATCTCTTTTACTAATAGGGATCCCTTAGAAGACCTACACACAATCTTGGAGTTGATAGTTTCTCTAATAGCCATCACACGGTGCTTCTTTTCAACCCATATTTTCTTTTCTGCAGAGTCAGTCTTTCTTTTCTCCTTACCCTTTGTAGTACTTTTCTTCTTAGGCATGACGGGAGTCTTGAATTCAACTTTCTCACCTAAGCGCTCCTTAGGAGGAATTTTCCTATCCCTTAGGCGGTCTTTCACATTGGTCTTACCCAACTTTCGGGCTTTGTTCTTGTCCTTTTGAGATCTAGTAATTAACCATTGCTTCACATCCCTAGACAAAGAAGGAGGAACCTTTTGGGTAACAACAACCCACAAAGGTCTAACACACCAATAGTCATCAAACCTCTCTATGTCTTGTGATACTGGAAATTCATAAGGGCGACAGAGATCTCCGGACGGAATGGTTTGAGCAAGTCCATATTGTCTCTTCACTCTAGAAGGGTAATAAAAGGTCAATTTGGACAAGCTAGGAAGACGACAAAAAGGTTGGCTATTGACACCAACCATCTTCTCAATCTTCCACCAAGGAACAACCCACTTGATAGCAAAGTCTCAGGTTTCAAAGATCCTCCTCCATCCCCGGTGGCCCATCTTTATGGAGAAGCGTTTCTTTCTTCTTACAAAGCAATTTGGTGTATATTTTCAATATTATCGGGAGGACTGATTAACTCAAGTCTCTCCCCTAGCCATACCTGCAAAAATTCAATGCAAATAATTAATATTACAATACAAAATTATATTTTTGATTTCTGTAACTAAAAATATCAATTTTCTACCTGTAATAAAATTGGAGAACCTCGAAAAAGTGCTTTTGGATCTTTTTTTAGCTCATCTAAGCTAACCATCGTTTCTCCAAAAATTAATGGCATTGGATTTCTCCTTGATTCAATTTGCTCCATGACATACACTAATATTTCTTGACCCTCACGAATATTACCACTAGTGAGAGATATTGGCTAACCATGCAAAAGAGAAAAGCTCTTCTCTTATATACATGAAAAGACTCCGAGCGTGGTCTATCAAAATAAAAGCGTGCAAATTATTTCAAATTAACCACATTCCCATGCACTATATCTTTTAAGTCCCTAACCCAAAGGTTAAGGAAACACTCAAAATCTTTATAATATTATTCATTAACTTTAGGAATTACCGCAAGATTTAAAGATAGGAAGCCAAGGATGGCACCAAATTCTTCCAGCAAAGGAAAAATTTCATCATGGCCTAATCTAAAAGCAATGGGTGTCTGAGTCCCAATACTCTAAGGCGGTATGAATAAAGTCTATGTCAAGATCTACCCCTTTAATGCCAAGCAACACTAGGTGAAAAAACAAAATTGGCACCGGTTCAAAACCCCACAATGCCACCGGTTTTGAACCGGTGCCAATGTGGGGGGTGCCAATTAGTGGATGAAACAGCCACCAGTTGAACAGGTGGCAAAATTCGGAATTGGCACCAGTTAACCGGTGCCATAAAAGCCCACAAAAAATTAGTTCAAAGTTTTTGGCACCGGTCAATCGGTGCCAAAAAAGCCCAAAAAATCAATTTTTATTTTTATTTATTTATTTTTGTCTTTTTTCACTTAAAAATTAAATTGACTAAAATAAATATGAACAACAAAATATAAATTGAATATCATTCAATATAATCGAAAATTTACAGTATATAAGCAAAAAAAAATTACAATATAGATCTATAAAATTGATCTATTACAACATATAAATAATAATAAAAATAAAATTTACAACATCACAATCAAAAAAACCCCATACAACATCTAAATAAATATTCTTGATTCTTCGATTATGTGCACTATTTTGGGCTTGCAAAGCAATAGTATACCTACGCCTATTAAAACATCCAAAATAAATTGATTAAAATGAATTAGCTGCGAAAAAAATAAGAAAAAAACCCAGAAAATAAAAAAAATCGAATTAAAATCGATTAAATGAAAAACAAAATCGAAAATCAGTTAAAAACCCAGAAAATTAAAAAAAAATCGAATTAAAATCGATTAAAATAAAAAAAAAATCGATTAAAATAAAAAAACGATTAAAATAAGTTAAAAATCCCAGAAAATAAAAAACAAATCGAATTAAAATAAGTTAAAACATCGATTAAAACAAACCAGAAAATCGAAAATAAGTTAAAAACCCAGAAAAAAAAAACGAATTAAAATCGATTAAAATAAAAAAAAATCGATTAAACAAAAATCGAATTAAAATCAATTAAAATAAAAAAAATTGATTACAATAAAAACAAAAATCGGTTGAACCCTATCTTGCTCATGCATGTGTTCTTGGTGGATGAAACCAAAAAAAAATTCAAAGAAACCCAGAAAAATCAATTAACCAGAAAAATCAATGAACATAAAGCCTAGAAAAATTAAAATTGAAATCGAAAAAAATACCCAGAAATCGAAAAAAAAAACAAAATTGAAAAAAAAATCTATTAAAATCGAATTAAAAAAAACCAGAAATCGAAAAAAAAACAATAAAAAAAACAATCAAAATTGAAATCGAAAAAAAAAACCTAGAAATCGAAAAAAAAATCCCAGAAAGGAGGAGGACACCAGGGAGAAGGAGATGAGGGAGAAGGAGATCGAGAAAGAGAAATAGATGGAGGAGAAGGAGATCGGGAAGGAGATTGAGAAAGAGGAGGAGAGGAGAGAGAAAGAGGAGGAGAGGAGAGAGAAACGGCTGAGAGAAATAATAGAGAATATGTTAGGGTTGGGGGGGTTAAATGGGCCGGTTTTTTTTTTTTAATATCTAATGGCATCGGTTCGTTCAAACCGGTGGGCTTTATGTTTTTGCCACCGGTTTGAAGTGAACCGATGCCATATATCCTGGTTCAACTTCCCACCAATTTTTAAGGCCATTTTTGCCACCGGTTTGGACTGAACCGGTGGCCATTAGGGGGTGCCTTTTTGATTTTTTCTACTAGTGCAAACCCCCCAAGTGAAAAAACTCAAGCTCTTTTCTCTCTTTAGCAGTCAAAGACCGGCACCACTCACAAGTAAAATCGCTAAAACTCTTAGATGGATTTGGGGGCTATTTATTTACAGAGCTGAAGCAAACCAAATCCCGATAGGATTCGGAAAAATAGAACCAGCGCGCCGCGACAAGCCTGTCTCACTGCGACTGATTAAGTTTTCCACATCAGCATTACGCGCTCCGCTGACTATATGTTATCCGACTTTGACTCGAATTTGAACTTTGAATGTACGATTTTGATGCTTTTCAAAGCCTTATCCAAACATTATTTTTTGCAAATCTTATCCAAACACTTATCCCATATTTGATCATTTTGAGTTTAATTAAATTTAAGCTCATTTTTCAGATTTGATTTTTATTTTTCATTTTTTCTTTTTGGGGGAGAAAGTCGGATACCCTCCATTTATAATAAAAATGACGGAAATTTTTGCGTAAAATTAGTCACAATTTTTTCACACACTCATATGCACACAAAATGAAAAATAAAAAATAAAAAATGCAAAGATAAAATAGACATAGTAATCATAGGTGTCCAACACGAGTGTCAAGTCAAAATAAGCAAAGTCCTACAAAGTCAAAATAAAAATATATACAGGTACAAGTATGATGACGGAGAATGCAAATGGGAAGGAACCCCAAACATGTCGAAGAACTGTGTAGTTCGTGGAGTCAACCCCTCGCCAACAGTCTGATCACTAGTGGTCGGGATCGGGAGAGTAGGGCCAGTCCATCTTGCCTCACCATGCGGCTGCACTCCCTACTGATGTAGCTGCTGTGACGATGAACTAACCTCATACGTCCCACCAACCGCTGAAGGAGTCGATGTCACGCCTCCTTGGCCAGTCGTTCTCTTTGAAGCACCCTCAGATGAAGAGCCGGAATCCTCTACTACTATACCTCGAGCCAGATCCGGATCTCTACCACCGAGTCTCAAGTCTCGAACGAGTGCGTGTCGGAGGAACAAGCTGAAATAGAAAGAACAAATCAAGTCAAGCATGGCAAAATAAATAAGTAGAGTAAGCAATAAGGTCAAGAGAAATACCTCCGTGCCATCGTCTCCACGACACCTAGCTCGGTGACTCAATCCCACGAGCTGATAACGAAAGGCGTCCATAGCTCTCGCCATCCTCGTCATCACCTCGCGGAAAAACTGTCAAAGTAATGAAGTCAGAAATAATCAAAACATCTATGTAAACATAAAAAAATGATGAAAGACTTACTGAGGTCCGGTGATGAGGTATCGACCACTCTATCAAGCGCTAGGGCTCAAGGGCTAAAGGAATCATCTCCTCGACCGGGCCAAAAGACCCCTGATAGGTAATAGACACCGTTGGAGGCACAAAATCCCTAGTCGCTGTTGTAGCCTGAAACAAAACCTGGGAATTAAAATCTGCTAGGGGGCTATCAAGAGAACAAATCAAAGGCACAAAATATATCTGTGCTTCCTCTGATATACAAGGAGGTGGAGCCAAACGCGGCATGTGACTCTCGCCATAACTCCGGCTCAAATGGATATGGTGCTGCCAATCCGTACCAGCTGGCGACCCACCGAAATGGACTCTCATGTCCGTCTGGTTTAACATATGCCATGGGGGACGAGCAGGAACCACAAAAGACTCGGTAGAGTACTGAATCGCAACTCTCTCGCCCAGATACACCACAACGCCGTACATCCCCTGAAAATAACGATGCTGAGCTGTATACTGGACAGCTCGTCCAGGAAGGTCATAATTGGCCCATGGCCGAAATTGCACCTCAGACCCCTACATAATGAACACCCATGAGATAGATTCCTACTAAACAGCAAAAAGTAAAAATTTTAAGCAAGGCATACTAAGAGGATCAACTCTCGAACACAGGCGGTAGCAGTTTGGTCATTGTAACGGCCTCCCCAATTGGCAGCAATAGGGAGCCCACGAGGCGAAGGTGTCGCCGGTGAAAGAGACGGGAAGTATTCATAGAACCAGACCTATAAATGACAGAGAAGCATCAACGAGTGCTAAACACATGTCTAAGGTAAACCTTGGGGGAACAAAGTATACCTCTACGACCCTCCAGAAGCTAGAAAGAGTGACCTCCTCCTCAAACTTGCGATGGCGACGAGCGAGTCGCAATCCAAGCAGGAAGTCAGCATAGGCCAAACTAGCCCAATCATATGTCCCGACCATACGAAGGTCGCGAAGAGCAGGCAAATAGTAGAGTAGCACTCAGCTACCCTTGTAAAGAGAGAAAGTCCCTTACAGAAGAATCAAAACAAAGACGCGCACCCGCTGCTCCGGGGTGGTCGCAACATCTCGAAAGGCCAACACGAGCATAGACCGCCGAATACATAGCCTCGCCGCGAGCTCGAATAGCGATAGGAGTGACAGTCATCTCACCCCATGGAAAGTGGAAAGTTTTGGTGGTGTCCCAAAAGAACTCCACCAAAGCTCGAATCAGAAAACGACTCGAGGATGAAGAATGGAGCGCCTGAGTGGCTTGCAACAGTGGAGTTAGACCACAAGACTCCTACAACCCACGCAACTCCTCGTTGTTAAGGAAGTATGACTCGTACAACTATCCGATGGTATCGTTGCCCGAGCCATGGCAACAGACTAGTGGAAGTACCTTCGTCGGCATCGACGAGCTCTTCCTCTCGGTGAGCCCCACGAAAGCGCGAGCCAGAACCGCATCGTCGAGACATGCTAGTTATGCGAGCAAACAGTAAATCAAAGGTTCTATAGTATCTAAGGTTCGCCTAGCCGCATGATACTATGTTCGTAAAAAAAATAGAGTACGTAATACTAAAATAGAGCATGATTTCAATTCAAGCATAAATAGCGTTTTCAAGTAATCAAACAATCTCTTGCCATAATAGGACAAATATTGTGGCAAATTGAGCATGAATAGCTAGCAAAAACATGAAGAACAAGTCACATTGTTCTCACGAACTCAAGGACTTTAACAATGGCAAATCGCTCATTTCTTCACCAAATTAAGTCAAACAAGTCTCAAAACACTCCTAAGGTGATATACAAACATAAACAACCAAATTCATGGCATAAAATTTGACAAACAAAGAAAATTGAGTAAGAACATTCTCGATTTTTTCAGAAAAGCGCGAGCAAACAAGCATGAATAATGAGGAAGTTATGGCCAAAAATACTAAATTGGGCCTGAAATGGTTTTATGGCCCAATTATCTAGTGGAGGGCCCATTAATTAATATTGCTAAATTTATTAGGATTGATTTTAATCTTCTAAAATAATCTAGGAGGTTGTTTTGATTTTTAATGAGATTAGGATTAATAATTATATCTTTTATGAAAATAAGAATTCTATTTGGATTAAAACAACTTTTTTAAAGAGATTAAATCTGTTTTTTTAAAGATAAGTACGGACGTAGTTAATCGAATTTAATTAGATTAAGGATTCAGTACAAGTTTTTAGAAAATGCGTGAATCAGCGCAAAACGACAAAACTGGCGCTGAACGACAAGCATGTCGTACAATGACAGGTCTGTCGCATTGCGCTAGACTCTGTCGTTCTGCGACAGAGGCAATTTACTCCTAATAGGATTCGGTCTTTTTCTGATCATTTCCAGGCTATTTTCTCTATAAATAGGGTCGTATTTCCCCGTTTTTAATCACCAACAATCATCAACAATCATCTAATTCTATTCTCTTCTCTCTCAAGATAATAACTTATTCTTTCTCCCTTTCCTAAGCTTTCCCTTTTACAAATAAAATTCCGCATTCACGAGTTTTAGACACACCTATCCAAGCACGAAGTGGCCTTTGCCTTAAACGTGAAAGGTTGATAATTTCTGAGGGTTTGGTCCCAAATCCCTATTTCAATTATTTAAATTAATTGTTTGATTTAATATTTTCCTTGAAGTTACTAAGGTGTGTATTCTTTTGATAGAAAGAGATACGTGGCATCAAAGTAAGTAATTTAATTTCTTAATTAATCTTTTGGTATAGAAATCTAGCTTAGATTATATTAATTCTTAATATCATGTTAGGATGCTTTTATTGCTTTCTAGTATCATGCTTAGGTTGCTTCCTATTTCTTTTATCATGTTAGTATCATGTTAGGGATAAATCCTTGATCTTTAATGTTTAGTGACATGCTAGGATTTGTTATTAATCATGTTAGTATCATGCCTAGGATCTTGCTATTATTATTATGTATTATTGAGATTATTATTATGATGATGATTGTTATCACTATGTTGCTTGATATATTATTGTTATTGCTTGATCACGCCCTCTCTTGCAGGATTAAAGGGAATTTGTACTTGTAATCACGCTTAATAAGATAATTAATAATCTTGTTTAGGCTAACATGATTATAATTCAAGTGATCACCAATAATATATTTGTTTGTGCATTAATATTCAACCAACATAGATTAAAAAGGTTTAGGATTAATATATTGATTGTATGTTAGTCAGAAAGCGCACATGAATATGAGAAGAATAAAGTAGGGGCCTATTTTTAGGGTAGGTTCAATCTCTTTTAGGTTGGATTTGTACCTTCATCCCCGAATATCCAGTCGTGGTTCAGGATTACTATGGAGTTAGTGATCTCATGGATTGTGAAGGGGTGTAACCTTCACCATGTGAACGGTTTACAAGTTCCTAAAACTTGTTGGCAACTATTTTTCTCTAGCTCCCTTCCCTTTGAACGCCACCATACTTAAGTGTATGATCACAGTGGGGTTCAAGTGTGAAATGCTTGAAATATTCCCTACAGGTTGCCACATATGAATTCAACTAGTGTCATGAAATAAAGTACCACATAAGCGATCACATTGCACATGTACATGTTAAATATGTGTACAATGTTATATAATAAACCATTTGTTACATTAGTTGCGAGGAAGGGTTAACTTTGGGCACATTATCTTGAAGAATTGCATAGACATGCATGGTAAGAAGTTGGGGGATATTTAATGTGGAAGCATGGTGACTAGATTAGCTACCAAGCTTGGTTTTTCTCGTTACCTCCCTTCTTGTACTCCGGTGTGGGAAGCCAACACTCTCTACCTCGACGTTGTTCAGCTTAAGCAAGTTCAATTGTTAACAAAGAACAATGATGATGAGGTTTTTGATAGGTTGAAGAGGAATGCACATCATTGTTATCTTCCTAACCCCTCTTTGATCTCCCTTCACTGGCATGTTCCAAATGTGTGGTTTGTTCCCCAAAGCAATCGCCTCCCCGGTGATGATGATTACATGGAAGATGTCCTCAACGAAGATCAACAAATCCAACAAAATCAACAACAATATCAACAACAACAACAACAACAAGAACCTCAACATCAACAACAACAACATTAATTCTCTGACCCTGACATAGAGGCTTTGAGTGCCCAATTGAAGGGATGCAAATTCGAATGGAGGGGATGTATATTCAAGACTTTGAGGCAATCTACAACCAAATGAGAGGCATCTCCGAAATGCAATAAGGTATGTTCATACAACAACATCTTTATGATGCTAGTGTTAACCGTGGGGAGATCGCCCCTGCGGTTAACTACCCTTATTTCCCTCCTCAACTCGGCCCCATACCGTTTAGAGGAGGTGATGGGAGGCCTACCTATCCATATTGGCAAGGACCTCAATGGTCCAACGCCGAGATTCGCACCTTCTAGGATGAGCATGGTAACTATGATTACCGTTTGCCCGGTGGGAGCAACTATAAGGGTGATCCTAACTACCCTTATGTCAATCCCACCCATCCTTTTCCACTAGAGTTGCCTGAGAAATACACTCCCTTGGCCCCTTGGAAACAAGATAATTTTAGGGGCCACTATGGTTGGCCACCCGGCTACACCGGGGGACGGGATCCTTATGGTCCCCCATCCGGCTTCTCCTATGATAAGGAGGGCAGTGATAATGATGCCGGGCCTAGTGGCAACTAGTTCCCCCTCTTTTTTCTTTTTCCTCCATCCCTTTTATCATGTGATCTTTTGTTTTGTATTGATAGGATGTTGAGATGTATTTTTGTTTAGCTTGGGGGAACATTATTCTAATGGAAGGGTCTCGGTGGCCAATTTTGTTGTTGTTAGATGTCCTTGAGTTTTGGTGCCTTGATGCTTTGTGATTGCTTGTCTTGATCTTTAACTGATGTTGTTGGGTGTTGTTGTTTTCCATGAGTATCTCTTGATTTTCTTATTGAGTATCTTTTGATGACGATTTTGATGATGATTACTCTTTGATAATGAGTTAATGATGATTTTTCTCCTTTAATCCAAATCCCTAAATCCAAAACCCTTGAATCCAAATCCCTTTAATCCAAATGATTGGAACTTTAGTGTATAGTTGATTTTGCTATTTTGTTGTTTCGTTTTGATTTTTCTATTTCGTAGATTAGTTTGATTTTGCTAATTTGAAATTTTATTTTTGATTTTGCTTTCTTTTTATGTTGTTTTGAAGTTACTAACCTTTTCTTTGTATATAGTTCCATTTTCTCTTTTATTCTTGCTCTGTTTTGACGATTTATGCTAATTCTTGATTGAAGCTTCACAAAGGTGGTATTTTCTTTACCTCGCTTTTCTTACCTTAGCTTGGATAACTCGGTGAGATCTTTCTTATTTCTTTCTTTTCCTTATTTTCTTTCATTGTTTACATAGAATAGGATTAGTTTAGGAACAGTTGAACGGTTCGAGGATGTTTGCTTTGTAACACCATAGGTGTTTGGGGTCATTGGCAATGTTGTCGAATGACCGCTTGTATGACGATTGGGATTTATATGACATGCATGCATCTTTGTACTTTTCTTTATATGCTCCTTTTCTTTTCTTTTCTTTTCCTTCTCTTTTCTATTTTCCTTTTTCTTTTCATTCTTTTCATAAATGCAAAAATACAAAAATATGATTTTAAGGCTTTCTTTTTGTTTTCTTTTCATGTAATAATTATGTTTTGGACATAATACCATCCGACCTTTATCTTTTGAATGAATGGTTTCCTATGTGGTATCGTTGCGAACGGTTTGAGAGTATGTTTGGTTGATTCTAGGATAGAGTATGCTAAGATAGTGTCTTTAGAACTTTTGGGACCTTGAAGCCGGATTCTTATTGTTTGTGGTAAGAAGGAGTTGCTCCCGTTGGTGAATTTGAAACTAATAGTGAGTTATTGCTACAACCATGTGAGGTTTCATTCTTTTCTAGCCTTCTACATATTTTGTATGAGCGGCACATGGATCCTTGACTATTGCATCCTTTATCTAGAATTTGGCTCTTGTCTCTCAAGATCGCGACTAAGCCATTTAGGAAGGACAAAGACATCTCTTCGGGGTGGTTGTTTCTCCTTTTCTAGGATAGTTTTCTATTTCTTTAATTTGGGTTTTCATTTGCCTACTTGCTAACCATTTGAGCCATAAACATTTTTTTCAAGCCATATCTTTAGATTTTGAGCCTTTTGTTTCATTCTTGTTTCCATTATTTGTTTTTGGGAAGCAATTGATCATTATTGTTGGAGATTGTGGTGGATTAGTTTGAATATTGGTTCTTATAATGTAAGCAAGTTTGTTTTGTGTATATTTTGTGAATAAAGGCTAATGCCAAGTTGAAAAAGCCGTCCATAGTTAAAAGAGGCGAGGACATTGTAATAGGGTGAAAAATAGAAAAATGAGAAAATAAGGGGAAAAAAAAAGCAAAGCACATTCAAATGCTTTGGCAAAAGTGAAAAAATTGTGAAAAATGAAAAAGTTCAAAAATATTTTGATGTAATTATATTTCTCCCTATTTTAAGCATTGAGGACAATGCTTCATTTTAGCTTAGGGGGAAGCATTCTTACGCTTTTTGTATATATGTTTGTGATTTTGGCTTTGAATAAGCTTGGGGTGTTGCCATTTTTGTTTGTTGAAAGCTTGATTATGGTGTTGAGGATTGATCACCCTTTGCTTCACAATTTAGGTATACCACCAAATTTCAAATTTTAGCCTACCTTCACCCTTTCGCCCTTACATTACAACCCTCTCCAGACCTTTTGACCTTTTTGGTTGAGTCACAAGTCGGTGGAGGGAGATGTGAGTCAAGCCCATGGAGCAGTGTGCATAGTCAAGATGTCGAGTAGCCCTTAAATCTCTTCTTTTCCAGTTCCTTTGAGGAATCATTGAGATGCTCACTAAAGGTGGATTTGAATTGTGTTTCATTAGTTCTCTTTGATTAGCATATCCTATGTTTAAATCAACTTTGGATATCTTAGAACGTGCATACCCTTATTATATAGAAAGTTGTTTATTCACTTGCATTTGATCATTTGTAAAAGTCCATTTCAAAAGCTATTTGTTAGAACTTTTACTTTTTGATTTTACCTTATTTTTAATGATTTGCCTCATTTTCACCTTCAAGAGTTATGGGTCAAACTCTATTTATACTTGCTTTTGTTTTGCTTTTGCTAAAATTTGTATTTATACCAAACATTTCACAATTTCCACAAGCACATCTTCATGTCACACGAAAGAAGATCACAAACTCATAATTTTAAGACATGAATAAATCAAAAAAAAAATTTGAAAAGAATTGGCAACAGTCATATTCTAGGGTTTTATTTATTTATTTATATTTTTTAAGATATTATGGTTTTATATCATGTAGTTGTAGCAGTTACAAAATCAAATTGTGGTCAGCCTACCTATCATAATCAAGTGTATAAAACACTATCAGCTTAGCTTATAAATGGGAGGATGATAAGGGCCATTAGGGCACACTCAAACCCATAATGAGCTCTAATTCTTGTTCATCAAGGTCAAGTGGTACGCAAGTGGTATGTGAACACGACGTACCTCCCAAAACAAGCCAAGTCTGAAGGGGGCATAATGCTGGAAAACGCTATCTCCATTGTCCTTATAGTCAGGTAATAATGTCCTGATTTTTTTATAACTTCATATACAATGAAACTTAATTAACATAATAATCATATAATTTACAGGATAACGCAAAGAGATGCAGTTTTTTCGAATGGGAAGAAGTAGCTGAATCTGAGCGTAACATTTGGAAAGGTGAATTAATTGATAAGATAGAGTCCCTTGTGAATGAAGTGGATGAACTAAAGGCTTAATTAATCAACACCATATCATTGGTGGTGAAGTTATGCAACGAGAACCTTGGACTTACTAGGTGAAACAACATTCTTGTTGTAGTAGTTGTGATACCTTGGGTTGTGATTATTGTGAGTATGTATTATGTATGGTGAGTAGTTAATCAGTTGAGTAGTTAATCTTGTGTTGTCATTATGTACTTTGGGATAAAAGTTTGTTTTCCTCCCAAGTTAACATGGTTAGTTTATAATAAATAATAATTAATCATATGAACAAGTACTTCATTTGATATTATTCACTGTGAACTAATTATTTGGCTACTTGATATATGATAACATTCAAATTTTTTTATACTTGTTAAAAAAAATAAAATTTCGAACATTATAAAATTAAACACAAAAACATTTCTTAAACAGTTGCGAGCAATACAATACCAACTTACCATACAACGAAAACCATATCAATTGAACTACGACCACAAATTACAACATACGAGGTACAAAAGTCTTAAGAAATACTATGTATGAGCCAGTATTACACTTCTTAAACGGATGATGCAATCGAGCCGCCATAAATCAGAATAGCACACGTCTTGAACTTGGATGACCCTGCAATGTTTCGTAGTAATTAGATTCATTGATGTTAAGTTATTTAATATTTTGTAATAGTCTTTCAAAAATTTGAAAGTTACTTAATATATTTTACTTAACATTACCTTAAATTAGATATCTTCCTTCACAAAGTCAGTAAAAATTGGCTTCTGATCACAAGCAAGGACATCATCTTGCCACATTACCACCACGCCACCACATATACTGTCTTCTGATGGGGAATAGAAGTAACGATAGTTACCAGGAAGTGAGTTGATAACGAACTTTGTGTTTTCAAGGCCTTGCCTTGTTTCTATCAAAACAATAACACCACGCTTGTGCAGCTCATATAGTATTTGAATATGTTCAACAACAGATGGTCGTGCTAATCCTCTTACATTCCAGCACACACTATAATGTCGGTTGGGATAGCTACGTTACTTCCCCTTGCAAGATAGAGGGCCTTTTCACCTTCAAACGTGGTTAAGTCAACCTTATAATATCTAGGAACCAACTGGGCATATTCATCAAACCCACCCATAGGTGAAAAATGTGAGGAGATGGAGGCAATTTAACTACTTGAAAAGCGTCTGTGTATGGCCCAATACACAGACGCACTGGCTCATTACCTAGATCAAACACAGGACCATCAAATTTTATAATAGGCTTAGGATCAAGAAGGTGCAAAGAAGGTCGAACAAGGTGAGGATTGAATGAGCCAGATGACATAGATCCTAGACACCAATTGAGGAATATGTGGAATTCACACCTAGTAGGGTAAGTGTCAAAAAGGTTGGGTAGATGGGCAGATTTAAGACTTGTGTTGGTGCCCGAATCACGCATGTATAAGCCATTTAATTGAGTGTGGTTTCGGCAAGATGGGAATAGTATTAGTGCACCTATAGTCTCAGCAGACAAAACATGTAACTCACACTTGTTATCTTTGAATAAATATTCATATGTAGTGAAATCAATTTTCGGAATCATTCTAGTTGAGGGACTCAAATACATGAGTACTATAGTACCATCAGGCATTCTTGCACGTCTTGCCATTTTTGATTTTTTTTCAAATAAATAATTTTAGGATTAGTGGATATATCTAAAAAAGGCAATTATGATGAGGAATGTATAGAATAGGAACCCATATATAAACCAAATTCTCAACAAGATGCTTGGAAACCACATACAAACAAAGTGGTATACATTTAGCCACATAATCCATATCATATTCTATGTCATTATTCCAAATTGGAGTGGTGGCCTTACATTAGCCATAATTTTTCATTGTCCATGCAGGTGACTATCTTATCAGAAGCTTCCAAACATGTAATCAAACCCTAAGGCAAACCCTAAGAAAAACCATATAAATAATACTTAGTGATACCGTAATCCAAATCAGTATGAATAACTATAGACACCCAAATGTGTCTCCCTAAAACCAAACCCAGTGATGAGTACTTTTCACATCATTTGATTATCAAACAAAGTAAAAGTGTGAAAAGCTTTCTGATGAGTTAGTTTTTAATAAAAATCTTTCTTTCTATTTTTGAAAACTTCTCTATTTTATGAAAATAGCAAGTCCAACTTATTTTGGTCCGTTATAAGGGTCCATTAATAGTGTAGTTGGGTCGAGCTCGTAAAGAGCTTTCCAACGATATATTATAAGCCCAATTCCGATATATAATGAGGATGTTATGGTCCAAATACTAATTTGGGTGTGAAATGGTTTTATGGCCCAATGATCCAGTGGAGGGCCCATTAATTATTATTCCTAAAATTATTAGGATTGATTATAGTCTACTAAGAATAGTCTAGAAGTGTTTTATTTTGAAAAAAATCTGATTTGAAATTGATAAAAACGGAGTTTTAATTGCTTGATTATATTAAGAAAAGGATTCCGTACAAGAAGCGCGTTTTATCTTTTAATTGTCGCCAAACGACAGAGCTTGTCGCCATGCATGATTCCTGTCGGATGGCGACAGGGACCAGTTTTATTTCAATTCAAATTCTGATTTGTTTCTATCAATTCCGGACTATTTTCTCATAAATAGGGTCGTATTTCCCCGTTTTTATTCACAACAATCGACAATCATCTAATTCTAATCTTTTCTCTCTAAAAGCTAGAAGCTTATTTTCTCCTTTTTCTAAACCTTCCGCTTTTACAAAATTCCACATTCACCTAGCCAAGTTCGAAGTTGCCTTCGCCCTAGACGTGAAAGGTTAATAGTTTTTGAGGGTTTGGTCCCAAATCTCTATTATTTGATTTAATATTTTCCTTGAAGTTACTAACGCGTGTATTTTGTTATTAAAAAGAGATACGAGGCATCCAAGTAAGTAATAGCTTCAATTATTCTTTTGATATAGAAATCATGCTTTAGTTATTTTAATTCCTAGTATCATGTTAGGATGTCTTTATGATTCCTAGTACCTTGTTAGGATGTCTTTGTGATTCCTAGTATCATGTTTAGGTTGCTTCCTATTCCTTTTTAATATCATGTTAGTATCATGTTAGGGATAAAGATTTGATCTTTATTGCTTAGTGACATGCTAGGATTTGTTACTAATCTTGTTAGTATCATGCCTAGGATCTTGCTATTATTATGCTTTCATGAGATTGAGAATATTATTATGATGATTATTTATTGCTGCTTGATATATATTATTGGTGTTGTTGCTTGATCATGCCTTTTATGCATGTTTTAAGGGAATTTGTACTTGTAATCACGCTTAATAAGATAATTAATAATCTTGTTTAGGCTAATATGATTATAATTCAAGTGATCGCCAATAATAGATTTGTTTGTGCATTAATATTCAACCAACATAAATTAAACAGGTTTAGGGTTAATATATTGATTGCATGTTAGTCAGAAAGTGCACATAAATATGAGAGGAATAAAGTAGAGGCCTATTTTTAGGGCAGGTTCAATCTCTTTTAGGTTGGATTTGTACCTTCATCCTCGAATATCCAGTCATGGTTCTAGACCACTATGGACTTAGCGATCTCATGGATCGTGAAAGGGGTGTAACCTTCACCCTGTGAACGGTTTACAAGTTCCTAAAACTTGTTGGCGACTCTTTTACTCTAAATTCCTTCCCTTTGGACGCCATCATGCTTAAGAGTATGATCACAGTGGGGCTCAAGTGTGGGATGCTTGAAATATTCTCTACAGTTTTTTGGCAAATCCACTGGGGAGGATTTCTATTTTATTTCCTAAAATTTATTTTGGCAATAATTTAGAATGAGTGGATGAGACTCTAAACGTTCTAATTGTTCATGTGCGTAATTTTGATTGACATTATTAACATATGCATAAAAAAGGTCCACATTGGAAAGACCATCTGTAATGCGTCAAAAACATAGGATTTTTACACGTAGGATAGTTAGGAAATATCTTTCACAACTAGCATCGAAAAAACGCTACGAAAAATCGGAAAATTCAAAGAACAGAAAGCTGCTGAGGCATGTAGGAACCGGAGCCAAGTAAACAGAGCCAGCGCCATGCGATGGCTCTTTCGCTGCGCGACAGTAATGTCGTTTGACGACAGAGCTATCTTATGGCGATAGGCCCTGTTGTCTCACGCCATGTTATTCCAATACCGAGTAAGAAATCTACCTTCTTTGTTTCGACCGATTCTAGTACTGTTCGCTCGATTCTAATTCCTAATTGAGTTTTTCTAACTTTTCTAAACCCATATGTGTTCTACATATGTCCATAACCCTCTGGGAATTCACACTCCATCTACCCAATCGAACGCTCACGGCAATGAAGGGTACATCCGAGTTTGTTGAATTCACCAAACCGTGGAAGCGAGTTTAACTCGCGGGGTCCTATCCACACATGCCAACCCTTCCAAAGGTAAGGCTTCCGCGTGGTGCATCTGGACTCACAACCATGGACCCTCTTTGACTAACCCATATTCTTGAACTTTAGAGAACTAGAGCCATGGTTAGGTTGCAAACTCATTGCATCAAAATGTGACTATTTGAGTACTTGTGCATTATTAGCTTGTGCATACTTACATGTGATTACACTAATCGTTTGTTTGACATGTGAATGAATTTAAAAAAAAACTAATTAATGACTAAAGGAATTTGCTTAATTAATTAATTAATATGAGTAATTAATATAAGTCTAAATAAATTGATTAAATCGGAATTAGTACGACTATAGGCCGTCCTTTTAGAGTAAAGCACTAGAAACAGACCCAGAAGACGGCTGCAGTAATGGCGCAGGAATTTGGACTGTGGCGCAACACACTAGTGTTCAGGCTATGCGATAACTCTGTCGCATTGCGCTGGGTCTTAGCGTGTGGCGACAGTCCTGTTGCTTCGGCGACAATCCAGTTTCTTGCTCGAGTCCTCACGCTGAGTCTAATTAATCTATTTTCAGAATATTTATTTAGTCCTTACTTGAGTCTAAGCACATAGTCCCATGGCCATGACACGAGTCTTGAACTTATCACTTACACTTACAAGTATTTACACACTTTGTACATACTCTTTTCACACCATGACCATGTCTTAGGTTCATGCATGAGTCGTTTTTCCGTTACTTGAGTTGGGGGCCTATTCTATTCCTACTTCTCCCATATTTCTCTATCAACATCATTTTTTCACTCATATCATTCTCCTTTTTCCTCCATGATCTCTTCTCATTTGTTGCATGTTGAATAGAGCTTAAGTTAAAAATAAAAATTTACCCCTAACTTCCCTTTCCACAGCACTTGGTCAAGGAAAGAAGGCCGGCTAATCAAGGACAACACTTTCATCCAACTACTACTTTTTGATAAACCGATTCGTCAAAAGAGAAAGGCTAAGAGGATAATGGCAACTCAAGAAGAAGTTAATGAACTTAAACAAGACTTGGCTAACGTAACTGAAATGGTGAAGACTATGGCTCTTCAAGTCAACAACCCTGCGAGACAGCAACAGATGCAACGAATGGAGGAAAGCTTGAACAAGCTCTCCAATGACTACAAGTTCCAGGGCATTAGCTCACTAGGGGTCTCGGTGGACAAGAAGCTTCTTCCGCAGAAGTTCGCCAATGACATCCCTAGGTTCAAACCTACTTACAATCCTAATATCCACTTAAGAGCTTTTGAAACCATAATGAACATTAAGGGGATTGATAGGAAAGTCTTTCACTCTTTGTTTTCTTTATCTCTTAAAACTGTTTGCCAACAATGGTTCTTTTCTCTTGATAAAGAGAAGATCTCTACTTGGGATGGAATAGTAAACGCTTTCATTGATAGATACAAGTGTAACATTCAAGTTGAAACCGACCATAGACAACTTGAATGCTAAAGCAAAAAGAAAACGAAGGGTTCACCTCTTTCTTCAACAAGTGGAGGGAAACTTCCGCTAATATGGCCGAAGTTCCTACTGAAAAGGAGTCTGTAAGGATGTTCATCAAGAACCTCCAAGAAAAGTATTCATAGAATTTGAAATATCAACACAATTTGAATACTTTCAAGGCCATCTATGACATAGGTATTGAAATCGAAGATGACCTTGCATAGCAAAATGCTACTAATAATAGAAACAACAGTGGCTGGAAAGGGAAAAAGAGCGACAATTCTTCTTCTTCCGAAAATACCCACTCTAGTAACAATGTTACTACCTTTGACCTCAATGAAGTCTTAGCCATGGATAATCAAGGACCTAAAAAGCAACTAAGGAAAGAGTTCACTTCTATTGGGATGAGCTATGATACTGCCTTTGATCGACTCCATGCCAAGGGACTCATTACTCCCATTCGACCTATTCAAGATCCCGCACCTGAAAAGAGGTTGCCTAGTTGGAACCCAAACGCACACTACAAGTACCATCAGGGTAGAGGTCATACTGCTGAGAGCTGTTGGAAGCTAAAAGAAGCCATCCAATATTTGATCAATAATAACAAGCTTCCCATACCTCCAGCTGGCAAGAAGACCGAGTGATGATAAAGTACAAGACACGAGGCGAGCTTCAACGACAAGATTTCGTGACCTCTTTTTCTATTTTCTTTTATTCTTTCTTTCCCCAATAAGTCTAGCATAGGTATCTTTTATTTTCCTTAGATTTTATTTTTCTTCTAATAGACTTTATTTTGTAGGATTTTTCCTTTTTCCTTTTAATAAAATGAGCATTTCTTTTTCTCGTATATGATTGTTGAAAAAAAAAAAATCCATGCCGAACTAAGCACAAGGTATACCCATGATTTGAGGCACCTCTTGTAACCATATCATATCACTTTTACCTTTCAAGTACATAATCCTTTCTTCACAAGCCACTTTGAGCCTCGTCTAACGATAGACCTTTTTTTTTAACCCACGTCTACCTAACCTTGGGATGGGACGGTGTGCAATTTATGCAATTTCAAAAGCTTGAGTAATTTCAAAAGATTAAAATAGGAAAAAGGCAATAACGATATAAAATTGTACAAAAGGGCAAGTGTTCCAATGTCATTGATATGAACACATATCAGATTGCGTCTCTTATCGAGTGCTCGGTACTGTGCATGAGAAACATGAATGCCAAGTGAGTGATAGACCGCGTGATCGAGATCGCCCACACTTATTGGAAAAGATTCAAATATGAAAAATGCAAATGCAAAAAAAAAAAAAAACAGAGTAAAAATAATGAAAAGAAAGAGATTTCAAGAGTAAGAAACCTCAAGCATAATAATATGAATATTTCAAAAGCAAGGTAGCACACCTTGGGGGCTTATCTAGGGTCTTGAGCCCTTATTCCCTTTTTCTCTAACCTTTAGCCTAACCACGTTACAACCCTTAAAAGACCTCTTTGAGGTATACACATACTTGTGTGAGGTTCGGCTAGAGCTACGTTCGGCCTGATTCCTAACGGATACGTAGGCAACCTCACATTGGGGTGTGGCCATAATAAAAATGCATTCATATTCACATTCACACACTTACACCATGATCATATCAAGGAATCTCTAATGCTCATCCCTATCCATTTAGAGCTAGACTTGGGGGCTTGATCCCTACATCATTAGCTTACCTAGCCTAAGAGTCACATCATTGGACTTTTCTCGAAATAATATTTTCCATACCGTTAGCCTTTGCAGCCTAACTTTAGTATCACTTTCACACACATCACAGATACATGACCAAATGATACTTCCCGTAAGAACCTTTTTTCATGAAATCTTAACTTAACGTGGAAGCATACCTCGAAGTATGAAATACTTAGCCTCCGCGCCTAAGTTACCTAAATACTTTCCTCTAGAATCAACAGTCGAAATAGTCTAGGGTGTTACACTCCCTAAGATACGACATCGACACATACATTTGTTTAAGGTCATTCGACATGCATCGTAACACATTATTCTTGTTTTTTCGCGTCTTTCTTTTTTTGGGAGAAAGTCGGTACTCCATAAAAATAACGGAAATTTTGTTTTTCTGCGTTTTCGAGTCGCATAATGCATCATGAGTCAACACTTTGCATACACGAGTCACACGAAGTAAGTCATCATTAAGTCAAGTTTACACCTTGAGTCATGTCAATTCATACGTGTCAGACGCTTTGAGTCGAGTCATGACAAGTCATATGTGTTAAAAACACATTAAGTCTTACAGAATGAGTCAAGCAACACTAAGCCTTAGGAGAACCCTAATTACATGAGCAAAGACCTATAGTCCAAAATGTATAATGCAAGTACACTAAGTCTTTGACGGACGGGAAACCTTTACAAAGTATTTGAAGCAAAAGGACGCAAACAACTTAACAAATCAACTAGAGTCGGCCTGATTGCAGATGGATTAATGATCGGCCTGATGATAATCATGTTGATTGATTGAGCGCATTTGGGTTTTGATCAAGCACCTCATTTGGAGTAGTAATTGGTCATGAACGCGAATTTCCCAAGATAAAAGATCTCAATGGAAATTAACTTGGATTCGGTAAGATCTTGAAGGATAAGATTTCCAGGCCGAGGAAGCTATCATTTCCAAAGAGCAAAAATCACATATATCGGAAAACTAGAGATGAAGAGCTTTAATTTGCAAAAGATTTGAGCGGATTTGGTTGAAAGGAAACGACCAAGTCAAAGATTCGAAGCGAAACACAAACCATAACAGCAGCAGCGAAATGAGGAAGGAGAAAGGGCTTTTATTCCAAAAACCCGACTCCAGCGTCAAACAACAAACATCACGCACAGCGTGATTCTTGTCGCATAATGACAGAGCTAAATTGCGGCGATAGAAAGTTCCTGAGCGCGCTGGATCAGTGAAAAGACGTATGGACGCCATACTCATTTATGCGGACCTCATTCAGCAATTTCAGGTTCCTTGGTACGCCAGTTAGCCCCTATAAGCAAATTGAAATGATTTAGTAGTCGGCTCGATTACAATCACCATAAGTGATCGACCTGACCACGATCGTCTCACTTAGCTTATAGCGCCAAAGTATTGGCTCATCACAAGCACCAAGATAATGGTTCACAAGAAAGCACAAGCGCCAAAGTACCGGCTCATTACAAAATGCGCCGAGGTAGTGGCACAGTAAGGAATCACGACGAAGTAACAACAAATAGCAAAGCGAAGTATTAGCACTGAGGATCAACAAGCAGTGATCTATGATAATTTTCTCAGGAAGATTATCGCATCAAAATTGAAGATAGCTACAAGCAGCGATCTTCGACGATGTCCCAAGGTAGAGAGGAGATTGACTACAGCGGCGAGTTACTGCCGTGGCGAGGTATTGTCACATCCCTGAAGATAGCTACAAACAGCGGTCTTCGACGATGTCCCAAGGTAGAGAGGAGATTGTCTACAGCGGCGAGGTACTGCCACATCCCAGAAGATAGCTACAAGCAGCGGTCTTCGATGATGTCTCAAGGTAGAGAGGAGATTGTCTATAGCGACGAGGCACTGCCGTGGCGAGGTACTGCCACAACCCTGAAGATGGCTACAAGCAGTCACCTTCGACGATGATCCCTAGGATGTGGAGAGTTGTCACAAACAATCGAGGATAGCTACAAGCAGCGATCTTCGACGATGACGTTCACGAGGCACTATGGAGGTCGTCACAACAAAAAAAAGCAGCAACAACAAAAACCGGTTACTTCAGAGGCGTGTGCTCGACAGTGCAAGATGCACGTTTATTAACTCTTTTATCTGTTTAACTAAAGCTAGTTTGCAGGTATCGGCGTTACAAGGATGATTTAGGATCGCAAAACGTTCTGAATCATTCTCCGTCCCTATTGCTACTTTGACTTTTATTTTTGAAACTTGCGTTTCTCTAAACTCAGTCAAAGTGGGGGCATCTGTAGACACCCAATTGTGTCTCCCAAAAACCGAACCCAGTGATGAGTACTTTTCACGTCATTTGATTATCGAACAAAGTGAAAGTGTGAAAGCCTTGTGATATGTTAGGTTTTAATAAAAATCTTTCTTTCAGTTTTTGAAAACTTCTCTATTTTATAAAAATAGCCAGTCTAATTTAGTTTGTTCCGTGATAAGGGTGCATTTATAGTGTAGTTGGGTTGGGCTCATAAAGTGCTTTCCAACGATATATTATAAGCCCAATTCCGATGAATAATGAGGAAGTTATGGTCCAAATACTAATTTGGGTGTGAAATGGTTTTATGGCCCAATGATCTAGTGGAGAGCCCATTATTTATTATTCCTAAAATTATTAGGATTGATTATAGTCTTCTATGAATAGTCTAGAAGGTTATTTTGAGTTCATGTAGCATTAGGATTGATAATTAATATCTTTGATAAATAATGAATTTGGTTTGAAATAAAACAAGTGTTTTATTTTGATAAAATCTGATTTGAAATTGATTAAAATGGAATTTTAATTGCTTAATTATATTAAGAAAAGGATTCCGTACAATAAGCGCATTTTATCTTTTAATTGTCGCAAAACGAAAAGCCTGTCGCCAAACGACAGAGCTTGTCGCCATGTGTGATTCCTGTCGCATGGCGACAGACTCTGTCGCTCGCGACATGGAACAGTTTTATTTCAATTCAAATTTTGATTTGTTTCTATCAATTCCAGACTATTTTCTTATAAATAGGGTCGTATTTCCCCCGTTTTTATTCACAATAAGCGACAATCATCTAATTCTATTTTTTTCTCTCTAAAAGCTAGAAGCTTATTTTCTCCTTTTTCTAAACCTTCCGCTTTTACAAAATTCGACATTCACAAGTTCTAGACACACCTAGCCAAGTTCGAAGTTGCCTTCGCCCTAGACGTGAAAGGTTAATAATTTTTGAGGGTTTGGTCCCAAATCTCTATTATTTGATTTAATTGTTTGATTTAATATTTTCCTTGAAGTTACTAACGCGTGTATTTTGTTATTAGAAAGAGATACGAGGCATCCAAGTAAGTAATTACTTCAATTACACTTTTGATATAGAAATCATGCTTTAGTTATTTTTATTCCTAGTATCATGTTAGGATGTCTTTATGATTCCTAGTACCATGTTAGGATGTCTTTGTGATTCCTAGTATCATGTTTAGGGTTCTTCCTATTCCTTTCTAATATCATGTTAGTATCATGTTAGGGATAAAGATTTGATCTTTATTGCTTAGTGACATGCTAGGATTTGTTACTAATCTTGTTAGTATCATGCTTAGGATCTTGCTATTATTATGCTTTCATGAGATTGAGAATATTATTATGATGATTATTTATTGTTGCTTGATGTATATTATTATTGTTGTTGCTTGATCACGCCTTTTATTCATGTTTAAAGGGAATTTGTACTTGTAATCACGCTTAATAAGATAATTAATAATCTTGTTTAGGCCTAATATGATTATAATTCAAGTGATCGCCAAAAATAGATTTGTTTGTGCATTAATATTCAACCAACAGAAATTAAACAGGTTTAGGGTTAATCTATTGCTTGCATGGTAGTCAGAAAGCGACCATGAATATGAGAAGAATAAACAGGTTTAGAGCTAATTATATCCTGATTTTTCCATAAGCATGCGTCTGCTGGATTGAACAGTTCAATCTTATGAAAATTACACAACTGAAAGTACAAACACTTTGGCAATTGTCACCTCCACTTAGGGTCGGCGGCCACAACCAAAATAAACTTAACACAAGAGCATTGATTAACATCACTATGAGGGTAAGACTTTTCTATTATCTCTGTTTTGAAGGCTTCCCTTTCAAATTACATCTTTTACGAAGGCTGAAAATTGAAACAAAATTAATTCTATTCTAATTGAACATTGATAAAAATTTATATTATGTAGGGGGATAAGAGCATTGTGGAAAAAGTTAAAGTGTAACATTTGATTTCTAGCAGTGGCGGAGCCAGAAAATTTTCTTTAGGAGGGACAAAAATCAAATACGAAGTACTCCCTCCGTCCCTTAATACAAAACCTCTTTCTAGCATTCATTACTCACATAATAAAGAGAAAGAAGCTTTTAATTTAGGGATGGAGGAAGTATATGTTTATTTCAACTCAACGCATTTTCTAATTCTCATTAGACCATACATGTAAGAATTTAAGCCTCCTCAAATATATGAAAAGTTAAAGTAATAGCCAATAAAAAAAATTAACAAATAAAAGTTTTTTTTTAAAAAAAAAGAATTAAAAAATTGTCAGCAACAAAGATTTTAACAATAAAGGTTTTTAAAAAAGGAATTGAAAAATGTCAGCAACAAGACTCGAACCACTGACTTTCATCACTAATGAATTGAACAATATAACATAAACCAACTGAGCTACACACCACATTACTCTTCTTAGTATGGAATTTAACTTTATATAAAATCAAGGGGGTGGCCATGATAGCCTCCTGGATTCCGCCCCTGATACCACACTTAGTTTAATGTTTCAAAACACAATATTGAGTAACTATTGTTTTAAGTAAAAAAAAAATAATGTTTAAAGACAAGAAATTGGGATTAATGCCGATTTTCTTCATTCAAGAAGCGCATTATTGTCCACTTGTTAGTCCCCTTACCTGACATCATCCTAAAGTAATTCAAAAATTAAGGGGATAAATTAATAAATTAATATTATTCTGTAAGAAAAGTTAATATAGATTAAATGGTTAACCATTTTTACAAAACAAAATAACTTTATGTACTACGTAGTTAATGATAAAGCAAGTCTATTTTATTTAAATCTATTATGTCATTTTTTTAAGACGGGTCCATTTTCCAATCGAATAATTAGGAATAAATATCTTGATGCCTAAAAATTTAAAACGAAAATACACTTTTTTTCGTTTTCCTTGAGATGATGATCCAACGTCTTCCTCATCCTCTAAAGCTCGTTTTCTCTTATGATCAACATCCTAGCGCAAGAAGAAAGTTGAAAGTAGAAGAACCAAAAAAGACATATTAAAAAAATTATTGTCAATAATTGTAATTTTGTTTTTTCCATTTGTACTTTAAAAAAATAATAAAAATATAAAGAAAATGAACAAAACCAATTCGCTTGCATGCTTATCATCGTCTTCCTCGTTGGTATATGTTGGTTGTATGTTAAGTTCCTAAAATTCATTTTATGATGAACAAAAAAAAAAGTTCAGATATGACACCACAATATTTATAAAAAGATGAACTTCAGTATGGTAGATAATTCTCGATAAGAAACACTTACACTTTCATCCACGGCGATTTCGTCTTCATCGGAAAACTCTTTGTTTACCACCATGATCAAAGAAGAGAGAGGTTTGAAGGTTTTGAAAGTGGAGTGGATGGAGTGTGGGGGTGGTGGTTTTTGATTTTTATATGTTGTTGTTTATGAATCCGGTAATGGAGTTTATAAGAGTACAATGACGGTTATTTTTTTTAATTTGACAATGTTCTATAATTGGGGATAAGTGGGTAGTTCTTTTAAAAAAAAGTTTGGATGAAATAACTTCTATAATTGATTAGTGGGTAGTTTCTTTGATGATGAAAGCCATCTTGTATTTTTTATAGCATGTACTGGTATTATACGTTACTACAAATACATTTGCAAAAAAATCAGTTTTTTACTCAATAAAATATGCAAATAAGATAAATAATCATTACATTATACATAATTATAAAAAAGATGGACCCTAGTTTTAAACTTGACTCTATTAATCTAAAAATATAAGTGCACTTTCAGTCTTATAAAGTCATTTACACAATGCTTAAAGTAAGTAACCTAAATCGGTTTCCACGCACGAGATTAAACTAACTAAGTAAGTATTATTTATGCAAATTATAAATGTAATGTCCTCAACTTAATAGATGTATAACTGATTTAAAAGTATATTTCTGAATAAGTTTTTTAGACTAAACTAAAAAAATTTATATCTCACGTATCAAACCTTCCTACAAATTAGGATGCATAAGATGTAATAACTTTTGTTGGGGTAAATAATAAGGTACAGTTCTATGTTAGGGATATAAGAGCTAACAAGTATTTCTTATGAAGATCTAGTCACGTACGATTAGTAACAAGGTGTATAAGCAGTAATAGATTTTATGAGATAGGCGATGGCTAGAGAGGTTGCCACATGGATGGCCATTAAGTTGAAATGATTCAACTAGTGCATTTTAGGATTATTTTATTAACTTAGAATTGAATAATTTAACTCAATACGATGTAATACATTATAATAAGCTAACTCAATAATACGATCTAATACATCATAATAAGCCAAATAATGGGCAACTATTATAATATGTGGCTTAAATAGTTGAATTGATATTAGGTTATAACACCTACAAATTAGGATGCATAATATGTAATAACTTTTGTTGGGGTAAATAATAAGGTACAGTAATAAGCTAAGGATATACAAGATAATAAGTACGTGTCATTAAGATCTATTCACGTACGATTAGTAACAAGGTGTATAAACTGTAATAGATTTTATAAAGTATGCGATGGCCTGATAAGTTGCCACATATGGATGGCCATTAGGTTGAAATGATTCAACTAGCGCATTTAAGAATTATCTTATTATGTTAGAATTGAATGATTTAAAATGCAAGGAGTGTCATACCGCCACGTGTCACTTTTTTGTTTTTTTTCTTATTCTGCCACGTCAACAAATTACGACATAAGTGATCACATTGCACATGTACATGTTAAATATGTGTACAATGTTATATGATAAACTATTATTACATTAGTTGTTACAATTAATAATTATATTAACTTTCATCACCAAAATTAAGTTTGTAACTAATTGTACTTGGTTTGGACTCAATTAGAACTATAAATAATTACAGTAATTACAATGTTTTTAAATTGCTTTAGCGCATTTAATTTGTTACCTACATGTGTTAAATGTGATTTGATCTTTTGAAAGTTTTACTATCAAAATTAAATATTTTTCAAATGCGAAAAGTTATTATACACATAATAAAAAGATTTAAGTGATATCCACAATCTTCCATTCCAAAAAATATAAAAAAAAGAAGGAGAAATAAAACACGAGGTATCGCCCGGGTCATCAACTAGTTTAGTACTAATATAACTGTTCGTTGTGGAATAAAAAGAATGAATATATAAAAGTAACAAGAAAGTTAAATTAATAGTGAATCAATGGCTAATTAATAAGTTTCTACTAGAATAATGTTATTAAAATCTGGAACTTCAATGGGAGTAACGGTTTCAATAACAAATATGTTTAAAGGTTTTTACTGTTAATTGACTTTTGAAAATATTGTTTTATTTTTTTTTATCAAATGAGAATACTTATATTCTCAATAATATTGGGTAACATTTTATTTTATTGGAATAATCATTTGATAAAACCAAAAAAATGTCAACAATAGTACGGAGTATTTAGTAATATTTTGTTTATATTCTAATTAATCAAAACGAATTGCATATTTTTTACCCATTATACTTCTGTGACGTCATGTTACTATGTCATACATTGCTAGTGTACAAATTAGATTGAGTGATGCCGTCAAAAATAAAAAAATATTAGATTGAGTGAATCTAGAAGGTTTTTAGATTAATATACTAAAAATACCACTTTACAATAATAGTACGGAGTACATAAACAACTATCTTTTGTCTCATTTATTTCCATGTAGTATCACCATCACCCAATTGAACCCTTACCGTGTATATCCCAAAAAAAAAAAAGCAAAACACCACACTGTAGGCATCGTTGGAAGTGCACCTACGTTAAGCATGTGTGAATATGCTTGGCACTCATAGGAAGTGGGAATTGACATAATACAATTAGGGACAAGGAAAGTAGGGAGCCGCCAACAAGTTTTTTTAGGAACTTATAAACCGTTCACGGATCATTTAAGGCAACCACGATAAAGGGACAACGAAAGGCAACAACGATTGACCCGTGAAGGTTACACCCCATTAATATAATCCATGAGATTACTAACTCCATATGGTTTGGAACCACGAAAGGAGGATCGGGATGATGGTACGAAGTGAGTCATGGAGTCACATTCGCCCGTATTGGCCACTACTCGATTCTTATAGTGAAAAGTGATTCCTGCGATCTCAAAGGCATACAAACAAATACTCAATTTGCCCCAAATTATTATTGGTTGAATATTAATGCACACATGATTCTAAATATCGTGATCACTTGATTAAACAACATGATTAAGGGAACCTAAACCGGTCGTCCAAATTATCTTATTAGCGTGATTTTCAATTACATATTCCCTTTAACATGCAATATGGTGATCATAATAACAATAGGATAAACATTAATATTGGAAGCAATTTTAACAATAATCCAATAACTAATACATGACAAACATAATAACAATCGTTCGAAAAATAATAGAAATAAAAGGAACATAATTCCTTACTTTGATTTTGTTTGCTTGGAACTATAAAATAATAAACACGTTAGTAACTTTAAGGAAATTAATAAAAAAAATAGTTGAAATTAAATTAAATATAGTTGATTTGGGGCCAAACCCTCAAATAGTTCTACCTTTCACGCCTTGGTTTAAGAGCAGCACCTCTTGTAACGGACTCCTTGGAGTGCTTAAAGGAAGTATCGTGGAAGAATAAGGTAGGCTAAGCTAGTGTTTAGGCTAGAGCGTAGAAGAGAGAATAGAGAATTCTTTGTTGCCGCAAACTGAAGAAATGAGGCTCGTATTTATAGAGGAAATGAGTAGAGGGAACACACGGAACCCTAAAAAGATAAAACCCTAATTTTGGGGTACCATGACACGGCATATCTGCCGCGACACGGAAGTTGTTGATGTGACACGGTATAGATTACCGTGACGCGGGACACTATTTTGCCCTAAATATATTTAAATGGATAAAGCGCGTGAAATAATGTACGCAGATTGCACATAGACAAATCTCATGTCACGGTGGGTATAGCGTGACACGGCAATGTCCACCGTGGCGCGGCACGTGGCGCCGTGACACGGTGTACAGTTTTTCCATATTTGCGTTTAAGTTCACTTTTAACCTAATTACGCTCGGTATTTTTAAGTGTCGTTTCATATTTCGGGCCATTTAGGTTTATTAATCATTAATAGGGATTAATTAATAAATAATACGAAATGAATTAAAAAGGGTTCGGGCAAAAAATACAAATCGGACTACGCTTTGTCTAAACATCAGGACTAATCCGTTGATAATTTTGTGAGCTTAGTTTGATTGAACATAGACTTTAAGAACTCCTGGGATTAAATACTCAACCCGACCAATAATGGTGGTGAAAGGTTGTTTATCATCGGGATTGGTTTTGGGGAGACATTTTTAGGTGTCTACACACACAAGTATCTTTTAATCTTCTTCTTCTCTCTCCTCTACACCCATATCCTCTTTAAACTCTCCTCTCAAAATTCCTTCATTTACTACATTGTCCATTTTTCCCGGCACCGAACAAACTACGGTAGTCGACCTCCAATTGCGGCCTTCCACAAAGGCGCTCAATAATTTGCCCTCTTAGATCGTACGGCAAAATCTCTATTTCAGGTATACAATTACAACCTACGACTAATAAAGGCAATTATTTGACGAAAGTAGACCCAGATCCACATTATTTTGTGTTGTTTTGTCCTAAAAATTAAACTTGAATTTTATGAAATAGTTGTTTATGTTGCTGAATATATGTTATTTTTTTTTATCACAATTTTTTCAATTTATTGTATTTTAATTTAATTATTTGGATGTAGTTGAACTTAAATCTGTACCTGTTAACTGGCTGATTATCGGATTTTTCCTTTTTTTAAAAAAAAGTTTTTTTGCTTCGATTTAATTTAAAGTATCTCGTTTAATTAATGCATGTTGTTTGCAATTTTAATTATAAATTTTACATATGCTTTGGTTATTAGTTGATTAGGCTCTGCATCATTTTAGTTTTTGAGGAATATAGTCTTATAAGTAAGGACCTTGTATCTGTATAATTCGTTACCCATTAGGCCATTACCATAAAGCACATAAGTACCTGGCCATGAATAAACAAGACAATCCCAAGATCTTTGAGTATGAATGTTTGAGCTTTCACTTAAAAGGAAAATGGTAATATTTGTGCTGGATTTATAAATTAAAGTGTCTAAGTTAAGTCTGACAAATGTTTCTTTTTGGAGTGGTGAAGTTTTTTTTTTTTTTTTTGAAGTGAAAAATAAGATAACATTTTTTTAGTTTATTAATATTTTTTTTTGGGATGCAGTTTAGATCATTATAATATATATCTTGGATATTTAGGTTTAAGTATTAGCCATTCCAAAAACTATTGTCTAAGTTGCTAATTTTAGTCACTAATTTTTGTATACCTAGATTAATTAAGAAGAATATTTTTTACACCATGTGATGGAACATTATCAGGTCATATAGTTTAGAGTTGTGCATGAAAACCGATGTAAGAGATGATTAAGTTTACTCAATACATGCATGGACCAAGTTAGAGAAAATTTAGAGCGTACCATGTTTTAAGATTTCACTACAAAAAAAATGAGAATAGGCAACACACAAAATTGCAACAATTTTACAAATGTTGCCTTTTACTATAAAAGGCAACAAAACATGTTTGTTACCTTGATCCTAAACAATGTATACTATACTACAATGCTACGGTTTAAAAAGTGTTGCTTTAGACAATGTAAGACAACAATATGTAAAATGTAGCCCTTTTTTTTAAATAAGGCAACATTTATTTCAAATGTTGTCCATAAATACAACAAATATTGTTTCCTATGCAACAATTTTAAAATCGTTGTTTCAAAATAAAAAAGACAATGATTGTTTCATGTGTTTCCATTGCCTTATGTAATTGATTGGAGTCTTATGGGAAAAGTGTAAATACTATCAGGTATGATGAGTCAAGTTTATTGAGAGTATTTGACTTCAGAATTTCACACAGTAACTTGAATGAACATAGCAGTGAAGTAGAATCATTCCAGACTACAAAGATGTTTGTAGCTTTCAGAAATGAAATAACACTTTGACCAACAAAAAATAGAACTTGTAGTATTATACAAAACTGCAACATATGAGTAATTTTTTATCTCATTCACTAGCATACTGACTAAAATGACAGTATTTAGTACATCAAATACTCAAGAGCATGTCTATCTTTTTTTTTTTTAAAGAAAAGATCACAAAGAAGACTAATTCTAGTATTCTACATTGCTAGCACAACAGCTTGAAACTTTCAGTTTTTCTTCATAGCACCCTTCTTTTGAGACTTCTTATAACTATTTCCACTTTCCTGTCAAGAACAAAATCAAGCATTGGTCATCTTCCCTAAAGTGCAAATAGAAATGACCGACAATGTTGTGGTGTTTCATGCACTTTCACTGAATTCTAGCAGGAGATAATGAAGGGAGAATTTTCATGGTACTAAGATATATGACCGCAAAGCTTAAAATGTTTAGTAACATGAGCAGAGTGACATATCAGAACAATTTGGTTATAGATACCTTTCTATAATGTCTGTAGGCAATTTGACATGTCAGTTCTTGTTTTTTAGTGATATACACCTGAAAAAGATTGACACAACATAATCAAGAGCTGATTGCAGTGACATTGATAATGTTCATGTTGATCCAATTGCTATTAATAGACACAATTATACAACACATACAAGCTAATAACACAAATGAAAATTAAAAAAAAAAAACATCACCACCGGGAAATAGCCAAATAGTACTTACAATTGTTTAATTTGTCTATGAGAATACTAGTACTTACAATTGTTTAATTTTAGTTACCAACATGAGTTCACCCAAAGTAAAATTTTCTCAACTAATTCTTATTCAAAAGTCCAATTTAACAAATACTTTTGCAATCAAACAAAACCAAAATTGCTTAAGCTAGAATGCTTGATTAAGCATGACATAAATTTTACAAAGTAGCCGAAAGAATTCAGCATATTTTTACCCGAGTTGCTGCTGCGTGAAGCTTGTGACTGCCTGTGGCTAGCGACTGTCGGCTGCCAGCGGCTAGCTGCAGCTGGCGAGTTCCTGCTGGTGGCGGCTAGCTGCATCATGTGGCTGGCGGCCAGATGCTGCCTACTGGTGGCTCCTACCTGCTAGCTGCTGCCTGTGCACACCATAATCTTAATTATCTAATTTCTCACAAAATAATCTCATGTTTCAATACAATTAAGTTAGGACATACTAAGAATCAAAACAGTAATTCTGAAATTAGGAAAATCCATAACCTGATTCTTATAAAAGATATAAAACATTCATGTATTATCAAAAAAATACAATTTTAACTCATATTAAATTAGTTTCAAAAGCCAACAATTGAATATGCTACTACAATATACTTCGTATATAAATACTTGTGCTAAATGCTGATTAATGAATGCTTACTGAATTGTTGTTTAATGCAGGCTTACTGAATTGCTAATTAATGCAGGCCACAAAACAAGTAAATAAATTAGTCATTGAATTGCTGCTTGAATTTGTTATGTGACTTAATTAAGGAAATACTTGTGCTGAATGCTGATTAATGCAGGCTTACCAGTATAATTGCATAGACGGGCACACAGTTCAACAGCATGTTTGCCATATCGGTGTCTTTAGTTGAGACCTGAAGCAACATAGTGAGTTATATGTCTAAAAAGGGAGTGAAGAGCATGCATATCTAGTTTAAAGGTTAAGTAATGAAGAATTACTGTAATTTAAATTCATCTAAACTGTAAGCAAATCCCAACTTTCGAGTTAAAAAAATACAAAATAAAGAAAACAGTATGATTTTAAACCTGTAAGATTCTGAACTCTGAATTATTGTAATTTTAGTTCATCTAAATAGGTAGCAGCATGGCATAAGTAGGCACTTCTTACCTTCAGCTACTTATGAGTTTCTTGAGAATCCTCCTAAGCATAAGTTTAGATGATACAAGTTCTATGGCGAGTCATTATGAATGCAATGAGATCGCAGAGAATCTGCCAGAAAACTTTCAAGCGGTCTAGTAATTCAAGCTACTCAATCGTCTGGTCAGCATTGTGAGGATAAGAAAGCAAGATCAATTTCAGACCATAAGGTTTGAAAAATGTTGCTAGACCTTCAAAATGTGACTTATGGAGCTTCTTTATAACGTGTATCAGCAAGCACACAGCAAGCACATTGCAGCTCGGGGGTAGACAGGCTCAAGGTAGTTACTCAAGCAATATTTCCTACTTGAGGTGTATCATCTCTACAGATCCAAAGCATCAAACTGCCTTAGAACTGTAAATTGCAAAATTTTATGAGCCCATCAGGCAAGAATAGCTCAGCTAATTTGCAGGATGCTCATAGCGGCTCTTATTCCTAAATTACGTACAATGTTGAGCATGGAGAGGATAGATGAAAGTGCAAAGAGCTGTCTGACAATATTCAGTGAAAAAAATTCAAAGTCAAGCTCCTCCATGCAAGAAATCGTCAATTGAGGAGGCATTGAGCTCAGTACAGAACATCTAACAACAGTTGCTGTAGCAGCCTAGTAAGAGGCAAGATTGCAATCACGTCAAGGAATTATCTTGAATCAAGAGCCATTTTTAGTCAAGAAATTGAATTTAAAAGAGCAAAAGGTCATTTTAAAAAAAATAATAAGATATCTCGAGAAAGAGCAACAAGTCAATTTTCGTAGCGGCAAACATGTTGGTAGTAACTTGGAAGCATACTAAGGAGAATCTGAACGGTAGAATCACCCAATTAGGACACGCCTAAATTTAATAATAGCAAGTTTCATTATTATAAATTATAACCAACACTAGAGCTTGAATACAAAGGAATCACCGAATAGCCAACCAGGCAGCCAGCCAGCCTAACAGCAGAAACATTTGGTAGAAAAGAAAATTTAAAAAGCAAAGGTCAAAAGAAACGGCAAACAAACCTTGACTTCAGATTTCTTCACAGTTTTGATCATGTATCGATCATCCTGGGTAAGATAGAAAAAACTACCACTCTTCCCAGGTGAAGAGAGTTCTCGGAGAGCATCATTCCCACAAATTGCCAGCATATAATCCGCCGGATCTATTTGAAACAGCTCCCTCAAATGTCTAAATCAACCAAAGAAATATATAATTTTATCAGCATTCATTCAAACTTTCTTAGTACTATAATACGTCTACAAATGATTTCATCGCTCGATCCGATTCATTGATTCACTGACCTGAACACCATAGGACAATAATCCTTCCATTGAAACTCGGTTGATTTATGCGTTGGAGTTAGTTTTGTGCCTTCTGGTGGAAACTTTGTCCAGAACTTCTCCTTTGGATCAAAATAACTTCTTTTCAGATTCCTTAATATTGAAGCATGCTTCCCAACTGAATGTCTACAATAATCATAATATTAAACAATCCATCATTAAAAAAACAACAGTAGCAAAACCATTCTTCCATTCACCATGGTATTGATTTCCATTCCTCCAAACGTACCTTCCAGTACCATCCTGTAAATTCCAACAAAGAAAAAAGAATTTCAGCGAGTTTGTAATACTCAGAGTACAACAAAGTGGGAAAGAGACAGAATTTTCAGTTGAAAAATTCATAATTTTTGCCTGAGAAATCAAACTCTTCAGCAAAAAAGTCAGAAACTGTCAGCGGAAAAATTCAAGGTTTTCAGTAGAAAATTCAACACTTCTGCAAAATAGAAAGATTTTCAAGAACAAAAAACAATATCCTTGCAAAGATTCAGCAGAGAAAATCAGCATTTCCAACAAAGAAAAAAGAATTTCAGCGAGTTTGTAAGCTGTCCAGAAGAATTTCATCACCTGTTTCAAGCGCATGTCATAAGACAGCAGTTATAAAAACTCCTGCTATCTAGCATATAAGGGATATATACCCAAAAATTTCAAAATCAGACATGGATGTTGTAAAAATATCAATTAACTCACAAAATCCCCAAGATCTTTTAATATTTGTGTCTATTTGAGATATATACCATATATCTACTGAGAATAATAATACTTACAAAGTTGCAATTATCTAATTTTAGTTACCAACATGATTTCACTCAAAGTAAATTTTGTCAAACTTATTCTTATTCTAAAGTCCAAATTAACAAATACTTTGCAATAATAAAAACCCAAGAATTGTTTCAAAAAGAAAAACAAACCGAGAATTCAGTATATTTTTACCTAAGTTGTTGTTCCTGACTACAGTCTGCGACTGCACGCCCGCTGGTGACTTCCTGCTTGTGGCTGCTAGCTGCATCTAGTGGCTGGCAGCTTGCTGCTTCCTTCTAGTGGCCAATAGCTGCAGGCTTCTAGATGCAGGCTGCTAGCTTCTAACGGCTCTGACTGCCTGCTGGTAGGGCTAGCAGCTGCCTAGAAAGATTGATAAGCATTATTAGAAAGATTCACCAGATAGGCAGATATTTAATACAGAGTATTAAATTTTCTTAGCCTATTCAAAAATTAGCAGGAGGGAAAGAAGGGAAAAACAAACCGAGAGACAGTGGATTTGGTACAGGACAACAATACATCTAGACAAACCTTTCTTTATGCTAATAAATCAACAATAGGGATTAAGAGAATCATCTTGAAAGCGATATCAAGAGCATCATCAAGGGATCAAAATTGACATTATGCATAAAAAACGTTAAGAACTGAGTTTTTCACAAGTAGAAATCACATTCACATTGAGCTCAGTACAGAACATCTAACAACAGTTGTTGTAGCAGCCTAGTAACAGGCAAGATTGCAATCACGCCAAGGAATTATCTTGAATCAAAAGCCACTTTTAGTCAAGAAATTGAATTTAAAAGAGCAAAAGGTTATTTGAAAAAGGATAATAACATATCTCGAGAAAGAGCAACAAGTCAATTTATCAACAAGTCCACAACGAAGCAAGTAAGACTTCAAGTGGAAGAAATCAGAACAAGAATCTTAAAGCTCCTCAAGGTTTCCTGAAGAATTAGAAACACTTACAAGCCTTCGTTTATCAAAGGAGAAATACTTAGAGTACAACAAAGTGGGAAAGAGACAGAATTTTCAGTTGAAAAATTCGAAAACTCATCATACCTCATCATACCTCATTGTTGCACAATCATTTCTCAATATTCAACCATATCCCTATGACAATATGATATCTTCAACTATTACTAATCAAGCATCAACAGATTAACAAGTAATCCCCAAAAAAAAAGACACGTTTGATCATTAAAACAAAAACATTTTTGCAGTCAAACCAACAAAAACTGTTTAAGCTAAAATCCATAACCTTTTATTACTTCATAGTACACTAAAAAAAAAAAAGAATACTAGAAAGGACCAATCATATTTCCTAAGCTTCATCTTCACTTGCTTGCATGAAATCCCATAGAGTATCGTCCTCGATTTCATCATCCGAATCATCAATTTCCGGCTCTGCTTGCATATTTAACATGTATTCTGGAACGTCAACAGTAGTGGCAGGCAAGTCCTCTCTCAACCAACTAACATCATAGTCATCATCAATAGTTGCCCCTGGGTGAGCACCATCGCTAGTAGATTCATTCCAATAAGAAACTCCAACATCACCATCTGATTCTTCACTCATATCAAAGAAGTCTCCGGGGATAGTTTCCATAACATAATACAAATGCTTTTGCTTGGAATCTTGCACATAAAAAACTTGGTTTGCTTGATTAGCCATCACAAAAGGGTCATCAGTATAGCAAAACCTTTTAAAATTTGCACATGTTAGCCCAAACTCATCTTGCTCCACTTGGAACCATTTACAGCGAAACAATACCACTTTAAAATGTCCAAAATAATCTAACTCAATAATATCCTCCACCACGCCATAATATTTGACGTCCCCTACAATAGGATTTTGATCCCTAGAACTTGCAAAACTCGACATTGAAGATGTTACACTAACTCCACTACATTGAGTTTTCCTTTTTGACTCATGTGCAGTTGTATGAAATTTATTACCATTTATTAGGTACCCTTTAAAACTTCTCACAGTATAGTCAGGCCCTTGGGATAAAGCCTTGATTTCTTTGGAAACATTTTCTTCCCGTACACGGTCCTTGAACCATGCTCCAATATCATGACTATGTTCTTGTCCTCTCGCCCACCTACTCCGCTTACTCCGTGTACCTTGACTTCTTTGACGATTCACTAAATCTTGATGTTCACTACATATATATCACAAAGCAACTTAATTGTATAAGTCAATTATAAATAATAAAGATTATATATAGTTAATATGAAATTATACCAATTTAAAATTACTTACTGACCTTATGTAATCACTGATTTCATCACAATTAAAGAGTACATAGCGATGAGCTTTCATCAAAGTGTCTTCATCTAAAGAAACCTTTTTGCCTTTACTTTTCTTTTTTACCCCTAAAGGTCGTCCAACATTTGGAAAAAGGCTTTCATCTTCATTGGATGCAGTATCATCATCATTTCTAGGAGCTCGATTCAACTTTGAACTAAAATCATCGTGAAGATACCGAGAACAAAACACAAGGCATTCTTCTGCCAAGTAGGCCTCTGCAATGGAGCCTTCGGGTCGACTTCTATTTTTCACATATGACTTCAATTTACCCAAATAACGCTCTTTTGGATACATCCAACGGCCTTGAACAGGGCCCCCAAGACTTACCTCATCAACAAGATGAAGTGGAAGGTGGACCATTATGTCAAAGAAACTTGGGGGGAATATCTTCTCAAGTAGGCAAAGTATCTCTATGATTTCGGATTCAAGATCGTCAAGATCTTTAGGCTTTAGAACTTTTCTACATAGACCCCTAAAAAAGGATCCTAGCCTAATCAAAGTCGATGCTACTTGTTTAGGCAAGGTATTCTTTACAGCAACTTGGAGCAAATAATGAAGCATAAAGTGGGCATCATGGCTCTTGTAACCAGTGACCTTCCGCTCATTGGATTGGACACATCTGGAGATGTTTGATGCACAACCATCGGGAAACTTAGCACCTTTTATCACACTGCAGAACAAGTCTTTTTCATTAGAAGATAACGAAAAACAAGCTTTGGAGTATAAACGCTTCCCTCTATTATTAGTTCTCTTTGGATGGAGTTCATTTCTTATACCCATATCTTGTAAATCAAAGCGGGCTGCCACATGGTCCTTAGTCTTTCCTGGAATATCAAGCAAAGTACCAAGCACACTGTCACAAATATTTTTCTCAATGTGCATTACATCAAGATTATGACGCAAGGTATTTGTTTCCCAATAAGGAAGCTCAAAGAAAATTGATTTCTTCTTCCAAGGAAAATTCTTCTTGCCCTTCTTTTGAGTTTTCCCAAACTTATTTTCAAACCCTTCTAAATCTTCCAATACATCAGAACCCGACAATCTAGTAGGAGGAGGCCTTGTCTCTACATTACCATCAAAAGCTCTTTTATTACGACGCCATGGATGATTTTCTTTCAAAGAGCTACGATGCCCCATGTAACACATTTTCTTACTATACTTCAGGTATTTGGACCAAGTCTTATGATTACAATTTGGGCAAGCAAATTTTCCTTTTGTGCTCCATCCCGACAACATTGCATAAGCAGGGAAGTCACTAATTGTCCATAACAAGGCTGCCCTTAAAGAAAATGTTTCATCTTTCACAACATCATAAGTGTCGACTCCAACTTCCCATAACTCCTTCAATTCCTCGATTAATGGTTGCAAGTACACATCTATATCATAACCTGGAGAAGATGGACCAGGTATAATCAAAGACATGATATTATACTCAGACTTATTATACAACCAAGGAGGCAAATTATAAATGGATAAAACAACTGGCCAAATACTATATGACACACTCATAGTTCTGAAAGGGTTGAAACCATCAGTCGTAAGACCAAGCCTCACATTTCGAAAATCACTTGCAAATTGAGGATGTGTAATATCGAAATCTTTCCAAGCTTGTCCATCAGCAGGGTGCCTTAATTTGTCATCTTTCTTACGATCAGTTTCATGCCATGTCATGAGTTCAGCCGTCTTAGAGCACATGAACAACCTTTGTAGACGAGGTTTCAGAGGAAAGTAACGCAAAACTTTTGCAGGAACTCCTTCGTCGGGTAGTGCACCTTCCTCTTTTTGTTTCTCATTTAGTTTCCACCTAGAAGCTTTACAAACATGGCAAGACTTGTCATTTGCACGCTCTTTCCAGTACAACATACAATCATTGGGACACGCATCAATTCGTTTGTAATCAAGTCCAAGGTTCTTCACCATTTTTTTAGCATGATGAAAAGAAGTAGGGAGCTTTGCAAATGGAAAGGCAGCACACTGAAGCTTCATCAACTCATCGAAAGAAGAATTGCTCCACCCATTAAGGCATTTAAGGAGATATAGTCGCACTGTGTATGAAAGCACTGAAAAATCCTTAAAACCCGGATATAATTCCTCTTTTGCATCTTCTAACAGTTTATAAAACTTTTTAGCACTCTCATCAGGACCCTTGTGAACCCCTTCTGCTTCGGAGATTGAACCTCCCATAACATCTCTGAATAAATCATTAATCATTTCACCCATATTGTCTAATGTGTTTTGATTATCACGTTGATGCCCGCCTCCGCTAAAAGAAGACCCTGCTGTCAATCCTTCGCCATGAAAATTCCACACTTTATACCTCTTGTTAAATCTATGAGCAATTAAGTGATTATATACCACTTCTCTAGGGAACCAGTATCTATTAACACACTTCGTACATGGGCATAAAATTTCTGGTTCATCATCTTCCTCAACGTCCATGGTTGAATTTAGAAATGCAAAATCAAGAAAATTCTCAACTCCTTTGATATACTCTTCGGAAATTTGGGGTGCATCAATCCAATCTTTATTGGATTTTTCCATAACTTAATACTCTGTAAGGACTGTAACACTATAAGTTATAAGGACAGTCAACAACAAGGGTAATAAAGTAAGAGACAACTAATAAATCCTTGGTCAGTCTAAAACAAAATAACAAAACAATAATTATGTGATTAAAATGCATATTTGGAAGCTTTATCAACAAATTCTGGAAATAGCTACCCCATACTAAATGTCCCTACTATTGCAAAGCTATTTTGATACCTTAAATAAAAGCCACATTATTTTACAAAATGTAATTTTATAAAAGCAACATATCATCTTATATTGAGGACAAAAGGTTAGATCAGCAAAGTTCACTCACATCGAAACTTAGATGATAAACAGTCAAAGAAAAAGTAGTATATTTTATTCCAAATTAATTAAAGATTACAATACCATAATTGAGTCATATCCTAGAGAGGTGCTAGAGAGGGGAGTAGAGAAATTGCAAGATTTCATAACTAGCACAGACACACACAAAAGAACAATTATGGCTACTTATGCTAGTTGAAAAGGAATACAACACGATTATGATTGTAACATAAGCATGGAAATCAATTAAACCCATGGGTACCAAATAAAAAATGTAAAAGCTCACAGTCAAACTTGGATGTAAGAAAAGAACTTTAGCCAAAGTGAACAATAACAAAAACCAGAAGATCCAATACATCGTATTCTAATGACAACACAGGATCATCTACTTATGTTACCCCCGCAATACATCGTATACTGTTAACTATGATATAGTGTCATTCTCTAGATTGCTTATGTTAGTAATAAAAAATTTAGACTGGAAAAAGGGAATAGCAGAGCACCATAGGAGGAAGTAGGCAATAGCTAAAGCCAAATCAAGAACGACTATTGTCTACTAATCTTGAAAAGGTCCATGAGTGTACAATATATAACTTGGCATACCATATTAATTAACCAATGCATTTTATATGATTGTGACAATAAAAACGAGCTGAGTTCAGACTACTAAGCTATGATACAAATATCAAACTAATCACAAATTTAGCTAGCTATACGCTTTTATTTCAGCAATGATAATCAATAGTTCATAATCCACATTATAATTTGATGAATTGTCAATTTAATACTACATTCACAATTGAAATAAAAATTAGGTAATAATGTAATATCAAAACCTTGATTGTGAAATTGACATTCTAGCAATTATATAATGAAATCTTACCTCAGAAGATATATCAATGGTGGAGAGAAAGCTCAGAAGATGCTTCAATGCAGATTTAGAGTACGCTTCAATGGAGGAGAAAGAAGAGAAGGAGTGTTGCTGCATAAAATTGAATAGTTAGGTATGAAATAAAAACGAAACCATTAGAGGAAGATTAATGACATGATGTTAATTCGGGCACCATAGTTTTGGGCCGGGTTAAATGATTAAATCGGGTCGTGAGTAGTTTTGGATATAAAAATGGTTTTAGAAGTTTCAAGTTAGATCGAATTTTTTTTGAACTAGAGTTAGATCTAATTTAGATCTTCAATCATTGGGATTTATTGGTTTTGAATAAATAATGAGTTGATCACAATTCGGTTTAGATAGCTAAGACCCTGTTTGATTCACCTTAATTTTGTTGAACTGAAATTATTTTTACTGAACTGAATTTATTTTTACTTAACTGAACTTAATTTTACTGAACTTAAATTATTTCTACCGAACTTAAATTATTTTTACTGAACTGAAATTATTTTTACTGATTTTCTACTATAGAAAACTGAATTTTACTGAAATGAACTTATTTTTACTAAACTAAAATTATTTTTACTGAACTGAAATAAATTTTACTGAACTGAACTTATTTTTACTGAAGTGAAATTATTTTTACTTAATATTATTTTTTTAAGGTGAAGAGCACAGGGCCAAAGTACCGGGTAAAGTCGATTTGAGTCAGCTTACATATAGCCCTAAGGGTTATGTATAGCATTACCCTAATAATAATAATAATATGAATGAATGATACTATATCATTATAACATACTCATTTTTTAACAAAATTATTATATACTAGCTCATAATAAACTTAGGGCCTGTTCTCATCAGATTATTTTTAGTTCAGTTCAGTTCTAATAAGTTCAGTTCAGTTCTTAATTTCCTTCTCTCATAAAATATTCAGTTCAGTTCGGTTCAGTTCAGTTCAGCTCAGCTTCAATAAGTTTAGTTCAGTTCGGTTCAGCTCAGTTCAGTCAATAAAAAAAAACCCTTAGATTTTAGACTTAATTATTATTTTTTTTTTTTTTTGAAACAAGACTTAATTATTACTAATGAGTAACTTATTTATCAATTTAGATTATAATCTATGGTTCGTCCAAAATCTATTATACTCCTTAATGTGTAATTACATACTTTTTTCGTTTCTATCAATTTGACACGTTCAATTAGGCACACATATTAAGGAGATGAGATAGAATGAATGATAAAGCAAGTGAAGACACTGATAAATTAACGGTATGAAAGTTACTCAAAAAAAAAACTTACTCAAAATAGAATATAAGTATAAAACTATTCGACTTTCACATTTTTATACAACTTGTTAACATAATAAAACAATTAATATGATTGAATTTCACATTTGTATAAATCTTAATGGTTAAACTCACTACGTAACTTTGTTTCTTTTTACTCTATATAGTAACTTGACTTTCACAATTGTGTTAAAATGATTGTCATAATGGTCAAGGTTACCCTTTTGAACTACCTCAATTTGGATCTGATCAATTTTGAGTCGAGACAATAACTATCGGGTCCATGTCAAATTTGGAAAAAGCCATCAATTTTATATTAGTTAATGGTCAAATTGGAGTATTAGCTTATATTGGGTTCAAACGAGTTTGAGTGGGTCTATTTTGTATCAGTTGACTTTGGTCTCCTTGATTACATTTTTGCTGATTTCGATTCAATATTACATTTGTATAAAGTCAATTACAAACAAGACTCTATTATGTTCACCTTTATTCCATTTATTTTACAAAAAATAATCTCACATAAGCTTAGATAAAATTAATCATGATTTAGAACACTTAAAATAGTTTAGTAGGGTAACTTTTTGCCAATTTTTAATGTAAATAGCCAATGAAATAAGTTTTGTAAGGATATAATAGTTGCTTTTGCTTACAAACCTTTTCTTTATTGGGTTACTTTTATGCATATTGTGGTAACTTTTATTCATTATAGGGGTAACTTCTTATCACTTTAGGCTATCTTTATAATGGATGTTCTCATTATAGGGTTTGTTCTCATTGACTGAGCTGAACTGAACTGAACTAACTAAAATGAATATTTTATAAGAGAATGAAATTAGGAGCTGAACTGAACTTATTAGAGTTGAACTGAACTGGAAATAATCGTATGAGAACATACTCTAACTAGTAATCATTTAGGACAATATTAATACGGATATACAATATTTATTGTACACCTATTTTTTATTCGTTAAAATAAATAGTTTTTTTTTTTAAACAATTAAAATAAATAGTTTAAATTAATATATTTTATTATTATTAGATTACCATCCAGAAACTAGCAAGTTGCTACCAATACCCATTTTAATTAATTCATCATATTTTTTAATCCAATAATTTCTTCGTCATAATCCAATAATAGATAACAACTTTGTTTCCTTAAGATATTTGTAATCCCACCCAAGTAAGATCCCCTAGTTTATTCCAAAAAGAAGAACCATTAGCTAGTAGTCCACATTTATTTCTCAAAATAGAAAATAAGTAAATAAATAAATAAATAAAAAAACCAAACCCCATCATCCTCAACAGGTTACTCCATCCTCAACGCCTCAACGCCTCAACTCCATATTTTTCTCCAAACCCGCGAAATTGTAAATTATTTGGCTCCAAATTTTTTTCATCATGAATAAGCAGTTACTCCAGTTTTCAGTTGTTGATCTCATTATACAACACACTCATCATCTTAAAATCATCATATCCCCCAATCGGTTACTCTACTTACTCACCTCCTTTCTTTCTCCTTAGGTGAGAGTTAATTAAGAGTATAGAGTATCTATTTCAATTCGTAATTAACTAGTTGCTTTGCTCTCTACTCACACTGCTTTCTTTGGATTTATGGTTGGCTAGTTGGGTTTGATGCCGGCGAAATCGTTGTTGTATTCTGATTTTCATGTAAGTCATCGTTGCCCTTTTAATCTCTCAAGTGAATTTGGCATTTATAACTGCTTAATTTGATGTTGGATTTGATTTTTAGATGTAATTTATTCCGGGTTGTCTTATTTTTGTAATTTAATATGATTATGGGTTAAGATGATTTTAATGGTTATGACTTACATGTTATCATTCAAGGTTGAAGTTTTAATTTGGATTATCAATTCATATCCTTCAGATCACATGCATGCCACTAGTTTATTATTAAAATTAGTTTAGCTTATTGGAAATTAGTATGATAATGATCTGAGTTATTTAGTTAAGGTTTTACAACTTAGATAGAATTGGGGTTATAGGAATTGTTATCCTAGGGGTCTGCTAGTCTACTAAAATATATTAGGCAAGTATTAGTTTTTTGCAAGTTCCTGAGCTTATAACACTTAAAATAGATGCATCAATAGATTCACTCTTTTCAAATGATGTTTATGTTAGTATGATTTAGTCTGAGGAATTATGAGTGCACTAACTATTGAAAAGAACCTCTAAGTCAAGATTCTTGGTTTATATTATTCCTGAAATTTTTTATTAAAGCTAGGGAATTAAACATCTGATTGTTGAGTATATTGCTTGTTTATTGTTCAAGTTTTTGCTAGCATAAACCTCATTAATTCACATAATAGTGTGCTTAGAGACAGGTATATGTCATGTTTGAATAAAATTAAATTGCATGATGTGTACCTGTTAACTTTGAGGTAAAGGAACTCTAAATGAAATAAGTATGCTTGTTAGTGCCTAGATCATAGGCAAGTGGGACCGGACCAACTCAGTCAAGCTATGGTTCTGACCCAATCTAAATCACCAGCAAGGTAAGCCCAGCGGATATTAGCTTCTTTTTCTTAATAAAGTGGACTGCCTCCTAGCTCCATTGCTTCATGGGTTGTTTCTAGTTCCTGCAAACCCAGCCTGACACACTTCCTAAAACAGTCCTTGGCCACCCAACTAATGCCAACAAAAGTGAACTTGGTTGAAATGATATTACAGGCAACTTCAGCAATGAAATTCCCTGTATATGACAGTTTAGTAGAGGATTTTGCCAGTGTCTGGCAGTAGAAGTTCTGTAATATTTCATCCAACTTAGTTCTGAAATCACTGCCTATCACACAACCACACCCAACAAAAGCACTGCTACAAAAACTTCTTCTTAAAGAGTACAACCATAAATCCTTTTATTCAAACCAAAAGCAGGTGCACAAGAGCTTCAACAATGCTTAGCTTCCAAAGAAGCACCCTCCAAACAGGCACTTGATGACACTTTTCACAATTAAACCGTAAATGCCATATTCTTTTAAACCTTGCCCAAAGAAAAAATACAACCACGCGGATTCCAACATCACAAATTTCATGGACTGCCAAACTTTTCGATTTCTTTCATGATGCAAAATCATAAATATCAGCATGTTCATTGATCCCATTTATCCACAATGAGCACAATAGAGTTCATAGGCCATGAGGCGCACGAGAGGACCTCATATCCTTCAAACTTACAAAAATGGATCATCTTGATAGTCTCATTTGCTCATACACATCAAATTAAGTTTCCAAGGCTTACAACACCATTATCCTCAAAACCACAGCAATGTCTAACTCTAGACCCCTCTTGGCTGCATGTAAAAATAATATGGTGGTGTTTATAATTATGATAGAAGGATATACCAATAAAATTAGAAACCGCTTAACCATTATCAAAATTTTCTATTTCTCAATAGAGAATAATGTTCTCAATCTTTGTGAATTTTACTATCTAGAGACTTATAGTACCTGAACCTGCTCTCTGAACATTGCAAAACCTCACCTTTCTCAATCTGATGCGCAGTCCAGGTTGTTTATTAGGCGGTCCAGAAATCTTACAGTTACCAATCTGACCAAGCTCCAATGCGATCTTAACTTCAATTCATACATCAATAATTAGTACATATAAAGGTCCTGGAGTCTTGGGTTCTGAGGTATATGCTGATTTGTTCACTATAGAAATCAATTATATTTTGTTTGTTCTACTTTAGTCTAAACAACGTACCGAACAGAATTTGCCACTAAAATTTAAGTTAATAGAGGTTAGTTGTTAAGCTTTCAATCATGCTAACCCTTTTGTGAAATCAGCTAGATTATTAAACAGATGGTTATCCTTACTTGTTTTGTAACTTGAGCAGAAGAGTTTTAACTAGAAAAGATTTAAAAATTAAAGCATATTGAGGGTTGTCAATTTATTCCCTGATGTCTAGTTGTTACTGAACTGAGTAATTGCTGACAGATGCTAAGATATTTGTCCTAGGTCGAATTAACTTACAAATGAATTCACTAATGGAAGCTAGTGGGGTTGCTTACACTATGTGTGGGTTATATGCATCTGCACTAATTTTCCCACCTCTCCTATGTTTCTGTCCAACATTTTTATTAGTAAACAATGTCGGCATGTCACATATATATGCTTAGTTTATGATAGAAAGGGATACCAGTATATCAAATTTGATATTAAAAAACCTAGATATATAATTGAATTTAGAATGAAAATTTAATGGAGAGTTTGCTTTATGAGTGCTTATATATAGCTATTGTTTGGCTGTATAATTCTTACTGTTTATTTGTGCAGGCTTGCTTTATTAATGCGTGTATGTATATATATAATTCTTTTTTTTCTTCTGTATAATTGGATTCATTTTCAAAATTAATTAGCTACAAGTATGACAAAGAAAAAATCCACTAAGCTTGGAGCTATAAGAGGTTCTGGTGATGATGATCAAACTCAAGAACCAAGAATGTCAGAATATGAGAGGCTGAGAATGGAAACAATTAGAGAAAATATGACAAGAATGGAAGAATTAGGTTTGAAGGAACAAGCTAAGTCACTGATGGCGCGAGTTCAAAATAATAGAGGCAATCAAAGTAAGAATAAACAGAAAAAGGTTTCGGGAGACGATGAGCTCTATAGGCCTAACCAAGATATGGAGCATGAGCTTGATTCCACCGATGAAGAGTTACCCATTCCACAGTCTAAAAGTAAAGACAAGTCCAATGCTATTCAATGGAAGGTAGTTTTTTCTAAGATGTACATCAATAATTAAGCATGTCTCTCTTCTTTACACATGTAATTCTGTATGCATCAAGGTGATGTGTTCTGCTGCTATATATATATGTCATATGTGGGTTTAAAATTTAAAATATAGGTTTTAAATTGAGAATGGAACTCTATTATCTCATGCAAGTATATATGCAACTAGGAAATGTTTGAATGTTTTGATTTGCCATCAACTATGAACATGTATTGATTGAAAATTTGTCCAGTTCTCTACAGATTTAGAAAGTAGTTAGAAAAATGTCTTGGTGTACTGCTGTTGCTTTATAATGTTGTTGTTGCCTATTGCTTTGCGGCGGTTGAAACTTTAATTCTACTGCTCTATTGTCATGAGTTGCTGCCGCCTTAATTCATTTTGTTTATCTCTATCTACTGTAATATGCTGCTCCAAGTTTTCTGCTCCACTAGTGAGTGTTGTTCCCCCTTCCTGTAGACTCCCCTCTTCCCTTACCCTTTGTCCTTCAACAATTAATTAAATTTGTTCCCCTGTGCTGCTGCGGTTTTCCTCTTCTCTGATATTGCAATAGAGGTTTGGGCTTGAGGTTTGGTGGCCCGTCAGTTTGGTGATATTTTCCTTGTATGCTCATATGCCTAAAGATCAGCTCAAATTTGACCTCTTATGTCAATATGGTGTCTGAAATAGTAAAGAACACAATTCTCAAGGCTACTTGAAGCACATGCTTAGTTAGACATTAATGTTGAATTGCTTATAAATGCCCTTATGAATGTGTGGTCTATGATCAATTAATTGCTTATCAATTTAACAAGAGTTATGAAGTGTGAAAACTTTTTTTGTATAATGTTTGTACATACATATATTACAGTATTGTATGTCTTTCTTTTTTCCATGTTTGTTCCCAATTTCAGATTCGTAAAATGAAGGCTCTGACTCGAAAAGCAGTGATGGCAAAACGTCGGCGAAATGTTGATTTGGCTTCTTCACATGGTGGCTCATCTACCCCTAATCATACATTACATCAGCATTATTCAACCACAAGAGACGGATTAGAAGTTCAACACTTAAATCATGACAAGAATGATAAAGAAAATGGCAAGCTATCGTTTGTATTTGTAATTAAAATTCTTTACCTACATGCTTGATAAGTCATTTTTTTAACATTTGAATTTCTTTGCTCATGTTAGCTGAAAAGGATAAGCCTAGAAGAGGACCCACTATGTGCTACAAAGTCCATGGACGCAGCAAAGAAGAACGCTTGGAAATTACCTTGAATGAGCATGGACAACCTGTTGGTCCGGATGACAGTACATGCAATGAGTTCATTAGCTTCTTAGGAACAATAGCTCGAAAAGCAAATATCCTACCACTGACTGTCAAGAATTGGCCCATACTAAGGAACGAGAAGAAAGAAGAACTTTGGGATTATGTCTTGGTGAGTTACTTACTCAATTAAATAAATATGGTAGAAATGTTTTATAATTGCTTAACTTGTCCTATATGGATTCTGCTATCATGTCAGAGTGTCATGTTAAACTTTCTTGATTGGCATATGTTATGTAAAAAAAATGAACCCCAACAGTCATTATTGTTGTCGATCTGCCTACATGGTGTTCTGCTTGGCTGCCTGCTACTTTTTAAGATCAGTAACTTGTTTTGTAAGTGCTAGAATAGGTTCTAGACTTTCAATGAGTTGTTTTCTTATGTTCTTGATTTGTGATTAAGATTAATTAATTGGCTAACAGTGCCAATATGATCACTTTAGTATAACTTTTTTTTGTATTGTTGTAGAAACATTTTATTGTCCCAATTGAGGGAAAAAAATGGGTTTTGCAAACCATTGGCGCTGCTTGGAGAAGGTACAAATGTTATTTAAAAAGAGTACACTTTCATAAAAATGACAATGATAAAACAAGGATGATCAAACGACCAAAACTAGTCCCAAAAAATATGTTCCAAGACTTGTTAAAGATTTGGAATGATGTCAAATATGAGGTATTACATTTTTACAAGTCTCTTATATTTCCCTGCCTTTATAGCAAATGTATATTTCTTGTCTTAAAAAAAATGTTATTCATTAGTTCACCATCTTAATTTGTCAGGAACGATGTATGCAAAATAAAGCAAATCGGTTAGTTGGAAAGGAAAAGAACATTATGCATACTTCAGGACCAAAGAGTTTTGCTAGGGTTCGATATAAGTGGGTGAGTTTGTTTGTTTGCTTATTTACATTTCTCATCACTTTTATTATTGGTTTTATTTCTGCATTAAAATAATTGACACTCATTACTCTTGTATAGAAAAAGGATAATAAAACAACAAAAAATCCTAGTTTAGCTCAAATGTTCATAGCAACACGCAAGGAGAAGCTAACAAAGCGAAAGCCTGGTGACCTAAGGGACAAACTGATGGTAAGATTCATTGTCATTTCATGTTAACTTTTTTGCATTTAATTTTGTCAATATTAATTTTTGTCCTTTATCTTTTAAAATATAGACTGAACTTGAGAAATTAGATTCAGAGGAGGAGGTTGAAAGTGTTATTTCAACTATTATTGGTTCTGATAACAAGAAAAAGTCTCGATTAAATTTTCATGGAAGAGGTGTTTCATCAACTCAATTAAAGCAGAAGGCCTTGATGAAGGAAGCTGAAGAGAAGCATGCTCAGGAGGTTCAAGCTCTACAAAAAGATTATGAGCACAAAAGGCAACAAGATAGAAGGGAGATAGCATATGGTCTTAGCTCCATCCTTTCTCAAATTCAACAACAAAATCCACAAATGTCTTTTGATTTAAGTATGCTTGGCTCTTTATTTCTTGATAATCAATCTGAGAAGGACGGTGTTAGTACAACAGAAGTGCTTCGACTTCAATCTTCGGCTTCTACATCCAAGGTAAAAACCTTTTGATTTCTATATACGTAAAGTATATAGATAGAAAAGTAGCCAAGGCTTTCAATTTTTTTCTCACTTTTTTTTTTTTTTTTTTTTTTTTTTTTTTTGGTATTTGAGCGATTACTAAGTTGAAATATTTATCTATTTTATTTTATTTTTTGTACAGGGAGATGAACAAGAAGAAGATGAAGAAGGCTGTGAGTAAGAAGAAGAAGAATATGACTTTATGGCTAAATTTAAAGTTGCTTTAACCTTTTATTATTTCTTCTATTTTTTAGTTAGACTAATATTATGGCCTACAACATTCTAGTAAACAATAGATTATTTAGATAGATTTGATGTTGAAAACAAGTTGATATTGTTTTGTTGTATTGTTTTACTAATTAATTTTATAAGTTTGGGATTCTGTAGTCAAATGCTTATTACATGTTTTAATGTTCAACATTTTTCTAATATAACAAATTCAAAATAGTACGACACATTCTCACTCCTTTAATATAATATAGTAATATATTGCAATAGAAAACAAAAATAGCCGATTCATTGTAGTCATTTGATTTATATACAACAGTTTTCTAAATGTTGTCTTTAAAATATTTGGCAACACTTTTGTATTATTACTAGCAAATACAACATGTGAAAAGATTGTTTTATATTATGCCAAAAGGTAATAATTTTGAATCGTCTCCTAAAGTGGCAACAATTTTCATTTGTTGCCTTTGTAAAAATGTTGCCTTAGGTATTATTTTACCTTGGTTTTTAAAATTGTTGCCTTTGTACGAAAATGCGTTGCCTTATGAATAGACAACGGGGGCATAAACTACGCCTCATATGTGTTGCCTTAGATACAAGGCAACACTTTTTTAATATTAGGGAATGGTTTTTCATTGTTACCTTAGCTTCATTTTGTTGTAGTGTTTATGAAGTTAGTTGTACCTCTATGTGTATGTAGCTATAACATAATGAGAAGGTTGTGCCACGACTATTTTGAAATTGGTTTGCAATGGTAGTTATCTATACCTTATGTGTTTGAGTTTCTGATGTATATTCAATGCATAATGATGGCTATTATTTTATTTAGGTAATCATGGCAGCAAATAAAAAGCCAAGCTTTGATGTTGAGATTGACCATTCTATGTTTCAGACCTTGGTGAGAATCTTATTTATATTCTCTTGCATGTGATGAAATTTCATAACATGCCTTGTTGTTCTCATGGTATTATGCTAAATATTATGCACCTTTACAGCCAATTCTGAAAAAAGTTAATAAGCTGCTTAGAGGAGAATCCATTGTAAAAGTTCACCGAGGAGAGGATACTAAGGAGTACTCCATCTATTTACTATATATCTCATACGAATATCAGGTGGAAACACACTTTGGCAAAGGATTGGAAAATTTCATGGAGGAGAACGACATCTAGGTAGAAGACATGCTTGAAATATCGTACGAGGGATATAAGTGCTTTCATGTGACTGTTTTTAGAGGAGGAATAGAGATTCCCAAAGCCATTGACTTCGATATCATTGTCCTATCTTATGGGAGTTCAAGTGATGGTAATGGTTCCCTATCTTATGGGAGTTCAAGTGATGGTAATGGTTCCCTATCTTATGGGAGTTCAAGTGATGGTACTAGCCCTGATAAGGTCGAGGAATGCCCGGAGTTCAGAGCAACTTTAACACAACCCTACATTAATGTAGGTAGATTGGTAAGGGATTTTTACATAAATGCATCTTTTGCCTTCATTTGGATACCCACTTATTATAAATGTTTTGAAGCTGCTATTCATTTATATAAATTGGTATACATACTTTTACTTGGTTAAAAAAACAACTTAATACTTAATAAGAGGTTAAATACCACTCCCTCCCCCCCCCCCCCAATTAAAAGAATTACAATGATTAACTTCATCATGAACCAAAATTTCAATAAGGTAAATGGTGTTTGATTAGTCTTGTACTATGATAATGTTAACTTGATTACTCATGCCTATAACTAAGTTAGATTCTTGTACTATGTTAATGTTTTGCCTTGATTACTCTCATTCATAAATCCAAATTACATTCCTAGACTATGATTATTTTTTTCCTTGATTACTCTCATGCATACACCTAAGTTGATTTCAAAATATACTTATTTTAGTGGGTCAGTGATTATGCAATGGACTGCAAGAATACAAATGGATTTTTTTAATGTAATTTGAATATGATATTAGCTCTGTTGTGATGCTACCATTCATATGTTAACAATCAATTTTGTAGAATGTGTTGTTGGGCTTTACAAGATCTCATTTGGACTCTCTAGGGCCTGAAACTAAAGTTGATGTTTGGTTGGATAAAAAGTACCCGTCATGTCTGTATGTTAAAAGGAACTCACGTGACCGGATTAGACTATGAAACATAAGGGATGGAATATCAAAAATGATTTGGGGACAGAAGATTAAAAAGGGGGATGAAGTGGTGGTGCAGATGATTTACAAATGTCCTCCGGTTTTCAAAGTGACTAGATTATCAGAGTTTGTGTAAAAAATGAAATGCGTTTTGGTCTCATTTCTAGCAAGCTACCTTCTGATGTGTTTATTCTACAACCTTTTGTAACTATTCAGCCAAATGTGGCACAACCTTCTGTCTATAATAGCTTAAACTTCTCTCTTGGTGCTAATTTTGAACTATATCCCAACTTGCTGCTCAGCAGCCTCTAGTAGGAGCTAGAAGCTCTTTAACTCATTAGCCACCTTGAACTTGCTAAGGGGCCTTTTGTAATTATGGCGATAGCCAGCTACTTTATTTTATGTTAATCTATGTTTAGTTTTCTGCCAAAAAAAAAATGTTTTACACTACTACAAAACACCCCTAATAAGTCGGACTTTTAGAGTCACCTGCACATAAGATGCGATTTATAAACTTATCGAGTCGTCTCATACTTATTCGGCGACTTGTTAAGTTGGGGTTAAAATCAACAAAGCACCTAACGAGTCGCCTAATATATATGAGGCGACTTGATAGGCTAACCAGTCGCCCCATATATGCATGCGACTCTATAACCCGACTTATTTGGTGGTTTAAATTAGATTTTCAAAGTCACCTGTACATAAGGTGCAACTCGAAAACCTGTCGAGTCGCCTTATACATATTAGGCGACTCAATAGGTGAGTTTTGTTACCTATGACTCTCACCTAATGAGTCGCCTAATATGTATAAGGCGACTTAATAGGTTAATGACTTGCACCTTATGTGCAGTTGACTTTGAAAATCTAATTTAAGCCACCGAATAAGTCAGGTTATAGAGTCACATGCATATATGATGCGACTTGTAAACCTATCAAGTCACCTCATGTATATTAGGTAACTCGTTAGGTGCTTTTTTTATTTTAACTCCAACTTAACAAGTCGCCTAAGTAGTATGAGGCGACTCAATATGTTTACAAGTCGCACCTTATATACAGGCGACTCTAAAAGTCTGACTTGTTAGGTGCTTTATTATATGACCACTACCTAATAAGTCGCCTAATACGTAAGACGCGACTCGATAGGTTGATTCTTACAATATATTTAAAATAGTTACAATATCATATATAAAGTATCTTTGGCACAATGGCAAGAATTTTAACCTTCCAGGCAAAGAACCAGAGATCAAGCATGCTAAGTAGCATAAACATTGACATTATATGAGCTAACAAAAGTAGTTGGAAAAAAATGTTGATTTTTTTACGTGTCGCCTCTTTCAAAACAAGCGACACCATAGATTAACCTATGGAGTCGCCTCTGTCAACACAAGTGACACAATAGCTTAACCTATAGAGTCGCCTAACAACTAATAGATGACTTATATAAAAGCTATCGAGTCGCCTTTGAGGCGACTCCTAAAGTTGGAAGCTATTGTGTCGGTGGTTGTAGAGTCACCTTTGAGGCGACTCGTTAGGTCATTTATAGGCGACTCGATAGGGTTTTTTGTAGTAGTGTTACTACATTTTACTAGGTATTTTTCACGTGAACTCTAGTATGTTAGTTGTACCTTGTGGAAATGTTAATATGTAGGTTAATTTTTTTTTTCCAATTATATGAATATCAGTTAATTTAAACCCACACATTATTTAAGTCCACCTTATGGGCCAACGATCATGGATATATTTGTACACCCAAAATGAGTAATTTGAAGCCTATGAATTAGTTTAGTCCACTTAAATGTGCCTAAAATCTTAGTTATAGTTGTACATATTAAATAATATGAACATGGTATTTCATCCAATGGGCCTCAAAATGTCTTTATTGCTTGATCATCACAATATCTCATATAGTATGAAACTATGAATAGACTACTGCAATCAATCCAATAGGCTAAGGACCTTTTGATACTTGAAAACTTTTGATTTGACTAATAAGATGTGACTGGCACTTGTATTTGGCCCAGTTTTTATTTTAAAATGTAGACTCAATATACAGGGCCATATTATATTTTTGAAAGCCCTCGTATGTTAACTTAGGGATTATTATTGATAAATAGACTTTCAAACGGCTATGTACAAATTTTTTTTTTTATAATTACAACAAGGTAAGCTACACACAACTAATAAGCTTACATATTTGAATACCATGTACGTATACATGTTAGGCTTTACTACCTAATGTATCTAATTAATATTATTAATAAACTGGTAATCACGTTAAATATAAAACATATTGGCCTTTATCTTTAGTACGAGTACTATATAAAGTGAATGAATGTGGATTTGGGTCAAAACATAATGGTCTAAATTCATAATCAACTGCCCATTACTCACAACTAAATTTGGCCCAAAATATATATGGTTTGACATATTGGTCTTCCCCCTTAGTGATGTCTGGCCCACATGTCATCCAAAAATTGCTATATTAGAGTTCTTATAATTCAACTACTCGTATATTTTATAACAAGCATACCACCCACATATGTAATTGAAGAATGTTTTACGCAATAACTTTTATTCTAATATGGTATTTACGATAATAACAAATAATTTTTTTTATTCATTTATATTGTGCGGCCAATATTTTTTAAACACTGGATTAAATAAGTTTATAAAATTATTAACAAAATCTGAATTATAAAAATTCGTTTCAATAAAACATAGCAAAATCAAATCTGAATAAAGCAAAATACTTTTTAAACACTTGATTAAATAAGTTTATAAAATTATTAACCAAATCTGAATTACAAAAATTGGTTTAAATAAAACATAGCAAAGCCCATATATACACAATAAAAGTCGAATATAGATAAACTGGATTAAATAATACATATTAAAGCCCATATATATTCACAATAACAGTTTAAAAAATAAATAGGTGCATTGATGATTTATGGGGTATGGGCCATGGGGTAGCTAAAGACATAACGGAAAAAAAGACGTAACGGTGCGATAGATAAATTGGGGAAACGTCGTTACTCAGCAAAACACACGTAGACGTGCATGCATGTGTGGCAATGTTGTTCAGTCAAAATACATGCAATTATCCAAATGCCCCAGGTTTAATGATGGAAAAGACCGTTTTACCCTGTTTATTAAGGAAATAAGTTGATCAAATTGATCAACTTCTACTTGCGAACCTTTTACAACTTTGTGGTAGTTCTTTTTAAAAAAAATTAATAGGTAGTTGTTTTCAAAACACGTGCTTTAATTGGTAGTTGTTGACAAAATTTCCAAATGATAAATCTATTTTACTCACTATGTTAAAATTTTCGAGTAACAAGAAATTGTTTAATTAAATAGGCGGTTAACACAAAGGAGTATTTTGTATTTAACAAATAATAAGTGTGGGACAACCCTACCTTGTTCGATTTGTGCTATAACTATCAGAATTTCAATTTTTTATTTATTAATTTGCTTTAGAGGAGACTAGTATTGAGGCAATTACTCAATACTTAGGTTATGCAAGCACCAATCGATGAAACTGATTTAATCACTCAATGAATCGACTTATACCATCATGTGCGTAAAGTAAACACTTGTGCACTTGATTCGAATACTAGAACCATGAGTGTATTCTACAGTAAGCAGATTAGATAGTTGTACATATTTTGAAGGGATGTATTATGTAGTGAGCAGATAATTGTATGTATTTTGAATAAACATGAGCGTATTATGAAGTAAACAAATAGTTGTATGTAGATAATTATTCTGATTTATTAATGATATTTTTATGATAAAATAATGGATAAATATTAATTGTGCATCATTTTTGTATGTCTAATTATTGCATACTAACAATATATAATGTATTGGTAACCCACTTTAAAATCACAATATAACAAATTACACTCGGGACATAGTTAAATATTTGTATAGTAACATCTACAATTTAATTGATATCATAATCTAATTTACAGGTTGATTAGTGTCTATATAAAGATAAAGTTAGTAACAAGTCCTCCTAATGTTGATTTAACATTTTTTATTTAGTTGCCCTACAAAAATAATTCATGATTCAAAATTTCTCACATATACAACAAGTTTGAAGTATTTAATTATGCCAAAATGAAAATGTTCGAAAAAGAGAAATTAAACTCAATTATGATATGTACTATTTTTCCCAAAATGCATTTTTCATAATATAGTTTATCAGCGCACATTTGCCTATTTGGTTGATATTTGGCCTTTTTATTTGTTTGTGTGTTTGAAGGATGATGAAATTGAAGAAGAACGAGCATCAAAGATTAAAGAGAGAAACAAAACAAACCCAGTTATTATCCAGATTGAAAACTATTAGTAACATTTCCCCATCATTGGATTATTATTAAATCCTCAGAAACATGGTAAACCAAAAAAATACTTAAAAACAAAATTAATTGGACAGTAGTTTATTGGAGAAAAATACTAAACCAAAAGCAAAATTTATTAATACAAATTGGAATATTGTATTAGACTGCATGGATAGATGAGAATCATCACAAAAGATACATTACGAAAAAGGAAAACAAATGCAGAAGATAAACTAAAAACATAAAGAAATTGAGACACCAATATCCATCTACGCAAATAGTGAGTTCTGCTTCCTAAATATATATTCGAGAAGAAGGTTCCAATAATTTCCCTTGTTAGCGTTGCTTTTTTGTTTCAACCCTCCATGAGTCTTGGTGTAGTACTTAACCACATTGTTAAAAGCGTATGTCTTCCTATTCTTGTACCACGAACAAACCCGTAGTTGTAAACCTCTACAAGGGTTTTGTGCATATTTGGACACGACGGCATGGAGTTCTGGCATAATATCTTCTTAAGGAAAAATAACATCAAAATGTATTCAAATTGCAAGTTTGTTGATAGTTTGGTAAGCATAAGTGATTTGAAAATGATTTTTATTTATAAAGAATTATTCTTTACTAACCAGACTGGTTTTGGTACATGATTAGTTAACATCTTCAGCTTTTATATGTGTAATTAAATCACAGTAAGACTTATCATCAAAATGTTGACATCCCATAAACATTCTTATATTATACGAAGGATTCTATTTCAAAACTAATTAACATTAATTTCAAATGTATGGAAAATTCAAAATGTTGACATCCCGTAAACATTCTTATATTATACGATGGATTTGGTTTTTGTTTCCCACAACACGATTTGTTTAACAAAATCTATCATACCACATACATCACGATTAAAAGAAAACTGTGTGGAATACAAGAGATATTTTCTGATGACCATAAAATACGCCCATGTTCCTAAAGCTTTATCCCCTAACAACTTGTAACCGCTTGAAATTGTAAAGTTGTATTTTGCTTCCGATGCCATAATTAAATCATAAGTTATCGGGGTACACTAAAAATGATAAAACAGTATTGATATGTTTACGGCTACAAATAAAACACTTCATAACACATACAATAACCATAAAATAAATCATTCTTTCCACAACATCATATTTGGACGAACTTGTTACATTCACGATTAATTACATTTAGTTATGCAATCGGCGAGATTTCAAAGTAGTCGTAATGAACAAAAGGCTAAGTATTCCTCTTTGTAATTTCGACTTCTTTCGCCATTCATAAAATGTTCCAAATAACTCGTCACTCTTGGATAAATGTTAGAAGGCTAGATAGATAACTAAATTTTCATCACTTGTTAGAGGTATGTTGAAGTATATTTCTATTGATACCATACCTTATGTCGTTTTGAAAAACGAAACTATAACTATAAAACCATTTAGTACTAAATGAAATGTACTTTTAAGCTAAGTTCTCATTTCGTAGAAGAATACGTTGTGGATCTAATATACGTAGTATAATATATTATAATAAATTAAGTCGAATTCTGGTCACTCGAGTACACGACAGTAAAAGTTGACCTATCCAAGCATTAATATGGACAATTGATATAATAAGCACATATATTCCCACACTGTCAACAGTCCAACAAATCTTTGTCTCACTTGAAGATTGTATATGTATTAGTTATGACTAAAATGAACCATTATTATATTGAGCATAGGTAAAGAAAATGATTGAGGCTTACTAGATAGAATTTTTATAGTAATAGACACAAGCATCAAGACATTTAATCAAGATCCATATTCATTATTACAATAAAGAAAAAGAAAAAGAAAAAAAAACAGTTATACATATTATTTTAGCCTATATATCCTTTGTGGATTATGAACAAACTAACATACATGGTTTAACTTTAACATGTTAGAAATTGAAGACAAGAATTATAATTAGAAAATTTTATTAGAAACAAAAGAGGAGATTTTGTCCTAGAAATATTTCACACTTCAAATTTTCCAACATAAAAGTGTCAACAACAATGATATGTTTCAGCAAGATAAAAAATGCAGGTAAAACTTAGCATTGTTGTTTCTCTTCTTGTATAAGATGTTGATTTACTAGCGTTTTTTCAATTGCATCCTAAATAACAGCTGCACTTTGAACTTCAAGTTGTTGTTTAAGGCTAATTGATATTTGGTTCAAAGATTCAGCTAAACCTAGTAGCAATATTTTGAAACTGAAAATTGTATCACACCATCAACAAAATCAGCAATACCTCAAAGATATAATTGATTACATTAGAGAAGTTTAAATAGTTATCTTCACATCTACCGAACACAAGCACATATCTTTGAGAATGAATCATATAATATCGACATGAATTTCCTAATATTATCAGGCTTATGTTTCGATGCTAGTGCTATAATAACTAAGCAATAATAAAATAAAACAAATATTGTTCGTATTTTGATCTTTACAGTTTTTAGCTAAATAGAACAAAATATTATACGATCAACCTATAATATTCAATAAATGAAAATGCAACAACATTACTACATAGCATTAAATATTAAAGATTCTTAGTTACATTATCACATAACAACTTAGAAGTAATGGATTTTACCAAGACCGAAAATCTTGAGACTTAGCACACATTCTTTTGGCAAACACCTTGAAGGAGAGTGTGAATGCTAGCCCTACTTCTTTACCTTCTCAAGGAGTTGATCATAAGAAACCGGTATATTCTATCACCATAAGGAGTGGTAAAGTGCTTAAAGAGTGTGTTTCTAGGAAGAGTAAGGAGGGTGAGGAGATGAGTAGTTCAAGTGAGAAGAGAGAGCTTCATGTGTCAAGGAAGGTGAGTCAAGCTGCCAAAGATGAAGAGAAAATTGAAGAAAAATTGCATGAGGATGTGATCAATCCCAAACTTCCATATCCCCAAAAGTTTTTGAGAAACAAGATTGATGAACAATTTGGGAGATTTCTTGATATGCTTAAGGAAGTTCATCTTTCTATCCCTTTTACCGAAGCTATGACACAAATGTCAAGATATTCTAAGTTCCTAGGAGAGATTTTGAGTGGCAAGTGACTCGGTAAAAGTTGGGGAGTGTTGTAGTGCTTTGATTCACAATGACTTACCCGAAAAGATGAAAGATCCGGGTAATTTTTCAATCCCTTGCAAGCTTAATGGAAAATTATTTCAAAATGCTCTTTGTGATCTTGGTGCTAGTGTTAGCATAATGCCTTATTCGGTTTTTAAGAAGCTTAAGCTAGGTGAGCTTCTCCCAACCAACATGACCTTACAATTGGCCGACCGTTATATTACGTTTCCTAGGGGAAGAGTTGAGGATGTCCTCCTCAAGATAGGTTAGTATACAATTCCCATTGACTTCATTATGCTTGAAATAGCGGAATATGACAATATACCTATCATATTAGGGAGACCATTCTTAGCTACTTCGGGTGCTTTAATTGATGTGAAAGGTGGCTTTATTAATTTGCGTGTTGGTAACAATAAGGGAATTTTTGAGCTTAAGTCAATTCATGAATCTTTGTCTTTTGTGAAAGGAATTATGTGTATCAATTCACCTCGCTCCAATGATAATGTATTCATGTTTGTGTCTTCTACTAACGATGTTCTTGAAGTTCGTGATAATGTTCCTTTAAGTGTTGAAAGCAAGACGGTTAGTGAAGATAACATGGAGCCTTCAAAGCTTGTGGATGAGGATGAGATTGATATACCTTCATGGTTTGAGCTCTATCCGAGAAAGGATGAGGTTGACTCCAAATGTGTTGATGGTAAGAAGCCTTCAACTACAAGAAGCAAGAAAACAAAGAAGAAAAAGAGAGCTTTTATGAAGAAGAAAATGAAATTGAAATAAAGCAAACTTGAGTCGGAATCTTCAAAAATAGAGAATACATCCAACAAGGAAGTGGAGTTGCCAAAGTATGGCATGAAGTTTGTTTCCTTTACCGCTTTGGACAAAGTGGTTTTCTTTGACCCTCCGTGATTTGGAGGAAGGGTCGAGCTTAGTGTTAGGAATGGTGTCCTTCGAACAAGTGTATTATTCCGATAGAGGGTTCGGAATTATTGGAAAGATAATCTTTCAGTGAGGTCAAGTGATCGGAATGCCTAGGTGGAGGCCGCTTCTGATCAGTAATATTAATGAGTATTAATATTACAGCTTAATCTTGACTGAACCCTTCGGGTCACACCCAAGCAACTAACGATCCGACGCGACGAATTAATCCGAAAGGAATTAATAAGTCACTCGAGTATTGTGAACAAAGATGTCGGGTTCTGAGCTTAGAGCGTCGGAATCGAATCTTAAAAGTTGAGCCAAAATTTAGGAATTGGGCGAGACGGGAAAATGCTTCAAGTAACAAGTAAAAACCCTAGCCACGCGAAGACTAGGGGAGCGCTAAAAGAAACGTGCCACGTGGCAGCGCACGTCACATGCCACATTGGCAGCCACCAAGTTGCGGCGTGCCACGTAGGCAGCCACCATGGAGGCGGCGTGCCACGTGGCAACGCGCCAAGGTGGCAGCGTGCCGCGTTGGCAATGCCATGTGGCAGCGGGCCGTGGACCCGGGTGGCGGGTCATGGACACGGGCCAAAAGGTGGCTGCCCAACCGAACCCAACTTGGGGCCAAGGTAGGGTGCCACATGGTTAGATCACAATGCACGTGAGTTGCCTTGGGAAGCAAGTGAGGAAGTGGTCCTCACCTAACCATGTGACACTTGTTACTTTATTATTTCTTGGTTTATTTAACTAAGGATTGAATTCAACATTCTTTCTATGTGGGATCCTTTTGTGAAATAGTCCCACATTGAAAGATTAGTGGAATTTACAAGGAATCACTCCTTATAAATAGTCAAGGCATACCTTGGGATTGTTCACTTGAGTTAGGTGTTTGAAAAGGCATCTTCATTGAGAAAACCTTTAAACACATATAATTACTCGAGTATTAGGTCGGGCTTAGCAAAACTCTAAGCATTGGACCTTGTCGGGGTCGAGTTGCAGGTGGATTTCCGTAGGAGGTATTCGTGCGAGCGAGACTAAAAGCTTTTCCTAGTAAGAGCTCAGGTTACGAGCGAAGCACGCGTCAAAGGTTTTAATCTTTCCTTATTTCTTGTTGTTTAAGTTAATTATGTCTCGTGATTATATTAATTGTGAGTGTGGTCTTTGCTTGGGTTTTCTTCCGCGGTGAGTTGGACTCATCGAAACCCAACAGTGTTATCAGAGCCAAGTTCATTTATTTTTATAATCATAATTTTCAAGGTGTTTTTATGGCTTTAATTTTTCTGGTTTTATGTTACTAATTAGATTAGTAGCTCGGTATTATTATTTAAGCCCGTATTAGAGCTGATTTCAGCCCCGAACCCAGATTTTTGCCCAAAAATTGTGAATTTTGGGTGGAAAAGGTGTTTTGGAAATGGTTTTCCCTTTTAGAACTGTGTTTGGCCAAAATCCGACAAGAAATGCCTTTTTTGAGGGATTTTTCGTTTTGACGAAAAATGTTAAGTCTTTCTAACCTTGAATCTTAATGGCATATTTATGGTGGTTATGTATTTGGTTCTTTTCTTAATTTTTCTGCAATTTTAAACCTCTTTAAGCATGGTTACTTGGTAGTAATTGGTGCTTGGAAGATTGGTTTATATTTTCACATAATTACAAATCCATTGCATTAAGTGTGAAAAATTTGTTCTTTGAGGCTTCTAAGTACTAAAGATTCAATCTTTAATTGTTTTAAGTGATTGAAACTTTGAGTTACTAAATTCCAAGAATTTTTAGATGAACTTTTGATTTAATCATGTATTAAGTTGATTGGAATCATAAAGTTTGAATCTTGTGATAGAAATTTCATTTATCTTCATATTGGAAGATATAATTTTTCAAGGATTCACAAGTTAAAGTTGGAATCTTTATTTTAATATTTGAGTTCATAATTCCAACTCCTCTTTATTTTGTCGAAATCTCATGATTAATTTAAATTAATTAAATTAATAGTGAGTTATTGCCCTTGTTTATTTTGTTGCACCAAGTTAAACCAATTTTATTAAATAATGGTTCTTGGAAATAATTTTAGTTATGTGCACCTTGATGGAATTTTTATTTAAGTAGGACTTGAAATAATTTTTTCATTTTTGGTCATTTTATTAATTCTAAAATTAATTTGGAGTTAATCATTTAGTCACGCAAAATTTGGGTTAAAAACCCAGGGATATTGCACGAAAATCGAGGGCAAAGCATCCCTTGGCGAGTCGGGCTGCATAGCAGCCCGCATGTGGCTACCAAGGGGCTGCCTCGAGGAGGTGCAGCCTGTGCGTAGGCTAGGCTGTCCGTGGCTCGCTTGCGCGTGCTCGAGCCTTGTGGTGCTTGGCATGCAATATATGTATGTATGCATATGCAATATATGTATGTATGCATGTGGTGCAATGAGCACTCCAACTCTTGGTGCTAGGCACTTAGACATTTTGGACTACGCATTTTTGTGTTCTTTTGCCGTTTTAATTATTTAATTAATTATTTTTTTTTTAATTATTTTAATTAAATTTTGAGGCTAGGCCTCGGTTTTGAGCGACATTGGAAAAAAATTTATTTGGCAAAATTTAGGGTTTTACCGACTTAATTAATTGGATTAATTAAGTTGGATGCGGAATTTAGTGGGAGCTTCAAATTTAATTGCGCTAAATTACATAATCGGTTAAACAACTTTGACTAGTTTTAATTAGACATGTTAATTGGATTAACGACCTAAATTAGTTACTAGTTTTCGCGTGTTTGTGCATTGTTACTTGTTTATCGTTGTAAAATGCATGGGCCATTCACAAATAGTGAATGGATGAATGGAATGTATATTCTCTCGCAGGTTTTCTAAAAATGGCAACTAGTAGGGCCCGATTAGGATAGAAAGTACAGACTGCGATCTGTGATGTATTTTTATAAATCTAAATACGGTTTGCGAGCCGTTGAGTATTTTTGTACCTTAATATTATATTAGTTCTAATCGTAGATACTAGTATTTGCATAATTATGGTCATGTCTTGAAGACGGAGGTTCTTGGAAGACGAAGCCATGATGTTGCAAAAGCCGTCCCTTGAAGACTTGAAGACTCAAGGTGTCATGCTAGCTGCCAAATGCATCTTTATTTATGTTTTCGATATATTATTTATGATTATATATATGTATAATTTATATGTTAGATGCATGTTTAGGATTTCGAATGTTGTGATGATTAATTAAGTTCAATTAAATCAAACAACATAGAAACCCTAGGTCCTTAAAATGTTGAGTAAAACTTGCCATTCCAAACCAACACTTATCGATCTATTGAGAGTAGTGATGGGCTACGCCAAAGCGAGGCATCAATATTACTCCCTAGGATACGTAATGCATACTGGGTATGCAAGTTGGTTTTGGTTATACTCAACGATATGAGTGATGGAGTCCTAAGATGTCGTGGCAAAGTGGATAAGTTGTTGAGAGAGCATTAGATGCGACGATTTAGCCAACCAAGTGTGGCTTGGAGCCATTCGCAAAGAGTTGCTTACCTTAGAAGATTGAGTTTTAAGACAAGCCAAAGCATGCTTAACCACTCATTGTTTCTTTGGATCTTGGAATCGCCTTATTCTCGCCAAATGGGGACAAATTTAATGCGTGGATAAGACGCTTAATAAGATTGAAAATTTGCATGAATGCTTTTAAATTTCAAACTTATTATGTTATTTCCTTGATAAATGGTTATGCTTTGCACTTATATTTATAGAATTCCAAATCAAACTATATTGTTTTTCCATGATTGGTAAAGGAAATCTTTGAGAATAGTTCTCAAAGAAAGGAATGGCATTTCTAAAATACAATTCTCATAAATGACTTTTACAAGTCTGAAAGGACGGTTGGACATCATGTATTCAAAATACTAGGTAGTTTTGATAAACATGAAGTATTGAGTTGGAAACTCAAAATTGTCAATGCTTGACAACCAACATATCTTTTCACTTTATACGCTGGTGAGTACAACTCATTGATGTATTAATTCAAGTACGAATTAAAGGAAAAGATTGAACTTTGTTATACGGCGCATTAGATGCTTGATTATGCCTAACAAAGTATAAAAGTCAAAGACTCTTAAAGAAATGATTATAAAAGATTATGAGATAAAGTATGATAAGAATTATAGGAAACGAGGAAAAAAGAAAAGGAATAAGATTCCATTTCTGCTAAAGAGTTCATGTTATTCTAATTACCTTAGCAAGTTATTATCTTCACAAGTATCAGATACTGCTTGAGTATTACACTTGGAAAGTGAGCTCAAACTATTGAAGATAAGCTATGTTATTGACTTACAAGCTTAGAATGAAGCAAGAAGAGCTACATCAGTTGTAAGGTCGTATGCTTTGTTTATAGTCCTTTTAAGCTAAGGCTGGAACAAATAAATGGTTATTGTGTTCCATAATCAGCAAACAATTCGTTAACACACGGAAAGACTCACATTCAAAGTAAAGAGAAATAGTTGCGAATTTATGTAAATGGCATGGTTTTCTAAACCATGAGTCAAGAATGCTTGATTATAAACAAACATTTCCCTAACATGAAAACTCACAAAGTTCAAATCATAGGCATGATTTGTGATCCAAACATCTTTAGCAATGTCACGTTAACAAGAACGTACTCAAAGCTATATAAGCTCTTGACAGTTGATCGATTCGGAATCGTTCTAAGACAAGCAAGTCTTACTTGTTAAAAACCGACAAAGTAAAGAGCTATTGTTCTTGGTATAGACAATTGACTCTGAAAGCTAAAGAGGATTCAATTACTTCAACGTTTCACGAAGAATTTGAAATTATGGCTATATTCATCAAATATGAACAAACTTGACCTTGAATAGTTCAAGAGTTCAATGAAGTACAAAATCGACTTGGCAAGATATCATAACGTCTAGATTAGATCAAGCGATGTTTGCTTGAGCCAAGCGTGACCATCACAAAGTTATAAAATTGAAATTTTCATAAATAACTCCACAAAAAACATAGTGTGTCTTCACGGAGACCTCGATGCCATTTAAAAATGACTCGAACAATGATGGATCACATCCCTTCCTATAAAGTTCTTAAAGATTTACACAAATGACTAATGTTACACTAAATAAAATTTCGGAGCTAAGAAAAGGACACCATATTCAGTTATGGATAGAATTAACTTCTAAACGTCTTTTCAAGTATATTTCTAAAACTCTTAGCCACAGTGGGAGCCCACTGGCTTAGTGGGAGCTAAGTGACTTAGTGGGAGCTCACCGACTTAGCAAGAGCTAGGTGGTTCATTGGGAGCTTAATGGCTCATTAAAGGCTAAGATAGCTTAAGTGGGAGCTAGCTGTTTGTTTCACAATGAACTTTTACCCAAAGACAATATACATGTCTCTTTGTAAGCATTCAAGTGAGACTACGGGCATTACCTCCACAACCAGAATGAGAACATAATGTTTGTTGCTCTAAGTGGTTTCTTTTTGGAAAGTAACACATTTCCAAAACGACAAGTGGCAGGAAAATGAACTCGATGACCATCGAGATTAGCAACAAACTAGAACTGAGAATCTCGGAAGACCTTAAAAGGGGCTTCGTAAGCATACTTGATCAAGAATACTCAAAAGGACATTACAAGTGCCTTAAAAGAGAATTCATTACTCACAAAACTACTGATAAGTTGGAGTAAGATCAAGATAATCAAAGGGCTTTGGAAGCGCCTTGAAACTCAGTGTTTGATGCAATAATCCCGTATAGGTGTAGAATTCACCAAAGGTTTGGATTGAATCCTATAAATTTTCAATTAAGTTAGAAATAATCATAAGACTTACAAGTATACTATTTACTATTAGATAGTAAGGGAATAATGCCTTGTAAGATAGCTACGACAAAACCAAATTCCAAATAATGGTTAGAGGCCATAAGATCCGAAATAGACTCCATGTTTGAAATCATGTTTTAAACTTAATTAATTTGCATGAGGGGTGAAAGACCCATCAATCACAAATAAGTTTTCAAGGAGAAAACAAAAAAATGTGGAAATGTATATGCATACATAGCTAGATTGATTGAAAAGGATATAATTAAATTCACGGAGTTGATTTTAATAAAAACTTATTCACCAATCAGAATGCTCAAGTCTTTTCATAGTTATTCTAGCAAAATTGCACATATGAAATATGGAAAAATAGATACCAAAACCGCCTTCCTAAAATTGGATTTTGGAAGTGACCATGAAAATAGTCTAAGGGTTTTGAAATCTAAATAATGCTAGATTTGAAAGCAAGCTCAAGAAATCCATTATGGGATTGAAGGAAGCATTGCATAAAGGAATTGGAACGTGTTTTCTCATAAAGTTAATAAATGGATTGACTTATGAAGAAACATAGAAATTCTTATGAATAAGAAGTTTAGTGGGAGTAAGAGTCAATCTTGTAGGGTCTAACAAGAAGTTTATGAACTCTATTATAAATTAACTAGCAAATGCTAAATGCTTAGATTTGAAAGTATTTTCAAGAATGGACCAAGCAAAAGACGATACTTAGTACATATTGGGTATTAAGATCTATTGTATAGACTTAATAAAAAGTTTGAACGTGTAAAGGAATTTACCGCGTTAAACATGAATTGAAGGATTTTGAAAGACTTTCGACCCGCATGTATAAAACTAAGTAAATGTTTGAACTAAGTATGAGCTAGGCTAAATACTAAGTCAAACAAGAAAGACTCTAGTAGAGACTTTCAACCATATCATATAGCAAACAGTTTAGCAAGACTCAGTGAAACTGGATTAGCTAAAATGTAACGTGGGTGGAAAAGATTGAGAATCATTCTATAATAAATCCATCATGTACACTACGATATGGAATCGTCACACGACTTACTTGCTTAGAGCATGTGAAGTATGTATATAGTACCAATCAACCTGAATCTATGTAATAGATCGTTAGATTATGGCCAAGAACATCCAAAGTACTTGGATAAGTAACAGGATGAGTTCTTGACTTGTGGAAATAAATACAATTTGAGAATTGATGTTGCAATCACAAACCTTAACAAGGATTAGATCCTTAACAAAGAAGCCATTTATAAGCACGAGCTAACAATGAGTCGTGGCTTGAGAATGGTAACATGGATGTGCATCCATGTGTAATGTGTGGGATTTAAAGGTAAATTTCCATGATCACAAGTGATTAGGGTATCCCAAATCATTGTGAGTCGTTTGGAGTGAAACCCAAGCAAAGCATCATCATGAAGTCTACTAAAATATATGTTGAGAATATTGTTGCCTTAAAGGCAATAATACAGAAGATGTTCAATTGAAAGTTCGTTGTTGAACGTTAATGATTATAGGTTGTCAAGTTGAAGATCTCAATCATGAAAATGAGTGGGAGCTGAGCCATCACTTGGACAATAAATTCTAAATCACATATAATCCATGACACTCTCAAATTTTATCATCATATTATGAAAATGATCAGTAATGAAGATGCTAACATTAGCAAAGTACTTATAACTAAACCTATGCAATAAGTGAATGACAACATTCACAATTGCATGAAAGAAATCAAGCATATTAGATATGGGTGTGATTTCTATAAATGTTTTATAAAGAGTGTTACTCTTAAAACATTTGGAAAAACCATTTATCATAAGATGAACCATTCAGGTTTTGGAGTAATTTAAAATTTCATGAAATTTTATCACTCCGTTTGCTATTTAATTATGGTTTAGGATTAAATAATGAGTCAATTCGATTATGAGATTATTCAAAATAGGGTATCAAGACCAGTCTTGATAAGAAAACAACTATTAAGTGAACATTGAATATCATAATCGAGAATTATCCCTAATCGAGGTAATTTAAACGATGGACGATTAATGACCACTTGAGATTAGTGTGTAGTTTGATTTATAGCACCGTTTCTTGTGCTACAAGGACATGATCATCATAAATCATTTGCACAGGTATTGGTTTGGAACCATACTGGATCGACCTATGAGAATACCTTACGGGTATTAAAAATCGTTATAAGTATACTTCTCATTATGGCTATCGGAACCTATTTTTTCAACCATGAGTATTGTGAGCTCTCTTGTTGGAGTACTAGTCCTCTTTGATGTTAGTCAAACGTCTGCCGTAAAAGGGGATTATGACGGAAACACTCGAGCGGCTAGGTCCTCTTAGTAAGAGAAGCTGCATTACAAGACTGGGAATGTCCCCCTACTAAAATAGGGAAGATGTCTTTGTTGTTTACAAGGACTCTCGAAGAACGAGACTGTGAAAATGCATGGCCGTGCTTGAATGGATTTTAGAAATCATCTGTTTATTGACAGTCGGACTCGGATATCAAGAAACACTTCTGGACATAATAAGAATGATGAATAAATCTTACCTTATAGTTCATGAAGAGACATTAAGTGACATAGGAAAAAGGCTATACACTAAAAACGCACTTGTCCGGAAGGACAAGTGGGAGATTGATAGGAATGGTGTCCTTCAAACAAGTGTATTATTCCAATAGAGGATTCGAAATTATTAGAAGCTAATTACTCGGCGAAGTCAAGTGATCGGAATGCCTAGGTGGAGGCCGCTTCCGATCAGTAATATTAATGTGTAATTAATATTACAGCTTAATCTTGACTGAACCCTTTGGGTCACACCCAAGCAACTAACGATCCAACGCGACGAATTAATCCCAAAGGAATTAATAAGTCACTCGAGTATTGTGAACAAATATGTCGGATTCCAAGCTTAGAGCGTCGGAACCGAATCTTAAAAGTCGAGCCAAAATTTAGGAATTCGCGAGACGGGAAAATGCTTCAAGTAATAAGTAAAAACCCTAGCAGCGCGAAGCCTAGGGAAGCACGCCAAATAGAAACACACCACAAGGCAGTGCACATGGTAGCACACGTGGCGTGCCACGTTGGCAGCCACTAAGTGGCGGTGTGCCACGTTGGCAGCCACCAAGTGGTAGCGTGCCACGTCGCAACCTCCATGATGGCGGCGTGCCACGTGGCAGCGCGCCAAAGGTGGCAGCGTGCCGCGTTGGCAATGCCATGTGGCAGCGGGCCGCGAACCCGGTGGCGGGTCATGTATGCGGGCCAAAAGGTGGCGGCCCAACCGAACCCAACTTGGGGCTCAAGGTTGGGTGCCACATGGTTAGATCATAATGAACGTGAGTTGCCTTGGGGAGCAAGTGAGGAAGTGGTCCTCACCTAACCATGTGACACTTGTTACTTTATTATTCCTTTGTTTATTTAACTAAGGATTGAATTCAATATTATTTCTATGTGGGATTTGTTTGTGAAAAAGTCCCACATTGAAAGTTGAGTGGAATTCACAAGGACGCACTCCTTGCAAATAGCCAAGGCATACCTTGGGATTGTTCACTTGAGTAAGGTGTTAGAAAAGGCATCTCTATTGAGAAAAACTTTAAACACATATAATTACTCGAGTGTTAGGTAGGGCTTAGCTAACCTCTAAGCATTGGACCTTGTCGGGGTCGAGTTACGGGTGGATTTCCGTAGGAGGTCTCCGTGCGAGCGAGACTAAATGCTTTCCCAAGTAAGAGCTCGGTTAACGAGCGAAGCACATGTCAAAGGTATTAATCTTTCCTTAATTCTTGTTATTTAAGTTAATTATGTCCTTTGATTATATTAATTGTGAGTGTGGTCTTGGCTCAGGTTTTCTTCCGCGGTGAGTTGGACTCATCGAAACCCAACACTAAGGACCTTAAGCAAGCACTAATCGGGAGGCAACCTGGTTTTCTAACTTTTTCTTTTGATTTTATCTTTCTTATTTTTCTTTTAATTGCTTTTCTTTCTTTCACTTGTTTTGTGCTTGGATTTATAGGTTTTTTCATGGGAATCAGATCCCTCAAACGAGCATGAGCTTAACGGGAAGGAGTTTCGTGATAAATGATGAGAGTACGCTCGATTTTCTTGAATTTCGAGTTATAAGGGTAAGGTAATCAAGGAGGTAAGAATTGGAAAAATTGTGCTTAAATGAGAACGGAATTTGTGCTTGGTGGGTTCATTATGGTGCTCTCATTAATTTGGGATGTTGAATCCACTGCCAAGGTGTTTTGAAACTGATGTGATTAGTGGGTTCAATAATCCCGGGATGATAAAGATGCATAGAGCCCATAGTCAAACGCACCAAGAGAAGAAGCAAGCAAAGAAGAAAAACAACAGGGCCAGGGGCACGGGCGCGCAGCCATGTAGCGCCAGCGCAGCCCTCATGCACGGGCGAGCACCCTTGCTGCGCGGCTGCGCACCCCTGCTACACGACCACACAGTAGCCTAGCCGAGGCTATTTCTTCTTCTTTTCTACTTTCTTTCCCTCATTTCCCTCATAACCTCACCCTCGTCTGCACCATCTCCTCTTTACCCACGAAACCCTAACCTTCATACTTCAATTCTTTCACTCAAATACTCATAATTCCTCACAAAATCACCAAATTTCTACTCAAATTTCATCAATTTCACCAAAATTCATACTACTTTCCTCCATTTCATCTTCTCCATTCTCTTTTCTCCATTGAAGAGCAAATATGGGATTTTAATTTTGGTGGATTTTGGAGCTCGAAAGTTGATCAAATTTGCTTCTTTTATGGTATAATCATCTTCTCTACCTTTATTTTGCACTATTACATCAATTTGTAGTAAGGATTTGATTATCCATACTTGTGAATAGTAGTAGTATTGATTTTGTTGAATATGATGATTGTTTGGGTAATTTGGATGCTCATATTTGTTGTTTGTTGATTTGAATTGCCTCACATTGTGTTGTTGTTGATTGTATATCATGTGAAATTTGGTGGCTCTTTGAAGAAGATTAAAATTTGGAATTATTGGTAGTAAGGTCGTAATTGAGTGGTGGTTTGCTTGAATTAAGAGGTGTAGTAGATAGGGCTGTACATAGTTTGACCTAAACAATAACCAAACCAGACCAAACCGTATTTTAGCGGTTTGGTTTGGTTTACAGTCTATAAAAATATGGTTTGGTTTCGGATTTTTTGTAAATATGGTTTATGGTTTGGTTTAGTTTTTCAAAAATTATAAACCAAACCAAACCGTAAACCAATAAACCGTATTTAAATATTTATATAATTTTTAAATAAATAAAAATAGTTATTATATATTAAAAGAATAAAAAAAGTTATAATTGTTATTTTTATTGTAAATTTGTAATACATTTTAATCTGTTTGACTAATTATTTAAACGTTATTATAAGTTAATGAAATATAATTTGGCAAATTTTTAAGAAAAAAAGTCGTCTCAACATAAACCGCAAACATGCTTTGGCTTGTCTTAGCACTCAATCTCCCAAGGTAAGCAACACTTGCTAATGGCTCCAAGCCACTCTAGGTTAAATAAATCGTCGCATCTAATGCTCTCTCAACAATTTATTCACTTTGCCACGACATGTTAGGACTCCATCACTCATATCGTTGAGTACAACCAAAACCAACTTGCATACCCAGTATGCCTTATGAGTCTAGGGAGTAGTAGTGATGCCTTGCTTTGGCGTAGCCCATCACTACTCTCAATAGGTCAATAAGTGTTGTTTTGGAATGACAATTTTACTCAATATTTTAGAGACCTAGGGTTTCTATGTTGGTTGATTTAAGTGAACTTAATTAATCATCACAACATTCGAAATCCTAAACATGCATCTAACATATAATTCATATAAATGATCATAAATATTTAAAGCATAAGCATTTGATGCATATTTGGCAACTAGCATGACCCTTTGAATTCTTCAAGTCTTCAAAAGGTCTTCTTTTGCAACTTCATGGCTTTGTCTTCCAAGAACCTCCATCTTCAAGACTTGACCTAAATTATGCAACTACTAGTATCTACGATTAGGACTAATCTAAATATTAAGGTACAAAAATACTTAACGGTATGCATACCGTATTTAAATTTACGAAAATACATCACGGATCGCAGTCCGCATTTTGTATCCTAATCGGGCCCTACTAGTTGCCATTTTATTAAACCTGTGAGAGAACATATATTCCATTCATCCATTCACTATTTGTGAATGGCCCATGCATTTTACAACAATAAAACAAGTAATAATGCATAAACACACGATAACTAGTAACTAATCTAGGTGGTTAATCCAATTAACACGCCTAATTAAAACTAGTCAAACTTGTTTGAACCAATTATGTAAATAAGCGCAATTAACATTTGAAGCTCCCACTAAATTCCGCATCCAACTTAATTAATCCAATTGATTAAGCCTAAAATTTTCCAAAATTAAATTTTGCCAACGCCGCTCAAAACCGAGGCCTAGCCTCCAAAATTTTAATTAAAATACACAAGATTAATTAAAATAAATAAACGGCTAAAATTCAAAATAACATTGCCTTAAAACCGGGGTATATGTACTAATTAAGGGGAGGTGCGCATAGCCATGACCCATGTTAAGCGTCACACCCATAGCTTATAATACCGCATACGCGTCGACTCTTCTACGGGGCGTGCAAGAACACAAGCCACGAGGCCGCACAAGCTTGCTAGCTATGCGCACCATGCCGCAAGCTCGTAGCACATCCCCCGCACACCACTGCCGCACCAAGCCACGCACGAGCTCCTGCTCGCACCAGCCATGGCCAGCCAAGCATAGCAGCACACACAACGCATAGCACCATGCTGCTGCTGCACTGTGATGCTGCTTGTTGCTGGCTGGCGCGCCATGCTGCTGGCAGCGAGCAGCAACCACTTACCTCCCTCGCACACACGCACGCACAGCCTGCTGCCCATGCGCACACCTCGCACGCACACACCACTCGAGGTGCCCAGCAGCCTCGACAGCCTCATGTGGGTTGCATGAGCAGCCCAGCTGGCCGAGAGCTTGCTTGGGGCTCTTAGGCCTCGATTTGTATGCTCATGCCTCGGGAAAAATTCTCGATTTTGTGTGAGATTCTAAATCAATTCTAAATTAATGTTAGAGTCAAATAATTTTGAGGAAAAATGAAAATATAACAAGTCTAACTTAAATAAATTCATCCAAGTGCATACAACTAAAATTATTTCCAAGAACCATTCTTTAATAAAATTAGTTTAACTTGGTGCAAAAAAATAAGGCAATTTATCACTATTAATTTAATCAATTTAAATTAATATTGAGATTTTGGCAAAGTTAAAGGGAGTTTGGAAAAATGAACATAAGTTCAATAAAAAATTCCAGCTTTAATACTTGTGAATCCTTGAAAAATTATATCTTCCAATATGAAGATAAACAAATTTCTATCACAAGATTCAAACTTTCTGATTCCAATCAACTTAAAAATGATTAAATCAACAAAGTTCAACAAAAATTCATGGAATTTAGTAACTTTAAAGTTTCAAACACTTAACATAATTAAAGATTGAATCTTTAGTAATTAGAAGCCTCAAAGAACAACAATTTCACACTTAATGCAATTAATTTGCAATTATGTGAAAAATAAAACCAAGCTTTCAAACACAAATTACTACCAAGTAATCATGCCTAAAGAGGTTTAAAAATGCATGTAAAATATGTATTGAACCAATTACATAACCACCATAAATATGCAATTAATTTCGCCAAAATGAAAAATCCCTCGAAAAATGCACTCTGGTCATTTTTTGGCTAAAAACAGAGGCTGAAAGGAGAAAATCATTTCTAGAACGCCTTTTCCACCCAAAATTCACTATTTTTGGGTCGAAATCTAATTAGCAACTTAAAACTAGAAAAATTAAGCCATAAAACACCTTGAAAAATAATATGATTTTAAAAATAAACGAGCGAGGCTCCGATACCGCTGTTGGGGTTTGGTGAGTCCGACTCACCGCGGAAACAAACCCAAAACCAAGACCGCACTCGCAATAAATAAAATCATAAACATAATTAACTTAATGACAAGATTAAGATAATAATTATACCTTTGACGCGTGCTTCGCGCGACCTCGATGGGCTCTTACGTCGAAAGCTAGCCTCGAAAATACAACGACCTCCAACGGAAGTCCACCCACAACTCGAACACCGACTAGGTCCAATGCCTTGGAGTTAGCAAGGCCCGACCGAAACCCGAGTAATTGAGTTCAAAGGTTTTCACAAAGGTGATACCTTTTTCAACTCTTGAGTTCAAAGGTTTTCACTACTAGTGATGCCTTTTTCAACTCTAACTCAAGTGATTTTTCCAATACCCCAACTTGGGTATTTATAGGGAAAATCATGAGTGTTAAAAGCTCTCCCATCAATGTAGGAGAATTTGATTTTCCCATTTTATTTTAAAACTAAAATAAAATTAATAATCAAACTAGTAATAAATCAATAAGTGGCAAGCTCATATGAGAGGTTAGGTTAGGACCATTTCGAAGGGGGGGACCAAACTTGCTCCCCACTCTCACTCCCATAACCGGCCACCTTAATGCCCCACCTCCCATTTATTTTGCACCACGTGGCACCCACACTTGGGCACCAAGGCACCCAAGGTGGGCTGCCATGTGCTACGGCTAAGCAGGCCCACGCACGAAGTACAAGTTGCTTGGCCGAGGCTAGCTGCCAGCACGCCACGCACAATGTGCGGGCTGCTAGCTGCTGCCTGCCAGCATGCCTCACACATTGGTGCGGGCTACCATCTGCCACGGCCTAGCTAGCCACGCATTGCTTGCGAGCTGCTAGGCCGAAGCCCAGCTTGCTAGGCAGCACGCAATGGCCAAGCCATGCTGCTGCTAGCTGCTGTGGCATGGTTGCTAGCCAATGCACGCGTAAGGAAGCACCCAGCTTTTCGATGCTAGCATTGGTGCGCTAGCACGCACCAGCCAGCCTAGGCTCGGCTTGGTGCGCATGCTAGCCACCATGCTAGGCCATATGCCCCTAGCACTCGGTTTGCTTAGGGCATTCCGATGCTAGGGGTTTTTTGGTCTTTGTTGATTATTATTATTTTCACGTTTCGTCTTTACTATTTTCGACTCGACTTCCGACGCTCGGTTTCGACGCTCCAAGCTCGAATTTCCGACGTCTAAATATTAATTACTCGGTCGACTTATTAATTAATTGCTAATTAATTCGTCGCTTCGGCTTGTTAGTTGCTTGGGTGTGACCCGAAGGGTTCAGTCAAGATTAAGCTGTAATATTAATTATGCATTAATATTACTGATCGGAAGCGGCCTCCACCCAGGCATTCCGATCACTTGACCTCACTGAAAAATTAGCTTTCTAATAATTCCGAACCCCCTATCGGAATAATACACTTTTTCGAAGGACATTATTCCTTTCACTATCAACCCAAAAACGCTCATGGCAATAAGGGTTCATCCGACTTATTAAATTCACCCAAACCATGGAGTCAACTTCAATTTAATCACGAACTTGTGGAGCCGCCCGTTGGCATACACCCTCAAGGGAGGCTGCCTTGCTAACGCGTCCAAACTCTTAACCATGGTACCCTTTTGACACCAAATAAACTTGACCATAGTGGAACGTAGAACTTGACCTTAGGTTGCGAACTCTTCTTTTGAATCATTGTGCCTACGTGCCCTATGTGTGATTGTTTTGATCTTAACCTTAATGAGTTTTCTTTATCTATGGTGGTTTATGACTAACTAATGCTAATGGACCGTACTCACTTATTAATTAGCGCAAACACTAAAATAAAAAAAAAACTGAAAAAAAACACAAAAACACCAGGAACTGATCACCGCGCCACGGCATAAATGCCGTGTCACGGCAATTAGTGCCGCGTCACAACATGTTGTACCGCGACACAGTACATTTCGCCGTGTCACGGTGCCTAAGGAATAAGTCTAGTCAGCTTTTTTTAGTCTTCCGTGCTAATTTGGTCCTCGCGTCAGTCATTTTGGTTGTTGTTCACATGTCTAGCCATACGATCATACCACGAGTCTTATAACATCACTTAATTACTCACGAGTCAAGTATAGTCCACACATTTTCTTTATTTTCCGACTCGAGTCATGCACCATGTCGTTTATGATCGTATAATAGGTTCATGCACCCCTTTTTTTGTCATAATAAAAAAACGAGTGGAGTTTTTTTTCTCACATATCTTCAAATGTCTATTTTTTCCCCTTCCTTTCTTATCTTGAGCAATGAGTCAAACAATTAAGTGAATTGTTTTATTTCAGTACTTGGTCAAGGAGCAAGGGTAGATTAATATGGTTCGAGTCATCACCGCAACAATCTCTTAGAGGCATTCACCTTCAAACTACTTTCAGTTCGTTCTAATGTCCACTAAGGAAAATATTGAGAACATCAACAAATCCATCGAGACACTGTCTTCCATGATGAAAACCCTTACCACTAGGGTCACTACCATGGAACAAAACAAGGTCACTGTTTCTATCCTTGACAAATTGAAGGAACAGATGAGTAAGATTTCTGAGGATTTCACTTATGTGGAACAGCCTCCCACTCCTTTGGATATGAAAGACAGGCCCCCTAAAAAGTTCTCCACTGCTGATATTCCAAAGTTCAAGCCTACTGACAATCCAATATTCCATTTGAAGGCATGCTCTGCAACCATGGATTTCAAGGGATTGGATGTAACATTCTTCCCTACGGTGTTCCCTCTCTCCTTAGAACATGCTTGCCAACAATGGTTTTATTCCCTAGATGCCAAGCGTACTGCGACATGGCAAGTTGTCACCGACAGTTTCTTGAATTGTTACAAGTGTAATATTCAAACCAAAACTTCTGAACGTGAACTCTCCATCCTTAAACAGAAAGAGAGATGGTTCGCCTTTTCATCCAAAATCTAACTCACAAGTATATGGAACATCTCAAATTTCTTCCACTGAACACTTTCGAAGCTGTATACGACATTGACATCAATATCTAGGACGAGCTAATAAAGACTGCTGGTAGTAACAATAATAACACTTGGAAAAACAAGAAGAACTACCTTCCTTCTTCTTCGTCTTCTAAGAACGAAAATACTACCAACAATATGAGCCAAGTCGATCTCAATGAAGTGTTAGCTCTTGATGCTCCATTGCCCAAGAAAAGGAGAACTTACACCCTTTTAGGAATGACTTATGATGCGACCTTTGATCGCCTCTACGGTCAAAGCTTGATCACACCTATTGGGCCATTTCCAGAGCCAAAACCTGAAGAAAGGAGCGCCAAATGGAATCCCAATACCCATTGCAAGTACCATCAAGGAAGGGGTCACTCTATCGAACAATGCTGGAACTTGAAGGACACCATTCAAGACTTAGTAGATGCCAACAAACTTCTCGTCTCTCCAGGCTGTAAGAAGTGACAAGCAGCAATGAAGACAAGGCGCACTACGAGCCTTTCGCGCGATATTTCATGATTTCTTATTTTTTTTTTAGTTTCCCTTTCCCCAATTCAAGTCTAGCATAGATTCCATTTCTGTAATATGATAATTTTGTTAGCCGGTTCACCATTTTCATCTCGATTTTCAACCAAAAAAAAAAAATCAACTTCCGAACCAAACACAAGGTACACCAATGATTTGAGGCACCTTTGCAACCCGTTTTTTCCACTAATCATTCAAACATACACTCCATTTCTTGACACAAACCATTTTTAGCCTCGTCTAACGCTTGGCCTTTATTTCTTCAACCCACATTCACCTAACCTTGGGATGGGAAAGTGTGCAATTTGTGTAACCTTCAGAAAGCAAGTTCAAAAAAAAAAAAAAGAATAAGTAAATAAAAAACAATGTCTAAAGGCAAGTGTTCCAATGTCTTGGATACGAACACATCTCGAATTGCGTCTCTCATCGAGTGCTTGGTACCGTGCCTGAGAAACATGAATGCTAAGTGAGTGATGGACCGCATGATCCGAGATTTCCTACATTGATTCAAAAGAATGAAAAAAAAAGAGAAAAGAAATTCAAAAAAAAATGTTGAAAATAAAACTTGCAAAGTCCAATACACAATTGCATATCTTGGGGGCTTCTCTCGGGTCTTGAGCCTTTTACCCATTTCTTCCTTAAACCATCAGCTTAACCACATTACAACCCTTGAAAGACCTCTAAGAGGTGTACACACACTTGTGCAAAGTTCGGTTAGAGCTACGTTCGGCCTGATTCCTAACGGATACGTAGGCAACCTCACAATAAGGTGCGGCCACATTCATACTCACATTAATATTCATATCCATGCATGATCAAGTAAAAGAATATCCAATGCTTATTCCTACCCATTTAGAGCTAGACTTGGGGGCTTGAACCACACCATCTAGCCTACCTAGCCTAAAAAGTCACCATCTCGACTCTTCTCACATCTTTTTCTCTCACCATAGCCTTTGCAGCCTCACCTTAGTATCAATTTCACACACGTCTTTCACACATACATAGCCATATCATCTTTCCCTTAGGAACCCTTTATCATGAAATCTTGTTTCCCTACCGTGCATGCTTCATCATCTTTCAAGACAGCATTCATTAGAAGAAACATTGTATGCATGCTTAGCTTCCTAACCTGAGCAATGTTCATTGTTTCACGCATCATATAATGTGCTTAGTACCAGTTATATATCAATGATTTGTAATCATACAAAGCATAACGTGCTTAGCTTCATGACTTAAGCAACGTTCATTATGCAATACTCAACAATCACTTCATCTATATACGTGCTTAGCTTCCAGACCTAAGTGATGTTCAAGATCATTTCTTTATACCATATATGATGCTTAGCTCCAAGACCTAAGTTCATTCATCTATCGTGTCACATGATGTAATTGTCCTTAGCCTCCTGGCCTAAGAACATGCATCATGCATACATTATTTTCAAGACAAGCAATTCAATCCATACGATTCATTTTGTCTTGCTCGTCGAGGAAGTTTAAAACTTCTTCCCTTCTTCATGTGTTTTCTTTTGGGGAAGTTCAAAAACTTTTTCAATATTTTCATTGAGGGAAGTTCAAAAACAAAACTTCATTTTTCACGTCTTTCTTTTTCGGGAGAAAGTCTGTACCCTCCACTCATGACAAAAATGACGGAAATTTTTTGCTTTTTGCATTGTCGGTTGCTTATGTCTGCTCATACACTCAAATCATACTTATACACACACAATCACAAGTCATACACATGTCATGTCGTGTTAAGTTAAGTTTGGTCAAGTCAGTTGGTCATGTCAATCATAGTATATGCGAGTCCCTTGCCAAATTTCATTTTGCAGGTCTCATTTACAGCCCACGTTCGGGGACAAGCGAACCATCTATAGCCCACGTTCGGGGACAAGCAAACCATCTACAGCCCACGTTCGGGGACAAGTGAACCATCTACAGCCCACGTTCGAGGACAAGCGAACCATCTACAGCCCACGTTCGGGGAAAAGCGAACCATCTACAGCCCATGTTCGGGGACAAGCGAACCATATACATCCCATGTGTCGGGGATAAGTGAACTATCTACAACCCACGTTCGGGGACAATCGAACCATCATCATTTTTAGTGATCATCTCCCAAGCAAAGATGATTCACGACGCAAGGTTCTCGATACACAAAGACTTACAATCTCATCATCAGGCAAGTTTTTCCTCAAGCATGGAAAATTGTTGGTCGTTGCCACCTCTCAAGGAGAAGAAGCCAGCGATTATATCACAACAATCTTCATTCGGTGGATTTCTTCAAGAATAGAAAGCTACCAAACTCATTTGACACCGAAACACTGGTGTCAGATACTATCGAACATATTTGCCACCGATACAATGGTGTCAGATAAGCATTTTATCCCTTTACTCTTTTATCTATGTAACTAACATTTTTCTGCAGGTATCGGCGTATGAAGAGTGATTTAGGATCGCAGAACATCTTAAGTAATTCTCCGCTCCTATCAAATACTTTGACTATTGTTTTCGAAACTGACGTTTCTACAAACTCAGTCAAAGTGGGGGCTTCTGTAGACACCTAAAAATGTCTCCCCAAAACCAAACCCGATGATAAATAACCTTTCACCGCCATTATTGGTCGATTTGAGTATTTAGCCTTTGGAGTTCTTAAATCCATATTCACTCCCGATACATTTCTTAAACTAATCCAATTCCTAGCGCATTTCTCTAAACCATAACTTATTTTCCTCTTTTTGTGTCCACATCACAAAACCGAGCTAATCTGATTTTGTGGATATATAATTTTGATCAAATTATTATTTTTTTGGATAGGCCTTGAAATAAGATTTCCAACGATATATCATAAGCCCAATTCAGATTTAAAACGAAGAAGATATGAGCAAAATACTAAACTCGACCCAAAACCGACACCCTTTCACTAAAACAGCCATATCTTAAAATCTAAAAATGATTTTGACCTGATTCTAATTGGGTTAGAAAGTAGAATTGATAAGATTTCCAATGATATATTAAATGCTTTATTCTGAGTTACAAATCAAAAGTTATCATAGTTTTAAAAATGCGTAAAAAACTAGAATTACCGCACAGCAGCTAAAATGCCACGTCACGCCAAATGTTGACATGGCACGGTGCCTGTTCCCATGACACGGTATTCTTCACCATTTCACGGTGCTTTTTCTATGTATTTTTTGAGTTTTCTCACGCGTTTATGAATTTGGTCGCAAATCTGGAAAACCCGTACACCGTGACGAAGCACCACGTGCCGCGCCACGGTGGACATCGCGGCGTCGCGGCATTCTTTGCCGTGTCACGGTACACATACTGTGACACGGGAAATTTTCATGTTTTCTCCGCGTACACAACTGCACGTGCATTATCATTTTAGGGAAAAATAGTGCATTATCACAACGGCACCCTCTAACCGTGTCACGGTAGACACTAACCGTGTCACGGTGCCCCAAATTAGGGTTTTTATCTTTTCTAGGGTTTTATGTAATACCCTACTCATTTCCTCTATAAATACGAGCCTCCTTTCTACAGTTCGGGGCACCAAAAATCATTCTCTCTCTCCTTACACCAAAAATCATTCTCTCCCTCTTTAGCCTAAACACTAGCCTCCTTATTCTTCTATAATACATCCCTTAAGCACTCTAAGGAGTCCATACTTGACCCGAGGTTCCTTCCTTAAGCCAAGGCGTGAAAGGTACAAATAACTGAGGGTTTGGAGCAAATCAACTCTACATTTATTTAATTTAATTTCCATTTGATTAATATTTTTATTGAACTTACTAACAATTTATTCATGATGTAGCATTTTCAAGGAGCGCACGTAATGTGAGTAATTAATTAATTTAATTACTTATTTTATTTTTTATATTTCTAGTATCATGATTAGGTTAATTTATATTTTATTTTACTAACGTTATTATGGTTGAATTGCTTCCAATATTAATGTTTATTCTATTATATTATTGATCACCATATTGCATATTTAAAGGGAATAAGTAATTGAAAATCATGACTAATAAGTTAATTTGGACGACCAGTTTAGGTTCCATTTTAATCTTGTTATTTAATTAAAGTGATCACAAATATTTTAGAATTATGTGTGTGCATTAATATTCAACCAATTTAGCCTAATGTTAGTTTGGAGCAAATTGAATCTTTGTTTGCATGCCTTTGAGATCGTACGAATCACTGTTCACTATAAGAATTGAGTAGAGGCCAATACAAGAGAATGTGACTCTATGACTCACTTCGTACCATCATCCCCGATCCTCCTTTCGTGGTTCCGAGCCATATGGAGTTATTAATCTCATGGATTATGAATGGGGTGTAACCTTCACGGGACAATCGTCGTTGCCTATCGTTGTCCCTTATTCGTGGTTGCCTTAAATGATCCGTGAACGGTTTACAAGTTCCTTAAAAACTTGTTGGCGGCTCCATACTTTATTTGTCCCTAATTGTATACGTCAATTCCCACTTCCTATGAGTGCCAAGCATATTCACAACATGCTTAAGGTAGGCGCACCTCAAACGACGTCCTTTGCCACTAGAGTTTCCTAAGAAACACACTCCCTTGGCCCCTTGGCAACAAGATAATTTTAGAGGCCACTATGTTTGGCCACTCGACTACACTGGGGGATGGGATCCTTATGGTCTCCCATCCGGCTTCTCCTATGATAGGGAGGACAGTGATAATGATGTCGGGCCTAGTGGTAACTAGTTCCCCCTCTTTGTGCTTTTTCCTCCATCCCTTTTATCATATGATCTTTTGTTTTGTATTGATGGGATGTTGAGATGTATTTTTGTTTAGCTTGGGGGAACATTATTCTTATAGAAGGGTCTCGGTGGCCAATTTTTTTGTTGTTGGATGTCCTTGATTTTTGGTGCCTTGATGCTTTGTGATTGCTTATCTTAATCTATGATTGATGTTGTTGGGTGTTGTTATTTTCCATGAGTATCTCTTACTTTTCTTGTTGAGTATCTTTTGGTGATGATTTTGATGATGACTTCTCTTTGATGATGAGTTGATGGTGATTTTGCTCCTTTAATCCATATCCCCAAATCCAAAACCCTTGAATCCAAATCCCTTTAATCCATATGATTGTAACTTTAGTGTATAGTTGATTTTGCTATTTTGTTGTTTTGTTTTGATTTTGCTATTTTGTAGATTAGTTTTATTTTGCTAATTTGACTTTTTATTTTTGATTTTGCTTTCTTTTTATTTTGTTTTGAAGTTACTAACCTTTTTCTTTGTATATAGTTCCATTTTCTCTTTTATTCTCGCTTGGTTTTGACGGTTCATGCTAATGCTTGATTGGAGCTTCAAAGAGGTGGTATTTGCTTTACCCCGCTTTTCTTAGCTTAGCTTGGATAACTCGGTGAGATCTTTCTTATTTCTCTCTTTTCTTTCTTTTCTTTCATTGTTTGCATAGAATAGGATTAGTTTAGGATGAGTCGAACGGTTCGAGGATGTTTGCTTTGTAACACCATAGGTGTTTGGGGTCATTGGCGATGTTGTCGAATGACCGCTTGTATGACAATTGGGATTTATATGACATGCATGCATCTTTGTACGTTTCTTTATATTCTCTTGTTCTTTTCCTTTTCTTCTCTTTTTCTATTTTCCTTTTTCTTTTCATTCTTTAAATAAATACAAAAATACAAAAATATGATTTTGAGGCTTTCTTTTCGTTTTCTTTTCATGTTATGCTTATGTTTTGGACATAATACCATCCGACCTTTGAATGAATGGTTTCCTATGTGGTATCGGTGTGCACGGTTTGAGAGTATGTTTGGTTGATTCTAGGATAAAGTATGCTAAGGTAGTGTCTTTAGAACTTTTGGGATCTTGAAGCCGGATTTTAATTGTTTGTGGTAAGAAGGAGTTGCTCCTGTTGGTGAATTTGAAACTAATAGTGAGTTCTTGCAACCATATGAGGTTTCAATCTTTTCTATCCTTCTACATATTTTGCATGAGCGGCACATGGATCCTTGAATATTGCAAGTTTTATCTAGAATTTGACTCTTGTCTCCCGAGATCGCGACCGAGCCATTTAGGAAGGACAAAGGCATCCCTTCGATGTGGTTATTTTTCCTTTCCTAGGATAGTTTTCTATTTCTTTAATTTGGGTTTTCATTTGCCTACTTGCTAACCATTTGAGCCATAAACCTTCTTTTCAAGCCATATCTTTAGATTTTGAGCCTTTCGTTTCACTCTTGTTTCCATTCTTTGTTTTTGTGAAGCAATTGATCATTATTGTTGGAGATTGTTGTGTATTAGTTTGAATTTTGGTTCTTATACTGTAAGCAAGTTTGTTTTGTGTATATTTTGTGAATAAAGGCAAATGCCTAGTTGAAAAGGCCGTCCATAGTTAAAAGAGGCGAGGACATTGTAATAGGGTGAAAAATAGAAAAATGAGAAAATGAGGAAAAAAAAAAACAAAGCACATTCAAATGCTTTGGCAAAAGTGAAAAAATTGTGAAAAATGAAAAAGTTCAAAAATATTTTGATGTAAGTATATTTCTCCCTATTTTAAGCATTGAGGACAATGCTTCATTTTAGCTTGGGGGGAAGCATTCTTACGCTTTTTGTATATATGTTTGTGATTTCTGCTTTGAATTAGCTTGGGGATGTTAGCGTTTTTGTTTGTTGAATGCTTGATTATGGTGTTGAGGATTAATCACCCTTTGCTTCACGATTTAGGTATACCACCAAATTTCAAATTTTTAGACTACCTTTACCCTTTTCTCCCTTACATTGCAACCCTCTCAAGACCTTTTGACCTTTTAGGTTGAGTCCCAAGTCGGTGGAGGGAGATGTGAGTCAAGGCTATGGAGCGGTGTGCATAGTCAAGATGTCGAGTAGCCCTTAAATATCTTCTTTTCTGGTTCCTTCGAGGAATCATTGAGATGCTCACTAAAGGTGGATTTGAAACTAGTTTTGAGAACGTGGTAAGATTGTTTGAGATGAAGGTGAATTGTGTTTCATTAGTTCCCTATGCTTAGCATATCCTATGTTTCAATCAACCTTGGATATCTTGGAATGTGCATACCCTTATTATATAGAAAGTTGTTTATTCACTTGCATTTGATCATTTATAAAAGTCCATTTCAAAAGCTATTTGTTTGAACTTTTCCTTTTTTATTTTACCTTCTTTTTAATGATTTGCCTCATTTTTACCTTCAAGAGTTATGGGTCAAACTCTTTGGATACCCTTATGAGACCTCACTCGTCCTCATTGGCGACTTTGGGGTTTAAAGGGCTTGTTGTAGCAAAAAACAACTGTGATTCCTACGAAAGTGAGTTTAGTGTACATTCTTATCTTTTTCTTTCCTTTTTCTTATTTGAATAAGTTTTTCATCCTATTTCTACTTGCTTTTGTTTTGCTCAAGGACGAGCAAAAGTTTAGCTTGGGGTAATTTGATGAGTGTCATTTATGGCACTCATTTAGCCTCTTTTGGGATGTATTTTAATCGCTTTTATAGCTCTTCTATCTCTTTTTCTTTAGTTTTACTTGTTATTTCTCTAGTTTGTGTTTTCCTTGGTTGTTTTCCCATTTTCTTGCATCTCTTAATTTATTTTGCCTTTTCTCCTTTGTTTGTTTGCTTCTCTTTGATTTCGGGAGATTGGTGATGTTCAAGGAGCTCCATGGCTTTTTCTCTAGATTTATAAAGCTTAAGATGCAAGCCAGTCTCTCTCTTTGAAGCTCAAATGCTAAGGAGTGCAAAGTCCAAGTCTTCAAAGCCGCGCTCTCAAGCTGCATGGGCATCAAAAATGATGTTGAACCCACCGTGGAGGCCTTTGGAAACTGTCACCCCCAACATGTATCAAGTAGAGCACATGGAAGCATCAACGGACGCACGAGAAATCCTCCTCTGCTAGTAGGCGCGGGCGCGCACGAATGTGGCGCGGGCGCGCAAGGCCTGTTGACCTAAGTGGAGTAGGTCGTTGGGACTACTAGCCTAATCAAATTAATTATTTATAAACCTAAACCTTTCGCTAAACTAGTTAGCACAAGTATAGGGTCGAACCACGAGGAAGCACACAAGTTAAACATCAAATCCCCTAATGCAAGAGTAAATAAGAGAATATTTTTGTTGGTTTTCTTGATTAAGTAACTAAAGCAATTAAGAAAGGAAGATTAAAAGGATTAACCAAAGATAAACAAATACTAGGGGTATGGGGGTGTCAAACATGATCAAACATGGATGGACAATGATGATTATCATGAATAGCATGCCATAGAATGCTAAGTTCTACTCAAACAACTCACTTTCATGCAATTGCTTAAGAAAATCAATGAACTAAGTCTTGTTCTAATTGAATCATTTTCATGCATCCAATTAGTCACTACTCATGGCAAGAGATTAAGAGTGCACAATACATAAAACTCTACTTAAGAAATTCATTTTCATGCAATCATCAAAGTAAAGGTGATCTTAGCCTAATCCAAATCATTCTCATGCATTTAGATTAGGGAACATCAAATAATGTGCTACTAATAATCTCAAGCTATCAAAAATCATATCTTTCATCAATTTATGGCATGAGTTCAATCAAGTCATCACCAATCATCAATATTAACACATGTTTTCCACCCCCTTCCCCTAGCTAAAAACAACTTAGCCTAGGAAAGAGAAACTAACCATCATAGCAAAACCAAATAAGGATTCACTAAACACAAAACTAATCATGATTGAAAACAAATAAAAACAATATCAACAAGTTCAACTAAAGAGATATATGAAAATAAGCAATAACAAAGCAAATAAATCAAACTAAAAGAAGGGATTAGAGATTACTAAAGAGGAACTTGATTAAAGATGAAAACATGGAACTTTGCCTTTGATTGAAATAAACTTGACCAAAATGTTGAATACAATGAAGAAACTTGAAGAAGAAGCTACTTTCTCTCTCTAAAATACTAGGTCTCAATGTTGAGAGAAAATAGGATGATTACAAAATTGAATAAGAAGGCTATTTATATGCATCGAAAAAGTCAGAAATAAAACACCAAGGAGAGCCCTCTATTGAGCTTCCGCGCCCTCTCCAAACGGGGTACGGCTTCGGCCTACCTAGAAAGCCGCGCCCGCGGGTCAAAGGAGGAGAAGCCTCTCTTGTTGAGGAGAGGTCGTGGCTTGGGAGCAGGGGAAAGTTAGCCCCGAAAGGCCGCGCCCGCGGGTCATGGAGGAGAGACCTCTTTAAGGGCGCGGCTAGGCATCTACTGAAAAAAAAATCGTCCAAGTGCACGGCAGCATCCCGCGCCCGCGGGCCTTGATTCCGCGCCCGCGTCTCCTTGAGTTGCTTCCACCTTCTCCTTGAGCATCTCATTTCCCTCCATAGCTCATAATGCATCTATAGGCTTCTCCAAAAGGGCCAACAATCTACATAACAACGAAGAAAACTAAAGAAAAACATAATAAAAGGGAGAAACGGAGGGTAAAGTCGAGAAAGGAAGAAACAACACAAAAACGAAGATAAAACGCTTTGAAAGGGATCAAACAAGTGCAAATGAGGGGAAAATTCTTAGAGAAAAAGGATAAAAGAGTGGCATAAATGCCACTCATCACCTGTGCGCGGCCGCGCAGGTGGGGGGTGCGGCCGCGTAGCTGCTCTCCCCCTGTTTCGTACCCATTTCATTGTGGCCGTGCATTTCGAGGAGAGGGAGCACTTATTGGGGTACTTTTTGGACGTCTAACTAACTTCTCCTTTGTTAGTTTTTCTATATATAGAATTTATTCCTTTTTAGAGAAAAAAGGAGACTAGAATTTGTTGGAGAAGGAAGTTTTAGAGAAAGAAGCTCAAGATTTTGGGAAACTTTGTTCTTGATTTTAGAGAGAGAAACTTTGTAATTGATGATTGCTACATTTTGATCTTCATTCACTTTGATATTGATCAAAATTTTGTAAGAATTCTTTCCTTTTTTAATGCAATTTTAGTGTTTGATTCTTGATATATTGTTGAATTTCTACAGTTTGTTTGATTTGATTGTTGATATTTGGATTGCAATGTTGATGATGAAATTGATTATTAGTTTAGTTATGCTTTTCAATTTTACAATGTGTAGTGAGTAGTTCCTTTGCTAGGGATGTGGTGAAGCATGTATGAATGATAAGCTATAGCTAATTTGGGGGTTTTTGATTGATTGGATAATGTAATTAAATTGGTTGATGGAATTTGTGCATGTGTGTTGATTTGATGAGGAGTAGCAAACCTTAATTATCAAGCTAGATTGCATAGTAGTTTTCAATGACACGACACATTTGATTTGGAAGCTATTATTATCAATTGATCTTTGTTTGCGATTTTCCTTTGAAGTCATTTGTAGAGACATCTAGCTTGACCCTAGGAGATAGCTCTTTAAGTGATTTTGATTGCAAATACCGTTTTCCCTCGCATTGCTTGATTGATCAATTCCCCGACAAATTAGCAAGTTTATCGTGAATTTATGTGGATTCTAAATCCCTAGTACTTTGATATTGATTTCTATTGTTAGCTTTGATTGCGTTGATTTTCTAGTTTAGACCAACCCTATTGCTTAAGATTTCGGAATAGCTTAACTAGAGACTTTAGCTTATACCTCATTCCCTTGGGTTCAACCCAGACTTACCCCCATACTTAAGGTTGGGTTTGGTTATAAATTTGGTTTTGATCGGGGGATTCTTAGAACTCAACGGCCTAGGTTTTCCTCCCGTCAACTATATCATCTACTTTTTGCTAACGAGGACATTAAATCGAATGGGTAAGCAAATAAGTGTGATTACATAAGTACAATATTGATTTATTGAATATGATACAATTGCAAAAATATTCTATTAGGAAAAGATAAAGTAGTATCTTTATTGTTAGGAAAAGATATATTTCCTAGCTGAAATTAATATTGTTATCTTAGGCTAGTATGATAAGTTTCCAAGTTTGATAACATGTATTCCTTCTAACTCGAGGGAAGGGGCTGTATAAATATATATTATGGTGGAATAATATAATCAAGCTTGTCCTATTAAGCATCATCTCATCATGGTATCAGAGCCCTTACTTCTTACATAAATTTTTTATAATTATTACTTATTTTAATGAAACAAAATGTAAAAAAAAAAATAATGGTTTGGACGGGAAAATTTATTATGCTGCGTTGACATGTGTCATTTGTACCGATAGTTAAATTGTAGATGACATTTAACCGATAATAATAACTATGATAATGATCACAGATAATTTGTCCTTCACGAATGAAAAGATAGTTAACATTTGTTAATTTATAGCAAATATTTAACAATTTCCACAAGCACATCTTCATGTCACACGAAAGAAGATCACAAACTCATAATTTTAAGACATGAATAAATAAACAAAAAAAAAATTGAAAAGAATTGGCAAAAGTCATATTCTAGGGTTTTATTTATTTATTTATATTTTTTAAGATATTATGGTTTTATATCATGTAGGTGTGGTGATAGGGAGTTAGATAGTGTCGTTGGGACTACTACCCCTAATCAAATTAGAAATTTATAAAACCTAAACTACCCTAATACAAGTATAGGGGTAAGTAAAGGGTCGAATCCAAAAGGACTAAGTGTATCAATCTATGCTAATTAGACTACTAGGAAAGCTTGTGAGGTAAAGAGAGGTTCAACTTAACACTTCTAAGAGCAAACAACTAAAACTAGGGAAAGTGGAATCCAATTACATCAATGCATTCAACAACATCAAACAATTAGATGAAAATGACCTCGATTAGGAACAATTAACACATTTAACTCACTCTCGCACAATTAAGCATGTAAATCATCCTACTAAACTAAATCACTCTCGTGCAACTAGCCTAGCAAAGGTATGGAAGAATTTAGGGCTCTCAACCAACTCACTCTCGCGCAATTGATTGAATATACAATTAAGAACATAGAATCAATTAGCTAGAAAGATTCTAATCCATAAAAGCATCATCCATACACAATAATCAAGAAACAATTTTATACTAACCACAATCAAACATTAAATTAATTAACATAACCTTCATCCATTTCCCTAGAACAAAACCTAAGCTAACATGGTGAACAAAAACATGGAAAACAAGGTAAATTAATAATAAAAGCAAGAATCAAATAACAAAACTAATTAATCTACTCAAAACAACAAATAAATAAGCAAAAACAATAATAAATGAAAGCAATAAAGGTGAGAGAAAGTTAGGAAGACTCATTGAATTTATGAGAGGAAAAATCCACAAAATGCTTCTTCAAAATCCCAAAAACTCCATGAAAAATTCAAGCCTTCTCTCTCTAAACTACTCCTAAACTAGAGAGAGAAACTCCTAATCTAACCCTAAGAGAGAGAAAAATAAAAGAACTAAAACTACTCTAATCTAATCTAGGGTAGAATAAAAATGTTGATTGAAAGTTTTTTGAAAATAACCCCAAAGGGGGTATTTATATACAAGCTATGAAATTAAAAGAAAAAGAGAAAATAAAATAGAAATTAAACTAAATAAAAAGAAAAATAAAAATAACAAAACTAAAAATGAAAAGAAAAAGAAAAATAAAAAGGAAACCCATCAGACCCACGAAATACCCCCTAAAATCACAAAAACCATCAGACCCCCAAACTCCTTCTCTTTCATTTTACTTGGCTGCTCTGTTCTCCATTGAAGCGCATTATCAACGGCTCAAATCAAAACACCATCATCACCGACATCTTCATCAACCAGCAATCAATCAAGGCCGTTCAATTTTCATTAAAACTCGCGTGAGAAGCTCGTGATTGAACCCACATTTGTGCGCCCGCGAAGACATCGCGCAGAGGTCACGCAAATGCTATTGTATCATTCTGTTCTTTGGAGTCCAATTGTGTGCGTCTTCTGACAGGGCTGTGCGCCCGCGGAGGTCTGGGTAGCTGCAATTGTGAATTCGGGCTAATTGATTGTAGTGGCTGGAGGCGTTGAGTTGCGGTGGCTGGAGCAGGGGAGTTGCGTTTGGGCTGTTATTCTGATTGGTGGTGTTGGTGTTGGTTGCGGCTGCCAGGTGGCTGGTGTAGTGGCTGCGGCGGATTTGTGTGAGGTTGATGTGGTGGAGTGCGTGAGTTGTTAGGTGGGTGAGGGCTGCGGTTGGTGGTGGTTGTGGTAGAAATATGGGAGTTGCGTGGCTGGTTTGTGTGATGTGGGGTAGAGTGCGGTGCGTGGCTGGTGGTGGAGATTGATGGTGGTTTCGATGGCTGCGTGGTGGTTAATTGGAGGTGGTAAGGGAGTTGCGTGAGGTAGCAGGGGATTACTGTTGTTGTGAGTTGCGTGGTTGATTGGAATTGCGGGGTGTTGGTGTGTGTGACTGAGATTGGGAGGCTGGTGGTTGTTGCGTGGCTGATTGGTGTTGTTTTTGTTGCTGTTGGTGATGGTGTGAGTGAGAAGCTGGAAGCAGGGGAAGAAGGAGAGTTGGAGCAGGGGAGATGGTGAGGTTGTTGTTGCAGTTGTGGTGTAGGTTAAGAAAATGGGTGGTGTAGGTTAGGCTGGCAGCAGGGGTTGGCTCAAAGGCAGCAACTTGACTTAATTCTCGGACGTTGAACTCGATCGACCAAGGACCCGAAAACACCTACAACCAAAAAAACACGAGGGTGTTACCACGAGACAAAATAAAATAAAAATAAAATAAAATAAAATAAACTTAAAAATAAAATCAAAAGAAATTTAATAAAATATAGTAAAACAAATATGAAAATAAAATAAAATAAGAAAATAAAAGAAACTAGGAACTTATTAAATAACAAGAACTAAAAACTTAAAATAAAAACAAAGAAAATAAGATAAATTAAATAAATTAAGAAAATAAGCTAAAAACTATCAAAAACTACTTAAATACTCGAAATAATGATAAAAGACGAGAATAATAAAATAATAGAAATAAAGGATAAAAAGGGTTAAATTATTGGAAAAATAAGCCGAGAAACGACTCGATAAACACCCTAAAAGTGACATAAAAGTCACTTATCAAACTCCCCCAAGCTAAACTTTTGCTCGTCCTCGAGCAAATTAACATTAAACACGAGAGAAGGAGAATGATTTATTCAAGCAAATCTAAGACACTAAAGGAGACAAGAATGTACACTAACTCACTTTCGTAGGAATCACGGTTAATTTTAGCAACTAAAGACAAGCCCTTTAAACCCCTAGATCGCCCTAGAGGACGAGTGTGCTCTCGTGAGGGTGTCCTAAGAGTTTAACCCACAACTCTAGACAAAACCAAGGCAAAACAAAAAGAAAAAGAAAAGCAAACACAAAAGCAAGCACAACCACGACCAACATGACATGACAAGGCTTAAGAAAACCAAACAAGCTTTTAGATAGAAAATGCTCCATTTGAACTCAAAACATAGAGACATGCACCAAAGAATGCTCACCTTTCTTAATTAAATGAGGGAATACACGTTCCAAGATGCTCATGGTTGAAAGAGACAAACCTAAGCTAAGCATAGAGAACTAATGATTTCATTCTCCGCCCTAGCCCCATCCAAGACGGTCCACGTTCTCTCCACTAGCTTCAAATCATCCCTTAGTTAGCTCCTCATGATTCCTCGAGGGAACCGGAAAAAGAAATTTTTATGTGGAATCATAAGGTCATCACGACATCTCAACTATGCATACTCTCTCCATAGGGTTGAAATCTATCTCCCTCCACCGATCATTGACCTCACCCCTCTAAAGTCAAAGGGTCTTTACTAGGGTTGTAACGTAAGGCTAAGGGTCAAGACAGGACAAAAATTTGAAAATTTGGCAAAAATTTGAAAATTTTGGTGATATTTCCTAAGTGAAGCAAAAGGGTGATCAAACCTCAAAAACAAACTCAAGAAATCACCAAACATCAAATAAAAATACCAATAATGCCATCTCCCCCAAGCTTATTCGACACCGACACTCAATAAAAACAAAAACGAAGTAATGCTCCCCCCCAAGCTTGAACAAAGCATTGTCCTCAATGCTTAAACTAGGGAAGAAAACGAAACCAAACTAGTTTTTTTTTTTTTTTTTTTTTTTTGTCCTTGCCTTTTTTTAACTTTGGACGGCTTTTTCTTAACATTTTCTTTATTTCACACAATATATACAATTTACTTTTCTTGCTTGGTACAAAGAGCATAATACTTTCTCATTTTATTACAACACAAAACAAACTCTTAAACCGAAATGCTTCACAAACTAAGGGTTAGGGAAACGAAAGGTCATAAGGCTTGTAATGTGGCTCATAATCAAGAAAGGGAATAGGCTCAAAGGGTTGGCAAGAGGAGCAAATGCAAAATAAAAACAAAATATGTAACAAAACAAAAAGAAGATAAAGAAAAATGAGAAAAATGGTGCACTTTTCCTCTCCTAGAGTTGCTTGGTCACGATCTTGGGAGCTAGAGGACAACACAAGGATTAAGTTATGCATAGTTAAGGCTCCTGAATGCCGCTCACAAGAATGATGAAGGCTAGAACAAATGACGCTCACACGGGATAAGAGATAAGCAAATACCAACCAAAGGAATCCTATTCACTACGGAGAGCAACACCATCGTACCACTTTCCTGTGAACTAGGGGTTAAAACGTCCTCAAAAGTTCTAAACCGGGCTACCTTAGCTTACAATGTGTCTAATTCAACCCTAAGCACTCTCAAACCGTGTAAACCCTCATCAACTAGGAAGATAAGCATTCAAAGACACATCATCATGAAAGGTACACAAATCCGAATGAATGAGAGAATTCCAAATCAAAATCATTTCTACTTGTCATAGTCATGTTTGTCACACAAAAGGGAAAAACAACACAAAAACAAGAGGAAGAAATAAAAAGGTTCACAAATGAGGCATGTAATTCAAGTAAATCCCAATCGTCATACAAATGACCGTTGATAACAACATCAACGATCCCAGGTTCCTTAGAACTAATGCAAACAACCTCGAACCATTCAACTTCTTCATAAAATAACCTTAAACTAAGCACTCAAAGAAAAATTAAAAGAGTGAAAATAAGAAAGGTCTCACCGAGAGGTTGGCTTAAAAGAATAAAGGAGCATAAAATCGAGTTCACCAAATGTCACTCCGCTCCAAGCTTCCAAAAAGCAACCTACAAGGCAAGACAAGACATAAAAGAAAACATTAAAAGAAAACAAAGAAAGAAAACAAAAAGAAACAGAAAGGAGGGGGAGAAAAAGGGTTAGAAATCCTCTGGGTTGCCTCCCGGGAAGCGCTTGTTTATGGTCTCTAGCTTGACCCTTCACCTCATTCAAGGTGGAATAAAGAACATCACCCTCATCAACTTGAGGATTGAATCATAGATGCCCCCAAGCTTGAGGACTAGCACTCCTTGAGGTCTCAAATCACCACAAGGGAAAGGAGGGAATGAATCAAGAGCCAATGGTGGCTCATCTTTTCTTTTTCTCTTCTTCTTGTCGTTTCTTCTTCTTTTTTCTCTCTTCTTTCTTTTCCTTCTAAAAGGGCGATGAAGCTTGGAATCCTCGATATTAGGAAGGGCAACCTCACCTTCCTCAAGAGAGCCTTCAAACCAATCGGGAACTTCAAGGAAGTCATCATACCTCATTGTCACCTTATCATCACATGGAGGTAAGCTCTCATTATCCATCACACCGTCGACCACATCAACTCTACATACGCTCACCGCCATGGGGCCCTTCAAAACAGCATTCTCAACTAGCCTACAAGGGAAGGGAACCGGGCCTTCAAACTTGTTTGGTTCACTTAAATCAAATGGCTCCTCATTGTGTTCTTGAACCTTCTTCTCAACCACATCCTCCACAACCTTGTCTTCCTTACTCTCATCCTCCTTGCAAGTTTCGAGATGATAAACATGTGAAGGGTTAGTAGATGATTGTAATGGGAGTTTTGCGGTTAAATGGAGAGAAGAAATGTTGGCTAGTTGGGAGTCAACAACTTCATTGTGAGATTTGATCTCTTGGAATTGTTGAGTGAGAATTTGACGTTGTTGAAGAATTTGGGTTTGTGTGTGGTCGGGTGGGGATTGTTCTTCATACTCTTGAGGATTTTGGTCATGATGTTGATCTTGAAAGTTCCCCATTTGGATGGAAGGGTGAGAAAAATTTTGGTTTAGAGGATTGAAAAGAGGTTCATCTTGGAGGTAGGAGTTTTCTTGCTTTGGAGGTTGTTGAAGTTGTTGAGATTGAGCTTGGGTTACAAACTCTCCTTCCCTCAAAGTCAAAGCCTCACCTTGCTTGGGATTCAACTCTCTACAATACGATGCATCATGATCTGTCCCACCACAACAAGCACATGAGAAATCAATGATTTGTGACGGTTTTGAACCCAAACCAACACTTGAGTTCAACCTGGAAAGACCTTCGTTCTAGAGCTCAACTATGTGCTTAAGTTGACAGACTTTCTCCAACTCATAAAGATCACCTTGCTTTCCTTGGGACCTTCTTTGACCTCCCCAAGAATAGCTAGTAGCCACCTCTTCAACTGTAGCTTCAACTTGGCTTTGAGGGATCTTAATCAATTGGCCACCGGCACCCGCATCTAGATTGGTTCTTGACATTGGCTCCAAGCCATCATAAAAGAATCTCATGAGCAAATTATGGTTGAATCCATGGTTAGGACATGCTCTAATCAAATCCTTAAACCTTTCCCATGCTTCCCCAAGAGTTTCATCCGGTTCTTGCTCAAAAGAAGCTATCTTCCTCCTCATTTTTGCGGTTTGCTCATCGGAAATGAACCTCTTGAGAAAGGCCTTCGCAACATCTTTCCATGTGGTGAGAGAGTTGGGCTTCAAAAGCTTGAGCCATTTCTTTGCTCTTCCGGTGAGAGATTGCCGAAAGAGATGCATACGAATGTAATCTTGGCTCACTTCATTTGTTTGCATCATTGCACACAACTCAAGGAATCGTTCCAAATGCTCAATGGGGTCTTCACTTGCACTTCCGGAAAATTGCTCAACTTGAAACATCCTAGAATATTGTGGATGGATTGTGAAATTAGACTCGGTGGTTGGGAGAAGTATACCACTCGTGAGCTCATAGACTTCCGGATTTCCAAACTCCCTAAAAAGAAGGTCATCCTCTTGCCTTGCCATATCTCCCTTTAAATACAAAAAAGCTAAGCACACGATTAGCAATGACAAGTAGGATTAAACAAGCAAAATTAAAAAAAGAAAGCAAATAAAATGACTCTAACAATAGCAAAAATAGATGTTAAACAAGCCGCTTCCCCGGCAACGGCGCCAAAATTTGATCGGGAGTTAGATAGTGTCGTTGGGACTACTACCCCTAATCAAATTAGAAATTTATAAAACCTAAACTACCCTAATACAAGTATAGGGGTAAGTAAAGGGTCGAACCCAAAAGGACTAAGTGTATCAATCTATGCTAATTAGACTACTAGGAAAGTTTGTGAGGTAAAGAGAGGTTCAACTTAACACTACTAAGAGCAAACAACTAAAACTAGGGAAAGTGGAATCCAATTACATCAATGCATTCAACAACATCAAACAATTAGATGAAAATGACCTCGATTAGGAACAATTAACACATTTAACTCACTCTCGCACAATTAAGCATGTTAATTATCCTACTAAACTAATTCACTATCGTGCAACTATCCTAGCAAAGGTATGGAAGAATTTAGGGATCTCAACCAACTCACTCTCACGCAATTGATTGAATATACAATTAAGAACATAGAATCAATTAGCTAGAAAGATTCTAATCCATAAAAGCATCATCCATACACAATAATCAAGAAACAATTTCATACTAACCACAATCAAACATTAAATTAATTACCATAACCCTCATCCATTTCCCTAGAACAAAACCTAAGCTAACATGGTGAACAAAAACATGGAAAACAAGGTAAAATAATAATAAAAGCAAGAATCAAATAACTAAACTAATTAATCTACTCAAAACAACAAATAAATAAGCAAAAACAATAATAAATGAAAGTAATAAAGGTGAGAGAAAGTTAGGAAGACTCATTGAATTTATGAGAGGAAAAATCCACAAAATACTTCTTCAAAATCCCAAAAACTCCATGAAAAATCCAAGCTTTCTCTCTCGAAACTACTCCTAAACTAGAGAGAGAAACTCCTAATCTAACCCTAAGAGAGAGAAAAATAAAAGAACTAAAACTACTCTAATCTAATCTAGGGTAGAATAAAAATGTTGATTGAAAGTTTTTTGAAAATAACCCCAAAGGGGGTATTTATATACAAGCTATGAAATTAAAAGAAAAAGAGAAAATAAAAATAACAAAACTAAAAATGAAAAGAAAAAGAAAAATAAAAGGGAAACCCATCAGACCCACGAAATACCCCCTAAAATCACAAAAACCATCAGACCCCCAAACTCCTTCTCTTTCATTTTACTTGGCTGCTCTGTTCTCTATTGAAGCGCATTATCGACGGCTCAAATCAAAACACCATCATCACCGACATCTTCATCAACCAGCAATCAATCAAGGCTGTTCAATTTTCATTAAAACTCGCGTGAGAAGCTCGTGATTGAACCCACATTTGTGCGCCCGCGAAGACATCGTGCAGAGGTCACGCAAATGCTACTGTATCATTCTGTTCTTTGGAGTCCAATTGTGTGCGCCTTCTGACAGGGCTGTGCGCCCGCGGAGGTCTGGGTAGCTGCAATTGTGAATTCGGGCTAATTGATTGCGGTGGCTGGAGGCGTTGAGTTGCGGTGGCTGGAGCAGGGGAGTTGCGTTTGGGCTGTTATTCTGATTGGTGGTGTTGGTGTTGGTTGCGGCTGCCAGGTGGCTGGTGTAGTGGCTGCGGCGGATTTGTGTGAGGTTGATGTGGTGGAGTGCGTGAGTTGTTAGGTGGGTGAGGGCTGCGATTGGTGGTGGTTGTGGTAGAAATATGGGAGTTGCGTGGCTGGTTTGTGTGATGTGGGGTAGAGTGCGGTGTGTGGCTGGTGGTGAAGATTGATGGTGGTTTTGATGGCTGTGTGGTGGTTAATTGGAGGTGGTAAGGGAGTTGCGTGAGGTAGCAGGGGATTAGTGTTGATGTGAGTTGCGTGGTTGATTGGAATTGCGGGGTGTTGGTGTGTGTAACTGAGATTGGGAGGCCGGTGGTTGTTGCGTGGCTGATTGGTGTTGTTTTTGTTGCTGTTAGTGATGGTGTGAGTGAGAAGCTGGAAGCAGGGGAAGAAGGAGAGTTGGAGCAGGGGAGATGGTGAGGTTGTTGTTGCAGTTGTGGTGTAGGTTAAGAAAATGGGTGGTGTAGGTTAGGCTGGCAGCAGGGGTTGGCTCAAAGGCAGCAACTTGACTTAATTCTCGGACGTTGAACTCGATCGACCAAGGACCCAAAAACACCTACAACCAAAAAAAACACGAGGGTGTTACCACGAGACAAAATAAAATAAAAATAAAATAAAATAAAATAAACTTAAAAATAAAATCAAAAGAAATTTAATAAAATAAAGTAAAACAAATATGAAAATAAAATAAAATAAGAAAATAAAATAAACTAGGAACTTATTAAATAACAAGAACTAAAAACTTAAAATAAAAACAAAGAAAATAAGATAAATTAAATAAATTAAGAAAATAAGCTAAAAACTATCAAAAACTACTTAAATACTCGAAATAATGATAAAAGACGAGAATAATAAAATAATAGAAATAAAGGATAAAAAGGGTTAAATTATTGGAAAAATAAGCCGAGAAACGACTCGATAAACACCCTAAAAGTGACATAAAAGTCACTTATCATGTGGTAGTTACAAAATTAAATTATGGTTAGCCTACCTACCATAATCAAGTGTATAAAACACTATCAACTTAGCTTATAAATGGGAGGATGATAAGGGCCATTAGGGCACACTCAAACCCACAATGAGCTCTAATTCTTTTTCATCAAGGTCAAGTGGTACGCAAGTGATATGTGAACACGGCGTACCGCCCAAAAGAAGCCAAGTCCGAAGGAGGCATAATGCTGGAAAACGTTATCTCCATTGTCTTTACGATCAGATAATAATGTCCTGATTTTTTTATAACATATACAATGAAACTTAATTAACATAATAATCATATAATTTATAGGATAACGCAAAGAGATGCGGTTTTTTCGAATGGGAAGAAGTAGCTGAATCTGAGCGTAATAGTGGGAATGGTGAATTAATTGATAAGGTAGAGTCCCTCATGAATGAAGTGGATGAACTGAAGGCTTAATTAATCAACACCATATCATTGGTGGTGAAGTTATGCAACGAGAACCTTGGACTTACTAGGCGAAATAACATTCTTGTTGTAGTAGTTGTGATATCTTGGGTTGTGATTATTGTGAGTATGTATTATGTATGGTGGGTAGTTAATCAATTGAGTTTGCAATATTGATACTATGTGTTGTCATTATGTACTTTGGGATAAAAGTTTGTTTTCCTCCCAAGTTAACATGGTTAGTTTGTAATAAATAATAATTGATTATATGAACAAGTACTTCATTTGATATTACTCATTGTGAACTAATATTTGGCTACTTGAGATGTGATAACATTCAATTTTTTTTAAAGTTGTTAAAAAAATAAAAGTTCGAACATTATAAAATTAAACACAAACACATTCCTCAAACAGTTGCGAGCAATACAATACCAACTTACCACACAATGAAAACCATATCAAAAGAACTACGACCACAAATTACAACATAGGGGGTACAAAAGTCTTATGAAATACTATGTATGAGCCAGTATTTTACTTCTTAAACGGATGATGCAATCAAGCCGCCACAAATCAGAATAGCATACGTCTTGATCTTGGATAAGCATGCAATGATTCGTTGCAATTAGATTCATAGATGTTAAGTTATTTAATATTTTGTAATATTCTTTCAAAAATTTGAAAGCTACTTAATATATTTTGCTTAAAATTACCTTAAAGTAGATATCTTCCTTCACAAAGTCAGTAAAAATTGGCTTTTGATCACCAGCAAGGACATCGTCTAGCCACATTACCACCACGCTACCACATAGACCATCTTCTGATGGGGAGTAGTAGTAACGATAGTTACCAGGAAGTGAGTTGGTAACGGACTTTGTGTTTTCAAGGCCTTGCCTTGTTTCTAACAAAACAACAACACCATGCTTATACAGCTCATATAGTGTAGGCATCGTTTGAAGCGCGCCTATGTAAGCATGTTGTGAATATGCTTGGCACTCATAGGAAGTGGGAATCGACATATATGATTAGGGAAAAATAAAGTAAGGAGCCGCCAACAAAATTTTTAAGGAACTTGTAAACCGTTCACGAATCATAAAAGGCAACCACGATAAAGGGACAACAATAGGCAACAGCGATTGACCCGTGAAGGTTACACCCCATTCATAATCCATGAGATTACTAACTCCATATGGTTCGGAACCACGAAAGGAGGATCAGGGATGATGGTACAAAGTGAGTCATGGAGTCACATTTGCCCGTACTGGTCTCTACTCGATTCTTATAGTGAAAAATGATTCCTGCGATCTCAAAGGCATGCAAACAAAAATTCAATTTGCTCCAAACTATTATTAGGCTAAATAGGTTGAATATTAATGCACACATAATTCTAAAATATCTTGATCACTTTAACTAAACAACAAGATTAAAAAGGAACCTAAACCGGTCGTCCAAATTATGTTATTAGGCGTGATTTTCAATTACATATTCCCTTTAAACATGCAATATGGTGATCAATAAATATAACAAAATAAACATTAATATTTGAAGCAATTCAACCATAATAACATTAGTCAAATCAAATATAAATTAACCTAATCATGATATTAGCAATATAAAAATAAAATAAGTAATTAAATTAATTAATTACCCACATTACGCACGTTCCTTAAAATTGCTACATCATGAATAAATTGTTAGTAACTTCAATAAAAATATAAATCAAATTGAAATTAAATTAAATTAAAAGTAGAGTTGATTTGATCCAAACCCTCAGTTAAATATACCTTTCACGCCTTGGTTTAAGGACGGAACCTCGGGTTAAGTATGGACTCCTTGGAGTGCTTAAGGAAGGAATGATTTAGATAGGAATATAAGTTTAAGGCTTAAAGTATGAGAGAGAGAGAAGAGAATGATTTTTTTGGTGTAGAAGAGAGGAAGAGAAAATGATTAGGTGCCCCGAACAGTAGAAAGGAGGCTCATATTTATAAGGGAAATGAGTAGGGGATCACACGGAACCCTAGAAAAGATAAAAACCCTAATTTGGGGCGTTGTGACACGGTCAGTATCTACCGTGACACGGCTAGAGGGTGCCGTGACACGGTACATATTGCCGTGTCGCGGTGCATTATTTTGCCCTAAAATGATGAAGCACGTGCAGTGTGTACGCGGAGAAAACACGGAAAAATCCCATGTCATGACATGTGTACCGTGACACGGCAAAGAATGCTGCGACGCAACAATGTCCACCATGGCGCGGCACGTGGTGCCGTGTCACGGCGTACAATTTTTCCAGATTTGCGTCCAGGTTCATAAGCGCGTGAGAAAACTCGGAACATACACGGAAAAAGCACCGTGACACGATGAAAAATATCGTGTCATGGCAACAGGCACCGTGCCATGTTAGCTTTTGCCGTGATGCGGCATTTTAGCTTCCGCGCGGTAATTCTAGTTTATTTACGTGTTTTTAAAACTATGATAACTTTTGATACGTAACACGGAATAAGGCATATAATATATCATTGGAAAGCTTATCAAGTCTGATTTCCAACCCAATTAGAATCAAGTCAAAATAATTTTTAGATTTTAAGATAATGGTCGTTTTACTGAAAGGGTGTCGGTTTTGCGCCGAGTTTAGTATTTTGCTCATATCTTCTTCGTTTTAAATCGGAATTGGGCTTATGATAAATTTTTGGAAAGCTTATTGAAAGGCCTATCCAACCAAATAATAATTGGATCAAAACTATAGGGTCACAAAATCAGTTTCTCTCGGTTTTTTATATGGACACGAAAAGTGGAAAGTAAGTTATGGTTTAGGGAAATGGGCTAAAAATTGGGTTGGTTTATGAAATGTATTGGGAATGAATATGGATTTAAGCACTCCAAAGGTTAAATACTCAACCCGAACAATAATGGCGGTGAAAGGTTGTTCATCATCGGGTTTGGTTTTGGGGAGACATTTTTATGTGTCTACATATAGTATTTTAAAATGTTCAACAACAAATGGTCGTGCTAACCCTCTTACATTCTACCACACACTATAGTGTCGGTTGGGATAGCTACATTACTTCCCCTTACAAGATATAGGGCCTTTTCACCTTCAAATGTGGTTAAGTCAACCTTTTAATATCTAAGAACAAACTGGGTATATTCATCAAACCCTACCCATAAGTGAAAAATGTGAGTAGATGGAGGCAATTTAACTACTTAAAAAGCGTCTGTGTATGGCCCAATAAACAGACGCACTGGCTCATTACCTAGATCAAACACAGGTGCTTCAAATTTTATAATAGGCTTAGGATCAAGAAGGTGCGAAGCAGGTCAAACAAGGTGAGGATTGAATGAGCCAGATGGCACGGATCCTAGAAACCAATTGAGGAATACGTGGAATTCACACCTATTAGGGTAAGTGTCAAAACGGTTGGGTAGATGGGCAGGTTTAAGACTTGTGTTGGTGCCCGACTCACACATGTATAAGCCATTAAATTAAGTGTGGTTTCGGCAATATGGGTATAGTATTAGTGCACCTATAGTCTCAGCAGACAAATCATGTAACTCACCCTTGTTATCTTTGAATAAATATTCATATGTGGTGAGATCCATTTCTAGAATCACTCTAGTTGGGGGACTCAAATACATGAGTACTATAGTACCATCAGGCATTCTTGCACGTCTCGCCATTTTTGATATTTTTTCAAACAAAGAATTTTAGGATTAGTGGATATAGCTAAAAAAAAAAGGCAACTATGATGAGGAATGTATAGAATAGGAACCCATATATAAACCAAATTCTCAACAAGATGCTTGGAAACCACGTACAAACAAAGTGGTATCCATTTGGCCACATAATCCATATCATATTACACGTAATCAAACCTAAGGCAAACCCTAAGACAAACCATATAAATAATACTTAGTGATACCGTAATCTAAATCAATATGAATAACCCTTTCACAATTAATATAAATATTTTTGTTTATTCCTTAAATAATTTAATTTATATTTTACCTAATTATGTATAGTAGAGTTTATAGATACGGATGTACGTATTTCGCAGACCCTTACATACTGAATAGAGTGGATGACGGGTTTCCAGCAATTTATGGCAACTATATAAATTTGAATTCAACTAATACAGGACATGTTTACTAAAAATGGCAAGGCAACAAGTACTTGTTTGAACTTTTAATTTGGTGAGTTAAAAAAAATAATACACAAATAGGAAAAAAAATATACAAACTAGCTTACATTGAGTGCTTGTTTAAAATGAACTTAATCACATATGTTTCGACCACAAGTAACACTACACCCATTGATGCTCATTAGTGTAACGACCATTTTATTAAGCATTCATAATATTATTCCAAATTTAATTACACATTAAGGTTATAGCTTTTAAATTATTCACTTTTTGGGACGTCATATTTTTTTTCACCTTTACGGACCTCAAGGGTATATTCCGGCCGAAAAGTAACCAATGATGGGTAAAAAAGATAGTCCCTTCACTTAAATTTGAGTCCCCTAAAAAGCTACCCTGGATAACTAAAAAACATAGTCACCTATGTGTATTATCTATATTAATCTTTAAAATAAACTTCCCTTGTTGGTTGAAAAATTTTGCTTTACCAAAATTATCCTTCGAATAAAAGGATTTTTTTTTTTAATGTTTGTAAAAAATGCTACAAACATGACGTTCATTTTTACATTTCCATTAACTAATAATTAGTTTTATAGTTTTTTTTTAAAAAAAAAAAGTTTTATAATTTAGTGCATAAAAAGTTTATAAAAAGCCTTTAAAAAATGGACAATTATATTGCTCAAACCACGTTAAAAAATCAAGACCACTACATAAAAAAACTACTTTATTATTGAAATACAAATAACCATATTTCATTTTGTCATGCAGTTTATATTTTAAAAAATATACGAATACGAAGTATACATTTCTTCGTCAAAAAAGATATATATATTTCTTCAAAAAAAATCATATACATTTATTTATTTTAGTTTTTAATCATGTATATTTTTTATAGGAAAGATAATCACATCTTTGGAACAAATATGTCTATTTATATCTTCGTTTAGTCATTGACATTTTTTTAATTAGGAACAAAATATACAATTACCTTAAATTTTTTTTTTAAAAAAAAAAGAAAAAAGAAAAAGGAAAAATTGCATGTGAGTAGTTCATCCCTACTATTTACAAAAAAAACCATCTTAAAATAATATACTAACAAAAAAAAACGTCAAATGTAATAATTTTGGGTCATTTTTTACTTTTCTTCTCCAAATTTTGTATGTAATTATATATGTACGGTACATAGTATCACATAACAAGTTTATCTAATATGGCAGTACCGAATTTTGGATATGCATGTCAATTAACAAGGGACCTGAGTTTATTTTTTTTTTTTTTTTTTTTTTTGTCAGACAGTTTAATTGAAGGAACTACATTTTTTTTGTCAATTAATTGAAAAAGCGACTCATTTATTTTCCGATTGCTTAAAGTCGGGTTAAGTTACCCAATTCCTAAGCACAGTTCCCAAAAGGTGAAAAAAAAAAAAGAAAAAAAGGAGTCTTAAGCTAAAACAACTCTAGGGTCTTAAGCTAACTGTAGGGAATATTTCAAGCATCCCACACTTGAGCCCTACTGTGATCATACACTTAAACATGGTGTGTCCAAAGGGAAGGAAGCTAAAGCAAAAGAGTCGCCAACAAGTTTTAGAAACTTGTAAACCATTCACAGGGTGAAGGTTACACCCCTTCACGATCCATGAGATCGATAACTCCATAGTGGTCCTGAACCATGACTGGATATTCGGGGATAAAGGTACAAATCCAACCTAAAAGAGATTGAACCTGCCTTAAAAATAGGCCTCTACTTTATTCTTCTCATATTCATGTGCGCTTTCTAACTAACATACAATCGTTAGGTTAATCCTAAAACCTGTATAATCTATATTGGTTGATATTAATGCACAAACAAAACTATTATTGGCGATCACCTGAATTAAAATAATATTAGTCTAAATAAAATTATTAATTATCTTATTAAGCGTGATTTCAAGTACAAATTCCCTTTAAACCTGCAAGAGAGGGCGTGATCAATCAATAACAATATCAAGAAACATAATAATATTGATACAACAAATCATCATAATAATAATCTTAATCTCATCAAAGCATAATAATAATAGCAAGATCCTAGGCATGATATTAACATAATTAATAACAAATCCTAGCATGTCACTAAACAATAAAGATCAAAGCTTTAGCCCTAACATGATAGAAGAAATAGGAAGCAACCTAAACATTATACTAGAAAGCAATAAATAACATCCTAACATGATAGTAGGAATCAAAATAATCTAAGCATGCTTTCTAAATATATGTAACAATAAGACTAATTACTTTGTTACATCGTATCTCTTTCTATCAAAACAATACACGTGTTAGTAACTTCAATAAAAATATTAAATCAAACAATTAATTTAAATAATTAAAATAGAGATTTGGGACCAAAACCTAAAAATTATCTACCTTTCACGTCTAAGGCGAGGCAACTTTGAGCTTGGCCATGTGTCTCTAAGTCTCGTGATGGAAGATTAGTGTTTTTTGAAAAGGGAAGGCTTAGAAAGAGGGAGAAAGAATAAGCTTCTAGCTTATAGAGGGAAGAATAGAATTAGATGATTGTTGATGATTGTTAGTGATTAAAAACAGGGAAACAACGCCCCTATTTATAGAGAAAAAAATTTGGAAACGACTAGAAAGAGTTAGAATTCAAATCCGAATAAAATTCCTTTTGACGCTGCAAGAGAAGGACTATCGCGGCGCGATAGACTTATCGCGTGGCGATAAAAACAACATTTTTGCGGATTTTGTTTTTATCATAACTTTTGATCCAGAAGTCCAAATAAAGCATATAATATGTCGTTGGAAAGCTCTTGAAGTCTAATTTCTAATCCATTAAGAATCAGATTAAAATATTTTTTATAATAAAAGATATGGCCAAAATAGTGGAAGGGTGTCAGTTTTGGATAGAGTTTCTTATTTCTTTAGTATCTTTTTCAATATAGCTCAAAATTATTATTATAATATATCATTGAAAAGATAATTTCAAGTTCTATCCAACCATATAAGATTTGGATAAAAATTATGAGGCACGGAAATAATATCTGAACATATTCCATTTCGCACAGAACAAGGACTCTCAAAAAGAGAAGTTTTATTCAATTTCAAATTCTTTGATATTATCTTTTCAAAAAAAAGGATAATTAAAATCACTTAAAAACTTATACAAGCTTCTAATTAATCCTAATTGGTTTTGGAATATAATTAAAATTAGTGGACCCTCCACATGATCATTGGGTAGCACATAAAACTCGTTTAGACCCATTTTAGAATTTTGACCATAACTTCCTCATTATTCATCAGAATTGGGCTTATAATATATCGTTGGAAAGGTTATTTCAAGCCCCATCCAACTACATAATTATTGGACCCTGATTATGGACTATAATAAACTGAATTGGACGTTTTTCATAAATAAGATACGAAGAGAAGTATTTTCGAAAACAAAAATGAATTATTTTTATTAAAATCATTTTAGAAAACAGAAGAATTCATGAGACTCTTCACATTTCACCTTGCTCGATATTCAATGGCATGAAAGGTACTCATCACTGGGTTTGGTTTTTGGGGGGACACAATCAGGTGTCTACAGAAGCCCCTACTTTGACTAAAGTTTGGAGAGACATAAGTTTCGAAAATAAAAGTCAAAGTAGCGATAGGGACATTTGAATGTAAATGCATTTTTATTATGGCTGCACCCCAATGTGAGGTTTCCTACTTATCCGTTAGGAATCATGCCGAACGTAGCTCTAGCCGAACCTCGCACAAGTATGTGTATACCTCAAAGAGGTCTTTGAAGGGTTATGACGTGGTTAGGCTAAAGGTTGAAGAAGAAGGGGATAAAGGCTCAAGACCCTAGATAAGCCCCCAAGGTGTGCAACCTTGCATTTGAATCTTTATATTTTTATGCTTGAGTTTTTCTCACTTTTTAACTCTCTTTTGTTTATTTTTTGCTCTCTTCTTTTTTTTTTTTTTTTTGCTTTTGCATTTTTCATATTTGAATCTTTTTCAATAAGTGTGGGCAATCCCGATCATGCGATTTATCACTCACTTGGAATTCATGTTTCTCAGGCACGGTACCGAGCACTCGATAAGAGACGCAATCTGAGACGTGTTCATATCAAAGACATGTTCATGTCAATGACATTGGAACACTTGCTTTTTTGCACACTTTTATTGTTGTAGACACCTAATTGTGTCTCCCCAAAAAACCAAACCCACTGATGAGTACCTTTCATGTCATTGATTATCGAGCAAGGTGAAATGTGAAAGAGTCTCGTGAATTCTTCTGTTTTTTAAAATGTTTTAATAAAAATACTTCTTTCTGTTTTCGAAAATATTTCTTTTCGTAGCCTATTTATGAAAATGTCCCGTCTACTTTAGTTAGGTCCAAGATAAGGGTCCAATAATAGTGTAATTGAATAGGGCTTGATAAGACCTTTCCAACGATATATTATAAGCCCAATTCCGATGAATAATGAGGAAGTTATGGCCAAAATACTAAATTAGGCTTAAACCGAATTTTACCTACGGCCCAATGATCATGTGGAGGGTCCAAAGGTTTAATCCCATTCCTAAAATAATTAGGATTTATTATAAGATTCTATAATTTTCGAAAAGATCTTAATTATCCTTTTTGAAAAGACAAGATCAAAGAGTTTGAAATTGGATAAAACTTTCTTTTTTTAAGTCCTAAATATATTCGAAATGAAAGACGTTCAAAGATTATCATATATTATTTTTTTTACTCAAAATTTTTAACCAAATATTATATGGTTGGATAGATCTTGAAATTATCTTTCCAATTATATATCATAATATTAATTCCGAGCTATAACGAAAAAGATATGAAAGAAATACGAAAGATATGATAAAAATATTTTCATCTACAAAATCTTTTTATTGGTTGGATACAAATCTTTTTATCTAAAAAATATTTTCATCTGATTCCAATTGGGTTGGAAAATAGACTTTGAGAGCTTTCCATCTACATATTATATGACTTATTTAAGCTTCTGGATCAAAAGATATGATAAAAACAAAATCCGCAAAAACTGTCTTGTCGCACCGCGACAGCTCTGTGGCGCCGCGATGGACTCTATCGCTCTGCGACAGAACCAATTTTATTCCAATTCAAATTCTGACTCTTTTTTATCGTTTTCGGACTATTTTCTCTATGAATAGGGTCGATATTCTCCGTTTTTAAATCATCAACAAGCTTGATCATCAACAATCATCTTTCTCTTCTCTCTCTTAAGCAATAGCTTATTCTTTATCCCTCATGCTTTCTAGCCTAGCCTTTTTACAAATACGATACCGCATTCACAAGTTCTAGACACACCTAGTCAAGTTCGAAGTTGCCTTCACCCTAGACGTGAAAGGTTGATAATTTCTGAGGGTTTGGTCCCAAATCTCTATTTCAATTATTTTAAATTAATTGTTTGATTTAATGTTTTCATTGAAGTTACTAACATGTTTATTATTTTGATAGAAAGAGATACGAGGCAACAAAGTAAGTTGTTTTATTATTATATATCTTTAGAAAGCATGTTTATATTGTATTAATTCCTAGTATCATGTTAGGATGCTTTTATTGCTTTCTAGTATCATGTTTAGGTTGCTTCCTATTTTCTTCTATCATATTGGTATCATGTTAGGGATAAAGCTTTGATCTTTAATGTTTAGTGACATGCTAGAACTTTTTATTAATCATGTTAGTATCATGCCTAGGATCTTGCTAATATTATTATGCTTTGATGATATTATGATTTTGATGATGATGATTGTTGTTATGTTGCTTGATATATTATTGTTATTGCTTGATCACGCCCTCTCTTGCAGGTTTAAACGGAATTTGTACTTGTAATCACGCTTAATAAGATAATTAATAATCTTGTTTAGGCTAATGTGATTTTAATGCAAGTGATCACCAATAATAGATTTGTTTGTGCATTAATATTCAACCAACATAGATTAAATAGGTTTAGGATTAATATATTGATTGTATGTTAGTCAGAAAGCGTACATGAATATGAGAAGAATAAAGTAGAGGTCTTTTATTAGGGAAGGTTCAATCTCTTTTAGGTTGGATTTGTACCTTCATCCCTGAATATCTAGTCATAGTTCCAGACCACTATGGAGTCAGCGATCTCATGGATCGTAAAGGGGTGTAACCTTCATCCTGTGAACGGTTTACAAGTTCCTAAAACTTGTTGGCGACCCTTCTGCTCTAGCTTCCTTCCCTTTGGACGCCACCATACTTAAGTGTATGATCACAGTGGGGCTCAAGTGTGGGATGCTTGAAATATTCCTTACAATTGTTATTTGCTTTTTTTTTAAAAAAAAAAATTTGAGATTTAGTTAAAATCACTAATAAATTGCACACCTTCCCATCCCAAGGTTAGGTAGATGTGGGATGAAGAAAGAAAGGTCTATCGTTAGACGAGGCTCAAAGTGGTTTATCAAGAAAGGAATTATACCTACAACCACGAAAAGAGAAGAAATAAAGGAGAAAACACAAGAAAAACCATAAAAACACAAAACTTGATAGAAAAGGGAAATAAAGAGATAATGCATAAAACTAAGCATTTATTAAGAAAGAAAGCTATGAAAAAAGGTAAAAACAACCTAAATAATCATCAAATGAGTGCCATAAATGGCACTCATCAAATGCCCCCAAGCTTATCTTATGCTCGTCCTCGAGAAAAACCAAAACAAGTAAGGGAAAAATGATGAGCTTATTCAAACAAACAAAAGAAGAAGAAAAGAGACAAGAATATACACTAACTCACTTTCGTAGGAATCATGGTCAATCTTAGCAACTAAACACAAGCCATTTAAACCCCTAGATCGCCCTAGAGGACGAGTGATGCTCTCGTAAAGGTTTCCTAAGATATTAACCCATAACTCTCACAAACAAAACAAACAAGGCAAAGCATGAAAAAGAAGCAAAAAGAAAAGAAATTTTCTTGAGTGGACTTTTGCAAATGAACAAGCACAAATGGATGCAATTCTTTCTAAACAAGTAAGGGAGTGCACATTTCAAGATATCCAAGGTTGATTGAAACATAAAATATGCTAAGCATAGAGAACTATTGAAACACAATTCACCTTCATCTCAAAACATTTTACCATAATCTCCCAATTAGCTTCAACTCCATCTTTAGCGAGCATCTCAATGATTCCTTGAAGGAACCGGAAAAATAAAGAGATTTAATGCTACTTGACATCTCGACTAATGCACAACGCTCTATAGGCTTGACTCACGTCTCCCTCCACCGACTTGTGACTCAACCAAAAAGGTCAAAAGGTCTTGGAAAGGGTTGTAATGTAAGGGCGAAAAGGGTGAAGGTAGGCTAAAATTTAAAATTTGGTGGTATACCTATATTGTGAAGCAAAGATTGGTCAAATCTTAACACCAAAACCAAGTAATCACCAAACAAAAACACCAACACCCCCAAGCTTATTCAAAGCCAAAATCACAAACATATATACAAAAAGCATAATAACGCTTCCCCCCAAGCTTGAACAAAGCATTGTCCTCAATGCTTAAAAGAGGGAGAAAGATACTTATATCAAAATATTTTTTTGAACTTTTTCATTTTTTTTTCACATTTTATCACTTTTGCCAAAGCATTTGAATTTGCTTTGCTTTTTCTCATTTTTTCATTTTTCTAATTTTCACTTTATTGAATTGTCCTCGCCTCTTTTAACTATGGACGGCTTTTTCAACTAGGAATTTGCCTTTATTCATAAAATATTTACAACACAAACTTGCTTACAATATAAGAACCAATATTCAACTAATCCACCACAATCTCCAACAATAATGATTAATTGCTTCACAAAAACCAAGAATGGAAATAAGAATGAAACAAAAGGCTCAAAATCTAAAGATATGGCTTGAAAAGAAGGTTTATGGCTCAAATGGTTAGCAAGTATGGAAAATAAAAACCCAAAATAAAGAAAACAAAACTATCCTAGAAAAGGAAAAATCACCACCCCTAAAAGATTCCTTTGTCCTTCCTAAATGGCTCGGTCACGATCTCGGGAGACAAGAGTCAAATTCTAGATAAAGTATACAATAGTAAAGGATCCATGTGCCGCTCATGTAAAATATGTAGAAGGCTTGAAAAGAATTAAACCTCACATGTTTGTAGCAAAAACTCACTATTAGTTTCAAATTCACCAAAAGGGAGCAATTTCAATTTTTCAAAAACAATTAGAATCCGGCTTTAAGGTCCCAAAAGTTCTAAAGACACTACCTTAGGATACTCTATCCTAGAATCAACCAAACATACTCTCAAATCGTGCACACCATTACCATTTAAGAAGAAAAGCATTCAACTATACAAGTCCAAAAGTATTATGTCCAAAGCAAGAATAAAACAAAACACATTGCAAATTTTCCTTGATAGAAATAAAAATCTTTTTGGAGTTTTTCAAAATAAAGAGCATGGAAATGCATATACAAATTTTCATGGCATGTATGAATCAAAATCCCACCAAACATGATAGAATACCCTCCCCGAAGCTTGAATAAGACAACATGCTCAAACATAAATCAAATAATCCATGGGAGGGGAAAAAGAAGTAATCAAACGACCAATGCTAACATATGTCCAACAAGTCACCAACCATTAGAGGAAGAGCAAGGAAAGATATTACCGAATGTTAGGTGGGTGTAAATACCCACAAATGACCCAATTCAACCTTTCAAAGACAATTTCCTTTAGAATTGAATTTCTCTTTCCATATGCTAGCAAATGTGGAGTCATACTTCCTTGAATCTTGATTCAAACCAATGCACCAAAGTATATCAATTCATGTACCAAGCAAAAGGCACACAAACATTTCCATGAGAGAATCTATTCTAAAAGGAAAAGAAAATGAAAACAATAAAACACGGGTTACTTCCCGAGAAAGGCTTGCTTAAGGTCCAAGCTTGACCACTCTTGAAAATAATATTGCAACGAACGCAAGAGCTTATCAAATGCACTACTACACATTTCATACGATAAAAGGTAGGCAAATGATGGGAAGAGGATGTGCAACAACCTTAGTGCACCCCCATGAGGAGAGACAAGCCAAGAAAAGGAAGAAAAATCAAAAGCAAATTCAACAAAATAAGAAGAACAAGAACAAGAACAAGAAGAAAAAGAAAAGGAAAAAGAAAAATAAGGCAAACTCTCCTCAAAATTTTTTTGGGTGGCATAATCACCCTTTTCCTCAATAGAAGACGAATGAGGGACATGAAAATCATCATAGACAAGGGGGTCTCCAATAGGCTCACTAACAAAGGAAGAGAGGGACATAGGAATGTAGGGGATGTGGTTAAATCTCCTTGAAAAAGGGACATGAGAAGAGGGAATAGGGGCTATGATCTCACAAATGAACTCTTTTTCACCACCATGCCTCAAATCACTAATAAGAGCATGGAAATCAATCATAGAATCCTCAAAAGAAGAACACTCATAATCTCCATCTCCCTCAAACATCCAACTTCCAAGAGGAACTACATAATCCCTTCCATCACAACAATGAACAACAACTCCCTCAACATCCTTAAAGCCCAAAGTCTCAAAATCATGCATGAATGGATGCAAATTCATTTCAAACTCATCTCTCTCTCATGAAGCATCCTTAGTGAACTCATTCAAAAGGCTATGGGTTTTCTTTTGACTCTCAAAGAACATATTGGACATAACCTCAAACAAGTCCAAATACTCATGGATAGAAGAATCACAATCACGCACATGAGACTTATCAAGATGAGAAGGAGGGTTAGGGTTTTCGAAATCAACACTCTCTACATTCTCAACTCCTTCACCATCACTCAAATGCTCACTAATGGGATTCTCACACTCTCTTTGTTGCTCAATATCATCATCATCATCTTCAACACACACATTGGGTTAGAATTTTCACAAACAAGCATCAAAGATGACAATTGGCTTTCTAGCTCTCCACCTCTCCTTCTTTCCTCCTCAAAACGCTCCTCACTCTTTTTCATCATCTCCAATTGACTTCTCATATAATTAAGAATCGACTCCTTACTAGACCCAAGCTCATCACTAAGCTCAATATGCCTAATTTGAGATTCAAAAATAGCAACAAGAGATTCAAAAGGTGTAGAAGGTTAAGTTTCAATAAAAGATGAAGGATCACAACCAAGATTGGAAGAATTGACATTAAAATCATGAGCATATACATCACATTGGGGAGTGGGGGCACAATCAAACACATGAGATTTGTTATTAAGGGAACGAAACACATCACAAGAAGGCTTGGTAAATAATAAAGAAAATTTAAACACACCATTAGCATCAACTTGAGCATGTACTTCATCATCATGAACAAAAGAGGAAGCAAAGTTTAAATCGTATGTTCTAGGTTCGATCATGGGATCATATGACAATTCATGGGAATTCATGCTAACATTAGAAGAATTAAGACATTGCACATCAATATTAGATACATGATTACCCCTATTATAGACATGCCAAGAAAACAAAACATAAAAATCCCAAGCATCATCAATCGACAATGCTCTAAATTCACCATTATGCATGCATTCAACTTCATCCCTCGTTTGCTCATTCAAACCAAAATAACAAATTTCACAAGCTTCCCAAAGATTACAACAATTATAATCAAGAAATCCCTCAAGTCTATTGAAATATTCACAAAAAGGCTCATTGTTATATTGAGGAAATGAGAGACATGCCCTTTTTTTTCAAAACAAGCAAAAATCAAATAAAAGAAAAGTATATACAAAGACCTAGACTCAAGTAATCAAAAACACTCAAACATAGACACCGCTCCCCGGCAACGGCGCCATTTTGACAAGGGGAAAACTAGGTCGTTAACTAATCCTCCCTAAGTCAAACTAAATTTATAAACACTTAACAAACCTAAATACAAGTATAGAGGTAAGTCAACGGTCTAACCCAAAGGAACGGTTATGTTCAAGTGCTTTCAATTTGGGCGCCTAAGCTAGGTCGAAGCCAAAGGTAAAGAGGTAACACTAATAACTAACAAAACAAACAACCAAACAAATAAAGCACTAGGAATGGGGATCAACAAGTAATCATGACAATTGCAACAACTTGGGACAAACATGCAAATCAATGGTTTTGAAGACTAATGATAAGAGCTATCAATTGGAATCAAAGAGCTATCTCCTAATCGTTAAGCTAGATGTCGCTACGAATAACAAACTAAGAGAATCACAATCCATCCCAATCGATAATTGCAATTCCTAAATCAATTGGTCGTGTTATTAGCAATTACAATGCAATCCAGCATAATTCTTAAGGCCTAATCGAATTACGCACATGCAAACTTACATTAATCACTTTAATCTCAAAAATCAATCAACACAATTCCCAAATCAATCACATTCAATCAATCATACAAGTTTCACCTAATACCTAGCCAAACAACTACTCAAGAATCATCATCTATCAACAAACAACTAAAGAAATCAAGAATCAACAAAATATGAAGAACAATTACACTAATGAAGATCAAACATCAAAATCAAACCAAACAAACATGAAATTAAACAAAGCAATAAAATGATATAGAGTTAGAAATTCTCATTGATTGATTGTGGTGATCTTCAACACAATTGTCACCTTAAATCTTCAATCTCTCAAATCCCCAATGAAATTCCTCACTTTCTCTCTCTAAATTTACTCCTAAAACTAACCCTAGATCTAGATAGAGAAGCTCTCAACTAATCTAAAATTATGATCAAAATAATGTCTAAAAACGTCTTACAAAAATCGGCTGAAAAAGGGTATTTATAAGAGGTGTGAAAACAAAATCAAGCAAAGCTGGAAAACAGGAAGGAGCGCCCACGCAGGCAGAGGCGCGCGCCGTGCATGAGCCACGCGCGCCCGTGCACAAGGGATGCGCACCCGTGCTCTTCTAGGTTTCTTCTGACTTTCTCGCCGCTTCGTGCGTTCGCAATTGAGGTCTTCGAGTGCACGCATATGATGATGATAGACACTAAGCATGGAAGACTCAAATGGACTCCATGGTGGGTTCAACACCACCTTTTATGAGAGCACGGCTTGAGAACGCAAGAGCTAGAACTTGGAGCATCCACTTCCTCGCATCTTGAGCTTTCCCAATGCTATGAGCTTACTCCAAAAGAATCTTCCAACTTAGAAAACCACCAATATCGAGACCCGAACCTCATTTAATACCTACAACCACGAAAAGAAAAGAAATAAAGGAGAAAACACAAGGAAAACCGTAAAAACACAAAACAAGAGAGAAAAAGAAAATAAAGAGAAAATGCATAAAACTAAGCATTTATTAAGAAAGAAAGCTATGAAAAGAAGGTAAAAACAACCTAAATACTCATCAAATGAGTGCCATAAATGGCACTCATCAGCTAATACCTTGATACTTATAATCGTTTGAAACTTTTTTAAGGCTTTCTTCTATGCGCTCAAACTGTCGTTGCTTGCTAGGATCGTTAACTTGAAGAATGAGGGCTTTCATCATCTCAGTTAGGTTATTCATGTTTTGCTTCAACTCATCAACTTCTTGTTGGGAAGCCATTAGTACGAACTTTTTTCGGTGTCTGATGGGTTTGTCAAAGAGTAGTACTTGAACGAAGGTGTTGTCTTTGATTAAGCACCCTTCTCTCCTTGACCAAGTGCCGTGAAAAGGGAAGTCATGGATACTTATTGTTAATTGTTTGAGTCAAATTTGATTTAACATGCGTAGATGGGAAGAGATCATGGAAGAATGTGGGAGTGGTATGCATGGATAAAGCATGTAGAGAGTGGAAGATGATGTAGATAGAGAGATATGAAAAAATTAGGAATGAAGTGGACCCCCAACTCAAATGACGGAAAGAGGGACTCATGCATGAACCTAAAACATGGTCATGGTGTGAAAAGTGTATGTACAAAGTGTGTGAATACTTGTGAGTGTAAGTGATGTGTTCAAGACTTGTGTCATGACCATGTGACTAGACTATGTGCCTAGACTCGAACAAAAACTAAGTTAAGACCTCACGTATGTGCACTAAACTGGACAAGCTGTAGTATTTTAGTCATAACTTTTGATGTGTGACTCCGAATCGGACGAAACCAACGCCAAATGAAAGATAAAACTCTGGGCTACAGATCCAAAGGTTGTACGACTCATAATTCTTTCTAGAACTCTGGTTATGACCAAAACAAGTTGATGCTTGTGTAGTATACGGGAATAAAAATCCGGGTTGACTTAAAGGAACTATGACTCTATTTTAGACATATTTATTAGCTCAAATTAATTAATCAATTAATTAAGAAAAGTCTTTTAGTCATTTGTTAGTTTGTTTAAGCATATTCATAATCACAAGTCAAACCAAACGGTTAGTTTAATCACATGTAAGTATGCACAAGTAGTCAAATAAGTACAATATGATGCAATGAGTTTGCAACCTAACCATGGCTCTAGTTCTCTAAATTTCAAGGATAAGGGTTATTCAAATAGGGTCCATGGTTATGAGTCCGAATGCATCGCATGGAAGCCTTACCATTGGAAGGGTTGGCGCGTATGGATAGGACCCCACAAGTTAAACTTGTTTCCATGGTTTGGTGAATTCACAAACTCGGATGTACCCTTCGTTGCAATAAGCGTTCGATTGGGTATATGGAGCGTGAATTCCCATAGAGTTATAGCCATATGTAGAACACATATGGGTTTAAAAAAGAGGGAAAAACTCAATCAGGAAGTAAAATCGTGCAAACAATACTAGAACTGGTCAAAGCAAGAAGGCATAGTTCTGACTCGGTATTGGAAGAACTTGGCGCGAGACAACAGGGACCATCGCGAGACAATAGCCCTGTCGTGCCGCGATATTGCTATCGCACCGCGACAGAGCCATCACACTGCGATGGGCACTGTTTTCTCAGCGCCAGTTCCTACATGCCTCAGCAGCTTCCTGTATTCTTAGAATTTTCCAGTTTTTGCGGCGTTTTTTCGATTATAGTTGTGAAATATATTTCCCAAATTTCCTACGTGTAAAAATCCTATGTTTTTTACGCATTGCATATGGTCTATCCAATGCGGACCTTTTTATGCTTATGCCAATAATGTCAATCAAAATTACGCACATGACTACATAGAACTTTTCGAGTCTCATCCACTCATTCTAAATTATTGCTAAAATAAATTTTAGAAATTAAAATAGAAATCCTCCCCAGTGGAGTCGCCAAAAAACTGTAGGGAATATTTCAAGCATCCCACACTTGAACCCCACTGTGATCATACACTTAAGCATGGTGGCGTCCAAAGGGAAGGAAGCTAGAGCAAAAGAGTCGCCAACAAGTTTTAGGAACTTGTAAGCCGTTCATAGGGTGAAGGTTACACCCCCTTACGATCCATGAGATCGCTAACTCCATAGTGGTTCGGAACCATGACTGGATATTCGAGGATGAACATACAAATCCAACCTAAAAGAGATTGAACCTGCCTTAAAAATAGGCCTCTACTTTAATCTATGTTGGTTGAACATTAATGCACAAACAAAACTATTATTAGCAATCACTTAAATTAAAATCATATTAGCCTAAATAAAATTATTAATTATCTTATTAAGCATGATTTCAAGTGCAAATTCCCTTTAAACCTGCAAGAGATGGCGTGATCAAGCAATAACAATAATATCAAGCAATAAGATAACAATATTGGCACAACAAATCATCATCATCATAATAATATCATCAAAGAATAATAATAATATTAGCAAGATCCTAGGCATGGTACTAACAAGATTAATAACAAATCCTAGCATGTCACTAAACAATAATGATCAAAGCTTTAACCCTAACATGATACTAACATGATAGAAGAAAATAGGAAGCAACCTAAGTATGATACTAGAAAGCATTGAATAATATCCTAACATGATACTAGGAATTAAAATAATCTAACATGCTTTCTACAAAGATATAGAGCAATAAAATAAAACTATTATTAGCGATCACTTGAATTAAAATCATATTATCCTAAATAAAATTATTAATTATCTTATTAAGCGTGATTTCAAGTACAAATTCCCTTTAAACTTGCAAGAGAGGGCGTGATCAAGCAATAACAATATCAAGCAACATAATAATATTGATACAACAAATCATCATAATAATAATCTCAATCACATCGAAGCATAATAATACTAGCAAGATCCTAGGCATGATACTAACATGATTAATAACAAATCCTAGCATGTCACTAAACAATAAAGATCAAAACTTTAGCCCTAACATGATACTAACATGATAGAAGAAATAGAAAGCAACCTAAACATGATAAAAGCAATAAATAACATCCTAACATGATACTAGGAATCAAAATAATCTAAGCATGCTTTCTAAAGATATATAACAATAAGACTACTTACTTTGTTGCCTCGTATCTCTTTCTATCAAAACAATACACACGTTAGTAACTTCAATAAATAAATCAAACAATTAATTTAAATAATTGAAATAGGGATTTGGGACCAAACCCTAAAAATTATCTACCTTTCACGTCTAGGACGAAGGCAACTTTGAGCTTGGCTATGTGTGTATAAGTCTCGTGATGGAGGAACAGTGTATTTTGAAAAGGGAAGGCTTAGAAAGAGGGAGAAAGAATAAGCTTCTAGCTTGTAGAGAGAAGAGAATAGAATTATATAATTGTTGATGATTGTTGGTGATTGAAAACGAGGAAGGGCGTATTAATCAGATTAAAATCAGATTAAAATATTTTGTAGAATAAAAGTTATGGCCGAAATAGTGGAAGGGTGTCAGTTTTGGATAGAGTTTCGTATTTCTTTCATATCTTTTTCGTTATATCTCGGAATTAATATTATAATATATCATTGGAAAGATAATTTCAAAATCTATCCAACCATATAAGATCTGGATAAAAATTATGAGGTACAAAAATAATATCTGAACATATTCCATTTCGCACAGAACAAGGACTCTCAAAAGAGAAGTTTTATTCAATTTCAAATTCTTTTTGATCTTATCTTTTCAAAAAAAAAAAAAGGATAATTAAAATCTCTTAGAAACTTATAGAAGCTTCTAATTAATCCTAATTGGTTTAGGAATATAATTAAGATTAGTGGACCCTCCATATGATCATTGGGTCGCACATAAAACTCGTTTAGACCCATTTTTAGTATTTTGACCATAACTTCCTCATTATTCTTCGGAATTGGGCTTATAATATATCGTTGGAAAGTTCTTTTCAAGCCCCATCCAACTACATAACTATTGGACCCTGATTATGGACTATACTAAACTAGATTGGACGTTTTTCATAAATAGGATACGAAAAGAAGTATTTTCAAAAACAGAATGAATTATTTTTATTAAAACATTTTAGAAAACAGAAGAATTCACAAGACTCTTCACATTTCACCTTGCTCGATATTCAATGACCTAAAAGGTACTCATCACTGGGTTTGATTTTTGGGGAGACACAATCAGGTGTCTACACTAACCTAACTAGGTTAAAAAAAATTATAAGTCCATTCAAAAGGGTTAATTTCAAACTATTATTAAAAATAATGCACTTTGGGAATTTATCAAGATTTGTCTACTATAGTATATATATACTATACATATTAGTGGTTACATGAGGATTGCTACTACTAATATTTATGTTTTTTGTTTAGCATGCGTTCCTTTTTTTTTTTTTTAGAGTGCATGTATTAAAATTAGTCAATACAAGGACAAATATACATATTCCAAAAAAAAAGACAAATTTAGAAACAACCAGAATATTAGCTAATATAGATTTACACTACTTCTAACACTTAATATAAAGTTACATTAATATAACACTTTATAACGAAAACATAATTGGAAAAAACACTAAATATGAACTAATATTGTATTTAGGACTTAACTAGGTAATATAAGTGCACGAAATTCATCCCGAATACCAATGCTTTCCATGGTAACCGAATAACGATTGGTGGTAATTGTGTATGGACGCCTAATCCCACGACCAGGTCCCCGTTCATATCTGAATTGAGGATCAAAAAAGTGCCTCCATTCCCAATTAGCCCTATAAGGGCTATCATGCACAAAGAATGGAATAAGTCTACCTTATTCCCTACAAGTGAGCATGACTTTGGACAGGGTTCTCTCGGACATTAAACCCCAAATTTAATCAATTATGTCCTGATTTTTCCATAAGCACGCGTCTGCCGGATTGAACGGTTCAATCTTATGAAAATTACACAACTGAAAGTACAAACACTTTGGCAATTGTCACCTCCACTTAGGGTCGGCGGCCACAGCCAAAATAAACTTAACACAAGAGCATTGATTAACATCACTATGAGGGTAAGACTTTTCCATCATCTCCTTTTTGAAGGCTTCCCTTTTAAATTCCATCTTGTACCAAGGCTGAAAATTGAAACAAAATTAATTCTATTCTGATTGAATATTGATACAAATTTATATTATGTCAGGGGATAAGAGCATTGTGGAAAAAGTTAAAGTGTAACATTTCATTTCTAGCAGTGGCGGAGCCAGAAAATTTTCTCTAGGAGGGCCAAAAATCAAATACGAAGTACTCCCTCCATCCCTTAATACAAAGCCTCTTTCTATCATTTATTACTCACATAATAAAGAGAAAGAGACTTTTAATTTAGGAACGGAGGGAGTATGTGTTTATTTCAACTCAACGCATTTTCTAATTCTCATTGGACCATACATGTAAGAATTTAAGCCTCCTCAAATATATGCAAAGTTAAAGTAATAGCAAAAAAAATTTAACAAATAAAAGTGTTTTTTTAAAAAAAAAGAATTAAAAAATTGTCAGCAACTAGACTCGAACCACTGACTTTCATCATTAATGAATTGAACAATATAACCTAAACCAACAGAGCTACAAACCACATTACTCTTCTTAGTATGAAATTTAACTTTATATAAAATCAAGGCGGTGGCCATGGCAGCCCCTTGGATTCCGCCCCTTATACCACACTTAGTTTAATGTTTCAAAACACAACATTGAGTAACTATTGTTTTAAGTAAAAAAAAATAATGTTTAAAGATAAGAAATTTGGATTAATACCGATTTTCTCCATTCGAGAAGCGCATTATTGTCCTTTTGTTGGTCCCTTAGCTGACATCATCTTAATGTAATTCAAAAATTAGGAGGATAAATTAATAAATTAACATAATTGTGTGAGAAAAGTTAATATAGATTAAATGGTTAACCATTTTTACAAAAAAAAATAACTTTATGTACTACGTAGTATAAAGATAAAGCAAGTCTATTTTATTTAAATCTATTATGTCATTTTTTAAGACGGGTCTATTTTCCAATCGAATAATGAGGATAAATATCTTGATGCCTAAAAATTTTAAACGAAAATACACCTTTTTCCGCTTTCCTTGATATGATGATCCAACGTCTTCCTCATCCCCTAAAGCTCGTTTTCTCTTATGATCAACATCCTAGCACAAGAAGAAAGATGAAAATAGAAGAACCAATAAAGACATATTAAAAAAATTATTGGCAATAAATTGTAATATTGTTTTTTCCATTTGTACTTTAAAAAAATAATAAAAATACAAAGAAAATGAACAAAACCAATTCGATTGCATGCTTATCATCGTCTTCCTCGTTGGTATGTGTTGGTTGTATATTAAGTTCCTAAAATTCATTTTATGATGAACACACAAAAAAAAAAAAAAAAAAAAAAAAAAAAAAGTTCAGATATGACACCACAATATTTACAAAAAGATGAACTTCAGTATCGTAGATAATTCTCGATAAGAAATACTTACACTTTCACCCAAAAATTATTACAGTTTTGTTTTATTTTACTCTAGTTTCTTTATAAGTTCTATTTAAGGATCAAAATTTACTATGTTTTTCTAATCATTGATCATCGTTTGTTCCAAACTCAATCAATGAGGGGCATTTTGTAGACACCAAATTTTGATCCCCTATTTTCCTTTTTTTTTTTTTTACTTTCAATTAACTAATAAATTTTTTGTAATTTCATAATTCTAATAACAAATTTAATTTTGCTAACGACAACCACAATAATTAGACATAAGAGACAAATTCAAGTAGTGTTTATTTATAATTTTGGAGTATACAAAACCCTTACAATTTGTACTCCTAATTTACGAACAAAACACGAGGTTAATTTGAAGCACAACTCGAACCTTGTACACTCCGTGCCAGAAACTTCAAGTCGTCATTTATTCATGATTATGAAAATCATTAACGCCATTAGTAGCACCACTAACGCCATAATCAAAGATAAATATAAATTTAATACTCAAAAATGCTCGTCGAATGGAGATGGAGCTTGACGGTTTTGGTTGAAGGGAGCCATGGAAACCGAAGATGAAAAGGTAAGGGGTGTATTTTTGGGTAGATAAGGGGGTGAATAGTGATTTCGGATAAGGGAAATCTGTTGGGGTTTGGTAAGTCCGACTTACCGTGGAAACAAACCCAAAAACAAGACCGCACTCGCAATAAATAAAACCATAAACATAATTAACTTAATGAAAAGATTCAGATAATAATTATACCTTTGACGCGTATTTCGCCCGACCTCAAGGGGCTCTTACTTCGAAAGCTAGCCTCGAAATTACGACGACCTCTAACGGAAGTCCACCCACAACTCGAACTCCGACAAGGGTCCAATGCCTTGGAGTTAGCAAGGCCCGACCTAAACCCGAGTAATTGAGTTCAAAGGTTTTCACAAATAGTGATGCCTTTTCCAACTCTTACTCAAGTGAACAATCCCAAGCCATGCCTTGGCTATTTATAAGGAAAGCTTCCTTGTGAATTCCACTCATCTTTCAATGTGGGACTTTTTCATAAAAGATCCCACATGGAAAGATTGATGAATTCAACCCTTAGTTAAATAAACCAAGGAACAAGTAACAAGTGTCACATGGTTAGGTGTGGACCACTTTCTCACTTGGTCCCCAAGGCAACTCACATGCATTGTGAGCTAACCATGTGTCACCCAACCTTGAGCCCCAAGTTGGGTTCGGTTGGGCCACTTTCTTTTGGCCCGTGTCTATGACCCGTCAACCGGGTCCACGGCCCCCTTTTTCCACATGTCGCTGCCACCGTGGCACGTTGCCAACCTGGCACGCTGCCACTTGGTGGCTGCCAAAATGGCTGCTGCCACTTGGAGGCTGCCAACGTGGCTTCCACATGGCGCTGCCACGTGTACTACCACATGGCGTGCTGACATGTTTGCTGCCACGTGGCACACTCCTATTTGGCGCGCTTCCCTAGCCTTTTTCGTGGCTAGGGTTTTACTTGTTACTTGAAGCATTTTCCCGTCTGGCCAAATCCTAAATTTTGGCTCGACATTTGAGATTTGATTCCGACACTCCAAGCTCAAATTTCCGACGTCTAAATATTAATTACTTGGTCGACTCATTAATTACTTCCGAATTAATTCATCGCTTCGGCTCGTTAGTTTCTTGGGTGTGACCCGAAGGGTTCAGTCAAGATTAAGCTGTAATATTAATTATGCACTAGTAATACTGATTGGAAGCGGCCTCCACCCAAGCATTTCGATCACTTGACCTCACTGAAAAATTAGCTTTCTAATAATTCCGAACCCCCTATCAGAATAATACACTTGTTCGAAGGACACCATTCCTTTCAATCTCCCACTTGTCTTTCCGGACAAGTGAGCTTTTAGTGTATAGCCCTTTTCCTATGTCGCTTAATGCCTCTTCATGAACTATAAGGTAAGATTTATTTGTCATCCTTATTACGTCCAGAAGTGTTTCTCGATTCCAAGTCCGACTGTCAATAAACAGATGATTTCTAAAATCCATCTGAGCACGGCCAAGCATTTTACAGTCTCGCTCTTCGAGAGGCCTTGTAAACAACAAAGACATCTTCCCTATTTTTAATAGGGGGACATTTCCAGTCTTGTAATGTAGCTTCTCTTACTAAGAGGACCTAGCCGCCCGAGTGTTGCCGTTATAATCCCCTATTATGGCAGACGTTTGACAATCATCAAAGCAGACTAGTACTCAAACAAAAAAGCTCACAATACTCATGGTCGAGGAAAAAGGTTCCGATAGCAATAATGAGAAGTATACTTATGACGATTTTTAATCTCTTAAAGTATTCTCATAGGTCGATCCAGTACGGTTCTAAACCAATACCTGTGTAAATGATTTATGACGATCATGTCCTTGTAGCACAAGAAACGGTGCTATAAATCAAACTACACACTACTCAAATGGTCATTAATCGTCCATCGCTTAAATAACCTCGATTAGGGATAATTTTCGATTATAATATTCAATGTTCACTTAATAGGTGTTTCCTTACCAAGACTAGTCTTGATACCCTATTTTGAATATTCCAAGAATCGAATGGACTCATTATTTAATTCTAAACCTCAATTAATAACAAACGGAGTGATAAAATTGCATGAAATTTTAAATTACTCCAAAACCTGAATGGTTCATCTTATGATAAATGGTTTTTCCGAATGTTTTAAGAGTAACACTCTTTATTAAACATTTATAGAAATCACACCCATATCTAATATACTTTATTTCTTTCATGCAATTATGAATGTTGTCGTTCACTTATTGCATAGGTTTAGTTATAATTACTTTGCTGATCTTAGCATCTTCATTACTGATCACTTTCATAATAAGATGATAAAATTTGAGAGTGCAATGGATTATATGTGATTTAGGATTTATTAACCAAGTGATGGCTCCCACTCATTTTTATGATTGAGATCTTCAACTTGACAACCTACAATCATTATCGTTCAAAAACGAACTTTTCATAGAATATCTTCTTTATTATCGCCTTTAAGGCAACAGTATTCTCAACATATATTTTAGTAGACTTCCTGATGATGCTTTGCTTGTGTTTCACACCAAACGACTCACAATGATTTAGGATACCCTAATCACTTGTGATCATGGAAATTTACTTTAAATTCCCGCACATTGCACATGGATGCACATCCATGTTACTATTCTCAAGCCACGACTCATTGTTAGCTCGTGCTTACAAAACGACTTCCTTGTTAAGGATCTAATCCTTATTAAGGTTTGTGCTTGCAAAATCAATTCTCAAATTGTATTTGTTTCCACAAGTCAAGAACTAATCCTGTCACTTATCCAAGTACTTTGGATGTTCTTGGCCATAATCTAACGATCTATTACATAGATTCAGGTTGATTGGTACTACATACATACTTCACATGCTCTAAGCAAGTAAGTCGTGTGACGATTCCATATCGTAGCGTACATGATGGATTTAATTATAGAATGATTCTCAGTCCTTTCCACCTACGTTACATTTTAGCTCATCCAGTTTAACTGAGTCTTGCTAAACTGTTTGCTATGTGATATGGTTGAAAGTCTCTACTAGAGTCTTTCTTGTTTGACTTAGTATTTAGCCTAGCTCACACTTAGTTCAAACATTTACTTAGTTTTATACATAAAGGTTGAAAGTCTTTCAAAGTCCTTCAATTCATGTTTAACACTGTAAATTCCTTTACACATTCAAACATTTTATTAAGTCTATACAATAGATCTTAATACCCAATATGTACTAAGTATCGTCTTTTGCTTGGTCCATTGTCGAAAATACTTTCTAATCTAAGCATTTAGTCTTTGACAGTTATTTCACAATAGAGTTCGTAAACTTTTCATTGGACCTTTATATAATTTACTTTTGCTCCCACTAAACTTCTTATTCATAAGAATTTCTATGTTTATCCATAAGCCAATCCTCTTATTAACTTCATGAGAAAACACGTTCCAATTCCTATATGCAATGCTTCCTTTAATCCCATGACGGATTCCTTGAGCTTGCTTTCAAATCTAGAATTATTTAGATTTTCAAATCCCTTAGAATATTTTATAGTCACTTCCAAAATCCTATTTTAGGAAGGCGGTTTTGCTATCTATTTTGCCATATTTCATATGTGCAATTTTGCTAGAATAACCATGAAAAGACTTGAGCATTCCGATTGGTGAGTAGGTTTTTATTAAAATCAACTCTGTGAATTTAATTATATCCTTTTCAACCAATCTAGCTATGTATGCATATACATTTCCACATTTGTTAGTTTTCTCCCTGAAAACTTATTTGCAATCGATGGGTCTTTCACCCTTCATGCAAATTAATCAAGTTTTAAACATGATTTTCAAACATGGAGTCTATTTCGGATCTTATGGCCTCTAACCATTATTTGGAATTTGGATTTGTCGTGGCTATCTTACAAGGCATTATTCCCTTAGTATCTAATAGTAAATAGTATGCTTGTAAGTCTTAGGTTTATTTATAACTTAATAGAAAATTTATAGGATTCAATCCAAGCCTTTGGTGAATTCTATACCTATACGGGGTTATTGCATCAAACACTGAGTTTCAAGGCGCTTCCAAAGCCCTTTAATTATCTTGCTCTTACTCCAACTTTTCAAAAGTTTTTTTTAAGTAATGAATTCTCTTTTAAGGCACTTATAAAGTCCTTTTGAGTATTCTTGATCAAGTATTCTTACGAAGCCCTTTTAAGGTCTTCCAAGATTCTCAGTTCTAGTTTGTTGCTAATCTCGATGGTCATCGAGTTCATTTTCCTCCCACTTGTCATTTTGGAAATGTGTTACTTTTCAGAATGACACCACATAGAGCAATAAAAATTATGTTCTCATTTAGGTTGTGGAGATAGTGCCCGTAGTCTCACTTGAAAGCTTACAAAGAGACATGTATATTGTCTTTGGGTAAAAGTTCGTTGATAAACAAACTGTTAGCTCCCACTTGAGCTATCTTAGCCTTAATGATCCATTAAGCTCCCGCTCAACCACCTAGCTCTTGCTAAGCCGGTGAGCTCCCACTGAGTCACTTAGCTCCCACTGGGCCAGTGAACTCCCACTGTGGCTAAGAGTTTTAGACATATACTTGAAAAGACGTTTAGAAGTTAATTCTATCCATAACTGAATATGGTGTCGTCCTTTCTTAGCTCCGACATTTTGTTTAGTGTAACATTAGTCCTTTGTGCAAATCTTAAGAACTTTATAGGAAAGGATGTGATCCGTCATTGTTCAAGTCATTTTTAAAAGGCATCGAGGTCTCCGTGAAGACACACTATGTTCTTTGTGGAGTTATTTATGAAAATTTCCATTCATAACTTTGAGATGGTCACGCTTGGCTCAAGCAAACATCGCTCGATCTAATCTAGACGTTTTGATATCTTGCCAAGTCGATTCTGTACTTCATTAAACTCTTGAACTATTCAAGGTCAAGTTTTGTTCACATTTGATGAATATAGCCATATTCTTTCAAATTCCTCGTGAAACATTGAAGTAATTTAAGCCTCTTTAGCTTTCGGAGTCAATTGTCTATACCAAGAACAATATCTTTTTACTTTGTCGGTTTCAACAAGTAAGACTTGATGGTCTTAGAACGATTCCAAATCGATCAACTATCAAGAGCCTATCTAATAGAGCCTTGAGTACGTTCTTGTCGATGTGACATTGCTAAAGATGTTCGGAACACAAATCATGCCCATAACTTTGAGCTTTTGCCAGTTTATCATGTTAAGAAAATGTTTGTTTATAATCAAGCATTATTGACTCATGGCTTGGATAACCATGCCATTCAAATAAATTTAGCAACTATTGCTCATTGCTTGAATGTGAGTCTTTCCGTGTGTAAACGGATTGTTTGCTGATTATGGAACACAATAACCATTTATTTGTTCCAGCCTTAGCTAAAAAGATCTTTAAACAAAGCATATGACCTTACAACTGATGTAGCACCACTTGCTTCATTCTGAGCTTGTAAGTCGATAACTTAGCTTATCTTCAATAGTTTGAGGTCACTTCTAAAGTGGAACACTCAAGCAGTATCTGATACTTGTGAAGATAATAATTTGCTAAGTTAATTAGAATAACATGAACTCTTTAGCAGAAAGGGAATCTTATTCCTTTTATTTGTTCCTTGATTCCTATAATTCTTATCATATTTTATCTCATAATCTTTCAGAATCACTTCTTTAAGAGTCTTTGACTTTTATACTTTATTAGGTATAATTAAGCATCTAATGCACCATATAACAAAGTTACATTTTTTCCTTTAATTCGTACTTGAATTAATACATCAACGAGTAATACTCACCAGCGTATAAAGCGAAAAGATATGTTGGTTGTCAAGCATTGACAATTTTGAGTTTTCAACTCAATACTTCAAGTTTTATCAAAACTACCTAGTATTTTGAATACATGATGTCCAACCGTCCTTTCGGACTTTGTTATAAAAGTCATTTATGAGAATTGTATTTTAGAAATGTTTTACCTTTCTTTGAGAACCATTCTCAAAGATTTCATTTACCAATCATGGAAAACAATATAGTTTGATTTGGAATTCTACAAATATAAGTGTAAAGTATAACCATTTATCAAGTAAATAACATAATAAGTTTGAAAATTAAGCGGTATTCATGCAAATTTTCAATCTTATTAAACGTTTTATCCACGCATTAAATTTGTCCCCATTTGGCGAGAATAAGTCGATTCCAAGATCCAAAGAAACAAAGAGTGGTTAAGCATGCTTTGGCTTGTCTTAACACTCAATCTCCTAAGGTAAGCAACGCTTTGCTAATGGATCTAAGCCACTCTTGGTTGAATAAATCGTCACATCCAATGCTCTCTCAACAATTTATTCACTTTGCCATGACATGTTAGGACTCCATCACTCATATCGTTGAGTACAACCAAAACCAACTTGTATGTGATGTCTTGCTTTGGCAAACCCATCCACATACCTTACGTATCCTAGGGAATAATAGTGATGTCTCGCTTTGGCGTAGCCCATCACTACTCTCAATAGGTCGATAAGTGTTGTTTTGGAATGGCAATTTCACTCAATATTTTAGGGACCTAGGGTTTTTATGTTGGTTGATTTAAGTGAACTTAATTAATCATCACAACATTCGAAATCCTAATCATGCATCTAACATATAATTCATATATAAATGATCATAAATATGTAAAGCATAAGCATTTTGATGCATATTGGCAACTAGCATGACCCCTTGAATTCTTCAAGTCTTTAAAAGGTCTTCTTTTGCAACTTCATGGCTTTGTCTTCCAAGAACCTCCGTCTTCAAGACTTGACCAAAATTATGCAACTACTGGTTTCTACGATTAGGACTAATCTAAACCTTAAGGTACAAAAATACTCAACGATACGCTAACCGTATTTAGATTTACAAAAATACATCACGGATTGCAGTCCGTATTTTCTATCCTTATCGGGCCCCACTAGTTGCCATTTTATAAAACCTGTGAGAGAATATACATTCCATTCATCCATTCACTATTTGTGAATGGCCCATGCATTTTACAATGATAAAACAAGTAACAATGCATAAACACGCGATAACTAGTTACTAATCTAGGTGGTTAATCCGATTAACATGCCTAATTAAAACTAGTCAAAGTTGTTTTAACCGATTATGTAAATAAGCGCAATTAATATTTGAAGCTCCCACTAAATTCCGCATCCAACTTAATTAATCCAATTAATTAAGCCAGTAAAACCCAATTATTTGCAAAATAGAATTTTGCAAATGCCGCTAAAAAACCGAGGCCTAGCCTCCAAAATTATTAAAATAATTACAACGGCAAAATAAACAAACACGAAGCCAACCGCACCCAAGTGGCTCACGCACTACATGCGTTTCATATGGAAGCCAAGGTCGTCTAGCAACCCCGGACTATGCGGCTTGGCGCATGTGCCTCCACCACCCCACGTAGCACTAGCTAGGTCGAGCCTAGTAGCGTTTGCTACGGCTTACCTGGTGCTAGGCACATGCCCACGGCTGCTTGCCCCTTTGCACCAAAGCACCAAGCATCAAGCATGCACTAGCCCACGACACACACATAGCCGCACCAAGCCTCGGCCAGCTCACTTGGCAGCCACATATGGGCTGCTATGCAGCCCGGCTAGCCAAGTGAGGCACTTGTCTCGGCTTGCGTGCCTTAGCTTCGGGTTTCCAACCTGATTTTTGCGTGACTTTGCCATTAATTCTAAATTAATTTTAGAACTAATTTAATGAGCAAAAATGAAAAATTAAACAAGTCCAACTTTAATTAAAATTTCACAAAAAGTGCAAACAACCAAAATTATTTCCAAGAACCATTCTTTAATAAAATTGGTTTAACTTGGTGCAATAAAATAATAAGGGCAATTACTCACTACTAATTTAATTAATTTAAATTAATCATGAGATTTTGACAAAATAAAAGGGAGTTGGAAACTTGAACACAAGTTCAATAAAAATTCCAAATTTAATACTTGTGAATCCTTGAAAAATTATATCTTCCAATATGAAGATAAAACAAATTTCTATCACAAGTTTCAAACTTTATGATTCCAATCAACTTAAAATGATTAAATTAACAAAGTTCAACAAAAAATCATGGAATTTAGTAACTCAAAGTTTCAATCACTTAGCATAATTAAAGATTAAATCTTTAGTACTTAGAAGCCTCAAAGAACAAAGATTTCACACTTAATGCAATTATTTTGTAATTATAAGAAAAATTAAAACCAAACTTTCAAACATAAATTACTACCAAGTAATCATGCCTAAAGAGGTTTAAAATTGCATATAAAATAAGGATTGAACCAATTACATAACCACCATAAATATGCAATTAATTTTCAAGGTTAGAAAGACTTAAAAATTTTCGTCAAAACGAAAAATCCCTTGAAAAGTGCATTTCTGGTCGTTTTTTGGCTAAAAACAGAGGCCTAAAAGAGTAAAACCATTTCCAGAACGCCTTTTCCACCCAAAATTCACTATTTTTGGGTCGAAATCTGGGTTCGGGAGCTACAGTCAGCTCTAATACGGGATTAAAATTGATAAACCGAGCTACTAATCTAATTAGCAACTTAAAACCAGAAAAATTAAGCCATAAAAACACCTTGAAAAATAATATGATTTTAAAAATAAACGAGCGAGGCTCCGATACCGCTGTTGGGGTTTGGTGAGTCCGACTCACTGCCGAAACAAACCCAAAAACAAGACCACAATCGCAATAAATAAAACCATAAACATAATTAACTTAATGACAAGATTAAGATAATAATTATACCTTTGACGCGTATTTCGCCCGACCTCAAGGGGCTCTTACTTCGAAAGCTAGCCTCGAAATTACGACGACCTCCAACGGAAGTCCACCCACAACTCGAACATCGACAAGGGTCCAATGCTTTGGAGTTAGCAAGGCCCAACCTTAACCTGAGTAATTGAGTTCAAAGGTTTTCATAATGGTGATGCCTTTTTCAACTCTTGAGTTCAAAGGTTTTCACAAATAGTGATGCCTTTTCCAACTCTTACTCAAGTGAACAATCCCAAGCCATGCCTTGGCTATTTATAAGGAAAGCTTCCTTGTGAATTCCACTCATCTTTCAATGTGGGACTTTTTCATAAAAGATCCCACATGGAAAGATTGATGAATTCAACCCTTAGTTAAATAAACCAAGGAACAAGTAACAAGTGTCACATGGTTAGGTGTGGACCACTTTCTCACTTGGTCCCCAAGGCAACTCACATGCATTGTGAGCTAACCATGTGTCACCCAACCTTGAGCCCCAAATTGGTTTCGGTTGGGCCACTTTCTTTTGGCCCGTGTCCATGACCCATCACCGGGTCCACGGCCCCCTTTTGCCACATGTCGCTACCACCGTGGCGCGCTGCCAACGTGGCACGCTGCCACTTGGTGGCTGCCAACGTGGCTTCCACATGGCGCTGCCACGTGTACTGCCACATGGCGTGCTGCCACGTGTGCTGCCACGTGGCACACTCCTATTTGGCACACTTTCCTAGCCTTTCGCGTGGCTAGGGTTTTACTTGTTACTTGAAGCATTTTCCCGTCTCGCCAAATCCTAAATTTTGGCTCGACATTTGAGATTTGATTCCGACACTCCAAGCTCGAATTTTCGACGTCTAAATATTAATTACTCGGTCGACTCATTAATTACTTCCGAATTAATTCGTCACTTCGGCTCATTAGTTGCTTGGGTGTGACCTGAAGGGTCAGTCAAGATTAAGCTGTAATATTAATTATGCATTAATATTACTGATTGGAAGCGGCCTCCACCCAGGCATTCCGATCACTTGACCTCACTGAAAAATTAGCTTTCTAATAATTCTGAACCCCCTATCGGAATAATACACTTGTTTGAAGGACACCATTCCTTTCAAAATCTCCCTTTTATAGGGAGTAAATCTTATCCGTATTTTTATCATATCCCAATCGAAAAATCGTCTAGTCTAATAATAGTAATGATGTTATCTTTTAAAAATGAAATAAAAACAATGTTATTACCACTGACGTATTTAACATTTATTCCGTTTGACATATCCTGGTCGAGAGTATCAAACATTGACCCTTTAATCTGCACAATTTTAAAATCGTGACCGTTTCTTTAGTATCACTTTCTAACCCCGGATAAAGTTTAGCACTACTGATTTCATGTATCCTATTGTTATTATTATTCTAATATTTTAATCACCTTTTAATACATAATAATAAAAAAATTAAAAAAAAATTTACAAGTGTGCATGAAATGTCTAAGAAACAATGACTAATAAACAAAGATGCATTGAAATGTGCATGAAAATGTGCTAACAAAGAGTAAAAGTCACGGCTTAAGTAACAATAATAAAATGACAATCACTAAGAAACAAAACATGCATGTAATGCATGCATGGTAATTGGTAATTGCAGTAAGTCACAGCTCCCCCTTTGCATGTTATTTTTATTTTATTTTATTTTTGTTTAACTTCCTTAATTATAACTTGTTTTAGTTCCACTAATTTCACTTTGTTAATAACGTAATACTACTACTCCATTTTTCATCTTCTTCCTTCCTTTCAAATCCTCACCAAAACACCATTACAGCTATGCAACGACTCATCTTTTCTCTGTTCCATACACTCAGAAATAACAAGTGTAAGTATGCATGCTATTTCTCTTCCTGGTTATTGCAATGACGACAATGTTTGACAGTGAAAGAGTGGCTCTAAGCAAAGATACCTCTTCCATTACCACTCATTTGATATGTCAAATCCCTACAGAAAAAGAAAATGGTAAGTCATGGTTGTAATTTAGCAACGAAAATTAGAAAATGATGTGATATGACAATACGTTGTATCACTGAGCTATGTTTCTTCCCAAACGGTAAGGTGATATGACTATCCACTGTCAACGACAAACAACATTTTTCTCCTTGATATTTTCTGATAAGCTGGTTTTGTAATAGTCTTATTCTGCTATGGTAAGTTTGAAATACGAAGAGTAAGTACACTCTTCAAAGGAAAGTAGTACCAATTAACAATTGTATTAAAATTATATTAGTACTTTTAATTATTTTTAGTCATTAATAATTTTGTCATTTGTTCAGTCTAATTAGTAATTAAGTTTTGCATGAAGTAGTAGGCTAATTCTATTTGTCCTCTACCTCATTAAGATGAATTTTGGTTACAATTTCTACCTAACTCTTGTATTCGTACGTATTTATTTCGTATAAGCAGTATATTCTTTGTATTTTGTATTTTAGCTCCCATTTGCTCCTATATATATACCACCCACTCTTCAAAAAAGAGGGGGATCGAGGAGAACTGCTAAAAAAGAAAACTCATAAAAGAATTCTAAATTATTTCGGCACTATAATTATATATATATATATATATATATATATATATATATATATATATATATATATATATATATAAAGTAATCAAAAAATTTTATTTTCAGTAAAAAAAAATATATGTAGAAGGACTTGGCCTCAAATTAAATCGATCATTTTGACACTACTTTTACTAATTCCTCAAGATAGCTACCCAAAGTCAAAGATAATATTTTATTTCTTTTTATTTGTGATTTCATATTATTTTTTACAAACATTTACTAACTTTTGTACTTTTGTGTGTTCCATAACCTCCTAGGGCACTATACGTGTCGGTTTCCTAATTTGGAAACCAAATAAAAATTGACCGACTGCGAGCGAGTTTGAGAGTGAGTATACATGGTTTGTTTGATTTTTTTTTTCCCTTGTATGTATCATCATTATGTAGAGTACGAAATGGAAGCAATGATAATTGTACAAAATGCATAAGGAAGCTCTAAAGAATGAATGATGGAATTCTAGCAAAATACCATTCTCGACCACTTTATTTTTTATTATGTAAAAAAATCGTTTTTATAATAAAATTAAGAAATAAAATTTTCACAGTAAGCTTATGTATTTAGGAGTGCATGAGATTTGGAATTTTCTAAAAATAAATTTTAACCAATCCATAAAAAATCAGACATTAAGGCTTAGTAACACCACAAATTTCTTACTACAGGTCTGTCCATTTTCCAATTTCGACCAATATCTTGTTTTAATAATAAAATTTGAATTTAATAATTAGAAGTAGATTCCTTAATATTTTTAAATTGGGGTCACACGTTCTCATAGGATGAATACTCTATTTTCTATGATTTTTACAAAACAAGGTATTAAAATATTAAACTGTTTTGAGGCTGTTTTTCCCAACCAAGAATACCTTTTTTATTTGGCACATCAAATGACTTCTAAAAAGGGAGAATTTCCTAAAGAGCATCTAAATGTTTGTCCTTAACACACCATTAAAAGGATCATGCCAATTTCGAAGTACTTTGACCATTATCACCCAATTCTCTATGAACGTCCCAAACTGGAGTGATTTTAAAGAAAATTCATTATATTTTAATTCAATCATTGGATGAATCCCAATTTTTGATATTTTATAGAAGACTTGTAGACCTTTCCAAAGACCTATCATATGCTCAAATCCGATCGTTATAACATGAGTTATGGCGTCCGAAAGATTAGAGAAACTTTAAACCCTTAAGAACTTTAAGGAAGAAAAAAATGAACATTATTATATAATTTGTGTCACCCTATTATATATATCTCTGGTAATTTTTTTCTTAAAATATTTTAAATTAAGTCATTTGAGAAAGCTATTAATTACTCATTTATCTCATATAATAAAGAGACACATATGTATCACTGTAAGACTAACTTTTTTTTTAGTCTTCTTCATATCCTATGGGTATATGAAAGGAGCATTATAAATAATTTATTTATTTTGGAATAAAATGTCTTATAATTTTTAAAGAACTTTTGTTTAAGTTTTAATTAAATCACCGTTCGGAAGAGCAAAATTTCCTTATGCATTTCTTAATAAAGAGACAACTAACTTTTAATTAAGTAAAATATGGCTTTGCATGCTTGTATCATTTTATTAATAAAATAAATCTTTTGAGTTATGGTTTACGACTTACATTTAAATAAGAGGGTAAAATTGAATATTCAATCATGACAGGTTACAAGATGATCTATTTGTCACAGAGAATAACAGTTTTAAAGTTTTATTATCTTTGATAGATCGCTTACGTAATCTAACATGATTAAGGTTTCCAATTCACTACCTATCATTTAGATTTAAGCCATATGAAATGTCCATTTTGCATAAGTCAATTTCATACAATCCAAATACATTTCCTTCGTGTTCTTCTCGGATTCATACCAAATAAAATGCCCTTTTTAGCACACTCAAATAAGCCCATACAATCTCTTTTTGGAAGTTGGTCAACCCTAAATAAAGTCGTTAATTGAGACACATTTTACAAAAAAAAATCATTCTCCCTAAAAAAACTCCTATGGTGTCGCTGATTCTAGTGACTTCCTCAACGTTGATAAATTGACCTCCATCCTGAAAGCAAGATTGCTCAGCCTCATTCAAAAAACCTTATACGGATCGACCACCCCTCCCAAAAAGTAAACCTTCTTGAAACCTCATATGAAATTTTTGACCATGTATAAATGGATGTTCGTAAGAACTACGTAAGGTTTTGATCCGGGAGTGGATTCAAATCCCACAATGAACGATACGTAGGGCAACTTTAATGCTCGAACCCACCATATATCGTAAGGTTTATTTCACTTTTATTTTAAATTTTTGAGTGTGATTGACAATGTGAAAACTTTCGTGTTTTTATGCATTAGTTTAAGGAAAAGTATGTGAATAACCATAACCAATTAACAACGTACTAGTAAGAGCCTGTTCGTTAGAACAGAGGAAGAGACGAGTTCCAAAGATCTTCCTAACTTATATCCCGTACCTAGATCTCTAATTTTCCTAAGACCATACTTATAAAGTGCCTCACCTAATGGAGTCAATGTCATTTTCTAATTGAAAACGATCATAAACAAAAAGACTTTGTCACTAAGGACAATCCTTAGTGACAAATTATAAGGATTGTCGTAGTGCATTTGGTAGGAATTTTTTTTTATAAGAGAGTGACAAATATACAGTTTGGGGGAGAGGATGATGTCAACAGTTTTCTATTTTAGTAATAGTTAATAGATTTGTAACAAGGTTAATTTCGATAGTAAAAAAAATCTATTAGTATCGGAATGTTTCTGATACTACTATGTCATTAGTATCAGATAAAAAAGTTTCCGGCACTATAATAAAGTATAATATTGAGATTGATTCAAACCCCAAGAAGTAGTGTCAGAAAAAAGTTATCTGATACTAATGAATCTTTTAGTATCGAAAATATTTACCGATACTAAAGACCCTTTTTCTAGTAGTGATTCTCTCTCCTCCCTTTTGTAACAATGAATCTTGGGGTACGAGTTGGCACTACAAGAAAAAGGTGAATTAGCAACGGAATTTTGCGACTACCATAATAATTAGTTGCAAAAATAATTTTAGCGACTGAAAAAGACGAGTAGTCGCAAATTTTGCAACCGAATTTGCAGTAGTTGCTATGCGGTCGTTAATTAGCGACTGATTTTTGCGACTACTATAATAATTAGTTGCAAAAAATATTTTTGCGACAGAATAAGACGAGTAGTCACAAAATTTGCAACCGAATTTATAATAGTTGCTATGCGGTCGCTAATCTGCAACGCTCTTGTAATAATTTGCAACTAACACAGTAGTCGCTACTATTATTTTTAATATTTATTAAAAAGAAATAAAAAAAACCCTTAGTATAATTTTAAAAAAAAAAACCCTTATTCCTAAAAAAAAAAAAGAAAAAAAAAGGTTATTGTCGCCAAAAAAAACAAGAATTATCAATTAGTCTTATACTCTTATTCACCGTCAAAAACAAGAACTATCATACTCTTCCTCAAAAAAAAAAAAAAGGTTCAGAACTTCAAATCAAGCATCACCGTCGTCTTCCTCTGCTACCGTTGCGCCACCACTACTTCACCCAGGTAAGTACGCGTTCTTCCCCTTCCTACCTTCCATTTAATCTTTCTCTTACTGCATTATGTCAATTGCAAATTTTAGGGTTATCTTTGAGTTTTTTGTCCAATTTTTGATTTTAATTGGGTTTCTATTGCGAATTGATATTAATCTGATTATTGATTGAATTGCAAATTGGTTTAATCTGATAATATCATAGATGCGAGAATTATTCTTGAAAGTAACTAGAATTAGGAATTAGTATTTCTCGATTATGTTTATGGGTTATAAGGGGTTATTCTTAAAAATAATACATAGTAAGTAACTAGAATTAGGAATTGCGAATTTTAGGGTTATCATTGAGTTTTTTTTGTTCAATTTTTTTATTTTAATTTGGTTTCTATTGCCAATTGCGAATCCAGAAATATTGTTTTTTGTTTTTTTTTTACATATTGTCTTCACATTAGAGTTACAATTAAGCTTAGGTCTAATTCAGTTCATCTCTCCTCCTCTCAATGGCATGTGTACATCAGGAACAATGCAAATATTGGTTCACAGATGATATGGAAAGAAAAGCAGTTAATGACATGTTTGTGGTACTTTCTGACATATGGCTAGATGATGAAGAGGTAATGGGATATTAACACTTCTACTAGTTTCCTGTTTTCTTTCTTTATCAGTTTAATGAAGCTCGATTATCCCTGTTCTTAGACTATGGTAAAGCTGAAAGAAGTTCTGGAGGGATATGAAGCTGTGGAGGTGGTTCCTTCTTTGTTCATATTCATGGGGAGTTTCTGCTCTTCCCCATGTAATCTATCATTTCATTCTTTTGCTTCGCTTAGGTAAGGAGTTAATGCTTATCCCTGTTCCTTTCTCTCTTTTAACTTATAATTTATAGGATACTAATGCATTTACAACTTTGAATGACAAAATTTTGCACAAAGATCGCAGTTTGGGAATCTTGGTAAAATGATTGCTGAATATCCTCGAATACTAGAGCAAAGCCGGTTTTTATTTATTCCTAGCATTGATGATGCAGGTGATTTCTGTTTATTGACTTATGTTGCTTGTATATATATCATTATCCAATGTCCATTCTTATGTTATAGTGTTATTACTATCAGGCCCCTCGTCTGTTCTCCCAAGGTGTGCTCTTCCAAAGTATCTAACAGAAGAACTTCAGAAAGAAATACCAAATGCCCTTTTTATGAGCAATCCTTGCAGGTATATTGGTACAGTTAATCGTATCTGCAGTTGCTTCATGATGTGAGGCAGCTTTGCCAAAGCTATTGTGTTTTTTTTTTATAAGACAGTAATTACTTTTATCAATTTTTCTATATTTTTGGAAATTCAGCTTCCTTTTTAATGCTATGCTATTATAGTAACCATCTGATGGAGCTTTTTAAGCATGTAGAATGAGAGTATAATGTACTTTATGACTATTCCTGACTAGAATTCCTGGTTTGGAAAACAGAATAAAGTATTACTCTCAAGAAATTGTAATTTTTCGACGGGACCTCTTGTATAGAATGCGGCGTTCATGCTTGATTCCCCCTTCATCTGCTGAAACCAGTGATCCTTTTGCTCATGTGAGCTTATCATTCTACTTGTTCTGACGGTCTTTATATCTACTGGTCATTTTTTGTTTACTCACATAAATTATTGTTTTGATGTTAACGAGCACGAGCTTATCATGCTTGATTCCCCCTTCATCTGCTGAAACCAATGATCCTTTTGCTCATGTGAGCTTATCATTCTACTTGTTCTGACCGTCTTTATATCTGCTGGTCATTTTTTGTTTACTCACATAATTTCATCCTATTTTGCAATTAGGTTTTTTTATAATTAAATAGCAGTCTTAAACTAATGATATGTATTAAAAATTACCGTCCATGGCACGGGACTTAACCAATATTTGCTTACATAAATTATTTTGCTATAAGTGTTGCATTTTTTATTTTAACTTCTTTTTTATTTTGTTTTTTTTGTTTATTTTGTTTTTTTTTTTTTTTGATGTTTTTAGTCTTTTTAAGTTTTAACATTTGAGATCATAGTTACTAATACATATCTTAATGCAGGGAGAATATATGGAAAAACTTGAGGAAATTAAGAACAAAGGAATTGAGATAAACCCCAACAAAGTCTATTTGGAGGTTGTAGGTGGGCAAAAGAAAGGAAAAGTCTACGGTTTAGGGAGTGCTTCACAAATGTATTACAAGAGCGATCCTGCTTCTCAACTTACGGCATCATCTTCTACTCCTTCCATGATTTCTCAATTAAGCTCTCAAGTTGAAGAATTAAAGAAGATGGCAGAAGAAAACCATAATAAGGTAGAAGAAAGCCAAAAAATAGTGGCGGAGAGCTTAAAATATGCTAAGGAATTCGTCGAAAATCATGAGATCGAAAAAGCTACATGGAAGAAGGAAAAATTAGCTATGCAAAAAACATTGCAGGAAATGGTATCACTTGTCAAACAAGGTTACCGTCCTTGTAAGCCTCCTACGCCTACAGTCACCCGCTCTCGTGATGCAACTAAGTGATTTTTATTTTCTTGGTGGTAATTTTGTGAACAACTGATTTTTTTTTACATCGTCATTATTGGTTCTTATTTGAAGTAGCTTTCTTTATATGGGATGTGACTTTTGAAACAATTAGTCATATGAGTTAAATATTGTTTTTTAATACATTGATACAAATTTGATGATGTTTTGGATATTTGAATAAAATTAACATTTTGGTTATTTGAATTTATGCGTGGGTACCTTTTTTTTGTGATTGATATTGGTTGTCGCTAAATTATGGTCTCAAATATTGATCGTCAGTCGCAAATATTTAGCGACTGCAAATTTGGTTTAGAGACTGATTGGTTAGTTGCAAAATCATTAGTCTCAGTAGTCGCTAATTTGTCACAAATAATTAGTTTTGTAGTCGCAAAAATTTGTTTCGTAAGTAGTTGCTAATCCGTCGCAAATATTTTACAACGGACAATAATTTAGTTGCTAAAATTTGAAAGTTAGTCGCTAAATGGTAGTTGCAAAGGCGTTGCAAATCCGTCACTAATTTGCGACTGTCCAAAAATTAGTCGCAAAAATGGATTTGCGACGAGGTCTTTGGCAACGAACCAAAGTAGTTGCAAATCCGTCGCAAATCCATTTTTGCGACGGATTTGCGACTACTTTGGCCGTCGCTAATTACCGTTTTTCTTGTAGTGTGGTTAGGTGGGTTTTTGGGTGGTGGTGCTGGGGTTTTAGATCTTAGTATAAGATTAAATGATGATTTTATGAAACAGATGTAGTAATAAAAGAAAAAAAAATATTCAACATGAAACAACAAAATCCATCATTTTAATAAGGGTGAAGTTTATATTTTAATTGTAAATTTTGGTGAACTCGTTCCTGCGACTAAATTTAAAGATAAAAGTGACTAGGATGAAGATCGAAGTTGTTGTAAATGCACCTTCGAGAATGATGATGTTTCCTTATACTACCTCGCACATGGGTAATTGTCGTGGTGATGATACAACAAAAGAAATTTTTGTTACTAATTAAACATAAAACTTTTCACTGTATTCAAGGACTCTAGAAGCATTAAAATTTTGCAAATCCAATTACGTATTAAACTCATGATTTCTCATCAACTATTGTATTCATGTGTTTTCAAATTTCACAGACTGTTGATGTAATTGTATATTCACGAAATTTAAATAACAAACTATAACACGAATAGCAGATTAAGTTTAAAAAAAATAAATAATAAAAAAAAATATTCAATATGAAATAAGAAATTCCAACATTTTAATATGGGTGAAATGGGTCAAGTTTATATTTGATTGTTGATTATTGTGAACTCGTTTCTGCGACTAAAATCTAAGATTAAAAGTAAATATCGAACTTGTTGTAAATGTACCTCGCACATATTTGATTTTTTTGGTCGCCAGAAAGTTACCGGAGTTCATGGTTGATTTCTCTTCTGTTGTCTTCATCGGTGTTCATGTGTATGTGCTTTTTTTTAATTAAAAATGTAAAGTTTATTGAAACTAGAGCCCAAATTTGATGGGAGGATGGCACCAAGTATTTTCCCGGTAATTCTCCCGCTTAATTACCTTAATGGCACCAGTTTCCCCAGCTCAGAACATGTAAGTATGTAATAGTGTTTGTTAAGGATATATCTTCTTGGAAATTCAAACATCTTAATTACTTCGCATTTGCAATATGCTCATATTAATTTAAAATATTTTATCACGGAGAACTAACTAGTATGTAGTATAGCGTGATACCTAAGGTTACTCCCCTTGTATTTTATTAACATGATCCATTTGCACTTATTGTCCTATTTATTTGACTTTAATGTTTGCAATTTATATATAAGTAAAATATAGTTTTGTGGGTACTTATTGAAATCGTCTTAATAAATAGATTATTACTCCGTAATTTTCAATTGTTATAATATATTTATTGATGATTAAAGATGTTACTGATCAAAGATTTGCATCGGTATAGTATACGTGCTCAGGAGAAATAAAGCAAGTATTACGTGATAAAATATGGATGGAGTATTACTACATTATAACCAAATAATTTTTGACATGCAAAACAAGACATTTTAGGACGGAAGGAATATTTACTACCAACTTTATACATTTTCCAATCAACCTCAATTTTAGCATCATACTATCATAGCATCACTTTCCAAAATGAATGAATATAATATAATATTCAAATTTTGAAAATGGAACAACACTAATTCAAGTAAACATAAAGAGTGTCACAATCAAGCAAGCTTCAAAGATTAAACTAAGTAAATTACAAGAAAAAGTAGCAGCCCACTTTCTGCCTTTCTCTTTCTCTTCTCTATCCCCCTACAAGTTTACAGCACATGTTTGTTTCCTCATTTGCAGCCCCCTCTCTCTTAGGCTAATAGGCTTCTCTCAAAATAGAGTAATAGACAACTTTTATGTTATCTTCTCTATCTTTTATCTTAATTAAGTTTTTGGTTAATTAGGTATTAACCCATTAATTAAGAAATTTCTATTTTTTTGCTGTAATACTTGATAATTTAATTTTTAAGTAGTGAGAGAAAATTATGGGTATATTACAAGATGATGTTGTGATTTTTAAGGCACCAGAGAAAGAAGGAGACCCAACTATAATTACTGTTAATTGCCCTGATAAACTTGGTTTAGGTTGTGATCTTTGCCGCATCCTCCTCTTCTTTGGATTCTGTATTACTAGAGTTGGTGAGTCCTTAAAACCTGAATAAAAATGAAGGGATTTTTTTTTTTTTTTTAATGTTTTATAATCTTTAATATTGTCTTAAGTTGGTTAAATCTTGTGGTTTTTGGATCATATTTAGTAAATTGCTTCATGGGTAATTTATAGTTTGATTTTTTTGGGGGGGAATTTTGTATTTTTATTTAGAAAAAAAAAAAAAAAAAAATTGAGACTTTTTTCAGTTTGTATGTTTTGAAATGTCAAATAAATACATTGCATGTTGGGTATTTCTGATTCAGAAAATGAATATTTCTAATTTCTAATTAAATAGTGCAAATGAATATTTTTTAGGGGTTTTTATTAGAAAATGTTAATATGTTGTTTTTTTTTGTTGCTAGATCAATCAAAGTTTTATTTTGGGTTTCTAATTAATCTTTAATATTTTTTGATGAAGATTTTGCAACAGATGGAAAATGGTGCTACATAGTGTTATGGGTGATGGGGAAACCAACAACAAAGTGGGGTTTGGTGAAGAAGAGATTGGTTGCAGCATGCCCTTCTTGTTTTTCAGCTTCTGGGATTTCTTATTACAGAGCTGAGTTGTTGCAGCCTCCTAAACCTCCTGATGTTTTCTTATTGAAGTTATGCTGCCATGATAGAAGAGGGCTTTTACATGGTACATCATATTTTGCTTCGTCTAATGTCGCAATTTATTGGTAATATAGTCTGATGTTGCTGGACGTATCGCTTTGCAGCAATTTTTTTCCGCTTTTATTCTGTTTCCTTGTAAATTTTGTGATATGTTTGTGTAATTGTGTTGTTGCTAGGGTGGATCATGGATAGAGTCATGGGTCCTTGCTTTGTATTATCTACATATGCTTGAGATTTAGAGCAAAAAAAGCGATGATCACGGCCTTTTAAGATATTTTTGCTCTAACACAATATAGGAGTCCTGATTTTCAATTTGGGGATCAATGGTCCAGTTGGTCAAGTATTTCAGTTTAAGTTGGATTCTTGGTTTCCAACCTTACTTCTTGAATTTGTTGCATTAAAATGCATAGTATGAGCTTTTCCATAAGGCACAATGTCTAATCAATATGGATTCTAGAGGTCATAGGCTTATGAGGTATTGGCCTAGTGGGAAAGGCTGAAGACTTGTGTACGATAGGTGGTAGGTTTAAATCCCCACTCCCCCATATGTTATTTGTAATGCCCTTGTGGCTCTGGTATAGAGATACTTGTAGGGAAGGGAAGTTGTGGGTAAATTTCATGAAAGCGATTATTATTATTATTTGTTGTGTAAATGTGCACATACAGTATAATAGATGTCTACTTAAAAGTGTTCGTTCAACGGTGTTGTCACTATTCTGAATTTCTGATGGTAAATGGAATTATTGTTCTGTCGTAAGTGGTGCTATTCTCTGACATTTGTATCTTATTTGTTTCATGGAAGATGTCACTGAGGTTTTGTGTGAGCTCGAGCTCAATATACTGAGAGTAAAGGTATCCACAACTCCAGATGGGAAAGTGTTGGACCTCTTTTTTATTACAGATACCAGGTTTGGAAGACTTCACTTCATTTTGTGTGATTTTAGTGTGTACTCTGCCTAAATAATCTTACAGTTCATAAATTATCTGCTGTTGTTTTTACTGATTTATTACTTAATAACTACCATTATTCTACTCATCTACTGACATTATTATAACTACCATTATAATAACTACCATTATTATAACATATGTTTAAAAGCTAGTGACTATCTTGTTTATCTGTTATTTGGAGCTCAAGTAATCAAAGCAAACTTTATTGTAAACAAATGTACAGGGAACTACTGCATACCAAAAAGAGACAAGAGGATACCAAAGAGCATTTAAGAGAGATTCTTGGAGATGATGTGATGTGTGACATAGAAAAGGTCGGCTTAGAAGTTACTGCCTGCTCACAAGCATCTCCGCTTCTTCCTTCTGCAATCACAGACGACACTTTTAACTCTGAGATACCCGATAAATACTGTAATGGAACTGGTCTTTCCAACTGTGCATCCGTCACAATAGATAATACTCTTAGTCCTTCTCACACTCTTGTCCAAATTGCTTGCCAAGATTATAGAGGTCTTCTTTATGACCTGATGCGTACATTCAAGGATTATAACATTCAGGTAAAACAAATGCTTCTTACTCCTTGTAAATAAATATTGTGAGTTGAGACAACTTGGCTAACTTTTCTCAATTCATATTATATGTTATATAGAGATATTAACATGCTATAATTTTGTTTTAAGTATGCAATATTGCTGATATATCTTTTAAATCTAAATAAAAGATTTAGTGTCTGTTATTTCTTTTAAACAACAGATATAGATCATGCATTGGACTGCAGGGAGTATATACGAAGTAACAAATTGGATTGGAGCTAGAGTAATTTTGAAAATTAGTGATTGGATGTATGACAGTATAATTTATTATTTTGGTTAATAGATCTCTTATGGGCGAGGCACCATGAAGCAGAAAAAGAACTGCGAGATTGATTTATTCATCATGCAAGCTGATGGAAAGAAGATAGTTGACCCTAGCAAGCAAAACGCTTTGCGCTCTCGTCTATTAATAGAACTAGCTCGACCACTTAGAGTTACTGTTGTCAGCCGTGGCCCTGATACGGAGTTACTGGTTGCAAATCCAGTGGAGATATCTGGAAGGGGGAGACCTGGAGTCTTCTATGATGTCACCCTTGCTCTGAAAATGCTGAATTTATGCATCTTCTCGGTACTCACTTTGATTATATTAATTTCTTGTTCATACATCTTTAAGTTTATAGCAAAAGGTTCTCAACACTTCTGTTTTCTTCATATACCATATTCAGAACTGACAAGCATTTACTTGCAATTTTCCAGGCTGAGATCGTGAGGCACGTCATTGAACATCGTGAATGTGAAGTATACCGGTTCTTGCTTCAGGAAGGGGACTGCTTATCAGTTTCTAGGAATAAAATTGAAGAGAGGGTATGGAACACATTAATGGGCTGGGAATGATGAGTACCATCATCTTTTTGCCTAAAGGCATGCCTCGGAATCTGTACATATACACTAGACAACTGTATTTTACATGTAAAGTGTTACCATTACCTACTGAGTTCTGACTTGATGTATAGTTCATGTAAGCTTAATTAGCAGGGAAGAAGAAAGCTACGGACGGATGAAGCCGTGAAGGAGATAGAGATAGAGAGCAGAGACGATTAGGATTAGTCAATTAGCCTCAGAGAAAGTACTTTCATATGTAAAGGTAGGAGAGGGGGGAAGATGTAGTGCCATTGCTCAAGATAGTATGTTTCTTTTTCTTCTCTTTTTTGGCTGGAGAGGTAGAAAGGTTCTTGGCCAAAGGCATGCATCTTGCTGACTATGCTTTGCTTGTATATGGTTTTGTTGTGCCTGGAATATATGGGGAAAATGATGTTTTTACATGTTTGTCTTCAAATTCTTTGTTGTTTTCGTGTACCTAATACCTATGAAGGATTTTTTTCTTTTTTTTTTTATCCGTTTTATTAGTTTTGTTCATTTAATATTCTTCTAGCGAGCAAAACTAATAAAATGAACGTTAAAATTTCTTAACGTACACGGAACAAGATAGGTGTTATCATATTGAGGAAATAGTATTTAAGTCCTATCAATTCAGATTTTTATGACTTTTGATAGTGATATGCTGATGATGCAAATTATGAAGCGCACTTCTGAAAACCCAAAAGGAAAAGAGAGGAGTGAGATTTTCAGTGTGAATGAGGAATCTCCTTTTTGTTGGCCCCAAAAAAACATTATTATTAAAAAAAAAATTGGGGGTTGGATCCTGTTGACTATAGAAGGTCAATCCTTGAGATCAAGTGTAATTATGCAAAGATTCCAGGGGCACAACTGTAATCTTACTCCCTTAGTTTCTTGACTAGTCTACATGAATGCATTTCTTGATTACCAAATCAATGCAAAGTCACTACCACCAAAAGTTGTTACAATCGGGGTCTTACATGGGAACAGTGAGAAGGTATTACAAAATTGAGAGGAATAGTAACAAAAATGATACAATATGATTATATACTAGACTTTCAATCTATACGAACTTTAGACATATTCGCAAACGTGTATCAATAGTACGTAGTATTACAATGTATAAAGTCAAAATTACAATGTAGATAGTCGCAAGTTCGAGCCCTACTAACTACGAGATGTTTGGGAGTAGTGGGATTTCCTTACCTCCCCTTCTATTCTCAAGTGTCGACCTGCGGAGCAGGACTGGCTAAATCTATGAGAGGTAAAATGGTTTTACAATTATTAAACACTTCCATAGTTCGACAAAAATATGAAAATCTATAAAAGCAACATAACCACAATTATCATCATCAACATGATTGAAGCTTTCTAATTTTGTTAGCCGCCCCATGCCCATTCCATTAGCTATTAATCTATGAAAAGCAATCTAGTGGCTTCTAGTTTATGTAATACTAGTAGAAAGATCATCTAGTCACTGGACAATTTTTCCGTACAAGTAAAAAGCTCTCAACAATATAATTGATTGTGTACACAAATCGATTATAAGTGATCCTTAACTTATTTATTTATAAGCGATCTTGAATGGTTTTCTACTGATTCCACTTAGGGTCTTTTCTGATAAACTGAATTGAGCTGAACAAAATTAAACTGATTGGAGTTGAACTAAACTAAACTAATTGGAGTTAAACTGAACTGAACTGAACTGAGCTGAATTGAATTGAATTGAGATGAACTAAACTGAACTAAACTAATTGGAGCTGAACTGAATTGTTTATGAGAAAAGGTTATTAAAAACTAAACTGAACTAATTGGAGCTGAACTGAAGTGAACTGAAATTAAGCTGAAGAGAACAGGCCCTTAGACTACAATTTTACATGAGATCTAGATCATTAAGTAAAGTTGGATACGAATCATACGATCTAGATAATGATTTTAACAACGTTTCTATCACTACCGAAAATTGTGACCACAGATGTGTCATAAACATTGGGACTCATTACTCCTATGAATGTCATGACATGTAAATCAGGAAAGAGAAAAAATACTCCAAACTTGAGTTAAGCATACATTAAGGACCTGAACTTTTGAGTTTTTCACCCTTAAGAACCTCATATTTTTGTTTTCACCTTTAAGGACCTAAGGTTAGCATTTCGGGCACTTAACTCACCATTAACCAAAGGTTGACTGTCAACCATAAGTTACATTTTTTTTTCGAAAGAACCATATGTTACTTGAGTTCACTAAATTATCAGAATTTAAACTACATTAACAAAAATCATATTCAGTGTAAAAATACACCGTAATTTTTAATAAAATTACATAATTGTTTTCACTTTTTATTTCCCAAAAAATTCTTACCCTGCTTTTGCAAAGAATTATCAACAAAATTACCCAAATTATAATCATCTTCTTCGACCTTCCTAACTATGCACCCCTGATTTCCTAAAGGGAAAAAAAGGAAGATTGATGAAATGTGAATAAGAAGTTGCTGTGAGTAGATTAAGTTGCTTAAGATTGATCAACCACATCAATTAATTTAAAGTTTTATGTCAAAATAAATAAATAAATAAATAAATAAAAAGTTAAGGAATTTGATATGTACCTAACTTATGTTAATTGAAGATTAAACCAGTCTTGCAGTTGTTCTCAATACCAATATGATTAAATTTTGGAGGAAGATAAGTTGCGTCAATCTTGCATTTTGGGGGTAAGTATAATTAAATTTTGTTTTCTCCAAAAAAAATTTAAGTCAATTGCCATATATATAAATTTTATAATAATAAAGTATTAAAGTTTAACTATAAGGGACCCATTAAATTAGCTAGTGTGATTAAGTTTCACCAGTAAAGTGTCAATAGGTCCTTAACGGTGAAAATAAAAATAAGAGGTAATTAACGGTGAAAATAAAAATAAGAGGTAATTAACGGTGAAAAAAAGTAAAAGTTAAAGTTCTTTGTACATGCTTGCTTATTAAATGTTGGATTTGTGAGTGACATACTTGTTAATACACGTGACATGCACGGACACCCATACATATTATACATACGAACACACCCACCACTCACGTGGAAAGAGGAAATGATTCCAAAAAATCTTTAGGAGATCCCATTTTAAGAAGTCAAACGTAAGTCAAGGTGTGATAGTACAATTGTATCGCTTTCAGATCCTAACTCTTACCTACCAACCCTAAATTCAAGGAGGATAGACGGTGAGGGTCATATTCTTACCATGTGAATGTTGACCAAAAAAAGAAAAAATACGTAAAAGACAAATGGCTAGAAAAAGCAAAGCATTGTTAGCAAAGAAGAGAGAGAAAAGTGTATTAGGGGTGCTTGGTTCAAACAATGGTATGGGTTTGAAATGAGGAATGAAACCTGGGTGGTATGTAGCTGGAACTTGATACTTGATTTTATGTGTTTGGTTTTTATCTAAGAATGATAGTTTTTCTTTTAATTTTAAACCTAAAGGTATGGGTATGAGCCATACCCACCTCCTCCTTGGATTGCAAAAATCCATACCTTGGGGGTTTGAGGTATGGGTTTGAAAAATAAAATTTCTAAAAACAAACACAAGGTATAGGTTTTAGTCATTCTAAACCTACACCTTTTTGCCTAATATGCTTGAGTCAAACACATCTTTCATGAGATGATTTATTCTCATAACTCAATTTAGCTTGAGTTAATAGGCTAGACACTTTTAGGGTGAGAGTAAAGGAATACCATTCTTAAATTATTCCTAGTAGAAATTGAACCTAGCATTACATATTTTGGTTTAGAAAGAGATTATATTTTATAAAGATACAGGTCATAGAGGGGTGAGAATATGAGATGAAAGCGGGACGAGAGATGACCCTAGCCATCCCTACTTTCAGTTCCACACCGCCCCAAGTGTGTTATACAACTTTGTATGCATTTCTTGAAGGATGAAAGAATCAAATATACTCTGTGTCTTTATTATTTTGCCCCATTATAAATAATGAGGTCAAATTTCAAAAACTTTGAACAATTATCAATAATCGATAAGAGATAATAGATATGTGAGGTCTTGTTGGGTTCATCTCATTGTATATTTTATTAATATCAAATTTTTATAATTTTTGTGAGTGTAGAAATAAAATTATTTACGTTATAAGACGCATTTTAGAGACCGTACAAAATCTAATGGGACATAAAAAAAAAATTAGGGACAGAGGAGAGTAAAGTATATGATCTATAAGCTCGAGTAAAATTGAGTACCAAGTCACCAATTGACGGCGCCTAAACATTGATACTTGCCCATAAATTAATTGGGTCATTACGACATTATATCACACCTGTGTTCTAGAGGGACATTTAGATTGTTGAATATAAGAACACACACAAAGCTGCTTAATGTGCTACTTGAAGAAGCTCCAAAAAATTGATCTATGCCCGTCAAAAGAAATCAAACTGATCTATGTGCAACTCATCTTGTTGAAGTCTCCCTGTAAATACTCCTACAGGTCTACTAATAAGGTCTACATATTATTGATCCCAAACACAAAAAGGGTCTCAGCTTCTAGGGTTATAAAAGAGCAATTTGCAAAAAAGGCCTCAGGATTGTTTCGGACCCGAAAGGAAGGCTCTATAACTGCTGCTTCTCAGCAACGATATTCCTAACTCAAAATTCATGGCACCACTGAATGCAACGAACCAAGCTTTTCAATCAAATGCTTAATAGGTCGGCCAAAATAAGAAACAGAACAAGCAGCTGCCTGTCCCCTGCAGCTACCATTCTAAACTCCACAAATCTTATGCTGCCTTCCATCCCCAGAAAAAGCCTAAGGGTCACTCTCCAACTCAGAACCAGGGACGTCATAGATAGCTGCTACTCTTACCTTTCTCTGATGCAAGAACATCCAAATTCATAACCTCAACACCAATCCTCCTCATGTCACATTGAGAGCAGTATTTACTTCTAGTCTATCTCAATTCCCAGATCTTATCAGCGGCCATTTCCTCCCGTGACATTAGAAAATTAGCAAAAAATAAGGCCAGTATGCAAATTTGCCACTGATGAGTGACTAGCCGAATAATGAGGGTAATGAAGGCCAAAAAGGTGAAAAACAAACTATCAGAGAGGATTTCATCAGCTCAGCTGCACAAAAGCTTCACGTATATACTCGTTGAAAAACAAATAAAGCAAAAGCCTGCCAAAACCTCTGCCTCCACTCCGATTGGCAGCAGCAATGACAATACTGAACCACAGCCATCACCTTCAGAAAATGTTGTTTGTAGCAACTATGAGCTAATACTTCGCCACCATATAACATAACCAGAACAGGAATAGTTGCAACTTCAAATTCAAAAGACAGCCACTCATGCATACTATAGAAACAGCAATTCAAAGAAGAAACAAAACAGTCTCAACTATCTCAGACACTCCTGATGCAGAATATCCAGTCATGGGCAGAAATACTACATTAATTGTGTTTTACCAGTCAATGCTGACAGCTAGAAGTGTTGGAAGTACACTCAACCACTTCCATATGTTGCATCTTTGCTATCAAATGCTGCTGAATTATCCAAAAACGTCGAAAAAAAACTCTGCAGAACACACAGCTTATCTAGGCAGAATCTGAACAGATGCAAGCCAAGCATAGGAAACGATATCCAACATTTCTGCAGCTACTTAGGAAACAAAGCTCTAAACTGAGTAGTTCAGATAAATAACAGTTTGCACAGCATTTGAGCAAAACCAACAATGATATCAACGCCGGCTGTTTCTCCGAGGAGCATCATAAGGGTGAGCCCGGTCTCTAAAGCTTCCTTTGTCATAGCGAGTTGGTCCACCAGCAGCATACCTATCACCACCTCTAACACCTCCATCCCTTTCATAATCCCTATCCCGACCATATCCATTTTGGGGATATCGATCCATATATCTATCGCTTCCAAAACGATCACCAGCAGGTGGGTACCTTTCAGTGCTGTAGCGATCACGGGACCCATACCCATCTCTGTTCTCCAGACGATCTCTACTGTCATAGCGCCCCCCAGCAGCACGATCATAATAACGATCATAATCACGATCTCCCTGCAGACCAGATCTACCAAATTCAGATTGTGAAGAATACCTTCCGCCACCACCACCACTCGACGGGCAATCCCTAGCCCAGTGCCCTGCACGACCACACTTAAAGCACTCGTCAGATCGATCCCCTAGTCTATCTCCTCCTCTGTAGCTCTCCCTAACACCTGATCTACGATCTCCACCATAAGCATCATAGGGATCTTCAGCTCCCAATCGTGGCTCTGCTTTGTTCACTGAGATAACCCGGCCATCCAACTCTCTACCATGCATACCCCTTATGGCATCTTCCATGGCTCTGCGGTCAGCATATGTTATGAATCCAAATCCACGAGGACGGCCAGTCTCCCTGTCCACCATCACCTAAAATGACAATGTATTTATCATATTACGAACAATACAAAATGGTTATTGTAGTTAACCTAAGTATTTTTTAGAAAATAACACCACAAAAAAAAACTCAAAAATTTGATTTCACCACCTTGTAACAGATTTTTGGATGGAATCCATTAGTGGGGCCATAACTAACACGTGTCAAATGCCTATTGGTTTAAAAAAATTATTAAAAAAAATAAAAAGAAAAAAACCCCAAACCTAAACCCAAACCCAGCTCCACCCCCGGCACCACCTTTCCCCAGCCGCACCGACAACCTAACCCAAGCCGCCGGCACATCCAGCCCCCACCAAAATCGCCGAAACCAACCTTTACTCTCTTCCCCCTCCCCGAAAACCACCCCGGCTCCGCCTAGCATCACATCTCCAACCACAAATTCGCACCGAGCAACCTCGCAACCACCTCTGCCACTGCACAAAACCAATTCCCACCCCTTTGAACCACCGCAAATATCGATTCGCACCAAGCAGGTGAATTGTGGTTGGTATTTGCGGTGGATCGAAGGTGATGGGGTTCGAATTGGTTGTGATTGTGGTTGGTGTTTGCGGCGGTTCAAAGGTGCTAGGGTTTCAATTTGGCGGTTGGGGTTTCGACGAGGAAGTTGTTGTTGCTAAGGGATGTGGTGATTTGCAGTGGGTAGGTGGTGATTTGCGGTGGGTTTTGCCGGTTTTGGTGGGGCAGGAGTGCCGGCGGCTTGGGTAAGGCAGTCGGCGGTGGGGGACAGGTAGTACTGGTGGTGGGGTTTGGCTGGGTTAGGCTGTCAAGGGTTTCTTTTTTCTTTTTTCCTTTTTTTCTTATTTTTATTAATTTTTTAAAACCACACGTGTCTATTGTGGGCCTCACTAACGGATTCCATCCAAAAATCCCATTAAGTGGTGGTGAAATCAATTTTTTGGGGTTTTTTGTTGTGTTATAATAAAAGTTTTTTATTTTGTGGTGTTATAATCAAATTTTGTGTTATTGTGGTGTTATTTTCTAAAAAATCCTTAACCTAAATATTTGGAATAAAGTGGAAACATGGGAAAACTTAGGTTTGCCAGCATCTTGATAACATTCAAGTTTTATAGTTATGCTAATTTAATTATAAAGTCATCAATAAGATTAAAGCATGGGACACATAAAAATGACTATGCATAAACATAATAAAAACAAAAATAAAAAAGAGGGTATTTTTAATTAGAAGGCAAAAGATTTGCAATGCTAAAAGTCATAAAGCTTGTATCATATGTCAATGAAGTGATGGACAAAGGTCAAAAGACAAGCACAAAATCTACAATCCCCCAAAATCGAAGAGCTTCAAGTCGATCAAACAGAGACCAGAACCACCCAATATTCTTGGATCTCTGCACATAACCCATTCACACATAAATTTATGCCTATTGAAGAAGTCAAGAGTCAAAATATAATACATCTTTAACATCCATATAGTGCATTTTTCTATCAAATAAAAGTATATTAGCAAAAATAAAAGGGAAAATTGCCCAGAATAATCCCATCCCACCTTTAGGGCATCCATTGAAAATAATCACAACTTTAGATTTTTTTTAAATAATCCGACCTTTATACTGCTCTAAATGGTCCCAAATGACTTATAACCGGTTAAGTAGGGTTTTTTTTTTTTAATTAAGTCTAATTTACACATGTTACTACGTGATTGGTAAATTAATAAGTTTTAAATTTAATTTTTTTTAGAAATGATGATTATTACTAATTAACATTAATTAATTATTTTAAAAATAATTTAACAACCACCACCAGCCCCAGCCATCTCTACGCCGCCACCATCATCGCCGCTCACCGACCGCCTGTCGCCGCTCCTCCCTCTACCCCCGTCCGACGTCTTTAAACCACCCCCACCCATTCCCATTGGCCGAAATTGATGGCGAAGGTTGGGGAAGGGGATTGGGTCGAAATCGACGGGGGAGGGGACTGGGTCGAAATTGACAGAGGAGAGGAAGGGGATTGGGTCGAAATCGACGGAGGAGGGGGCCGAAAAAGGGACATGGGAAGGAGAGGAGGCCGCCAGGCAGACATGTGGTGGGGGAAGGGACGCTTTCTGGGATTTCGTGGGGGAGGGAGGAAAGTTGGTGGTTCAGGGAGGGGGATCGGGAGCGGCCGGAGCCACTTGATTGATCGCCAGCGCTGGGGTTGGGTTCTGGTGGCCAGCGCCGTATTTTTTCTTTAAAAAAAATTATCTTTTTGTTAAAAATTATTTTTTTTTTTTTATTTTTTGACCAATCACAGGTCGCCACGTGTCAAGTAACTTGTTATAACAAGTTACATGACCGGTTGGGACCATTTAGAGCGAATTGGGTATAAAAGCCGGATTATTTTAAAATAACCCAAAGGTGGGATTATTTTTAGCGGATGCCTCAAAGGTGGGATAATTGCGGGCAATTTTTCCAAAATATAATTGTCAGCATCTAATCTAATCTAATGAAATTTAGGCACACGACAGAAGATGAGATTGCCTCTAATGCACTCAAAGTGCTTGAGCATTAAAATTACAGTCACTTTATTTCTTTATGAAACAAGAAATCAGAATTTGCATGACTGGAAGATTCAGTGACAGTTTATAGACATATAAAAGTTCTGAGACTGTATTCTAAACTATTCCTATAATATCAGGTCAATAATTGCACTTTCTCTTACCTCTACAAGCATCTTTATTTTCTAGAACTCGTAATATACTGAAAAGGAAAGGAAAAAAATTCATACCACCCTGATTTGACATAATTAAAGATATAGCATAGTTTATTTTGTAATAAATAAGATAAAAATAAAAATTCTTCAAAATAGTTGAGCCATACTTAATCGGGGGATTTTTGTTCAAAAAAAAAAGGGAGGGTGACAACCATGACAGCTCAACTTATTAAATGGGCTACAATTTTCAAAAAGTGAAGTTTTTTTTAATTTTTTTTACATATGCCCTTTGTACTCCCACATCTCTCAGAATGAAGGTTAAAAAACACACACACATTTCTTGACATGCTCAATCAGTTTATTTTTTGAATAATTCCATAAGTATTGAAAAATGAATTTATTTGTCATGCATAAGTGCATAGTAGAAACAATTATTTTTAAAGGAAAAATAAATACTTTTATGGTGGGAAAAAAATTTGCACCAGGCACACACGCATGCGCACGCGCGCGCGCGCACACACATACACAGAGAAATGTGTGCTATGTGACAAAAGAAAAAACCATGGTTCTCTGTTTTTTTTTTTTTAAGTCCCACTTGGTTCTATTTTATAACACCCATTTGATGAATGATGAAGCACTGATAGCCAATGGTTCAATATCTTATGTGTAAAAAGGGGTATACTAGACACATAATAATAAAAGAGCCAAGATATGCAAATGTCAAAGTAATAGTTTGATGTCTAAGAGAAGAGTCACCAATGTAGAGGTTTATTCTGCATTGGTTCACATATATTTACAAATAAATGAGAACTTAACTCATTGACAACCAGCCTGTACTACCTAACACTCAAAAAGTCAAAAGTAAAATCAAACAGCAAGTCCAAATATACAGTACGAATAACAAACTATCTAATGAAGGGACCACAATCCATTGATATATCATGCTACATATATCCAAAGATTTCAGATTTAAATGTAGCCCATTCAAGATGATCAAAGACAAGTTAAGATATATTTCAAATCAAATCCCACATTAATGTCAAAGCATAATTCACTAGTTACATGAGCATCAGGTTCACACATTACCATAAATCACATCTTACGGATTTAAAAATAATGAAGGGGTGTTTTATAATTTGAAACATACTGATTGTCGCTTTACCAACCCACTTGGTTCCTTTATATCATACCTTAAGGATTTAAAGATAATGAATAGGTGTTTATAATTTGAAACAGAACTGATTGTCGCTTAACCAAACCATCTTTTTCCTTTTCTTTGAAAACCATATTGAAGTATCTATGAGATTAATATCATAAACCATTTATAAAATAAAATTATCACTTGACAGTTCTGTATAAAAACATAAGGCAACAAAGACATGAAATCTTAGACAGCATTAGGAGACAAGAGTCACAAACTCACAACTATAATGATAAGTAAATGACCTGTAACATCTATCTAATATTCTCGTCTACAAACAAGCATAACATACTCTATGCTAGTAAAATTAACCCCACAAATGCTCAATTATTTTCATCTTAAAAAGGGGTAAATTCAAATGAAGATTACCATGTTCAATTCAAAATTGAAGATAGGTTCAGATTAGGTAGAGGGTTTTCACGTAAAAAGAACAAAGGTTGGTTCCCATTCATTTTCTCACAAGCCTCAAAGTATAGTATAGGAACTGAACCAATACCAAAAGTTACTTATTGGAACCAGCAAAATTCTTGTGCAAACTACAAAGTATCAGAAAAAAATTCAGTCATAAGATCATAGTTCGGTTCAACAATCTAATTTCATTGTACTAAAATATAACAAAAGGCAAATGACTTAACAAATTCTACATATACATGAACAATTGGACCCTTCTACATCAACTGGTCACCCTGCTTTTATAGTATCTATCTATGTTATGCTTCAACTTCTATATGCAACTTAAATCACAAATTAGCATTTTTGGAGCTATTATATTCTCATTTCAGAAGATAAACTAATAAATATCAGAAAATTTCAATTAATATTAGACATACATCTAATGCAATGCATCAGTTACTTGTACTTACAAAAAAGCCCAAACGAAAAATACCGATGCATTTACCTACATAAACTAAACGAAAAGCCTACTTTCCAAAATTAAATCAACCAAAATCAGAACATAGTCTCCCTCATATCCAAGTATTCTCACATAGACCTTAGCTTGTACCAATGAAAATCTTTCCAACAGCTTGTAAAAAGTTTTAAAATTTGAAAACTATTTCTAGTAAGTACGTCCAAAGTGGATTTTTTTGCGGTTTGGACAAACAAAACTTAACAACAGTTGAATTTCAATCACTACTCCACCAACCCGACTGATAGAAGGATTATCCTCACCAATTTGACATAAATTTGTGTAATCAACCAACCAACAATATGCCTAAAACTCGTGTTCGAGTCTCATAAGTCATAACCCGATATTAATCTAAAGTTTCTAGCCCAAATAAGTTCATACATCCACTAATTTACAATTATCAACCACAATATGCTGAACATAATGAACAATGAAACAATAATTGAGGTTAACAAATAATTAAAAATCGCAATTGCAAGGCGAAATTGCTAATAAACAATTACAATCAAACAATTTTTTTTATAAAATAAAAAATAAATAAATAAATAAAAAAAAGCGAGTTCTTAGCAATTACCAAACAATCAAGGATTTTTCCATAACGAATAAATGCATCTTCTAAGTGCCTTTGCGATGTATTCCAACCTAAGCCTCCAATAAATATACGATAACCATCTCTTGCAGCCATTTTTTTCAATTTCCTACAAAATTTCAGCCGAAAAACTAGGAATTAAGATGAAAATTACAGATAAAGAGGTGTAATTCGTATAGTTTGAGAAATTAGAGGTTGATTTGGGGAAAAAATTGGTGAAATTGAGAGGGTTTTACAAACCCTAATAGAGTGGTTAAGCACAGAGTAAGGAAGTTCACCAACTTCGAACTTACCACAGTTAAGCCAGTTGCTAGTATGTAGTATGCTGCCCGCAACTGGGAGGTTCTCAGCCTTTAGCAACTAGAGACATAAATGTCCTAGGACCCTTTAGCAAAGACAAAAAAATAAATTAGAATAGATGCAAAAAAAAAAAAAAAAAAAAAAAAAAAGGGAAAATAAGAGAGATAAAGAGCTAGTCCAAGAGAGAGAAATAATCTAAGGGTGAGAAAGGAAGAAAAAAAAGTCAGTTCTTCATTATCAATTGAAGCACCAAAAAGAAGGAAAAAATAGCTAAAAAATTTCTACATTTCCGATAATAACAGGATGGATACATTCATCAATTTGTTGAAGATAGAAGAGGAGGAGGAGCATCAATCGAAGGAGCAGGATGAAGCATTCAACTACATCTTGTAAGTTATAGTATATATTTGACTTCATTTTTTAGGGAATTGACATCCTAAATTGTAGATTAATAATAATGAAAATTGTAAGTAGTCACTAAAATCGATGGCCGGGAAGAAATACATGTTGTAATTGAAGTGAAAATATGTATATGTGTGTAGGGAATATTTCAAGCATCCCACACTTGAGCCCCACTGTGATCATACACTTAAGCATGGTGGCGTCCAAAGGGAAGGAAGCTAGAGTAAAAGAGTCGCCAACAAGTTTTAGGAACTTGTAAACCGTTCACAGGGTGAAAGTTACACCCCTTCACGATCCATGAGATCGCTAACTCCATAAGTCCGGAACCATGACTGGATATTCGGGGATGAAGGTACAAATCCAACCTAAAAGAGACTGAACCCGCCTTAAATAGGCCTCTACTTTATTCTTCTCATATTCATGTGCGCTTTCTGACTAACATACAATCAATATGTTAACCCTAAACCTGTTTATCTATGTTGATTGAATATTATTGCACAAACAAATCTATTATTGGCGATCACTTGAATTATAATCATATTAGCCTAAATAAGATTATTAATTATCTTATTAAGCGTGATTACAAGTACAAATTCTCTTTAAACATGCATAAAAGACGTGATCAAGCAATAACAATAATATATAATATCAAGCAACATAATATAAATCGACAACAATCATCATCATCATATTAATAATAATAATCTCAATCTCAAAGCAATAATAATATTAGCAAGATCCTAGGCATGATACTAACAAGATTAATAACAAATCCTAGCATGTCACTAAACCATAAAGATCAAAGCTTTATCCCTAACATGATACTAACATGATATAAAGAAAGAATAGGTATCATCCCACAGAAACATACATGATATTAGAAATCTTAGTTATTACCCTAAACATAATATTAGAAATCATAAAGACATCCTAACATGATACTAGGAATTAAAGTAATCAAAGCATGATTTCTATATAACAATTAAATTACAAACTTGGATGCCTCGTATCTCTTTCTAATAACAAAATACACGCGTTAGTAACTTCAAGGAAAATAATAAACAGTTAAATTAAATAATTGAAATAGGATTTGGGACCACACCCTCAGAAACTATCAACCTTTCACGTCTAGAGCGAGGCAACTTCGAACTTGGCTAGGTGTGTCTACAACTTGTGAATGTGGAATTTTGTAAAAGGGGAAGTTTAGAAAAAGAATAGAGGGAGAATAAGCTTCTAGCTTTTAGAGAGAGAGAAAGAGATGATTGTTGATGATTAAAAACGGGGAGATACGACCCCTATTTATAGGAAAATAGTCCGAAAACGATAGAAAAGAGTTCGAGTCCCATTCGGAATAAAAGACCTCCTGTCGCAAACGACAGGAGTTAGTGCCAGACGACAGGTATTAGCGTCAGGCGACAGACTCTGTCGTTTGGCGCTGGGATAGTTTTTTGCGGATTTTGTTTTTATCATATCTTTTGATCCAGAAGTCCAAATAATTCATATAATATGTCGTTGAAAAGCTCTTGAAGTCTACTTTTCAACTCAATTAGAATCAGATTAAAATCTTTTGTAGATAAAAAAATATGGCCGAAATAGTGGAAGGGTGTCAGTTTTGAATAGAGTTTCTTATTTCTTTAATATTTTTTCGTTATAGCTCGAATTTATTATTATAATATATCATTGGAAAGATAATTTCAAGATATATCCAACCAAATAAGATTTGGATAAAAAGTATAAGGCACGAAAATAATATCTGACCATCTTCCATTTCGCACAGAACAAGGACTCTCAAAAAGAGAAGTTTTATTCAATTTCGAATTCTTTGATCTTATCTTTTTTAAAAAGGATAATTAAGATCTTTTAGAAACTTATAGAAGCTTATAATAAACCCTAATTTGTTTAGGAATGCGATTAAACCTTTGGAACCTCCACATGATCATTGGGTCGTAGGTAAAATCTGGTTTGGGCCCAGATTAGTATTTTGGCCATAACTTCCTCGTTATTTATCGAAATTGGGCTTATAATATATCGTTGGAAAGCTCTTTTCGAGCCCAATCCAACTACACTATTATTGGACCCTTATCACGGACCATCCTAAATTGGACTGGCTATTTTCATAAATAAAGTGTAAAAAGAAATATTTTCAAAAACAGAAAGAGAGATATTTTAATAAAAACAACCGTATCACAAGACTTTTCACATTTTCACTTCGTTCGATAATCAAATGACGTGAAAGGTATTCATCACTGGGTTTGGTTTTGGGAAGACACATTTGGGTGTCTACAATGTGCTTACAGGAATTATATTCTTCTTTTATGGAGATCCAATTTTGAATTGAACAATTATATTTTTCCTTTGTGGAGATCTAATTGAACAATCATATTCTTCTTTTGTACATGGAGATCTAATTGTGAAGATAAAAATAGGTAACAAATTAAACTACGATTGACTTGATGCTCATTGTTGATCATCTATGAATTGAACAATTATATTCATCTTTTGTGGAGATCTAATCGTGAAAGTTAAATTGCGTGACGAATTAAATAGCGATTGACTTGACGTTCAGTGTTGGTCTACAATTGATGTTTGTTGGTATGAAGCTCGTTTTATGAATTAAAAGGTATACATTTGTTGTATGTTGGTATAAATATGTAATCAAAGTATTTTAACATATTAATTTTGAGCTTTAAGGTGCTAAGTGTAATTTTATAAATATTTAATTATTTAATTGTGGAATAATTAGCGGTAATAAGAATACAATAAAATGGTTATTTTTTTTTGAAATAAAATTGATTCATAAATAAGTCATACGACATCTACAAAGAGATTTAGATCTAACAATTACATAATAGTTTAATCAAATAAAAACATTCCGTAAGCAAAGCTACGATCGTTGTTGCAAATCGTAACATTCTTTATACCCTCTTTCATATCGATGTGAATTACAGCCTTCTTTGGCGAGGGGGTCTATCAATCTATTGTAGCCGTATAGAAAATTTCCGTCTGATTCGTTAGATTGTTGTCGAAATATTAACCTCTTTTTCAATCCCGCACAAAATTTTACCTATGAAACAACTCCATAGCAATCCATGAAATAAAAAAGCAAATCTTCCCTCAAAAGAGAGAAGAAAAATCCGGTCTTTCGAAGGAGCCAAATCCTCCTAAAGAAGAAGAAAAACCCTGTCTTTCGAGGGAGAAATATTCTTCCTTAGAAAAGGAAGAGTTATTATAAACCTAAAACAAGAAAAAAAAAGCACACAAAAACAACGATTGGGGCTTTCCACAGGTAAAAACCGATGGAAGCCCCTTCAAAATTCAACAATGGGGGTTAGGGTTTTAGAGAGAGGAGAGAGAAGAGAGGAGAGAAAGGCTAGCAATAAAATGGTTAATCACTATTGGTTAAAATTGTTGTTGGTGTTTAATTATGATGTAATTGGAAAAAAAATATATAAGAAATTTCGAAGTACTATTTTCATATCTTATGAACCAAACTTTATGTACAAGCATGTGTGTATGTTGGGGATCGATGAATTGAACAATTATATTCTTCTTTTGTGGAGATCTAATTGTGAAAGTAAAATTGTGTAACGAATTAAATTGTGATTGACTTGATGCTCAGTGTTGGTCTACAATTGATGTTTGTTGGTATGAAGTTGGTTTTACGAATTAAAAGGTATGCATTTGTTATATGTTGGTATAAATATGTAATCAAAGTATTTTAATATATTGATTTTGAGCTTTAAGAAAGTACAATGTATTAATTTTAAGTAATTGAGAAAGTATAATGTGTAATGTATGCATAATAATATAATGGTGTGAAAAATGATAACCTCTTGGTTTCAAAATAAATGTCCATTTAACATTTTTTGCGCTATTCACAAAATTCACGTTGACTAATGTTAGTGATTCATATATATATATATATATATATATATATATATATATATATATATATATATATATATATATATATATATATATATATATATATATATATATATATATATAATTATTTAGGTGCTTGTTTGAACCGTCTTAATATATACGAAGTAGTTTCTAGATATTAATTTTTTTTAATTTATATTTACTAATTATCAATGATATCTTTCATCAAAGTTTTGTGTTATCATATATGTGCTTAGTTTAATTGAGACATTTATTTTAAAATAGAGGGAGCATAGATTTAGGCGAAAATGCATATATTATATATATGGATAATTATGATTTGGGTTTGGATGATAATCGTTCTATAACACATCATGATACATTTTATGTTACAGGTTTGTTCATTGAGTGTGAATGTGGATTCCAATCTACTAGTTTAGAATCCGTGATTTTATTGGCATCCTCTTTCTAGTTTCTATATAACACAAGTTTTGTGACATCATTCTAAAATATCAGCACAACGGATATCAACACTTATTAGTCACGTATTATTATTAAAATTGTAACTTATTTAGGAATTCGTTTATAATGAGTGTGATTGTTAAATTATGGAATTGATAGCATTCCAACATGGCATTGTATTATACCAACAAAATTTTATTCGGTTTTAGTTACTGGTATTTTGGTATTAATTGACAATACCAACCAAAGAATAAAAATTAATTTGTTTTGTTTTTTATTTTGACCCGAATCGGGTGAAAAGGACTAAATAAAACCAAATTTGATCTCTTTTAATACCCCCTCCCCCAAATTCCTCTTTACACATATACTAGAATAAAAAGTATAAAATACAATATAGATCGAGAAATTTGGGCAATCGTTTCGTGATTGGGTAAGACTATCTTGACCATTGTTGTGGAGTACTCAAATATAATCAACTAAACTCTTAAATAAACTTAAAATACATAAGTGAATCAACATGAACTCCCGATGCGCATAATAGATACCATATTTGAAATCACGACTACTTGCAAAAAATAGCAAACATCACCACTAGAAAAATGGTCTTTGGTATAAGATTTTAATCGATGCTAAAGGTCTGCTTTCCGATACCAAAAGTCATTAGTATCGGAATTTCCAACACTCAATCGATACCAAATCTAGGAAATATCATCAAAACAATGGCCAACACCAAAAGAAACATTGAATATGTGAATCCAATTTAACAAACTGATAATACTCAAGTATTCGAAATTTCAGATGCTATTTAAAGACTATTTAGTATCAAATTCTCCAGTATCATTGTTAACTAAAGAACCTTGTTCAATTAATTTATGCATGGTTCCAAAATGAATACATATTCAAGTACTTGTACAAAAAATAACTCCCTCCGTTTCATAATATTAAACTCATATTGAATCAATCACATAAAATAAGAAAAGAAGAATGATGCAAAAGATAACAAATGCCCCGAGGGCGTTGGATAAGCTAGCTAAAAGTAGAAAGATTAAATTAAATAAACATTAATTACACCGATTGACGCGTGATTTTGTCATGCTTTCCCAAATTAATACCACTTTAGGTAATATTTTAAATGCTTATCCAACGCCCTGGGGGCGTTCGTTAGCAAGATCCATATTTGAAATGTAACATTAAAGTACAAAATAATTCATAACTAATTTACCTTATTTAAATTTTTTTTTTTTTTTTGGAAAGCATAAGTCATAATGCATAATTCAACGTAGAGATTTACTTACTTAGAGCCATGTCATCAATCAACAACCAATTAATTCCAAAAATATTAAGTTAAAAATGAAACATATTCAATATGAGTAGATTTTTTTAAAACGCCCAAAATAGTATATCAGACTAACATTATGAAACGAAGGGAGTATTATTTTTATATGTGTACACAATTTTACATGAAAGTAGTTATAGTACAAAAACTTGATGTATACATGCTTGTAACATAATTTATTCTTAACAAAAGTATACAATAGTTACTTGATTTCCAAAAACATATACTCGTAGTGAAAACCATTGCCTAACATAAAAAAATGTTGCCTTGTAGCTAAAACAACACATATGATGTGTAGTTTATGCCCCCGTTGTCTATTCATAAGGCAACACTACATTTTTTTTCAAAGACAACACTTTAAAAAGCCAAGGTAAAATGATACCTAAGGCAACAATTTTACAAAGGCAACAAGTAAAAACTGTTGCAACATTAGAAAACAATTTAAAACTATCTTCTTATACGTAGTATGATACTATTTTTTTAAAAGGTATGAAGAAAGACCCTACTGAGCCGGCACCTCTCACAGGTTTAGCCAGCCCAGCTCCGCAGGTCATCGCTTGAGGGTAGAGGGGGGAGGCAAGGGAATCCCTCTACTTCCAAGCATTTTGTAGTTGGTGGGGCTCAAACTCGTAACCTCAAAGTCACAAGGTGAGTTCCCCACCAACTCTATCAAGCTTTGCTTGGTACATAGTATGATAATATACAAACACCTTTTCATTTGTTGTATTTTGGTAGTAATAATACAAAAGTGTTACCAAATATTTTAAAGACAATAGTTTAATGGAAAGCTGCACATCAATATAGACGTAAATTGATGTATAACATTATGCAAGGGAACTCTAAAAAATTCATACTAATGATATAAAATGAAATATCACTATACAATATATCTACCCTTAGGAATCCTACATAGTTTCACGATCTACACTATTAATACCACTAATTGTTTTTATCTAATACAGACACTAGGGTGGATTGTAACTTCTAAAGAATAGACAATCTAAAGCTCCAATGGATCAACCCTTTGTCTCTATCTTCAATATATATCTTACCTCCATGTACGTTACCTGTAATACCAATTCAATAATAAAATTAAGGAATTAAATAGTTTTTCAAAAACTAAGAAAAATAATTGAAAACTCTAAACAAAGATAAATAATAAAAAAACTTTAGCTAGTATATCATGCAAAACAGAAAATATCAAGATTCATACATCATTTTTACATTCATCTAACACCAAGGGATTTTGTAGACAAACACCACCCATTAGTGATATAATACCTTATAGCAATATTTATACCTCAGTTACTGTATTCTAAAATAAACACCATCCAAATTGCATTCTCAAATAAACCCATATAACAAAAACTTACCCAAATTGCTCAAAAAATAAATAGGTCACAACTTAAAGCAGTAGATCAAATTAAATATGACATCAAAATTTGAAACCAAGAACATTATTTATACCTTAGTAATAAGGGCATTTTTGTACAAGGCTTTTTTTTTTCTTTTTTGTTCATTCCTCTTGCTACAATCTAATACATACATAATAACTTATAATTTGCTTGTAATCATCATTCACTCTCAACCTAAACTTCTTCAATCAGACGTTGAAAAATTATAGTTTAGATTTGTAGAGAATAATTGTTTGCCATTTTTTATGTTAAAATTTTAGTGTTAAAAAAACAATAATTTTTTTGAATTAAAATGGCATGAATTTGTTGTGGAAGAGTTGAATTAATTGAATTATCCTCAAAGTAGTGAAGTATGATTACATAAAAGGTGATATATTAGATTCAAACTAATCCTTGATCTTTATTTAGGATAACTGTTCTTATTTATCAATATTAATTTAGCCAAACATTACTACATAAAATTTGAGAGATTACATTCAAACTAATCCTGAAAGGAGTGAAGTATGATTACATAAAAAATTAGCCATACATTTCTATTTCCCGCATTACTGGTTTTTTAGCAAGCCTATGGCCTATGGAATAAGATGGCCTTTACCTTTATTGGGGGTACAACTCAGTTTTTAAAATCTATCCTACATCAGTACCTGTTTGATTTCAAATTTGCACAACTGACTTGATCTGCCATCAAGTCTTCAAATCCAGTAACATAAAAAATCCTTCCAGTGGAACACTATAAAAGGTATATGGTACCATAATTTCATTTGGTCGAACCCTGTAGACCTTCTATAGAGTTCAATAAAATTCTATTTGTATTGTAAGTGTCCTCACTTGAATTACTAATTTCGAACAATGTCAATGTTTATGCATTATTAGACACTCTTATCACCATCATCTATGAGTCAAAGATCAATTAGGCGACACTTATGAACATCTTTATAATCCAATTGAAATGGCAACCTCTAAAGTGAAACCCTTGATCTCTAAAGTTAAATGGCTACATTTGTTACCTCTAAAGTGAAATGATCATTTATGAACATCTACTAAAGTAAAACGTTCATCGTAATCATGATCTCTAAAGTGAAATGGCTACATATGTTACCTCTAAAGTGAAATGATCATTTATATATGAACATCTACTGAAGTGAAATGTTTGACTTTAGTAGATGTTCAAGGGAGCGCCCAATTGGGGCACAAAACAAGGGAGTAAATCAAACTAAAAGTGAAATGATCATTTATGAACATCTACTAAAGTGAAACGTTCATCGTAATCATGAATACTAGAAGGGTATATGGTACCCTAATTACTTTCAATTGTACCCTTATGAATTCTATAGTGGTACCCTAGAAAGGGTATATGGTATCCTTCATAGTTTCAACGGTACCCCTTATGAATTCTTTAGTGGTACCCTAACTAGTTTCAATGGTACGGTACTCTGACTTGATTGGATCGAAGCCCAATTGGATAATTGGATAATTACCTTAGACCTTAACTACCTTAATACCTTAGACCTTAGGCCTTACCTACCTTAATTCCTTAGACCTTAGACCTTAACTACTTTAATTTCAAAAAAGGATCTTTAAACCCATAGTCTAAGTTCTACAAGTTTAACTTCTATAATAGCAATGTCAATGGTCTTCATTAATGGCCTTATCATGTATTATTAGAGGATGCCAAAGTTATACTGAAACAACATCCAGGCAAAGTCTTATGTTGACCACTAGAAAGACAAATTCATTATCCCAGAATTAGTGAATGAATTTGACTTTCATTTTCTCAATCGATTCAATGAGCTATGTGTGAATGAATTCGACTTTCACCTATTTCAATTGATTTAATTAGCTATGTGTGAATGAATTCAAATTTCATCTCATTCAATTGATTCAATTAGCTCTTTGTGAATGAATTTGACTTTTATCTATTTCAATTGATTCAATTACCTATATATATGAATGAATTTGACTATCATATTACTCGATTGATTTAATTAGCTATGTGTGAATGAATTCGACTTTCGTCTCATTCAATTGATTCAATTAGCTCTTTGTGAATGAATTTGAATTTCATCTATTTCAATTGATTCAATTACCTATGTGTGAATGAATTTGACTATCATATTACTCAATTGATTTAATGAGCTATGTGTGAATGAATTTGACTTCCACCTTATTCAATTGATTCAATTAGCTCTTCGTGGATGAATTTGACTTTCATCTATTTCAATCGATTCAATTAGTTATGTGTGAATGAATTCGACTATTTCAATTGATTCAAGTAGCTATGTGTGAATGAATTTGACTTTCATCTTATTCAATTGATTCAATTAACTCTTTGTGAATGAATTTGACTTCCATCTATTTCAATTGATTCAATTACCCATGTGTGAATGAATTTGACTTTCATCTCATTCAATTGATTCAAGTAGCTCTTTGTGAAAAAATTTGACTTCCATCTATTTCAATTGATTCAATTAGCTATGTGTGAATGAATTTGACTTTCATCTCATTCAATTGGTTCAATTAGCTCTTTGTGAATGAATTTGACTTTCATCTATTTCAATTGATTCAATTACCTGAATTTGACTTTCTTCTATTTCAATTGATTCAAATACCTATGTTTTAGTGTATTTCACTTTCATCTGACAAAAGATACAAATGTATTCCATTAATGAAAGGATAGAGTCGAGTCTATAATTGTACAACTTGAAGGAGAGGTTACCTCCATGGTCGTACAATTGGAAAAGACGAACGATCTTCAATACATGCTATGTGATAAACTACACTATTGCTTGGCTATTAAGCCAAGGATAACTACGAAAGCTAAGAAGAAAGCTTAAAAGAGATGAAATCCTTGTTGTTGAGTTATTTGCTGATGTCCTTTCAAGGAAAAGTATTGGCGCATAGTGCCTATATGTTTTAGAAACGCATAGGATGACAAATTGTACCACTACAGCCTAATAAGTGACAGGTGGTATTTTAGGAGAAAATAATCAACGACATAGGATAAGAAAAAGTACCACTACATGCATAATAGTACACAAAAAGTACTATTAATACAACTTATACTTTTTTTTTGAAGGGAAAGTAATAATGTCATTAAATAATAGCCATACGGCATCTACAATATTCTCTCTGTGTTTTAATAAGTGTTACAGTTTGACCAAACACACATGCCGAGACACGACTTTGACCATTAATTTATCTAATCATATGTTAAGAAAATTATAGGAAAATTGATATTATGAAAGTATGCATTATAACAACTTCAACAATGTATTATACAATAACTTTTATGTTTTATATATTAGTAAATTAATCAAGTCAAACCATTATGTGAATAGTGAAAAAAGTCAAACAGTAACACTTATTAAAATAAGGGAGTAATAAAGATCTGTAAACCCAGATAATAGAAAAAGTATCATAACTTTTACAATCAAAATCATAACTAATTTGCATATTTGGCATAGCTCATACTCCATCGCTTCAAGCTTGACGGAGCAATGATTTTCGATGTCTTTGCATCTTTCCAAGTTGAGACCTCCGCAATCCGCGCTGATGGGTGATTGACCAGTTGATGACAAATCCCATACCCATAGGAATTCAAATCACCTTCCCAATTATTATAAGAACCCTTAAAATAAAATTCCCACCCATGGATGAGAATCAAAATCCCAAAAATTTGGAAAAAAACCCTGAAAATTGGAACAGACTCTCACAGATGGAGAGAACAAAACAAAACAAAACAAACAAACCAAAACGTAAAACAAAACAAAAAACTAAATTGAATTAAAGAAAAAGGGTCGGAAATAGTCTAATTTCCGAAGAAATTAGACTATTTCTAGCCTAAACGGCCAGAAAAACTAAAACCCTAGAAGAGAGAGAAGGGAGGAGAGAGAAAAAGAAAAAAGGGGCGGCTTACACTTGTTTTTTTGTGCAATTATTCAATTAATACAACTTATACTTTAATGGTACATTATAGTACACAAAAATGTACCACTGTAGAAAAACATCAAATGAAAAAAATAAATAAATAAAACCCCATAATGTCCCCCTATATGCATGCTTAACCTATAGGTGCTATGGGCCTATATGCACTCGTTCTTTTAGACCCTGCATTTCTATTCATAGGCAAAATGGAGCGGTTATGGATGACTCTCATAAATGTTGTACAGTTATGCTTTAGCGCCAACTCTATTTTGAAAATTAAAATCACCCATTAGCCTTCAAATTCGGTCTATATCTATAATTGGGCCCTATTGTGATATCAACCCAATTGTTGTTATGTTTTAATCAAACAAGCCCAAAGACCCTTCACTGACTCTATGACTTCTCAACTTGGTCAAAGTCAGGAAAGTAAATCAAAAGTTAAAAATCAGATTTTTGGGTGAAACAGATCGACCTCATGCTTATTATACTTTAATTTAAACCGTTATTCCAATGGCACATCTCATGTCTATTATGTTTTGTTAAAAAAAGACTTAATCTTATTCATAAACTTGAACTTCAACGAAAAACATTAATAATTTTAGATACTAGATATTAGATAATATACTTTGATGTTCAATAATAATTTGGAAAATATATGTAGTACGAGTAATGAAGTAAATGCAACTATTTCAATCTATATTTATACGTAGTATAATATTTCATTGCATAATTTTTATGATAAAAACTATTTCAACGAAAAAGTTTTATGGAACTATCATTGAATTTTCCGTTATTGTTGGTTTTACTTTGTTATGTTGCTGGTATTTCATAAAAGACTGACGAAATAGTACTAGACTTTGCAATTTTCAACAGTGGCGGATCCAGAATTAATATTTAACGGGGTCAAAATGCATTTGATAAATATTAATGGGGTCCTTCGGTTAAAAATATAGGTAATTTTTAAATATAAAAAAATTAAAAGGATTTTTTTTTTAATATTCAAGTGGGGTCAAGGGACCCCACTAAATGCCCCTCAATCCGCCACTGATTTTCAAGGCATTGTACTACAAAAGTAGGTGACGTAAGTGACAATGTGACATTGTACTGCAAAAGTGGTTGGCAAAAAGCAAATTTTTTTTAATTTTTTTTTATTAGAGTCACGTGACTTTTTATTTTTTTATTTTTACAATTCTATTTCCCTTTTTTTTTACATCTATTTTTATTTATAGATTGGTCCTTTGCTGGAGACATTAAAGTCTCTAATTGCTAGAGGCGGAGACATTCCCCCCGCGACTTCGATTCGATTGCCCTTTAATTTATACCACCGTTCCTTTTTTTTTTTTTTGGGAGTCAATAGTGATTTTCAAAGATATTGTAAGAGAACATTTCTATGAAGTACAAAAGGATTGTGCTTTCAAAAAAAATAGTACAAAAGGTTTGTCACGTTAGCGTTTTAAGTATTTACGATGTATATGTACAATAATCTCTTGATTGGGAATTATAATTAATCTCTCTATCTGTCTATTTCATAATAATTAACCTAATTAAATTTAAAATGCTTGTTGATTGCATGATGAAAGTACAAAGATTATAAAGGATTAATTAAAAATAAGTATAACTTAGCTTTGATGGATAATGGTAAGTAAGAAGCGGTAGGTTTAGGTTCAAAGAGATGTATAAAGGAAGCTATAAATTAATACAATATATTTCCCGTCAAAAAAAAAATAATAATACAAGATATTGCTTGATTCAACTATAAGTAACCCAATATGGTTGGTGATTTGCAGTAATTGAATGTGAAAAGATTTGATATTATATATGATGTGCAATTAGTTACTTAGTTTATGCATGCATCTCGAACATTTCACTTGTTGGTTGTTAAGCTGTATGAAGTATATACTCGCAAGATGCTTCAGACTTTGAAATATAGCTATACCCTTCAAAGAATATATTCATTATGATTGCATACTTAGACGCAAATTGGGCAAGTTGCCTTAATAGCTGTCGTTTTTCAAGGATTTTGCTATTTATCTCGAGGACAATCTTATTTCCTGGCGCTCAAAGAAACAATCCATAGTTTCTAAGTTTTCCACAAAAGTGTAGTATCATGCTGTTGCATACACGGTATTGGACACTAATTAGATTTGTTGCATGCTAGTTGAGTTAGGACATGTCATATATATTGTAATCATGTTTTGTGTCTTATTTTGCGATGTTACCTAGTTGATCAAAACATGCATATTAAAATTGATTACCGTTTTGTCAGGGAACATATATGTAGAGCATTAATTATTGAGTCAAGTGGAGGTTATTAGTTATTTTGACTCAAAATCAGGATCACTTGTAAAGATAATAAGAGCAATTGAGACACCTACATCTAGTTCATGTAGAAGGGGCAAGAATTAAATCCCACCCCCCCTAACAACAAAACAGTCAAATGGATGACCTTGAAGCATGCGAGGACTCAAAAGTGCAAGATAGATCAAGTTTTGGGATGAAGGTTCTTCAAGATTGTGGACCTCAAGAGCAAAAGTTGAAGGAGGAAGAGTTTTTGGGAGTGGAAAAGTCATGATATCTTGCCACCGTAGAAGAAGATTCCAAAGAAGGAAGCTAATTCCCTCTATTCTCTCTAACCTTGACTAGACCTGGTAATTCTGACCCAGATCCGATGACCTGACCCGAATGACCCGATCCATGACCCGAAATCAACCCGAAAATAGTGACCCGAAATTGACCTAAAACCCGAATCAACGCGACCCGACCCAAAGTGGAATTGACCCGACCTTAACCCGAAACCCGAAATGACCCGACCCAAAACGACCCGACCCGAGACCCGAAATGACCCGACCCGAAGTGACCCGAGACCCGAAGTTGACCCGATACCCAAAGTGACCCGACCTTTAACTTGAATTAATTGACCCAAATAGACTCGAAACCCAAAGTGACTCGAACCAAAATTATCTTATACCTTAAATGACCAGAATCTATTTAAGCTAAAGACTTGACTTGAGCAAACCGAAATGGAAAAAAACCGCAATCAAACTGACTTAATTTTTTTTATTAATTTGTAATGAGTAACAGTATAAGTAATTTACATATTTTGAGCATTACTTTTCTCGATTTCTTCGGCCTTTTATCTCTATAAGTTATTAAAAAATCGTAAAAAGATTGAAATTTAACGACTATTCTACGGAGTTTGTCCATAAGATTAAAAAAATTAACTAAAGCTCGAAATAAAAGTCACAATTCTCACAAGTCTAGAAAAAAAAAAGTACAATAATATTGTGTACATAACATAATGTTCAATACCAAATGAAATTACAAAATAATCTAAAGTCAAACAATTACTGTATTCCATGAAAAAAGTAGCGTTAATAAATATAGTGAGTTTCTCGTCAAAAAATATACAAATATATACTACCTCTGTTTCATATTATTTTCAACGATTAGACATTTTTCCTCTTTAGTTTATGTCAAATCGTTGCAAATAATATGAAATGGAGGTAATATATAGAGTTGAATTTAACCCAATGCATTGACCTGAATATGACCCGACCCGAAGTTGACCCGAAAATTGGACTCGAAGATTGACCCGACCCGAACTGACCCGATCCAAACTTGACCCGACCCGAACTCGACCCGAAATGTTGACCCGAAACTAGACCCGACCCGATTATCAGTTGACTCGAAATCAACCCGAAATGACCCGACCCGACCCGAAATGACCCGACCCATACCCGACCCGAATGACCTATTTGCCAGGTCTAACCTTGACCGGCTGCAAGTTCTGAGTTGGTGTTTTTGACTTTCCTTATCCTTCCTTTACCTTGACAAAACACGCATGTTAGACACGACTTTGACCATTAATTTTCCTAATCATATATTAATAAAATTATAGGAAAATTGATACTATGATAATATACGTTATAACGAATCTAACAATGTATTATACAATTACATTTGTTTTTTTATACATAAGTAAATTAATCAAGTCAAACCCATTAAATAAATAGTGAAAAAAGTCAAAATGTAACACTTATTAAAACAAAAACACGGAGGGAGTATAAATAGCTTACATTTTTACAAAAGGTTTGTCTGGTCAGTTTTTTAAGTTTTTCTGATTCATGTGCACACCGTTTCTTGTGCATAAATTGAGGAATATACTATAGGACACCAAGAGTATACTAATAATTTTACTTGTACACATTGTATAGATTTAACCCACGAAGTATATTAGAGTAAAACATATACATAGTAATTAGGGATGGCAATCCAATCCGGATCCGACTCTCCTCCGCCCCGATTTGAGGTAAAAATTCGCTCCGAGTCCAAGAAAAAAGTAATTCGATTTCGACTCTGTTAAAATAATCCGACTCCGAGTCGAAGGAGGGTCGGAGTCGGATCCTACAAAAAATCCGAGAAAAAAATCCGACTCCAACAAATGTCCGACTCTGATGGATTATTCGACTCAGACTCCGATAGATAGTGGATTTTTGTGTGGGTCATGGTGGCATTGGTTGTGGGTTGTAAGGCCTAAATAGTCCAATTTCTCAAAGTATATCGAATAACAAAAAAAAAAAAAAAAACTCGGAGTCGGGTCGGATCAGAGTCGGAGTCGGAATCGGAGTCTCGGAGTCGGATGTCGGAGTCGGATTTAGCCTCCAACTTCCTGTAGGATCGGAGTCGGATTTAGCATAATCCGCTCCGATTCCGGCCCGTTGCCATCCCTAATAGTAATTATATCCGCAAATACATTTTGAATATAAGTTAAAATCAAACCACAACCAAATCAAATCCCATATTATACTTATTGAACCAAATTGCCACCTCGATCTACTTAATGATGATTAATGAATATTTATTCTTTTATTTATTACTACTCCCTCCGTCCTTAAAAGAATGACCCTTTTGGCCTAATTTTAGTCCCAAAATGTTCATCCCATTTGCATTAAAATACCCTTTATTTTGCAATAATATTTGTGCAAAATTAGTTTTTCTGGGTAAATTTTGATTTTTCCATATAATTTTATTATTTTATCTTTCTACTTTTTTACAATTCTCATATAAATCTATCTTTTCAATGTATTTTTATTAGCTTTCCCATAACTTTGTACTTCCCACTTAAATTTCTTAAGACCGGTGAAAAATGTTCAAATAAATCGTTTTTTAAGGGACGGAAGAAACATTATTTTATTTTAAAATATAGAGGGAATTAGGTTTTTGGGTCAACTGGTCAAGCTTTTCAACTTTCAAAATTTCAAGCCCTTTGAGGCATAAACCCTGAATTAGGGGTTTTAGAACAACTCTTCCTTCCCCTTTCCCCTGCACTCTGTCAACACCCACAATAAACTCACCGGCAGCTGGCACATAGCACGCATCGCTAACAATGTCTCTAATCGCTGGCTCCTATGAAAAATTCATCTGGGGCTACAAACTCCGACAACCCAAATCCACCTCATCCGACCAAACCCTAACCCTAAACCCCCAATTCTCCTACGCCGCCCACCTTTCCCCCATCAAATCCGTCGCCGTCTCCGGCGTTGTCGCCGCCTCTTCCGCCGGCGACGACACCGTCAAACTCTACGACCTCGCAACATCCTCCGAACTCGGCTCCCTCCTTCTCGAAACTTCCGTTACTTCTCTCTCCTTCTTCACCCCTCCTTCTCTCTCCTCTTTCCCTCGCAATCTCTTCACTGCTGCCGATGATGGGTCCTTCTCGATCTTCGATGTCGACCCTTTTGTTCTTCTCAAGACGATTCAGGTTCATAAGAAAGGGATCAATGATTTGTGTATTCATCCTTCTGGGAAATTGGGGTTGACTGTTGGTAGAGATTTTTGCTTGGCAATGGTTAATTTGGTTAGAGGAAGGAGGAGTTTTATTTGTAGGTTAGAGAAGGAAGCTAATATTGTTGAGTATTGTTCTGGTGGGGGTAGGTTTTTTATGGTTTCTGATGAGAAAATTACTCTTCATGAGGCTGAAGATGCCAAGATTGTTGGGGAATATGAGAGTGCTAAGCGTGTTCTTTGTGCCGCCCCCGGCGAGGTTTGTGTTTCTCCCCTGTTTAAAGTTCAAATTTTGAGCTGCTTTGTGGTGTTAGTATTGCTTTAAAGTTGATAAATTCTTTCTATTTATCTAAATGTGGACCTTAACTCTGAAAGAATGTGTGTTTTGGATGCAAATTTTCAATTTTTGTGCTGTTTTATTTGTGTTGAGGTGGGGGAGTTGGAAAGTTGATTAAAAAGAATCAATATTTAGTGGCTTTATCTGTTCAAATATTTGTGATTGCATTTTATGTGTTTGGATTCAGTTGAATTTGGGTTATTGGTAATAGAACCAAGCTCAAAACCAAATATTTCATATCAAATTTGGGTTCCAAGTCCTTGCTTTTGTCATTTCTGAAGTTACATTAGTGTTCTATCTAAATTTTGATCCAGCAACTAGGGAAAAATGGAATTTTGTTTTGGGAGGGCTTTAGTTGTAGTATAAGCATAGCATAGGGGCGATAGGGCTTAATTTATAATTATTTGTATTTTTTTTTTTTTTTTTTTTGTGATTGTGGGAATACTTTTGATTGATGGCTTCAAATTAATTGTTGCAGAACGGACTTATTTTTACTGGTGGGGAAGACCGTGCACTCACAGCATGGGACACAGTTAGCGGGAAGGTTGCCTACAGCATAGAGGATGCGCACAAGTCTCGTGTAAAAGGAATTGTTGTGCTCTCTAGGGATGGAAATTCTGGTGCTACTGAAAATCCTTATTTATTGGCTTCTGCATCTTCCGATGGAGTGATCCGTGTCTGGGATGTACGTGCTACCAACAAAGAAAAGTCAAAGCCATTGTCTGAGGCCAATACAAAGTCACGACTAACATGTCTAGCTGGATCATTTATTAAATGTGAGTTTTATGTCTAATTTTTTTTTTCCCTCGTGCTTTATACTTGCTTATTTTCTAGTAGTTTGTTTGCTGCTAACTTCCTGTCTCCCTGGCTTTGTCTCATACACCTAGCCACCTAGGTATATCGTGTCAGTTTCTTTTATGCTCCTATTGTCAAAATAATTAAATCGTAGGTTGGAAATATGTTTTCTATTTTGGATGATACAGATTAATTTCTTAAGGAGTATGTAGTATTTTGTAAGAATGTAATCATGAGTTTAGACCAAAATGCCATCAGAAAGATGTAACTTGAAACTTGCATAGCCTGTACCAAACATTAAGATTTCTAAAGAGATTCTTGATTTGTTTCCTGGGAAGGTTTGCTAGGGAGCCAACTGTCATGTGTTTGAGTTGAGTATAATATTAGTCTTGTTACAAAATAACTGAGTAATATGACAACTTGACAAGAGCTGAATGGAGAAAAAGAATGCTCCAAAGGAAAAAAGAATCCCTCTTGGCTTGTTATTCTGCAGTTCATAAAGATTAAAACCACCTGCTGCTCAGGTCAACACATTCTGATCAAATTTATTTCAAAATGAAAATCTAAAGCTCAATGATGCTGGAAGCCATCCATTTGGTACTGGAAGAGATTATGTTTGTAGCACTGTAGATTTAGCTGCTTTTAACTTAGTTGTCTGACCCCTGTGGTGCTCTAGTGAATGATATAATGTCTGGCAGCGGTTGTTGATACCAAAGGCTTTTTCAGCCTGAAGCTGATGCATACCTCTAAATCTATCAACAGTTCACAATTACTTTATGAGTAAAACCTTCATGGTATCAGTATCATCTCAACTATTTTTGGTAAATACTGGGGATTACTGTTTAGGTTCATTATATCTGGTGGTCAGGAATCAGGATAATTCAATGTTTAATCTATTTTTTTTGTCATTGATATTGGAGATTAAATAAATTATATTTACCCTTAGTAGTCTTTTTCCTTCTTTATGGCTCTATGCACACATTGGCATGTATATCTTTTTATATCCACATTGTAATGGAGTCATTTTTTGGCATGTTTATTTGAAATTGAAGCAAAAATTAAACGGCTGCTTAAACTGGATATGGTGGCACATAATTTAGCAATTTCTTTTTCCTAGCTTGAATTGGAGATTAAATTACTCGAAGCTGTAACTGAAAATGTGAAGTGTTTGTTAGTTAAACCAATAAATGTTCATCTCAAATTCAGGCACAATTAATAGTGTCGAAATTTTTCTGTAATGTAACCTACTAGAATGTATTTGAAGATTTGGCACAATTTTTGCGTATTGGTCATACTTTCTGAATCTTCATGCTTTCTTCAAATTAAAGTTTTCTTGTTATACTTTTCAGCTTTGAAAAAATCACAGTTGACAAAAGATTCTCCTGAGAAGAATGCTGTAGAAATGGAAGAATCATAGTGTGGCATAATGGTGGTGAGCTGATTAGCTTTGTTACTTTATAAGTCTAAATTTGTGTAAGTATTATATAATCTGTAGAGCTGCAGAACATGATCAGATGTGCTCATCGATCCAATTTTGAGTGGAAACAATTATGGCATTTTGGAATTCAGGAATTTTGCATTTGGATTAATTTTTGAACTCTTTTGTGAGCTCTTTTAGAGCTTTAGTTTAAATGCTCTAACTTAGTTATAGAATGTATGTCTTTCTTAGCAATAGCTGCTTTGATAAAATCTTATGATTTTGTAATTGAATTGTGTTAATTTATGGATTGAGTGCTTGATAGTTGATACTTTGTTGGTCGACCTTGTTCCTTAGATCTGTGTTAATTTATGGATCGAGTGCTCGATTGTTAACTTTGTTGGTCGACCTTGTTCCTTAGATCTTATCAATTAGCATCACTGAATTACTTTTTATAACACCGAATCATGAAATCAAATGTTGCTTTTCAAGCTGAACTTTTCCTATTCATTTTGGATATCACAGTTTTATGTTAGCTAATGGTGAAAATTTTGCCGAAAATTGCATTGAAATCTTTAGAATGACATGGTGATGGCTCTCCAACCTGTCAATTGAGACCCAAAATAGTTTACTGAGACTCGAGCAGTATTCCGAAGCTAGGTAAATTAACCAATGTTCAATTTTTCAAATGAATCCGAAGAAAAAACCTCAACTTTATGATCAAAATAGATCATTTTCCCAACATTTAAAGAAATCAATTGTCGCAACTTGTTTTGAATTCTTACTGTACCTGATAGAACTGAGTCTGAGCGAAAAGCTGATTGACTTAGGGCTTGTTCACATTTACTTAATTTCAGTTCAGTTCAGCTCCAATCACTTCATTTCAGCTCTTAATTTCCCTTTCTCATAAAATATTCATTTCAGTTCACCTCAGCTCCAATCAGTTCAGTTCAGCTCAGTTCAATAAATATGACCCTTAGAGTATATAGCCAAAACTTCATAATTTCATATATGAAAACACTATCTTCGAATGACTTTACAGCATAGAAATCTAAAACTGATCTGAAATTACTAAATTTATACATTTTTTTTTTATCTACTTCTATCATGTAAATTCTAGGAACTCGTAATCCTCAGGTGACAATGCATCGAGAGAGAAAATAAAGGGTAAAAAGTGAAATGAATACAGGTTAAAGATAAACAACTCCATTAGGCATATAACCATCAATAGCGTCTTCCTCGAAGATGGTCTCCAGTTTAGGAGGACATGAACACTTCCTGTTTCTTCTTCGACTTGTTGGAACCACCTCAATGCGTTTTTGCATATGCCTCATCACTGAACTTACTGTGTGTTCCTCGACTCGAGCTTTTTCTTACTCAGATAATTTGCCAAACCGATAATAAGACTAGACTCGGAGAACTGAAGAGATTGATGGATGGATGAGTTTGCTTGGAAAACTAGTTTATGTGGTTAGGGGTATATAAAGTGGTGAGGAGTATTGTAGGAAGAAAGTGATGGTTATAATTTATGCACAATTATAAAGTGTATGAATTATTGAGAAGCAACAACAGCGTGAGCAAATTGCTTAACCGAGTGAAATGAAATGGTTGCTTAAATTGATGGTTTTGTTTTATGCAATTATTGGTGACAAAACTGCCAAATGAGATTTAAATTATGAATTTAATTCAATAAAAGGAAATGTTGGTTAGCTATGTAACAAATCTGTTGCCAATCTTTGGTGGGGTGAATGACTGAAGTTGATTGTTTTAACACGTGGATCTGAATTCTGAATCCGCGTCAGGAAGATCACTACAGTGTATGTACTGTATGCAGGCGTGTAGTGTCAGGTACTGACAAATGACAACCTATCATTTGCTATTATTGTCTTTTTGTCGTCTCGTTGTTTTTTATTCAGATTAGTCGAAATCTAATACAATACGTGAACAAACTAATAATAGTTTAGTCAGGATCTAATATGATATGTGAATGAATTAATGATAAATGAAGTTAATTATCGGTTGCTTTTACACTTGATTACATTTGTCTGACCATCCTTCTGGCTTCTGCCACCGACACATAGAAAATTTTCATAATTTGGTTCTTTAATGTCATTCCTGCTTGAAATCAGATAAAACAGTAACATGGACTTAATGGAGCTTGCTGCAATTTTTACATATGGGAAACTTGCACCTTGATTATTGATTACTAATATTGTTTTAGGAAGTTTCTATTTTGATGGTGTTATTTTGTTATAAGATTGTTGTTAATTTTAGTATTCAGTACTTCGGTTGGGAAATTATGGCATTGGCAAGGGGCTTGGAGAATGGAGATGGCCAGGTCTTGTTACTGTGGCCTGTAGGGGAGTCATGCACTAATTTGATTTTTTCGTGCTGCAGATTGGCTATGAGTCCGCAGAGTAAAGCTAACATAAGTAGAAGCAATTTTCTTCATGTTAAAAGGATTTGCCTTGCCATATTTTGTAAAATACGAGTAGGAGTACTTACTTAAGCAAGCTTTTAAGTTAAGAAATACAGTAAGAAAAAAAGGTGGAAAGTTGAGATGGAACACATATTTTTTTATATACACATTATAGCATTAGTACAACATTGGTTAAGATCATCCTATATCTATGACATAAACTTACAGTTTACAGAACAGAAATCAACATCGATTTGGAATTTTCTAAAATTTCAAGTCATTTCTACATCAAAATACAACCATATAAAATCTAACCCCTTGAAAGTTAAAACCCTCAAGATGATAATAAAAATGTAAAAGTGACAAGTGAAATCTAAACAGGTATTCGTACAAGATAAACAGCTCCTTTAGGCATATCAACAAAAAGAGCAGTATCTTCCTCAAAAATGGTCTCTAACTTTGGAGGACTTGAACACTTCCTCTGTCCCGAACATCAGAAGCCGGTGTCGGAATGACCTCGATACATCTTTGCATATACCTCATCTTGCAGATTCTTAGATTTTGAAGTACTTAGAGGAGTAAGAGTTTTAGAGAGTGATTATAGAGAGTGGTTTAGGCTGTAACTTTGATGAAAAAAAATGAATGTGTTTTTTTGGTTTATAAAGTGGTGAATAATGCAGGAAAGAAAGTGGGTGGAAATTGGTGGTTTTACGAGTAATTTGTAATTTTGTTAGTAAGATACAAAATTGTGATTAAATATTTGAGAAAGCATGAACAACGTGGCCGTAAAAGTCAAATTTGTGGTGTTGGTTTTTGCAATTATTGGCAACAAATTATTAAATTAAAGTATTACATTAAAGTTTGCAAAATTAGATCAATTAATAAATAAGTAAAGTTAGTAAATGCCTAATAATATTAAGTGGGGTGGGACCGGCAGGCGGGTGACGGCTGACGGCACTTGTGTTTGGTTAACAGCTTAACACGTAGAGCCGACCCACGTCATGGAAATTCACTAGTGATAGTGTACACCATACCTTAGGTTTAATATGATTTCATCAAACAAATAAATTATATGCAACAATTAGAGCTTAAATAATGGAGGGTTCTTAAGGAGAGAAATTTTGAGAGCTTAATTCTTATGAAAGAAATGAGAGTGTTTAATTTAGAGTTTGTAAATGGAGCTTCTAAAATAAGAGATAGTTTCTCTCTAAGAGCTAGTGATGTGTCACCCCAAATTTAATATGGATTCTACTTGTGTATGTTTGCTTTAATTTAATAAAAGATAAAATAGCAGAAGAGGAGGGAGATTAAAAAATATGGCTCAAGAGAGTGTATTTATTTGATTATAAGAAGGATGATTCGTAGGGCCTGTTCTCTTTAACTTAATTTCAGTTCAATTCATCTTAGCTCCAATCAATTCGGTTCAATTCAGTCCCTAATTTCCTTCTCTCATAAAAATTCATTTCATTTCACTTCAGTTTATTTCAGCTCAGTTCAGTAAATCAGAATGACCCTTAGTAGGAGTTGATGATGATACAGAATAGGAGAAAGATTAAGAACTCCTTTTAAGAAACTTCCTATTATTGATACAGTTGAGGGTTTTGAGGGTGGGGGCCGGGGGGAAGGGGAGGGGGCGGTTGAGAGTTTCGAGCGACCGGGGAAGGGTTTTTAAAGATTTATTTCGTGGGGGAGGGGTTTATGAGAAAGAGGAAAGGAGAGGGGCTCGAGGGATGGGGCTGGGGGAGGGGTGCTGCGGTGTGTGTGCGTGGGGGGGGGGGTGATGTGGGAGGCGGTGGGGTAGGTGGCCAAGGTGGGTGGTAGGAGTCTTCATGGCTTCCGAAATAAGAGAGAAAGAGAAGTGAACAAAGAGGTGGTTGCATGGTGGTTGTATGGTGGCACTCATTCCCTTTGTTATTTAAAACAAACAACTTACGCGTTTGTTTGGCAATATTTTTTGTTTTTTAAAACCAAAAATTGGAAACAAGAAAAAAGTGTTTTTACTTTTCAGTTGTCAGTTTTCAAAATTATCATAATTTTAATAAGTTTGAGTAGTTTTTTTTATTTATTATACGACATATATTATATGATTTAGAAAAAAAAAAATCCAAAAAACAGAAAACAGAAAACCATAGTGATGCCAAACGAAAATATAAGGGATTTCTATTCCATTTAATTTATTTCCCTTTCTTGAGCTCATTCCTTTACCCTTAGGCCTTAGTTGAACCAAACTTCCCCTAAGAGGTAAGTGAGGATAATTAGGGTATTAGTCTTATATAAGGCAGACGTACGTTAATTTTATTGAAAAAGGGTCAAAAAGGTAAGTAACTTTTTTTTTAAAACCATTTTCATGGTAACTTTATCCCCTTAAAGGATAACTTTTAATTTGTGATGGGTTTAATTTATTTTAATGTGTATTTTTAATGAATACATGTTATAAAAGTTAATGCTAGTATTATTAATCTAATATATTATACGAAGTAAGTGCTTTTCTAAAAGTAAAATTTATGTTAGGAAAACGGTAACTTTTATATTTTATAAGGGTAACTTTTAAGATAACTTTAATCCGTCTTACAATAACTTAATGTAAGTTCGCCTTAAATAATAATTTGTATAAAAATTTATAATAAGATGTGGAGTTAGTACTTTATTAAAAAGTAAGGGATGTGAGAGGGAAATAAATGATAAAGAAAATAAGTAGATCTGATTGGAAATCATGAGAGAAAATATAAATAGTATTATTATCTAGTTTTTTATTTAATTTTTTTTTTACCAAAAATATAAGTGTAACAGTTTAAAAATACAGCCATATTTAATAAGTGTAACAATTAAAAAAAAAAAAAAAACAGAGAGAGAGGATCAATAGAATAAATCTTTAACTTTAAAAATCAATAACTTTAATTTATTAAAGAACAAATACTCCCTTTGTGTTTTATTAAGTGTTACAATACGACCATGTTTTAATAAGTGTTGCACTTTTTTTTTTTTTTTGAAAAAAAAATTATATTTTAATACTCTTATATATCTCTCCTCTCATGGTCCCGACCTAAACCCACAACTTTTATTTATCATTATTTTTTTTCTCTCTCACTTTCATTACTTTTCAATAAATTATTAACCCACTATCTTTCTTTTACAATTTTCATAATACTTTAACTATATCACTTATCTCTTATTTTATTTAATTCAATTAAATTGTCTAATACCCCGTAATTTTGATAATTTATTTAAGTATTTTATCTAATAAATATTTAATAAAATGGTAGTATAGTAAATTAACCTTTTTTCTTGGCATGGTATAGTAAATTAACTTCACTAGGTTAGATCCCGTGCCATGCACAATAATTTTCAATATTTATCATTAGTTATTCATTCCATTTGAATGATTGTAGTTAAGAGTCTAAAAAGAATTTTGTATGCACGTCCCGTGGAATTGTACGCTCCAAGCCTCCAACATTAAATCCAACTCTGAAATTCAAAATATTTTAACTTATCCCTTTGCTATATTATTCTGAAATCTCATAAGCAAGAACTTTTTTATGGACGCCAAGATCTTTCCTCCCTAGTTTTTCTTACAAAAAAAAAAAAATAAATATTGAAACTCCATAAAATGCTAGCATAACTTGTACACATATATAAATGATGACAAATATTAGATTATAAACCTATACATCTAATAAAACCATCTTTTGAGAATGAATTATCACTTGAATTATTAAAAGATGGAACAATGCATAATTTGACAAACCTAGCCTATGTAGTAATATTTTCATTCAATGGAGTGTATAATTTGGTTTCAATAGAAAAAAATAACATTCAAAGTTATCGAGCAGTAGTGATTTAACAATCTACATTTTTTTTTAATAATAGATAATAAAGATGTCTTGGAGAAATTGAGATAGACATAAAAATAAAAGCTAAAAAAAATATTGCATAGATTAACAGACCTTTCTTAAATTAATTGATTTTTCCTTAATTTTGTTAATTAAGTCGATCTAAGATTGCATAATGTTTTATTAATGTATACTTTTTTTTTTTGAAAGAATGTTTTATTAATGTATATGGATACACTCCCTTAAAAAAAATGTATATGGATATTGGATACACTGTCTAATTGCAAATTAACAAAAGTGAGTCAGCTATAATAGTACATGCATTATATTTGTATGTGTATATATACTAATAATTACTAAAGATAAAGTAGCTAGGATTTTTTATTTATTTATTTATTTTTAGGAAAGTAGCTAGGATTTTCTTCTTAAAGTATGATATATAATTAAAACAAAAAAATATAGAAATTGATACAATCATTATACTACGTAAATCATATTTTGAAGATTGATATAATTACTTACTCTATATTCTCAAAGATTGTTTTATTTATGTAAAAGATTTATTTATTAAATCAATTTCTTTTTTAAGAAAAAAACTAAAGACACACCAGGTGATGACACGTGTCATTGCTGGTATGTCTTTTAATATATAGTTATTAATTGATTGATTAGTCAAATATGGCGCCAAACGATTTTTTGAATCAAGAAGCCGTTGAGTATTTGATTTCAAAAATTATAAACTATACTTTTTGTATATATTAACTTTTTTGAACCAATTGTATTTTATTAACTAGTTAAAGATTCCGTAAAAAAAAAAATAGTTAAAGATAGATGTTAATTAATTTATTTAGTTATTAAAAAATTATTTTTTTTTCACGTTTTAAAATACTGGCCGAAGATTTAGGGAAACAACTATTATCTTATTTATTTTTCCATCATACCAACTTCTTAGATTCCCATGAACCGGAAACTCATCTGAATGTTCATATATATAAGACTATAAGTCAATGGAGTTCCCTCTAGGTTTTTCCTTGGGAGGGTTTTGTTCTAGTCTCTTTGACTAGGGTTTCCTTTTTCTCAAGGTTTTTCTTAATTTTGATCGAGTTTTCTCATAATTTGATAGCAATTTTTCTTTTACTGTTCCTATTTGGTGTGTATTCATGGGAAAAAACAATAAATCTCTGTTAATAGTGGAGACCAACAACAAATCTCTCTTAATAAGGGAAGGGATTGAGGATAACCGTAACATGGATAATTCTACTTCTAAAGAAGACTTGAATGAAGCGATCGTATGGGACGATACTGGAGAGGATGATGAGGATGAGAGAGTTGAACTTGCCCTAGTTGGGAGGATTTGGACAAACCGTAACATAAACACTAATGCTTTCATTGCAACGATCAAAGGGCTATGGCAACCTAAGCATGGAGTGGACATTACTAGCATCGGGAAGAACCTATTCATATTCCAGTTCTACCACTGGCATGAAAAAAATAAAGTCCTTGACGAACAACCATGGCATTTTGATAGGCATGCTGTGATACTTGATGAGACTGCAGATTCAGTTAAGCCCTCAGATATTCGACTCTTTCACTTGCCAATGTGGGTAAGAGTTTATAATCTTCCTCTTAAGGGTAGATTTAATGTGTGTAATGTTGAAAAACTTGGGAATAAGTTGGGTGTCTTTGTGAAATTAGATAATGTTTCTAGGGTTGGAATTGATAAGTAGATCAGAATTCGTGTGCTTGTTGATGTGAGAAAACCGCTTGGTAAGAGTGTGAAACTGAAATTGCGTGGTGGAATTAAAGAATTTTTTAAAGTGAAATATGAAAAGCCACCTCTGTTCTGCTACTTTTGTGGGCTAATGGGGCATGGGATAAAGGATTGTGATGATCATAAGGAGGTGTACAATCCAGATATACCATATGGTGCTTGGTTAAAGGCGTCCCCTTGGAAATATAAATCGGGGCTTAGGGAGGAAGAGGAGGTAGGAGGAGGTAGGAGGAGGGAGTACTAAGAGTGCGAGAGCTTTGTTCGTCACGAAGCCGAAAAAACTCCAAAATAAGGAGAAGGAGCGTGAGCAGATTCATGAAATGGTGAACAAGCTTGGAGGGGTAGACTTGGATGAGGTGGCGGAGATAGTGGGGAAGAGAAACAATAAAGACAAGGAAAAAGAAGGAGGGCAGGATGTGTTTATTTTTGGTAGAAGTGATTCTTTGGCAGACTATTATGAAAACGCCGCTGTGGAAAGTGTGGGTGGGAGTAGTGAAGGGAGAGTTGGTAAAAGCTGGTAAAGGAAGCCTCGTGATGCTGATCATAGTATGAGTAGTGGGGTGGTGTTGACAAGAGAAAAAAGAAAGGAATGTGATGACAAAATAAAATCGGGGGAGAAGAGTGTTTTGGAGATAGAGAAGGAAAAGAAGAAGCGTATGGTAAATGTTTCTGCTGACAGTGTGGCGAGCCCCACCAATAGGGCTCTCGGTGATAAATGAGCTACACCCTAGCTTTGAATTGCAGGGGTTCGGGGAGCACCGCTGCAGTGAATGCGTTGAAACGCATAATATTTCTTGAAAGCCCCCTAATTGTGTTCTTGTCGGAGACAAAGCTTAAGGCGTTTGAGATGGAAAAAATAAAACAAAAAATAAAATTTAGCTCGTGTTTTATTGTTGAATGCGAGGGTGAAGGGAGGAGAAGAAGAAGTGGTTTAGCTCTCCTTTGGAATAATAGTGTAGATGTGTCAATGCGTTCTTTTTCCTTGAACCATGTTGATGCATGGATGAAGTCGAGGCTGTAAGGGGAATGGAGATTTACTGGCTTGTATGGTGCACTTCTTGAGAGTTTACTGGACATAGACGAGAAACCGTAGCTTTGCGGAGGTGATCTAAATTTGATGCTCCATTCGAGAGAGAAGAAAGGAGGAAGAGACTTTGATGTAGAGGAAGCTGATATTTTGAGAGTAGCCGTGAGTAATTGTCAACTTGAAGACCTCGATTTTATTGGACATAAATTCACTTGGTCCAATAATAGGGGTGACGTGGAGAATATACAAGAAAGGCTAGATAGATTTCTAGCTAATCGAGCTTGGAGGGAATCTTTTAAAGGGTTCTTTTGTCACGCATCTTACGAAGAGGAAGTCTGACCATCTTCCCATTCTCCTTTGTATCAAAGATGCTGTTCCAAAATAGAAGAAAAAAAAGAAGAAAAAATTGTATCGGTTTGAAGAGATGTGGCTCCGAGATGAGAATTGTACCGATATAATTTCCGATGCTTGGGAGAGAGGAGGGGATTTATGCTCTAAGATTGCCTTTACTTTGATGAGACTTAGTGCGTGGAGTAGAGAGAAATTTGGTGATTTTATTAAAGAACTTAGTGACTGTAAAGCTCAAATGAAGGTTCTTATGGCTGAAACTCAAACGGAGGAGGTGATAGCTCTCATGAGGGCCTTAGATGACCGTATGGATGCATTGGAGAGGAGAGAGGAGATGTATTGGAAGCAACGTAGTAGGTAGGATTGGTTAAAACACGGTGACAAAAATACATCTTTCTTCCATTATAAGGCCAAGAAAAGAGAGGCAAGAAATAATATCTCGCAAATTAAGGATGCGGCTGGGAACTTATACATTGAAGAAGAACAAATTTCAGAAACTTTTGTGAAATATTTTGAAGACTTGTTTGCTGTGAACAACAATACTGAGGTTGAGCCAGTGATTGATAAGGTGAAATCGCTTATTGATGATAGACAGCACACGACTTTGGCTGCCCCTTTCACTACCGAGGAGGTTCATAAAGCACTTTTCAGATGCACCCTACAAAGGCCCCTAGGCCCGATGGTATGTCTGCAAGTTTTTTCCAGAAATTTTGGGATATTGTAGGGAATGATGTAGTAGTTAAAGTGTTAGATATTTTGAATAATAATGGGGATACAGGCTCTATTAATCAGACTCACATTGTTTTAATTCTGAAAAAAAAGAGTGTGAGTCTCCTGTTGATTATAGACCTATTAGTTTGTGTAATGTGTTGTATAAAATTATTACAAAAGTTTTAGCAAACAGGTTCAAAAGTGTTCTTCCTCATATTATTCATGAGTCGCAGAGTGGATTTGTTCCGGGCTGGTTGATCACCGATAATGTATTAGTGGCCTATGAGTGTTTCCACTATCTCAGGAAGAAGAAGAAAGGAAAGAAGGGATATCTCGGTCTCAAGCTAGATATGTGTAAGGCATACGACAGAGTTGAATGCAAATTTTTGAAAAAAATGATGCTGAAATTGGGTATGCCTGATTCTTTTGTGAGATTGGTGATGAATTGTGTGAGTAATGCCTCTTTTGATGTCCTTGTCAATGGACAACCGTTGAGAAAATTTAAGCCGAGCCGGGGGCATAGATAAGGGGATCCTATCTCCCCTTTTATTATGTGTGCGGAAGGTTTGCCGACGTTTTTACAGGATGTGGATCGGAAAATCAAAATCTCATTCATGGGGTGAAGATTGGTAGACATGTTAATCCGATCTCGCACCTTTTCTTTGCGGATGATAGCCTTCTTTTTGTGAGAGTGACGGAAGAAAAAGTTGATAGTGTTCTTAGGATTCTCTCTACTTATGAGATTGCTTCCGGTCAGAAATTGAATATGGATAAATTGGAGGTGTCCTTTAGCCGAAACATTGAGCAATAATGGAAAAATACGCTGCAGATGAAGTTATCCTTTAAGGCCGTCGAAGGACATGATAAATACCTTGGTCTTCCGACGTATATTGGTGGATCAAAGAAACATGTTTTTCAAAATATTCAAGACCAGATTTGGAAAAAACTTAAGGGGTGGAAATAAAAATATTTATCTCAAGCCGGAAAAGAAATTTTAATCAAGTCTATCATTCAAGCAATCCCGACTTATGCAATGCAATGTTTCTTGATCCCGCCTAGCATTTTGGGTGTGGTGGAAAGACTTTGTCGGCAATTCTTTTGGGGACAAAAAAAGGAGGAGAAAAAAATTTGTTGGGTAGCATGGGAGAAGTTGTATGTTCCGAAAAGTCAAGGAGGGCTTGGCTTTAGGAATATGAAGAATTTTAACAAGGCGCTCCTGGCTAAACAAGCTTGGCGGATACTCTTACAAGAAGACTCTCTTATGGCCAAGGTTCTCAAAGGAAAAAATTTCCCTCATTCGACCTTTATGGAGGCAAAAATCAACCTGAATTTCAGTTATACTTGGAGGTCAATCCTTAGGGCGCGTGATGTCCTTAAGAAGGGCACAGGAGGAGTGATGTGGGACTGTGTAGGAGATGTAGTAGTATCCACATGCTTAAAATTGGAGGGTTGTTTTGATGCTAATATTGTGGAGGCTATGGCTATGAGACATGCGCTATGTATCACAATTGAATAGGGTTTCTCGAAAATCTGCTTAGAATCGATTGCTTGAAGCTTCATAGCCACCTGACAAAGGGTTGTGTCACTCCCACAACATTTGGTCGAATTGTTAATGACATCCTTACGCTCTCTAGCTCGTGCCAAGAATAATCCTTTTCCTTTGTGAAAAGGCCTGGAAATCGTGTTGCCCATGGTCTAGTAGCAAAAACTTGTAATCAATTTCCTAATCTTAGAGTTTGGATGGAGGATTATCCTAGTGATGTAATGGAGTTTGTTTTGGCTGATTTAAGCCACATCTGATTAATAATATGCTTTCGCTTCATGTAAAAGAAAAAAAAAAGATTCCCATGAACCACCTAAATTCTACCCTGGATACTCCCACATAATCATCTTCAAATCAAATTCTTAGAAAAGATGTTTTTAAAGGTAATATAAAAATATATTGAAGGAGATAATTCCTAAAATGATAACTATAGTAGATGCTTAATATCAAAATATCCATATTTACTCTTGTATATATTAGTAAAAAGTATAAAAGGTTAACATAGTAAAAACATATAGGTTAACATAGTAAAAACATAATCCATGAAGTCTTTGCTATGAATTGTGGGAAGTGTACTTGTACAAGGCAGTAACGGAGCCAGGAATTTCCAATTGGGGGGGGGGGGAGGGTAAACGGACATCACTTAATTTGACAAAAATGGTGTAACACACAAATATTTAATGCTAAAGTTTTATTCCTCCGTCCCTTAATTAGATGTCTACTTCTCTTTATTATGTGAGTAATAAGTAAATGACTAATAACTCCTTCCTGAATTGCATCCCTAACATAATGACAATCAACCTCAATATGCTTAGTACGTTCATGGAAGACCAGATTTTGCACGATATATAACGCTAATTGTAGGGAATATTTTAAACATCCCACACTTGAGCCCCATTGTGATCATACACTTAAGCATGGTGGTGTCCAAAGGGAAGGAAGTTAGAGCAAAAGAGTCACCAACAAGTTTTAGGTACTTGTAAACCATTCACGATCACATAGATCACTAACTCTATAGTGGTCCTGAACCATGACTGGATATTCGGGGATGAAGGTACAAATCCAACCTAAAAGAGATTGAACCTGCCCTAAATAGGCCTCTACTTTGTTCTTCTCATATTCATGTGCGCTTTCCAAGTAACATACAATCAATACATTAACACTAAACCTGTTTAATCTACGTTGGTTGATTATTAATGCACAAATTATTGGCGATCACTTGAATTAAAATCATATTAGCCTAAATCAAATTATTAATTATCTTATTAAGCGTGATTTCAAGTACAAATTCCTTTTAAACCTGCAAGAGAGGGCATGATCAAGCAATAACAATAATATCAAGCAACATAATAATATTGACATAACCAATCATCATCATCATAATAATAATCTCAATCTCATCAAAGCATAACAATAGCAAGATCCTAGGCATGATACTAACATGATTAATAACAAATCCTAGCATTCACTAAACATTAAAAATCAAAGCTTTAATCCTAACATGATTTTAGACACCCAAATGTGTCTCCCCAAAACCAAACCCAGTGATGAATACCTTTCACGTCACTTGATTATCGAACCAAGTGAAAGTGTGAAAAGTCTAGTGATGCGGTTGTTTTTATTAAAATATCTCTCTTTCTACTTTTGAAAATATTTCTTTTCTTACTCTATTTATGAAAATAGCCAGTCCAATTTAGTTTGATCCATGATAAGAGTCCAATAATAGTGTAGTTGGATCGGGCTCGAAAAGAGCTTTCCAACGATATATTATAAGCCCAATTCCGATGAATATGGGGAAGTTATGGCCTAAATACTAAATTGGGCTCGAAATGAATTTGATATGTGGCCCAATGATCGAGAGGAGGGCCTAATAATTATTATTCCTAAAGTTGTTAGGATTGATTATAGTCTTCTAGAATATCTAGAAGGTTCTTTTCAATTCTAATAGAATTAGGATTGATAATTATTATTTTAAAGAATTTTATTTGGAATAAAATAAGTGTTTTATGATAAATCTGATCTTAAAACTGTTTAACGCGGATTCTAATTACTTAATTATATTAGGAAAAGGATTCCGTACAAAGCGCGTTTTATCTTTTAGTTAGCGCCAAACGACAGAGTTTGTCGCCAGACGACAGAGTCTGTCGCCTGGCCCTAATGTTTATCTCCTGGCGCTAATATCTGTCGCCTGGCGCTGGTGTCTGTCGCCTGGCGACAGATGCCAGTTTTATTCCGTATAGAAATTGAAGTATTTTCTATCGTTTTCGGACCATTTTTCTATAAATAGGGGTCGTATCTCCCCGTTTTTATAGACAATTATCATCTCTCTCTATTATTTCTTTCTCTAAAAGCTAGAAGCTTTCTCTCTCTTCTTTTTCTAAACCTCCCCTCATACAAAATTCCACATTCACAAGTTCTAGACACACCTAGCCAAGTTCGAAGTTGCATTCGCCCTAGACGTGAAAAGATGATAATTTATGAGGGTTTGGTCCCAAATCCCTATTTTAATTATTTGATTTAATTGTTTGATTTATTATTTTCCTTGAAGTTACTAACACGTGTATTTTGTTATTAGAAAGAGATACGAGGCATCCAAGTAAGTAATTTAATTGTTATTATTTTGATATAGAAATCATGCTTTGATTATTTTGATTCCTAGTATCATGTTAGGATGTCTTTATGATTCCTAGTATCATGTTTAGAGTAATAACTAATATTTCTAATATCATGCATGTTTCTATGATGCTTCCTATTCTTTCCTTCTATCATGTTAGGGATAAAGCTTTGATCTTTATTGTTTAGTGACATGCTAGGATTTGTTATTAATCTTGTTAATATCATGCCTAGGATCTTGCTATTATTATTATGCTTTATTGAGAATATTATTATGATGATGATGATTGTTATTATGTTGCTTGATATATATTATTATTGTTATTGCTTGATTACATCTTTTATGCATGTTCAAAGGGAATTTGTACTTGTAATCACGCTTAATAAGATAATTAATAATTTTGTTTAGGCTAATATGATTATAATTCAAGTGATCGCCGATAATAGATTTGCTTGTGCATTAAATTCAACCAACATAGACTAAACAGGTTTAGGGTTAATATAATGATTGTATGTTAGTCAGAAAGCGCACATGAATATGAGAAGAATAATGTAGAGGCCTATTATTAGGGCAGGTTCAATCTCTTTTAGGTTGGATTTGTACCTTCATCCCGGATATCCAGTTATGGTTCCAGACCACTATGGAGTTAGCGATCTCATGGATTGTGAAGGGGTGTAACCTTCACCCTGTGAACGGTTTACAAGTTCCTAAAACTTGTTGGCGACTCTTTTGCTATACCTTCCTTCCCTTTGGACGCCACCATGCTTAAGTGTATGATCACAGTGGGGCTCAAGTGTGGGATGCTTGGAATATTCCCTACAATGATACTAGAAACATACATGATATTAGAAATATTAGTTAACTCCCTAAACATGATATTAGAAAGCAATAAAATCATCCTAACATATTACCAAGAATTAATAAAAAAATCTAAGCATGATTCTTATATCAAAAGAATAATTAAGTAATCAAATTACCTACTTAGAAGCCTCGTACCTCTTTCTATCAAAAGAATACACATGTTAGTAACTTCAATAAAATATTAAATCAAACAATAAGAATAATATTAATTGAAATTAAATTTGGGACCAAACCCTCAGAACTATCAACCTTTCATTTTCGAGGTCTAAGGCAATTTCGAGCTTGGCTATGTGTATTCGAGACTCGTGAATGAGGAATGGTGTATTTTGAAAAAATGTTTAGAAAGGCTTAGAAATCAAGAGAGAGAAAGAAAGAATAAGCTTCTAGCTTAGAGAGAGAGAGAAAGAATAGATGATTGTTGATTGTTGGTGAATTAAAATGGAGAAAATAATTCCTATTTATAGAGAAAAATCGACCGTAAAAGATAGAAAAGAGTCAGAATTCAAATCGGACTAAAATTCCTTTTATTGCGGCGCGATAAAGTAGTATCGCGTCGCGATGGCTCTATCGCGGCACGATAAAACAGTGTTTTTTGAATTTTGTTTTTATCATAACTTTTAATCCATAAGTCCAAATAAGGCATATAATATGTCGTTGGAAAGTGCTTGAATTTTACTTTCCAACACAATAAGAATTAAATTAAAATATTTTGTAGAATGAAAGATATGGCGGAAATAGTGGAAGGGTGTCAGTTTTGGATTGAGTTTCGATCTTTCATATCTTTTTCGTTATAGCTCGGAATTAATATTATAATATACATTGGAAAGATAATTTCAAGGAATATCCAACCATCTAAGATTTGGATAAAAATTATGAGGCACGAAAATAATATCTGACTTTCTTTGAATGTCTTTCAATTCGAATAGAATTAGGACTTTCAAAAAGAGAAGTTTTATTCAATTTCAAATTATGTAATCTTATCTTTTCAAAAAGAATATTTAAGATCTTTTAGAAGCTTATAGAAGTTTCTAATTAATCGTAATATTTTTAAAAATATAATTGATATTACTTGACCCTCCGCATGATCATTGGGTCCATATACAAAACTCTTTTTAGGCCTAGTTTAGTATTTTGGCCATAACTTCTTCGTCATAACTCGGAATTGGGCTTATAATGTATCGTTGGAAAGATTTTTTCAAGCCCTATCCAACTACATAATTATTGAACCAGATTATGGACCATACTAAACTATATTGGGCGTTTTTAATAAATAGGATACGGAATGAATGATTTTCGAAATAAGAAATGAATTATTTTTATTAAAACTGAAGAATTTCCGAGACTCTTCAACATTTCATCTTGTTCGATATTCAATGACGTGAAATGTACTCAGCACTGAGTTTGGTTTTTGGGGAGACACAATCAATTGTCTACAGTGATTGACTATCACAAAACAAGCTCATTGCACGTGGATGCAAGACTCCCAAACTGTGAAGTAGAGCTTTCAACCATTTCAACTCATTAGTGATTTTAGACATCGAACGATACTCTGCCTCTGCAGAAGATTTAGAAACAGTATCTTGCTTTTTAGTCTTCAAAGAAATAGGGGAACCACCGAGAAACACCAACCAACCAGCAATCGAACGTCTCGTCAAAGGACAACTAGCCCAATCCGAGTCACAGCAACCTATCAAATATAAGTCACAATCTGAACTCAATAGGATTCCTTGACCCGTACATCCTTTCAAGTAACGCACTATACGAAGGGCGGCCTCCCAATGATCCTATCGCGGTTGTTGCATAAATTGAGACAAGATATGAACCGCATAAGCCAAATCAGGTCTAGTAAAACACAAATAAATCAAACGACCACAAGCCTCCGATACATTTCAGGATCAGAGTAAGGGGTAACTCTGATTTAGCCAGAGTATGATTCTGCTTAATAGAATTACCTGTCGGACGTGCCCTTAGCAAACCAGACTCTTCAATAATATCAAGTGTATATTTCCGTTAATATAAAAATATGCCTTCCGAACTCCGTGCAACCTCACCAAGAAAGTACTTCAACACACCCAAATCTTTCACATGAAAATAGTTACTCAAATATGATTTGAATGTTGAAATTACAGAAGAATCATTACCAGAGATTATTAAATCATCAACATACACCAGAACATTAAGTTGAATAACCCCAGTATTCAGAGTAAATTGAGAGTAGTCAGAGTACGATTGTAAAAACCCGTACTTTTTAAGAAATGTGGCCAATTTAGAAAACCAACAGCGAGGTGCTTGTCGAAGACCATACAAAGACTTCCAAAGACGACACACCATACCAGGTTGAGTGCCATGAAACCCAGGGGGAGGCTTCATATAAACCTCCTCATCAAGATCTTCGTGAAGGAATGCATTGTGGACACCCATTTGATGCAATTCCCAATTCTTTGTAGCAGCAACAGCAAGAAAAGCATGAACACTTACCATTTTAGCAACGAGAGCAAAAGTATCGTTATAATCGATACCCTCAACCTGATGATTACCAGATATAACAAGACGAGCCTTCAATCTCTCAAGTGTACCATCGAAATTAAGCTTAACTGTAAACCCATCTACACCCCAGAGCTTTCTTACCCGGAGGTAATTTTTCCATCACCCATGTTTCATTGTTTTCCAATGCAGATATTTCTTTTTGCATCGCCTCTCTCCACCCCTCAACATGCATGGCCTCCTTGAAATTACGAGGCTCAACCGCCGTATCTATAGCTGCAATAAAGACATGGTGTCGTACAGAAAATTTATCACAATTCACAAAATGTGCGAAAGGATAGGGAGTACATGAGGAGCTTGGAGTAGACGATGAACGTTGGGAGATAGATGGACTCGGTAAAGAAATAGTGTGTACCACATAATCGCGGTGCCACCCTGGAGCTTTCCTTGGGTGTTGACTACGATCCAACACTAGAGAAGAAGAGTTAGTGACGTTCACAACAACCACATCATGGCTAGTCAAAACAGTATCAGTAGCAGAAGACTTCGCAAGGGAGTTGCAGTCAGCACTAGAAGCCGCAAGTGGGCTGCGGTCCGGGTACTATGATCAGTGGCTGTGGCAGGAGGTGATAGGAATGGTGTCCTTCGAACAAGTGTATTATTCCGATAGAAGGTTCGGAATTATTAGAAAGCCAATTATTCAGTGAGGTCAAGTGATCGGAATGCCTAGTTAGAGGCTGCTTCCAATTAGTAATATTAATGTATAATTAATCTTACAACTTAATCTTGACTGAACCCATCGGGTCACACCCAATCAAGTAGCCGATGCGATACGACGAATTAGTCTGAAGGAATTAATGAGTCGTTAGAATATTATGAGCATAAACGTCGGATATCAAGCTAGGAGCGTCGAAAACGAGCGTCTTAAATCGAGTCAGATTTAGGAAACGACTCAACGGTAAAATCAAGCAATCAACAAGTTGCAAGTACAGCCCTAGCCTCGGAATGCCCCGAGCACTTTGAGGGCTAAGGGTCGTACATGGCTTAGCATGGCAACTGCACCATGCCAAGCTAGCAGCGCTTGCTAGCTGGCTAGTGCGGGCATGGCAGCCATGTTGGCACGCAATGCACGTGCTAGTGTGCTAGCAAGCTAGTAGCGCCAGCAGGCCAGCATCATGCTGGGCCTTGCTAGCTGATGCTAGCGCTGCACACATAGCAGCCCGCACAAGCAAGCAATGTGAATGAGTCTCTCCAAAAACCAAGCAATGTGATGAATATCTTTAACGTCATTGATTATCGAACGAGGTGAAATGTGAATGAGTCTCGTGATGTATCTGTTTTTAATAAAAATATTTCTTTCTGTTTTCAAAAATATTTTTTTTCGCACCTTATTTATGGAAAATGTCCAATCCAATTTCGTTTGTCCATGATATAGGTCCAATAATAGTGTAGTGGGATAGGGATTGAAAAGAGCTTTCGAACAATATATTATAAGCTCAATTCCGATGAATAATGAAGAACTTATGGCCAAAATATTAAATTGGGATCAAAATGATTTTAAATGGCCCAATGATCAAGTGCAGGGCCCATTAGTTATTATTCCTAAATTTATTAGGATTTACTTTAATTTTCTAGAGTAATCTGGAAGGTTATTTTAAATTCTAATGGAATTAGGATTAATAATTATACTTTTATATTATTTAGAAAAGATAAAGAATTCAATTTGAAATAAAACAAGTGTTTTAAAAGATAAAACTGATTTTAATTAAGATAATTATGGAGTCTAATTACCGAATTATATTGGGAAAAGGACTCCGTACAGGATTTTTATCCTGATTGCGCCATCACGCTGCGAGGAGCCTATCGCGTCGCGATAGGGTTTGTCACGTCACGATAGACCTATCGCATCGCGATAGGGGCTGTTTTACTTCGAGTCAAATTCTGACTCTTTTCTAAGCGTTCCGGATGTTTTCTCTATAAATATGGGCGTTGTTTCCCCGTTTTCAATCATCAACAATCATCTAATTCTAATTCCCTTCTATCTTCAAAGCTAGAAGCTTATTCTTTCTCCCTCTTTCTAAGCCTTCCCCTTTTCAAATACAATACCACATTCACGAGTCTTAAACGCCCCTAACCAAGCTTGAAGTTGCCTTCGCCCTAGACGTGAAAGGTTGATAATTTCTGAGGGTTTGGTCCTAAATCTCTATTTCAATTATTTAAATTAATTGTTTGATTTAATATTTTCCTTGAAGTTACTAACGTGTGTATTGTTTTGATAGAAAGAGATACGAGGCAACAAAGTAAGTTGTTTAATTGCTCTATATCTTTGTAGAAAGCATGTTAGATTATTTTAATTCCTAGTATCATGTTAGGATGTTATTCAATGCTTTCTAGTATCATGCTTAGGTTGCTTCCTATTTTCTTCTATCATGTTAGTATCATGTTAGGGTTAAAGCTTTGATCTTTATTGTTTAGTGACATGCTAGGATTTGTTATTATTCTTGTTAGTACCATGCCTAGGATCTTGCTAATATTATTATTATTCTTTGATGATATTATTATGATGATGATGATTTGTTGTGCCAATAATGTTATCTTGTTGCTTGATATTATTGTTATTACTTGATCACGTCTTCTCTTGCAGGTTTAAAGGGAATTTGTACTTGAAATCACGCTTAATAAGATAATTAATAATTTTATTTAGGCTAATATGATTTTAATTCATGTGATCGCCAATAATAGTTTTGTTTGTGCATTAATGTTCAATCAACATAGATTAAAGTAAAGGCTTATTTTTAGGGCAGGTTCAATCTCTTTTAGGTTGGATTTGTATGTTCATCCTCGAATATCCAGTCATGGTTCCGGACCAATATGGAGTTAGCGATCTCATGGATCATGAAGGGGTGTAACCTTCACCCTGTGAACGGCTTGCAAGTTCCTAAAATTTGTTGGCGACTCTTTTGCTCTAGCTTCCTTCCCTTTGGACGCCACCATGCTTAAGTGTATGATCACAGTGCGGCTCAAGTGTGGGATGCTTGAAATATTCCCTACAGTTTTTTGGCGACTCCACTGGTGAGGATTTCTATTTTAATTCCTAAAATTTATTTTGGCAATAATTTAGAATGAGTGGATGAGACTCGAAAAATTCTAAGTATTCATGTGTGTAATTTTGATTGACATTATTGGCATAAGCATAAAAAAGGTCCGCATTGGATAGACCATCCATAATGCGTAAAAAAACATAGGCTTTTTGCACGTAGGAAATTTGGGAAATATATTTCACAACTAGAATAGAAAAAACACTGTGAAAATTGGAAAATTCTAAGAACAAAGAGAGCTGCTGAGGCATGTAGGAACTGGCGTTGAGAAAATAGTGCCCATCACAGCGCGATGGCTCTGTTGAGACGTGATAGCAATATCACGGCTTGACAGGGCTATCGTCTCGCGATGGTCCCTATTGTCTCGCGCTAAGTTCTTCTAATACCGAGCCAGAAATCTGCGTTTTTGCTTTAACCGGTTCTAGTATTGTTTGCTCGGTTTTACTTCCCTATTAAGTTTTTCTCACTTTTCTGAACCCATATGTGTTCTACATATGGCCATAACCCTCTGGGAATTCACGCTCCATCTACCCAATCGAACGCTCATTGCAATGAAGGGTACATCCGAGTTTGTGAATTCACCAAACCATGAAAACAAGTTTAACTTGTGGGGTCCTATCCATATGCGCCAACCATTCCAAAGGTAAGGCTTCCAAACGATGCATCTGGACTCATAACCATGGACCCTTTTTGACTAACCCTTATACTTGAACTTTATAGAACTAGAGCCATGGTTAGGTTGCAAAGTCATTGCATCATTTTGTGCTTACTTGACTACTTGTGCATTCTTGCTTGTGCATAATCTATATATGTTTACACTAACCGTTTGTTTGACTTGTATATAAATCTAAATAGACTAATTAATGACTATATAAGACTTTGCTTAATTAATTAATTAATTAATACGGTTAATTAAAGCCTAATAAATTGACTAAATCTGACTTAGTACGACTATAGGCTTGTCCTTTTAAGGTAGAATACTGGAAACAGGCCTAGACTGACGTTTCAGTAATGACGCAAAGGTTTGACCTGTGGTGCGACACGAAAGTTTCCATCGCGACGCGATAACATCATCGCGCCGCGATGGCCCTGGCGTCTCGCGACAGTTCCATTGCTTCGGCGATGGTTCAGTTTTGTGGTTGAGTCCTCCCGCCGAGTCTAATTAATCAGATTATTAATAACTGAAGCTTTATTTAGTCCTTATTTATGTCTAGGCACATAGTCCCATGGTCTTACACAAGTGTCAAAGCATGCCACTTTCACTCACTTTTTTAAGCACTCACTTTGTATATATGTTCACCATGACCATGTCTAGATAGTCTTGTGTGCACGTGTTTTCCGTCATTTTTTAGGGGGTTAAGTTGGATATTAATCCTCCCAACATAACCATGTTGTTCGAACCCATACATGATTCCCAAAAATATTCACCCCATTTTTGCTTTTACTTTTTAAACTCAATAAGTCAAAGTCAAGTTGAGTCAAGTCATCAAGTCAAAATGGTTTAACATTTACAACACTTGGTCAAGAAAGGAGGGGTGACTAATCAAAGACAACACTTTCGTCCAAGTCTTACTTTTTGACAAACTGTTTCGACAAAGAAGAAAGGCTAAGAAGAAAATGGTAACCCAGGAAGAAGTTAATGAGTTAAGACAGAACATGGCTAGCTTGACCGAGATGTTCAAAACTCTTGCTCTCCAAGTCAATGACCCTGCGAAACAACAACAGTTTGAGCGAATGGAAGAGAGCTTGAGCAAAATCTCCAATGACTATAAGTTTCAAGGGATTAGCTCACAAGGGGTCTATGTGGATAAGGAACTTCTTCCGCAGAAGTTCAATGCCAACGACATCCCTAAGTTCAAGCCAACTGATAACCCTTACTTTCATTTAAGAGCTTTTAAGACAATAATGAACATTAAGGGGATTGATAAGAAAGCTTTCCATTCGTTGTTCTCATTATCTTTAGAAACCGTTTGTCAACAATGGTTCTTCTCCCTTGATAAGGAGGAAATCTCCTCTTGGGATTCTCTAACAAACGCTTTCATTGATAAATACAAATGCAACATTCGAGTTGAAACTGACAATAGAGAACTTGAGATGTTGAAACAAAAAGAGAACGAAGGATTAACTTCCTTTTTCAATAAGTAGAGGGAAACTTCCGCTAAAATGGTAGAGGTTCCTACTGAAAAGGAATCTGTGAGTTTGTTTATCAAGAACCTCCAAGAAAAGTACTCAAAGCATCTAAAATACCAAAGCAACTTGGGTACTTTTAAGGCCGTCTATGACATAGGAATTGATATTGAAGACGACCCTACGAAGCCAAAAGCTGCTAGCAACCCTTACAGTAGCTGGAAAGGAAAGAAGAACGACAATCCTTCTTCTTCCAAAACCACCCACTCAAACAATGTTAGCACTGTTAACTTTAACGAGGTCCTAGCCATGAACAATCAAGGACAAAAAAAGCCATTTAGGAGAAACTTTACACCTATTGGAATGAGTTATGACACAACATTCGACCATCTTCATGCTAAAGGTCTCATAACTCCTATTGGACCATTCGGAGATCCACCAGTCGAAAAGAGGACGGCTAGTTGGAACCCTAATGCAAATTGCAAGTACCATCAAGGCAGGGGCCATCTCACTGAGAATTGTTGGAAGTTGAAAGAATCTATTCAAGATTTAATTGATAGCAATAAACTCCCATTGCCTCCTGCAAGTAAGAATCCAAGTATCAATAGTGCTCTACTTTCAGACTCCTTGGCAATTTCTGATAAGGAAAGCCATGTTGATCCATCACTCCTCATTAAGCCGATTGAAGAAACTCATGCTATTGAAGAAGAGGAGGAAACCTTTTTCGATGCCATGAGAAATTTTCCTGCAGGAGAACAACCGGCCACTAAAGTGGAGGTATGGCTTCTCATAAACACCATGAGGGAAGCAATAGACATATGTCGCGAGGCCCTTGACCATGCAAAGTTGGTACAAAGTAAGCGTGCCACTGAAAAAATGATGCCTACAAAGACTACTGAGAGAAAACCATTTACTCTCAAAGTAGTTGAAACACCCAAAAGGAGCAACAAGGTATATACACCTATTGGGACTTCTTATGCAAACATGTTTCAAATACTTTTTGAGAATGGGAAAATCAAACCTCTCGAGCCAAGACCATTTGAATCGCTGAAAAGGACAGATAAGTTCTACTGTCCATATCATCAATCAGGAGGACATACCATAGAGCACTGTTTTAAATTCAAGGACCTAATCCAAGGATTAATTGACAATAAGAAATTGGTTCAAATTTAACCAGAAAAAGATGTTAGCATCAATGGAGTGTGGGACAATGATGATGTGGACGTCTACCTCAAAGATATAGAAGAAACTCCACTATCCTCAATATATATCCGGTTGATGATATTTGGGATGAAGAGGATTCCCCTATCGACGTCCTCATAAGATCAGGGAGAATGCAACCTCCCATCACAACGCAACCTATTCCTACCACTCAACAAGTACCCATACCAATCATAGAAGACAACGATGTTGTCAAATAACTAAAAAAGACTAAGGTCAAGATGAACATTTGGAAACTATTAGCTACGTCCCACAAACATAGGCTCGCAGCAATGGATGCTTTAGCTAAAGTAGGAATAGACTCAGAAACAACTCTTGAGGGGTTGGCTAACTTCCTTACAAGTGATCTTCTTAGCCCTATCAATCTAATCACCTTTTCTGACAAGGATTTACCTCATGAAGGTGATAAACATAATAAAGCCTTGAACCTCACAGTAGTGTGCAAACGAATGAACGTTCTAATGACCCTTGTAGATAATGGATCGGCAATTAATGTTTTCCCACTTAGAATAGCGAGGATGCTAGGAATAAGGGATGAAGACTTATCTCCATCTACACAAGGCATAAGAGCGTATGACAACACTCATTGCCAAGCTCTTGGAACTATTACTATGAATGTCACGATGGGGGTTATTGAGCATGCTACTACTTTTCAAGTGGTAGACATTAAAGTCTCCTTCAACCTATTATTGGGACGCCCTTGGCTTCACGATCTTAAGGTCGTCCCTTCATCCCTTCATCAACAAGTTAAGGCAATAGTTGGAGGACTTCTTGTCACGATTGACGCTTCTCCTATGAGGATCAAGGAAATTGATAAGCCTCTCATAAATGTGGAGCATGATGAGAATGATGAAGATTTATGGGGCTTCTATGCTGAAGAGGTCTCTTTCATCGAGGAGGATGAGAAGACCCCTCTTCGCTACGACCTCCATTCGAACATGATAGTCAATGGCATTCTCAGAAAGCAAGGGCACTTTCCTGGAATGACTCTAGGAAAGAAAAAGGGAGTAGCAACACAAATGGGATTGTTTGGCCTTCCTAAATTAGATACTTTTGGACTTGGTTTCGAACCAACTTCGAGGACTATAAGCAAGCCCGGGAAAAGATCAATGCGCGGAGAAATGCTCATACCCAAAAGAAAGCAATCCCAATGCATTAATAATTAATAAAATAAAATTATATTATTGATGGAATTAAAAGAAAAGCTTAAAAATAAAATTGAATCGAAAATAAAATAAATGTCTAAGTGAAGCAATACTCTAATCGGTCTTCTCTTTTCTAGCCCTCTTCCAATTTTTTTTTCTTCCTCTTCATCATCCATCTCTTGCACCAATAGGGATCCCTTAGATTATCTGCATACAATTTTTGTAGAGATAGTTTCTCCTTTAGCCATTACACCATGCTTCTTTTCAACCCATACTTTCTTTTCCGTAGAGTCAACCTTCCTTTTCTCTTTGCCTATTGCAACACTCTTTTTCTTAGGCATAGTAGGAGTCTTGAATTCAACTCTTGCACCTAGGTGATCTTTAGGAGGGATTTTCTTATCTCCTAAGCGATCTTTAACACTAGATTTGTACATCTTCGGTCTTTATTCTTGTCCTTTTAAAATCTATCAAGTAGCCACTGCTTCACATCTCTAGACAAAGGAGGAGGAACTTTATGGTTAACTACTTCCCACAAAGGCCTAGCACACCAATAGTTGTCAAATTTTTCCACATCTTGTGAAACGGGAAATTCATAAGGACGACGAAGATCCCCGGAAGGAATGGTTTAAGCAAGACCATATTGTCTCCTTACTCTACAAGGATAGTAGAAAGTTAACTTGGACAAGCTTGGAAGACGGCAAGAGGGTTGAGTATTGACATCGATCATCTTCTCAATTTTCCACCAAGGAACAACCCATTTAATGGAGAAGCCGCGAGTTTCAAAGACTCTACTCCACTCCTGACGGCCCATCTTTATGGAAAAACGTTTCTTTCTCTTTACAAAACAATTTGGTTTATACTTTTCAATGTTGTCAGGAGGGCTAATTAATTCAAGCCTTTCCATTAGCCAAATTTGCAAAAATTCAATGCAAATAATTAGTATTACTATACAAAATTAAATATTTTTAATTTCTGTAATTAAAAGTATTGATTTTCTACCTGTAATAAAATTGGAGAACCTCGAAGAGGTGCTTTAGGGTCCTTCTTTAATTCATCCAAACTAAGTATAGTTTCTCTAACAACTAATGGCATTGGATTTCTTCCATAGTCAACTTGCTCCATGACAGATACCAAAATTGCTTGACCCTCATGAGTATTTCCACTAGTGAGGAGGTATTGGCTAAACATGTAAAAGAGGAAAGCCCTCCTCTTATAAACATGAAAAGACTCAGATCGTGGTCTATCAAAATAAAAACGTGCAAATTTTTTCAAATTGATCACATTCCCATGCACTATATCCTCAAGTCCCTATCCCTAAGGTTGAGGAAATGCTCAAAATCTTTATAATAATATTCGCTCACCTTAGGAATTACCGCAAGATTTAAAGAAGGAAAGCCAAGAATGACACCAAATTCTTCCGGTAAAGGGAAAATTTCATCATAACCTAGTCTAAAGCAATGGGTATTTGAATCCCAATATTCTAAGGCGGTATGAATAAAGTCTATATCAAGATTTACCCCCTTAATACCATATAAACCCCCCAAGTGAAAAAAGTCAAGCTCTTTCCTCTCCTTAGTAGTCAAAGACCTGCACCACTCATGAGTAAAATCACTAAAAGTCCTAGCCAAGACTACTTGATTGAAAATTAATAAGCTAAGTTTTTTTAATCTGCTCGAATTCTGCTGAAATTGACAGATTTGGGGGCTATTTATAAACAGGGATTGACGTAAACCGAATCTGGAACGGATTCGGGAATTTAAAATTATCGCGCCGCGATAAGGCTATCGCGACGCGATAGGCATATCGCGCCGCGACAGTGTCACGCGTTATGCTGACCACGTTTTTTTTCAACTTTGACTCGATTTGTACTTTGACTGTACGGTTTCGATCCTTTCAAAACCTTATCCAATCCTATTTTTGGGAACTTTCCTTCAAATACATGTCCCATATTGATTATTTTAAGTTTAATTAATTAAGCTTATTATTAATCAAACTTCATTTTATTTTTTCATTTTTTCTTTTGGGGGAGAAAGTCGGATACCCTCCATTCCATTAGTAATAAAAATGATAGAATTTTTTGCGCAAAAATTTGTCACAATTTTTTCACACTCACATGCACATAAGATAAAAAATAAAATGCAAGAGATAGTATAGACATAATAAAAGTATGTATATACAACATGTGTTAATAATACAAATAAAAAAGTCCTATATAGTCAAACAATCAATGAACATAGGTAAATCTATGATCCCGGAGGACGAATCTTGAAGGTGTCGTAAAATCGCAAAGTCCGGGGAGTCACATCCTGCCCAACACTAGTCTCTCTAATCGGAGGAAAAGAAAGAGTAGGGCCAATCTAACCAAGCTTACCCTGCTGTGGCTCCTGATAAGGCGGTTTCTGCGACGACGAGCCAACCTCGTACGTCCCACCAGCCGTGAAAAGAATCGGCACCGAAGCATCCTGACCAAGGGGATGCCTAACCTCCTCCTTAGTAGAGGAACCAGAACCCTCTATGATGATAGTGCGGTCCGACCCCTCTTGTCCGCCTTGATTCTCAGCCGAGGTACGACGACGCTCAATCCAAAGCCAGACCTTTCTCTTCTACTCTCAGGTCTTATCCGAGTACGCGTCGGAAGGACAGGTTGAAACAGAATAGTAAGCCAAGTAAATACACATAACAAAAAAAACTAAGGTAATCAGATGTAAGTAAAGAGACATGCCTTTGCCACATCGCCGTCACGGCTACACAACACCTAGGAGCTCAACCTCACGAGCTGGTAATGGAAGACGTCCATAACTCTCACCATCCTCGTCATCACCTTGCGAGAAAACTACAAAAGAAAAAGAGGTTAAAAGCAGCCGAAAAATGCATATAGAATAGAATCAGAGATAGCTTACCGAAGTCTGACGGCGGGGAATCGATTTCTCCAACAGACGCTACTCCTCGGGGGCTGGAGGAATCATCTCCTCTATAGGCCCGAAAGACCCTTAGTAGGTGATAGACATAGGCAGAGGTACAAACTTCGCAGCAGCCACCTCTTGTGGAGTTAAAATCTAACGGTCAAGGTCGTCAACGGTTACCAATAGAGAAACAAACCAAAGAAATAAAGCATACCTCCTCCTCCTCCAAAATACAAGGCGGTGGAGCCAATCGTGGCAAGAGCTTCCTAGCATAGTACTAGGACGGATGGCTATGTCTCTGCCAACCATCACTAGCCGCAGATCTCTCCATGTGAGTTCGAAGAGCCTCCTGATCCATCATATGTGGTGAAGGACGTCGCGGAACTATGAAAAACTCCGTAGAATGCTGAATCGCGACTCTCTCATCCAAGTACACCACGGCGTCGTACGTCCCCTGGAAATAACGACGCTGAGCTGCATACGCGGCTGCATGCGCGGGAACGTCCAACTCAGCCCATGGGCGGAAGAGAGGCTCAGGCTCTTATGAAAGAGATATCCGTGAGTCAGAATCTCGTTAAATAAGACAAAACTGAAATGACAAAACATCAATGTATACCGAGAAAAGCGCCCCTCGAACAAGTACGGTAGTATCCAAGCCAGGATAACAGCCTCCCCAACTAGCAGCAACTGGGAGCCCTCGTGGCGAAGGCCTGGTTGGTGACAAAGATGGAAGATACTCGTAGAACCACACCTGTAATGACAGGGAAGGGTCAGTAAAAAGCTAACGTGTATCAAAAGTAAGCTTCTGAAAGTATAATATACCTTTACGATCCTCCAAAAGCTAGAAAGGGTGACCTCCTCCCTGTAGTTGCAATGGCGACAGGCAAGCCGCAATCCAAGCAGAAAGTCAGTATAGGCCAAGCTGGCCCAGTCAAAGGTCCCGACCGCTCATAGGTCGCAAAGAGCAAGCAGGTGGTAGAGTAGCGCTCAGCTACCCTTGTTAGGAGAGAAGGTCCTTGACAGCAAACTCAGGACAAAGATGCTTACCCACTGCTCAGGGGTGGTCGCATTATCTCGAAAAGCTTTTACAAGCAGCGCCCAGTGAATAGATCGGCCGCTCATCTGTACTGATCGCGACTCGGCACGGGCCCTAACAACAATGGGACCCAGTAGATCGTCCACCTCCGGTGACGTAAGGGTGATATCCCTACCCAAAGGAACCACCGTCGACTGGAACTCCAGTCCAGTGATCTAAGAGAAGTCAAGGGGAGTGAAGGTCATCTCACCCCATGGAAAATGGAACGTGTTGGTGGTGTCCCAAAAGAACTCACCAAACCACGTACCATAAAGTGGCTCGACCGTAAAGAGTAAAGGGCCCTAGTGGCCTGCAGCAAAGGAGTCAAGCCACATGACTCCCACCACGCGCGCAGCTCCACGTTGTTGATGAAATAGGTATCGTACAGATGATCGATGGTATCGTTGCCCAAACCATGACAACGAACCCGCTCGTCAGTCATACCGCGCATACGCTCCGAAATGTGGAACCTGGGCGTGAAGTACAGAGTCTTCCCATCCCACTTAGGGAACTCCCCAAGGCTAGTGGAAGTCCCCTCGCCTGTGTTGACAGGCTCGTCCTCCTTGTGAGCCCCGCGAGAACGAGAGCCAGAACCTCGACGACGGGTCATGCTAATTATGTTCAAGAACATAAAAATAGTAAATTGATGGTTCTATAGTGTCTAAAGTTCGCCTAGTCGCATGATACTATGTTCGTAAAAAAAAAAACAGAGTACGTAGTACTAAAACAGAGCATGTTCTTGATTAGACAATAACAAGCATCTTTGAGCGATCAAGTAATTTCTTGAAATATTATGGCAAATATTGTGACAAATTAAGCATGAAAAACAAGCAGAAACATGAAGAACAAGCCAAATTATGTTCACGAACTCAAGGTGTTCAACAATGGCAATTTGCTCGTTTCTTCACCATATTGAGCCAAACAAGTTTCAAAATACTCCCAAGGAAATATGCAAACATAAACAAGTGGTTACATTGCAAGAAATTTGAAAAACAAAACAAAACAAGCAAAATTGATTTTGAATTTTTTGAAAATCCGTGAGCAAAAACACACCAAATTTGCAAAAAATGGAGTGAGTTTGAGCAAACTTACATTGATCGGCAAACTAGAGATCACAAGCTTCGATTTGCAAAAAATTTGAGCAAAGTTCGTGCGAAAAATGAAGTGCAGCGGCGAAATGGAGAAGAAAAGGGGTTTTATTCTGAAAACCCGACTCCGTCGGTGCGACGCGATAAGCCTGGCGCGTTGTGATAGCACGTGGAATCAAGCGATGACCTTCTTTCCTCAGTGATGCAACTCCTAGGCCCTATATTGGTTTATGCGGACCTTATTCAGCAAATTGGGTTCTTTGGTACGCCAGTTAGCCCCTATAAGCAAATTTTAATGATTAGTAGTAGGCTCGATTACAATTGCAGTAAGTGATCGACCTGATGATGATCGTCTCACTTAGCTTAAGCACCTAAAATTGGCTCATCACAAGCACCATCATATTGGTTCATAGCAAAATCACAGCAAAGCAACAGCACAACAGACATTCAAGCAAAGCATAGGCAAACTGAGGATCATTACTAGCAGAATGATCTTCGACGACGTTCCCTAAAATGTGGAGGGTTGTCACGTATAATTGAAGATAACTACAAGCAGAGTCACCTTTGACAATGTTCCCTAGCTTGTGGAGAATTGTCATGAAAACGGGAGATGGCTACAAGCAGAGTTATCTCCGACTATGTTTCCTGGCTTGCGGAAGATGGTCACAAAACAGCAGAAGATCGCTATAAGCAGAGCAATATTCGATGGTGTTCCCTAGCTTGCGGAGCACTGTCACAGCAAAAACTAAAGACAGCTATAAGCGAACCGGTCTTCAGCGATATTCCCCTGGCTTGAGGAAGGTCGTCATAGATGCAGAAAAATCGGTTACCCCAGAGACGTATACTTGACGGTGCAAGATACGCGTTTCTTAACTCTTTTATCTGTTTAACTCACGCTAGTTTGCAGGTATCGGCGTTACAAGAATGATTTAGGATCGTAGAACGTTCTGAATCATTCTCCATCCCTATCGCTACTTTGACTTTTGTTTTTGAAACTTATGTTTCTCCAAACTCAGTCAAAGTGGGGGCTGCTGTAGACACTTGATTGTGTCTCCCCGAAAACCAAACCCAGTGATGAATATCTTTCACGTCATTGATTGTCGTATGAGGTGAAATGTGAAAGAGTCTCGTGATGCATATGTTTTAAATAAAAAATGTTTCTTTCTGTTTTCGAAAATATATCTTTTTGCACCTTATTTATGGAAAATGTCCAATCCAATTTAGTTTGGTCCGTGATATGGGTCCAATAATAGTGTAGTTGGATAGGGCTTGAAAAGAGCTTTCCAACGATATATTATAAGCCTAATTCCGATGAATAATGAGGAAGTTATGGCCAAAATATTAAATTGGGCTCAAAATGATTTTAAATGGCCCAATGATCAAGTAGAGGACCCAATAATTATTATTCCTAAATTTATTAGGATTTACTTTAATAATCTAGAGTAATCCGGAAGGTTATTTTAAATTCTAATGGAATTAGGATTAATAATTATACTTTTATATTATTTAGAAAAGATAAAGAATTCAATTTGAAATAAAACAAGTGTTTTACAAGATAAAAATGATTTTAATTAAGATAATTACGGAGTCGAATTACCTAATTATATTGGGAAAAGACTCCGTACAAGATTTTTATCCTGATTGTGGCATCGTGCTGCGAGGAGCCTATCGCATCACGATACGGTCTGTCGCGTCGCGATAGGGGCTGTTTTACTTCGAGTCAAATTCTGACACTTTTCTAAGCGTTCCGGATGTTTTCTCTATAAACAGGGGCGTTATTTCCCCGTTTTCAATCCTCAACAATCATCTAATTCTAATTTTCTTCTCTCTTCAAAGCTAGAAGCTTATTCTTTCTCCCTCTTTCTAAGCCTTCCCCTTTTCAAATACAATACCGCATTCACGAGTCTTAGACGCCCCTAACCAAGCTTGAAGTTGCCTTCGCCCTAGAAGTGAAAGGTTGATAATTTCTGAGGGTTTGGTCCTAAATCTCTATTTCAATTATTTAAATTAATTGTTTGATTTAATATTTTCCTTGAAGTTACTAACGTGTGTATTGTTTTGATAGAAAGAGATACGAGGCAACAAAGTAAGTTGTTTAATTGCTCTATATCTTTGTAGAAAGCATGTTAGATTATTTTAATTCCTAGTATCATGTTAGGATGTTATTCAATGCTTTCTAGTATCATGCTTAGGTTGCTTCCTATTTTCTTCTATCATGTTAGTATCATGTTAGGGTTAAAGCTTTGATCTTTATTGTTTAGTGACATGCTAGGATTTGTTATTATTCTTGTTAGTACCACGCCTAGGATCTTGCTAATATTATTATTATTCTTTGATGATATTATTACGATGATGATGATTTGTTGTGCCAATAATGTTATCTTGTTGCTTGATATTATTGTTATTACTTGATCACGTCTTCTCTTGCAGGTTTAAAGGGAATTTGTACTTGAAATCACGCTTAATAAGATAATTAATAATTTTATTTAGGCTAATATGATTTTTATTCATGTGATCACCAATAATAAATAGATTTGTTTGTGCATTAATATTCAACCAACATAGATTAAACAGGTTTAGGGTTAATATATTGATTGTATGTTAGTCAGAAAGCGCACATGAATATGAGAAGAATAAAGTAGAGGCTTATTTAGGGCAGGTTCCATCTCTTTTAGGTTGGATTTGTACCTTCATCCCCGAATATCGAGTCATGGTTCTGGACCACTATGGAGTTAGCGATCTCATGGATTATGAAGGGGTGTAACCTTCACCCTGTGAACAGTTTACAAGTTCCTAAAACTTGTTGGTGACTCTTTTGCTCTAGCTTCCTTCCCTTTGGATGCCACCATGATTAAGTGTATGATTACAGTAGGGCTCAAGTGTGTGATGCTTAAAATATTCCCTACACCTGGGCTGTGTGCTGGCGCTGCTATTGGGCCATCCCCGCACACGCACACGCTGGCAGGCCTAGCCTAGCACCAGGCCGCCAACGTAGCGAGTCTTGGTGCCCAAAACTGGTGCCGTGTGGCGTATTGTGGTTGGGGCTGGTTTTCTTGAGGGGAAGCTTGGGGAACAAGGAGGCCTTTATGGTCCTTACCTACTCCCTTAGTCACATTGTCACACTTGTTGATTGTTGATTGTTTTGCCTTTTTCTTTTTATTTTTGATTTAAATAAAATTGAAAAAGGGGATTTTACAAACTCTTCCTTATTGATGGAAGAGAGGAATGTTCAAGAGATTTTCTCTATAAATACCCAACCTTGGGAATTAAGAAAATCCCCTTTGAGTTGTGATCTTTAAAGGATCCCTAAAGGCGTGAACACTTTCGCTCTTAATACTCTAAGTTTCTTGGTGTAGCCCCGGTTAAGCTCCGGGGTATGGGCCATACGGGTCGGTCTTGAGGGTGTAATCCGTGGGAGGCTCTCGCAAGTGCAAAGCTCGGCTAGCTTTCAAGTAAGAGCTCTTAGTGAGCAAAGCACACATCGAGGGTAATTTTATCTTTTCCTTTCTTGTCAATTAATTATGTTATTAATTATGTTGTTAATTAATATGCATGTTTTAGTTGCCTTAATTTATGTGTGGGTCCTAAGGATGGGTTTTAGTTTCGCGTGGTGTCGGACATCACGAAACCCGATAGGAGGAACCACGGGAGTGTCGTGGTCAGTAGCTGCTTCCACGGGGATGACGTGGTCAGGGCTAGCTAGAGTTTCGGGCATAAGAGCCTCCTCACCAACCTCCAAAACGTATTCTAAATCATCTAAAAAATCACTATCAACCCCAACAATGTCAGTTGACACCCCATCAAGACCCACAGTAGTATCACTGGATTCCCCATTAGTCATAAATGGAAAAATATTCTCATGAAACTTGACATCACGAGAGACAAAAATTTCACCGGTTTCTAAATAATACAATTTCCAACCTTTCTTGCCATGAGGGTAACCCACAAACACACATTTCCGACTCCTAGGTGCAAATTTGTCACCATTTGCTTTTTGGTTATTAGTAAAACACAAACACCCAAAGACATGCAACTCATCAAAATTTGGTGGTTTAGTAAAGAGAATTTCATACGGAGTTTTATTAGCTAGCAAAAAAGGAGTACGATTAATGAGATAAACCGCCCCACGGACACATTCACCCTAAAAGGTAATCGGCAAATTGCCTTGAAACATCAATGCACGACTCACATTTAATATATGTTGGTGTTTACGCTCTACCCGACCATTTTGTTGAGGTGTACCAACACAAAAGGTTTGAAAAAGAATGCCATTGTCATTAAAATATGGGATCATGGGTTTGAATTTTGTACCATTGTCACTCCGCACACATTTAATATTGACATCAAATTGACATTTAACCACATCAAAGAAAGAGAAAAAAGAAGAATAAACTTCAGTTATGTCATTCAATAAATAAATTCAGACACCAGGTGAAAAATCATCAACAATACTAAAAAAATAATGAGCGCCACAAGTAGATGGCATCTTATAAGACCCCCATAAATCACAATGTATCATCTCAAAAATACGACTAGCCCTACTATCACTATTGGGAAAACTATCTCGAGAGTGTTTAGCTTGCGGACAAACTTCACATGGTTCATTTAAAATATTTCTACTAGAACTAGCACTAATAGCAGGAACTAACTTGACAATCTTGTCTGATGGATGCCCCATACGACAATGCCATAGCTCGAATGTTGAAACTTTCGGATCTGTCACCGCACACACTATAGGAACCCGCCAAAAGTAGTGTAGTCCATCTATCCATTCACCGGCTCCAATCAGGCTCTCCGAGTGTTGGTCCTGTATAGCACATAAAGAATCAGTGAATTAGACAAAACAATGAGAATCATCAATCATCTTTGAAACCGAAATTAGATTGCAAGTTAGTTGAGGAACAAATAAAACATGATCAAGAATAATATCCTTAGCCAAATACACATGCCCCTCCTTTGTAGCAAGGGCCTTAGCACCATTAGGAAGTCCAACCAGGCACGGTTAAATGAAATGTTCATCAAACAAGCAAGTGTTGTCACTGGTAATATGGTGTGATGCGCCGGTGTCGATAATCCAAGACAAGGAAAGAGAGTCATTAAAGCACGGACATGCTCAGGTTGCAAAGCAGACAAAGCAGAGAGTGTTTCATGCAAAGGCAAAGAGGTAGAAAGAGTGTCACCAAGAGTAGTGCCTACGGCATTAGCCTTAGCCGCGGGCTTGCTGTGATCAAACGAGGCAGTAGCAGCAGCAAGGGGTGCAGAAGACCTGCTGCTGTGCGTGGCAGAATGCTGTCTCGAAGAGGCTGGCCCCTCTTTCTTCCCATATTTCTCTAGCCACTAAAGGGGGTAGCCATGAAGAATAAAGCATCCTGTGTTGTCGTGACCCGAACACTTGTAATGTGAACAATAGAGCTTTGACTTATCCACCCGATTCGTCGATTGAAAATTCCTCTGGTCAGAAGAAGAGCAAATACATGAGCTTCTTCCTTCTCCTTATGCACCATGCCTTGAGCAATGCCACAAGAGCGTTCTTCTTGAAGAAATGCGTAATAGGCTTGATCTAGAGTCGTAGGGGCCTGCTGAGAGAACAAATTTGTCCTCATCACAACATACTTATCATCATCAACACCAATTAAAAATTGATGCAATTTTTCTTGTTCCTTATCAAGTTCATATTTTTCGGCTACATTGCAAGTACAATTGCTGCATTCACAACCGTGAGGGGGTTTGAGATGATTCAAATCATCAAAGAGGCCCATAAGCGTAGTATAATAATCCTCGATGCTCATGGATTTGGACTGCTTGCAACCGGTGATAGCAGCCTAGAGTTTTTGAAGATGATGGCCGTTTGCTTCACAGAACCTCTTCTCCAAGTATGCCCAGAGCTTCCCGGCTTCTTCGAAATAGGGAAAAGATGCCGCAAGCTTAGGATTGACAGCCCACAAGATCCATGAAACTATCATCGAATTGACCGTCTCCTAATCAAGCGACTTCTTTTTCTTAGAGGGTTTATAAATTGTTCCATCAATGAAACCGTATTTTCTCCTAGATTTCAAAGACAAAGTGATTGCCCTAGACCAAGAAAGGTAATTATCACCCTTCAAAACTACGTGAGTGATCAAGTTCCCGGGTTGATCGCTGGCACCAAGATAAAAAGGAGAAGAAGAATCGAGTTTTCCATCATCAGTCATCTCAAACAATCGTGTAGTGAATTAGAGTAGAGAAAAAAATTCAGAAATTTAGACTAGAGAAAAATTCAGAAATTTAGGGTTTGTAGTGTGAAGAGTATAGAGACTCCGATACCATGTCATGAAATAATTTTCCATAGTTTCTATTAGAGTATGAGCAAGTATATTTATACAACCTAACAAGAGATTAGGGCACATAAGATAGGCCCATTAGCTATACATAGTATACACAATATATATAGGCCCTAACACAACTCTCCTTATATCTACATTATCCGCAAATGTAAGTCCCTTATGGCTAGAGAGGGACGGAGCATTGTGATCAAACACTGTTATAGAAAAGCGAACAAAGTGGGTTGGCAAATTTTGGTACAACTTTAGAGCAGAAGATGATCTTATTTGAGGCGATCCTGGTGGATCTTTGTGCCGTTTTATTGGAGGATTTGCGTGGGGTGGAGAATCCTCCTAGGGTGCCGAGTTGAGGAGACTATTGTTAGCTAGTAGTTTTCTATGTAGTTTTTGCTGGTTTTTATTTCGTTTGTTTGTCTTTTTTTCTTCTTCTTCTTCTTGTATGGGGCTTGCCCCTCGGTTTCACCCAAAAAAAAAATAAAAATAAAAATAATAAAAACATATAGAAAGACTAATTCAAGAATATGTATTACAGAGTACATGAAAAATTATGTTTTTATATACAGGTAAATTAAATAGTCGAAGTAAGTACGTAGTATATAAATAATGCAAAAGTCAAATTGTTATAATTATTATTATTCAATGAAGTTATATAATATTCAGTAAAATAAGTTTAGTTTAACAAAAATAATTTCAGTAAAAACCAATCCGTGTATTTAGTGTGCAGCTAACCCCAATAACACTAACTAACCATTGATTAAGTAGTTCAATAAAATAATTTCAATTTGACAAAAAATGAATTGGATAGAACAAGGCCTTAGTCTATAATAAAACAAACATTAAGATAATGTCAAATTTATATTATGATATTCCTATAAGAAAAAATGAATTTGATGAGCGTGGCTGTTCTTTTTAATCAATCGACTAAGATATAAATGTGTGAAAAGATTAATATATTAACTAATTTATCGTACCGGACTAGGTTAGAAATTAATAATATTAGACAAGAACACTTTAATTTTATATGAAGAGAGCAAGCCACTAAAGAGAAATAGCGGGGGATTATTATAAGGTGTATTGTGTATAAATTAACCACTTAAGGGACACTAACCATAATTACTCATCTATATTTCTAGGGGAAAGGTGATGGCTCCATTTTCGCTCCAAATTTACTTTATATGGAGTAGAATTGTTTAGCGGGAATGTGGTTTAACTTATTGGAACTTATTTAAACTTAACTTATAAACTCAATTAAATTTATTGAAATTGATTTTGGATATGTTTGAGACTTATAATACCTTATTAATTAAAGCTAATTACAATAGTCTAAATTTGAGAGTATAACTTTAATCATCTCATAAATCATGGTATATTATAAATAGATTCTCTTAATGGTCATTATGTTCATGGAAAGCTATGTTAAATGTAAATACTACCTCCATTTCATAATATAATGGAATAATATTATTTAGAAAGTCAAAAATATATGTTTAAGTACGTTTGTAGTGGTATTACTGTATTAGCATTGCGGAGAAACATCATTTCGAGGCTAAAGAATAAATGAAACTTAATCTGTAAACAAATTAAACAGTACTAATAAGAAATAATAATATCATACTAAAAGAAACAAAAAATCATTATAATGCTAATGAATAGCTCTTAATAATAAACAAGCAACCTTAAGAACTACTACTAAGGACGACAATGCCTAACAGAGGTACGTAACTATTTCAAACTTACTAATTAATAGTACTACGAGTCGATGTATTAACAAACTTATTCAAATCTCACTAATGAATCCTAAAATTAATTAAATATACACTAATCAATAATTAATGAGCATGAGTTGAACGAGTAGCACTAGAGCACTCAGCATTAACAAGAGCCTGAACAAGTGAATCCTGGATTTTCTCAAGCCCTGAGCAAAATTCAGCATTGAAAGAAATCTTGTTTCTCTTAAGAAGTTCTTGTAGATTCTTCAAGGAAGCTGCCTCGGACGCAACATCTGCAGAGGTTGGACTAGAGCTTGGAGCACCGGGCCATGGGAAGATGGGGAATTTAGGGTGTGGGAATGGAAATGAAGGGAAGCCGGGACCAGAGCTTGGTGCACCAGGAAATGGGAACTTAAACCCGGGACCGGGGTGTGGGAATGGAAATGAAGGGAGAGGACCGGAGCTTGGTGCACCAGGAAATGGGAACTTAAACCCAGGGCCAGGGTGTGGGAATGCAGGGAACCCAGGACCAGAGCTTGGCGCACCAGGGAATGGGAACTTAAACCCAAGGCCGGGGTGTGGGAATGGAAATGAAGGGAGAGCACTGGAGCTTGGTGCACCAGGAAATGGGAATTTAAACCCAGGGGCAGGGTGTTGGAATGTAGGGAACCCAGGACCAGAGCTTGGTGCACCAGGGAATGGGAACTTAAACCCAGGGCCAGGGTGTGGGAATGGAAATGAAGGGAGAGGACCGGAGCTTGGTGCACCAGGAAATGGGAACTTAAACCGGGGGCCAAGGTGTGGGAATGGAAATGAAGGGAGGCCGGGAACAGAGCTTAGTGCACTAGGGAATGAGAACTTAAACCCAGGACCAGGATGTGGGAATGCAGGGAAGCCAGAGCTTGGTGCACCAGGGAATGTGAACTTAAATCCAGGGCCAGGGTGTGGGAATGCAGGGAAGCCAGGACTAGAGCTTGGTGCACCCCATTCAGGATTTGTAGCTTGAGTTTGCTTTTGTTCAAGGGCAAATGCAGACTGTGCCACCAAAAGAGTTAGGAGAATTGCAACGATTATCTTCATTCTTTTTGGTTAGTGAATGAGGGTTATTTTTTTCTGTTTTGTGTGGATGTGTTGTGTGATGTTTTGAAGGAAGCTTAAGGTGTATTTATAGAGTGAATGAGTGTGACTAAAATAAAGATTAAGTCTTTAAAATTAATATTAATATTTCAACATTTGATACAGCAGCTTTATCTTTTTGTTAGTTCGTTGTGAAAAAATAAGAATGATAGAATGTATTTTGCAGTATATATGGTTTACATTTATGGCTTTTAACCTAAAATAACCGGATTATATATAAAGTATGCACATGAGGTTTATCACTTTATCATTTTATTTGTTGATTAATAAATTCAGTTCAGCTCCAATCCTAAGTAAAATTAGGCTGAATCTCAAAGCGATGCTTATCATTTTTTTTTTGAATACTATATTAATTAAATACTTAATTTAAGATCATTTAAACAACCATTTCTTTAAGAGGAAGTCCTGGTTACTCAAAATGATAATCGAAATTCGTTTATCAAATGGCAATCTCGTAAATACATTGCCTTGAAATCCGTAAAAAATTGAAAAATAATGCCCATGTGCTCAGATGTCAGCTGCAACTAATGTTTTGCCTTGGACGTGGAGTTAACGGCTTGTGAAACGGAGAATTGAGTAACTTTGTCAGAAGAGAGAAGAGAGAGAATAATGGAAAAAGAGCTCGAAATTGAACAATGAAGGAGAAAGCAAACAAAATTTAGCTTCAACAATGGAGGAAGGTCGGAAGACAGTGGTGAATTCAATTGCCCACAAAGATCAGTGAGAATGGACAACCAATTTTATCACCATATTTTCCTCCATATATATATATACCCTCCATTAAAATTACTTAGGAGCTACCATTTCTACAACCATATTTACGGTAAAAGGGAGAAATAAAGGGAATGGTGAACTCTTAAGGGTAGAATTTTCTGTCCTCTTTCATCTTCCATTGAAGCTGCTCATGAGGGCTTGAAATTTTTTTAGTTTTGGGGAAGAAGATGAAGATGCAGAACATGGAGGGTTTCAAGTTTTTATTTTTGGTGAAGGAGATGAAGATGCAGATGCTAGTGAAGAAGATGAATTATGCTCAGCAAATGTAAAACATGACTAACAATAAGGTTAACGTCGTCAACTGAATTTGTCTAACCAAAAGTATAAAATGGCAAAATTGTCCCTACTAATCATGAGTAAATAGTCTAATATACCCTTTGATAAACATCACATATTTCTCATATTGATAAACTTGAATTAGCTCTTTCTTTAATTGGTGTATATAAAATCTAGCCACTTGGAAAAAACTTGTGTGGATGTAAAATTGTTAAGTTTTTTTTTTTTTTTTTTTTTTTTTTTTTTTTTTTTTTTTTTTTTTGGCTATATATACGGAGTATATCATTTTGGAGATAGTTATCTGTACCTTTAGCCTAAGCAAGACTAGACTAGTAAATAGTAACAATATATATTTATTTTTGATGCAAAAATAGTAACAATATTTTTTTTGGTGTTCCACCCGTTTCACCCTTAGGGTTAATCCAAATTTAGGGATCAATTTTGAGTAGTTAGGTCCATTTCCCTCCTAATTATTGTTGTGGGGGAAAAATAATACTCCGTAACAATATATAAGTATATACTCTAATTATCTTCCATACGTTTTTTTAAAGGCAAGGAAAGTAAGATATATTAAATTTTATTAGCCATATAGTCATATACGGAGCTTAAAAAAATTCGTAATGTGATTTGATCCAAGTTTTAACACCATCTCTCAAGTCTTTAAACAATTCAATTGGCTGATCATCCACAATTCAGTAATTTATATTTTTTTTAAACAAATTCAGTAGTTAATAATAGATGATTTTTTATCATTTTAATACTTTGGTAAACTGAAGTCCAAAGCCATCGATTATCCCTTTTTTTTTTTTTTTGAGGCGAAAGTTCTCTTTTTCCAATGGATAGACCACACTAGATAATGCCTAAGGTTGTTCACATTTGCTGAACTGATTGGAACTGAACTGAACTGATTAAAGCTGAACTGAACTGAAATTAAGCTAAAGTGAACAGGCCCTAAGCCATGCTCGGTTTTTTCAAATTAACTAGTGAGTAGCCCGGGCGTTGCCCCGAGATACTACTATAGTTGTGCAAGTGCTAATTTTTAAGAACATTTAATAGTGTGTATGTAGTATGTATATTCAATACTTTTAAAGCATAATTGATTATTTGCCTAGATGGTTATACAATAACATTTCTTCAAAGAGGTCAAAGGTTCGAACCTTCTCATCCATTTATTTCTTTTCAATATAGTTGAGGCAACATTAAGTATTGTTGGTAGTGCGGATGATGTGGCATATTAAGGAATTAAGTGGATGACATGGCATGATAAGAAGTTGAGTGAGTGACGTGGCATAGTAAGGGAGTCTACGTGGCGTAGAGACCTTTTTAGGAATGCCTTTAAATATATTAGTATAGATACGGAAAAGTAATTGAAATAGTGAAGTCCCTATATAAATGTAAGTCAATAGTCCATCATAAATAAATAAATAATAAAGTTTGTTAATTTATTTGAAGTTGGTAGAAAAATGTGCATAACAATAAATAATTAGATAATAGGTGTTTTTTCTTTGTGGCTGGCTATACCGTGTGGTCAGGGTTACTTATTCAGGGGTTAGAGTTACTTATTCTGGGGTTACTCAGTCGCTTAGCGTGTTTTGTTGGGGTTACTTATTCACGGGTTACTTATTTGGGGTTATTTAGTCGGTTAAGGGTTACTTATTTTGGGGTTACTCAGTCGGTTAGCGTATTTATTGTGTGAGAGTAACCCCTAACCGCCCAAGTATTCCCTCATCGAACGAGTAACCCCTGAATAAGTAACCCTTGAAGAAGCAACCCAGAGCCCAGACCAACCGAATAACCCCTGAATAAGTAACTTCAGAATAACTAACCCTTGAATAAGTAATCTCAGCCACATATAACTGTTAACACTCCTACGAAAATTAATAATTATGTAAAAATCCAAGAAATAAAATAAAAAATAAGGCAGAGTTTAGTATCTATAATCAATCTATCTATAAATATCACTCGCTGCCATTATATTGTCCACGTGGCAGCATTATAAGAAAAAATTTCCCACTTAAATAAAAATATGATGTCATTATATTTTTCTTTGGTTTTAAATTTCAAATTTAATTTCACCTCCTATCAATTTATTTACTCTTTAAATTTATTTATTTTCCTTCTATCACCAATTATCTATAAATGTTTCTTTACCGACCCTTATGCTTCATAAAATATATACATAAAATATATACTCTATGTTTCTTATATGAGGTAATTAAGTAATATGAATACATCTATTAACTATTACTAAAACAGAAGTTGCTGACGTCATCATTGCCCATGTGTTGCTTTCTCAATAAAAATTTCCCGCCTAAATGCAACGATGATGTCATTTTTTGTTAGAGCTATCATATTTAACATTTTTTAAATTTATATATTGGAAGCTTCTACATTACAACTTAAACCTATCAATTTATCGTAGGAAATTGAAACAATTTTAAATAGCGCACTAATAAATGACCTCCTACATTGAACTATGAATTAGATAACGTTGAACAAATAATATATCATAATTTTGATGAAAATACAAAATTTTAAAATTAAAATATATATATAATTCTTATTTATATTCATGTACAATAGCGATTTATTTTTAAAATGTACAAATTAAAAATAGGTTTTATATAAACCGTGCATCGATCTGGTTCTAACCTAGTAAAATATATATCACATATTTCAAAGAATTTTTTTTTAATGTTGTGCATCGCATGGGGATAAACTAGTATACTATATACTAAATTAATCATCAAGATTATATTATCCCAAAAGTACATGTGTTGCATGCACGCGTCCACATTAAAAATTTTCCAGCGATTTTTTTTTCTCCATAAAAAATAATACTTCCTCTATTCTTTTATGATCGCTCCATATAGGTTCGGCACAATATTTTTGGTAGTGGAAAAAAGGAAGAGAGAGAAGGGTAGAAGTACATCATTAACCATGAGATATAAGTATAAACTAAAGAATCAAGTGTTAAAAGTAAGGGGATATTAGGTATTTGCAGTGTGAAAAGAGACACTTTGTTTCCTTAAATGGATATGGTTGCAATATTTGTGAAACTTCCTTAAAAGGCAAGTGGTGCAATAATTGAAAAACAAAGGAAACAAGATAATTGATTAAAAAAAAGAGATATTATACAGCCTAAATAATAGAACAATAACAACTTCAATTAAATAAAATATTAAGTGTATACTCAATCTATAAACAAATACTCCGTACAAACTTATAGTAATATAAATATAACTTTTTTCCCTGAGAATATCCGAGCATTGCTTGGCCAAAGAACTAGTTATTAGTAAAATAACAATAGCTTATGTCATTAGGGTTTGCGTGTCACTTTCTTATTTCCCGCCAAAATGCAAGGATGATGTGTCATATATATATATATATATATATATATATATATATATATATATATATATATATATATATATATATATATATATATTTTTTTTTTCCTTTTTGAGCTATCCCATCTAACATTGCTTTGAAAAATATACAAAGTATTCAAATTGAATTTTTAATTTGAATTTTCTATGCATAGTGTTATTTTGTTATTTACGAGTAGTTGTTAAAAATAGTTAATTATATTTAATTAATCTTTTCTAATTAAATATGGAAATAATGGACGTTTGAAAATTGTATTTTCATATCTAATTAGAAAGTAATAAGGAAACAGAGGAAGCAGTTGTCTTCTCTCAATATGAGCTAAAGAACTATAATTCATTTCTTATTTTAAAACCATGTATCGCATGGGATTAACCTAGTAGAGTAATATATAGATTACTATAAAACTAGATCGAATATGTTTTGATTTATTTATTGTAATCATTTAGTTTTGTGAAGTTATGTCCTGAATTATTGATCATTGGTACTCACCAGTTACCACTTTTAGGAACTGTTCTTTTAAGTTGTTCTGCTCCGCCTTACTCTGCTCTGCTTTGCTTGCTCTGCCCTGCTCTACTTTGCTGAAATATGCTCTGCTCAAATCTGCTCAGCCTTGCTGAAATCTGCTCTGCAGTGTGTTGGAAGCGGTGGCGGATTTAGAAAAACTATGTAACGGGGTCAAAATACATTTGATAAATTTTAATGGGATTATTTGATTAAAAATATATAAAAAATTATAGAAAAAAAAATTGATTAGAATTATTTTTTTTTTTACATTCAAATGGGGTCGAGGGACCCCACTAAATAGCCTTGCATCTGCCACTAGTTAGAAGCTCTGCTCTACTCTACTGAAATCGTCTCTGCTCTACTAACCTTTGGTCAGCTCTGCCGTACCCAGAAGTTCAAAAGGATAGGGCTTATTGTTGTGTGTCCAATTTAGTTCAGCCGCCATATACAGCTATACTTTGCTCTAATTAACAAAATTAATAATTTAGAAAAAATAATAACTAAGAATTAATAAATGATAACAAATAAAATTAATAATAATATTACCTCCGTTTACTTTTAGATGCAACTTTGGGGTATTATTTGTGAGATATATATAAAATAATTCAAAATTGTAATTAAAAGTTAACGGATGTAGTAATAATTAATAAATAATACATAAAAATTAATTAATTAAATAATTATTAACATTAATATCATAAATGGTAAAAAAAAATCCTACTATTGAATTGTATAATTGATATGGTTTGCATATAATCTTAGTCAAATTTCCTTTGATAAAATATTTTATCGATTTATAGGATTAATTTGATTTGATCCTAATATATTGGATGTATCATGTATCACATTTCCTTTATTAAAAGATTTTATTGATTTATAGGAATAAATTGATTTGATCCTAATATTAGATGTATCATGTAATTGCATTTCCTTTATTAAAATATTTTATTGATTATAGGACTAAATTGATTTGATCCTATATTAGATGTATCATGTAATCACATTTCCTTAATGAAAGATTTTATTGATTTATATGAATAGTTTGATTTGATCTAGCGCGTTTTGTATGCGGCTGACCACATGGTGCGGCCATTTATAAATATAACAAAATAATCTCTATAACACTTTTCGAGTAACTTGTGTAATATTGATTAAGTAACCATTATAACACTAATGAAATAACTCCTATAACATTGATCGAGTAACCCCTATAACATTAACGAAGTAACCCCATGATCGTCGGCCATCACGGGGTTACTTCATTAATCAAAAAGGGGTTACTTATTAGTGTTACAAGTATTACTTAGTCAATGTTATAGTGGTTATCCAATCATTAGTATTACACAGATAATTCGGTCAGTGTTATTATAGGGATTACTTTGTTCGTTATAAGCGGCCATATGATATGGCCAACCACACACAAAACGATGCATATTTTTTGAGGAAAACGGATGGCGTGCCTTATATTATAAAACTATCCATCAAAACATACGGGGAAACCTCACTAGGATGTGCAACACTATTGCCTTCCCATTTTACATGACATCGAGAGAAAGAATTGAAAAAATTACAAGATTTAAGAATGTCATCTAGCAAGCTATCAAGGTCGCCGAGGAAGATCTCTCCCTTGCATAATCTTCTAATTAGCACTTGAATGTCCGATTCCACCACAATATCATTGAAGCCATAGTGTCTCGCAAGCCTGATAGCCATGGTAATAGCCTTGCATTCGAAAATGGTAGGGGGCCAATAAGCTCTTGAGCTTCTGATAGCAGCCATAATCACCTCACCCTTCCAGTTTCGAGCAACAACTCCTAAACCGACCCACCCTTCTTGGCGCACAGAGGCATCATAGTTCAATTTAATTACTCCTTCCAGTGGGGCGACCCACGTCTTTGGGTTATTGCTTGACTTCAGTCTCACCACGCCATAAATTTTCTTTGAGCATGAAATACACTCTCTTGCTAAACGCTTAACTCTATCCACGAGCACAAGATCAAAAATTTCAGTCTCTTTGAATATTTTCTCGTTTCTTCTTCGCCACAAATTCCACATCAAAATAGCAGCCCTGCATTTCTTCTTGGAGTCTAGATTTTTCCAGGAATCAAAGAAATCTAGGAAGTTTAGATCATGGGGCCAGCTAGTAAAATCTTGGCATTCATATTCAAGCCATAAATCGGAAACTGTAGGTGTAGGGAATATTTCAAGCATTATCCCAAACTTGAACCCCACTGTGATCATACACTTAAGCATGGTGGCGTCCAAAGGGAAAGAAGCTAGAGCAAAAGAGTCGCCAACAAGTTTTAGGAACTTGTAAACCGTTCATAAGGTGAAGGTTACACCCCTTAACGATCCATGAGATCGTCAACTCCAAAAGGTCTTGAACCAAATAGGGTTCGGGGATGAAGGTACAAATCCAACCTAAAAGAGATTGAACCTGCCCTAAAAAGGACTCTACTTCATTCTTCTCGTATTCATGTGCGCTTTGTGACTAACATGCAATCAATAGGTTAACCCTAAACCTGTTTATCTATGTTGGTTGAATTTAATACACAGACAAAACTATTATTGGCGATCACTTGAATTATAATCATATTAACCCTAAACAAGATTATTAATTATCTTATTAAGCGTGATTACAAGTACAAATTCCCTTTAAACATGCATAAAAGGCGTGATCAAGCAATAACAATAATAAAATATATCAAGCAACATGATAATCATCATAATAATCATAACAATAATCATAATCATGTTAATAATAAAGCTTAAAGCATAATAATAGCAAGATCCTAGGCATGATACCAACAAGATTAATAACAAACCCTAACATGTCACTAAGCAATAATGATCAAAGCTTTAGCCCTAACATGATTCTAACATGATATTGATATGATATTAGAAAGCATAGGAAGCACCCTAAACATGATACTAGAAAGCAATAATAACATCCTAACATGATGCTAGGAATTAATAAATAATAAACATGCTTTCTACAAGAATAAAGCGATAAGATTACATACTTTGATGCCTCGTACCTCTTTCTAATAACAAAATACATGCGTTAGTAACTTCAAGGAAAATAATAAAATCAAACAATTAAATTAAATAATTGAAATAGAGATTGGGACCAAACCCTCAGAAATTATAACCTTTCACGTCTAGGGCGAAGGCAACTTCGAACTTGACTAGGTGTGTCTAGATCTCGTGAATGCGGAATTTTGTTTATGAAAAGTTAGAGAGAATAGAGCTTAGAGAAGATTGTTGATTGATGATGAGAATTGATGATTATTGATTGTGAATGATTGATTGTTGATGAAAACGGAGGTTTAGGACCCTATTTATAAGAAAACAGTCCGGAAATAGGTAGAATTTGATAAGGAATAAAACTCCACTCTATCGCTGCAAAACTGACCTTGTCGCTTGGCGACAGGGTCTGTCGCGTGGCGATAGGCCTGTCGTTTGGCGACAGCCTGGATTCCTACGCGCTTTCAAACACGGAGTCCACTTATCAATCAAAATTGATTCATAAAGTCCGTATGGAAATTGAAATCGTATTTTTCATAAAATAATATTTTATTCCAAGTAAAACTTATCAAAATATAATTATTAATTCTAATTTTATTATTACTTAAGAAAACCTTCTAGAGAATTCTAGAAGACTATAATTAATTCTAATAACTTTAGGAATAATAATTAACATTGGGCCCTCCCCTAGATCATTGGGCCGTATGTAAAGATCAAACCGGGCCCAGTTTAGTATTTTGGCCATAACTTCCTCATTATTCATCGGAATTGGGCTTATAATATATCATTGGAAAGCTCTTTTCAAACCCCATCCAACTACACTATTATTCGACCCTTGTCGTGGATCAAACTAAACTGGATTGGCTGATTTCATAAAATAGAGTTTTCGAAAACAGAAAGAAAGAATTTTAATAAAAACTAACCGCAACATCTGACCTTTCACACTTTCACCTCGTTCGATAATCAAATGACATGAAAGGTATTCATCACCGGGTTTGGTTTTAGGGAGACACATTTGGGTGTCTACAGTAGGGCACTCAAAGAAGGCAGGTCTGATCATTTCCGGGCAATTAGAACACCATGGACACATTTCCTCATCTGACATATGGCGATATTTAAGGTAAACACTAACCGGTAAATTACCCGCGCAAACTCTCCAAAGGAAATGGCGTACCTTCGGAGTGACATCAAGTTGCCATATATCAACCCAAGTGCTGTGAAAATCATCCAAATTGCACGTTTTGCCAAGCATGTAAGCGGTCTTTACGGAGTAGAAGCCGTCCATGGAGAAGGCCCATGTTACCGTATCTGAAGTAGGGCAAGAGCTTAGATGGATTGACAATATACTACGAGCATCCACCTCACTGAAATTGCTGCAAATTAAGGAAACATTCCACTCCCTTCTTTCGTGGTCAATTAACTCACTCACAAGTTCAAAAGCTTTTGATCTAGGAGTAGAGATAAACCTGCTCGAACCTGTATCCACCCAAGGATCACACCAAACACTCACCGACTCTCCATTACCAATACGCCACAATATTCCTTCCTTGAGCAGCCCCTTCAACGACCATATACTCTGCCAGGACCAGGATAGCCTAAATACGACTCTAAAAAGTTGTTATTTGGGTAGTATTTTGCGCCCATAACCTTGCTGAGTAAAGAGTTAGGGAACCGAACTAAGCGTCAGGCTTGTCTTCTAAGTAACACATCGTTGAAGAAACGTAAATATCTGAAACCCAACCCTCCAAGACATTTAAGAGTACATAAATCGCTCCAGCTTTTCCAATGGACCTTGCGGCTCTCATCACTACTCCCGCAAAGGAACTTTGCCATCATAGAGTGAATGTCTTGGATTACACCAACCGACAACTTATAGACCCCCATTAAATATGTGGGAATTTCTTGAATTACGGCTTTAAGAAGAATTTCCTTTCCTGGACGAGACAACAATTTTTCTTTCCATCCACTCAACTTTTTCCAAATTCTGTCTTTTAGAGCCATAAACAACATCCTCTTCGATCTTCCAATAATAGTGGGAATACCTAAGTATTTGCCGTGAGTGTCCACCCTTTTCATTGCCAAAATCTCAAGTAGTTCCTCTTGCATCGACGTACTAACACCCTTGCTGAAAGAGACCTCCGATTTGTCATAATTAATTTTCTGTCCGGAAGCTGCTTCATATGTGTTGAGAATGTCAACAATCTTCAAGCATTCACTTCGGTTGGCTTTGCAAATAGAAGACTATCGTCTGCAAAAAGTAAATGAGAAATTTCCGGACCTCTTCGACTAGCTCTGGCACCATGGAGATGACCATCCACCATCGCTTTCTTCAATAATCCAGAAAAGGCATCAACAAGAAGAATAAATAAGTAAGGAGATAAAGGATCTCCCTGTCTACGACCACGAGATGGAGTCACGAAACCATACACCCCACCATTGACAATGAAAGAGTAGGAAACTGACATCACACAATCCATCACTACATCAACCCATTTTCCTGCAAATCCCAATTTCAGAAGGAGTTTCTCCTGAAAATTCCGTTCAACTCTGTCAAGGCCTTGCTCATATCCAACTTCATCGAAATCAATCCCCTTTTCCCTTTGCATCTAGTTTTCATAGTGTGAAAAAGCTCTAAAGCAATCAAAGCATTATCCGTGATAAGTCAACTCGGAACAAAAGCACTCTGATTTTCCGAAACAACACTAGGAAGAATACTTTTAAGTTGCATCACCAAAGCTTTAGATGCAGTTTTGTACACTACATTACACAATGAAATAGGTCTAAACTCCCCCATTGAGATAGGTGAGTTAACTTTCGGAATAAGAGCAATGTTAGTATTATTTACAGGGCCAAAACACTCATTACCCTGCAAAATGTTACTAACTAACCTAGAGACATCATCACCAACAATATGCCAAAATTTTTGATAGAAGATAGCATGCATACCATCAGGACCCGGAGCCTTACACGGGTGCTGATGAGTGTCATTTATGGCACTCATTTGGTTGCAATTTTAGGATGTTTTCATATCTTTTATAGCTTTCCTCTTCGAATAATTCTTTAGTTTCGTTCTTTTATGCTTTGGTTTCTTCGTTCCCCTTATTTTGCGATTTCTTGTATTTTAAGGGTATTTTCGTCTTTTCTATTTTACTTGCTCTACCTTCTTTCATCACAGGACTTGCTCGGGCCTCGGAATTCATTTTGGAAGGCTCTCCAAGTCTTTTAGATTCTTGGGACAAGGTTTCACATTATTCGGTTGGCAAGTGTGCAAGATAAGAGGCAAGCTCCTACTCTTGGCTTTATCACTCTCGTGCATCACCATCATCGCATGTCTTGGTCATGAACACGCAAAAATGGAGTTTTCAAGGCTTCCCTCCTCACAAGCATCACATGAGAGCGTTGACTATAGGGATGCATGAGAGCTCTAGGATCGAAGCATCATGCAAAGGGGCCACAAGCTAGCAACAAGGAAGCCGCGCGCCACCCTTGCAACAGGGGTGCGTGCACACAGACCTTCTTGTGCGTGCGCGCATACCCCTTCTTACCATAATACTGCGTGCAACTCTTAACCCTCTTTTCCTAAACACTCACCCCCTTTGTTACTTGTTACTATGGTGGAGGTTCCCGAACAAGAAGGAGTCCATAAGTGTTCTAAACGAAGATCTAGCAAAGAGAAGTGGTAAATTTCCGAGCACTTAGATCTACCTTTTCTTTTATTGTTTAAATAACTTTAATTGAATAAATAGTGTTATTGATCACTTTAAGCAAACTTTTAATTAATTTAATTCACATAGTATTCTTGTGTTAATCAAGACTAGAATTTAAATAGTTAATTGATTGTTTTATCACCTAAGTCAAGGCAAACATTATTTATTTCTTGTTCTTTTCACGAATTTGAATAAAAAAAGAATAACGAATTTTGCAATGTAATTCCTATGTGATTAATGCTTGTATATAAAATCAACTAACTTAGTTTTAGGTATCACATTGCATATATTGTTTGGTGATGAAATTGTGAAAAAGGAAGAATTAGTAGAGGCCGCACTAGTGCTAGAATAGCAATTCCTCCCTAAAAAGAATGTTATTTTAGTACCCCCGCTCCCAAACTCATTTCCGGTACACGTAGACCATTTTTGGTATGGGGTAAACTTATGATTCATGCTAAATATCCCTTGAACCCTACTTGGGAGAAAGACATGAACGAGGTTTATGAGTTTTCCTAAAACTCATTGGCGACTCCTAACTAGTTTCTTGAAAAAAAGCATAATGATAGGATCAACTCTAATTCAAGGTGTCCTAAATAGTCAGGAATTCAAATCCTAATACACCCTAACAAGTGTAAAGTCCTAGGCTTTTAAAGGGACATGGGCATAAAGGAGAAGGATCCCCTGCGATGGACACGACCTCCTTACACTATCAACATTTCACGTCAAGGTGTAAGGCAACTTTGAGCTTGGTTAGGTGTGTCTAAGTCTTGTGAAGGACATATGGTGTATGTGTTTGAAAAGGTTTAGAAAATCAAGAAAGAGAGAGAAAGAATAAGCTTTAGCTTAGAGATAGAAGAGATGATGATTGTGGATGATTTTTGGTGAATAAAAACGAAGGACAAAGACCCTATTTATAAAGAAAAACGACCGAAAACGATTAGAAATGTGTCAGAATTCGATTAGGAATTTTGATGCGGCGCGATAGAAATATCATGGCGCATCAAATCCATCGCGGTGCAATAAAAATAATTTTTTGCAGAATTTGTTTTTATCATATCTTTTAATCCAGAAATTAAAATAAGGAAAATAATATGTCGTTGGAAAGCTTTTTGAATCTACTTTTCAACCCAATTAAAATAAGATTAAAATATTGGTTAGAATAAAAGATATGGCATAAATAGTTGAAGGGTGTCAGTTTTAGATAGAGTTTCGTATTTCTTTCCTATCTTTTTCGTTATAGCTCAGAATTAATATTATAATATATCATTGGAAAGATAATTTCAAGTTCTATCCAACCATTTAGATTTAGAAAAAAAATATAAGGCACAAAAATCATATGTGAATATCTTTGAACGTCTTTCAATTCGAATCGAATTAGGACTTTCAAAAAGAGAAGTTTTATTCAATTTCAAACTCTTTAATCTTATATTTTGAAAAGGATAGAATAGAACCTTCTAGAGAATTCTACAAACTCCTAATAAATCCTAATTTTTTAGAAATATAATTAATATTAATGGACCCTCCAAATGATCATTGGGTCCGCATATAAAGCTCAGTTGGGCCCACTTTAGTATTCTGGCCATAACTTCCTCGTTATAACTCGGAATTGAGCTTATAATATATCGTTGGAAAAGTCTTTCCAAGACCTATCAAAATACATATTTATCTGACCCAGATTATGGAGCATACTAAATAGGATTGGACGTTTTTTCATAAATAGGACACAAAATGAATGATTTTTTAATACGAAATGAATTATTTTGAATTAAAACATTTTAGAAAAAGGGAAATTCACAAGACTCTTTAACATTTCACCTTGTTCGATATTCAATGACATGAAAAGTACTCATCACTGGGTTTGGGTTTTGGGGAGACACAATCAGGTGTCTACAATTATGCTTCAATCGAGTAATTCTATTCCACCTCTTAGAAAGAAAAGAACTTAAATCAAAACCCTTAATAGCATGGCGATGCATTTATGCAAAACTTTTACCGTCAAGCACACACAATGGATTCGTAGACAATCATTTGAAATCCAATCCACGAAATAATTTGAGACATGGACATTGTCATTGTGGTAAAGGTCGTAATATGAACTGCAAACCAAATTTATATATATAATTCTAAAATGCGAACTGCAAACCGAATTTATAGATTAAAAGTAAAGAAAAATATAATTAAAGTAAATTATTTTAATTTAAAAGTATGTTAGTATTAAATATATATGAAAATTTGATTCTAATAATCCAACCTTAGCACGGTATTAGTCTAATAATCCGATTTTTCGATTATTCCACCATATTCCAAGCTTGGGGGGGGGGGTGTCATAGTCTATTAGGCCAAGCAAGTCACTAAATCTAAAAGTGTAGGTCAAGTGTTGGATTTTCATTTATTTGTCCTAATTTCTTTCATTTTTATTAAAAAAATTTTAAATAAAAAATAAAACTTTTTTTCCCTTTCTTTTTTTTCTTGATCCCTTCAAACCTCCATGAATTCAGCAGCTCCATACATAACCGACCTCCACCTTCAGCAACCCCGCTCCCTTACCCGCCCACGATCCCTTCCCCTCGAAAATCTAACCATCACCACCCTTACCCCTCAAAAATCCAATCACCAGTCACCATTACCCCTTCCCCTAGCTCCAGAATCTAACCACCACCACCCCTTCCATCTAGAATCCGACCACCACTTCCCATTCCCTCCAAAATCTAACTACCCTACCCTATCCCCTCCAAAATCCAACCGCTCCCATCCCCTTCCTTACCAAATCCGACCAACCTAACCCCCACCACTCCAAAATTTGACCACCCTAATCCCCTTCCCTCTAAAATCCGACCACCCATAGCCAGTCCCCTCCAAATCCAAGTACCCTAATCATCTCCTCTTAAAAATCATATCACCTTAACCCTTCCCCTCTAAGATTCGACCACCCCTAAAACCACCACGAGGAAGGGAAGGGTGGGCCTAGAAAAAGTTTGACGGGATGAGGAGAGGTGAGAGTGGCTAGGGGGGAAGGTGAGTCGTGGGTGATTGCTAGGTTTTTTTATTATTTATTTTTTTGAAATCCGTTTTTGGTTAAAAAATTGCCTAAAGAGCAGGTAGTAGGCCAGTTTGGCTTAATAGGCTAAGACAGCCCCCAAAGCTGGGTTTAATTTTAAATCAATGAAAGGTCAGATTATTAAAATTAAATTTTCCTTGTATATATGCATTGATAAGTGCTTAAGGTTTTCTCCTTAGGTATATAATATGATAAATTGACATAATTCTTTAACCCCTAAGGAAAAATAAGTGTGAAATAATGACTTGTAGGAGCGCAAGCATGACAATTTAACTACCAAGGGCCTATCCTTTTCTACTCCAGGGAAGATCAGAGAAAATTTCAGCAAAACAAAGTAAAGTAGAGCAGATTTCAGAAAAGTAGAGAAGGGTAGAACATAGCAGAACATGTTTTAGCATCATCATCCTCATCCTCATCCTCATCCTCATCATCATCATCATTATTATTATTATTCTTATTTGAATTTTTTTAGATTTTTTACTCTTTTTATAACATTAGAAAATGTGTTAAATAATATAAAATTAATTATTATCATTAAATATTAGTTATTATTATCAATTAATATTATATATTAATTACTCTTATATTATAAAATATTAATTATTTTTATTATTTTATATTAATTATTATTTTCTATATATTAGTTAATATCAATAAATATTTAAAAAATTTATTTTTATTAAATTTGAATTATAATTATTATTAATTATTATTTTTTAAGCTCAATAGAGGAGAGCATATTTCAACAAAGCAGAGGAGATTTCAGTAGAGCAAAGCAGAGCAAGGCAAAGCAGAATAGAGCAGCTTAAAAGAACAGGGCCTAAGTATATCATGAATATTTGATTAAATTATAGAGTAGTATTCTCTTTTGTATATTTAGACATTGTAAATTAGTACTTCCATTGTATAATTTTTGTTTAAGAAAACTATATTCACTATTAAAATTCGGTTAAATTGCGATCGTTTTTTTTACGACCGTCAAGAAAACAGTCGCAAATTATAAAATTTACGACTGATTTTTACGCGGTCGCAATATTACGACCATTTTAAAAGCTGTCGCAAATTTGCAACTGTTTTGCGACCGATATTAGCCTTTTAAATGATCGCAAGGATATTTGAACAATTTTTAAAAATTCTAAATTAAAATATTCTCTTTACGACCACAAAAAACCGTCGTAAAGAGCAACCATTAATAAATCATTCGCAATTTGCATTCGCTTTTAGCGATCGCAAAAAAGTTTTTTTTTTTTTTTTTTTTTTTTTTTTTAAAAAAAAAGTAGTGTATAAAAGATACCCAATTCACCCTAACTCTAATCTGATCTCACTTCAGCCGCATTTTTATTGTTTCGGGTGATTTTTTGATTTTACCCCGGAACTCCGGTCATGCTCTCCTGACAAGTGGACTTGGACACCTGAAAAACACGAATATTCAGGTGAAGTTAGCAACTTGAAATTGGAAAAGCTAGAGAGAGAAAGTAGAGAGAAGCAAGAGCTTTTTTATGCTCTATTAAATGATATGTCTTGATCAACCCCTCCCATCATAAATAATTGGGGCATTTATAGGGGTGGGGATCTAAGCTTTTTAGGGTTTGTACCCTAGAATGATGTTTTCTGATTGGCGGCGCAATCAGGCAGGGACACGTGTAAAGAGGCCCCTTTTCTCTCTAATTCAAGTGCCCTTAATAGAGTTTCAATACGTGGTATCCTCTTATAGTGACACATGTCTCCTTTTAATTGGGTCATGTATCACTAGGGGGATTGGTCCATATTTAAGGGTAACTTTTGCCCCAAACATTTGACCCTCAAAGGGGGGTGGCTCGTACTCTATGGGCCGCCTCCTCTGATTTTCTGCTTGCACGGACAGGTCTGACCCTTTGTTAAATTTTTTGAGCGTTGTCTTGGTATGCAGGCAGTATCGTCCGCCTTATAGGAGGATTTCTCCCTTTGGCCGGACGCTTAGTCCTGTTCGCATGCAATTCCTTTATTTGGACCCTTCAGGGTCTTGGGGTTAGTCGGACGGTGCGGGCCGACTATCTTTTTAGGAAGGACACTTGTTGCCTGGGATTTCGGGACAACGGTTTGGATTCGGCTAACCTGGCCGCCTATTTTGACGTGCCTTCAACCCATTCGTCTTCCCTTCCGCTTAAAGTGACGGAAGAAGGTTTTAGGTTAACTTTTTCAAAAAGTAACCGTACAAATTTTTAAGTAGGAAAGACGGATTTACCGTTTTGCCCTCATAAATTTGCCTATAAATATAGGATGTTTTGACTTCATTTTATTAGTTTGGAACTTTGATAATTCTAGAGAGAAGTCAGAGCTTTTAGAGAGAGAAAATGATTTATTCCCTGAATCTTCAAGAGCTCCGCCGTACGCCTGATTTTTCCGGTTAGAGTCGTTGAATTTTTCTGGTCCACCTTCGAGATTTTCCCAAGATTTTCTATTCAGACAAAGGTAACTGCCTACTCTTCTTTCTTCCTCTTTTACTTTGTTTTGTTTTTCTTTTTTTTTTTTAAATCTGGCTCAATACTTGGCTTCATCCGTTTCTCCTCATGAGGTCGACCGTTCGCTTGGGACTGAGGATTCTAGAGTGGACGAGGACGAGTCATCTCCTTCGTGGAGTGGGTTTATTTCTAGTGTGTACCAACTCACATCCACCTATTCTTCTCTGTCCCTGCAGTCGCAAATGGTTCAGACAATGCAGATGTACGAGAAGTACGCCGCTAGAAATCAAGACGGTATTCTAGTAAACCCAAGAGTCTCACATGATCCGAATAACATAGATGGGGAGACGGTCACCACCACAAACACCAACACGAACACTGCCACAATTAGTGGCAGCGAATGCTCGGTGGTCGAAGTGACCGCCTTTTTTGAAGAACGCCAAAGGCAAGGCGTCTCTTCGGGCAGGGAAGTGTCTGAACAAGCTCCTGGCCTTCGCATTCCCCAATTTGCCAACTCGGTCATAGATCCGGCTCAGTTGTAGTCTTTGAAAGAACCTCCTTCCTCTTCTTAGGCGGACGTTGGGGTGTCCGCTTGAATTTTTGAACAACCTCTTCCACAAACTACCAAGTCCGCCAGACCTAGAACCGGCATAGTAATCGCTGAACCGGCCGACCTGCCATCTCGTAGCGCTCCTCCTCCGGGAAATCATGCGAACACTAGAAGGAAGGATAAGGGCAAAGGACCCTTAGTTCCGGAGGGAGTTTCTATCTCCGAAGGCAGTCGGGGCTTTAAAACTAGGAGCTCGGCCAAAGCTGCTGAACTGGACACCGTGTTGTCCTCAGAATTTGGGGTCGTCCCCCACCCTGATGAAGGGGAGGCTGAGAATCAAGAGGCAGAGAATCAAGAGCCCAAGGAGGTAGGTGAGGAGGGCAATGCGGACAATTTTAAAGATCTGTACGCCTGTCCAGTAGGGGACACGGCCCTAGGCTTTCTTAATGATGTGCTGGAGGAGTTCAAGAGCTTCCTTATGCTGAAGGAAGGTTATGAGCTCAAGGCTCCGAAGCGCTCTCATTAAGTGGCCGCCTGGGAGGATGAACGGCCACGCAGGTACTCCTTCAGCGTGTACCGCGCTGCCCTTGAAGTGGGACTCCGTTTCCACATTGCCCTCTTCCAACTGATGTAGAATAGCAGGTTGATCATATTCGGATACTTGGTGACGTGCATCAGGCAGGGCTTTAAGCCGGACGTCCCACTATTTTGCGAGATGCATTCCATGGTCCGTCTAGACTAAGTGACGGACGGCTGGTTTATGTTATGCACCACCAAGGATTATCTTGTGGTGATGGGCCGGGTGTCTATATGGCGTGACTGGAAGAATCGATTCTACCGCATTAAGATAAAGGACGTGGAGTTCAAACTGTGCATGAATAGGTTCAACGCTGATCCCATCCAGCTTGGCCGAGGACAAAACCGTCCGTACAAGCCACCCGTCCATCCGGACTATGCGTTCCAACTTAACTACTTTGGAGTCAAGAGGGTAACTAGGGGCGGCAAGTCAGTGGCTTTTCCTAAAAACTATATTCCCTTGTCCAGCTGGCTCAAGGACCCGGTATTTATGTCGGCATGCGGCCTATACCGTAACATCCCCCAAGGTGGAGACTCGTACCTTAACCACTTACGAGTAAATTATATCAAAAATTTTCTAATTCTTTTTCTTTTTTCTTGCACAGACGAAGCTCTAGCCATGCTGGACCCAGAGCAGAAGGGGGAGGTAGACATGTCCGAGCTTGACTTGGCTCAATACAAGGCCCGCCAGCAATTATACAAGTAGACCAAGGAGGTACTGGCCGTCTACTTGCCTTTCATAATAATTTTTTTTTCTTTTGGTCGAGCTGGTATGTTGGAAAAGGAGTCCTTCCAGATTTAACACGGACATCTCCATTATGGCCCTTCGTCCACCTTGAGACTCTGAAAGGGCTTCCTTTACACTATTGCTTGGACGCTCCGTGTTGACCTTTCCTAACTTCGTATTGTTTTCTTTCAGTTGGCCACTCCTACCCCAAGGTCGAACAGGAAGCGGCCGATCTCTGCTTCAAAGGAAGGGAAAGCGCCTAAGTCCCGCAAGAGCACTGCCTTTAAGGGGATGCCTCCTATTCAAGCAGCTAAGACGAAGTCGCGGATTGCTCAAAAGCAGTCCGAAGGAGAGCCACCCCAGTTGTCACCTAGTGGGGGTTCCAAGTCCGTGGATCAGCCCGCTGAGTCGATCTACAAAAAGTACGTCCGAACGGACGACGGAGGTAAGTCGGCCCCAGCAATATCGACCGGCCCCATCTCGACTCTGCATGTCGAGTTAGTCAAAAAATCTGATTGGCAGACGGCTGCCTCTTAGTCGACCGAGGATCAGCTCGGTCGCAGGATGGAGAAGGGGTCGAACCCATTCCTCCTCCTGCTTTTAACCTTACCACCCCACCATCTTTCTCGGACGGTAAGGTTCTCGTCATGGTTTTTAACTTGTCTTTTTTTGCAAACTCATTTTTTTATTCTAACCTTTATCTTGGTTGTGTGCATATATTTTTGAGGAGATAAATATGAAACCACCCGGCCAGTCGCTTACGAGTGCAGACCGGAAGGCTATGAGGGAGGCCATGCTACGGGCCGTCCCTCAGGAGCAGCGAGAAAAATTCCGCAGAATAAACGAGGACTTCCTTGGCCCCATGGTCAACTGCACCGCTGAGGTAGTCTAATCTTTCACTCTTGCGTCTGCTTTTTACTTTTACTTCGAATATTTTTCACTTTTCATGCTTGCTAACTTTCATTTGTCCAAATACAACTCTTCCTTCGTCTCTGCCCTTCCAGGAGTGGAAGGACAAAGAGAAAGAAAAAATCAAGAAAACCTGGGCCCAAATCAGGAAGGCTGAGGACGCGAACACTGGCAATGTCGCCCTCCTGAAGCTTCACTACGAGACGCCCCTCAACGCTTTTTCCGACAAGGCAGCTTGGCAAACGGAGGACATTGTCAAAATAGGGAAGGCCCTTGAGAGGGAAGAGCTGGCGAGACAGGAGCTCCAGTTTGAGCGGGACGAGGCGGTCCTTAATGCCTCTTAGTAGAAGGAGTGCATCGAAGCCTTCGAGAAACTGAAGAGCGAATTATCCTCGTCCCAGACGGCCCTTAAGTCCGCCCAAGACGAGGCGACCTCCCTCAAGCTCTGGATAGATGAGCTGAACAGGTCCGTGGCTGACTTGACTCAGAAGCTGAAGGCCCCTCGACCGCCTAGCAAGTGCAATCGATATTGTCAATATTGAGCACAAGGCTGAGGTGAGACTCAAGAGTCATTTCTTCGAGGCCTTCCAGCTGATGAGTAAGGAAGGGACGGCTTCCTACCATCAGGAGCGTTTTACTAAGCGCCAAGAGTACGTCTGCCTCAAGGAGGAAGCTGAGAAGGCCGGCCAACCTCCCCCAGAACTTGATGATACCTCGTCCGACTCTGAAGACGAGGAAGGCGACGATGATGATGATGATGATGAGGACGAGGCCGAGCCAACTGAGGAGGAGGAGACAGCCAAAGGGGAGCCCACCAATGCTGCGGCCGAGAAGGAGTCGGCCTTGGAGGAGCCTGCCAAGGATGATAAGCCAGCTAAGTAAAGAGCTCAGGTCTTCCAGCAACAAATTTTAAAGCTTTCAGTACTTAGATTTTTTTTTTTTTTTTTTTTTTTTTTTTTTTTTTTTTTGCTTTCATTTCTCGTTACCAAAGAATTTCAAATCTGACCCCTGTTTGAGCGGTCTTGTATAAGTTTTATTTGTGTCGCGTTGTTTTGAGCGGCTTGATTTAAATTAATTCAACTTTTGTTTCTCCATACTTGGCATTTTTAACAATTTTTATGTTTTTATATTTTATATACGCCTGTACGAGTACTGGGGGTATACCCCTTTGTTCGGCATTTGCGTATTCCATATTCCAAGTGGTTTGATTAACTTATTAGGTTTCATACCTCAAAGGGTATGACAACTTATATGTTAATCAAATCATAGTAATGATTGCCCTTGGACTAGGTGAATGCCAAATCAATCATCATATATGGCCGCTTTATTGGATTTGTTTGAGTTGTCCTTTGATACTATTGCTCGGACGTAACTCAAGAAATTTCAAGTAATATCTTAACTTAGAAATTTCTGAATATTGGTTGGGCTTGTATGCCAAGGCATGCCCTTGCCCCCGTTTAGGTAATAATACCTTGGGCAACTTTTGTGGTTTCCTATCAATCAGTCGTCCGACCATGTTGAGATCGGATGGGCTGGTTGACTTTACAGTTATTATGGCCAAGTTGTATAGCTAAGGGATGCCCTTTCTATGCTTCTACTCGGCTGGTTTGTGACACTTTTGTAAGGATCAACCTACTATGTTGCAAACAACATCATTATTACTTTTATCCGGCATTTATGCTTAAGTAATCATAAATGGCAAGAATTTAAATAACATGGTTCGACTTTTCATTAATTATGTCAAAATTACATTGTTGAGGGTCGTACGACTTTAATTACAAGGCTCGATCATCTAGACCTAGTTGTATATACAACTTTTTGGCTAAGTACTAGAGTTAAACATAATACTTTCTTAGATTGTCCGTACTCCAAGTACGAGGAATAGGACGGCCATCTAAGGCTTCGAGGCAATATGTGCCATCCCTTACTTCTTCTTTGATTTGGTATGGCCCTTCCCAGTTAGGAGTTAACTTTCCATCTTCATTAGCTCGGCCAACCGCTTCCATTTTTCTCAGAACAAGATCGTCCACTTTAGCGGCCGCTTAGACACCTTGCGGTTGTATGCCCTCGTCATTTTGAGACGATAAATTCATGTCTAAGTGCCGCATTGCCCCTGGCTTCTGGAAGAAAGTCCAGGGCCGTCTTCATAGCCTCCCAATTGGTCGTCTCATCATATAGCATTACTCGAGGGTAGGTTCGTACATCTCAATTGGGAGTACGACTTCAACGCCGTAGAATAGAAAGAATAGGGTCTCCCCTGTTAAACTCTTGGCTGTGGTTCGAATGGACCACAACACATTTACCAACTCATCCGCCCAAAGGTCGCCTACTTTCTCAGCTTATGCTTGATACCATTGGAGATCAGCTTGTAGTAAGCCTCAACTTGGCCGTTAGCTTGCGGGCGTCCGACCGAGGCAAAACAATGAGTGATGCCCTGGTCACTTAGCCAATTTTGGAGTTAGGATGTTTCAAATTGGGGTCCATTGTCGAACACCATTGACTGTGGCACACCATAATGAGTGATAATATTTTTCCAGATAAAGGCAGACACATCTATCTACTTGATCCCTCGATCAGCCTCAGCTTCCACCCATTTGGTGAAGTAGTCCACTGCTACTTACACGTACCGCCTCTGCCCGGACGCAGGAGTATACGGCCCCAAGATGTCCATGCCCCATTTTGCAAAGGGGAGTAGACTACTTATGGCCGATAAGCTATTTGCAGGTCGGTGAATAAGGGTGGCAAACCTGTTGCACTTGTCACATTTTTCACCATTTTCATGGCTTCCAAATTCATGCTCGGTCAGTAGTACCCTTGATGAATAGCCTTTTCCGCTAAGGCCCGTCCACCTATGTGGGAGGTCGTCCAGAACATCATGCCCTCTCTCTGGGGTGATGCACTTCAAGTACGGCTTAACAAATTCTTTTTGAATAGCTCCCCATTCTTCATCTCGAACTAGGCCGCTCTCCTCTTCATCAGCCAGCTCTCCTTGGGATGGTCCGGGAGTGTCCCATCCCTTAGATAGGAGACCAACCCGTCCATCCAAGTGGAGCTTCTGTCTACGATTTGTACTGGCTCGGCATCAATACTCCTCTTTTCTTTTACTTCCCAAAATACCGATCTAGGAGTATCACATGATGTTGAGGATGCTAACTTGGAGAGCGCGTCCGCTTGATGATTTTCTTAACGAGGAACTTGTTGTAGAGTGAAATGTTCTAGACCGTCGACCTCATCTTTCACCATTTGAAGATATTTCATCATGGCCGGCTCCCTGGCCTCATAGTCACCATTAACCTGGCTGACTATCAGTTGGGAGTCTAAACTAGCATCAATTTTTGTTGCGCCGGCCACCTTACACATTCTAAGGCCGGCCAGAAGGGCTTCATACTCGGCCTCATTGTTAGAGGCTTGAAAATGAAATCTCATTGAATATTCAAACTTATCTCCCTTAGGAGACTGACAAATAATTCCAGCACCACATCCGGTTGTTGTAGCACTTTTATCCACAAAAATCTTCCAAATCTGATCCCCTACCGGCTGTAAATCCGGCCGTGTCATTTCAGCTGAAAAATCAGCAAAGGCCTGCCCCTTGATTTCTTTCCTGGGCTCGAACATTATATTAAAACCTCTTAACTCCAAGTCCCACTTAAGCATTAGACCACTGGCCTCCAATGTTGTGAACGGCTTCTTCAATTGTTGGTCCGTGTAGACCACTATTGAATGAGAAAAAAGTATGGCCTTAGCTTTTTTGATGCCATGAACAATGCCAGCCCGAATTTTTCAATGGGTGGATACCTCAGCTCGGCATTGTGTAAGACTTGGCTTATAAAATACACGGGGATCTAATGGCCTTCCCTCTCTACAAGGAGGACGTCACTTAAAGAATGATCTGAAATAACAAGGTACATGTATAGCTTCTCATCTTTGAACAGGCTGACGAGCAGAGGAAGTGTATGTAGATGGTTCTTTAATTCCACAAAGTCCTCCTCGGCCTCTTCAATCCATTCGAACATAACTTTTTTCTTGATTGTTTGAAAAAAATATCGGCACTTATCCCCTGACCTTTACAGAAATCGGACGAGCGCCGCTAAGTAGCCGTTCAGTCTTTGCACTTGTTTGATTGTCCTCGACGACTTCATATCTAGGACCGCTTGGATTTTTTTAGGGTTAGCCTCAATGCCATGTTGATCAATTAGAAATCCGAGAAACTTGCCGTACTCAACACCAAAGACACACTTCTTTGGATTTAACATCATCTTATGCCACCTGATTCAGTGAACGTTTCTCAAAGATCGTTCAAATGGTCGGGCGGCAGCTTTGATTTGATAATCATGTCATCAATGTACACCTCCATGTTCCAGACGATTTGATCTCTAAATACAGTGTTAACAAGTCTCTGAAATGTAGCAGGGGCATTCTTAAGGCCGAATGGCATAACTTTGTAGCAGTACAGACCCTGCTCGATCAAAAACGTGATTTTCTCATGGTCTTCTTCCCACAAGGGAATCTGGTGGAATCCGGAGTATGCGTCCATAAAGCTCTAGGGCGTTTCCGGCCGTTGAATAGACCAATCGGTCGATTTTAGGCAAGGGAAAGCTATCCTTAGGACACGCCTTGTTGAGGTAAGTGTAATCCACGCACATCCTCCATGTTCCATTCGGCTTTTTTACCAAATCTACATTTGCTACCCAATCAAGGTAGTAACTTTGCCAAATAAAACCGACGTCCAGCAGCTTCTTAACTTCTGCTGCGACCTCTTGATTCCTTTCTTCTCCATGATTTCCCTTTTTCTGTTGGACAGGCTTTATCATTGGATTTATCGCCAACTTGTGGACGGCCAGACTTTGATCTATACCCGGCATCTCATGAACCTTAAATGCAAAAACATCCTTGAATTCTCTTAACAGCTTTATCAGGTCGTCTCCTAGCAAGCCCACAGCAATAGTACCCACCTTGACTGTTCGATCAAATTGGTTTGGATCGAGCATTATGTCTGCATGATCGCCAGCCAGTTGTGGCCTTAACTCTTCTGGCCGGTTAACGACCATTAGCTGCTATGCCTGCTCTTTCTTGATGCGCTTTTGGTCGATCTCCGGTGTTTGGAGTAACCCTTCTTCGAAATTTGGATCGGACGACCGTTGTGGTCCCCTAGCTGTTGGCTTCACGGCCAGCTGATTACATTCCTTACCCATTTTTTTGTTACCATGATTGGTACCAATTTTTCCGTCTGTCCTTTCAAACTTCATCAACATTAAGTGAGGAACGATTACTGTTTGGCCGCTGTTAAAGGCGGACGACCGATGATGACATTATAAACCGTAAGCTCTTTGGCCACTATAGACACCCATTTGTGTCTCCCCAAAACCAAACCCAGTGATGAATACCTTTTGCGTCGAATGATAATCGAATAAAGTGAAAGTGTGAAAGGTCAGGTTTTGCGATTGGTTTTTATTAAAAATTCTTTCTTTCTGTTTTCGAAAAAAACTCTATTTTATAAAAATAGCCAATCCAGTATAATTTGATCCACGACAGGGGTCCACTGGTTGGATGCGGCTTGCAAAGAGCTTTCCAACGATATATTATAAGCCCAATTCCGATGAATAATGAGGAAGTTATGGCCAAAATACTAAACTAGGCCCGGTTCATCTTTACATGCGGCCCGATAATCTAGGGGAGAGCTCAATGTTAATAGTTATTCCTAAAGTTATTAGAATTAATTATAGTCTTCTAGAATTCTCTAGAAGGTTCTTTTAAGTCCTAATAGAATTAGAATTAATAATTATATTTTGATAAGTTTTACTTGGAATAAAAAATTATTTTATGGAAAATACGATTTCAGTTTTCATACGAACTTTACAAGTGAATTTTGATTGATAAGTGGACTACGTGTTTGAAAGCGCGTAGGAATCTAGGTTGTCGCCAAACGAAACGCCTGTCGCTACGCGACAAGCCTTGTCGCCAAGCGACAAGTTAGGTTTTGCGGCGACAGCGTGGAGTTTTATTCCTTATCAAATTCTACCTATTTCCGGGTTGTTTTCTTATAAATAGGGTCCTGAACCTCCGTTTTTATTCATCTACAATCAACAATCAGGAATTCTCATCTACGATCTACAATCAACAATTAATCTATTCTCTAAATTCTCTCTAAGCTCTCATCTCTCTAGCTTTTCACAAACCCAATTCCGCATACACAAGATCTAGAAACACCTAGCCAAGTTCGAAGTTGCCTTCGCCCTAGACGTGAAAGGTTATAATTTCTGAGGGTTTGGTCCCAAATCTCTATTTCAGTTATTTAATTTAATTGTTTGATTTTATAATTTTCCTTTAACGCGTGTATTTTGCTATTAGAAAGAGGTACGAGGCATCCAAGTAAGTACTTTAATTGTTTAATTGATATTGTGATATAGAAATCATGTTAAGATTGTTATTTTGGTTCCTAGTATCATGTTAGGATGCTTTCCTTAGTATGATATTTAGGGTGATTTGCTTATATCAATTATGATTTCTAGGATGCTTCCTATTTTCTTTCCTAATATCATGTTAGGTTTAAAGCTTTGATTTTTATTGCTTAGTGACATGCTTGGATGTGTTATTAATTATGTTAGTATCATGCCTAGGATCTTGCTATTATTATTAAGATTTATCATGCCTTATTATGATTATAATTATGATGATTGTTGTTATGTTGCTTGATATTTATTATTATTGTTATTGCTTGATCACGCCTTTTATGCATGTTTAAAGGGAATTTGTACTTGTAATCATGCTTAATAAGATAATTAACAATCTTGTTTAAGGTTAATATTATTATAATTCAAGTGATCGCCAATAATGGTTTTATTTGTGCATTAATATTCAACCAACATAGATTAAACAGGTTTAGGGTTAACCTATTGATTGCATGTTAGTCAAAAAGAGCACATGAATACGAGAAGAGTAAAGTAAAGACATATTTTTAGGGCAGATTCAATCTCTTTTAGGTTGGATTTGTACCTTCATCCCCGAACACCAGTCATGGTTCCAGACCTATTGGAGTTGACGATCTCATGGATCGTTAAGGGGTGTAACCTTCACCCTGTGAACGGTTTACAAGTTCCTAAAACTTGTTGGCGACTCTTTTGCTCTAGCTTCCTTCCATTTGGACGCTACCATACTTAAGTGTATGATCACAGTGGGGCTCAATTTTGGGGTAATGCTTGAAATATTTTCTACAGCCACCAGGAAGCGGACGACCATGTCCCTTCCTTCTCCTTTTTTCCCAAATCAGACGGGTAAATCAATCCGTCCAACCGGGTGAATGATACTTCCACCAAATCTAACAAGCGGATGGGAGACATCCTATAGGGCATCTTTTGGAAACTTTAAATTTTTCAAGCATATTAGGCTGATGATGTCGGATGAGCTGTCGGTATCAACTAGCACCCGGCTGACCTTCAAGTTAGCTACCTTCATGATGAACACCATAGGGTCATTGTGAGGGGATCTTATCTCGCCTCGATTTGCTTCGTAGACCGTCACCTCCAGGAAGGGCTCGTCCTTTACCCCCTCGGCGTGCATCACATTCCCTAATTTCCAAGCGTCTTGCTTGATTCCCTTCATGATAGGGCCGCCTGCGGCGAAGTCACCTGATATGACTACCATAAAACTAGAGTCATTGTTATTTCCATCATCTTCCTTGTCATTTTGCTTTTTCTTCTCGGATTTGTTATCTGTCCGAGTGTAAGTGAATTTTGATTTCAAGACATACGAATTCAACATGCCCTTTTCGGCTAGTTTATCTAGCAACCTTTTCAAATTGTTGCACTCATTCGTGTCATGTCCCACGTCCTTATGGTAATGATAGTATTTGTTTTTGTTGTGGTACTAGGCCGAGCCTATCATTAGTTGGGGCTTCTCAAACTCAAATTTATCTTTGATTTCCATTAGGATTGCGTAACAATCCTTGTTGAACTCGGACTGTGGTTCGTACGTCTTGACCTTCTTTGATTTTAGCTGCTGGATGTTGGCCTCCTAGACTTCCTTTCGCTTGTTTCCTTCTTTTTTCTTCCCAGTCGATTCTTGCTGAGAAGATTGCTTCTTCTCAGCCCCCTTGGTTGGCTGTTCCGTTTTGGTAAACGAACAAAAATCAAATGCTTTAATATAGGCATCGGCCTCTCGCAGCACGCCTGCGTACGTCCGAACCTTTTTTCAGACTAAATCAAAATTGAAACCGTTATGCCTTAACCCCCGAAGAAATTCCGAATAGGCCATTTCATCCGGCAGGTTATGAATTTGGGATTTTTCTTGGTTGAACCTCTAGACGTATGAATGCAACCCCTCAGTCTTTCCTTGGACGATCGTCGCCAAGTTCAGACTGGTCTTCCTTGGGGGAATGTTATATGAGAATTTCCCCACAAACAATAGATTGAGAGGGTAAAGCAGTTGATGTACCCAGGCGGCAAACTATTGAACCAGTCTTGCGCCACGCCCTTAAGGGTGGCTGGGAAGCACCTGCACCATGTGGCATCGTCCACACTTTGCAAATGCATCAGATTTTTGTACGAAGTGACGTGTTCTTCCGGGTTGCCTGTACCATCATAACACCCACAAGTACACTTTTAACCTTTGCTGGTTGAGAGGAGTTGAGAATTTCCTGAGAAAACGGAGGCAGCTTGTCACCAAGATTTAACAAATGCATTTTCCAATCAATGGGATGGGTTTGTGTAGACGGTTCGGCTAGGTAAGCTACCTGGTCAAACGGTTGGTCATATTGCCCGTACTGTCCGAAGACAGGTGGGTTAGGCGGCAGAAATGCATTAAAATTCTAGGGGGGGTCTGATATTGAAACAGTTGAACAACTGGAGTAGGAGTTTGAGTATGATGAGCTTGACTTCTACTAGTCCTGGCCAAGCTGGTATGTTTGGAAAGAGAGAGGTTCGAAAATTCATCCGGCATTATGGGAGTAGAGGTAGTGTCCGAGTAGGCTGCTCGTTCCCATTGCTTGTGCCGGATGTATTCCCTTGCGTCTTTCCAGCGACGAGACGACTTAGGATCTTCCCTTTGAGGTTGTCTGGTCTGCCCCCCAGTCGATTGTGTTTTCTCCAGGAACCTAGACATGTTCGTCCGTGGCACCCTAGGAGATATTCTAGGTCGTCTAAAAGGGGTGTTTCTAGCACTTTCAGCATTAGTTGCCTTGCTCTGGGTCTTCTTTTGAGTGCCTTCTCCTCCTCTCCTAGGCGGCTGCCTAGAGGAAGAAAGCCTCTTACCCTCAAGCTCCTTTCGGAGTTTACTAAAGGAAATCTTAAGTGAGCCAGAAGTGACTGGAGGATCCCCGGCCTCATGAAATGAAGTGGTCGAGGATCACTAGAATTGATTGTTGCAACTATAACCTCTACATGTCCGTCCTCACAAGGAGCAGGACATGTGTTCAGTGTCTGACCATCTATTTCCATAACGGATGAGAGTCCCCACAGACGGCGCCAAATATTTCGGGTGATTTTGTGATTTTCCCCTAGGACTCTGGTCACGCTCTCCTGACAATTAGACTCGGACACCTACAAAACACAAATATTCCGATAATGGAATATTCGCCTCCGACAGTTAAGTTTGTAACTTAAAATCAAAAAAGCTAGAGAGAGAAAGTAAAGGGAACCTGGAGCTGTTTTATGCTCTATTAAATGATATGTCTTGATCCACCCCTCCCATCATAAATGATTGGGGTATTTACAGGGGTGGGGATCTGAGCTTTTTAGGGTTTGTACCCTAGAATGACGTTTTCTGATTGGCGGCGCAATCAGGTAGGGACACGTGTCCTTGGGAAGCGCCGTTTTACGGCTTTCTCGGGATTTGGGTCTCCTGATGTAAGGAGGCCTCTTTTCTCTCTAATTCAGGTGCCCTTAATAGGGCTTTCTTACATGGTATCCTCCTATAGTGACACGTGTCGCCTTTTGATTGGGCCACGTGTCACTAGGGGGGATTGGTCCATGTTTAAGGGTAATTTTTGCCCCAAACATCTCTCTTCTCTTTCTCTCTCTTGTCTTCATTTCTCATGCCCCTCCATGTCCTTCTATTTCCTTGCTCCTTCTTCTCTTTCCTTTGTCTTTCCACTACTAGAATTCGGTGAAATTGCGACCGTTTTTCTACGACCGTCATGAAAACGGTCGCAAAATATAAATTTTGCGACTGCTTTAAAAAGCGATCGCAGAATTGCGACCGTTTTAAAAAGTGGTCGCAGATTTGTGACCGTTTTTAAGCTATAGAACCGTCGCAAGGATATTTTAACATTATTTTTAATAAAATACTTGGCAAAAATAATTTGAAATTAAAATAAATTTATTACGACCGCTAAAAGCGGTCGCAATTTTTACAAATTGCGACCGATTATAGACCGGTCACAGATTTGCGACCGCCTTTAGCCGTCGCAATATAGTTATTTTTTTTTAAAAAAAAATTGGGTATAAAATAAACGGACCCTAACCCTAAAACTCACACGCCGCATTTCATCTTTCTTTTTCTCTCTTTTCTCTTTCTCTTTCTTCTCTTTCCTTTCTCACGCCTCTCCATCTCCTTCTCTTTCCTTTCTCCTTCTTCTTCTCTTTGCTTTCTCTTTCTTTTGATTTTCTCCATTTTCGCTCTCATACTCTTCTCCATTCTTGCTTTTTCTTAAGATTTTTATCATGAAACAAATTGTGGTGTGTGGATTTTCGTCAACAATAAACAAATTGTGGTTTTCATGGTCAAATTTGACCATAAAAATTCCAGATCTGGAGTTTTTGTGGTTGAATTTGACCGTATAAACCTAAAGAGGAAGAATTATTGGATAAGGTATGTTGTTTTGTTTGAAAATTTTGTTTATTTTGGTTTATTTTCGATTTTCATGGATTTATTTTGTTATCAAATCGAATTTCCATGTTTATTTGGTTAAGTTTGATTTTTTTTCGATTTTTGTTTGTGTTTTGGGTTTGATTTTTAGTTTTCGAATTTCTTTGTTTTTATGAAAATTCGAATTTCTTTGTTATTGGGTTTGATTTCATGAAAATCCGAATTTCTTTGTTTTTGGGTTTGATTTTTAGTTTTTGAATTTCTTTGTCTATATTCATACGAATTGTCTGATATTTTTTTTTCGATTTTTGTTTGAATTTTTGTTTGGGTTTCGTTTATTTTCGGTTTGTTTTTAAGTTTTGATTGATTTTGCTCGAATTTTCGTGAAATTTGTCTTATTTTTTTTTTGAATTTTCATAAAATTTGTTCATATTTTGTTGATATTTTTTTGTTAACTTTGAATTTTGGTAATTTTGATTTGGTTTTTGTTAATTTTAGTTTGATTTTGATAAATTTGTTGGTTAATTTTTGTATCTATTTTTTGGGTTAAGGGTTGTTTGGGTGGGCGACGATGGTGGGTCAGGGTTGTTTAGGGTGGGTGCTGCTGGGTTTCTGTTTTTTTTTTTTATTTTCCTGAAAAATTTTAGCGACCGCCTAAAGCCGTCGCAAATGGCAATTTTTGCGACCGCTTAAATACCTGTCGCAATTAATTTTATTTGCGACCGTTTTCGTACCGGTCGTTGAAAATAAAGGAAATGGTTGCAATAAAATTGCGACCGTCAACCAGTCGTAATATTGTTTTTTTGCGACTAAGGGAATAACAACCACCGCTTTACGACCGTTGGCTGTCGCAATTAGTTTCTGCGACCGTTTTTGCTATTTTTACGACCGTTTGTGGCGGTCCCAAAAATCTTAATTTTTAGTAGTGTTCTTCACATCTCCTCCTCCATTTTCGCTCTGTTTCTTTTTCATTCTATCTTTTTCTTAGGATTTCTATCATCTAACGAATTTTGGTGTTGGATTTTCGTCAAAGTTTGGTATTCATGGTCAAATTCGACCATAAAAAATCTAGATCTTAAGTTTTTATGGTCGAATTTGACCATATAAACCTAAAGAGGAAGAAGTTTTGTGAAAGGTTTGTTTCTTCTCTGAAAATTTTTGTTTGTTTTTGTTTATTTTCGATTTTTGTAGTTTTATTTTGTTTTCTAATCGAATTTCCATGATTGTTTGATTTTGTTCGATTTTCGTTGATTTTGGGTTTTTTTTTTTTTTAGTTTTCATTAATTTTATTTGAATTTTCGTGAACTTTTGTTCATATTTGTTCGAATTTTTTTGATTTTTGGTTTGATTTTGAGTTCTCATTAATTTTGTTCGAATGTTTAGAGTCTGAACTTTTACAGTCTTGAATTTTTTTCTTTTTAATTTCGTTTGAATTTCGTTAATTTTTGGTTTAAATTTTTAGTGTTTGAATTTAGTGAATTGTGGGTTTTTTTAGTCTGAAATTTGTGGGTTTTTCTGTCAAACTTTGAGGGTTTTTCACGGTCTATTTTTTGTGTATTTTCGTCGGCAGTGGTGGTGTGAATTTTCATGGGTGCAGGTTTTATGGGGTTGGCTTTTGTGGTGGCTATCCGTGGTGGTTGGGTGAGATTTATGGGAGTGAAGGTGGTGTATTCGGGGTGGCTAGTGGTATTGTAGGGTAGATAGTGGTGGTGGGGCTGACTGTGAAGTACAGGTAGTGGGTGTTTTTTTGTAACTTTTTTTCTTTTTTTTTTAAAAATTTTAGCGATATCCAAATTTTCGACCGCCGTGTAAAACGGTCGCAATAATAAAATCTGCAATCGTTTTCCAAACGGTCGTTGAAAATATTATAAACGGTTGCAAAAAATCTGCGACCATTAATCAGCCGTAACAACATTTTTTGCGACCAAGTGAATAACGACCACCATGTTACGACCATTGACGGTCGCAATTAATTTTAACGACCGCTTTTGCTATTTTCAACAACTGTCAAAGACGGTTGCAATCGCAATTTGGCCGAATTTTAGTACTGATTATTTAAGCTGATCTATATTGAATATATGTGAATGTTTTCATTGATTTTCAAAATATAACGAGATAATAAATAACCGTCACTTAACCAAAGTTGCAGTTATATTAGTTCATTGAAAACAAGTATTTGTATCTATAATAGCTTTCATTGTTTCATTTTGTGAGTATTTTTTATAATTAATCAATTTGAAAAGTAAATTAAATGACATGTTAGTTGAAAAAACTTCCAATTTACATGCTGACTAATGGAGTGCCAAATCAAAGAAAATATACATTGGTTTGCATCTTCGTCTAATTAGTCAATTTCTAATTCCTTAATATATAAATTAATTCAAAAAGTGATGAATTGGTATCTTCTATCTAGTTGTGTCTTTGTTCTCTTAAGTTTTTTTAATCACATGCCTCTTCACTTGCAATAAGGTTTTTAAATTCTTCAGATATGAAATTACTTACGTCTAATCTGAATTACTTTGGTTTGATTGATCTGATTGTCAAGACTTTTAATCTATTTATGTAAAAAATAAAAAAGTAAAATCATCTTAACATAACATACCATAATGTGTTTTTAATACTTTTATATTTTCATATTCCTCAGCTAAGTTTAGGAAGAATTAATGCTACCCTAATACAATTTACAATGAAAAAATAATTTTTAATAAATCCAAATATGTTTAACTTAATTCTAATAAGTATGTGACAATAATATAAAAAAAACGTGAAAATCAAGTGAATAGAATGAACCCTAATACGTAGACAACAATATAGACTCTACTAAAGATAATATGTGAGAACACTCTGACGTAATGAATATAATCAAATAATTGAGATATCATTGAATCACTATTAACAAGGAAACAAATTACATATGAAATTTTTTATTGGGAAGCTTTAATATGAAATCTGCATTATTACATATTGCTTCACAGAGAAAATTCAACTTTTGAATTATAAAATCTTCTTGTAATGTTTTCCAATACAAGTTTGTGAATTGTAAAATACCGCCACAATTTTTTCAAGAAAATTGAAATTTCTACTTTTATATATGTCTACTCGTATGTAACGCTTTATTGTGAATTTTACATTTCTTTTTAGAAATGGAGTTGGAAAATTACAATAACATCAACTTTGATTTCAAATTTTAAGCACCACCCCCACAATAGTTGACATATGTGCAAATTTTATTGGCAAAGAAATTAAAGTTTTCACCTCACTAATGAATGGCATTATAGTAAGCTCAAGCACAGTGGCAAGGGCATTATTGGATAAAACAAAAAAGGTGGGAGAGATATGAAAGACCATAATAAAACCATAAAATCATTTCTTACCATTTGATCATTATTTTTTCCAATTTTATTTTTTCTATTGATTAATGGGATAGAAATTAACTCTTTCAATTATTGTTACAAAAACTGCTTATAAATACACACCTCTGTTACATTATGTAAAGGAGAGAGAAATTTATGTAAGAATATTAAAGAGCTCAAGAAAACTCTAACACCAAATTTCTTCTTTTCTTTCATCGTTATCGATAAAAAAATTTCTCTCTCAGCACCAAAAATAAACCTAATGAGAATTAGACAAAACGCAAGGAGGTTGGTCGCTGAAGGAACTCCATTGAATACTTCATTTATATTATGCAATGTTAATCAATCTCCTTGGGACAATGACGCCTTCGTTTCCCAAGTATTTTCATGTCAACTCAAATCTATTTTTTCCATTTTAAATTTGTTTATTTATTTATTTGTCATGATCTGAAACCTCATGTCTTCTCTTATTTATGTTATCATTTTTATGATAATTCTTGTGATAAAGTAGGGTTTTTTTTTACCGCTCACTTTTCTACTTCATCCTTAATTTCTAGGGTTCTACGTAAATCATTTCTGGTCATATCACCCTCATTACCTCTAAGTTTTGCAATTAGCTTCATCCTTACTTCATTTTTTGCTTTTATCGTTGTTTTTTACGAGTTTTTTTTTACGACATTAATTTTAGTTGTTTGAAGATGAATTCGACGATAGATTTTCGTTTACTAGAAGCTCGACTGATCCATCTCATATTTCACACAGGTATTTGTTTTCTTAGACCTTAATTTATCTCTAGTGCTCAAAGCACATATATATTTTTTAGGGTTTACAATTTTTATGTTGGTTTTCGAATTTTTAAATAGAGGAGAAAATGCAGGCAATTGAAGCATTAGTGGGAGCAAATTCGACACCACCCATCCCATACATCAACTTAGGCTCTACTCCAATACAGGCTTGTGATCAACCTAGCAATGAATATAATCACATATTTATCCCACCTCGAGCTAAGCGAGCTAGCTACGGCAGCATCAAATATCTCTGTCCTCCAACAAAGAAGCCCTCTTCTCGACCACCACTACCACCATCTGTCCCCTCTTCCTCGAAGAGCCGAGGTCGTCCTAAGAAGCATGCATATGAGACTCGAGCGGCGACGTCAACTACGACAGGTGCTGCTAAGGATAATAAATCATCTGATTACTATTACTATACCCAGTTCGGCCCGAACTGGGCCAAAAAGAGAGGTGATGTCAAACCTATTGATAATGATGATGGGAGAATAAGTCACAAAGGTAAAGCAAAGAAACAAATCATAAACGAGGATGACATTATAACAAATACGAACGACGAGGATAAGGATGTTCAAGAAATCATCTGCATTGAGGACGACGATGATGACGACGATGACAACGGAGATGGACTCATTCGAAAGAAGCCTTGGAAGCGTATCAAGATAAAGTCGCTCAAGTCACTAATGTGATCGTACTCTTCAATGACAAAGTATGGGATATGAAATTGCATATGGTTGTGCGGTTGGAAAAAAAAGGCAAAATTGATATAAACCACATTTTTTGTCCAACTTTTTTGAAAAAATCACATTTTATGTTTTTTTTTTACTAAACCACCTTTTAAGTAGCTAAGATTTTGATTGCACCACGCTATTTCAAATCTAACGGATTGCATCTCAAACATCCATTTCCAAATCAACAACCACAACAAAAGCTTCCCTTCCATCTCAACCATCCACTTCAATTACCTCAGTTTAGGATTTGAGAATGAACAAAGACTACAATTTAATTTGTGCAGCAAAATTAGATTTGATTTTTTACAACTTAACTCAATTTAGTCATGTATTTATATAAAGGAAGGGTCGAATGTTTTTGGGAGGGAAAAAATAAATGATTTAGGAGGGAAAAGCACAAGTCGTGGGCCCCTTTGACGTCTCAGTTATATATTTCGTCATAATTTGAAATAGGGGTGGTGCAATCAAAATTTTAGGTACCTAAAAGGTGGTTTAGTAAAAAAAAAACATAAAAGGTGGTTTTTTTCAAAAAAAAACTGGACAAAAAAGGTGGTTTATACCAATTTTGCCGAAAAAAAATGTTATGATTAGTAGTATTTGGTAGAAGTTATCGTAGTTGGACCAGCACAACATGAGAGTAGCACAAGTTTGTAACTTTTCTTTTCATTTTAATTTTTATGTCATAGACTCACAGGTAGTTAATGATATCATCATTTATGTTGTTAATTTTACTTTGGTCTGTTGCTCGATATGCTTTCTAATACATTTTGTAGAACCTGCGCGATGTTTTTCTTTAGGTAGGTATATTGTGGTAACTTCGCCAGTATAATTATTGTTAATTTCTTATCCATAATACATAACTCTTATAACGTTAAAAAAAAAAAATAACGATCTCAACCTATAAAGTATATAAATTTACGTTCATTTCGCCTTAATATTATTTACTAAAGTTCATGGTTAAAGTTGACATTTTTAACTATAACAATTGCTATTTATTTTTGGATGAGAGTAATGTAAATTTAGTTTAAATTTCGCTCTTGAAATTTACATTATTTAATCCCTTGAGATATATTTATATTACTACTCCGTATTCTTAACACAACACTTCTTGCGTAACTATAATTATTTTTCAGCTAATGTCTAAATGAAAAGGGTAATATTGCAATAATAGTCCAAGAAAGGTGTGTGATTTATATCTCCTGGAATAAGAAATTTAAATTATGTGCATAACATAAATTATGAGAATCGAGACTGTTAACCGTCATAAATTTCATGTCTATAATAAGTAATAATAAAATGTTTTTATTAAACCTTTTATTGAAATATAATGTGTTGATTGGTAAGACTTTAAATCTAAATTATTACTGTGAATAAAGGCAGTGGTCTGAATTTGAACATGTTATGAAAATTGATATCAAAGATTATTTAAAGTGTGAGCATAATCAAGACTATTCAAATCGATCACAAATTTATTGTCCATAAAACAAAATATATTAAAAATCCTTTACGAATTTGATGTATAAAAAGTTTATCAGCAAGCTAAGCATTTGAATAATGTAAACTAGTTATTGGCCCGGGCGATGTCCCGGGTTATATAAATGTATTACTTTAACTGAACTACATATATTTTGGTTTGTTTGTCAATGAGAACTTATGTGGTGTGTTTTTTTTCTTAAAAAAAAAAAAGATGATAACTTAAATTGTTTGTTGTTTGTTTGAGCTAGTTTGTCAATAAGAATAATTTTTTGCATTAATATAGGCAAAAGCAAGCAAAGGTGTTGGATAAGCTAGCTAAAAGTAGAAAGACTAAAAAAATGAACATTAATTACATCGATCGACGCATGATTTTGTCATGCTTTCCCAAATTAATAACACTTTAGATAAAATTTTAAATGCTTATCGAATGCCCCAGTGGCGTTCATTAGCAAGATAATAATATATATAGATTAAATGATAAATCATTCCGTTGTAAAAAAAAAAAAAAAATTGATAAATCAAATCTTTATGAATTTGATGTCAATTTATATGTTAATCTATATTGCATAAAAAATAAAAAATAAAAAATAAAAAATAAAAAAAATAAAATAAAATAAAAATTACTCTATAATTACAATTGTATAAAAAATATATATGAATCAAATCTTTTACTCTATAATTAAAATTTTATGAATTAATGCACAAAAAAATGGAGTAATGTTTGATTTCTTAGAAATTTTAATATTGTGCAATTATTAAGGAGTTATATTTCAAGGGAAATTTAAATATGGTGTTATGCATATGAAGAGTTTTTCAACTAAACTAAACATTAATACATAAAGGTTAACGCATGAAGTTTTTCAATCATTATGGAGCTAGTATGATATGGCGTCACATTATATGCCAAGTGGCAAAATTAGCGACATATGGCAAAATAGCATGCCTTGCCATGAGTTTTAATAATATATAATATAATTTCTCTGTTTTTTTTTACTTGACCCGCTTTGACTTTTACACTATTCACCAACTCTCCTTTGATTGTATTTTGTGAATTATATGTGAGAAAAAATATATTCATGTGTGATCTTATTAGAATCGTCTCAATAAGTATAATTACAATATATATCTTTCATAATTTTTATTTAAATAGAAACAAAGTTATTGATGGTTAAAGTTGTAGATCGGCAAACGTGATAAAAGAAACAGGTCAAGTACAAAAACAAACGGAAGAAGTATTGAGTATAATGTCATATTATTGACATGTATTAATAGATTATGAGGAAAAAAAATTATCTATATTACTTCCTCCGTTTTTTAATACATGCAACACACTCTTTTTCATGCTATTTAAGAAAAGTGGATCTCATGTGATTTAAAACAATTAAAATGGAGGAGAGAGATAGTTAAGAGTATAATTTAGTGGGCCATGAGACTATAATAGGGATAATAGAACAACTTTTGACATAAAATACTTTCCAATTATAGTGTGTTGCAATTATTGTGACTTATCCATTTTACGGAAGTGTTGCAACTGTAAAGAAAAGGAGGAAGTATTATGGCAATGAATAGTTTATGTACGAACACTTTAATTTATAACAATTTATACAAGAGATTACGATTTATACATACAACTTCTGTTACTATGGCACAGATGTTGTGGAGCTCTTAGTATACGGATAGTAGCCTAAATACGGCGAATCTGCGAATTCTTTGTTTGGTAGGTGTAATATTCACAAGGTGTAGAGGGAAAGAGTACAAGTAGTGTTATTTGCAATAATCAAGCTTCTCCTAACAGCATTTTTATTACCTGGTTAGCCTTGTTGAACAGAATGCTATGGTCACTAAGGACAGACTTATCCAATGGCATTTAAACTGTGATCCTATTTTCTTTCTATGTCAAGCCTGTGATGAGAGTGTTTCTCATCTGTTATTTACTTGTTCTTATTCTAGGGATGTTAGAGGGTCCTTAATTTGCTGATAGTCAAGAAGACAATTCAGAACCTGCAGACTTAGTTATATGGCTGCAAAGGAATAATTTGATGTTTACAGGCAGTTGTAAACCTGCAGACTTAGTATTTAGAGATATTGTCTATAATGTTGCTATTAGATGTAATGATGCTGATAGGAAACTTTTATTGCTGCAATTGTTTTGTCCTGGTCCTAGTTTAGAGTACCCTTCCTAGAAGGTTTCTCTCTACTTGAGTCCAGTTTGGTGTGTCCCTCTCTGTCTTAGGAACCCATCCTAGAAGGTGGCCTTTTTCAGTTTGGGACTTTTGGGTGTTTGTTTGCCTTTGGGCTTGTGCAGTTTGGGGGATTACAACTTAGCTCCTTTGTAAGTTGTAATTGTTTCTCTTTGGTAATAAAATTCCTTATTTACTTTAAAAAAAAAAAAAAAAAAGGTATAAGTAGCACACGACCTTGCAGCTATAGCTAATAGTAGTGTTTCGTGTTTTAATCATTACTAGTTTTCTAGTTGTTTAAGCTCTTGTCACACCCAAAATATATATATATATATATATATATATATATATATATATATATATATATATATATATATATATATATATATATTTATATATATAACTTGTGTCCAAACACATTCATAACGTGTAGAAAATCTTTTGTACTTTCTAATTGTTTATGTTTTCTTACAACACCTCATATTTACATATAGACGGTGGATGTTGATACATTTACACATACCCTTCAATTTGCGACATAACTCTAGAAGTCTCATGAACAAGCATTGGATCTAATACCATCTACAACTTCTTCCTATTAGTCAACGTGCTAAAATTATATGAAAACCTTGTGACCTAAATAGTTGGGTTCACTAAAGCCAACAAATTATTTTACCTTAAAAAAATTTAGAGGGTAACTCGATCATGTGTATTAATTTTCTATACATGTAAGAAAACTAACTACTCTCAATATATATAGTCGATAATTATTTTGATGAGTTTAATATTTAGTGTAAGTTCAACAAATTGGGTATTTATGAGTTACCGACTCAGCTCTTAGACCCTGTTCACTTCACCTTGAAAAAATAATATTAAGTCAAAATAATTTCAGTTCAGGACAAATAATTTAGTTCAGCAAAAAAAAATTCAATTTCGTAAAAATAATTTCAGTTTAATAAAAATAAGTCCAGTCCAGTAAAAATAATTTCATTTCAGTAAAATTCATTATCTTTAAAGAAGAAATATAGTAGAAAATCAGTAAAAATAATTTAAGTTAAGCAAAAATAATTTTAGTTCAGTAAAATTAATTTCAATTCAGTAAAAATAATTTAAGTTCAACAAAAATAATTTATGTTCAGTTAAACTAATTTAAGTTCAACAAAAATAATTTAAGTTCAGTAAATAATTTAAGTTCAGTAAATAATTTCAGTTTAGCAAATATAAGGTGAAGTGAACGGGGCCTTACAAGTACTTATAATTAATTAGAAATACTTTTGACTAAATAAAGATAAGCAACACTATAGTTTGAGTAAACAAACGAACCAAATTTGTATGTTCAAATTCATTCAATACTATTAGAGTTTGGTGTATTATGCAAATAATGCTACATTAGTGCTGGTGCGATGCACACATTTAACCCAAAAAAAAAATTTACATTAAGTTTTGTATTATTAAATAAGTTTTAAAATCAATACGTAACTTACTTTAATAATAATGTTTGATACTATAATCCATAATTCAATGGTACGTATGAAGTGGATAAGAAAAACAGACGAAAAGGGATCAGATAGGATGAAATGAGATGAAATAGAGGAGACGGAGTTTAGCTCGATTACTCAATAGTCAAAGCGATCTTTTACGAAAAATAAAAGAGTAAAATCAGTTTCTTTTTCCAAATCAATTCAAACTGCATCTCATTATATTTAAAAAAAATACTTTGATGACATTAGCTTTAGATTAGGCTGGAAAAAGATTTTTTGCAGGAAGTAAAAATCGAGGGTTGTGAGCCAAATCTAAGATGTTTCTCAATGGCAATTTCGCAATTAAGTGCAAAAAAAAGTAAAACGGTGGTGTTTGTTGGAGGGAAAAGAAAACGGAATAGTAAAAAATAAAACGGAGTGGTCCCAATTGAAAGAAAGTGACATCTGACTAAAGTGTACTTCTTACTTGAATCTTTGGAAAATCAAAACTCAGCCTTCTTCTCCTTTCTTCTCCCTAAAAAAGGCGAAATTCACCATGGGAGAGTAAGGAAAAAATCGTGAGCTCCAAATAAAGAACTTTTAATTTTGTCGAAATAAGTGGAATACAATGGATGGTGTTACTAACGACGAAGCAATCGTTAGTAACACCAGCGATGATGATGGTCTCGTGCTGGATCTGGTGAAGGATGGAGGAGGAGGTGAGTTCGAAGAGTCGTGCGACGGTGCTGCTTTAAGAGAATTTTTGAAAGGGGCAAGTATTTTAAAATCAAGAGTATATGTACTCGGAAATTAATTGATGAAATTGTAGGGTTTAAGGAGTGTAGTTGAAAATTGAAATTGAGCTAAGCAATTATTGATAACTATGTGAATTATTGTTAAGACTGTGTTAATCCGTAAAATAGTAATATTGTAGTCGAAAATTGAAGTTGAAATTGGAGTGGAAAATTGAAATTGGAATGAGAATAGAAATGGAAAATTTGAAATTGGTAGTGGTTAATTAGCATTTTGTATCTAGTTAATGTTATTATGGTGCGGGTATGTTGTATGTTAGGAGGTTATATTTGTTATAGTTCTGTGGCATATGGTTATCAATTATTTTTGCGTGTTGTCAATGTTATTTGCTATCAATTATTTGTGTTTTTGAATGAAGGTTGTGGTTGGTGAAGAGTCTTATAAGACTCCAAAGAAAGGCTTTAGTAGTGTTGCAATATCAGTTGAGATAGAAGAGTATGTGGAAGTAGATGTTGGTCTTCCTCCTCCTTCAGTTGGGATGGTTTTCCAGTCATGGCAGGAACTGGATGAGTATTTTAGGGAATATGGGAAGCAAAGTGTATTTGGGGTAGTTCGTACTAGTGCTTGTAAAGTAGGCAAAGGGCCTAATGCAAAAATGAGAAGGAACTGTTTGTGGACATGTGAGTGTTTTGGGCTGCCTGATAGGAAGCGGAGGAAGGTGGAGGATAGGTTAGTGACTGATGCTCAGATTGTTGAGGATGAAGCGGTTGTGATGGGATGAAGAACGGTAGGTCGTTGGGCTACCACCCCACCCAATCAAACAAAATTTGTAACTCAACTAACCCCTATAAAGTGTAGTGGTAAGTCAAGGTCGAACCCAAAGGAATGGAGGTAGAATGCACAATGCCTAAGTCAAGCTATTCCGAAGTCTAGTAGGGGTTTATGGTAGAAACTAGAGCTAAGCTAGGTAATGAAAAAATCTTGAACTAATCAAATGCAAAGGCGCTAGGGGAATGGATCCACATGCATCAACAATGAAGTTCAATCAGCTTGGGGAATCAACCAATCAAGTCAAGCAATGTGAGGGAAAACCGAAATTGCAACCAAGAGAGTACATCAAGCTATTCTCCTAGAGGTCTAATTAGCGTCAACTACATCAAACACTAGCTAGGAAACATCACAAGATATCTCAATCGAGTAAATGCAAGCCACAGATCAATGGTCCGTATCAATGTGAACTCACAATGCAATCTAGTGTGAATAACAAGGGTGATCAAGCCTAATCAAGCACACTCATGCACAAAATCAATCAACCAATTTAATCACATTATCAACTCAATCAATTTCACCCAAATTAATCTCAATTCATCATCAATACGTGCTTCACCACTACCCTAGCAAATAAACTACTCACAATCCATGAAGAACATCAAAATCAAAGCTAAACTAATCATCATTCCCAAATTCATCAATTGAAATCAAATTGAAACCAACAAATTCAATCAAAATCAATCAAACTATCAATTAACCAAATCAAACAACAATAATAATGAAATCAAGCATTAAATTGCATTAAAGAGTAAAGAATCCTTACAAACTTGATAGAAATCCAATCAATTGTAGCAATCTTCAATCATCAATAATCAAACCCACATTTTCTCTCTCTAAAAATGCTAAGAACTAGTGTTTTTCTCTCTCTAAAATCTAATCTAATCTAATCTAAATCTCTCCAATCAAGATCTAATTCTCTCTCCATAAAAGGAAAGAAATAACTATCAATACAAAGAGGAAGTTAGGATTGACGTCCAAAAGTAGACCCACGCCGGTGCGGGCGCTTGGAGGAGAGAGAGTGGCGCGCACGGGAACACACCCAGATAGGTGCGCCCGCACGCACCAGGTGTGCGGCCGCACTCGACAGATGTGCGGCCGCACACTCCTCGAGTGCGCCCGCACAAAGCTGCATCCTCCTTCTCTTCTTCTTTGTCCTAGCTCATGCGGTGCACACATCCTAGATGATGGTGATGGAGGACAAGGTAGGCAGGAACTTTCTTGAATTTCATGAAGGAAATAAACCATGAAGAAGGCATATACAAGACCTTGAAGCATGCTCCTTGGACCCCCCTTTGACTTGAAACTTCTTGCACAAGCTTTAGGAATGAAAATCAATGAAAAACCATGGAGAGGAGGCTTGGGAATCCTTGGACAATCATTCACAACCTACAATCAAAGGATAAAAAGCAAGTAAAAGGGAAAAAAATAGCAAGTAAACTAGAAAATACATAAAATAGAGAAACTAACTACAAAAAGCATAAAATGAGATGAGTGCCATAAATGTCACTCATCAGGTTGGTGTGAAGAGGAGGAGTAAGAAAGTTCAATGTCCTGTGAATGTGTACGCAAATGTTAATGAACGTGGGGAATGGGTTGTTCAGAGGGCAGAACTGAAGCATGGTGGACACACCCCCACTCCAGGGAAGGCTAAGAATATTAGTAGGCTGAGGAAAAAGTTTTTGGTGGAGAATCCACATATTGTCAGGCAGCTTTTCAATGAAAGGAGATGTGGGGTTCCCGTGGTAAAAATCTATAACAAAATGGCTAGGGAGCGTAACGGGGTGGAGAACATGTCCTTTGCCCAGAAAGATCTTCATGATGAAGTGGCTAAGCAAAAGAAAAAAATATTTGATGAAGGTGACGATAAAGCAATGTTTACGTATTTCCAAACTATGGTTGAAGATAACTCAAATTTTTTCTACACATATCGAGTAGATGAAGAGGGTAGGTTGAAGGATGTACTTTGGGAAGATGCAAGGTGTCGCATGGCTTACGAGGAGTTTGGCGATGTAGTTTGTTTTGACTCCACGTACTTGACTAATGAGTACAAGTTATCGTTTTGCAACTTTATGGGAGTTAACCATCATGGGAAAACTATTCTATTTGGGTGCGCACTTGTCAGTAGAGAGACTGCTGAGACCTTCGAATGAGTGTGTAGCAATTGGTTGCGGTGTATGGAGAACAAAACCCCTTTTGCAATACTTACAGACCAGGACCCTGCGATGAGGAAAGCTCTGAAGACTACAATGAAAGGGACTACACACAGATGGTGTATTTGGCATATATTGCAAAAAAATTCTACAAAGCTGGGAAAGCATCCTAATTATCCCGAGTTGAAGGAAGAGTTAGAGAGTGCTGTGTATGATAGTTTGGACTGTGAAGAGTTTGAAAGACGGTGGCAAGAAGTGATCAAGAAACACGATTGTGAAACAGATGAGTGGCTGGAAGGTCAGATGTTAAAAATTTCTTATATATTTTTATGATGTTATTATATATTCTTATACAATAATTAATTGTTATGATAGTAAGTAACTTATGTTATCAATTTTGGGAGCGAGTGCCTAATTTATATTAAATATTTAATATTTATAAATATAAACTTCAGTTTGGTTGAAATAGTTTGATATTGTATAAGTATTTGGTTACTTAAGGATGCTTTGCATCGGGTTTGATTTGGTGAGGTTATGGGTTTGATTATTTATGTGGTAATTTTAGCATTTGTCTATTTATGTTATCCCTTTGCCCCCCTTTCCTTTCCATTGTCCTTGCGTCCCTCTATTATCCTTGTGTCCACCTGAGCAGTGACAGTGGTGTATAAATGGCATTTTACATTTTAGGATTTAAATCTTGAACTTACTTACGTACATTGTATACACCTTCTGTGAGCAGTGACAGTGGTTTTGGTTTTAAATGGCAATTTTTACCTTGTGTTTTTACTTTCTGTTTAATTTTAGCTTCTGGTTTTGGCCATTTACCTTCTGTTTTTAGGCCTGTATGTTGAACGTGATATATGGATACCTGCGTTCATGAAGCATCTTTTTTGGGCCAGCATGAAAACAACCCAGAGGGTTAAGAGTATACACAGTTTCTTTGATGGTTATTTGAGCGGCATACATTACTTTGTGAATTTGTGGAGAGATATTGTGAAGCTCTGGAGGTTAGAGTTGTTACTGAGAAAAGAGCAGATGATAACAATTCCAGATATGTTAGGCAACCCATGACACCCTTCCCAGCTGAGTCTGTGTTTCAGAAAATTTATACCGATGCAAAATTCAAAGAAGTCCAAAAGGAGTGCAATAGGCTGCTATATGTGACGGGTCTGGAGAAGAGGCAAATATCTAACACAGTGATAGAACATGTTCTTGAGGATATTGTTTGGTTCAAACCAAAGAATTCAAGAAAAGAAGTACCCTCACAGAGGAAACGGGTGTACAAGGTTACATACAACAGCAGCACCAAAGAAGCAGATTGCGAATGTAGGTACTTTCATTGCCATGGTATCATGTGTCTCCATATGATTATGGTGTATCAAATGAAAGACTGTAGAGAAATTCCCGACAAGTACATCCTACGTCGGTGGAGGAAAGATGTTATTACGAAGCACACTAGAGTTAAAGTGAAGTACCATGATCTGAGCAAGACGGAGGCGATGTGTAGATTTGATAAGATGATGGTGAAGTTTCTCCCATTTTTTCTAAGGCATCAATTTGCAAGAGTGCGTCCGATGTTATCTTGAACAGTCTGCAATTTCTTGATATCCAAGTAGAAGAGAAACTGTCCATGCTGACCCGGAATAGATCTGACCTTTTGGGGTGTAATAGGACACCTTCCTCTGTGTGTTTGGAAAAGGAGGCTACACCACCTACTACTGAAAAGCAAGGCAGTTGTGCAAAGGACCTATCTCTACAACTTGCTACCATAAAGGACCTGCCAATTCCGATGAAACCTCCTCACCGTACTACTGATTCGAGGTACAAGTCATGTGTTGAAAAATCGAAGAAACCAGGTAAGAGGAGTAGTGGGAAACAAGGCACAGCTGCTCGTGGGGGTTGTCAAAACAACCTGCAGTCCTCTTTTTCACAAGTAATTTACCCATACATTTATGTAATATGAACTTAATTTTTTCTGTTTGCTTATTGGAGGTTTTTTATTGACATAGGAAAAACAACATCCATTTCCTATTATGGGTTACAGTCCTCACTGTGTAGGAGGCATTCAAATGACAGATGATGATGGTTCTTTGGGCTACTTCACCTCTTTGTCTGGAGTGCAGCGTCCTCCTTCTGTTGGGGCTGCTAATTCTCCAACTCAGAGGCCTTTTTATCCCCCATATTTTATGGCGTACCATCAAATGCAAGGATTGCCGATGCAAATAGGGGGGTGGTTATATGTCACCTAATACGGCTGTTTCTCAATTCCCGTACCTGGTGAGGCCTGGAAATTGCGCAACGCTTGGAAGTATGAGCCAGACTCCCAACCGTGCGGGGTCTAACAGTACACACTAGCTTAGCAATGCAGTGTGCCCCACCCTTTTGTGTAGTAATTCTGGGATGTGGGTAATGTTACTGGTTAACATTTAACAGCCACCTTAGGTGAAAAGCCAGTTATTTAACCCAGGTCATTTTTTTTGTAAAGAAATTCTAACTTATATCTTTTGACAACTTGTAAGTATGATGGGGTATATGATGTAGGTGATGCCATTTTTTTGTAAAGAAAACTTAAATATTTTGGAAAACATAAGACATGATTATAATGCTTTTGTTTATGATTATAGCAGGAAATGTCTTCTGATTATAGCAGGAAATGTTTTTGGTAAAATTTTTTGTTTAAGCACTGTTAGTACCTAACACCCTTATTTTGCACTGAAACAGTAACGGTCCAACTGAACTACTTAAAGGTACAACTGAAAGTGCTTAAAGGTCCAACTTTGTAGTATTTAACTTCTATGGAGTTACACCGAAGAACCGAGGGAATGGAAGTGAACTGCTTAAAGGTTCAACTAGACCTCTATAAAGTCCAACTGAACTGGTTAAAGATTCCACTATGAAGTGTTAACATATTTGAGTCGAACAACAAGGGTTACACCGAAGTATTAATTTTAAATGGACTGACTACACATACTTTTGAGGTCAAATACCAGTGTAATTTGTTACGGTTCGACTGTAATTTGGTAGGGTACTTCTTTGTACAAACTATTTCTGAAGTAGGCAAACGTTGTACTGGAAGCATCACTTGATGACCTGATGTTATCTACTGTTAAGTAAGGGTTACCTTTTATTCAAACAATGGTATGGCTGAGATAAATTAGGGTACCTATAAATCCAGCTTCCACCTAGGGTATCATCATTTTAAGTAAATAAACCAATATATGGAACATGCAATTTTGTGAGATAATAAGTAAAATAATAAGTGTATAGTGATTTAATTTTGGTGAATATGTGATTTATTTGTTAAACACTCTAACACTATCGAGAGACTAAAGTGTTAAGGAGCTTTTGATTAACAAATACACACATGAATGTCTCTCGATTGCGTTGTTAATGGGAAGAACATCGCACGAACTTGTTATTTATTCAACGACCCCTAACTTGGATATAACTTGTGGTTTTGTACCACAAATACATTTATGTCTTTAGTATTTCCATGAAACCTTGTGATTGTTCGTTTTGTTCACAATTGGAAGAATTCTTAGCTATTTTTTCAAAAAACTTGTTTGGAAGAATACTTAGATTGAGGGTGACTTAGGTGGATAATTTTTAAGTGTCGATTTTGTACCATTGAAAACATAGCACTAACAACTCTAAGGTGAGTTTGTACCACTGAATGCTACATATATAGTAACTGGCTGTGTAAATAATATTTCCAAATGAATATGTTGTACCACTGAGCATGAAAATAATGTACAAATAAGTTGTTGTACTCCCAATAACAATTCTACCGAAAATTGTTAGGGTACCATTCAAATTAATTAGGGTACCACTTGACAAGAACTATTATTGTTGTAGGTAACTATCTCACTGGAACCACCAATTGATTCACTGGTGTTACCAACTGTTATGGAAGGGTTACCTTTAAGTCAAATAGGTGTTCCTTTGATATAACTTAGGGTACTTCTAACTCTTTATAGGGTACAATCACTTCATTAAGAGGAAACCAATACTTAAAACATGCATTATTTGTGAAATAATTAGTGTTTGATGATGGTGAAAGGGATGTACATGGGTCCTAAAGACTACAAAGAGAAATGAAATGCATGTCTGTCATTTGTAATCTTCTAAATAAAGTAGACGTAATGAAATTGTAATCTTCTCACCAAGAGCATTAGGATAAACCTTGTTTTTTGTATCTTTGTAAAGAACTACGTTGATGGTCTTCATATTCATCGTTGATTACCACGGTTTATGAACTTTAATACAAAGTTTAATACATAATAATTGGGGGGGATTCACACTGTTTTACAATTGATTGTTTGGTTAATGTTGTCAATAAAAAAACATTCATCCGTTATCAAACGTCCATTTACGTTTCTGTATTCTACCATTGAAAATGCAACATAGACAGCTGTAATTAGATTATGTACCACCGTGTCTATAGAAGTCCTGTTAGTGACACTGTTTTCCTTTTACCATTGAAATATGATTATGTACAACTGAGTTATAGTTCAAGTCCCATTATCATTTCTTTTTGTTTCACTGAAGTATAATATTGATATCAGAGGTACAAATATTGGTATCAATGATGAGAGTTTAACAAATGTACAAGGTGGGTAAGTGTACAAGCCCAAATAAAGGCGCGGCCCATACAAATTTGGAGAAAGCGCCAATATTTCGATGTTTTCATCGCAAAAAATGTAATAGGAGGAACTAAAACCTCTTTCATTTGCCTTACTTATAAATACCCATACCCAATTGAGTAAACGAAAGGGCAAATACCAGTTCAAATACAAACAAGATGTCTTTAAACACATCCTCTTCAGTTGGCCGTGGAAGCAATTTTCTTACTGGTTTCGGCGACATCGTCTCGGTGGTTTTAAGCGTTGCAACTGCGGGGGTCAAGAAATTTCCGAATTCCGTATTTCACTATCCGAGGCTAATCCAAGAAGACCATACTACAAGTGCAGGTCTTGTTCTTTTTGGCAATGGTCAAGGGAGGAGGATATAATTAGAAGCACCACCAACAATGGTTTAGTGGAGATTCGGCAGAGGCTTGATGTACTTGAAAAAAAATTTCTACTACTATGAAATACGTAATTCTGGCCTTCGTGCTTGATCTTGTAGTTCGTATCTTTAATTGAAATATAAATTCTAGGAATAATGTGTTAGAGTTTTAGGATTAATTAGTTTGTGTCTACTATCACATATGTATGTTGGCGAAGACTTTACTCTTTAATTCAATACAAAATAAAAAGTTATTGTGTCTCCACTTTTTTCTTTTTTGTGTAAACAAACATATAACACTAAATCAAACAAAAACGAAAGAAATATTTTTAAACAAGAATAAAAACAGAACACATCCATATTGTACTCAAAATACATAACATAACATAGTCAACAAGAGCCAAAATACATAACATAACATTGAAGTTAACATGACATAACATAGTCAAATTACATAACATAAGATAACATAGTCAAAATACATAACATAAGATAACATAGTCAAAATACATAACATAACATAAAAGTTAACCATAGCAACTACAAATTGTAAAATAATAGATAAATCCCGCTGTCTACATAGACAAATGATCGTTGTCTGAATTCACAGCTCCATCTTCATTCCCCCCTCTGTCTTCGTACCAAGTTGATGCGGGGTGGAGTCGATCGAGGCTTGGTTAGAATTTCTCCCTTGGCTAGTACATTGAATTAAGTTCAAAAGACAATTATCATTAAAAACAATTATTAATAAAAATAATTATTATTCAAAGCAATTATTATTAATAAAAACGACAACATAAACAATTATTATTAAAAATCAAATATTATTTACGCTTGAAAAACAAATCCACATGGAAATTATATTGAAGTACTGAATACCTGAACATTGACGCCCATTTGCTGCCCGTAGCTAGCTTCACCCCTGTAAGTGACCCATGGATAAACGTCAAACTTCTGCCAAAATAGAAGCACACCGTTGTACCCATCGACCATCCTGAAACCATCAAACGAGTACAGCCCTTGAAGGACTTCTTTCACGTACTCGAGCAAAGCAGCGTCAGCTATGGCCTCCGTCATCACCAAAACTTCCAGGGAATATGCATTGTATAGCTTGTTGAAAATTTCCTTGAAAGATGGATGGTTGACGTTTCTGGCATTCAACACAATAAATGTAGCACCTCTTGGAAAATAAGGACCGCCCGGAATGTCTTCTGTGGACCCACACACAGTGATACGGTGGTACCGAATGCCTCTTAAGGATGTTTTACAAGTGAAAACATTTAAACTAACTAATTTAATGTTGAGATTGAGTTCCATTACATGAATTGCAACAATTTTAGACCCTATGAATATGTGCCTCTCATTAACAGGAATGGTGTAGATAGGAAGATGGTCGGTCATCACAATTAGCTTACAGTCGAAGATAGGGATCAAATCCAAGGGTATGAAGGGAGCACCAACCACATCCATGGATTTTTGACACAGCCACCTTACAAAAACCGGGACACTTTTATGGAGGTAACCTTCTAGGTCGGACAGAGTAGGATAGTAAGCAGCCCTTACGTCGAAATCACCCACCTCCATAACGTTGTCGGGGATGAAGGTTGTTGTTTCGTCGTCAAGCGAATTAATTAGTTGCTCGCGGACGACGTTCACCGGTATCGGGTCCATGTTAAGGAAGTAATCTTCCCCAGCATAATAGCTTAGCTCGTTGAAATTGAGCTCGGGCTAATTAGAGGTTAAGAAAGGGCTGAAGTACATGAGGGGTTCAGTTGGGTGTGGCTGCATTAGCCGACCCCAAACATTGTGTATACTATTGAGACGATTGGCCATGGTTGGGGAGTTAGAAGTGCTTGACTGACTAAAAGAAAAAGATAAGTGATGTACTAAATAATCCCACTACAAGCAACACAATTTGTTCAGTTCAACAAGCAATCTGTCCAATATGACAAAATCAGTTTTTGAAATGACAATTCATCACCCCAGCAGACTGCTTTGAATACAATAAACATATAACTTACTGGCATGACTAAACAATGCAACTGGAAATGTTTCAGGCCTTACTGACATGACTAAACCAATTCACTTGGCTCAAGACAAGAGTGGTACAACATTTATGGATTATAAAATAAAGAGAAATGTGTTGGTGTATATCTTCCCAAGTGTGTAGTACTTGTTGAGAATGTGATCCTAAGAAATCAATAACTAAGGTACTTAAGATCATGTAACGTTATCCGAACTTCTATATATATACAAGAAGTTTAAGTATTTCCCAACCATAACAAAAACTCCCTTTTCAAAATGAAACCAAAAATCAAAACCAAATGCGAAATCATAGATTTCATTTTAGATGGTGGAATACAAACGGGTGAATTAACTGAAATATATGGGGAAAGTGGAGTGGGCAAAACACAAATATGTTTGCAATTGCTCCTAACTTGCATGCTCATGCCTCCAGATGGTTTGTATGGGTCCTCAATTTACATTCAAGCTTCCCCGGTGTTTCCTTCTAAGCGATTAAGTGCTCTTAGCAAGAGTATTTGTGGTTCGGTAGTTGGCAAAGATCCCTTGTCGTCGATCCTTCTTAAAAAAATTGACAACCCGGATCAAATATTTTTGGTTTTGAACCAAGTTGAACAAGTTGTGTTGAACTCCCATGAAGGATGCCGACACACGAGGGTCATTATACTTGACTCTATTGCACACTTGTTTAGGCATGCACATGACGACACCGCAAGAGGGTTCATGGAGAGGAGTCAAATATTAATGTCAGTAGCAACAAACTTGAAACACATAGCAAGTACATGCAACATTGCATTCGTTGTGGTTAATGAGGTGATCGATGTTTTCGAACACAATAACTCAATGGTGAAAACTTTCACCTCTGGCCGGGAAGTGAAGGCATCACTAGGCGACAAATGGGGTCAGCAAGTCTCGAATAAGATGTTCATTTCGAACTAGTACGACAACAATTCCAGGTCATGGTACCGCGAATGGCTTGTGGTAAAAGGGCGCCGATGCCCTTTCCGCATCACAAACGAAGGTCTTCAAGTGCTCTAGTTTTCCATTTAAATAAAATGGTACCATCTTGGATTCGTTGAGTGCCATCTAGAATCAAAAGGGTACCACTAAGGGACAATAAGGTATTCTTTTGGTGACCTACTAAAGTACCAGTCAACTTAACTAATGTACAATTAGGGTTAACTAGGGTACCAGTCAACTTATCTAGGTACAATTAGGTTTAACTAGGGTCCATTTACATACACAATGGTATCATTTCACCTACTTATTGTATTTTACGAAGTTATTCTTTCATCTATTTACTATCCTTCCTGTGTATTTACTATTATCCTTCCCTCTATTTACTATCGTTCCTGTCTCTTTACTAAATAGAAACCAAGGTTGGGTGATTTTAGTTAATGATAACCTAAACCTCAACATTTTAGATGAAGTACAAGGTTGGTTGGGTACAGCTGTGACAATAAAAAGATAAACTATAAAAGTAAATCATCTAATTGAATACAAGTCCTATCTCGTTGGGCTCAATGCACAACTACAACAATCCTAGTAAATGTTACAGCAAAGGTAGTTGGATGTATTCAATTCAGAACCAATTCTTAGTCTGTATAATATATAGCTAATGTTACAAGGAATTCATTTCATAACATACCACCACTTGTAAAGCTAAAAAGAAGTTCAACTCCCATATCATGGGCGACAAAGGTACTACTTCTACGAAGTATTTTCCTACTTTCAGTTGTCCTCCCATCGTTTTAAATCGTGCTTATTTATCAACTGTAAACACATGATAATGAGTGTAACATATGACATCTGTAGTAGTAGTACGTATACACTAAATAAGGATGTTTCAGTGACACTTATAAATATGTCAGTTGGTAAATTTAAATTCATACATGTAAAAAATGATGTTTCAGTGGTACTAAAATATCTATCGTGTTTTGTGCAGCTAATACTCGTGAGGAACGAAAACGTAACAAGTTTTTACGAAGGGTGGCCAAGATCAAGAAAACGGGGGTACACGATCCAAACGCTATCATTAGGGATATGTACATGCCAAAGCACAGCCACCGTATGATGCTTTGTCATCAACTAGCCACAATTGCAAGAGGTGGCTTAGAAGAACCGATCAAAGGGATTGATTTCCACCCAAAATACCCTTTTTTCATTTTGTTCAAGGTTGGTAGGTGTAGACACCAAATTGTGTCTCCCCAAAACCAAACCTAGTGATGAATACCTATCACGTCAAACCATAATCGAATGAGGTGAAAGTGGTGTGAAAAGTCAAGTGTTGCGGTTAGTTTTTATTAAAATCCTTCTTTCTGTTTTTGAAAACCCACTCTATTTTATAAAAACGTCCATTTCAGTTTATTTTGGTCCATGATAAGGGTCCAATAATGGTGTATTTGGATGGGGCTTGAAAAGACCTTTCCAACGATATATTATAAGCCCAATTCCGATGAATAATGAGGAAGTTATGGCCAAAATACTAAACTGGGCCCAAACTGGATTTTACCTACGACCCAATGATCATGAGGAGGGTCCAAAGGTTTAATCCTATTCCTAAACTAATTAGGATTGATTAGAATCTTCTATAAGTTTCTAAAATATCTTAATTATCCTTTTTTGAAAAGATAAGATCATGGAATTTGAATTTAAATAAAACTTTCCTTTTTTAAAACTTTCCTAATTCTATTCGGATTTAAAGATGTTCAAAGATAGTCAGATTTTATTTTCGTGCCTCATTGTTTTTATCCAAATTTTACATGGTTGGATAGATCTTGAAATTATCTTTCCAATGATATATTATAATAATAAATCCGAGCTATAACGAAAAAGATATTAAAGATATACGAAACTCTATCCAAAACTGACACCCTTTCATTATTTCGTCCATATCTTTTTATCTATAAAAGATTTTAATCTGATTCTAATTGAATTTAAAAGTAGACTTCAGGATCTTTCCAACGACATATTATATGACTTATTTGGACTTCTATATCAAAATATATGATTAAAACAAAATCCGCAAAAAACTGTCTTGTCGCGAAACGACAGGCTTGTCGCCTCGCGACAGACTCTGTCGCCTGGCGACAGGATAAATTTCTGGCGACAAGGTCGGTTTGTTAGCGACAGAGTGGAGTTTTATTCCATATCAAATTCTATGATTTTCCGGACTTTTTTCTTATAAATAGGGTCTCGAACCTCCGTTTTTATTCATCAACTTTCATGATCTCTCATCAACTCTCATCCTCAATTCTCTCTATCAAATCTCATCAAGAATTACTTAATTCTTTATTTTTCTCTCTCTTTTTAAACTACCTTTTTACAAAATACACAATTCCGCATTCACAAGACTTAGAGTCTCTTAGCCAAGTTCGAAGTTGCCTTCGCCCTAGACGTGCGAGGGTTGATATTTCTGAGGGTTTGGTCCAAAACTAGTCAAAACTTTATTTAATTTGATTTCAATTTAATTCTTTATTTATTTTCATTGAAGTTTACTAACTTGTGTATTTTGTTATTAGAAAGAGGTACGAGGCTTCAAAGTATGTAATCTTATTACTCTCTTTCAATGTAGAAAGCATGTTTAGATTTGATTAATTCCTAGTATCATGTTAGGATGTTTTTTATGCTTTCTAGTATCATGTTTAGGATGCCTCTTATCTTTATAATATCATGTTAGTGCCATGTTAGGTTTGAAGCTTTGATCTTTATTGCTTAGTGACATGCTAGGATTTGTTATTAACCTTGTTAGTATCATGCCTAGGAACTTGCTATTATATTTAAGCTTTATTATGCCTTATCATGCTATCATCATTATTGTTATTGATTTATTATTATGTTGCTTGATATGTTTTATTGTTATTGCTTGATCACACCTTTTATGATTGTTAAAGGGAATTTGTACTTGAAATCACACTTAATAAGATAATTAATAATTTAGTTTAGGCTAATGTGATTTTAACTCAAGTGATCGCCAATAATAGATTTGTTTGTGCATTAATATTCAACCAACATAGATTAAACAGGTTAGGTTCAATATAATGTTTGTATGTTATTCGAAAAGCGCACATGAATACGAGCAGAACAAAGTAGAGGCCTATTTTATAGGGCGGGTCCTTTCTTTTGTAGATTGGATTCGTACCCTCATCCCCGGACCCTGTTTGGTTCAAGACCTTATGGAGTAGTTGACGGTCCTTTGGATTGTCTTTTGGGTTTACAAGTTCCTAAAACTTGTTGGCGACTCTTTTTGCTCTTTGTCTTTCCCTTTCACTACTAGAAAAACATTTATTTGCAGCGGTAAAAAATCATTAATTTGCTGCGATTTTTGGATGGCAGCAAACGCCAGGGCAGCAAATCAATTGATTGATTTGCTGCGTCGACATCCGCTGCAAATCAATGCATTTATTTGCGGCGGATTTCTATTTTAACCCCCGCAAATAAATGCATTCTACTAATAGAATAATAAATTATTTGCTGCGCTTTATGTGTAACACCCGCTGCTAATTAATAGTATTTTTTATAAAAAAAAATCCATTATTTGGTAATAAATAATTAATAAATCAAAATTTCGACAGCACCTCCTCTGTTTTTACGGGTAATATATCCATGAAGGACCTGTATTCCTGAACTTTACGAACAAAATACTTTAAATTAGCCCAAAATTAGATTACCACAATACATATGATAAATTGTATTGTACGATTCAATTTTCTACATACAAAAAATATCAATCCAAAACAAAAGTCAAAAAATGTTGCCGCGAAACTATGATCACACGCAATGATTAGTGAAATACGATGCCCATATGTTCTGCACTTCTTCAATATCATCATCAGTGTAAGGATCTTCATTTAAAGACATGCAAACCTATGAACATGATAAAATATATATAGTAAGTCATCAAAGTAATTTTAATAACAATAATAATAACATAGTAGAGAGTTGCCCCCCTCCCCCGATCATATAACTAGGTTGTGTTCTAACCCGAGAGCCATGCTAGCTTTGATGCACAAAAACAAAGGATATGTTGATTAATGCCTCCTTAATATGTGTACTAAGTATAATCCCAAACACCAACTGAAGCATCAAATAGATTATTACTTTAACAAAGGTTCAGTGGGCACATAAATTAGTTAGCACATTGTCCTGAAAACAGGCTAAATTCAAAATAATGCAACTGTGATTTACCAAAAAAAAAATATATATAATAAATGATGCAACTGTGAAGCTACTGTCCCTAAAAAAAATAATAAAAAAAAAACGCCTTTAATTTGTTGGATACCTTTATATGGTTCAAATAAGGCTATATATAAATAAAAGATTCATTTTGAAGACATTTGTAATGATAAGAATGAAAGGTCATACTCATACCTCATCAATATCATTTGCTTCACTGTATTTGGAGAGTATGTCATACATGTATCTCATTGTGTAAAAGCCACACTCGGTACCACCTCTTTGTTGAGCACACTAAGTAAAATTCAATAAAAAAAAAAAACAGATTAAGGTGTATAATTGTTTTAAGGGTATCAAAATAGATTCCATTCATACGATATCATCTAAAACATACTATTTACTTACCTTCACAAGTTTCCATAGAGGTTCTTTTCTATTCACACGGTTTCCATTTAGCTTAAACCTCGTGAAAAAACTATTCATTTTCGGATCAAAGGTAGAATTATAAGTATATTACTTGTTGCATATGTCTTACATATAATGTATATATAGAAACAATAAACAATAAAATAGACTTACAAGCTCACAATAGTCTTCATTTTAACATTTCTCCTTGTCGTGGTTGATCGAGCAGAGTCAAATTGATAAATAGTGCAAGTAGGTACACATATTACCAAAAGCATCCAATGTTCCCTATGCCAAAAGGTAAGAATGTAAAATTCATCACATGTATGTATACTTAAAGGGTACACCATATGGAACTTTGTTACTACATACTTACTCTTGAAAAATTGGTGCCATAATGAATTTTGCCCCATTTTCAACTGATTTGCTTACTGCTTTGAAGACATAGTCATGAATTTCATGCAAGCTCTTACGGATTTTTGTTTCACAAGTTTTCTCTGGACACAACCACCCAACCACAAAAGCTTTGTCTTTTGATTTTAAATCTTGTTGAAGTAACCTAGATATACAAAATCAACTTAATGTATGTTATGATAACAGGGAGGTGCATATAAACGCAAAATTTGTAATCACTATGACACAATGGCTTGCTTATTACCTCATGAATACTTGAATAATTGATATGTTCAGCTTCGCTCCTCTTAAGAACTGAGAGGCATCCTCCTTATTTACCCATGCAATCCCATCCTTTTCAAAATGAAATATAGTGTGATCTAATATTACAGCAATGGGTTCCCCATTTGGCAATGAGTCAAAAAATGTTGCCAGCCACTGACAATCCGGGGTAAGAGATTCCATCAACATTTGTGGAACAAGTACGGTTCTTTGGGTTTCCTCTCCAGAGCGTAAGTCATTGCTTGCGATCTCTGGTGACAAAGGCTTGAGTTTCTTTGGTTGGAGTGATTCCTAAAATGTGTAATGTAATTAAGTTACTTAATTTAATAAGGGTCTAAAAATGTTGATTTGCTAAAGTAATTTCAGCTTTTAGTTAGTTAATTTAAAAAGGGTCTGGATAAAAAAAAATTAAAAGTATGTCAGACATGAAAACTTACCTCAGTCTGGCATTTTATCAATGACAACGGCCATTGTACAAATGTATTAATCCCATGTTGTAACACTTCGATCTCAAACGTCGGGATAGGAACGGGCAGTGGTAGGCCATAAAACTCCTCATGTATAGTATGAATTTCCACCTTCACATGACCAGGTAAGATGGCCATAAGATGAACCAATTCATTCTGAACAGGTGGATAAGCAGTAGCACTCCCCACGTCATATATCGATAACGTTTCAGGATCCTTTAGAAGTAAATTACATAAAGTCTTACCCTACAATTTAATTAAACATAGTTAGTCATTTTCTACCTACAACCAAGAATGTTAAGTATTAAGTTCATTGCAAAAGTATTTACCTGTAGGTCAAGTGGCAGAAGCTCGTTCTGCTTTGATGGTGAAGTAGAAGGCTCACCGGTACTGGTATCTTGCCCCGGTTTACAGGTAGTATCATTAGGCAACTTGAAGCCCATGTCAAGTAAGTATGAAGACATTTTGTCCCTCATGATTGCATCAAACTCCTCTTTCAACTCTTGACGAAGTTCAATTTTTAAAGCTTCTCGTTCTTCAGTTGAAGTTCTAGTTTGGCTACACTTGGTCCTTCCTACTTCCTTGCCAAATGCCTTCTTGATCCCGACGTTAACACCTCCAAAACCTCTTGCACGACCCGTATGATCAGGCTTCTGCCCAAAAGCCATGAATAATGCATCCTTGTTTCGGTGTGGAGTAAATTCTCCTTTTTCTTGCTTCTCTCGATAGTCAAGCTGTGTAAATTAAAAATCAATTATAAAGCATTAATAAAACTTATCAAAAAACTTGAATAATTTGACTCAGCTGCATTATACATAGGTGACAATAGTCTGATTAATATATCAGGCACGAAAAATTAAAAATTAAAAATCCTCAAGCTTTCCTCTCTTTCATTTTACTATTCTATTAATTTACAGCAAGATTCCTTAGTCTATAGCATAGTAAAATTTAACATGAACAATGTCTTGCATTTAGTATTACGTAAAAATTATACTTACATATGCATCAGCCACTTCCTTAGTTTTGGAGTTCGGGATGTATCTTTTACCAGTTGCCTTGTCCTTCCTATGCATTGCACATAACCAATCATCACCTCGATTGATTTCAATGGTAATTTCTTTGGTTTTTTCCTTGCATGATTTCGACGATGTGGATTTGCGAGACGGATAAAAACCCTCCTCAATCCAAATCTTTCTGCTGTCCTCGTAGTTTCTCTGCCCCATACCATGATGATGTATATTCATACTCGCACTCTTCTGGGCCTTCTCTCGCTTTGCCTAATCATGAATTTTGTTTTGGTTAAATTCAATACTTTATTTATTAAATTGCCAATAAATTAAAATAATGATATTACCTTTGCTGTATCGGACATCTTTGTTTTTTTAAATAATTTCCAATCTCCTTCGTTTATGTGTCTGTAAAGTTGGTATGGCTCGCGACCTTCCTCTTGTTTGGACTTTTTTCGCGTGAAAATTATCCATCCAGACACTAGTTTAGCTTTAAAATCTCCAAATCTCTTAGCTACTGCACTTAAAAACACCTTTTTTATCTCTGGATCATCAGGTATATGGAATTGGGCCTGTTAGGAATAATAATATAAGTGGAGAAACACATCAGTTAATCATTTACATTAAGTTATTCACATTTGCAGTATAACAGCAGCCCCATTTGCATAATTCAGAGGTGACAATATTAAATTTTAGATAACTAGTTAATAAAAGGTGATAGCTTTTGAATTAGAGTTACCTGTATCTCTTGCCACAAAGTATTCTTTAAACCTTCACTGACAGTAGTAGCCCATTCCCAATTGATGTTCAGCTTGCGTATACACAAGCCAAGCTGCTGACCATACTTAAACCTCCATTTCCCAGTTGGACGCAAAAAACGATCAAATTCAAGGTGCATGGGTTCATTCACTCTTAAACCTCTAGTCGGACATCTTCCTTTACCAGTGCCACGACCTCTTCCTGTACACATCCCTTTCTTAGCATTTTTCACAGCTTGATGGGTCATATTTGCAGCAGTAGAAGGTGTTGCAATTGTCATAACGACATCAGACACAGAAGCCGCATCAGCCATCCTTTCATAATTATCAAACATTTGCTCTAATTCATCATTAGCAATGTCCTCTGGATCACCCTTATCAACCTCTACTTCAACATCATACTCGGGATCACTCTCAGATTTATCAGACAATTCTTCGTCATCATCAGCTTCCATATCACCATCAAATTCAGCATTACAAGCCATGATCCTTAACCTACGAGTGTACAAAAATAATCAGAAACACCTCACAACATCATAGGTAAGAAACTGGAAATACAAAAGAAGTTATTTTTGAGGAATTGTATGTGGCTGAGATTAGCCTCCAATTCCATGTTACTGTCAGACATATGATGTGAAATTCATATTTTGTGCTTGAAACTAACTCATCAGGATTAGTGTTTGAATACAATTTTTTTTAAAAAAGCACTAAAACTGGCAGAGAGGTAAGATAATCCAATGCAGAGGTTTGCTAGACCAATTTGAAATACATAGTAGCTGAAGTACACAATAACTACAACACAGAAACAAGCAGAACTGTCAGCGACACTAAAATACACAAAATAGCATCTGAAGTACTTAATAACTACATTACAGAAACATTAAGAACTATCACTGACACTAAAATACACAAAATAGCAACTGAAGTAATAATGCTCTATGATCAACAGAAACTGATCATTAAGGTTCTTCGACAGTAATGCCTTCTTGGTGATCTACGCGCATATAATTAGTGTCAACATCTAGTCCTTCTGGTACATGACAATCTGGAATTGAGAATGGTGGCGTGTCATCAAACTTATCATACTCTTCTTCATCATCTACATCACCTATCCCAAGAATGTATCTCTTCCCTTGAACAACAACATACCATTCATTGTCAACGATGTCCCTTACGTAGAACACTTGTTTAGCTTGTGATGCTAATATAAATGGCTCTGCAGTGTCACGGAAACGACTCTTGTTCACTAAAGTGTAATTGAATGGTCCATCCTTTTTCACACCACGTCGCCCTTTATCAGACCACTTGCATTGAAATAGTGGAACTTTGAATTCTGTGTAATCAAGCTCCCAAATTTCCTGGATTACTCCATAGTATGATAAGGTCGCATCAATTGGGGACTTATCCTTGGCACTTGAAAATTCTCTAGAAGAAGCAACAACCGTAACGCCACTATTTTGCACGGTCCTTGACTTTTTATCTTGGCGTTCAGTATAGAAACTATATCCATTGATGTCATACCCTTCATAAGAGCGTATAGTTTCTTGAGGACCATATGCTAACCATTTGATCGTTTCAGAGACGATGTTTCCTGTTTCAGACAACTCATGCATCACTTCATCACGAAACCAATCAACAAAAAGGCGATTATGTTCTAACATCAGGGCCCTTTCACCTTTGGAAGGATTTTTTGATCTCAACTCACTCATATGCTTGTCAAGGTAAGGATGAACCTCCGTAACATGATGTAATACAAAGAGGTGAGCTTGCATATACTTGTCTGGAGGGGCGAATATATCTTTACCGCCAACTGTACCCTTACCATCAAGCCTCCCTTCATGTCGAGATTTTGGGAGTCCAATAGGTTGTGCTCTGGACACAAACTCAGCAATGAAGTTACCAACCTCCTCTGCCACCGTCCCTTGAACAATACAAGCTTCCGGTCGAGCTGGATTCCTCACCTTATGTTGCATGGATCCCATATGTCTTTCAAATGGGTAAGCCCATCTCATAAAGACCGGACCACAAAGCTTAATCTCTCGAACTAGATGAATGACCAAATGAACCATTATGTCAAAGAAGGAAGGCGGGAAATACATTTCAAATTGACACAATGTTACGATGACCTCTGATTGCAAACTATCTAACTTTTTCGGATCAAGTACCTTATTGCATATAGTATTGAAAAATGAACAAAGTCTCGTGATGGCATCTCTAACATGATTAGGCAATATCCCACGAATAGCAATCGGCAAGAACACTTGCATCATGACATGACAATCATGGGATTTCATGCCAACCAATTTCAAGTCGGTCTTAGAGATGAGTCTTTTAATGTTGGATGAATATCCACTAGGAACCTTTACGTCATAAAGGCATTCACAGAATTTCCTCTTCTCCTCTCGAGACAATGTATAACAAGCGGGAGGCAAATACGATGAGGTGCCCTTTCCTTTCCTTGCATTTTCCTTAATCACGGGCCATAACTCTGGTCGAATCTTCATTTCCATCATATCTTTGCGAACCTTTACCCCATCTTTTGTCTTATTTGGAATGTTAAACAATGTACCGAGGATGGCATCACACACATTCTTTTCTATATGCATGACATCCAAACAATGTCTAACAGGTAAATGTTGCCAATATTCAAGCTTCCAAAACACTGACTCCTTCTTCCAAATGACCTCGGGATCGGTGGCTTTATTCGGTTTCCCAAACACCGTTTCAATGCCTCTAACTCGATCATAAACTTCTGTTCCCAATAATGGCCTACGAGCTATCCCCTCTTCTACCTTACCATTAAATGCAGCTTTTTTCTTTCGGTAAGGATGCATCCTATCAAGGAACTTTCGAGTAGCTCTATATACATACTTCCCAGAATTTGGCAAATAGGTAGATTCTGTATTGTCTTCACATATTGGACATGCCTTCTTTCCCTTGATCTTATACCCTGATAGATTACCATAAGCTGGAAAGTCATTGATTGTACAAAAGAGCATAGCTCGCAAGGTAAAAGATTCATTACAATGAGCATCAAAAACCGAGATTCCTTCGTCCCACATTTTTTTCAAATCATCGATGAGTGGAGCAAGGTAGACATCAATATCGTTTCTGGGCTGCTTGGGACCTGATATCAGCAACGGCATCATCATATATTTCCGCTTCATACACAACCAAGGAGGAAGGTTATAAATAACCAAGAGAACTGGCCATGTGCTGTGTTGTGTGCTCAAACTACCAAATGGATTCATTCCATCCGTACATAGGGCAAGCCTAAGATTCCTTTCTTCTTTGCCAAATTCTGGAAATTGATTATCAATAAGAGCCCATTGTGGAGAATCTGCCGGGTGTCTTAGAAGTCCATCTTTCTTCCTACGATCAGCATGCCACCTTAAATTTTTTGCATCATTCTTTATTGAAAACAATCGCCGAAACCTTGGCATTATAGGCATATACCAAAGCACTTTAGCAGAAGGGCCTTTACTTCCCTCCCCGGATTGAACTCCATCGGGCAACTTGTAACGAGACTTATGGCACCGAGGACAATTATCCAAATGTGCAAATTCGTTTCGATACAATACACAATCATTCGGACAAGCATCTATTTTCTCATACTCCAAACCAAACGGGCACATCAACTTCTTGGCATAGTAGGTCGACTTAGGCAATTCATGACCCTTCGGAAGCATATCTTGCATCGCTTCCAGCAAGGATGTAAAGCTTGTGTCAGACCAACCATGCTTTGATTTCAAGTTGAATAAGGTTAGCACGGCGGATAACCTGCTATATGCTGTACATCCAGGGAATAATTGCTTCTCAGCTGCTTCAGACAATTTCTCAAATAAATGAGGCCGTTCATCAAATTCATGTTGTGCCCCCTTTATCATTTCTTCTATATTGTCTTCCTCAATGTCATACTCCTCATCAACATAAACCTCATCAAAGTCATTATCCTCATCTAGTTCAGACCCATTATCTTGTACCCCAACAATCTCATCATCATGAACATGTGGATGTTCAAGTTCTAGTTCCAGTTCGGCATTAGATTGCACATATCTCTCATGCATTGAATGTAATGTAGAATTTCCCCTGAACACTCCACTCTCACCGTGCCATAACCAATCATGATATTGTTGCCGAAATCCACGTCGAATAATATGGTCCCTAAGTGTGGTGATATTTTGCACCTTTTCAACATTTTGGCAATCGACGCAAGGACAATAAAATTCATCATCCTCTATGCTAGATTGATGATCTAAAGCACATTTGCAAATTTCCTCTACCCCACTCAAGAACTCGATCGAATTTCGTGGACCATACATCCAACTTCGATCCATTTCTACAGTCCAACCACTACAAACACAATATTTTTGTAGAAGTAATATGTTAAAACATGGGAACAAATTCATCATATTTCAAACATAACCACAAGTAAGTTTCAATGGACATATAAGCTTATGCAATTTTTACCAAACATAACATTTATTTTTTAGAAGCATATATATAATTAATACATAATACATAGCCACTTGCAATAACCATGTCATAGAAATAGTAGCTCACCAAGAATTATAATAAATATGCGCATGACCAATACAAACCTATAAAGAAAAATATGAAAGGAAAGATAATGTACCAGAGTCACAATTAAAGGTAGTTGGTGCCAAGCTAACAAGGACAAAAGTGATCAGATGATTGGCCTTCACTTCTCATTTGTTGAACAAACTTCCTAGTGAAAAAATGCATTAGCATAAAAATGTAACCAATTACACTAAATCATCATTTAAAATAAATATTCTGCCTAATACTCTGACCTTGAAGGCAATGACTTTACTCTTTTCCCTCTTTCATTATTCATACATTATTATAATACATACACCAGATACATCCTAATTATAATCAAACTCAATTCATGAAATCAATGGAACAATAAAATGGATTCCTTATATTCTCAATCACCAATGCAACAGTTCACTAAACAAATCTAAAATCACACGCAAACCCAGTTCATTGAATCAACAGATTTAAATGGGTATCAAAATTGTCTAACAAAAAATTACCAAATTCACATAAGCAGCAAATCGACAAAAATTAAAACCATGAACAAGCTAATATTAAAAACTTTTTAGCCAAAAAAATTAAAAAAAAAATCAGACGCATTGTTTCAAAAAAGCACAACCACAGAATGACCAAAATACAGCAAACAAGAGCAGTCACTGGTTTTGAAAGGAGTAGTGAATGATCACAATCTGAAAAATACTCAATCTGCATTGATTGGAGGAAATTTTTCCTTTTCGCACGAAAATAACAAAAAATAATAGTCAATGATATCAATAAAATGAAGTTACTACTTCTTTCAAACCAAAAAAAAAAAAATGAAGTTACCAGTGACAATAAAATCACATAATAATAACAGAATGCAGCTTTTCCCAGCAAAACTTAATTGCAAATGAATTATCTTCAAAGAACATAAAAAAGTTGCACTATAAGAGAATCAAATAATTAATGAATAAGGGATACACCTCCCCATAAAAAGTATGATTGGGATAATGTCACAGTCAAGTGCATAAATAGCTTGGTGGGTTCAAATGTTCAATTCCAAGTACCTTGTTACTTTGCTAGTTTAAAGTAATTAGCATAAAGAATACCTCTGTAAGCTTCGTTAATATCTTGAAATTTGGCAGTAACAGCACTATCGTCCTTGTGCTTGTCCGGGTGCCATTTCAAAGCCAGCTTTCCAATTAGGCCTTTTCAGTTTAATGAAAAACTGGGCTTTTGATTTGGGGCCAGATACGGTTGCCCTGCCCCAGATACAGCCGTGGTCAGTGGCGGAGAAGACAATCCGGTTCCCGTTGCTGTAGCCGTCGAACCTAGTATAAGCTTCAATGAGCAAATTTACCACAAATCTGAACAACCCAGAAGCAGCAAGTTGATAAAATTAAAATTTGGAACAAGGTAGAAAGCCAATTCACGAAAAAATAAACCCAAAATTAGACTTTTTTTTTGCTTCAATGAGCCGTTTTTTCTAGCTTCAATAAACCCAACGATTGTGAAATTGACAGTCGATGAATACTACGAGTAACTCAAATTGATACTCGTTGATTTACAAAAAAAAAAAATAAATAAAAAGTATTTACCTGTTTAGGGTTTCGTCCTGCACTTCGATGGTGAGGTTGCGGCGGCCGTTTGTAGAAACTGAGGCGGAGGAACGGTCGGTGATGGTTGTGGAAAGTGAGGTGGTGGAGAGTGTGGTGGTGGAGTTTGAAGCAAGAACGCTTTTTTTTCACAGAAGAAGCTAAGCAAAATGTTGAAAGAGGGAGGGAGAAGTGAAATGAATTAGGGGGTTAGGGCGGGTAAGGATGAGAGGGTTTAGTGTAAGGGGGGAAATATTGATTTGCTGCGTATTCTATAAAAAACCCCTGCAAATTAATAGTTTTGTAGTATGTACATTTAAAACCCATTTTAATTTGCAGCGTTTTAACAAAAATGCAGCAAATTAATAGCAGCAAATAAATATTTTTCTAGTAGTGTTTGGAACGCCACCGTACTTTAGTGTATGATCACAGTGGGGTTCAAGTTTGGGGTTATCGTAATGCTTGAAATATACCCTACAGTTTTTGGCGACTCCACTGGGGAGGATTTCTATTTATATTCATGAAATTTATTTAATTTTGGCAATTATTTAGAATGAGCGGATGAGACTCGAAAAATTCTAAGTATTTCATGTGCGTGATTTGATTAACATTATTGTCATATGCATTAAAAGGTCCTCATGGGAGCACCCCATGAGTCAATCCATAGGAATTTTACACGTAGGAAATTTGAGAAATATCTTTCATGACTAGAATCGAAAAGATGATGCGAAATCTGGAAAATTCGAAGAACACAGAAACTTGCCAAGGCATGTAGGAACTAGCGTCTAGAAAACAGGGCTTGTCGCCCGTAAAAAGTTTCTGTCGCCTGGCGACAGGAGCTTTTTTGCGGCGACAGTCCCTGTAGTCTGGCGCCAAGTTCTTCCAATACCGAGCCAGGGGTCTGCCTTCTTGCTTTGACCATTTCTAGCATTGTTGGCTTGATTTTACTTATTGATTGAGTCCTTTTCTCACTTTTCTGAACCCATATGTGTTCTACATATGGAAATAATCCTCTGGGGGTTCCTGCTTCACCTGCCCAATGGAATATCCCACTATCATGTGCAAAGTTCAGATTTGGGTACGTGTAATGTTTGTGAATCCACCAAACCATGGAGTCGAGTCCGATTTCATCTCGCACTCGCGGAATCCTGTCCATTCGCTCCAACCCTCCCGGTAGGCTTGTGTGCAATGCATATGGATTCTTAACCATGGACCTTTTTGACTTAACCCATATCCTTGAACTTTAGAGAACTAGAGCCATGGTTAGGTTGCAAACTCATCTTGTGACTATGTGAACTACTTGTGCACCCTTGCTTGTATATATTATATATGTGTTAACCGTTTGTTTGACTTGTGGTTAAGACTAAATAAATTGACTAATGACTAAAAGGACTTTGTCTAATTAATTAATTAATTAAAGGCTAATAAATTAATCAATTCGACTTAGTATGACTTTAGGCATGTCCATTTAGAGTAAAATTACTGGAAACAGTCTAGATTAATGTTCCAGCAATGGCACAGGAATTTGGACTGTGGCGCTGCAGTTTAGTGTCTGTCGCCTGGCGACAATTTTGTCGTCTGGCGACAGGCTCTAAACAGTGGCGACAGTCCAGTTCTCTTGCTCGAGTCATCACGACGAGTCTAATTCACAGTCTACTAATCAGTTTATCAATTTATTAATGGCTCAAACCATGTTAAGTCTTTAATTGAGTTTAGGCACTTAAAGTCCAATGGTCATACACTAAGAGTCAAGGACTTTGTTTAATTAATTAATTAATTAATTAATTTGAACTAATAAATAAGCCTTAAATCGAGTCAAACCCCTTTAAGTCAACCCGGATTTTTTATTCCCGTATACTGCACATGCGTCAACTTGTTTTGGTCATAGCCGGAGTTCTAGGAAGAACCACGAGTCGTATAACCTATGGATCTGTAGCCCCGAGTTTTATCTTTAATTTGGGGTTGGTTTCATCCCAATCAGAGTCACAGATTAAAAGTTATGACTAAATTACCATAGCCTGTCCAGTTTAATGCATATATGTGAAGTCTTAATTTAGTATTTGCTTAAGTCTAGTCACATAGTCTAGCCACATGGTCATGAAACAAGTCTTAACATGTCACCTACACTCATTAGTCTTAGCACACACTTTGTACATGTCACTATGACCATGTCTTAGGTTCATGCATGAGTCGATTTTTCCGTCATTTGAGTGGGGGTCCATTCTATTCCTATTTCTTTCATATTTCTTCATCTACATCATCTTCCTACACTCCACATACTTTCTCCACACATATCATTCCCTTCATTCTTTCATGATCTCTTCCCATCTATGCATGTTGAATCGAGTTCGAGTCATGTGATTGACAACAATAATAATAAAAAAAAGAGTAATGATGAGACAAAACACAAGGTAAGCTTCTCACTAAGATTTCATGCTTTCTTCTTCTTTTTTCAAACCTTTCCCCCATAAGTCTAGCATAGGAACCTTGCATTTTCCTTAGATTTACTTTGTAGGTTTTTCTTTTTCCCTTTTAATAAAATGAGCATTTTAATTTCTTGCATATGATCATTGCATTGCATTATTCAAAAAAAAAAAAAAAAAAACGCCGAATTAAGCACAAGGTATACCAATGATTTGAGGCACCCCTTGTAGCCATGTCATATCATCTTCACCCTTCAAATATATAATCCTTTTCTTGATAAACCACTTTGAGCCTCGTCTAACGATAGACCTTTCATTTTTTCAACCCACATCTACTAACCTTGGGATGGGATGGTGTGTAACTTATGCAAGTTCCAAATATGAAAGCTTGAGTGATTTCAAAAAAAATAAAAAAATAAGCAAAAATGAATAAAAGTGTACAAAAGGGCAAGTGTTCCAATGTCTTGGATATAAAAATGTCTTTGATAAGAACATGTCTCAGATTGCGTTTCTTATCGAGTGCTCGGTACCGTGCCTGAGAAACATGAATGCCAAGTGAGTGATAGACCGCATGCTCGAGATTGCCCACACTTATAAAAAAAATGCGAATATAAAAAAAATGAAGCAAAAAAGAAAAGCAAACAAAAAAGAAAAAAAGCTCAACAATGAGAAAACTCAAGCATAAAAAATACAATGATTCAAAAGCAAGGTTGCACACCTTGGGGGCTTATCTAGGGTCTTGAGCCTTTATCCCCTTCTTCTCTAACCTTTAGCCTAACCACGTTACAACCCTTAAAAGACCTTTTTGAGGTATACATACACTTGTGCGAGGTTCGGCTAGAGCTACGTTTGGCCTGATTCCTAACGGATACGTAGGCAACCTCACAATGAGGTGCGGCCATAATAAAAATGCATTCATTTTCACATTCACACACTTACACCATGATCATATCAAGGGATTTCCAATGCTCATCCCTATTTACTTAGAGCTAGACTTGGGGGCTTGATCCTTACATTATTAGCCTACCTAGCCTAAGAGTCATCATTATTTGACTCTTATCAAATAATACTTTTCCATACACTTAGCCTTTGTAGCCTAACTTTAGTGTCACTTTCACACACTGCACAGATACATGACTAAATAGACTTCCAATTAGGAACCCTTTGTCATGAATTCTTAACATAACGTTGAAGCATGCTTTGTCATATCAACATCACTCATCACTCATAATCATCATTGTATCAGGAAGTATGAAGTGCTTAGCCTCCATGCCTAAGTTACCCAAATACTTTCATAATCAAGTCAATTAAGATAGTTTAGGAGGAATTAATCCTTGCACCTTGAGGGATAGTATCAAATGCATATACTTGATTAAGCTCATTCAACATGCACCATTTAACACTTCGATTCTTTTTCGCGTCTTTCTTTTTCGGGAGAAAGTCGGTACTCTCCACAAAAATGACGGAAAATTTTTGCTTTTTTGCATTTTCAAGTCGCACATCACACACGAGTCATGTACATTGAGTCATGTCGTGTCATATCACATCAAGTGGAGTCTAACACATGTGTCAAACGATTTGAGTTAAGTCATGTCAAATCAATGAGTCAAGCAACACTAAGCCTTAGGTCAACCCTAAGATAATAAAAGATGAGCAAAGTCCTATAGTCTGAAATATAGATGCAGGTACATTCCAGTGAGCAAGAATATTCCCGGATTTTTTCGAAAAAACCGCGAATATAGATATATGAGATTCTTCCAAGATGAGAGAAGTTTGAGCAAAATTTCCAAAAGATTTGAGCAGATTTGGTCGTAAGGAAACGACCAAATTGAAAGTTCGGAACAAAACCGAGCAATGAACAGCAGCAGCAGCGGTAGAAATGAGAAAGAAGAAGAAGACGGGTTTTAAAACCCCAATTCTGTCGCCAAACGACAGAATTGTCGCGAGGCGACAGACTCTATCGCGTGGCGACAGATGAAAATGCTCGCGACAAGTGTCTCCGGCCAACGCTGGAGCGGCGACAGAATGCTAGGCCCCTCTTTATGACTTTGTGGGTCTATTTTAGTAGTTTGGGTTCCTTGGTACGCCAGTTAGCCCCTTTAAGCAAAATTGACATGATTTAGTCAGCTTGATTGCAATGCATTAAGTGATCGACTTGATGAAGAACGTCTCACTTAACTTAAAGCGCCTAAGTATTGGCTCATAGCAAGGCACCGAAATAATGGTTCAATAGAGGCACCGAAATAATGGTTTACAAAGGCAAAAAGCACCAAAGTAACGGTTCACAACGATTTCCTAGGATGGAAGATGATTTGAAGATTCGAGATGACGAAGCCTTCAACAGGGGGCTTTAAGATTTAAAAGAGTCTATTACTTAGATTTAAGAAGGACGGTTTGAGATGAAGCGACCTTCAATAGCTTTCACTATGATTGGGGAGGTTATTATTTGAGAAGAACAATTCAAGATGAAGCGGTCTTTGATAGCTTTCGCTAAGATTGTGAAGGTTATCACTTGATTTGAGAAGATAGCACGAGATGAGCAATCTTCGACAACGCCCGCTAAGATTGTGGAAGTTGTCACCAAGATTTGAAAAGATAGCACGAGATGGGCGATCTTCGACAATGTCCGCTAAGATTGTGGAAGTTGTCACTTATATTTGAGAAGAGCGGTTCGTGATGAGGTGGTCTTCGACGACATTCACTAAGATTGTGGAAGTTGTCACCTATATTTGAGAAGAGCGGTTCGTGATGAGGCGGTCTTCGACAACATTCGCTAAGATTGTGGAGGTTGTCACCTAGATTTGAGAAGAGCGGTTCGTGATGAGGCGGTCTTCGACGACATTCGCTAAGATTGTGAAAGTTGTCACCATGATTCAAGGAAAAGCTCGAGATGTGGAAGCAATGATAAACACCGTTCCCTAGGATGTGGAGAGTTGTCACAAATCTTGGAGATGGCGAAGTAAGGTCACCTTCGACGGTCCCTCAAGGTAAAGAAGAGATTGTCTATAGCGGCGATGCACTGCCGTGGCGATGTACGGCCACAACCCTGAAGATGACGACATACAGTTATTTTCGACGATGTTCCCGAAATACTGTAGAGGATTGTCACCAAGAATATTGAAGACGACGACATATGGTTATCTTTAACGATGGCGTTCACGAGGCACTGTGGAGGTTGAGACAAACAACAAATGAAGCAACAACAAACGGTTACTTTCAGAGACGTGTGCTGGACGGTGCAAGATACGCGTTTCTTAACTCTTTTATCTGTTTTAACTAATGATTAGTTTGCAGGTATCGGCAATATAAGAATGATTTGGAATCGCAGAACGTTTTGAATCATTCTCCGTCCCTATCGATACTTTGACTTTCGTTTTCGAAACATAAGTTTCTCCAAACTCAGTCAAAGTGGGGGCTTCTGTAGACACCAAATTGTGTCTCCCCAAAACCAAACCCAGTGATGAATACCTGTCACGTCAAACCATAATCGAATGAGGTGAAAGTGGTGTGAAAAGTCAAGTGTTGCGGTTAGTTTTTATTAAAATCCTTCTTTCTGTTTTCGAAAACCCACTCTATTTTATAAAAACGTCCATTTCAGTTTATTTTGGTCCATGATAAGGGTCCAATAATGGTGTATTTGGATGGGGCTTGAAAAGACCTTTCCAACGATATATTATAAGCCCAATTCCGATGAATAATGAGGAAGTTATGGCCAAAATACTAAACTGGGCCCAAACTGGATTTTACCTACGACCCAATGATCATGAGGAGGGTCCAAAGGTTTAATCCTATTCCTAAACTAATTAGGATTGATTAGAATCTTCTATAAGTTTCTAAAATATCTTAATTATCCTTTTTTGAAAAGATAAGATCATGGAATTTGAATTTAAATAAAACTTTCCTTTTTTAAAACTTTCCTAATTCTATTCGGATTTAAAGATGTTCAAAGATAGTCAGATATTAATTTCGTGCCTCATTGTTTTTATCCAAATTTTACATGGTTGGATAGATCTTGAAATTATCTTTCCAATGATATATTATAATAATAAATCCGAGCTATAACGAAAAACATATTAAAGATATACGAAACTCTATCCAAAACTGACACCCTTTCATTATTTCGTCCATATCTTTTTATCTATAAAAGATTTTAATCTGATTCTAATTGCATTTAAAAGTAGACTTCAGGATCTTTCCAAAGACATATTATATGACTTATTTGGACTTCTATATCAAAAGATATGATTAAAACAAAATCCGCAAAAAACTGTCTTGTTGCGAAACGACAGGCTTGTCGCCTCGCGACAGACTCTGTCGCCTGGCGACAGGATAAATTTCTGGCGACAAGGTCGGTTTGTTAGCGACAGAGTGGAGTTTTATTCCATATCAAATTCTATGATTTTCCGGACTTTTTTCTTATAAATAGGGTCTCGAACCTCCGTTTTTATTCATCAACTTTCATGATCTCTCATCAACTCTCATCCTCAATTCTCTCTATCAACTCTCATCAAGAATTACTTAATTCTTTATTTTTCTCTCTCTTTCTAAACTACCTTTTTACAAAATACACAATTCCGCATTCACAAGACTTAGAGTCTCTTAGCCAAGTTCGAAGTTGCCTTCGCCCTAGACGTGCGAGGGTTGATATTTCTGAGGGTTTGGTCCAAAACTAGTCAAAACTTTATTTAATTTGATTTCAATTTAATTATTTAATTCTTTAATTATTCTTTATTTATTTTCATTGAAGTTTACTAACTTGTGTATTTTGTTATTAGAAAGAGGTACGAGGCTTCAAAGTATGTAATATTATTACCCTCTTTCAATGTAGAAAGCATGTTTAGATTTGATTAATTCCTAGTATCATGTTAGGATGTTTTTTATGCTTTCTAGTATCATGTTTAGGATGCCTCTTATCTTTCTAATATCATGTTAGTGCCATGTTAGGTTTGAAGCTTTGATCTTTATTGCTTAGTGACATGCTAGGATTTGTTATTAACCTTGTTAGTATCATGCCTAGGATCTTGCTATTATATTTAAGCTTTATTATGCCTTATCATGCTATCATCATTATTGTTATTGATTTATTATTATGTTGCTTGATATGTTTTATTGTTATTGCTTGATCACACCTTTTATGATTGTTAAAGGGAATTTGTACTTGAAATCACACTTAATAAGATAATTAATAATTTGGTTTAGGCTAATGTGATTTTAACTCAAGTGATCGCCAATAATAGATTTGTTTGTGCATTAATATTCAACCAACATAGATTAAACAGGTTAGGTTCAATATAATGTTTGTATGTTATTCGAAAAGCGCACATGAATACGAGCAGAACAAAGTAGAGGCCTATTTTATAGGGCGGGTCCTTTCTTTTGTAGATTGGATTCGTACCCTCATCCCCGGACCCTGTTTGGTTCAAGACCTTATGGAGTAGTTGACGGTCCTTTGGATTGTCTTTTGGGTTTACAAGTTCCTAAAACTTGTTGGCGACTCTTTTTGCTCTTTGTCTTTCCCTTTGGAACGCCACCGTACTTTAGTGTATGATCACAGTGGGGTTCAAGTTTGGGGTTATCGTAATGCTTGAAATATTCCCGACAGTAGGGCACGTTACTTTCGTAAGGAGGCTTTTTGTTTCATGTGGTACTTGGTCGATGTTGCAAAGATAGCCATCTCTTTCAACTTGAGGACCTTAAGGAGATCTCTAGCTGAGTATTATGCCTACCCACTTTACCACACCTACCTGAAGCGATTCTTTGAGTTTTTTCAATACCTTGAGGATTGGTGGTTGGATGTGAATGAGCAAATTGGCAAGGGGAATGAGTGGGGAGTTATCCTTGTTGGTAAGAGGTTCACTACACCTAATGAACAAGGAATCAAAGTGACATATCAATGGCTTCAATTCACACAAGAGGATCCGACCGAGGCTATTACTACCAACCTCGAGAAGCGCATGGCTTTCCGACGCAAAATGTTGTCTGAAAATGGTTACGATGAGATAGCTAACTTGTCTCTTGTTACAGCCGAAGCGTTCACCTAAAATGACTACCCACCTGAGTATGTCACACGCCTACAACATGCAGTCTATTTGTATAAGACAAACACGGAAAGTGACTCAGCTCAGGATGTAGGGTGGACATCGGAGTCTAGTTTCAAGTTTTGTTGACTCGGCTTAGGGTCTTGGGCTGTTGTTTTAAAATTTAGTTTTACCTAATGCACTATGTTTGAAGTTAATTAGATTCAATATGTTGTTTTAATTACATAAGGGAATGTATTTTCAGTATTTTCAGAATCTCAGTTGTTTTACCTAATGCACTGCAGACTTACTGTATTTATTCAGTTGTTTTAAAAATTTACTAATTTAGTTAAGGATGTGCTCGTAATACACAGAATCTAATTCTACATTAGTTAAGGATCGGGTGTTTCAACACTTTACTAATTAGCTAATTACAGCATATAACTGCTGTAATTTTAATACATACAAACATCAAATTCTAATTCTACAACTAACCAACTGACTTGTATTGTTAAAACTACACTTGTCTTGGAGCAAACTGCAATGTCCACAAACAGAAAGCTTGCATGGTCCACCCAGACTACTCTACTGAAAACATAGTTTTAACAAACTTAAAAAACCAGCGACACAAAACAGTTCAAAACATTCCCACCAAATATCTAAAAAACCTACATCCCAAATCAGCTAAAAATAACATAACCCTACAACGTGTTTTGAGAAGATCCAGTCCTTTTGGGCCACACTCGGTCCTTGGGGAGGATTTCATCAAATTTGCCTCTGAGTTCATTGCATAAGTTGTTCGCATCCTCCAAAAACAACCTCTTCCTCAAGTTCTTCTCCTACAAACCAAAATTTTGCAAATAAACTATTGTTAAACAAGTACACTATCATGTACCATATAAAAGCATCATAATAATTCACAGCAAGCATACCATCAGGTATCTAGTATCAAAAGAATTAAGGGCACAGTGTTTAATGCAACCAAGCATTAACACACCACAGGAGAAGCTATACCATGAATAATAGCACGAGAGGTGGTTAGTTTAACTGTAAAATGTCATGTATTCGGGACTCTAAATCATAACTATACCATTTATGTACAAAACTTATATAAGTAACACTATTAAAAATGCAACATTCATGGTGCTTACGTATCGGTTTTCTTGACCATGGCCATCACATTCCTAGGCCACTTCTCAAAACTCCCTAACTCCCAAAGGGGATCTTTTAGTTGGAAGAGAACATCAACTGCCTTAACCTGTGAATGGTATAATTTATAAATTCTACAAGGTCAAACAAGATTGCAAAGATGGTTAAAACATTAGAATGGATGTGGCCAAGTTACGAACCAGTTCCGTAACAAGCTCTGAATGGTGTTCATAAGGATCTAGATACAACGAGTCAATCATCCAGAATTGCTTCTTCACCATATCCATGCAAAGGCACCACCAGTGTTCATCTGCCATTTCAGCCGACCCATCAAGCACTGGGAAGAAAACCTTTCCACACACAGTTTCATACACATTACAACATTATCACACAACAAATCGAACATAAAATTGCAACTAGTATATATTATAAAATAAAAAAAGGCACATACTAAGCGAATCTCATCATTTGGGATATTTAGCAATGGCTTCCCATACTTCCTAGCAAGATTCGCATAATCCTTGTCCTTTGCCTTAATCATCCTCTACACAAATTCAAATTTTCACAAACACAATTTTTCACATATGCAAATTAAATTTACACTAATTCAATGATTCAGACATCTAATTCTTACCGCATAGGACGGATCAATTATAATCCTTTTCCTCCTATTCAGAAACTCAGCAGCCCCCCAATACTTTGTATACAGAATGGATGTCATCTGCACATATTGATGTCCAAGACGGGCTCGAGAACCGACTACACCATAACAGTCCCTCTGCGTAGCATTCATTTCATCACACTCAATGATGGATGGGCCTTCCCTGCCATTACAAGGACACTATGTCAGAACAAGGCCTTTTATCAATTTCATGCACCACTTAACACAATAACAAACCCTAAGGCATACAAAACAAAAAATACTTACTGTTTTTCATCCTTCAAATCCTTCCACCCTTTCACAAACGTCTCCAAGCGCTTACCATAAATTGTTTCCCGAGTCATCATACCGACAACTTCCCCATTGCTCGAATTACAAGACTCTTTCTCCTCAAAATGGCACTTCTCTATGGGAGCTTTCAACACTTTTGCCTCCTTGTTACTGCTGCCACTAAGACGGGGCTGGCTCCCTTTACTAGTGCTAACAATGTGCATATCTTGATTATTCTTGGTTTGACCACCCTTGGAACCACCACTACCTAATGCACTCCCCACTATCCCCTCAACTAGATTAGCAAGCCTAGGAGTTAACAGAGCAAACACCTACACATAACAAGAAAACTATTATAAATTGATTTCTGATCAGCATGAATCTTCTAATCCAACTTAACTGGCCTAATTTTCTGGCCATTTTAAATCTAACCACTCCTAACAATAACAACAGCAGCACCATAATTTCCCACTACATCAATGGTATAGAATAGCACCCCCCAAAGTGCCTCCAATTGTTAACACATGGGACATCATAATCATAATCTGATGGTACATATAATAAGCATGCACACACTTACTCTAAAATTCACATTTACAGATTCCATCTAAGCCCAAAATTAAATAAAAACAGGGAAATTTTTAAACTCCACGCCCATAGATTTCCAGATTATACAAATTGCTAAAAGTCACACCATCAACATTGGGGATTGTTGTATAATTCACAGATTTCCCATCTTTATCATCTTTATCTCCCCAAGACACATAGTACCATATCTAAAATGCACACAACAGAGTTACTAATGAAATTAAATAATGCACCATATCCAAAATTATTAACAGCTTTTGTTTGCACCAGCTCGAGATCTCCATCATCACGTGGCACCAGAGGATGGTCCTCCCCATATGCAATGTCAAGAACCTGTTACACTAACAAGTACCAAAATGAGTTCCATCCAGAATAAAAGAATAACCATAATTTAATGTCAACTCTCATCGGCAAATTACCAAATTCTACATCAGACTTCCGATCTTCATCTACAACTGCTCTCACATGTTCAGAATCCCACACCAACAACCTAGGGTATATACCCCACCTATTTGGTACACGATGGAGGTGATCCAAATAAAAAATCTGCATTTTCGAAATAAATTACTTAATTAACATATATGATTTTAAAGCAATACATAACCAAGTAGTTAGGGTAACCTTACCATAAGAAACACAAAGCTCCCACCACAGCGGCAACGAAATCCATCTTTCTGAAACTTTGTCAGAAATCGATCAGCACTGTCACGCACCCACTCAATTGTGAACTTGCACCAATCATAATCTCCAGCTACACAAGCAACTACCAATGTTGGCACTAATGATGCCGCCAAGTTCGAACTGTTTGTGGTCGTGCACACTATCATTCCAAGGGCAACAATTAGGAAAGCAATCACAAAGTCCTCTTCATCCACTTTATTTTGCAGCTCCACCAGAGAACCATCTTCAAGCTCGGGCACATGGCTACAGCTGCAAGATTAAGAGAGATCGTTTCTCGCTTCAAACCAACACCATATTGTTGAAAGACCCGCATAATCTTCTGGGTGTCCTCTTCATCATCGCCGAGAACTAAAGGAACTTCCTTACTTCCCATTGGAATACCAAGGATGGACCTGACTTGGTTTGGCCCTAGAGGAAGAATTGAACCATCTCCAAAAACCATGGTCCCTTCAGCAAAAACCCTGCTCATCAGCCAGTAACAAAACTGCCTCGGGATATTTTTCATATCCAAATGCAGCAACCCCCCAAATCCCATCCTTTCCACCAACTCCCATCTCTTTGGATCAAACTTCTTCACCAAGAAACAAAACTTTTCCACTCTACAAACAATATTGGGTTGCTGCAACACAAAGCACACATATTAGCATCAACATTACTCAATTATAACCGAACCCTAGCAAAAGCAAAGAATATTAACATTTTTATCCTTCCTAATGTTCTCATAATGTGTCCGTAGGACTGCACCATCAGCAATTACTCTATGTCCTTCTGTTTGAATACCCTACAAATATAAAGAATAACTACTTCTCACACTTCAGAATTTCACAGATACCTACTAATGCTATGTACCAATTGGTAACTATCTCATGAAACGATCCTAATCTACACAACACTACAATTTAAAATGACTTCTAATGTCTCACGATAAGTTAGTAACATAACATATATCCCACCATAAACTTTCTCAAATTCCATTAAAAGACCAATTTTTGTATTCTCTACCCACAAATGACAGATCAAAATTGTAGGAAGATCAACAACTTATTACTACCCCGCACATGTAAGACACTAAGATGCCATTAAAAACTACTGATCGATCCATGAGATTATAAAAGCTTGTATAAATATAAACAGGATGAATTTAATTTCCTGGCTTTTCAATAAAAACAATTTGATTGCAATAAAAATAGTAGTATCTTCCGAATTGAAATCGATTCAGAAATCCAGATAAGTGTTAAAATCACTTAAATTTCATCCACTTAAATTTCATCTTTAATAAGTAAGAAATCAGAGCAAGAGACAATATAGTATGCCCATGAATCACATATGCTACATAGACAGAAAACTTCTTCATACCTTCTTACTCGACTTCCCTTTTCTCTTCTTAGCCTTTCTCTTCATGTACTCCTTAAACATCACCTTCATAAATCCAGAACTTGAATCTGAATCACCATCATTGCTCGAATGTTTAGATCGCTCATGATCATCATCTTCCTCGTACTCGTCAAAATCAGATTTTTCCTTTCGTTTACCAGTCGCCTTTGGTTTCGATTGCCCCACACGTTTGAGGTTCGATGACGAACCCACAGGTTTACGTACCTCCCTTTTTAATGGACCCTGAAAATCATAGGTCACAAGTTAGTTCTACAATTTAAACAATATTACCAATCCATATAACAATAACCAACAAATACTCACCCCCCCCCCACTTTGTCCGATTCATCGACCAAACAATTGACTTCTTCTTCATGACTACAATGTGGTCAACTGCACATAAGTTGAAAGCACATATCACCTTTTCCATGACTATTCTATAAACCTAAAACATTTCAAAACATCAATTAAATAAAAGAGATAACTAAGGCATAACAACAAACTAATTGCTTTTGCATGACAATTCTAGTACATTAGCTTTTCACCACTCAATTACAACTCAATAAACCTAAATCATTGCAAATAAACCTAATACTTTTCAATTAAACCTAAATCATTGCAAATAAACCTAAATCATTGCAAATAAACCTAAATCATTGCAAACTAATTGCTTTTGCGTGACTATTCTACTATATTAGCTTTTCACAACTCATTTACAACTCAATAAACCAAAATCATTGGAAATAACCATCAATTACATCTCAATAAACTAAGACATAACAACAAATATTTGCTTTAAAATAATAACAAACCCGAAAAGAAATAACTAACGCATCAACTACTACTGAAAATAAACCATCAACAACAGCATAAACCATGAAATAAGGAAATAGAATACAAAATAAACCATCAATAACAGCATAAACCACGAAATAAACCATAACACCATAAACCATGAAATAAACCCTAACTGCAAAAAACCGCAAACTTTATTCAATTTCTTCGCGAAATTAGACCCTAATTCTCCCGATTATTGCGAATCATTTGATGGAAAATAACCCTTTTTCGTTCAACACAACCTTCACAACCAAATTCAACCCACACCTGAAAATTCTACATGCAAAATTTCCCCTAATCGGAACCTAATTTCAAGCTTCAGTGCAAAATTTCAACCCACATCTTCCCAATTAAACCTTACAATACAGAATTCCGTTCATTTCATCCCCAATTTGGGACACGATCCCAAAACGCGACCCATTCCTCCCCAATACTAACAAATTTAAAGAATTTCAGAAAATTATCCCCCAAAAACACTAACTTGAACTTGAACAGAGCAAAACGATAACTAATCGACAATTACATCTACAACCCTAACATGTAAATTTCAAATTTCAAAATTTTAACATATAAATACGTACCTCTACCAACAATGGATGGACTTTATGTACAATTCGACGCGGAAATGGAAGGAGAAGAGGAAAACGTCACTGATCGTCAAGGAGAAGGAACATGTTCGTCGAGGAGAGAGAAAAAATGAGGAGTGACAGAGAAAAATTGAGGTTTTCCAAAAGACGCTGAGCTTTTCCAAAAGCAAAAGGACAGGAGGGGTCAGACTTTTTCATAACGGGGATGCTTTACCTCGAAACAGAGAACCAAGGTGTCAAAATTCAAATTTCATGTTAAAAGACGCTTATGCCTTTGCGAGACAAAGCTATATGTCTCACAACCCTCCGTTTAGAAACTCTCGATTTTTTGTTATGACACTGTCACATGAGCAATAGTTATGTCTACGTGGCATGCTTTAGTAATATATAGTTAATAGGAAATTTTTATAAAAACTAAATATTTATCTCAAATAAGTGCACTAGCAAAAAAGTAATATTTTTTTTGTGATTGACTGTGATATAAATTATTTTAGTTACTAATTTTTCAACATTATTCTTTCGTTCAATTATTAAATTTTATTGGGATAATAATTATTTCTAGAATTAGACATGTAATATAAATTATTCGAAAACAATATTATTTTACAGTCAAATTCGATACACAATAAATTTTTAGTGGCAACAACTCCCTTCGCATCTTAAAGTGCATCGATTTGCCTAACACTAAATTTTTGGATGGTGAATTGAATAGAGAAAATTTTGTGCAGGTGGAGTTTGTTTGGAGATTAAAATTTTTAGATTGATATTGGTTGGGTGGTTAAAAAAAAAAAGGATCGATGTGGGAGGAGAGAAATAATGATGAAGATGATGATAATAGCAATAGCAATAGTAATAGTAAAACCCTGTTCAATTCACCTTACAAAAATAATATTCAGTAAAAAATAATATTGGTTTGGCAAAAATAATTCCAGTCCAGCAACTTACGTTCAGTAAAGACAATTTTAGTTTAGTAAAAAAAATAGTTTAGTAAAAAATGCTAACTTTAATTTTAAAAGAAAATATAATAAAAAATCAGTAAAAATAATTTAAATTAAGTACAAAAAATCTTAGTTTAGCAAAAATAAGGTAAAGTGACTTGCAGATGTGTTAATTTATTCATGGATTTGTGGTCGCGATGTCTGTGTTGACTTGACAGGGTCTTCTCCATTGACACAGTCTAGGCTTTTTGACTTTGTTCCTGGATGAGTAGTGACTGATGCAGCCAATCGGAAGCGGGTCAAGTACGAATCTAGTTGTCGAGCAATTGGATATGGCTTCATTCCTTTCTTTTTCTCTTCTCTTAGGGAGTTAGAAAAGGAGGCTGTTGCATTACTGAAACAGATCCAGAAGTTCTCGATGACTCAGGACATTGGGGCGCGTGCTGCAGCTCATATCTTTGCTAGGATCGGGTTTTCTATAGCTAGAGGAGTGGGGGGGGCCAGATTGTATCTCGACTTGCCACTAATTTTCTATAAGTTGTATAACTTTATATGTTTTTGAGATATAATAATAATAATAATAATAACAATAATAATAATAATAATAAAATAATAATAATAATAATAATAATAATAATAATAAAATATTAATAATAATAATAAAAAAAATAATAAAAATAATAATAATAATACCCCGTAGGAACTACGAGATAACCCCAAGGAAGCCTTCAGCATCCAAGGGTCATGGCCCGACAATATAACCCCGTTAAATTCAATGAAGAAATTGGCATATATATATTTCACGAAGGTTACTGCTTCTGCAACATCCACTTTCTCCTTATCTCCGCTTCAAGTTGCCTTATGGATGTCCCAGCAGAGGGATCACACTTTGGCCTGGTTACGAGCCGTCCCAATATTAGGGTTACATTAGACTATGAATGGTAAGGCTTATTGTTCTATTCTTTGTGATTGATTGGACATTCCGTTATTCTCCGTTTCGACATCGTGTTCAGCTTGCTCAAGGGTTTTCGATGGGGATATTTTTGGGGATCATGCAGTGTCCTTTACTGGGATGGTGGGTATTAAACATCGTCACAAGGTGGTTCATGATACACTTGTTGATACTTGTTTTCGCTCTAGGATTTCTGCGAGAAAAGAGGTTAACGTTCAGTTAAATTGAGAAAAAGATGGGGCTCTTCGACCAGTAGATGTGTTGTTTTATTCATGGGACAGAGGCCTTGATGTATGTGTTAACTTGACGGGGTCTTCCCCATTGACACAATTTAGGCTGTCTAACTTCGTTCCTGGTCATGTTATGTCGGTTAAGGCTCAACGGAAGCGGGACAAGTATGGCACGCCTTGCAGGGCTATTGGCTATGGGTTTCTTCCATTCTCCTTTTCTTCATTGAGGGAATTAGAGAAGGATGTTGTTGTGTTGTTGAAGAGAGTTCAGGGGTTCGCGAAGACTAATTATATTGGTGCTCGTGTAGCTGCTCACATCTTCAGCAGAATCAGATACGCTATAGCTAGAGAGGTGGGGGCCTAGATTGCATCTCGGCTTCCCACTAATTTCTTGTAAATCGATTGATTCTCTAGGTTTTTGACAAGGGAAAAACTAGGTCGTTGACTAATCCTCCCAAAGACAAACAAAATTTATAATCACTTAACAAACCTAAATACAAGTATAGAGATAAGTCAAGGGTTGAACCACTAGGAACGGTTATGTTCAAGTGCTTTCAATGTGCGCCTAAGCTACACTAGGTGAAAAAACAAAATTGGCATCGGTTCAAAACCCCTTAATGCCACCGGTTTGAACCGGTGCCAATGTGGGGGGTGCCAATAAGTGGTTTAAAATGCCACTGGTTCAAACCGATGGCAAAACTCGGAATTGGCACCGGTTAATCGGTGCCAAAAAATCCCAAAAAAAATTAATTCAATGATTTTGGCACCGGTTAACCGGTGCAAAAAGTGCCAAAAAATGTTTTTTTTTTTTGTCTTTTTTAACTTAAAAATTAAATAAACTAAATTAAATGAGAACACAAAATATAAATCGAACATCACAATCAATATAAACGAATCTGTTCAATATAGATATAATCAATAAAATTTTACAGTATAGATCATTAAAAAAATTACAACATATAAATCAAAAAAAAAATTACAACATATAAATCAAAAAAAAAATTACAACATATAAATAAAAAAAAAACTACAATATAAATCAAAAAAAAAATTACAACATCACAATCTAAAAATCCCCATATTCTTGATTCTTCGATTATGTATACCTGCGCCAATTAAAACATCAAAAATAAATTAATTAAAATGAATAAGTTGCGAAAAAATAAAAAAAAACCCTGAAAATAAAAAAAAAATCGAATTAAAATTGATTAAAAGGAAAAAAAATCGATTAAAATAAAAACAAAATCGATAAAAACCCAGAAATCAAAAAAATAAAAACAAAATCGAAAAAAAATTGAAAAACCAAGAAATCGAAAAAAAATAAAAACAAAATCCCAGAAAAAAAAATGAAATAACCCAAAAATCGAAAAAATAAAAACAAAATCGAAAAAAATTGAAAAACCCAGAAATCGAAAAATTAAAAACAAAATTGAACAATTAAAAAACCCAGAAATCAATTAAAATAAAAACAAAAACGAAAAAAAATTGAAATAAAAAAAATCAGAAAAAATCGAAAAACAAAAATCAAAATCAGACAACAAAAATAAAAATCGAAACAAAAAAATCAAAAAAAAAAAAAAGAAAAAAAAATCAAAATCGAAAAATAAAAATAAAAAATTGAAAAACCCATAAATCGAAAAAAAAAACAAAATCCAACAAATAAAAAACCCAGAAATCAATTAAAATAAAAACAAAAACGAAAAAAAATTGAAATCGAAAAAACCCAGAAAAAATCGAAAATCAAAATCGAAAAACAAAAATCAAAATCGAGAAACAAAAATCAAAAATCAAAATCAGAAAACAAAAACCCAGAAAAAATCGAAAATCAAAATCGAAAAACAAAAATCAAAAATCAAAATCAGACAACAAAAATCAAAATCAAAAATCAAAAATCAAAATCAGAAAAACAAAAATAAAAACCGAAAAAAAAATCAAAATCGAAAAACAAAAACCCAGAAATTGAAATCAAACTCGAAAAACAAAAAACCATAAATTCAAATCGAAGGAGAAAGGTCTTGGTGTTGCATGTTGGTGGTCTTCAAATGAAAGAAAGAAAGGAGAAGGAGATAGAAAGAGAAATAGTAGGGAGAAGGAGATCGTGAAAGAGGAGGAGAGGAGAGAGAAAGGGAGGGGAGGGAGAGAGGAGGAGAGCGGCTGTGTAATTAATTAGGGTTGGGGGGTGATATAAGAGCCGTTTTTTTTTTATTAAATAAAGGCACCGGTTCAAATCGGTGGGCTTTATTTTTTGCCACCGGTTTGAAATGAACCGGTGCCATATGTCTTGGTTCATTAGACCGCCATTTTTTTAGGCCATTTTTGCCACCGGTTTGGACTGAACCGGTGGCAATTAGGGGGTGCCTTTTTGATTTTTTCTACTAGTGCTAGGTCGAAGTCGAAGGATGAAAAGTTAACACTAACCAACTACTAAAACAAAGAAGCAAACAAATAAAACACTAGGGAATGGGGATCAACAAGTAATCATGACAATTGCAACAACTTGGGAAGAACATGCGAATCAATGGTTGTGAAGACTAATGATAAGAGCTATCAATCGGAATCAAAGAGCTCTCTTAATCGTTAAGCTAGTGGTCTCTATGAATATCAAACTAGGAGAATCATAATCCAAACCAATCGAAAATTGCAATTACTAAATCAATGGGTCGTATCATTAGAAATCACAATGCAATCTAGCATAATTCTCAAGGCCTAAGCAAACCACATACATGCAAAGTTACATTAATCACTTTAATCTCAACAATCAATCAACATAATTCCCAAATTAATCACAATCAATCAATCATACAAGTTTCACTCAATCCTAACCAAACAACTACTCAAGGATCGTCATCTAATCAACAAGCAACTAAAGAAATCAAGAATCAAAAAAATATGAAGAACAATTACACTAATCAAGAATCAAACATCAAAATCAAATCAAACAAACAAACATGAAATTAAACAAAGCAATAAAATGAGATAGAGTTAGAAATCCTCTTTGATTGATTGTGGAGATCTTTAATACAATTGTCACCTTGAATCTTCAATCTCTCAAATCACCATTGAAATCTCTCACTTTCTCTTTCTAAATCTACTCCAAAACTAACCCTAAAACTAGAGAGAGAAACTCTCAACAAAGCTAAAATTATGATGAAAAATTATGTCTAAAAACTTCTTCCAAAAATCGAGTCTTAAAGCATTTATAAGAGGCGGGAAAACGAGCTCGAAATGAACCTGGAAGCAGGGTTGCGCGCCCGCGTAAGGTGGCCTGCACGCCTTCTCCTCCTCGATCACGCCCGCGATAAACTGGGTACGAAATGGACCTCGATTGCGTGCCCGCGCTACATGAAATAATGCGCGCACGTGAACCCTGAGCAGGACACTTCTTCGATCCATGCATGATGTGAATAGTGCGCCTCTCATGATAGTCACTAAGCATGGCAGATTCAAATGAACTTGACGGTGGGTTCAACACCGCGGTTTCATGAGAGCGCAAGAGCTAGAACTTGGAGCGTACACTTTCTTGCATTTTGAGCTTTCCCAATGCTATAAGCTTTCTCCAAATGCATCTTCCAACTCATAAAACCACCAATATCAAGACCTGAACCTCGTACAATACCTACAACCATAAAAAGAGGAGAAATAAAGGAGAAAACACTAAAAAAACCATAAAAACACAAAATAAGAGAGAAAAAGGGAAACTAAGGAGAAATTGCATAAAACTAAGCATTTATTAAGAAAGAAAGCTATGAAAAGAAGGTAAAAACAACCTAAATACTCATCAAATGAGTTCCATAAATGGCACTCATCAGTTTTTAATAATAATAATAATAATAATAATAATAATAATAATAATAATAATAATAATGATGATGATGATGATGATGATGATGCGGCCAATCTAAAGCGAGTCAAGTACAAATCCAATTGTCAAGCAATTGGATATGACTTCCTTCCTTTCTCTTTCTCTTCTCTTGGGGAGTTAGAAAATGAGGATGTTGCATTGCTGAAGCAGATCCAAAAGTTCTCAAAAACTCAGGACATTGGGGCGCGTGCTGTAACTCATATTTTTACTAAGATCGACTTTTCTATAGCAAGAGGAGTGGGGGCCTAGATTATATCTCGGCTTCCCACTAATTTTCTACAGGTTTTATAACTTTGTATGTTTTTAAGATATAATAATAATAATAATAATAATAATAATAAAAATAAAAATAATAATAATAATCAACAACAACAATAATATTAATACCCTATAGGAACTACGAGATCACCCCAAGGAAGCCTTCGGCATCCAGGGGTCACGTGCCGACCATAAAACCCCGTTAAATTCAATAAGTAGAACACATTAGTTTTCTGCTGCCAAGTTAGGCAATATGGGTAGGAGAAGGGTAATTACTCATTTTTAAAACCTTAAAATCAGTATTTTTAAGATCAAGGGGTCAGGCGGGAAAAGGGGGGAAAGCTCTTTGTTCCTAGTTCTCTTGTAGCCGGATTCTCCGGAACCTCAAGAATCCTTAGTTCAAATTGTATTCCAACTTATTACCTTTTCTTGAGCCATATCAATTAACGTCATGTAGAAATCATAGTCTTTTGTGTATTTCTCATCTGTGAGTCATGAGAGAAATAACATTAGAAATTCGAGAGAAAATAAATCTTTTATATGTGATTAGTCTCAAATCTATTCTAAATCTGTATTTTTTTTCCCCGAGATTAGTATAACGATTACCCCCCTACCTATGGACATAGCCAACACGTTATTGGTGAACCATGTAAATTTTGTGTCTGTTTTTCTTGCAAATAATTTTTCGTTTAATAGTTGTTCTTTATTTTCGTTATAAAAATTGGTATCAAGAGCTTTAGTTCGGGGACTAGAGATTAATTCCGGTGAGAAAGATGGCTGCTTTGAATGTGAAAAATTAACAAGTTCATAGAGAGGAATATTTTTTGTGAATGGCAAATCAAGATCATACATTGTTAAGGTAAAAAGGGCTATGGGCACCATTGACAAAGAAGTCACCTAGTTCGGGTACTACTAAGATGGCCGTCTTAGAGGAGAAAAGGGACTCGGCAATCATGTTGTGTCTACCAAACAATATTACCACTGAGGTCGCGGATGAGGAAACCACATCGGGTTTATGGACAAAGTTTGAGAGTCTATACATGATGAAGTCTTTATTAAACAAGTTGCCATTGAAGCAACGTTTGTTCGGTCTACGAATGTCTTAAGGTACGTCGTACATCCCTTACAGAACACATAGATTGATTGAATATTGTTCTGTTAAAATTGCATAATATTGATGTTAGGTTTTAGGATGAGGGTGTAGATAGCCTTAATTTTGTTAGTACCTTTGCCAATGTCGTGAATGAATTTTGTACATTCTTGTAGTATTGGTAAAGAGATTATCTCTAAATGAGGTTAGATCTATTCTCCATACTAGAGAGTTATGCCATAAAGCTCTCGATATGGGTATTGATGATTAGACTGCTGGCTTAGTAGCCAGTGGAGGTATGGACAGGAGAATTTGGGGAAAAAATCCAGAAAATCGTCTTCTATGGGTCTAAAACCTAGTGATGTCTGTAATCACTATAAGTAAAAGGGAGATTGGAATTTCGTAATTACTATAAGGAAAAGGGACATTGGAATTATGTAATTACTATAAGGAAAAAAGACTTTGAAAATCTGAAATGTACGAAAAAGTGAGACAATCGGAAAATTTAAGTTTGCAATTATTGCAAAGAAGGACACCGGTTAAGAGGAGGACATTTCCCTAATTTCTAATAGGCGTTAAAGTAATTCGGATTAAACTAAAACTGAACAGAAAACAAACCGAATTAGAAATCGGAAAATTTTGAGTCCCAATTATTGCATAGAAGGACACTGATTCAGAGGAGGACATTGCCTAAATTTCTGATAGGCATGAAAATATTTTGGATTATACTAAAGAGAACTAAAAACCAAATCGAATTAGTAATTTGAATTTGATTTTTTTTTTAAATTTGGATTTAAGTGAATTTGAAAAAAAATTAAATTATAGATTACGGAGTGAATTCAGTTTGGGGTTTAAACAAACCAAAAAACGAATTACAAACCGAAATTTTGACCCAATACATTAGGCCCATTTTATTTTACAAAGTATCTCAACCCCTTTCCTCTTTCTTCGTATATAAACAAAAATATTAAAAAAAAAACCTAATTCCCAATTCCCCTTTCTCACTATCTCACTCTCTCACAATGTATGTATTTAACAACAAAAGGTTAAATGATTGTAAGAATTTTTTAAGTGAAGTTCGAATTTCGAGTTTGAAAGTTGTGAAAGAAAGAAACAAATTTCGGTTTGGATTAGATTCTAATTACAAAAAACGAATTAAATCGATTGGATTTGGATTGGACTAAATCTTAACTCAGTTTGGCTCCAGTTTGAAAAATAAAAAACTGAATCAATTTGGATTGGGTTCGATTTTGATTATAATCCAAACTGCAAACCGAACTTTCACCCCTAATTGCTGATGAACACGCACATCACATTGATGTGTGGGTTCTTGATTCGGGGGCATCTCATCATATGTGTACGCTTATGGGATGACTTACAAGCAAAAAACATATAGGATGATGGAGGTTTTTCTATGGACAGCAACGAAGTCTATAGCAAAATAAATGGGATAGGGTCCATCAAAGTAAGGACACATGATGGTAACTTATTGCAGGGAATATTTCAAGCCATTAACCCCAAGCTTGAACCACACTATGGTCATACACTGAAGTATGGTGGCGTCCAAAGGGAAGGAAGCTAGAGCAAAAGCGTCGCCAACAAGTTTTAGGAACTTGTAAACCATTCACAAGGTGAAGCTTACACCCCTTAACGATCCAGGAGACCGTCAACTCCAAAAGGTCTTGAACTAAATAGGGTTCGGGGATGAAGGTACAAATCCAACCTAAAAGAGATTGAACCTGCCCTAATAATAGGCCTCTACTTCATTCTTCTCGTATTCATGTGCGCTTTCTGACTAGCATGCAAACAATAGGTTAACCCTAAACCTGTTTATCTATGTTGGTTGAATTTAATGCACAAATAAAACTATTATTGGTGATCACTTGAATTATAATCATATTAACCTAAACAAGATTATTAATTATCTTATTAAGCGTGATTACAAGTACAAATTCCCTTTAAACCTGCAAGAGAGGGCGTGATCAAGCAATAACAATAAATAAGCATCAAGCAACATAATAACAATTATCATAATTATAATCATAATAATAATCATAATAACGCTCATAATTATCATAATCATGTTAAAGCATAATATTAATAGCAAGATCCTAGGCATGATACTAACAAGATTAATAACAAACCCTAGCATGTCACTAAACATTAAAAATCAAAGCTTTAGCCCTAACATGATACTAACATGATATTAGAAAAGAAAATAGGAAGCATCCTAGAAATCATAATTAATATAAGCAAATCACCCTAAATATCATACTAAGGAAAGCATCTTAACATGATACTAGGAACCAAAATAACAATCTTAACATGATTTCTATATCATAAAATCAATTAAACAATTAAAGTACTTACTTGGATGCCTCGTATCTCTTTCTAATAACAAAATACACACATTAGTAACTTCAAGGAAAATATAAAATCAAACAATTAAATTAAATAATTGAAATAGAGATTTGGGACCAAACCCTCAGAAATTATAACCTTTCACGTCTAAGGCGATGGCAACTTCGAACTTGGCTAGGTGTTTCTAGACCTCGTGAATGCGGAATTTTGTAAGAGGGAAGGTTTAGAAAAAGAGAGAGAGAAAGCTTCTAGCTTTTTAGAGAGAGAGATGATGATTGCAATTAATTGATGATTGTAGCTCCATCAAAACGGAGGTTTAGGACCCTATTTATAAGAAAACAGTCCGGAAATAGGTAGAATTTGATAAGGAATAAAACTCCACGCTGTCGCTGCAAAACCGACCTTGTCGCCAGGCGACAGGGTCTGTCGCGTGGCGACAGGCCTGTTGTCTGGAAACAGCCTAGATTTCTACGCACTTTCAACACGGAGTCCACATATGAATCAAAATCGATTTGTAAAGTCCGTATGAAAACTGAAACCGTATTTTTCATAAAATAATATTTTATTCCAAATAAAACTTATCAAAACATAATTATTAATTCTAATTCTATTAGGATTAAAGAGAACCTTCTAGAGAATTCTATCATTAATTCTAATAACTTTAGGAATAATAATTAACATTGGGCCCTCCCCTAGATCATTGGGCCGTATGTAAAGATCAAACCGGGCCCAGTTTAGTATTTTGGCCATAACTTCCTCATTATTCATCGGAATTGGGCTTATAATATATTGTTGGAAAGCTCTTTTCAAGCCCCATCCAACTACACTATTATTGGACCCTTGTCGTGAACCAAACTAAACTGGATTGGCTGTTTTCATAAAATAGAGTTGTTTTCGAAAACAGAAAGAAAGAATTTAATAAAAACCAACCGCAACACTTGACTTTTCACACTTTCACCTTATTCGATAATCATTCGACGCAAAAGGTATTCATCACTGGGTTTGGTTTTGGGGAGACACATTTGGGTGTCTACACTTATGTATGATGCTTTTGATTAGTGAAAATAATATAATTAATCTCAGAGCTTGGTATTTACTGAACCCATTGGGTCACACTATAAGCACAAAACAAACCATGAGAGGGATAGGGTTAAGAGCCTAAATACGTCGAATAAATATACTTTAGATCAATACATTGACATTTGGACTTTAAAACGTCAAATCAAAGTGTATATCGTCAAAGTCATTAGACGAAGGAATTGGGTTAAGCGAAACAAAAGCATGGGTCGATGGGCTAAGCACACAAGACTAGCCCAACGAAAGGCTCTGCCTGCACCTAACGAGGCCCAACCACAAGCCAAGCCTAGGCTAAGTACACATGGGCCAAGCATTAGCCCAGCTGCATCTCACGCCAACCTAAGCGAGGCCCAATAGCAACACCATACATAAGGCCTAGAAACGTTGGCATGTGTGTGCGCGGGGTAATAATTAATACCTACACCCCCTATTTAAAACTTGCTAACCTCCCCCCACTTAATTACCATAATAACCTTTCTAGATAACCCCACTCTTTCCATTTACTGTATTTTTTTCATCCTCCATTTTCGAGTGATATACACTTCTAGGTACTGAACTTTGCAAAAAAATGTTAATTAAGTTACTGAACTTTCATTTGTATCAAATAGAGTACTTTGACCTTGACTGGAGGTAACCTTTTAGTTGGTAACCTGTTGTAGCCAGTTTATTTGATTTTTTTTAAGGAAATTTTGAAATTTGGTACCTCGAAAATGGGGCTGTTGAATTTTGGTACCCGTTTAAAACTTTATTTTATTTTGGTACCCATCAAAGCTTAAAATTATAGCTTTTGGTACCTCCGTCCATGATCCGTTATGTTTTCCGTTAGTGGGGCCCATTATCTAATTAATTAATAATTTTTTTTTAAAAAAAAAAAAAAAAAAAAACCCAACCATGCCACCCCTTCCCTCTCCCCGTCAGCCACCTTTCCCCCTCCCCGTGCAGGCTGCCGATGCTCAAACGTTCCCCCAGCACCGGTGACTTCACCCGCTCCCTTTCCCCCACCGATCTCCCTCCCCTTTCCCACTCTTGGCTTCCCCCGACACCACCCCTTCCCCCTTTCCCCAAATCAATTTTTTAGATTTTAGGGTTCTCTCTATTCAAATCATACAACAACGACGGTGGTGGCTTCAAGGGTGCTCATGGCGACGGTGTTCGAGGCGAATGTGGTGGTTGTGGCAACTTTGACGTTTGGTGGTAGTTTGGGTGTAGATTGTGGGTTGTGCTTGTTGGTGTCGCTGTGGTTAATTGCTGGTCTGTGGGCTCCTTAATGGTGGTCGATTGTGGGCTGCCTGGGTGCTATTGTTGGGGCGGTGGTTGAGGCGAACGCGGTGGGGCTTCCTGGGTGATGTTTGCGTGAAAGGTGGTGTTGGCTGGTGGATTTTGTAGTGTTGGCTGGTGGATTTTATGGTGAAAGGTGGTGTTGGTTGGAGTCGGTTGTTCGTTTTGGAGGTGAAGGGGTGGTTTTCAAGGTCGCTAGCTGGCGATACGGGGAGGGAAGCTGGCAGTGTAGTGGCTGAGGAGGAGGAAAGGGTGGCTGGGAGGTGGCAGGAGCATGGTTGGGCCCCACTTACGGAAAACTTAATGGAACATGGATGGAGGTACCAAAAGCTATAATTTTAAACTTTGATGGGTATCAAAATAAAATAAAGTTTTAAATGGGTACCAAAATTCAACAGCCCCCATTTTCGAGGTACCAAATTCCAAAATTTCCTTTTTTAAAAAAATTCTCTCTCTAGAGTCCTACTTTCATCCAACTTTCTCTCTCTCTTCTCTTCTCCTTCTTCAACCCTAATTAGGATTACTTTCTGGGTTTTCTTATATAAAATTTTCATTAATTCATTCGCCTTTATTATAAATAATGTGGGAATTAATTTTCGAGAACAATTCGATTAATTTTCTGGGTTGTTCTTGTAGTTGTTGCTCTTGATAATTTCCCCTTTCTTTTTTTCGTCTGCAAATTCTTTCTGAGTAATTTTCTAATCAATAAAACTAAATAATTAATTAAAATTCTTGACCAATGAGCTTAATATTGTGGGAAAAGCAACAAAAAAAGGAGAAGAAAAAGAAGATTGAAGATGGCTGCAAAAATAAAGGAGAGAGAATAGAAGAAGATGATGTTCTAATTCCTTCTGCCAATTTTTCAATGGTGGAAGATGGGCTTTATAGATCCGGGTTTCTAGAACCTTCAAATTTCGGCTTCCTCGAAACCCTAAGTCTCATGTCTATCATGTAAGTTAATGATTTTTTTTGGTTAATTATTGTAATTTGGGTTAATTACTGTGTTATATATAATTAATGGGATTTTATTTGATTTTGTTATTATTAATTTTTGTATAAAAATTTCAATCTTGCAGATATTTGTGTACCGAGCGGCCAAGCCATACCCAGAAGAGCATTTGCAATTTCTTGAATCGCATAATATTCGATTGTAGCAATTAATTGGGTGGTTTGAGTCAGTTGTGTGATTGTTGCTAAAAAGATGTAAACTTTACAAATTTGGGACTATGGGGGGTTGAATTTTTTGTATTAATTATGAAATTAAGTTTGATAGGTCTAAGATGAGGGAAAGTGTTGGAATATACCTTCAATGGTGGGTGAAGCCATTGATTTATTTTTTTTTCTATTTTTTTTTTAAGTACAACAACTTCAATGGTTGCAATAGACACTTTTGGAAAAAATTGAAAGTTTGGTACCTTCCATTAATTAGTCAGAATTTTTATTTTTCCTTCTTTTTTTGGGTTGTTAACTAGTTGTTGTAGGTGGGAAAGTTTAGTACTCTCCTTTGAGTACCTTGCCTAATACAAATGCAACTTTTGTACCTTCCCTGATATTTCTTTGCAAAGTTCGGTACCTAGTAGTATATATAACTCTCTATTTTTCTTCATCCTCCATTTTCTCTCTCCACTTTCTCTCTCATCAAATCTTTTGAAATTGCACAATTCTAAAGAAAAAAAAATCTTTGAATTTGCTACAATAATCAACAACAATGTATGATATAAGAGATGAAATTTCACTATTGAAAAAAAATCTCCAAAAAAACGGCGAAAATCAAAATTGCAAGTTTATATGTTCATTTTTTTTACAATTAAACCCTAATTCTATTTTACAATTTGTGTTTATCATCTAATTAAGTGCTAAATTACAAAATATTGTTCAAAAAAAAGTAAAAACAGTAGTAATATGAAATTTCAGAAGTAGTAGTAGTGCATGATTTCATATAATTTTTTCATAAGAATGATTTCTTATAACTATAGTAGAATGATGTTTGGTATACTCTATTATAAGTTGATTAACTTGTGGTGTGTGTTATTAGCTTATAAAATTACTGGTAAAAAATAAAAAAATAAAAAATAGAGTTTAATTGCCCTAATTTTATAGACAATTTGATTTATTTTGTAGGAGTATATAAACATAAATTTAGTTCGTAGTGATTTTGTTTTACATAAATGTTCATTTTTATTTTGGCAAATGTTCATTTATATATTAGTATATTGTCATTCATATATTAATAGATAATCATTAGAATTCTTCACAAATCTAATAAGAAATTTCAATTAGAGTTTGTGATCTCTCATAGTTTTAAATGGAAGTGATTCTTATAACGATAATTGAATTATATTATTAAAACTATTATTCGTTGAATTTCGCCTTGTACATTAAATCCATCGTAAATGTTCATTTTAAATGGACTTTATGTTCATTTGTATAATGATTAATATTCAAATTATAATTTTCAAATAAAAATATTCAAATTATAATAACTAAAATTAAAGACAAATTATCAATTAATATTACATACTTTAAAAATTGTTATTTGACAAATTTTGGCTAACGTAAATGTTCGTTTTAGATGGAAAAAAGATCAATTTAGATGGAATTCATGTTCACTTATGTTCATTTTCATATTAAAATATATTCATTTAAATTTGATACACGATCATTCTCTTTGCATTATATATTCATTCTCATACTGAACACGAGAAAAATGGTCCGAATAATCTTCGGTCCATCGGCGTCATCTCAAGCATTTCCCGTTCCGTCAGTTTTTTTTTTTTTTTTTTTTTTTTTTAGGTAGGATTCTAACTCACTTCCTTTTTTCTTTGTGAGTTTCGGGAATATCCCCATTTCTCAACCGTGTCTCCGAGGCCCTTACCGCTTTCATTCATATCTCTTATTATTACTAGTAAAAAAAAGAGATAGCCGGGGGAACTGACAATTACAATCTAATACGAAGTATAATATTTATTTTCATATCTAAACATAATCATTTAGTTTTATGCTTTTTTATTCTCATTAAAAGATATTTGTTTCAATTTGTGATACATCTTGTTTGTTATTATATTAAAATAATAGCTCAATTAAATTTTTATGTTTGTTAATTCTCGTATTGAAGATGTTCATTTCAATTTTAATATATGTTCATTTTTATTTTGAAAGATGTTCATTTAGATTTTAATACTTATTCATTCTTATATTAAACTCTGTTAATTTTCTGGCAATATGTTCAAATTTGTTTTTGCAAATGTTTATTTCATTATCTTGTTTTGCTTACATGGTATTTTGATTGTTACTAACATTTTACTTTAAAATATTTGATCTCTTATTACACATGACAATGAAATAAAAAAATTTGAAGATGATTATGTATATACTGAGAAAAAGATGTTTATCAAGGAAAACACACAAACATCAAAAACTAGAAGGGGTCGTACAACCGTATTACAAGGACAATGATTTTGCAAGGCACAATGGCGCGCGCGCGCACACGCGCACACGCGCGCGCGCGCGCACACACACATATACACACACACACACACACACATTTGATATACTTTTTATTTATACCAAATGTATTGAATTAAAAGACAATATTCATTTTGTAAGACACATATGTATATTTGAAAAGTTAAAAGAGTTCCGACATATGCTTAAGAAACAATGAGTATGTATTTATTTAAAATGATGCCATAATTGTAATTGAATTAATATTATTTTGAAAGATATTTTTTCAAACAATGCGTATTAATTTAACTAAATAATAAGACAAATCAATATAAAAAACTCTCTAAAAATAAAAGTGAAATAAAATACTAATTTGGATATCGTATGTTGTATTAACAGGATTGAACATTTAATGATACAAAATTGAACATTTACATATATAAAAATAAACATTTTATATGTGATTTAAAATCTAAAAATTATAAGATGACGTCATTATTATGGAAAGGGGGTGTAGGAAGTACTACCTACATAGGGGTGTAGGTAAAAATTCCAATAGTAGTGCAAGGTTGGGCTTTGCTGCTTCCATAGTAAAGAGGAAATGTATTATTTTCATGTCTATTTTTTTGTTATAAATTTTTTTTATAATTAATTTTTGTATCATATCTCTTATGTTTGAAATATTTATAATTGATTATATGCATGATACAACTAACATTATATTTCCTCCATTTCATAATGTTAGTCCCATTTAGCTTAGAATCTTTTGACTACTAAAATTAGAGGGAATCTTCTAAATTTTTATCTAAATATAAGAACAAACATAGTCATGTGAGATCTGGTTTTATTCGTCTCGATGAATATATTATTAATATCTATTTTTTATAATTTTTTCTAGTATAAGACTAAAGATATTGCGATCAATAATGATTTTCATATAGATACGTAAAAGAATAGAGACTATCATTATGAAAAAGAAGGATTTTCTTTTGCTAACTAAAAATCAAAATAAATAAACCAAATCATATACAAAGTATAATAAATCGTGCATCTTCCATATTGGTCATTGTTTAATATCTTAATACGTACATTGGATTAAATATAGGAAAAATACACTTTAATAATCTCAAATATAGGCGATTTACTTTTAATAATCCCAACTAAGATTTATTATCTAATAATCCTACTATGCTATATGTTTGCTTCCAATAGCCCCAATGACCGATAACCTGCTGAAGGGGTAATTTTTTTTTTCTTTTTGTTTTATAAAAGTCATGTGTCAGCACATAATTAGTCTAAAATAAAAAAAATAAAAATAAAACCAGAAACCCAACCACCGCAACCCCTTCTCTCCACCACTGCAACCCAGCCACCTTCTCTCCACCACCGAAACCCCTCACTCAACTAGAAACACCTTCTCTCCACCACCAAAACCCAGTCGCAACCCAGCCAGGCAGCCACCTTATCTCCACCACCGCAACCAAACACACCCCCTCACTCAACAAGAAACCCAGCCACCTTCTCTCCACCACCGCAACCCACACAACCCCTTCACTCACTCACTCACCGCACCAACCCACGCAACCCCTCACTCAACCAGACACAACCCCTCACCTGCCTAGATGCAACCCTTCACTCACCCACCAACCGCAACGACCTCTAAATCCGCCACCAACAACCAAAATTCCGTAACCCCTGCTCGCCGCGTGACACCGCAACAACAACAGTAACACAGCCGCACAAATCCAGTCACCCAATTGCTCCTCTTGCATCGCTAGCGACGCCCACACAGCCACCAATTGCTCCAACGATTCAACCACCAATTCATACAATTTGTCAAAATGAGGGGTTGCTTTGGGGGAAGGAATAGGCCGACTAAGGTAGTTTTTGGGGTTAAGAGGGGTCGACCGGCAGTTTTTGTGGGTTAGGGGTGGCGGCCGGCCGTTTTTAGGTGGAATGGGGATTTTGCCTTGGGTCATACGGTACGGGAATGGTGGATGTTAGGTTTTTGTTTTTCTTTTTTGTTTTTCCTTGTTATTTTTTTTTTAAATTTTGGACCAATCACGTGTTGACACGTGTTTGGTAACCTGTTATAACAATTCGTTTACTTGGTGTTGACTTGTTGGGACTTTTGGAGGCAAACACATAGCATACTTGGAATTATTAGATAATAAATCTTAGTTCGGATTATTAAAAGTAAATCGCCCATAGTTGGGATTATTAAAGTGTATTTTTCCTTAAAAATTATATCCTGATATTTTTATTTTATATTTGAATTTATTCATTTTACAAACTAAATAAAAAATTTTCAATAGCTAAACATTTTTAAAGAGAAGAGCTAATAATTTAATATATTTAGGATCAAAAAATATTTTAAAAAATAGAGAGAGACATTTGTTAGACGGATAGCCAACGTACTCTCTTTTAGTATATACTAAATATAAGCGTAATAATACAATAAAAAAATGTTGAAAGTATTAAATTATGTGAAGTATTACAAAAAAAAAAATAAAAAATAAAAAATAAAAAAAATGATAAATCAAAACCTTTTAGAAAGAGAATGCTAAGGTATAAGGTCATGTTCACTTCACCTTACTTTGCTGAACTAAAATTCATTATACTGAACAAAATTTTTTTTGCTTAATTTAAATTATTTTTTCTGAACTGGACTTAATTTTATTAAGGCTCTGTTCACTTCACCTTATTTTTGGTGAACTGAAATTATTTTTACTAAACTGAAATTATTTTTGCTGAAGTTAAATTACTTTTACTGAACTAAAATTAATTTTACTGAACTGGAATTATTTTTACTGATTATGTATTATATTTCTTCTTTAAGTTTATTGATTTTTATTGAACTGAAATTATTTTGCTGAATTAAACTTATTTTTACTGAACTGAAATTATTTTTACTGAATATTATTTTTTTAAGGTGAAATGAACAGGGCCTAAACTAAAAATAACTTTATTGATTTTCTATTAAATTTCTTCTTGACAATTACTGATTTTTACTTTACAGAATTTATTTTTATTGGACTGAAATTATATGTAGTGAATTAAACTTATTTTTACTGAACTAAACTTATTTGTACTAAACTGAAATAAATATTTTTTTTTTTAAGATTAAGTGAATAGGACCTAATTTATAAATATATACTATGTTATATATATATATATATATATATATATATATATATATATATATATATATATATATATATATATATATATATATATATATATATATATATATATATATATATATATATATTTGAAGGGGATGTTTATATTTATATTGTGAATAAAGATATATTACATAAAGTTGTTGATAACATATTTTTATACCAAAAATAAAGTAATATAATTAATTAATCTGAAAAAAATATGTCAATTATGAAATATATAATCACTAAAACATTACGGTAGTCATATTTCAAACGATTACTGTAAAATTTTCATGAAAATATGGATGGAGATACGTACAGTTTCAGACAAAATGTGCTTATTACGGACATATAGTTGGAACTCATGATGATATGTTTTTTCAATGCAAGTATAGTATTGATCTTTGGGAGAATATCAGAGATTGGATTGGTTTTGGACTTATCTGTAAGGATTGACTTTGCTTCCAAGATTGCAGGAAGAGTGAAGAAAGCTTTCCATAATAGAAGTGTGGTATATACTTGCATATTCTTGCAATAATATGGAGATTGAGGAACATTATTGCTTTTGGAGAAGAAAGTGCTTTTGATTCCGAGAATGGCAAAGGTTATCAAATTTGAGGAGAACTCAGGCAATCAGCCTAATTGACAAAATTTCGTCAATCAGTAGCTGATGTGGGCCATATACCGTCCTTTTTACGAGTATTATATTGTATTGTACGGATTTTCGTAACGGTAGGAAAGTGGCCGTTAGTAATTGTAACTATACTCAAGCATTATTTTAATCCACTATACTCAATCAACATTTTAATCCACTATACTCACTTAATATAAAATATCAAAAGTAACCTCAACTCGTACCAGACATGTAAATGAATTGAAGAACAAAGCCACATTCAGCAACAAAATTCAGGTTAAGTAAGCAAATACATGAACAACTTACAGTGATTCGAGGTCGCTAAATTAGTTCGCAGAAACCCGGTAATTCCCTGAACTAGAATTAGGGGAATGGGTATCAAAATCTTCCCAATTGATTTGACAAAGAGCGGACTAGTTTAGGGGAATTGGTATCACAATCTTCCTTGTTGATTTGACAGGGAACAAATAATGATTCAAAACAGACGAAAGTAAAAAAAAAAAAATCACAATTGGCCTTACAGTAACCGGAATTAATCTTCAATTGGTCGGAGAAGATGATTTAGCTCTGAAGAGGATTTAGGGAGTGTTTGGTATAGGGATTTTTGAGGGATGAAAATGGAATCATGTTAGCGTTTCCGTTACATTGAGTTTGGTTACGGACTAAAGTAACACAAACCGTTTGTAAGGGGTAACCCAATCCACCCAATTGTTTCCGCTGTAATAGGTAAGGAAACATATTCTCTTTCCTTCCTCTAACACAAAAAATAAAGAAAACTCTTCTCTCTCCTCTTCACTCGCTCGATAATTCTCTGAAAATTCCCAAAATTGTTCGACGAATCTACAAGGAAAGCTGCAATTCTCCAGATCTTGCTCCTAAAATTTTCAATTTTCTACTGCAAATCTTCAGAAATTATCACAGGTTTGCTATCTTCATTTCTCTCGTTCAATTTCTAGGGTTCATGTAGTATCAATTTTTGCGTTTTTGGTTTGAATTTTTTACTTGCGTGTTCAATTGCATTTTTTTTTCTCTTTTGTTGATTTTCTGTTGAATTTGATAGTATATATTGCTATAATTGCTGGTTATTTTGTGTTTTCCCCCCTAAATTTTCCCCAATTACTAGGAAGTTTATTAGAATTTTGATTTGGGATGGTTTATTTTGGTTGTTACTAGCAAAAGACTATTATTGACTTATTTTCTTGTTAAATTGACTTATTTGTTGCAATTTACTCCTTGAAATTATCTAGATATGAAATGAAAGATTCAGATTATGCAACATTTGAGTGGTCAACCTAATATTGTTGAACTTAAGGGAGCGTATGAGGATAAAACATATGTTACTCTTGTCATGGAATTGTGTGCTGGTGGAGAATTGTTTGACAAGATCATTGCTAAAGGGCATTACAGTGAGAAAGTTGCTGCTACTATTTTGAGTATATAGATCATGGTTTTCTGCTTAATTTTGCTTGTTTCTTGACTAGTTTACTCTTCATGATCTGGTTGACAATATTTGTTATTTGATTAACTAGAGATTGATATAAATATTGTTTTTCCGTTTATCAGGTTCAATTGCCATTTATTTTCTGTGTTTCTTGTACAATGCCTCGACTTATGCGTTCTATAAGGAAGAAAAAGCTAAAACAAATACAACTAGTTATTTCAATGGTTATTATTATTTTGATGATGTATTGGATGTGGCATATAATGTGTGTTGTTACAATAGGGGATGTTCAAATAAAAGAAAGGAAAAGAAACAAAAAATTGTTACGAATGTTAGTATTGAGAGGGCTTTATAGGGAGAGTGATGTGAAATGCAAGAGTGAGCTTCGCGTTAATAGAAGAACTTTCAATATTATTTGTGAGATGCTTAGAGACATTGGGGGTTTGAGTGGAACAAAAAAATGTCGCTTCAAGAGATAGTAGCCATGTTTTTATACACGTTGGCTCATCATAAGAAAAATAGGTCTATTGGACAATACTTCTTTAGAAGTGGAGAAACCGTGAGCCGACAATTTCACCTTTGTCTAAGGGCTTTTCTCAAGTTGCATGAAGTACTACTTTACAATCCCACACCAATACTGGATGATTGTGAAGATGAAAGGTGGAAATCCTTCAAGGTATTAGTATTTTCTAAGCCCCTAAATTTTGCTAGGATTTTCTTATTTTTGCTTGTTTGTAAGTAATATTTTTTCCTATTTTTGTAGAATTGTTTAGGGGCATTAGATGGGACTTACATTAATGTAAATGTGCCTTCACAAGAACTACCAAAGTATAGAACAAGAAAAGGAACTATTGCTATGAATGTATTGGGCGTTTATACACCTAATATGCAATTTATTTATGTTCTTCCTGGTTGGGAAGGTTCGGCCCATGATATGCGTGTACTTCGAAATTCTCTTTCTAGACCAAACGGTTTTAGGGTACCTCGTGGTAAGTGAAGGCCTTTTTTTATGAGTATATATGTTTTATTAGTTTTGGTAGGTAGTAATCATTTTGTTTAATAACTTTGAAGGTAATTATTTTTTGGCTCATGCGGGGTACACGAATTGTGAGGGTTTTCTTGCTCCATATAGAGGTCAAAGATACCATTTAAAAGAATGGACGGATCGACAACCTGAACGTGCCGATGAATTTTATAACATGAAACATGCTAGGGCGCGAAATGTGATTGAGAGATGTTTTGGCCTACTTAAAGGAAGATGGAGTATACTTAGAAGTCCTTCATTTTTCCCTATCAGAACTCATGGATGTATCGTGATGGCTTGTTGCTTGTTGCATAATCTAATTAGAAAATTCATGCCTACGGATGATATAAAAGAAGATGAATTGAGTGAATCCGATGATGGGTAAAGGTATGAACTGCTCTTTCACACCTCTTTGTTTCTGCTCTCAGATTTTTTATAAGCCTTGCAGCCTATTATAAAGCCTTTTTATAAGCATAAAATATATTAATCTAGTTGTATTCTCTCTTATATGGAAGACTCATAAGAAAGCTAGGGGTTGTTTGGAGTTCCATTCGTTCATTATGACACTTTAGCAAAAATATATGCAAAAGACAAAGCTACCGGAGATGTAAATGAGTCATTCGTTGATGCCGTAGAAGATATGGATTAAGAGATTGATAAGCAACCAATAAATGTCGAGAGTGATGAAGAAGATGATGTGAATTCTACTCATTCGGACACTTATTCTTCTACAAGTCAATTTGGAAAACGTCCCATGAAGATAGAGGATGATCATTCAACTCCTTCAAAAATGGCAAAAGTGAAGGCTTCTACGATTCATTCTTTCGCAAGTAATTCCACTACTCAATCCGGAAAATGTTCTACAAAGGCGAAGGAGGCTAAGGTAAAGGGAAAGAACAAGGTAGATTTGAAGAGTTTGTGTAGGAATGATGATGATAATTTGGTTGCCTCCTTCCATGATGTTTCTCACAATTTTGGGAAGATATTTGAAAATATCAATGTTAATCTTGGGACTATATATGGCTAGTGCATGGTCTAAAGCGGAAGAAAGAGAGCAAAGGATGGATGAAAAATTGAAAAAGGTTTTGGATGAGGTGATGAAGTTAGATGGAATTTCTCCATTCAAAGCTTTAGAGGTTGCTACAATTCTTATGGCGGAAGAACATAAGCTTCGCATCTTCTATCAAGCGCCAACTAATATGAAGAAACAGTATGCAATTGATTTTCTTAAGAAGAAGTAGAAAGTTTTGTCCTAAGTTGTTATTGGAGTTAATGTTTCAATGGTTTTTGAATTTTTTTTTTTTTTTTTTTTTTTTTTTTTTTTTTAATTTGAGAATACTAGAATTTCAATGCTTTTGTAATCAACAATTTATGTGATTTTGCCTATATCTAACATATGATATGTTATGGTAATCAGTTCAAAAAACAGAAAATATATATAATATATATATATATATAATATATATATATATATATATATATATATATATATATATATATATATATATATATATATATATATATATATATATATATATATATATATATATACATGTATGTATATTATGGTAATTAGTATTGCTCTACATTGTATAATGTATAGCAAAAGTTAGCCAAGACAACGAAAAATAGAAGGAAAGCTATTTGTTTCGAAGTTATCTATGCCAAACAAGAGGAAAGGGATTGGTTATAATTATATTGTTTACGTTTCCTTAGTAATACCAAACAACTAGTAAGGGTAACACTATATATTATCATTTCCCATCCTAATTTATTTCCATTCCCTTACATTTACTAATTTGCTACCAAACGCCCCCTTAGTGTTTACAATTTGAGAAGGTAAAGTGAACACACGGACAACTAACGTCTTTAGTCATGAAGCCGTTAGTCAAGAATTCCCCCTGTTAGTCAACAAAAACCCATCAAGTTACCGTTTATGTAACTTCAGCATGAATTGACACATTTACCCTATACATAAATGTGTAAAAGATGAAAATACCAGCTGATTTACATGGGATGTAAATCAGGCTGATGGACTTAGAATTCCCCATCAAATTTGAGGTTAAGAGCAGATTGAAAGGCATTGGAAGTTTCGAGACAATCGTACATAATAGAGCTTGGGTGGATATATTTCTTAGTTTGTAAAGTGTATAGAACTTGATAGTATAGAGTTGTAAAGTTTTGTTGTATAGTGATCATATAGTGGCCTGGCTTTAGGCTGGTTAGCATTTGTAATCGGTCCTTTTGGGACTTCAGTGCGTTTTTTGTGTAGCTGGCCGCATCATATGATCGCTTGTTAAAGAATAACCCCTACAACCCTATAACACTAACAAAATAACTCCGTAACAATGATCCATTAACTTCTATAACACTAACGAATTAACCTCTATGATGGCTGGGCCACACAGTGTGGCCAACCACATGTAAAAGTTTGTGTTATTTGATTTGTTTATAATATTAGCCTTATAATGTTAATAGTGTTTTGTTTAATATAATTTTTTTTTATTGATTATAGGAATAATTAGATTTGATCATAATATTGGTTATTTATCCTTTTTAAAAGTTTTTCGGATATTTTTTATTTTATCATATACTAGGTATGTAAAAAGTATATATATATATGTTTTTAATTTTTTATACAACATATTACAAAAAAAACATAAAAGGGGGTTACATAGGAGAAGAAAAAGAAAGTTAAAGGCGCTAGCATTGGTTAGCTAATAGATGAGCGTGGTTATCCTCGTCCCTTTTAACTTTCAAAATGACACAATGTTGAAAAGATTGTCACAACTTTTGAATCTCCTTCGTCTTCCAATGAATCTCCATACTAGCCAATTCTTGACGAATTAAGGAGTTTCCTAAAACTGTAGAGTCCTTAAACATAGACACCAATCGAAGTCCCCAATCAGAGCTTCACATTAGGGCAGTAAGACAGGCTACTTCTTCCGCCTGTAGAGCCGGCTTTGCTACTCTAGAGTTACCTCCTGCAACCCTTTTTCATATAGGAGTTGAATTGATTTGTTTGTGCCAAGAACCTTCCACATGCACCACAACTATTAGAGGGTCGTCTGACCTAAAAAGAAGGGAGTGGTATTCCTCTCCCAAAGAAACCTGTACGAATCCAGGTGGCACTTGTAATTCCACATCATAAACCCTCGGAGTCCTAACCTTTTGAACATCCGACTTCAGGTAATCACTAATATATTGAACTGCCATGTTGAAATTAGAGAAAAAGGTTCTGAAATAACCATTATCTTAAAAACCCACTTATTTTGCGTCGCTCGCCCAAAGTGACCAAAGCGTGGCAACAAATTTTTGAGTTCGACTATTACGCACTCCATCCTGATCTTAAAATAGCAGGATATATGTTTGAATCCATTCTGGTAGAGAAGTAAATCTAGTTGGTTTTTAATAGTTCGGAATACCACAGTTATTCTAAGCATGCCGAGCTATAGAGTAATCCAGAAGTAGATGATGAGCATCTTTTAAATTCACACCACAATAACCACTAGAGCTGTTAAAAGCTGACCCGACCCGAATTACCGATCCAAACCCGATTATTAACCGACCTATCTGAAACCGAAAAAATGGTGATCCGAACCCGACCTGAAACCAACCCTAGACCCGAGTTGACCCGGGTATTTTAGACCCGAACCCGAACATGAACCGACTTGGAGATGAACCGACCCGAATGTAACCCGTAAATTATTGACCTAAATCGAACCCGAACTGAACCGAAATTGACGCAAACCCATTTTAATCCGTAAAAACCCGAATTTAACCCGACCTATTCTTAACCTGACCCAAATTTAACCCGACCCGATTTCAACCCGACTTGTTACTAACGCGACTCAAAATTCAACCCGACTTGTTATTGACCCGACCCGAATTTTACCCGACCTATTACTAACCCAACCCAATCAACCCAATTTGTTACTAATCCGACCCAAAATCAACACGTCTATTGACCCAACCTAAATTCAACCCTAATTGTTTCTTACCCGATTTCGAATCACCTTAAATTCAATTTAGACCACCTTATTATTATTGATCAAAGCATTCTTTCCAGGGAGATCAAGTCTGTCCAGGCCAGCAAAAGAAAGAAGCATCATCCCCAAATTTAAGAGTTAAATATAATATATATTTGTTGTATGGTCAAAAGAGATAATTATCTTCCTAAAGTATAGGCTAGAGTTCCCTAATATGTTGCCATTATGCCATATATATAGTTATATAGTCAAAGGAAATAATTAGCTTGAAAAAAATGATAATTATCTTTTTATAGTTAGTTAGAGTTTAGCCCCAAATTTAAGAGTTAAACATGACCCGACTTGGAAATGACCCGACCTGATTGTAACCCGTAAATTATTGACTTGAACCGATCTCGACTTGAACTCGAGAATGACCTGACTTGGAAATGACCTGACCTGATCATAACCCGCAAATTATTGACTTGAATCGAACCCGACTTGAACCCGAGAATGACCCGACTTGGAAATGACCCAACCTAATTATAACCCGCAAATTATTGACTTGAACTGAACCTGACTCAAAGCCGAGAATTATCCAACCTTATTCTAACCCGCAAATTATTGACTTGAACCGAACTCGACTCGAACCCGATAATTACCCTGACCCGTTTTAACCCGTGAAAACCCGAATTAAACCCCACCAATTATTCACCCGACCCGAATGTAACCCGACCGTTATTAACCCGACCTAAACCCGATAAGATGTATGACTCGACGTGACCCAACCTGAACCCGACCTGCATAGGTTACGGCATTAACCCGAATTGACCCGACCTGAGTTGACCCAACCCACTCTTATCCGACCCAAACTCGACCCATTTACCCGAATTGACAGCTCTAGTAACCACACATTCCATAAACGTGCAATCTTCTAATTTAATCAAAAGGTTCCATTCCCTGGAAAACCATTAACTGCCAACTTCGACAAATAGATACGCTAATTAGGTGAAATATCCAAATGCCAACTGATCTTATAAAAACCAAACGTTCCTTCCTATGATACAGCTTGCTCTAAGCTTCCATTAAGACCTGTAAGAAAGGCATTGCCAGATCTGTATATTTACCCAACGGAGGTTGGTGCCTATAAAGAAATTCATCATGTTCTTGATCCGACAAGTCAACTGTGAACACCTTTTGTGCACTATCCCACTCAAAACGTACCCTAACAAGTCTCGCATTCCACATATGAGAGGGTTGATTAATAAAATAAAAAACAGTCCATCTTGCACTTTGCCGTAGATTTTAATTAGATTTGACCACCAGAATAGTACCATGAACCCAATGCAAAGTACTAGCTAAAATGTTCCATCCAGAACTAATCTTCGAAGCAAACCCTTGCTAATTTTAAGAGTGAGGTTATGCATATTTTGTTGGACCCACGAAAAAAAAGAAGGGGTTTAGTCTGTTGATATCCCGTACACAATAGACATGTATAGTTAACATTGTAGACCTTAGAAGCCATAAGCTTTGGATTATTATGCATCCTGTGAACCTGTTTAAATAGCAAGCCATCATTGTATACACTCACCGAGCAATTCTAGACCTTCCGTGCCTTTAGGAAGTTGAACCTTTTGTCTATTCGCCCAATGAACACCTTTGTCACCTTTTTTTTTTAACTCACTAGAACCTAGTGATAAGAGAATCCAACTATTTGCAATTGGCAGTGGTAATTTGAAAGATTTTAGTACATGCAAAGAGAAACTCGAGAGAACATAGTTGATGAGAATTAACTTTGCGTTTTCACATAGTTTGCATTGCGCCCATGAGATAATCTTCTTTTTAACTTGTTCAACAAGGTAGACGAAATGTTGAGTCTTTTTCCTTGTAAGATCTACTAGAACCCCAAATACTTCTGAATGCTATCAACCATTGCAAATCTCATAATTCCCTTAAAAGATTATGCCAAACCTAGTGAGACTGGGCTAAATTTAATCAAGGACTTGTTGAAATTGATTTGTTGACCCGAAGCCTTTCCAAACCTAGAAAGGATATCCGCTATAGTAATATAGGAATCCGTGTCGATTTTAAAATAAACATAACATCATCGGCAAAGAAGAGATACGATATAGACGATGCTCTTCTTGAATTTTTTACTCCCTTTAGAGTCTTGATGTCTTCTGCTAAGGTAAGCCTACGAGACAAAATATCCATACAGAACAAAAATAAGTAAGGTAATAGAGGGTCACCTTGCCTTAAACCACATATCGGTTCAAAAGAATCTGAAGGCTTCCCATTCACAAGGGCTCTGAAAGAGACTATAGAGACGTATTGGGAGATTCATTGTAACTATTTAGCCGGGAAGCCATAAGTTTGCAAGGTGTTTAGAAGGAAGAGCAAGTCCACCATGCCATAGGCTTTTGAAATAGGAAAATTTGACTTTTACCAACAAAAAAAATCAAAAAATTGTTCTTTACCACCAAAACTTCTAAAACTTTTATTTTACCAACAAAAAAAAAATTCTAAAAATTGTTTTTTACCACCTAACGTCAAGAAAACCATAAAATCAAACGGTTTAAAAAAATTTCTTCGAATTTGGTGCATAAAACATGTTCTTCATAGGTTTAGGGGGCATTTTGGGCCTATGGAATCCCATTTCAGGTCAGAATTGACAAAAAAAAAAATCAAAAATGCCTCATTTTGAATGTTTTACGCAAATTGAGGTATTTTTAAACATGTAAAACGAGGCATTTCCGATCATTTTTTTGTCAATTCTAATCTCAAATTGGTTTCAAAGGACCAAATGCCCCCCAAAACCTCTAAAGACTATGTAATTAACACGAAAATCAAAGAAATTAAAAATTCCGTTAGGTTTTATCGATAGGTGGTAAAAAAAAAATTTTAATTTTTTATTTAGTGGTAAAATAAAATTTTTAGAAGTGCAACATTCAACCCCTGGCTTCGACTCCTCTGCGGTTAGGAACTCCACTTCCTTAGAACATTCTGCACTCTCTGCTCTCTTACCTGCTCATAACATTAAAGAGGTGATCTCTACTCCCCTGCCTTCTGTTTATAGAGTAGAGATACCATTTATTCATACTACTTGTCACTCTGTTAAGACTTGGAAGAGGAATGACAGAGATATTGATTCCACAATAATGGAACCCACTCCTATTTCTGTGAAGCGCAAACAATATAACACTTTTTCTAATGCAGCTATCGATGAGCCATCTGACGCAGGTTAAACCTAGGTCGTTGATTTCTAGATTCCCCGATCAAAATCAAATTTATAAATCCAAACCCAACCCTAGGTTTAGGAGTAAGTCCGGGTCGAACCCAAGGGAATGTGGTATTTACTAAGGTCTCAAGCTAAGCTATTCCGAAACCTAGGTGAGGGTTGGTCTAGCAAACTAACAACGCAATTAAACGAGTATAAGAATGATGTAAAGGATGCTAGGGAGTTGGGATCCACATGCACTCATGATAATCACACTAATTGGGAAAGAAATCGACAAAGCATACAATGTGAGGGAAAGCAACAAATGCAATCAAAATCACTCAAAGAGCTATTTCGTAGGGTCAAGCTAGATGTCTCTACAAATGACTTCAAAGGAAAATCGCAAAATAGATCAATCGATAATAATAGCTTCCAAATCAATTTTTCGTATCAGTGAAAACTATTATGCAATCTAGCTTGATAGTTAAGGTTGATCACTCCTCAAGATATCAAACACATGCACAAATTTCACCAACCAATTTAATCACAATGATGATCAATCAAAATCCCCTAATTAGCCATGAAATATCACCCATACATGCTTCACCCTATCCCTAACAAGTAATCTACTCACTACACATTGCAAATTTGAATAACAAAACTAATCTAATCACAAATTTCATCATCAACATTGTATTCAAAATATGCTCAAACTTATCAAAAATCAAATTAACCAAACAACAAGTAATTTAATCAAAATTCAAGAATCAAACATGAAATTTCATTAAAGAGTAAAGAATTCTAACAAAACTTTGATCAAGATCAAAGAGGAAGAAGATTGAAAGTAGCATTCATCAACATCACCAAGTTTCTCACTCTAAAATCTAAGAACAAAAGTTTCCCCAAAATCTTGAGCTTCTCTCTCTAAAATTCTAATCAAAATCTAATTCTAATTCAATTCTCTCTCTAGAAATGAAGAAATTCTATATAGATTAAAACTAACAATAGAAGAATTAGTTGAACTTCCAAAAAGAACCCCAAATGGCGCAGCCTCTCGTCCTATTGCGCGGCCGCTCAAAAATGGGTACAGAAGGGGAAAAGGAGGTGCGCGACCGCACCTCACACTTGCGCGGCCGCACACAGGGCCTGCGCGCCCGCACCTGGGAGCAGGACACTTCCCTCTTGTGCGCTTGTTGAGCTCCCATGCTCCACTTGATACGTGATAGGGAGGCAATCACTAGAGGCCTTAACGGTGGGTTCAACACCGACTTTTAAGTCCATGCTGCATGAGAGCGCGGCCTTGAAGACTTGGCTCTTACACTCCAACACTTTTGAGCTTCAAGAGGAAGAACCGGGTTGCATCGTTTTGTATGCCCCGAGAGAATGCCAATTAGCTTCTTGAACATCACCATTCTCCTAAAAACGAAGAAAAGAAAACAAGTAAAGGAGAAAAAAAAAGCAAAATAAACTAAGAAGTGCAATAAAATGGGAAAACAACTAAAGAAAACAAAGTAGAGAAATATCAAATAAAACTAAAGAAAAGGAGATAAAAGAGACATAAAAGCAATGAAAAATCATCCTAAAGGAGGCTAATGAGTGCCATAAAAGACTCTCTTCACCATCCCTTTGGAAAAGGTCCAAAGCCGACCCTAAGTTGACTTATAAGGCTGCTTGTCCGGCGAAGGTTGATATTGATCGACCTCGCCAATCACAATGAGTACTTTATGTTGGAACTACCGGGAACTTGGCAACCCTCGAACAGTTAGAGCATTATGGCAATGGTGCTCGAATTTAGCCCTTGATTTGTTATTTTTGTCAGAAACTAAAAATTAATAAAACTATTGCTGAAAATAATAAAGTCAGGTTTGGTTTTTCTCATGCTTTTGGTGTAAGTAGTGTTGGAAGGTCTAGCGGTCTCTGTATGTTTTGGAAAGAGGGGACGAATTTTGATCTGGTGTCATTCTCACACAATCACATTTGCGGCGACGTTAAAATTAATACAAGGGCTAGTTGGAGATTTGTTGGACTTTATGGGTGGCCGGAATATGGAAACAAACACAAAACTTGGCTCCTTATCAGAAATATTTGTGAGAACTATGATGGGCCGATTCTTTTTGGTGGTGACTTTAATGAAATCCTTAGCTACAAGGAGAAAGTGGGAGGCGTCGACACTGAGAGATGTGGTATCCCTGATTTTCGTGAGATTTTGCAGGACTGTGGTTTACGTGATCTTGGCTATATTGGCCAATGGTATACTTGGGAAAAGGGTCTAACTATGCAAACTCATATTAGGGAAAGACTGAACAGATTTGTTGCTAACAGCTCATGGTTCGACATCCCTTTGCACCCAGTCGTGGAGAATATGGCTCGTACTAAATTCAGATCACTCGCCGATTTTTCTTATAATTGGTGAACACAAGAAAAATAAGAAGCCTTGAAAAACGCTCAGAGGGAAGATGTTTTGGATGACTCTATTGCTAGGTGCGCAGATCTTGAAAGACAATTAGACGATTTGCTTGATAAGCATGAGTCTTATTGGTATTTACGTTTTAGAGCTTTTGAAATTAAATACGCGGATAGAAATACTAAGTATTTCCACCACAAAGCCTCACAACGAAAAAAGAAGAACGAAATCAAGCGCCTTTTTGACAGTCGGGAAGTTTCGAGAGAAGAGTAAAATCAACTGGAAGACATCCTGCAAAACTTCTATCAAGATCTTTTCACTGCCGGGTTCCCTCTAGTGCAGCGTGCGACACAGTTCTTAAAGCGGTGGAAAATATTATTAGATCACTCCGGCGATCAATGATGAGTTACTTCGGCCGTATTCAAAAGAGGAGATTTTTGCTGCTCTTAATCAAATGCACCTAATGTTGGATATTTTAGGTCGTTGAAATCTAAAGCACCTCCAATCAAAAAATAAAGAAAATCAAACCTACTCCTAATATAGGGCAAGTCCGAGTCAAACCACGAGGAATGGGGGGGGGGGGGGGGGAATACTATAGCCTATAGTTAAGCTACTTCGAAGAATGAGAGGTAATTCGAGGTGTAAATAAAGTTTCAATCAACTAAGAAATGAAGAAAATCAATATGGTAACCACTAGGGATTAAGGTTCCACATGCAAGCTCAATGATCATGCCAAACGAAGAAAATGTAATCGATTCAAACGTTGCAAAGGAAAACAATAGTTACAATCAATAGGATTCAAGAGTTATCTCCTATAAGTCAATCTAGGGTTCACTATGAATAACTAACAAGGAAAATCACAATAAAATTTAATCAATTAAAGAAATTCCCAAATCAAGGGTTCATGTCATTGGAAATTACAATGCAATCTAGATTAATCATCAAGGTTGATCACTCCTATTCAAATCAATCACATGCACAACTATATTAACCAATTTAATTGCAACAATTCAATCAATCAAGAATCATCAACTAGCAATGATCATTAATCAAGCATGCTTCCCCTTCTCCCTAGCTACTAATCTACTCACTAGACATAATAAGATTGAAAAACAAAACAAATTGAATGACAAACATAATCATTTCAAGCTTAATCAAGAAGAAAATCAAATCAAACAAACTTTCAAGCCAAAGATCAACAATCAAATCAATCATACAAGAATTGAAGGTAGAATCAAGCAAAAGGTAAAATCAAGGGAAGAAAATCTCACTAATTACCATTGATTAAGGAAGAAATCCAAGCTTAATTGAAGTAATTTGAAGTAAAAATCAAGTATTCAAGTGTTCCTCTCTCTACTAAATCTGGAAAAATATATCAAGTACTAGAAAAAACGTCATCCCCCAAAAAAGAAAGGTCAAAGGTATTTATAGCAAGAGAAAAGTAAGGGGACGGGGAGTCATGGTGCACGCACACAGCAGCCCCATGCGCATGCACAGATGATTTTATGTTATTATGAAACTCTTAATCTTCCGTGAGCGCATCACTAGAGGTTGTGCTGGGTGTCACGCGTAACCTTGTGAGTTGCGCGCGCCAAACCAGCGCGACTCATTGAGATACGCGCGGATTTTTCTGCAGCAACTTTAATTTTTAACCTAGGCGCCTCTAAATCCTTCAAAATTAGGGTTTAAGCCTAATTATGATTGGGCTTAGTTAATTTGGACCTTAATCCATTTTGTTTTGGGTTAAGCTAGTTATTTTGCATTCTCGTGACTTAATCAGTTGTCTATAAGCATTCTTCACATTGATCAAACACAAAGATGGTTTTATTTATCGTCATAGCACTTCCGGTCGGGACAGAAGGCCAAAAGTAGATGTCTACAGTTAGTCCCCACTTTGATCGAGTATAGAATAGACGAGGATCAAAGTAGCCAAGGAAATAAATCCGAGACTCATTCTATGAAGTTCCTTAAGAATAGAAAATCTTTCAGTAGTGTTAAGGATGTCGAAACGATCCTTGATTCGCCAAGTGTTTGAGACAAGTAGCTTTTAAGGCTAGAAAAAGTATTTTCTAGTCTTAACGCGCTAAAGAATCTAGATTGATCCTTTGCAAGTGTAGAACGCTTTTACAAGTAAAAGTTGTCCTAAGTGATGTCACGTCATAAGAAGATATCGGTTTAAAAGAGTAAAGAGGATGATATTCTCTCAATTATGGCATCGTTGATATTAAGTCCCTTTATATGTCATTGAAACTTTAGTCCATGATTTTAACAAGTTAAAAGATGATAAAAGGAGAGGTGTTTCGGCATTCATAGCCTAACACGTGAATAGAGGTTTTGACACTCGCCTGCCAAAATGCAGTATTCGGGGTCCAAAAGATAGAAATACATGTCTTAGAACTGGAGGCATATATCCAAATCCAGTGAGAGAGAAGAAAATCGGCAACTCTCTCAGCAGTTTTGTCCACAAGATGAAAACACGCATCTCAGGATGGGGGCACGTGTCTAAATAGGTGCAACTTCAGCATGTCTCTCTTTATACATGGGGTGGACGGACACCCTAACTGTCTAGTAAGCCAGTAAGCTCACTAACTACCGTATTTGCTTCCAATCGAGAAGTATATGTTCTCGATGGTTCGGCGTGTCAGTCGACTCATAAAGGTAACGCCTAAAGTTTGTAAGGAAGTTCTACCGTTTTCGTTACGGGAGGTAGATCACGTTGCTGGGAAGAGGTGAAATTTTACGCAACACCTACGCCATACAATTTTACGTTGTACGATACGCCAGTCTTTTTGCTGTGGACGCCAAAAAGAAAGAAAAGAACGTGACATTTCTGAAGTCAGTACAGTAAAATGACAAACCTGTTTATCGGAGCTTTTATACAAAGCACCACTACAAAACGTTTTAAGATACGCTCACGAAAAACGTCCAAAACGTATGCTTGGGTCAGGCACAAAGCATGGTCTGCATGTAGGATGATGCAAAAAGCTAACAAAGAAGAAAATAAACTACAAAATGCAAAGCAATTTAAAAGATTTCTATGATTTACGCGTTATTACGTCTAACAATACACAAAATCGTTGGAAAAAATTTCGAAACGGATCAAAAGCTGAGAACTGGTCTTTTAAAAGACCAGTATCCGCGCGCAACTCAGTAGGTCATGCTGGCCAGTTGCGCGCAAGAAACTGGGTTGCGCTAGAATGCCACGCGTAACTTGATGAGTTGCGCACGACATTTGAATCATTAAAAGAGGTGGAGAAGTGCGATCTGCAGCTCACTATCTCCTTCTCCTCTTTTGCCATTTTCGATCTCTTTCCTTTTTTGGTGTCGTTTGAAGGAAAGTAAATCTTGCTCCTTATATTGTACCAAACTTTGAACTTGGTCAATAAAATGGAAAAAGTCGAATGAAGAACTCTAACTTTAGAAGTTGGGGGTTTTCGATTCGACTTTTTATCATGAATTTGTTTGTTCTATGTCATTGGGACATGTTTTAAAGAGTATATGGCAACAAATTTCATGTGAAATGGTAAAGTATTGATCCTGTATGAGCATAAGTATATACGTATTTAATTTTCGAATTTGTGTTTGAACTTTTTTCTTTTTCGCTCACATGGATTATACTTGTAAATTTTAATGTAAATTGAAGTGTTATTAGAACGACAATTATGCACTAAAATTATGATCGAAATTTTGAACTTTGATAATGGCATGAAATTATTCTTGCGACTAATGTTTATTTTTGTCATGCCTAAGTTGCAAAATTGGTTTTAACAATGATAACAATAACTGAAAGTTATTATTATTCTCTTATAAAACTATGACTTCAAGATTTGCATAAACTAGTAAATTTAGGAAATTCTTGAAGACATCATCGAACTGGTGTAATTTGGCTATATCTCGAGCTTTTAAGCCCCCATTTTATATTTTCGAATGTCATAGCCCGGAACATTGGGTAGCTTTGATGACTTGTTTGTTTTTTTTAAGAATTAGACCCTTTCATGTTGCTCGAAATGGGTCTAGAAATCCTGTGTTTTGTCTCATTGTTACAACAACTAGGATCTTTGAAACGTTTAAACAAGTGTGTTAAAATCGTTTTCGGCCATTCATAGTTTTAACAAATGAAATTTGCTAAGTCTAGTAATATTGGTCGTTCGTTGGAATAAGTAAGAGGAAAAAATGAAATGTTGCCCAACTTTTCCTCTATTCTCGCTACTATCAAATTCTTTCTATTGAGTTCAAATTTTGTTAAAACTAATTGAAGCTCGAGAAAGTAGATATTATCCTCTTTGTGAAATTCTAATGTTTTCAACAATAGAAAATCTAATAAAAACAAAGACCCCTTAATTTTGAACCTAGGAGTCTTTAACTCATGACTTTGTTTGTCTCATGTCAATGAAATATTTTGATACAATTTTCATGATGATCGTGTATTAAACTTTCGTATGAGCATGCATTTCATATGCATCTGAGTTCTTCATTATTTCGAAACTCATGACTTTGTTCCTTTTGCTCCATACTAGTCATACTCTCTAATCTTTAGAGTAAATTGAAGTATTGAGACAACAATTATGCACTAAGATTAGTTTTTGAAGTTGAATTTGAAAATGGCTCGAATATGTTATATGTTTGTAGTTTGTTTCTATGGCCAAGTTTAGTTGTGAACTTAGTTTTCAAAGGAACAAAATGATTATTAAATCATCATGGTGCATTTGAAAATTGTAAGGCTCGAGATCTACGTAAACCATTTGTAGTTTAGGCGATTCTCGAAATTAGCTCGAATGGAATGAATATCTCATTTTGTTTGTTGTGGATATTGGAGCCCCCATGTGTCGGGTTATGCGCATTCTTCCTATTTGACAAGTCTTAGAGCCCCCAATTTGGGGTAGTTCTAATGACTTGCTTTTGTATAGGCCATTCATATCATCATGATGTTAGAATGAGCCTATATATCCCATGTTTTTGTGTTTTTGAGAACATCTTAGGAAAATGACATGGCTAACGCCTTTTAGCTAAAGCCATGTTTAAGGAAGCAAGTTAGTTCCTTGCTAGTTTTATAAAACAAAAACAATTGTAGTTAAGGTTCGGTAATCTTTACCTAATGTCTAAACTTTTGTAAAGATCATTACTGTGATTTTATTTTCAAAGTTGATTTAGAACATCAAATATTTTCTTTGTTCTTATCAATATTTGATTTTGGTCTTGTAGGTGGTTCATTTACTATCCCTAAGCCAATATTTGCAGGATGACTAGGCGAGAACAAGTTCAAGTCAAGGAGAAGTTGAATCTTAGTTCATTCCTTTTGGAAATATTTATGTATATACATGTATTATCCAAACGGTTATTGAGAATCTGAAAATTTATTTATTTGAGAAAATGAAACAAAAATTCAGAAAGGAAATTTTGAAGACTATTTTTTTTTTCTAGAGAGTAAGAAACATGTTATTTCGAACTAGAATTCAAAATTTGTAGAGGGTCCAATAAATTTAATAAAAGTTTGTTCTGAAAATGAAGCAACTTTTTCTAGTATGCAAAATACATAATAATGTTATTTTCAAAACTAGACCCAAAATGGAAAAAAAAAGTCTAGCTCGTAATTGTGTAAGACTTTTCCGTCCAAGATTGATGAAGGTAAGTTGTAATTTGCAACTTATTTCAACAAAGCTATGAAAATGTTAGCAAACTTTTGTATATCTAATTTTGTTTATGTTTTTCTTTTTAGTGTTTGTCATCATTGTCATATTTTGCTAATTGAAAGTGAAGTTCTTCCAATTAAATAAGCACCGTAGTTTAAGAAAGAATTTTATCAAACTTAGGTTTGATGGAGTGTTAGAATAATTTATAAAATTATTCGAATCAATTTCCAAAATATGGTTTTATTTCAAAACGAAAGTTGAGGTGAGACCTATATTTTTGTATCCCCCAAGTGTAGATTTAGGTGGCGTTTGGAACTCATGTATACATGTGCTGGGGATGCTTCTCATGTTTATTTGGAGTCCCAAGATTTGTATTTGCAATTTGTGGAATATTGCATATGTTTATCACGAATTGTTTGATCAAGTAACATAATTAATTATCCTGGTCAAATAATAGGAAGTGGTATTCTTCGCTTTGTCATTTAAATTTATTAATTTGGAGTCCCAAGATTTGTATTTGCAATTTGTGGAATATTGCATATGTTTATCACGAACTGTTTGATCAAGTAACATAATTAATTATCCTGGTCAAATAATAGGAAGTGGTATTCTTCGCTTTGTCATTTAAAGTTATTAAGATGATTTGTAATAAGCTTTGCATGACATTGATTTCGTAGCATAAATAGCGTGTTAAAATCTGTAAATAGAGAGAAGGGGGAATGTCTTGGCTTTTCTAGCTCCCAGTTTGGGGCAAAGAGCGAAAAAATTATACTAATTTTCGAGTATTTTAGTTGCCAAATGGGAGGGATCATCCTGACTTACCCCCTAAAAAAGAAATGAACAAAAAAGACGGTTTTGCATAAAAAGTAAAGGGATCCAACTTTCCCATATAAGAATAAAAAAAAAAAAAAAAAAAGAGAAATAGACATGTTTTCAAAAGGCAAGGATTATTGACTTAATATTTGAATCATCGTGATGATTTGGCAGTGAGGTATACGTGTGATAGCGATAACAATCATTTTTTTCATGTAGCGATCATGTTCAATCAATGTCCCTCTCTTAGAGAGGATGAAGATATCCTATGCATGCGGACATATTAGTTGTTTATGATAAGTGAGAATACCAATGCTCAAGAGTTGTAAAAGACATCTAAAGTTGATGTCGAGGTTGTCGATACGTCAAATCAACTTACTGTATTAACTCGTTTTCTTTTTAGGCAATGTATATAGAACTTGAATCACCTTGGTAATAAATAACCCTATTATTAAAAGAAAATAAGATGATTGTTTTTTTTTTTTTTTTTTTTTTTTTTTTTTTTTTTTTTTTTAAGTGATAGTCATCTCATTTTTCTTGGAAAAGGATATGTAAAACATTGAATTTAGTTCGATTCGATTGCTTTACTAAAATGATGTAAGCAAGCCAATGGTTATCAAATCATCCAAATTATTTGAAATTTTTTTTATATGATTTTGTAATCATTTACTCAACACTTCATGCATTTTATATATGGGCATAACTACTCAATAATAGGTCTATATGTGAAAAAGGCCTAAAGTGGGCCATATTTTCATAGAATGATGATTTTTGTGGTACATGATTATGGTCTACCTCAAGGAGGGCCTTTCTAGGGTTGTAACGTGGCTAGGCTCAAGGTTATGAAAAATGGACAGGCTCAAGTATACTCCCTTAATCCCTTACTTTTTGGTGCTTCTCAAATTAAAACCTTTCTACTTTGTGTGACAACTCCTACATTAGGTGCCTTTTCCTTGTCTCTCCTCTCTTTCTTTCTTTTGCTTTTTTTTTATCCTTTTTAACAAGTTTGGTTTTGGGTTTAGAATGATTTTGCATTCGATCTTTCCTTTTTTTGGGTTTAGATTAACTTTGTGTCCCCCTCTTATGTTTCGTTCCCCCAATTTTTTCACTTGTATCTCTTTGCACCATTCCCATCCCAAGGTTTGGAATAATGTAGGTTGAATAAGTAGGGTTCAATTGATGAAGCTCAAAAGGGCTAACAAACGATGGATTGTTCTAAGGTTATTACCATGGATTTATCTACGCGGAGTTTCAAGTTGCCTCATGTGCTGGTGTAATCATCATATCTCTTTTTAGTGGGCCAAAAGATGGGTCTCTTTTTATTCAATACATCTTGTAAGCAAAAGCTCATCAAGATTCTTAAAGTGTTGAGTATGTATGCCTTTTTTTATTATTGCCTATTTGCATGTATATGTTTTATTCAATTCGAGCTAATAACAACAGAGAGATTGAAAAGAGAACAAGATAGACGTACTTGAAAATATAATTTTTATTCATTATGAGAGTACATAATAAGTAGATTCGACAGCATGAATCTCTTAGCCCATCATAAAGAAAACAAAATAAAAAAAAACAAGACCTAGGGTGATACATCATTAATTGTTGACAACTTCTTGAGATTACGTCTTTGAGCTTTGTCCGTTTTCAACATAGGTGAAATCCTCTCTAAAAATCTAGTCCATCTATATGATTCATGGTTTCATTTATCAAGTCCCTTTGAATTAATGTTCCCACAATATAGACTTTCTAAAATGTGTCTAAACCAAGGTATTATAAATGGCACTTGTATGGTGGAGACATATTGTCTATGAACTTTAGGAAAAGTTCATGATCTGGAGGTATTTGTGAAAGAAGAGCAAACTTTGATCGCCACCTGGAAAAGAAGTCAATAAAGCCTTCTTCTTCCTCTTGCTTAAGCAATTCAAGATCGCGCAAGGTGGTTGTGAGCTCGACGTCGTCTCCATATTGGGCTAAAAACGCTTTTACAATGTCACTCCAAGTGGAAGTTTGTTTTGCATTAAGGTTATAAATCCATGATCTAGCAATTGGGTCCAATGAAAGAGGAAAAGTACATGCATATAAGCTATGCTCAACCCCTTTCAATGCTATAATTCCAATAAAGCTCATTAAGTGAGTCCTAGGATTGTCTGTAATCTTAAAGGTTGGTAAATCCGTAGTCAAAAAATTTTCTAGGAGAGTCTTGTGACTAGGTTATGGTGCAAGCTCATAATTGAAGTACTTATTCCCTGAGCTAGCTCGCAGGACAAGTTTCTCTTAGGCCTCTACTCTTCCGTCTCTTGCTTTTTTCTTGCAGAATGTTTTCTTTTTCTTTCTCTGCTTTTATTTTAGCCTTTTTCTGCTTTTTAATGAGCCTTCATTTGGGCTTCTTCTTCTCGTAGGGCCTTTCGGTTTTGGAGTTCCTCTCTATGTTTCTCCAATGCTGCTTTGTCACCCATGATTAGACTAGTATGCGAATGTGGAAGATGATCTAGTAATGTGTATCACGAGAAATTGAGCGCGTTCACTTAAACCTTTTCTGCCAAGCATTCAAACAACGATCAAAAGTCAAAATGATTTTTTTTTTTAGTCCTTGTAATACGAATTCACTATAAGCAAGTTTATAGATAAAAATGTCAAAAAAATTCACAAACAATCATTAATGGAATGTTATGATTTGTGTTGATTTCAACAAGGTAATCATCTAAGGATTTTACTTGAAGTGAATTGTTTTCGAAAAAGGGAGAAGAGAAAGAAAAGGAAAGTTGGATTGACATGCTCATCAAATTTTTAGAAATATTAGTCAACCTTAGTACACTCCTTAAAATGATCAATATACTAAAAATATGGTATTTGTTGATCATTTAGATTACAATAGAGATGTTTATCGTTTTTTTTTTATTATGATTCTCGTATTGCTCATCTTTAAAGGATAGTATATTACTATTTGCTTAAAAAGAATGATGGCCTCCGAATGTAAAATCCAAGAAATAATTAAATCATTTTCTCGGTTCTATCATTCATTATCTTCTCTCTCTGTTTTTTTTTTTTTTATCATAATATATAATCTTTTTGTATTATACTCTTCTCTCTCTCTCTCTTTTTTTTTCTCCGTTCCATTTGTTTTGCTTCTTTTTTTTTTTTTTTTTTTTTGAGAGGCAATCATCCCAAGTAAGGTTCTCGAGATTTTCTTTATACACCATAGAAGAGGTAAATAAATTATACTCCTAAGTCAAGGTTGACTAATTACAACTAAAAGATGACGACCATGAAAATTGACACGTTTAAGAATGAGAATATTAACGACGCCCTATCAAGAGATGCAAACTTCTTATGACGAACCTTATGAGAAGTAATGTCATTAGTTTGATTATAAAGTACGTAAATGAATCATCATAATCGAAAACAGTATTCGTGTGCAATTTTCCGTCTTGCGCTAAGGTGGAAAGTATAACTTCGAGAGTAGTACCTGCCACACAAATGTTTTTTTTTTTTTTTTTTTTTTTTTTTTTTTTTTTTTTTTTTTTTTAATAAAACGCATAAAGAACGATAAAAGACATATTTTTAAAGCCTAACTGATTTAGAGACGCCTAGGTTAAAAATTAAAGCTGTCGTAGAAAAATCCGCGCGCATCTCATCGAGATGCGCGTGGATTTTTCTTTTCTACGGCAACTTTAATTTTTAACCTAGGCGCCTCTAAATCCGTCAAAATTAGGTTTTAACCTCGGGCTTAAGCCTAATTATGATCGGGCTTAGTTAATTTGGACCTTAATCCATTTTGTTTTGGGTTAGGCTAGTCATTTTGCATTCTCATGACTTAATCAGTTGTCCATAAGCATTCTTCACGTTGATCCAACACAAAGATGGTTTTATTTATTGTCATAGCACTTCCGGTCGGGACAAGAGGCCAAAAGTAGATGTCTACAGATAATTTTGAGGGTTTGGTCCCAAATCCATATTTCAATTCTTTGATTAGATTAACTATTTAATATTTTCATTGAAGTTACTAAAGTGTGTATTATTTTAACAGAAAAAATTACGAAGCATCAAAGTAAGTAATTAGATTATCTCTTCCTATTATTTTGATGTAGAAATCATGTTTAGAATATTATTTTAATTCCTAGTATCATGTTAGGATGTCTTTTTTATTTCTAGTATCATGTTTAGGATTAAGCTTTTATTTTTAATATTTAGTGACATGCTAGGATTTGTTATTAATCATGTTAGTATCATGCCTAGGATCTTGCTAATATTATTATGCTTTGATGAGAATATTATGATGATGATAATGATTGTTGTTAATAATTATATGTTGATATATTATTGGTATTGCTTGATCACGCCCTTTCTTGCAGGTTTTAAAGGGAATTTGTACTTGAAATCACGCTTAATAAGATAATTAATAATTTGAATTATGCTAATATGATTTTAATTCAAGTGATCGCCAATAATAGATTTATTTGTGCATTAATAATCAACCAACATAGATTAAATAGGTTTAGGATTAATATATTGATTGTATGTTGATTGGAAAGCGCATATGAATATGAGGAGAATAAAGTAGAAGCTTATTTAGGGCATGTTCAATCTATTTTAGGTTGGATTTGTACCTTCATCCCCGAATATCCAGTCATGGTTCAGGACCACTATGGAGTTAGCAATCTTTGTGATCGTGAAGGGGTGTAACCTTCACCTCGTGAACGGTTTACAAGTTCTTAAAACTTGTTGCATGGCGAATCTTTTGCTCTAGCTTCCTTCCCTTTGGAAGCCACTATGCTTAAATGCATGATCAATGTAGGGCTCAAAGTTGGGTGTTTGAAATATTCCCTATAGTTTTTGGCGACTCCACTAGGAAGGATTTCTATTTTAATTCCTAAAACTTATTTTGGCAATGATTTAGAATGATTGGATGAGACTTGAATCATTCTAAATATTCATGTGCGTAATTTTGGTTAACATTTTGGCATAAGCATAAAAAGGTCCGCATTGGAAAGACCATCCATAATGCGTCAAAAACATAGGATTTTACACGTAGGAAATTGGGAAATATCTTTCACAACTAGAATCGAAAAAACACTACGAAAATCGGAAAATCCTGAGAACACAGAAAGCTGTCGAGGCATGTAGGAATTGTCGCGAGACATTAGTGTCCATTGTTGTGCGATGGCTTCATCACGATGTGATAGAGTCATCTCTATGCAATGAACCCTTTTTCTTGCGCCGAGTTCTTCCAATACAGAGCTAGAAATCTGCCTTCTTGTTTTGACTGATTCTAGTACTGTTTGGCCGATTTTACTTCCTGATTGAGTTTTTCCTTCTTTTCTGAAACCCATATGTGTTCTACATATGGATTTAGCCCTTAGAAATTCACACTCCATCTACCCAATCGAACGTTCCGTGCAACATCGGGTACATCCGAGTTTATGAATTCACTATACCATGGAAGCAAGTTAAACGTACGGGGTCCCATCCATACGCGCCAACCCTTCCAAAGGTAAGGCTTCCGCGGGATGCATCCAGACTCTAACCATGGACCCTCTTTGACTACCATAATCCTCGAACTTTAGAGAATTAGAGCCATGGTTAGGTTGCAAACTCATTGCATCATATTGTGACTACTTGACTACTTGTGTATCTTTTACTTGTGCATACCTATATGTAATTAAACTAACCGTTTGTTTTGACTTGTGTTTGTAATTAAAGTCTTAACCGTTTGTTTAGGCATATTTATAAGTTCAAATTAATTAATCAATTAATTGAGCAGAGTCCTTTGAGTCAACCCGGATTTTTATTCCCGTATCCTACAAAAGTGTTACTTGTGTTGGTCATAGCCGGAGTTCTAGGAAGAGTTACATGTCGTGCCATCTGTGGATCTGTAGCCCCAGATTTTTCTTTTATTTGGCATTGGTTTCGTCCAATCCGGAGTCCCACATAAAAAGTTACGACTAAAATACTATAGCCTGTCCACTTTAGTGTATATAGATGAAGTCTTAACTTAGTCTTTGTACAAGTCTAACCACATGTCTAGTTACATGGTCATAACACGAGCCTTGAACATATCACTTTCACTCACAAGTCTTAGAACACACTTTGTACATACTTTTTCACAGCATGACCATGTCTTTAATCCATGCACGAGTCGTCTTTTCCTTCATTATTTGAGTTGAGGGTCCATTCTATTTTCAAATTCTTTCCTATCTTTCCATCTACATCACTTTTTCATACATTACATATCTCACACTTTCCTTCTTTCACACTTTCCACATTCATACATCACTTTCATTTTACATGATTTGTCTATACATATCATTCGCCTCATACTCCATGATCTTTTCCCATCCATGCATGTTTAATCGAGTTTAAGTCAAATAATTAACAATAAGTATTCATGACATCCCTTTCCACAGTGTTTGGTCAAGGAGAGAAGGGCGTTTCATCAAGGACAACACTTTTGTTCAGATATCACTCTTTGATAAACCGATTCAAAAAAGAAAAAGGTTCGTAATAATGGGTAGTCAAGAAGAAGTTTTCTTAGGTGATACCGGGGAAAACTCGTCAAGTCTAAAAGAGGACATTCATAAACTACAAAATATTGTTGCCATGCTTATGTGTGTGGTAGAAGGACTAGCGAATTGGATAATGGTTATTGAACAAAACTCTCATTGTCAGGATCGAAAGAGTGAAAAGAGCGACCGCCCTCCTTCTTCATCTTCTCGTCAAGAACTTAAGGGAAAATTCAATGCATCTAAACCGAGGGCAAAACGGACCATTAAAGAATACACACCAATAGGAATGACTTATAATGAAGCTTTTGACTATTTTCATGGTCGAGGTCCCATTCATCCCATCAGTCATCCCAGAACCAGTACTCGAGAAACGGTCTCCCAATCGGAATCCAAACTCCTATTGCAAATATCATAGAGGCCATGGTCACACCACCGAAAAGTGCTTCTCCCTTAAAGATCGCATTCAAGATGACAATGACAAGAGCAGAAAGAACGAAAATCCTTCTTCCGCTTCTTCCCATCAAAATGGAAGTTACATCAATAAAAATGTTTTAAAGACCAAAGAACTAGAAAGAAAGTTCACCCCAATTGGGATGAGCTACAATATTACCTTGATCGACCTCATAATAAGGGACTCATCACTCCAATTGGACCTATGCAAGATCCTCCTCCTAGAAGGAGAACACTCGAATGGAACCACGACTCCTATTGCAAGTACCATCGAGGCAACGATCATACTACAAATGAATGTCACAAGTTTGAAAACCTCATTCAAGATCTCATCGATACAAACAAGCTTCCATTTCCTCCAGCTGGCAAGAAGACCGAGTGATGATAAAGCAAAAAGCACGAGGCAGGCTTCAATGATGAGATTTCATGATTTCTTTTCTTATTTTTGATTCCCCTTCCACATTTAGTCTAGAATAGGCACCCTTTATTTTCATTAGATTTATTAGAGTTTGAATTTCTTTCCTTGCATATGATCATAACATTGTAAAAAAAAAAAAAAAAAAAATTCATTGTCGGACTAAGCACAAGGTATACCAATGATTTGAGGAACCTATTTTAGCCACATCATATCACCTTCACCTTTTCAAATATATAATTCCTTTCTTGATAAACCACTTTGAGCTTCGTCTAACGATTGATCTTTCTTTTTTCAACCTACATCCACTCAACCTTGGGATGGAATAGTGTGCAACTTATGCAATTTCCAAATACAAAAGCTTGAGCGATTTTACCAATAATTCAAAGAATACAAATAGCAATAAAAGTTTGCAAAAGGGCAAGTGTTCCAATGTCTTTGATATGAACACATCTTAGATTGCGTCTCTTATCGAGTGCTCAGTACAGTGCTTGAGAAACATGAATTCCAAGTAAGTGATAGACCGCATGATCGGGTTTGCCCACACTTATAAAAAAAAGGATTTGAAAAAAAATGCAAGAGCAAAAAAGAGAGAGAGTAAAAAATAAAGAAAAAAGTGTTTAAAAGTGAGAAACCTCAAGCATACAAATACAAATATTCAAATGCAAGGTTGCACACCTTGGGGGCTTATATTGGCTCTTGAGCTTTTATCCTTTCTTCTTCAACCTTTAGGCTAACTCCGTTACAACACTTCAAAAGACGTCTTTGAGTTATACACTCACTTATGCGACCTTCGGCTAGAGCTACGTTCGGCCTGATTCCTAACGGATACATAGGGAACCTCAGATTAGGGTGCGGCTGTAATAAAAATGCATTCATATTCATATTTATATTCATACATGATCATATCAAGGGATCTCCAACGCTCATCCCTATCCATTTCGAGCTAGACTTGGGGGGTTGATCCCTACATCATTAGCCTACCCAGCCTAAGAGTCACCATCAATTGACTCTTCTCAAAATGTTTTCCACAACTTTAGCCATTGTGGCCTAACCGTAGTGTCACTTTCACACGTACACGTCACAAATACATAGCTAAATAATCCTTCCCTTAGGAACCTTTTGTCATGAAATCTTTATACAACTTTGAAGCATGCCTTTAGAGTCATTCATTACTCATAATCATCATTGCATCACAAAGTATGAAGTACTTAGCCTCCATGCCTAAGTTACCCAAATACTTTCATTATTGAGTCATCAAGTAAGATAGTATAGGAGGTTATAATCCTTGCACCATGAGGTACAACGCCAATGCATACACTTAATTAAGCTCATTCAACATGCGCCATCACTTGATTCATTCTTTTCATCTTTTCCTTTTTGTGGAAGTTCGAAAATTTCACTTTTCACCAACACTTTACGTCTTTATTTTCACGTCTTTCTTTTTCGGGAGGAAGTCGATACCTCCACAAAAATGACGGAAATTTTTTGCATTTTTGAGTCGCACGAGCACAATCATAATATAATGCACACACGAGTCATGTACGTTGAATCAAGTCATATCACATTGAGTGGATTTTACACCTTGAGTCATGTCGAGTCACACATGTCAAAACACATTAAGTCGAGTTGATTTAAACACATTGAGTCACACAATGAGTTGAGTAACACCAAACCTTGATTCAACCTCAACTCAAACCAATCATAATGAGTCAAGAACACCAAGCCTTGGGTCAACCTTAAGAAAAACCACCAGCAAAGTCTTTTGGCAGTCTTTGATTTTACAGGATACAACCATTCATCGAAGCTCCTATTTGCAGTCAATCGAACGATCTCAATAAACATTAAAAGCTCTTTTGTTCAGAGATGCGTGGACATTTTATCAAAGCTCTTTTGTTCAGAGACGCATGGAAATCCCTTCAAATCTCTTTTGCTCATAGACGCGTTAGCATCCTATTAAAGCTCTTTTGTTTAGAGACACGTGGACATTCAAAGCTCTTTTGTTAAGAGACGAGTGAACATTGCTTAAAAAATCTCTTTTGTTCAGAGACGAATAGACACCAACAGCGGCGAATCACGGCCATGACATCAATAGAGGGGAGGCACTGTCACCTTCAACGATGTTCCCTAAGGTGTGGAAGATTGTCACTACAAATGAAGATAGAGAGACACTGTTATCTTTAGGCGGCATTCATGAGGTATTGTAGAGGTCGTCACAACAAATGCAGCACAAGTGTTACCCAGAGGCGTGTACTTGACGGTGCAAGATACACGTTTATAACTCCTTTATTTGTATAACTAACACTAGTTGCAGGTATCGGCGTTGAAGAGAATGATTTAGGATTGCATAATGTTCTGAATCATTCTCCGTCTCTATCAACTACTTTGACTTTTGTTTTCGAAACTTATGTTTCTCCAAACTCACTCAAAGCGGGGCTTCTATAGACACCTAATTGTGTCTCCCCAAAAACCAAACCCAGTGATGAGTACTTTTCACGTCATTGAATATCGATCAAGGTGAAATGTTAAAGAGTCATGTGAATTTCCCTTTTTCTAAAATGTTTTAATCCAAAATAATTCATTTCTTATTTCAAACATAATTCATTTCGTGTCTTATTTATGAAAAACGTCCAATCCAATTTAGTATGGTCCATATTCTAAGTCTAATAAATTTATATTTGGATAGGTCTTGAAAAGAGTTTTCCAATGATATATTATAAGCTCAATTCCCACTTATAACGAGGAAGTTATAGCCAAAATACTAAATTGCGCCCAATTGAGCTTTTTATGGGGACCCAATGATCATGTGAAGGGTCCATTAATATTAATTATATTTCTAAAACTATAAGGATTTATTATGAGTTTCTAGAAGTCTCTAGAAGGTTATATTATATCCTTTTCAAAAGATAAGATTAATTAAAGAGTTGGAAATTGAATAAAACTTCTCTTTTCGAAAGTCCTAATTATATTTAAATTGAAAGACGTTCAAAGATATTTAGATATGATTTTTGTGCCTCATAATTTTTATTCAAATCCTAGATGGTTGTATATAACTTGAAATTATCTTTCCAATGATATATATTATAATATTAATTCTAAGCTATAACGAAAAAGATATGAAAGAAATACGAAACTCTATCCAAAACTAACACCCTTCCACTATTTAGGCCATATCTTTTATTCTAAAAAATATTTTAATCTGATTTTAATTGTGTTAAAAATAAGACTTCACGAGCTTTCCAACGACATATTATTTTCTTTATTTAGTTTTCTAGATCAAAAGATATGATAAAAACAAAATCCGCAAAAAAAAAGTTTTTATAGCACCACGATACATCTATCACACCGCGTCAAAATGAGTTTTATTCTCTCTCTAAGCTAAAGCTTATTCTTTCTCTCTCTTTCTTGATTTTCTAAAACTTTTCAAAACCTTTTCAAACCCATACACTATACATCCTTCACAAGACTTAGATACAACTAGCCAAGCTCGAAGTTGCCTTAGACCTCGACGTGAAAGGTTGATAGTTCTGAGGGTTTGGTCCTAAATCCATATTTAAATGTTTTATTAGATTTGCTATTTAATATTTTTCATTGAAGTTACTAACGTGTGTATTCTTTTAAAAGAAAGAGGTACGAGGCATCAAAGTAAGTAATTAGATCAGATTATCTATTCCTATTCTTTTGATGTAGAAATCATGTTTAGAATATTATTTTAATTCCTAGTATCATGTTAGGATGTCTTATTGATTTCTATTATCATGTTTAGGATAAAGCTTTAATTTTTAATATTAAGTGACATGCTAGGATTTGTTATTAATCATGTTAGGATCTTGCTATTAGTATTATGCTTTGATGAGAATATTATGATGATAATGATTGTTGTTAATAATTATATGTTTCTTGATATATTATTGTTACTAGCATAGTGCCCGTGCGATGCACGGTTTATAACTCTAATTATTAATCCCGTAAAAAAATACTTCAATTAGTATTAAAGAGCTCATTTACACTAACTAATTAATTGATACGTAGTATAATTTTATCTACTTGCACATTATAGTTATTACATATTTAAATATTTCCTTTTACATGTTTCATTGTTTTTATTTATTTCATACGTTTTAATGCCTTTTGACTCGATTCATTATATTTTTCTATATTATTGTATTGTCATTATAATTATTTAACATTTGTGCAAAGCATGAGGTTTATCCTAATATCTATTTAATATAAAAAGGTAATATTTTATTAAATCAATAACATAATATTAAACAGATACCAGGAATGATACATGTCATTTTATGTTGTTTTTTTTCCTTCAAAACTTTCCTATCCCTTTTTAGCAAAAATATTAATTTTTGGAACATTTGTAAAATACAACTACAATAATATTATTCCTAATCTTATATATTATCAACAACTTTTGTGTGTGGATGGCCACACCATGTGGCCAGGCCAGCTAACACATGAGTAATACTTGACCATGTAACCCCTAACTGAGTAACACCTGACCAAGTAACCCTTGACCGAATAACCCTTGACCAAGTAAGCCTTGACCGACCGAGTAACCCCTGACCAAGTAGCTAATGACTAACCGAGTATCTCCTGATCGAGTGAGTAACTCGTGACTGACCGAGTAACCCCTACCATTCTTTTAAAAAAAATGTGGTGTAGCAAGCCACATATGAAATGTTGTGTATTGTTTTTATAATAATTGTATTCCTTTTTATTTCGTGCTCTATTTACTTAAAATAGTTGCATAAGATATTGAGACCTTTTAATTAAGGGAGAATAAGCTATAATTTAGAAGGTTGATATATAGTGGAGAGTATAATATAGCATAGCACCTGTGCGATGCACGGCTTACAGATCTTAATACTTATATTCATTTGACAAAATTTTAAGATAAAACAATTTAATGAGTAATAATGAATTTACTTACATAGATGTCTTAATCATACATTTTTCACCTCTTAAAATAATGATATACTACTTTAAAATAGGGGATTTCTTTGTGTGTGTGGCTGGATTTACTCCAGTTAACTACTCGGTCAGGGGTTACTCAAGTTACTCTTGACCGAGTAACCCCTCAAGTAACCCCTGACCAATTAACCCCTGATCGAAAACCCTCGAGTAACCCCTGACCAAGTAAACCCTCGAGTAACCTCTGACCGAGTAACCCCTCAAATAACCCCTGACCGAGTAACCCTTTCGTAACTTCTGACTGATTAACCCCTGACCAAACCCCTCAAGTAACCCTTGACCACATAAACCCTCGAGTAACCCCTCAAGTAACTCCTGACCGAGTAACCCCTCAATTATATAACCCCTCAATTATATAACCCCTGACTGAGTAACCCCTTACCGAACCCCTCAAATAACCACTGACTGAACCGCTTAATTAACCCCAAACTGCATAACTCGAGTAACCCCTAACCGAAAAAATTGAGTAACTCCAGTCAAACGAAGTGGCCAGCCAATTATACAACCCCTTACCACACGAAGAGGCCACCGAGTAACCCCTTAATTATATAACCCCTGACTGAGTAACCCCTTACCGAACCCCTTAAATAACCGTTGACCGAACAGCTTAAGTAACCCCAAACCGCGTAACTCGAGTAACCCCTAACCGAAAAAATTGAGTAACCCCGGTCACGCGAAGTTTTTAAATATAATTCAACTCAATGAATTGATAATCAATAGGCCACCTCATTTTAAAAATGATTAAAATTTGTCCACTAACTCAATATAGCGCTTTTTATTCCTGCTGTAGTACCATGAAAGGGTTTTATTCCTCTGTAATTAGGTGTTTATATTTCTATTTTCTTTTAGTTTTCTTGTTTTTGCTTGTTTGATTTTTCCTTTTCTTGGTTATTTGTAGCCTCATTTGGAATTTTAAAAAAAAGTCTAGAGCATACACAATAGTTTTACGTGTGCTAATAAGAATAGCAAAATATACTCTACCAAATAAGGGCATATACCCTCTTTCAATTAAGCAATCTAATGTCAATTAATATGGACTAAATATATGTTGAATATCCGTGAATAATATTGATTGATAAATAATATTATGAAGTCAAAGATATTATCTTGGAGCATCTTAAATAATAAGATCTTTGACAATTATACAGTCTACCAAAAAAAAAAAAGTCTAAAGCATGCATAAAAGTTGTACGTGTGCTAATAAAGATAGCAAAAATATACTCTACAAAATAAGAGCATATACTCTCTTTGAATTAAGCAATTTAAAGTCAACTAAAGCCCTATTCACTTCACCTTAAAAAAATAATATTAAGTAGAAATAATGGCAATTCAGCAAAAATAAGTTCAGTTCAGTAAAATTAATTTCAGTTCAGTAAAAATAATTTCAGTTTAGTAAAAATAAGTTTAGTTCAGTAAAATTCAGTTTTCTTAAAGAACAATTATAATAGAAAAATAGTAAAAATAATTTCAGTTCAGCAAAATTAATTTTAGTTTAGTAAAATTAATTAAAGTTCAGTAAAAATAATTTAAGTTTAGCAAATATGATTTTGTTTCAGTAAAAATAATTTCAGTTCAGCAAAAATAAGGTGAAGTGAACGAGGCCTAATAGGGACTAAATATATGCTGAATATCCATGAATAATATTGATTGAGAAAGAATATTAAGAAGTCAAGGATATTATCTTGGACTATCTTTAAAAATAAGATCTTTGACAATATAATCTAAAAAAAAAAAACTAAAACACAGAGACATGTCAGCTTTGAAGCTAGCATACGTTATTTTAGTATAATATATAGACTTGACTAACATATGTAGGATATAAATTTTTATTGATTATAAAGACTATTAAATAATACATTGTACACAATATCATAAATCTTTTCTTAATGCATAAAAATAGAGGAGACAACAATCTTTTACACATTAAATTGTAAAAAGATATTTATACATAGAATTTTATATAGAGAGAGTGATAAAATGTAGGACATACAAATATCTATAAGAAACATGATATAATTCTAATTAAGAAAGAACATATACATTTATAAGTTCAAATATAGATAGTATTAGCTTTTAGCAATCGAGAGCGAAAAAGAATCATACAATATGAAATTGAATGGATCTACATGTAAAAATCATACTAAAATAATTTTTTATTTTTATTATTTTTACGAAACATGCCAAAATAATTCAATCATATATAACTGGTGAATAATATGAATGTAGTAATAATATAATCATGTCAAAATTATTAAAATAACTTTATTAGTGTTTATAGCTAGCATTGATGTCAATACACCCTGCTAAATACAAATCTTAAATGGTACATGTCACATGTGATTCAAAAAAAAATTATATAATACATATAAGAAAATATAAAAATTAAGTTAACTAAAAAAACAAAAAAAAAAACAAAACAAAAAAAAAAAAAAACTCAAGTGTAAATGTCTCACAAAATATAATACAGAGCTTATGGAAGGTATTTTATAAAACTTAATTAAATAAAATTAAAATATATGATTTTAATTGTTAGAGATATTGTTTATATTATTTGTCAAAAAATTTATACATGTTTATATTTGACAAAGATTATATAGCTTCATTCATAAAAGCAAGTACTTTACTAAAATAATCCTATGTAAATATGCAATAGTATATGAACAGGATTTTTGACAAATATACACCATAATAATTTTTTAACAATTAAAAAATTTTAACAAAAAAAAAAAAAAAACTGAACTAAAACAGGGACACGTGTCAACTTTGGAGCTAGTATACCCTGTTTTAGTATAGTATATAAATTGCTTGATCACGCCCTTTCTTGCAGGTTTTAAAGGGAATTTCTACTTGAAATCACGCTTAATAAGATAATTAATAATTTGAATTAGGGTAATATGATTTTAATTCAAGTAATATTCAATAATAGATTTATTTGTGCATTAATAATCAACTAATATAGATTAAAAAGGTTTAGGATTAATATATTGATTGTATGTTAATTGAAAAGCGCACATGAGTATAAAGAGAACAAAGTAGAGGCCTATTTAGGGCAGGTTCAATCTCTTTTAGGTTGGATTTGTACCTTCATCCCCGAATATCCAGTCATGGTTCAAGACCACTATGGAGTTAGCAATCTTTGTGATCGTGAAAGGGTGTTACCTTCACCTCGTGAATGGTTTACAAGTTCCTATAACTTGTTGACGACTCTTTTACTCTGGCTTTCTTCCCTTTTGACGCCTCCATGCTTAAATGCATGATCATAGTGGGCACAAAGGTGGTTGTTTGAAATATTCCCTACAGTAATGATCTTAGATCTTTTATTTTTATGATATCTGACGATCAAGATTATTCCCGTGAAACTCGTTCATTCATAGAAGTCTTCTTACGGAGCAAATAGCATTTCCTATTGATTTGTCCCCTGCACTGGACTTATTCTAATTCCGAATTCACTACTAAAATTTGGTTAAATTGTGACTTCCACTGATTATCGCTGAAAATAGCAAAAATGGTCGCTGAAAATAATTGCGACCGTCAACGGTCGTAACATGGTGGTCCTTATTCACCTAGTCGCAAAAAAACATTATTACGTACAACCGATTAATGGTCGCAAATATTTTGTGACCGTTTTTATTATTTTCAACGACCGTATGGAAAATGGTTGCAAATATTAAAGATTGCAACCGGTTTGAGCATCAGTCGCAAATTTGGATTGAAGAAAATGGTAAATACAAGAAAGAACAAAAAAAAAGAAAAAATTGCACCCACTTCTTGTACTTCACAACCAGCCCCATCACCACTACCCACCCACACTACCCACCCAAATCACCTATACCCACCACCACTACCCACCTTAGAACACCACCAACCACCACGAAAATGACAAGGGGAAATCTAGGTCGTTGACTAATCCTCCCAAAGCCAAACAAAATTTATAATCACTTAACAAACCTAAATACAAGTATAGAGGTAAGTCTAGGGTCGAACCACTAGGAACGGTTATGTTCAAGTGTTTCCAATTAGCGCCTAAGCTAGGTCGAAATCAAGAGGTGATGAGGTAACACTAATCAACTACCAAAACAAAGAACCAAACAATAAAACACTAGGGAATGGGGATCAACAAGTAATCATGACAATTGCAACAACTTGGGAAGAACATGCCAATCAATGGTTGTGAAGACTAATGATAAGATAGAGCTATCAATTGGAATCAAAGAGCTATCTCCTAATCGTTAAGCTATTGATATCTACGAATAACAAACTAGGAGAATCACAATCCAAACCAATCGATAATTGCAATTCCTAAATATGGGCCGTGTTATTAGAAATTACAATGCAATCTAACATAATTATTCTCAAGACCTAATCAAACTACACACATGCAAACATACATTAATCACTTTAATCTAAACAATTAATCAACATAATTTCCAAATTAATCACAATCAATCAATCATACAAGTTTCACCCAACCCCTAGCAAAACAACTACTCAAGAATCATCATAAAATCAACAAGCAAGAGAATGAAATCAAGAATCGACAAAATATAAACAACAACTACACTAATCAAGATCAATCAGATCAAACAAACATGAAATTATACAAAGCAATAGAATGAGATAGAGTTAGAAATCCTCATTGATTGATTATGGGGATCTTCAATACAATTGTCACCTTGAATCATCAATCTCTCAAATCACCAAGGAAATCTCTCACTTTCTCTCTCTAAATCTACTCCTAAAATAACCCTAAAACTAGAGAGAAAAACTCTCAACTAAGCTAAAATTATGATGAAAATAGTGTCTAAAAACTTCTCTACAAAATCGATTATAAAATAAATTCATAGGTTGCCGAAAACAGAAGAAGAGAAAATCCGAAAACTAGGGAGACGCAGTAGTGCACGGGTTGCGCGCCCGCACAAGGGGCCTACACGCCCGCGCTCAACTAGGTTCCTTCGAGCCTTCGTGCGCTCGCTAATGAGTCTTTGTGTGCACTTGTAAGGTCTTCATGATAGCCACTAAGCATGGCAGATTCAAATCACCAATGAAATCTCTAACTTTCTCTCTATAAATCTACTCTAAACTAACCCTAAAACTAGAAAGAGAAACTATCAACTAAGCTTAAATTATGATGAAAACAGTGTCTAAAAACTTCTCTACAAAAATCGGTTATAAAAAGGTATTTGTGCGCCCTCGCAAGTGGGCTGCGCGCCCACGCTCCACTAGGTTTCTTTGAGTCCTGCCTCGTAGATTCGTGCGCTCGCTAATGATTCTTCGTGTTCGCTCACAAGGTCTTCATGATAGTCACTAAGCATGGCAGATTCAAATGCTATAAGCTTGCTCTAAAGGCATCTCCCAACTAAGTAAGCCACCAATATCAAGACCCGAACCTCTTACAATACCTATAACCATGAAAAGAGAGCAAATAAAGGAGAAAACACTAGAAAAACCATAAAAAAATGAGAGAGAAAAAGGAAATTAAAGAGAAAATGCATAAAACTAAGCATTTAATAAGAAAGAAATCTATGAAAAGAAGGTAAAAACAACCTAAAAACTCATCAAATCAGTGTCATTTATGACACTTATTAGAAAACTCCTCCCCACTCCATAAATCTCACCCAACCACCACGAATTCATATCCCTTTACCGCAAAAACCACAATAAGACACCACAAAAGCCACCCCTTAACAAAATTTACGAGAATTCAAATGAAATTCCAACAAAATTAAACCCACAAAAATTAAAGAATCCTTTCCAAAAATAATAAAAATCAAACAATTTTACATCGAAAATCAAACCAAAAAATTAATGAAAATCAACCCACAAAATTACCCAAAAATAACTCGAAAATCAAACCCAAAAATTACCCAAAAATCAAACCAAAAAATCAACGAAAAACAAAATCAAACCGAGAAATTAACGAAAATTAAACCCACTAAAACAAACAACAAAAATCAACCTAAAATGAAACGAAAATAAATCAAAAATGTACCAAAAATTAACCCTAACACGAAACCATACCTCAAACCTTGAATTGACTTCGAATGTCACGCACCTTGAATTTGGTTTTATAAGGCCAGATTTGACCTTAAAAACCATTAAATTTATTAACACCACCACTAAACATCGAACCAAGAGAAATATGGATCGTTAGGGAGAAGTTTCCGGCCTCGGTCTAACCACCGAAGTTTTCGGAAATTTCCTAGACAAATCAAAATAGGAAAAAAGAGGAAAAGAGAAGAGAAAAGAAGAAGGGGAAGAGAAGAAGGGGAAGAGAAGAAGAAAGAGAAGGAGAGAGAAGAGGAAAAGCAAGAGGAAAGAGAAGGAGATGCAATGGAGGATAAGCGTGAGGAAAGAGAAAGGAAAGAGAAGGAGGAGCAGCGCATCAAATTATACTAGGGTTAGGGAGAGTTGGGCACCCCTTTTTATACATTATTTTTTTTAAAAAAAATAATAATGCTGCGACCGTTCTAGAAAATGGTCGCAAAAGAATTACTTTTATTTAGAATTATTTTACACATGTACTTTATTAAAAAAAATTTAATATATTTGCGACCGTTTTATAGCCAAAAACGGTCGCAAATCTGCGACCACTTTGGAAACAGTCGTAATCTTGCAACTGGGAACAAATCAGTCACAAATTTCATATTTGCGACCGTTTTTGTGACAGTTGTAGAAAAACGGTCGCAATTTGACCGAATTTTATTAGTGATTATCCTTCGTTACCGTTATATTGTTCCCAAGGACCAGCAAAATCAAAATAGCGAAATTCTTTGGTCATCACAAAAGGATTGGAAACTACACGTTTCTCTGGATCATCGTAGCGTACTTCTACATATCCACTCATAGGAACGTATTTTCGTAATGGATTACCCTCGAATCCATAATCTGTTTATATAATATAAAATTGAGATCATATGAGAACCTAAGGCTAAAATGTGAACTAGAAAACAATAAAGATCGTCAGATCTAATCAATAAGCGTGCGCGATCAATGGCTCAGATTTAATCAGATATATGAAATACTTTTCGCGAAATTCTAAGCGCGAATCTCCCTCTTTCGCGATTTTCTCTCCCTATTTGAACACTCAAAATCAACTAAAAACCACCATAATTGCCAATGATAATTGCTCCACTATGCTATAACTAGCACAATTTAACTTTCCCGCTCTTTCTTCCTCCAGTTTTGGAAAAAAAATTGTCATAAACTGACAAAAATCTATGTATACTTTGAATTTTGAAATGTACACTGTTATGTTTACTTTTGTAGCAATTTCTTACTTATTGTTGTGTTTTTTGGTTGAATTTCTTAAAATTGAAGTAGAAGAAGTATGAAATTTGATGTTAAGTTAAAATCGAGGTGATTCAAACATCAAATTTTGCGACATTCAGGTATACTTTTGAAATATATCCTAATTTCATTACATTTACTTTTGATTTGGATTTTTTGTTTACTTTTGTGAAATGAATCATGTTTTAAGTGATTTGTAACTTATTTTAGTAATTTCTGGATGAATTTGCTGCAATTCCGTTTGGTTTACTTTACATTTGGTTAGGAATTTGATCGAAACTTTTGTTTATAAATTGTGAGTATTGGTGTGTGTGTTTAAGTAGGAATTTGTGTGTTTTATTATGTTTGTATAAATTTTTAATTTGCATGCAATTATAATCAAGTATTTGTTTTTTGGTGGAAAAAAATTGATGTATATATTGTTGAGAGAGCCCCAGTTCCTCATGATGAGGAACAATTGGGTTTCTCACGATGGTATTTTGGAAATTATTTTCATGTTTATCACTTCATGAGCTGCTGAGTAGGATTTCGTGGGGATAGCTTATGTGTCAATATGTTTGAGTAATGTCGTTACCAATTAAACGATTTCACCCAACTCATCTTTAGTAGCTTTTAAGTTCTCTCTCTCCTCTCTATCAATGGCGTTCTGTCCTGTATTGAAGGTCGTGGAGATTACACACCAGACGACAAACTCGGGTATTGAAGATGTATAATTTGTATGAACTAAAAGGTAAGTGAGGTTTTCTACTCTCTTTCTTCGTAGCTTCTTCAAGGTAGTTATAATTTTTCAGATCTAAGGTTTTGATGTGATCTTCTGTGATGAGACAACAATTCATGAAATTGAATTCATAATTCCCAGCGATATCTAAATAATTTTGAAATTAATGGGATTAGGCTCACTCCCTCTGTTTGAATCGATTTGATTTTAGCGAGTAATGGCTGATTGATTATCCGTAAACACAAAATTGTCGTATTCCAATTATTTGTGGATTAGAATTAGCTATCAACAAACATTTTATTCAAGGATAGAAAAGTGAATATATCCCTTTTTAATGCCATTATACCTGCACCCTTGCTGTACTATTTTTTTCATTGTATTATTTTGGCAGTATCATCTTGTTGTGCACTGATTGCAATTATATTTTCTCATATTTTAGATTAATTATGAGTCTATTTGAAATTGAGGGTACGACAGAAGTATTTGAATGTGGGAAGCAATGTGATAGGGATATATTTAATGGTTTACTAGCTCGTATTCAGTTGTTATGTTGGTATCTTGTATGTGAAAGGTGATTTGTTTTTGATGGATACTGTGTGTATGGAAATTGAATTGGAAAATGAAGGAGTTATAAGGGGCAGTGAGGTTGGGGTTGGTGATAGGGGCAGTGGAGTTAAGTTTAGGAGTAACATTTATGTGGAGGAGGGTAATGATATGGAGGGTATAGAAGACATAGTTGTTACAGATAGTTGTGGTCAAGGTGTTGGTGTAGGTACAGTGGACATGAATGTTAGGTATTTATCCCCCCTGAAAACACTTCATACAACTCACACTGTGGTTGGTAGCAATGAAATGACTGTAATTGTTGAGGAGCCTAAAGAAGGGATGGTCTTCCGGTCTTTCCAAGAGGTAGAAGCGTACTATAAGGAGTATGCTGAGCAGATGGGTTTTGGAGTGTCTAGGGTTCAAGGTGTAAATTCTAAGACGGACAAGAAGCAAAGAATAGATATAACGTGGAAGTCTGAGTGTTGGGGAAAACCCGACATGAGGGCTAGGAGGGAAGCGAAGAAGGGTTTTGGTGGTTCAGATGGTTTAGTTGATAGGGTGGTATGTGAGTATGAGTTAAGTCGTATGAAGAGGACCTCGAAAAAGTGCAAATGCGAGGCCCGTGTTTATGCTAGAATGAATGACGATGGATTGTGGACCGTGCACTTAGAGCATAATCACAAGATTGATCGGCAAATTCTAAGCTTGTGAAGGAGTACCGCATGAAGCACATGACCTCTAAAGTGAAGAAGAAGTTGATGGATTACTATAAGCAAGGTGTACCAATTTCTCAAATACATGGTTACATGGCAACCGAACGAAACGGAATGGATAACATGTCTCTCACTGTCAAAGATTTACAACATGAGGTGTACAAGGCTAGGCGGTTGAAGATGGTTGGAGGGGACTCGGTGGAAATGATGGAGTATTTTGAAAAAATGCAATCCGGTAACCAAAATGTTTTCGACGTTCGACGTTTGGATGAAGAAGGGAGGCTTAAGGATATGTTGTAGGTTGATGCAAGAAGTAGGGTATCTTTTGAGGACTTTGGTGATGCGGTTTGCTTCGACGCAACATACCTAACAAATGAATACGAGCTCCCATTTGCGAACTTTGTTGGTGTGAACCACCATGGGCAATCGTTGTTGGTTGGATGTGCTCTTGTTTCACATGAAGACTGTGATACATTTGCGTGGATTTTTCGACAGTGGCTAGCTTGTATGAATAACCGAGTTGAAGTTATGCCAAACACGATGCATCGTTGGTGCATATGGCATATCATGAGCAAGATCCCTGACAAACTTGGCAAGTGTGCACAGTAAGTGGTTTACACAATAATTACTTTGTTTGTGATAATTTTCTGCCCTTTTTAGTTGATATATTGGCTGTATATATGATTATTTGATATATTTACTGTATTTCTAACTATATTCTGCCTATATATGATTATTTGACATATTTGCTGTATATCTGATTATATTCTGCCCTTTATATGCATCTGAATAGCTTCTGTGTTGGAAGAAAAATATAATAATCGCAATGCTTATTTAGTGTCCTACATTTTAGGTGGTTGTTGTTCCAACTTATTCTGTATGATGTACTAAATCTGATATCATAATACTTTGTGGATTCTAGTGTTAGTTAATCTGTTGTTCCGCTGTCTAAATTATCTTAATGCTTTTAGAAGGCTTTTTTCCATTGGAGTCCAAGGTGACAAAACTTCAAATATCCAGTAATAGCTAATAGCTACTATTAGTAGTATGAAATATAGCTCACCCTGAACCTATTCTTGAATAAGTGAATTTGCTTGAGCATAAATCATATGATTTGCAATTTGTATCAATATTCCCCAATATTGTTGCTGTCAGGAGGTTATTTATCCAATGGAGTCCAAGTTGCTAGTAACATATTAGGCTATTTAGCCATAATTTTGTATGGAAAAATGGCAGACAGAGTAATGGCTCGTGTTGATAAATTTTACATTAAGTGGGTTTAAGCTGTTGTTCTACTATCAGCTACTTTGTTGTTATGCTGTTCTCATGTTGTGATGTTCTGCTGTCAAATAAACTGTTATTCTGTTGTAAAAAAAATGTTTCTCACTTTTGTATAGTTACCGAGAATTCATCTACCCCCTCAAAGCGGTGGTGTACGAGAGCTTCGATCCCGAAGAGTTCCATACCCGATGGGCAGAACTTATTATTGAGTATGGGTTGGAGGACAATGAATGGCTGCAGAGCCTACACAAAGAGAGTCATATGTGGGTGCCTACATACATGAAGGAGTTTTTTTAGGCCGGTATGAAGACCACACAAAGGCTGGAGAGCATCAATCGGTTTTTTGATGGTTATGTGAGCCGCAAAACCAAACTACATGAGTTTCCTCAGAAATATACCATGGCTTTAAATCAACGCGTTCGAGATGAAGTGAGTGCAGATAAGCGTTGCTCGAAGTACCTTAGGAGGTTGGTTAGTGGCTACACAGTTGAAAAAGTTTTCAAAAGTTGTACACGGACAACAAGTTTCAAGAAGTTCAAACGGAGTGTTCGAGAACAATGTACTGCAACGTGCGAGGAGAAAAGGTTTTGTCTGAAAATTGTATTCAATATTTGGTGATCGATCGTGTGTGGATAGTATCTCCGGGTGCTAATGAGGATGTCCTTACTGATAAGCGACGACTCTACAATGTTACATTTTGTCCGATGACAAAGGAAGTGCAATCCTATTATAGGAAGCATGAGACAAGTGGCATACTTTGCAAACATTGTATTCGGATTCCCGACAAAAACTTGCTTGAAGAGGTGCCAGAAAAGTACATTTTAGCCCGTTGGAGGAAGGACATACCATGAAATCACACAAGGGTGAAGGTGTCTTACCATGATTCGGGCGACACGGACAATGTGAAGAGATTTAACAAAATGATGGCCAAATTCGAACCGTTATGTGAAACAGCTGCCATAATGAACGATCAAATAGTCAATATGGTAATTGAAGCACTGTCGAAGCTTCAAATAGCTATTAATGACTGTAAGGAAAAGAAGAGTAAGGAACACGTTTGTGTAGTGAGTACCTATCATCAGCCGGTGAAGAGGGGACGTTTTCCTCGGTTCAGAACCCATTTCCTACTGTTGTGGAGCCAGCAGACCCCTGTCCAATTTCCATGGACCCTGATATCAAAGACCCTATTATTAAGAAAAGGAAGAGGGGCAGGCCAAAGGCTTCGAGGCACAAGACACTAGCTGAAACCGGATATAAGAAAACCAACACCAAAAAGAAACTGCAAGCCACTATAAGATTTAGTCATTTCCTTCTTTATTTAAGCCTCTTACTGCTTATCCTTTTGTTATTTAATTCACTTCCTGTATCTGACTGCTATTTGGATTCAAACAGGATGCTGAAATTAATGTTGAGGAGGATGGACAGGCAACTAAAGGGAAGGAGACAGCCAAGGGAGTGGGAAAGGCTAGGACAGATAACGGAAAAGGAAAGGCAGAACCAATTAGGGGAAAGGGAAATGCAGACCAAAGTCAGGGAAAGGGGGAATCCCTAGCTGGTCGGGGAAAGGGGAATTCACAGATAACTACGGTCAAGGATAAGGAGAAGGCCATTCCAATCACGGGGAAGGACATTCCAATCAAGGGGAAGGCAAACACGTCTTCTCGCAAGTAATATTTAAGTAGGATAACTACATTTATGTCATTCAATTTCACTGAGTATTTATAACAACTTTAACATATCTCAACTCACAGGTGAAGGAGAAGCGTCTAGATGAACTAATGACCTAAGACACCATTATAGATGGCTGCATAAAAGGTACTTACATTTATATTCTAAAATATTTATTACATTAGCAGAATTTATACGTTTCCATGATTTGAATTTCATAAGCATTCTGTACCTGATTGTCATTTACAGGGAACGAGAAATTTCTCTCTGAAATCTGAGCTTTGAAATCTTTACAGATGGGGTATTTGAGACTAATTTTTTCTACATTACTGAAGAACTATTACTGTTTCCAAATGGGGTATTGTTTGACCTGTTTCAAGAGCTCCACATGTGGAAGCTAATCAAGAACCATTGAGAACCGGTCATGTTTAAATACACTTCTAGTATTGCTATGAAAGGTGTTGTTTACAGATTATGTTAGTTGTAAGTTAATTCTAGAACTCTTTATGCGTAAGGTTAATAGGCCATCAACTTAAAATTTGGAACTTATTTATGTGTACCTCTAGATTTGGATGTTAGTTGGCATATTATGATTTGGTCGTTCGTGGAATAGTTTGCAATGATTTTATCAATGTTGGTTATTTGGAACCTCTCATTGTATTAACTCCTGGCATGAGAACTTATCACTTGAATTTACAAGATGAGTGCAATATTCCTACAAATGTTTGATTAAATTAGAATTTCCTGGGTATTTTCCCACTTAACAGGTACAAAGCACACTACTATATGTATTTCCCCTACTTTAACAGCAACAATTACATAAGAATCTACTATAATTATTGGCTAATGTGCTATTGAACGTGTTACATATGTTTCTAAATTTTAATGAATTAAGTTTCGATATTTTATTGATGACAATGATGACTACTCCAGAGAAGTCTTGCATGGCCTTTCTAGATTCACTATGCCCAGTACTTCTTATGGCCCACTCTGTATGTTGTCCACTAACACAGTGGTAATTGGGCCATCCCACTAATGGGTCGTGACTTAGGCCTGCCCGATATGAAGACTTAAATTCTGAAATTATACTCGTATAAATTTACTATACAGTGTGTTATCCTATTCACTAATTACCTATTTTTTAAACAACCCAAATTCTACTGTGTGTAACATTATTATGTGTGGAACATTATACTCTAGGCCTAAGTCATAAATAACACAATATAGTAGACGGATCTTAACAATAACACTTATAAATAACACAACACACATTAACACTTATATTATCACAACACGGTACATAATCAACATAATTAAAAGGCATGAATGCCTTCATTACTACTACTTACTACTTAAGAAATAATATTTAGTCGTTTAGTGCTTAGGACTACCCATAGAAAATGTTTATTTTACCCACTTAAAAGGCATGAACGACTTCATTAGTACTCTAAAACACCACACTCAATAGAATCCACTAATACAACTAAAAGGCTACCTTTACTCCAAACTAGTCACAACACCATTCCTTTATCATCAACTTATCCGGATTCTGCCATGAAGTAGAGTCGAACCTCATTTGGAAATACGAGGGTTCCTACGGAAACGGACATTAGGAAGAGCATAAACAACCCCGTTGTTGCGGATCTTAGCAGACTCAATCATCTGACTTGGATTTAAAACCCAACTTTGATTGATTAGCATGATTGTCTTTGGGTGATGATTAAAGGTAGAACCCCCAGAAGTGATAAAGGTTAGCTACATGGGTGTCGAGGCGACCATCAACTTTGACCTTCTTTGGCTTGTCATTCAGTGGGGCTATGTAGAACACCTTGATCCAACTATCCATGTTAGCCTCTGAATTCTGAAAATTGTTTTGATTTTGGTAAATAATCATTGAACAAGCACAAAGGTGACAAGCAATAACGGTATCAAAATGTATTTAACATTGACTTGTAAATAACATTAATGTATTATCTTGTGGTTTGCAACAAGCATGTCACCATGCCTAAGCCCAACATACTTTGCAATGTCAGATGGTGAGATGACAGCTCTGGTTGTCTTATTCGTCAAGAACATGTCCTTCACACGACAATCCACTTTTTCAGCATAATCTTTGTAGATGTCCTTGAAGCTCTGGTTTCCCTTCAGAGCATACATCACACCAAGATCCACCCCAAACCCTTTTGATGGGGGTTGGGGTGACAAGGGGTGGCCCTATGAGCATTTCAACCAACCCTTCCACCCATTTATGGACACTCCTGGGTTTGATTTTGAGAACCCTCCTCGTCCTAGAGGGCAAGGAGAAAGGAACCCATGATGAGGGTTCCCTTCCTCCCCCCGGAACTTCTAACTTTTAACTTTTGCTCGGGACGTGCAAAAGACTAGTGTGGGGGAGGATGTTCCTTTTTGGGTTGGTTGAAGTGTACATAGAAGGGTAGTGTGGTAGGGTAGTGGCTTGTACATGAGGAAGACTATTGAGGATTGTGTCCTTGTTGTAGATGATGATGTTGTAATGATGATGTTGTGATGTAATGATGATGATGATGTGATGGTGATGATGGTGATGTTTTGATGATGTTTTTATGATGATTTTTGCTGATTTTGATGATTTTTGATGATAAATGAGCTTTGTGTAGGCGAAGATGCTCCCAAGGAAAAATCCAAAATTTCCTGACAATCCAAATTCCCTTAATCCAAACTTTGTAGATAACCTTTCATTTATTTTTCTTTTTATCTATAACTCTAGTCTTTTTCTTTGGTTTCTAATTTTTTTTCTTGTTTTGTCATAGTTTCTTTTGTTTTGGCTCACCTTTCTTAAAGCTTGAAAGCGGAAACGAAGGAAGTTAAGGAGCAACACAAGCTCCCTTGGTGAGATTGTATGAATTATCTTGTCTTCCATTTCAAGCGGCATTTGGTGAGACCTTTCCTCTCTTTTATTTGCTCTTTCTTTGAGTGTTTAGTCTAGGTTTAGCTTAGGTAGAAGTTGAATGGTTCGAGGATGTTTGCTTTTGGTTCTATGGAACCTGGGATCGTTGATGTTGTTATCGAACGATCACTTGTATGACGATTGGGATTTAATTGGATTATATGCCTCGTGTGTGAACCTTTTTGATTTCTTCCTCTTTCTTTTGTTTTGTTTTTCCCTTTTTGTGTTACAAACATGTCTATGACAAGTTAAAATGATTTTTGATGTGGAATGTGCTCATTCATTTGGTTGTGTATGCCTTTTATGATGTTGCATCTTTGAATGCTTATCTTCCTAATTGATGAGGGTTTGCACGGTTTGAGAATGCTCAGGGTTGAGTTAGACACATTGTAAGCTAAGGTAGCCCGGTTCAGAACTTTTGAGGACATTTGAACCCCTAGTTCACGGGAAAGTGGTAAGATGGAGTTGCTCTCTATAGTGGATAGGACTCCCTCTAGTTAGTATTTGCTTATTTCTTATCCCATGTGAGCGTCATTTGTTTAAGCCTTCATCATTCTTGTGAGCGGCATTTTGGATCCTTAACTATGCATGTCTTAATATTTGTGTTGGTATCTAGCTCCCGAGATCGTGACCAAACAACTCTAGAGGAGGAAGAGGGCATTTCTTCTCATTTCTCTTTGTTTTCTTTATGTTTTGTTACAAATTTGGTTTTTATTTTTGCATCCACCTACTTGCTAACTAATTTGAGCCTTGTTTCCCTTTCTTAACTTAGCCATATTAAAAACCTATCGGCCTATGTTCTACCGACCCTTGTAGTTAGTGAAGCTTTGGCTTGTAAGGTTCGAGTTTGAGAGTGTTGATCTTGAGCAAGAAAGTTGTGTAATCAGTTCAAGTAAGGTTATGAAAGTTGGTTAAGAATATGCAAAAGGTTTGTGAAGAAGGTTGCAACACATGAAAACCAAGTGAAGTTAAAAAAAAAAAAAAGATTTAAAAAAGAGAAAAAAAAAAGAGAAAAAAAAAAGTGATGAAAAAAAAAAAATGAAATGAAAAGAAAAAAAAAATGATGGAAAAAAAGATGAAAGAAATGAAAAGGGATGAAGTAAGGTTGTGAGGTTTGTATTGAAGGTTGTAATTTGAGGTTATGTTCAATTCTTAGGTTGTTCTTGAGAGATGGCCACTCTTTTGCTTCAATTAGGATTGGCCACCAAAATTTTCAAATTAATTCCCAACCTTAACCCCTAGCCATGACATTACAACCCTATCTAAGACCCTTGGACTTGGAGGAGCTCGGTCAAAGACCGGTGGAGGGAGATAGATTTAAACCTATGGAGAGAGTATGCATAGTTGAGATGTCGGGATGACCTTATGATTCCACATAAAAATATCTTTTTCCGGTTCCCTCGAGGAATCATGAGGAGCTAGCTAGGGGATGACTTGGAACTAGTGGAGAGAACGTGGACCGTCTTGGTTGGGGCTAGGGCGGAGAGTGAAGTCATTAGTTCTCTATGCTTAGCTTAGGTTTGTCTCTTTCAACCCCGAGCATCGTATAACGTGTTTTCCCTCATTGAATTGAGAAAGGTGAGTATTCTTTGGTGCATGTCTTTTCGTTCGAGTTCAAATGGAGCATTTTCTACATAAGTGCTTAATTGGTTTTCCTTAACCCTTGTCATGTTATGTTTGTTGTGACTTTCTCTTTGTTTTGGCATTCCTTGCTCGAGGACTAGAAAGAGGCAAGTGTGGGGGAATTTTATGAGTGGCATTTATGTCACGATTAAGGTTCATTTTGATGGTCATTTTCCCACATTTGCGGCTTGTTTGCATCCTTTTCTTTGCACTTAGTTCCCTTTCCCTTTATGCATCTTCTTTCCTAGATTTTGCCCCTTTTTCCTACTCTTTTTTTATTTCCATGCTTATGCTTTGTAGGAACCATCGGGGTTTTCAAGAGGAGGAAGCTAAGCTCAAGAAAAGCTGAAGGAAGAAATATTTAGAAGAGGTTCGGCCGAACCTCCTGAAGGTGTGGCCGAACCAGGGTGTGGCCGAACCTGCTCAGTGGTCCGCCCGAACGTCGAGGTAGAGTCAAGAAGCAATTTGGCAATTTTGCAGGAGTGGTCGAACCTCAGAAGTTCGACCAGACCAGGAGAAGGGAGGGTCGACCGAACCTACCCTGTAGTCCGGCCGAACCTTCCCAATGTTCGGTCGGACCACTCCTCTATTTTATCTGGCTCTGTACGGACTATATAAGTCCCATTTTAGAACGTTTTGATGTAATTAAAAAAACTTAGTTTTAATTGGCTGCACAATTTTTAGCTTAATCTAGAGAGAGAAACACTATTAGTCTTCACTTGGTAGAGAGAGAAAGTGTGGATTTCTTCATTGATGAACTTGGATTTTGAAGAAGAAGCTTGTTTAATCTTTTGTAGATCTTCAACTTTAATTAATGAGCAATCTCTTACTCTTTCTCTTTACTTTTGCATTTAATTTTGCTTGTTTACTTTGATTTTCCCTCTTTGCTTATTAATCATGTTGATGCTTATTGATTTGATGATTGATATTGTTCTCCACATGATTTGTGAGTTGTCCCTTAGCCAAGGGTGTGGGGATGGTGTAGTTGCTAATTGTTCATGCTTTTAATATTGAGATTAAGTTAATTGTGATTAAAATCTTTGTATGCTTGATATTCTTTGATCTTCTTGCAAGTGCACATTGTTAGTTGATTAAAGGTTAATATTTGCTAACAAGGAACGGAAGTTGACTTAGTTAAGGTTCATTTCTATCAATTGTTCTTTGATTGCACCTCCCAATATATGGTTCTAGTGTGGAAACATAGAGGCTATGTTAGGAGAAACCGATTAACCCCGGAAGGCGGTTAGATTTTACCTTATATTGATATTCATGCATGTTTAGTTCACTATTGATTTACTTTTATGTTATTGCATGATCAAGCGGCATCTATACCTACCCATCTTCCTTCGTGTTTAGTTATATTGATTTTAACTCGTTTTATCTTTAGTTCAATCTCTTAGTCATTCCTATCCTTTGTCCCGAGATAGCTTAAAGTCTAGTGATGAATGCGGTGTTTATGTGCTTTTCCCTGTGGTTCGACCCCTCTTCTTGCCATATACTTGTATTAGGATAAGTCGAGTGTTATAAATTGCATTTGATTTAGGTGTAGTTGTCTAACGACGCAATTATTCTTTTATCAACCGCGCGGAAGCCTTACCTTTGGAAGGGTTGGCGCGAGTGGATGGAACCCTGCGAGTTAACCTCGCTTCCATGGTTTGGTGGATTCAACATTCTCGGATGTACCCTTTGTTGCTCAGAGCGTTCAATCGGGTAGATGGAGCATGAATCCCCAGAGGGTTATGTCCATATGTAGAACACATATGGGTTTTAGAAAAGTGAGAAAAACTCAATCAGGAAGTAGAATCGAGCCAACAGTGCTAGAACTGGTCGAAATTAGAACTCATATTTCTGGCTCGGTATTGTAAGAACGCAGCGCCGGCTAACAGAGACTGTCGCCGCGATATAGACCTATCGCCTGGCGACAGAATTGTCGCTCGGCGACAAAGCCATATATTCGGCGACAGGCTCTGTTTTCTAGACGCCGGTTCCTACATGCCTCAACAGCTTTCTATGTTCGTAAAATTTTCCAGTTTTTCGCAGCATTATTTCAGTTCTAGTTGTGAAAGATATTCCTCAAATTTCCTACGTGTAAAAATCCTATGTTTTAACTCATTACGGATGGTCTTTCCAATGAGATCTTTTTTATGCATATGACAATAATGTTAATCAAAATTACGCACATGAAATACTTAGAACTTTTCGAGTCTCATCCACTCATACTAAATAATTGCCAAAATAAATTTTAGGAATTAAAATAGAAATACTCCCCAATGGAGTCGCCAAAAACTGTAGGGAATATTTCAAGTATCCCACACTTGAGCCCCATTGTGATCATACACTTAAGCATGGTGGCGTCCAAAGGGAAGGAAGCTAGAGCAAAAGAGTCGCTAACAAGTTTTAGGAACTTGTAAACCGTTCACAAGGTGAAGGTTACACCCCTTAACGATCCATGAGATCGTCAACTCCAATAGGTCTGGAACCAAGACTGGTGTTTGGTGATGAAGGTACAAATCCAACCTAAAAGAGATTGAACCTGCCCTAATAATAGGCCTCTACTTCATTCTTCTTGTATTCATGTGCGCTTTCTAACTAACATGCAATCAACAGATTAACCCTAAACCTGTTTATCTATGTTGGTTGAATATTAATGCACAAACAAAACTATTATTGGCGATCACTTGAATTATAATCACATTAACCCTAAACAAGATTATTAATTATCTTATTAAGCGTGATTACAAGTACAAATTCCCTTTAAACATGCATAAAAGGCGTGATCAAGCAGTAACAATAAATATAATATAAGATCAAGCAACATAATAACAATCAACATCAATCATAATAATAATATTCTCAATCTCAAAGCATAATAATATTAGCAAGATCCTAGGCATGATACTAACAAGATTAATAATAAACCCTAGCATGTCACTAAACAATAAAAATCAAAGCTTTAGCCCTAACATAATACTAACATGATATTGATATGATATTAGAAAGCATAGGAAGCATCCTAGAAATCATAATTGATATAAGCAAATCAATAAATATCATACTAAGGAAAGCATCCTAACATGATACTAAGAACCAAAATAACAATCTAAACATGATTTCTATATCAAAATATCAATTAAACAATTAAAGCACTTACTTGGATGCCTCGTACCTCTTTCTAATAACAAAATACACACGTTAGTAACTTCAAGGAAAATATAAAATCAAACAATTAAATTAAATAATTGAAATAGGGATTTGGGACCAAACCCTCAGAAATTATAACCTTTCACGTCTAGGGCGAAGGCAACTTCGAACTTGGCTAGGTGTGTCTAGATCTTGTGAATGCGGAATTTTGTTTGTAAAAAAGGTTTAGAGAGAGAAAGAGAGAGAGATGATGATTGTAGATGAGAATTGATGATTGTAGATAATGATTTAATGATTAAAAACAGAGATTTAAGGACACTATTTATAACGAAAATCAGCCCGGATATGATAAAAAAGAATCAGAGTTCAAAAAGGAATAAAACACGACGATGTCGCCGCAATAGCCTCTGTCGCCGCGCAACAGAGCCTGTCGCCGAGCGACAGGTGTGTCGCCGCGCGACAGGCCCGTCGCCAGGCGATAGCCTGTGGTGCGGCGCTGCAGACAATTTCTCCACACGTTTTCCTATTTCTGATAAAATTTAGCGTACGAGGGGTAAAACTGTAATTTTATTTAAAACGCTTCTTTTATTCTAAATAAGACTCATAAAACTCATTTTCAATGCTAATCACATTAGGATTCAAAAGAACCTTCTAGAAATTCTAAAAGACTATAATCAATCCCAATTGCATTAGGAATCATAAATCATAATGGGCCCTCCTCTAGATCATTGGGCCGCACATAAAAGTCAAACCGGGCCTAGTTTAGTATCTTGGCCATAACTTCCTCAATATTCATCGGAATTGGGCTTATAATATATCGTTGGAAAGATCTTTTCGAGCCCAATCCAACTACACCATTATTGTACCCTTGTCATGGACCAAACTAAACTGGATTGGCTATTTTCATAAAATAGGTTTTCGAAAACAGAGAGAAAGAAAAGAAAAGAAATAAAAACTAGCCGCAACACTAAACTTTCCACACTTTCACTTCATTCAATTATGATTCGACATGTAAGGTATTCATTACCGAGTTTGGTTTTTGGGGAGACACATTTGGGTGTCTACACCCACTAATCCCAACCAATTTTTTATATATATATATATACCCAAAACCTTCGATTTTTTCCCCTCTTTTCCCACTTCCCTTTCACTTCCCCTCGGCACCTTCCTCACCAAACCCCTCTTTTCTCCCTCATCACCTCACTTCATCTGGCCACCACCACCAGTCCGGCACTCCATTTAAGGTATCTTAAGTCACCTTCTTCACTTGTGTTCTCAACGTATCTCACTTGTGTTCTCAACGTATATCAAAGCCGCTCGGTCGCTCCGTTTCGGTGTTCATTCTCCATAAAATCACCACCACTTCACGCCGCTCACCACCACATTCCCTCCCTAATACCTCTCTCAGTCACTCACAAGTAAGAATTCTCATTTCACTTCTATTTTCCTGCTTCTCTTCGAATTGGTGAATTTGATGTTTTATTCAATTCGAATTGGCGAATTTGATGTTTTGTTATGTTCGAATTGGTCATATTCCTTTGTTTCTTTGTCCCTAGATTTACTTTTATCTAATTGGTGAATATTCCTTTGTTCTATTATGTTCGAGTTGGTGAATAGTTGTGTTCCTTTGTTATGTTCGAAAAGCATGCTTATATGATGTTCTATTATGTTCGAATTGGTGATAGATTGATTGTTTTAATAGCCTCTGTTTGATAGATTGATTGTTCTTTTTTATAGATTGATTGTTTTATGAGCCTCTGTATTGTTTGATAAATTGATTTTTTGCTTTTTCATAGTCCCAAATTTGCTCCCTATTAGTCAGTTAGTCACTAGTTGTTGAATATGATGTGGTTGTTATGATGGTGATGGTTTCTTTTTTCTGTTTTAAATCAAAATGTCCACAAATGTGGGTAACTTTGAAGGGAATGTCCCTCATAAAAATGAGGAGCATGACCATCAACCTAACAATGAAAAATCCAAACCCAAAAGGAAGAGAATGAAGGATCGTTCTAAGGTTTGGGAGCACTTTATCAAATAAGAAACACCCACTAGAATGGAAGCATGTTGCAAGTACTGTGGTATGAGATACAAGTGTGGTACAAAGAGAAATGGCACTAGTCCATTGTGGGCTCAATAAATAGATGTCGTAAGTAGCCCTATAATACTCCTAAAGATTCACAACAAAGTTTGTTGTCTTTCAAAAGTAATAAAGTTGAAAGTGATGGTACTAGCAGGTTGTCTTATGTGAAATATGATCTAACTTTTTAGAAATGTTTTATCTTACATGGTTACAGTAGATGAATTGCCTTTTAAGTTTGTTGAGGGAGTAGGCTTTAACATTTTTGTAATGTTATGGATCCTAGATTTCATGTGTCTTTAAGAATTACTGTGGCTAAAGATTGTTTCGAAACCTAATTAACTGAAAAAAGAAAGCTGAAAATAGTATTAAAAATGTGTAATTCAAGGGTTTCTTTAACAACTGATACATGGGCATGTATTTAGAAAATTAATTACATGTGCTTGACTGTTCACTTTATTGATAATGAATGGAATTTGCAAAAAAGAATTCTGAATTTTTTGTCCTATATCAAGTCATATGGGGAGGAAATTGACAGCAGGATAAACCTAGGTCGTTGGTGTCTAGATTCCCCAGTCAAAACAAAATTATAAAGCTAAACCCAACCCTAACCTAGGTATAGGGGCAAGTCCAAGTAGAACCCAAGGGAAGGCGGTTTTGCTAAAGTCTAGGTTGAGCTATTCCGAAATCTTAAAAGATGGGTTGGTCTATGCTATCAAATCAATTCAATTAAACTAATCAAATGAAAATCAATTATCAAAACACTAGGGAATTTAGGATCCACATGCACCAATGATAAACTTGCTAATTTGACGGGAATTTGATCAATTACATACACAACGCGAGGGAAAACGATATTTGCAATCAAAATCACTCAAGAAGCTATTTACTAGGGTCTAGCTAGATGTCTCTACAAATGACTTCAAAGGAAAATCGCAAATCGAGATCAAACGATAATAATAGCATTCAAATCAATTGTTCGTGTCATTGAAAGCTATTATGCAATCTACCATGATCATCAAGGTTAGCTACTCCTCTTCAAATCAAGCACATGCACAAATTTCATCAACCAATTTAATCACATCAACAAATCAATCAAAAACCCCAAATTAGCTATAGATTATCACCAATACATGCTTCACCACTTCCCTAGCAAAGGAACTACTCACTACTCATGGTAAATTTGAAAAACATAACAAAAGAAATCATCAATCTCATCATGAACATTGTAATCCAAATATCAACAATGAAAATCAAGCTAAATAATATAAATTCAACAATATATCAAAATCAAACATAAAATTGCATTGAAAAGTGAAGGATTCTTACAAAACTTTGATCAATATCAAAGAGGAATGAAGGTCACAATATCACAATCATCAATAACCAAGTTTCTCTCTTTAAAATCTAAGAACAAATTCTTCAAAATCAAGAGCTTCTCTCTCTAAAATTCTAATCAAAATCAATTCTAATTCTAAAACAAGGATTCTTCTCTCTAGAAATGAAGGAATTCTATATATAGTAAAACTAACTAAGGGGAAGTTAGTTAGACGTCCAAAAGAGACCTCAAAAGGCCCAGCCTCTCACCCCTAAGCGCGGCCGCAACAAAATGGGTACAAAAACAAGGGGAGGAGAGGCGCGCGGCCGCTCCTGGCAGATGCTCGGCCACGCCAGCCACCTGTGCGACCGCTCCTCTCTCGCGCATGGCCGCTCCCTAGGAGCAGGGGAAGTGCCTTGGGTGCGCTCGAAGATGCCCCCATGCGCTTCGGATGATGCATGTTGCTAAGGCAACTTCTTGAAGCCCTTACGGTGGGTTCAACACCGTCTTTTAATGTCTACACAGCATGAGAGCGTGACCTTGAATACTTGGCTCTTGCACTCCAACACCTTTGAGCTTCAAAAAGAGGAACCGGGATGCACCGTTGGCCTTGTATACCCCGAGAGAACACCTATGAGTTTCCCGAAAATCACCAACTTCCTAAAATCAAAGAAAAGCAAACATGTAAAGTAGAAAATGCAACATAAACTAAGAAATGCAAGAAAATAAGGAAGCAACTAAGTAAAATGTAAAACTAGAGAAAAGGAGATAAAAGAGATGTAAAATCAATGAAAAATCATCTTAAAAGAAGCTAAATGAGTGTCATAAATGACACTCATTAGAAATTGGGAAAGAAATTGAGAAATGTTTGCTTATTTGGGAACTTGAGAAAGTATTTTGCATAACTATTGATAATGCTAGCTAAAATGATACCGCAATAGGATATATGAGAAGGAAAATAAATGGCTGGAAAACTGGGGGTTCTTAAGGGTCGGTTCCTTCATATGAGTTGTGTTGCACATATTGTGAATTTGGTTGTTTTTTATGGCTTGAAAATTGTTAATTAGTCTATTACTCGTGTAAGACAAGTTGTAAGATTCATCAAACAATCCCCTACTAGGTTGGTAAGGTTTAAAAATGTATTGTGGATGAAAAAATCAACTCTAAAAAGTTGTTGTGCCTTGATGTGCCTACTAGGTGGAACTCCACCTTTTTAATGTTGGATGCTGCTTTGTTGTTTGAGTTTGCTTTTGAGAGGTACTATGAGGAGGACCCTCATTATGTGATTAAGTTAAGTAAGAGGGAGGGGAAGGGTTGCCCTAATTTTGATGATTGGGAAATAGTGAAAAGGTTTTCTGAATTTTTACAAGCCTTTCATGATCTTACCTTGCATGTCTCTGGGTCTTTGCATGTGACTTCCAATATATTTTTCCATGAATTGGTGAGTGTTGTTGTACTTGTGAAAGATTTGGTTACAAATGAGGATCCGGAGATGTGTCTTATGTCTTCTTAAATGAAGGAGAAATATGACAAATATTGAGGTGATCCGGAGTGAACATGCTGATTTTTGTTGTTGTTGTGCTTGATCCTTGTTACAAGTTAGATTATGTTGAGTGGATGATAACTGAAATTTATGATACTAAGCATGTACCCGTTTTGGTGAATAATTTGAAAGAAGCTTTGAATGCTTTGTACGAGGAGTATCGTGTTTCTTCTTCTAGTGATGTGATTAGGGAGGAAATGTCATTAACTAAGGACGATTCCCAATTTTCTCCCAAACACAAGAAGATTGAGGTGTTGAAGAGTAAGTATAAGAAACACAAGTGTGAGAAAGATGGAGATGCAAAAATTGAGTTAGACAAATATTTAGAAGAGGATACGGAGGAGGAATTTGAAATTTTTGATATTTTAGGGTGGTGGAAGTTTAATAGTGCTAGGTTTCCTACAATGGAAAAATGGCTTGTGATATACTTGTTGTCCCTATCTCAACAATAGCCTCTGAGATTGCATTCAGCACTAATGGTAGGGTTCTAGACCCATTAAGAGCTCCTTAACTCCGAAGGTCGTTGAAGGACTTGTTTGTGCTCAAATTTGGCTACGTTGTTCTCCCTTTCCTAATATAGAAGAGTGTTTACAGGAAGTTGAAGAGCTTGAAGAAGGTAATATAAAACAACAATTATGATATGTTATTTTTTTTCATTATTTCATATATATTATATAACTTATTTATTTTTTGAATGTTATACTTGAGGAATATGACAATTGGTGGTCAAAATCCACACTTGGTTGAGCTTGATTGAGAGTTATTTGCCAAGAATGAAGCTACCATGTTGAATGAAGTTACTGCCAGTTGAATGAATCTGCCATGTTGTTTTTAGCTACTGCTTTGTTGATTTTAGCTGCCAAAGCTATAGTTCAATAAAAAGCCGGGTTTTTCAGGCCTAAAATAACAGCCCAAAAAATTTTAGTTTTGATTGGATTGGATTGAATCCAAATTCAGTTTGGATTCGGTTTCAAAAATCCAAAACCAAAATAAGTCGGTTTGGATTTGGTTTGGGGTATAATCCAAACCGAATACCAAACTTTCACCCTTAACATCAACCCCTGTTAGATCTCTTAAACTACGATCAACCTCTTCATATGCATGTCGATGAGTCATTGTTGACCAATTATGACAGCTGCATACTTAACCAATTGCACCGCCTCTACATCTTGTTTACTAAATTTTCAAGTTAACGAAGAATGCAGCGTAACCGAAATCCCAAGAGTTTTATGAGCGGTTTTTCCTCAATGCAATAATGTGGCAGCAATACCTTAGCTGGCTACTAGTAATCCAAATTTCCCTCTAAGCTTGACTATTTCAAGTACGGCCCGATACAGATAAGTCTTACCGGTCCCACCTGGACCATCTATAAAGAAAATTTGACCATTCTCTGCATCAATAGCTTCCATAATGATATCAAATGAAGATCGTTGGGCATCATTAAGATGCTTAGCACAATGCACATCTTCTAGGGGCACTGGTGCTAATAATTCATCATGTATAGCTCTAGCTACTTCTGCAATTCCATCTAATCGCATGTTTATTTTAGGTAAGTCGAAGTCATTGACACTCTTTCCTAATTGTTTTAATATGCGATCTATGTCATAGAAAACAGAATCACGTACCAGATCTGGATTTGTTGAAGTTGAATATAAGTAGTCTTCAGCCATGTAATGATAAAGTTTAACGTGACAAATAATTTTCAGAATGATGATGGCATTTTAGAGTTTGATGCTTCATGTAAACAATCACAAATGCTTGCATCATTCTCTATAAGACCTAGTTTTTCAGCTGCTTCTCTAAAAGTAGAATAAACAATTCCATTGACAGTTCGCAGATGCTCAAATGATTTGGGGCCTATAACATGATCCAACAAAAAACGCAAGAAAAATCTTTCTCCTTCCATTGGTGAGGCTGTGTAGATTCTACCTATCACTCTTTGTGCGCTCCTCCTTTTTCTCCATGTTTTTGTAGATTTCAGCCATCAATAACGTCAAGGAAATTCTCTATATAGGTATGTTCTTGCCTCTGGATCAGATCGAGGCATTCATCTTGAAGAACTATGTGAGCACAGTTCGAGAGTTATGTGGCATTTGAAGGATGTCTTCAATAGATTGATTTGTACAAAATCTAACCATTTGCCTATCTTGCAAATGTAGTTGTAATCAATCAACAAATGGAAACATTTGAGTAATGAGAAACTTATATATCCTCCATAATGCTTCAACACATACCCACCTTGTATCCACTAATTGTTAAATCTCATTGTATTCTGCCCCTGCTCGAACATCCATTGAAACACGATCTACACCCTTATGTACGTACTTGTACAAATATTTGACGCTCCTAATTCTACTACAAATCTTTGATATGACAATCATATTTCAGTAGAAAACATGAATTATATGGAACAACCCAACTATTATCAACTAAGGTTGTATTATTCTCATGTAAAGGTACTGGCGGACGATCACCACGATGACGATAAATAGGATATGAGTTCTTGCCTTGGACTGTGCTTGCTGCAAAGGGTTTAGGAAATTTACATTTACAAACCCCATTTTCCATGCAAGAAGAATTTCGACGACCATCACCACATGGATTATGGATATATGCTTCAAAATAGTATCGTACAATCGTGGTTCATCATGTATCTCGGCTCTCACAAATATGTCATACTCTTCCGGAGAATTTGGTTTGTCTTTTTCGTCCAAAATGAGCAGCATGTGAACATGTGGCAAGCCTCTTTTTTGAAACTCAATAACATAGACATAGGAAATAACCTTCCCGAGAGTGCCTTTTTCTACAACGTCCATCTTGAATTCCTCAAATTTTGCATGGAGTATTATGATGATTAAGTCAGGACGATCTTGTGTATTTTGACCTGGCAATAACTCATCTACATTTTCTTTCCACGATGGGTTGCATGTCATTGTCAAAAAGAGGTTTGGTTTTCCATAACGTGTAACTAATGCCATTGCATCTTGAAATCTTTGATTCATGTCTCTTGGACACCCGACAAACGAAGAAGGTAGAATTGTTGATTTTCTAGCATTTACTATAGTTACAATATAGTGTTAATTATATTTGTACATAATGATAATAGTGAAGTTAAAATTAAATGCAAACGACATATTTAAGAAAAGAACCTAGATTGAGTTCTCCGACATCTAAACAATCTTGAAGTCCTTGATACAATTCAGCTCTAATTGTATCTTGATAATCTCGAATCTACCTTAGCTTATTTGCCTCAATTTTTACAAACATGTCAACAATGAATTGTTGAAATAAGCGTCCTGCCATTAAGATGATGGATATGGCATATTGTCGTACTTCCAATCAACTAAATTCCATTAAAATATGAAAAAAGAATATATATATATATATATGTGTGTGTGTGTGTGTGTGTGAAGTGTACATTACTTGAATGATATAAGCGTAGGAAGCTCGACAAGGTATAGTTCTTCCATTATAATCAACTTTTTATCGACCATCCATAAGAACCATATTGAAATAGTAATGGATATTGAAGGGGATCATAGTATCTAGCAGTATCCAACACATTCATTAATTGACCAGAAGTTGATTGAACTAAAATATCTCTTGGATTTAAGTTCACAACTTCTTCTCCACCAACAATAATAGCTGCAACTTGAGATGTAGTAGGAAGACAATATTGTGGTCGGTCGGAAAGTTGTTCATTAATACGGAGTGCACAATCTTATATGTTTCCTTGCTGAGCAAAACTTCGAAGATTATGAACAAAAGGGTTGCAGCGATCAATAATTGCTTTAACTTTTTCTACAATATCTTGTCGTAATGTGTTATTCTCTACAAGACGATTCTCAATCTCATGGTCAGTGTCATATATGTACAACTGAAGGAATCCCGGCCAAGCTTCCGATGTTGTTGGGAGCAGCCCACCTATCTTATGATATATAGAACCTTGAGCTCAAAATGTGTATACTTCGTGTTAAGAATTAGCTTAGCTTTCATCTAAGTGCACTCTTATGGAAGTTAAAGCAAATAAGTTTTTATGATATCACTCTTAAAATGTATTCCAATAGGTGTTTGATCAATACATAAAGAACGTAATTCTTCGGGAACACATAAGGTTGGCAAGGTAATCTTCCCAAACAAACAACATATTTGGGATGTTTCATTATGAAAAAGCCAAGCTTGGCAAAATTCACATGTTCTCGGAGATGATAGTTGAACGGTGGGGACTCCCCTTTGCTCATGAAAGTTTATTGCAGAACGATGACATACTCTTTCCCTATTTCTTCTTTGGACATTGTTGCAATGCATGAAATTAGAATGAGAGGCCTCTTGAATTCCACTGCCACCAAACGTTTTACTATCACCTTGGATACTTCATTGACCAAAACATGTAGAATTGTGCAATATAACACTTTGACCATTTTGAAGTGCTGTTTATAAAGTAAATTTATTTAATAAGTATGATTTAGGGAAGGAAAAAAACATGCCACATGATTTTTATTTTTAAGTTATATTTAATTTTTTCAAGCTTCTTACTTAGTTAATGTTTTTGTCATCTTGCAAAAAAACAAATATAGATCTTACACCTTTTGGATGTTTGACAATCAAAATGTAGTGCATAATAAAAGAACGTGTTACCGCAACTATAATTATTCTCAAACCATTCCAGCGTAAATGTGTCAATTTTATTTTGTATTATATGATATAGCTAATAATTTTTTAATATTAGCTATTAAATCATCATTAGTAATCCGATTTTTTTTTAGTATACGCATTTTTTATATGTTCTCTTTTTCATTGTTTGTTTTCTATAAAGTAGTAGAGAAACTAATTGGGTTTTTTTTTTTTTTTTTTTTTTTTTTTTTTTTTTTTTTTTTTTGGCATAAGTTAACCAATTCAATTATACTTAAATAGTAAAAGATATATATTTCTCTATGTTAAAAAAATGGATACTATATAATAAACAATTATATATGTTGTTAAATTTGTAATCAACACATATTGATGTCATATAAAAAAACTAACTATATTTAATTACAATGTCAATTGGCTACAAACATGATTACTGAACTCACATGTGCATCTTGAAGCATGATTTGAAGTAGTATATGTGTCAGTTGTGATGTCTTGATTAGTAATATCCAATAGAGTAGAAGAACGGGCTTGTTGTCTAGCATTTCTCCTTAAATTATAAGTAGACCGCCTTCGAGCATTTCAGGCAATAGCTTCTTGTTCAAGTTGTTCAGCGGTCATCCTTTTTCTCGTGCTTGTCTTCGATAGTATGACGTAGATGACCTATGATTTTCCATACCTAGTAAAATTAAAAATGAAAAAAAATATCTAAGTTACAATATCTGAATGCTATAGAAAAGAAGGATTATTTTATAGAAAATTGTAGTAAAACAAAAGAACATTAAAATGATAGATTTATATGTACGAAGTATTGCATGCATAGTTAGCTGTTACTCCATTTATTTAGTCCATTGTAGTTGCTACTCTTTGTATATGAGATATTCATGTAATATCCAATTTACAAACTTTAAATCAATTGGACTAATGCAAATGATTTATATTGATCATTCTAGGCCACATTCAATTTGATGATTTGGTAGTATAAAAATTAAAGCAACATGGTCAATCACTCAAACTACTAAAGAAATATCTTAGACTTAAGCTCTTAGATATGTCAATAGCTATCAAAATGATCGAAGATCAAGCACAACATCTTAAAAATCAAATAAAGTTAAAAGTGCTCTACATAGAGAAACTCCAACAAATATCGAATCAAAGTTACTCGTGAGACAGATTGATAGCTTTAAAAATCTAAATTGTCTATATATTATATGTGCATACTTGTCATAAAAGAAATAAGGGTAATTCTATATGATAACCCTCAACTTTCTAAAATTGTCATATATACAACAACAACCTCAATTTTCATTTTAAAAAAGCAGCAAAGATTGAAAATTATTCTACATAATTGATTATACTCCGTACCAAACAAAAAACTATTCAACATATTTGATTTTATACTAGGAAAATTTGCCAAGAATAATATGACCTTTCAGCGGTCTTCCAATGATGGAATGACCTTTGGTTTATTTCAAAATGGAACGACCTTTAATACATATTTGCCAAAAATGGAAAAAAAAACCTGTAACCTATTTTACAGGTTACGTTTGACATGTGTTACATGTGTGATAGGTTAAAATATTTGTTTTTTTTTTTTTATTTTTTTTAAACATATAGTATTTCTTTAATAATAATGATTTTAAAAACAAAACTTAAATTAAAAAAGCTTAAAAAAATTTTAAAACTAAAAAACACAAATAAAGAAAAAAAAACCCTCCCCTCCCCTCGCCAACAACCACCCCAGTACAACCAGTTCCTGCCGGCGGCCTGAGCCCCCTACTTGGCTCCAGCGGCACCCTTTTGACCTATACCCGGATAGCCAAGCCCTCCCCTTCCCCTGAACCACCTTCCCCCTACCCTAAAACCAAAGCCAAGCAATCTTCTACCGCTGCCAATTCTCTAGCAACTCCTCCAATTTCGTCACCTCCACTACTACGCGACTCGAACTGCATATCAAGCTTCCTTATTTCACCACCATTTTTATCCCATTTAATGTCAAAATTATGCAATTCTGTCTTATTGGAATCAATACCCACACCATTATCTGTTTCGATTTGGGATGAAAGTGGGGTGGTTTTTAGCCATGGTGGTGGTATGTGGAGGAGAGAGAAAGGGGGTTTTCTGGAGTGATGATTGATGAAGATGGTGGGGGTAAGGTGGTTCAGGGGAAGGGTAGTGGTTGGGTGCAGTGGTCGGGTCAGGGTTAGGAGGGTGCTGCTGGCGGGAGCAGGTGGTGCAGGTGTGGCTGCCGATAGGGGGAGTGTTTTTTTTTTTGTTTAAAATTTCAGCTTTTTTAGTTTTAAGTATTTTTTATTTTAAGGTTGAAAAAAATTGTAAAATAAAATTGACCAATGATATTGTGACATGTGTCACATGTAACCTATTAAACAGGTTACCAACAGGTCACGTTCCATTTTTGGCAAATGTGTGTCAAAGGTGGTTCTATTTTGAAATCATTCAAAGGTCGTTCTATTTATGGAAGACCACTGAAAGGTGGTATTATTCTTGGCAAATTTTCCTTTATACTAAACAAATGGTGTAACTATGGTGTATAGGAGAAAAAACATAAGAAGCTAGATGTTGAACTATGGAGATAACTGACATTTTTTTCCCTATACAATCATCACCGTAAATTAACTAAGGAGATAAATTTTCAAACATTAGGAGCAACTCACAATATATTCTATCATTATTTGATCAAAATTTATAATTTTTATTTTTAGGATGCTTTGATCTAAATTAATTTATAGTTGAATCTAAGCCCATAAATGTAGAGTAATAGTAGATGATTTACCTTTGTGAGGATAATGTCACTTGCATATAAAGAAAGCGTTCGTGAATTAGTAATCCTAGCTACTTGAGTACGGATAGAGTAGAATTGTTGATGTCTACCATAGTCAAACAATCAAATTCCTGCAAATTCAACCAATATAATATCATAATCAATCATTACGAAATAGACAACTAATATTTTTTAAGGAAAAAATAGAAGACAACTTGAATGAACAGATGATTACTTGACTGAAGGCATGGCAACTGATAATAACGGTTCATAAGTACATGGTTTTTTTTCTTTTTTAATCAGAGTGAAGATGTCTGTATAATTAATGAACAATTAAGTTAGGATTGAAGATAATAATGCAGGAAGAAAACTGGGTATGCTAAACAAAAAAATAATGGCAGAATTGTATAAGAAAAAAAAAATAGAAACGTATAAAAGTGGGTAGTTTTTTTTAAAAGAATAATAAATAAAAAAATTAATTAAAATAAAGTGGATAAATGTAGGTAGTGCATACATAAAAGGGGTAAATATTTAGGGGTTGTTGGTAACTGTATGGTTAATGAGTTAATGTGGGTAGTTTATTTTTTAAATTAACTAGTATTTAGCCCGTGTAATGCACGGGTTAAATTTTTTTGATAATATATATTTTTAACTTTTTTAATTTAATGGTTATCTATTAGGATTAGTTGTGGATTTGGATTTAAGCCAAAATATGTACTCCATTCGTTTTTATTTAACTGCCCCAATTTGACTTTGTCACTATTCATACAAGCTTTGAAAGACACACATTGCATGTGCAATACAATAAATCTATATGTTATTTTTTTTTTCTCCTTAAATATTATCTATCGTATTCTAATAAATAAAAAAAAAAATGGAGAATGGTAGGTTTTTTTTTTCTGTAAAGATGGTAGTTATACTTACAAAAATGGTAGTATTTTTTACGAAAAAAAAATTAAAATTAAAATTAAAATTAAAAAAAAATAATAATAAAATATGGGAGGGGTATTTTGGAAAAGTAAAATTTATCACTCAAAACCCCCTTTCACTTTATGTATTACTATAGATGCATCAATTTGAATAATCAAAGAGTATTTGTTCGATATTAATAAACACATAAGTCAACTTCTGCAAGTCTGCAACCCAAAAGAAAAAATTAGACATCCCTAATACTTAAGTAGTAATAGAATTGAAAGGATGAACCTATCAAAAGCCAAATACTTAAGTACTTTGTATGTATTAAGAATATTTCCTTAATAATTTCCTTGCTTTTTCATTCCACTTCACCGTCTATATATACAAGTGATAACAAAATAAAGCATAACAAAATTGGCATATGAATATACATTCGCAAAAATTATTACCAACAAATTATAGAGAAACATATCTTTAATTTCGTAATATTAATCACAAAATAGTAAAATTGGAATAGAATAATACAATACAAACTATATATTCGATTCTCCCATCAACCCCATTATTAGTAATCAAAGAACACAGATTTTTCTCACAAAAAAAGAAACACATAATTATATTGAAAATTTTAGATAAAATTTAAATATCAAAATAAATTTATTAAAAATATAAAAAATAAAAGGGAAGGAAAATTACAACTAACCTTGAAAAAAAATCAGAGAGATTGGAGTGAAAAAGGATTAATCTGATCATAATGACGAAGTGGGAGGGAAAAAAAAAAGCAAATTGACAATCTATTTTTTGTTCAAAATATGAGAAAGAAGGAAAAACTAAAGGCCAAATAAAAAATAAAATCTGAATGACATGAAAAATAATGATGGACAATCAAAGAAAAAAGAAATAAAAAGTTAAAAAAAAAAAAAAAAAGGTGAAATAATGGGATACGTGGCAAATTGTTTGTAAGAGTTCCTATTATTAAATATTAGTATTAGTTTTGTTTCTGAATTATGAAGTTGTCCATAGATTAATTAAAAGATATCTTTGTAAGAAATTTATTGTTTTCAAGTTAATTAGTAGAAAATATTGTAACAAAATATAAAATTTTATAAATAGACGTTGGGAATTTTTTTTCTTTGTTGACATATATTAGTAGAAAATATTGTAACAAAATATTAAATTTTATAAATTGACGTTGGGGGGGTTTTTTTTTCTTTGTTGACATATATTGATGATTGTAATTTTTGATGAATGAAATTTTTATTAGAAAAAAAAAATTTAAGTTGTTCGGAAAAAAAAAATGACGTAGGATTTTTGAATGACAATATCTATTGTTTGCAAGCTTAGGAACGTTTTTATTTTTATTTTTATTTTTATTTTTTATTTTTTTATGTTGGCCTTCAAAAAAAATTTGAACATTAAGGAAAAAAATCAAAAACGGTGTAAGGATAAGTTTTAACTTAATTGATTTAATGATAAAAGTGTATTTATATTCCTTTTTATAAGTTAATGAGATAATAACGGTATTGATTCTTGATAATTCAATGAGCATGTTGACATGGGAAAAACTAGGTCGTTGTCTTGACTAATCTTCCTTAAGGTCAAACAATATTTGTAATCAATCAACTAACCAAAATACTAGTATAATGGTAAATTAAAGGGTCGAACCACTAGGACCGGTTATGTTCAAGTGTTTCCAATAACCGCCTAAGCTAATTCAAAGTCAAAGGTAAGAAGGTAACACAATTCAACTACCCAAACAAAGAAGCAAACAAATGAAACACTAGGGAATGGGATGAACAAGTATTTATGACAATCAAGCTAATAAGATAATCAAGCAATACAAGCAATGTAAAGACAAATAGTAGGAGCAACTAGAAGCATTCAATTAATCATCTTCATACTCTCTAACCTAGAGTTCTATAGTGCTAAACAATAAGAAGAAACATAATCAAATTCTCAACCAATTATGATCAAATCTATATCAAGTGGTCATGTTAATCGATTCAATCCTGCAATCAAGTTTAGCATCATGGTTAGCTACTCCAATCAAACTAAACAACATGCAAACCTCTATGAATTAATTTGATTACAACACAAGAACAACTCAAATTCCCAAATCAATCTCAATCCATCAAGTATACATGTTTTACCCAACCCTAGCAAACAACTACTCAAGAATCATCATCTAATCAACAAGAAAGTAAAAGGAATCAAGAATCAACAAATATTGAAGAACAAATACACTTATCAAGAATCAATCATCAAACCAAATCAAACAAATATGAAATTAAACAAACAATAAAGAGGAGAGAGAGTGAGAAATGTTCTTGATTGATTATGGTGATCTTCAATGCAATTGTCGCCTTGAATCTTCAAAATCCAAAATCTCTCTTTGATTTTCCTCACTTTCTCTCTCTACAACTACTCCTGAATCTAACCCTAGATCTAGAGAGATAAGCTCTCAACTAAGCTAAGAAAATGAGATCTAAAAAAAGGATTCTAAAAATTGTTCTCCTAATTTTACACCAAAATTGGGTATTTATAATTACAAGGATAAAAGAAAATAAAAATAAAAGGAAACTTAAAGAAATTAAAAGAAAGAAATTAAAAGAAAGAAATCAAAACCAAAGTCAATGGACTTTGATTTTAGGCTGCTCTTAATATGGGAAATAATCCCATGCTTTTCACATCATCAATCACGTACCATCATCAAGCTTCATTAATCAATCACCACCGCTCATCATCATCATCTTCATTCATCAAGCTTCATAACAAGACCGTTCGGTCTTCATTAATTATCACATGAGAAACTCGTGATACGGTTTTTACAAAACCAGAAATGCATGGCCGAGGACCACCAAGGGCAGGGGACCAATTCCCTTGCTCCCCAAGCTTCCTTCACAAACCGGCTTCCCACATGTGTACCAACCGAAGGCTGCCACCTGGCCTTGGCCTTGAGCACCTAGGCAGGCCGGGTGCTCGGCTGGGCCTAACTTACAGCACGAGTGACACGCAAGCCCATCAAGCACAACTTGCTGTTGCGGGCTGCTGTGCAAACTACTTGGGCGCGTGGCTGTGCGAGGCCATGCGGGGCTATGCTTGCAGCGCTAGCAGCAGCTAGCAAGGCGCAGCACGCTGCTAGCTCGTAGCTCGATAACCGACATCTGTGCTCATAACAATCTAACGACTCATTAATTCCATTCGGATTAATTCGTCGCCATGGATCGGTTACTTGATTGGGTGTGACCCGAACGGTTCAGTCAACATTAAGCTATAATATTAATTGTATATTAATATTACTGATCAGAAGCGGCCTCCAGCTAGGCATTCCAATCACTTGACCTCATTGAATAATTAAGCTTTCTAATAATTCCGAACCCTCTATCGGAATATTACACTTGTTCGAAAGACACCATTCCTATCAAGTTGCATATGCTCTTTTCATGTATTTGGAATCCGTACTCTAAATTTTGGAATGTGAAGTCAAGGATTATAAAATAATACGAAATTCAACATGTCAAAAATAATAAAAAAAAAATTGGAAGATGGTTCTTCTAGATGCTACGGTATGTAAACATTTATTTTATAATTTTCTTTACCATACATTCTTATTTTATTATTTTATAAAATATAATATATGATTGAGTGGTAGGTCAGGATCTATGAAATTTTACAGTTCATTATCTGTAGATAATTATCTAAGCTTTTGTTCGATCCATATCATCAAATAATCTATCAAACCAAGTTTTACCTTGCATTTGTTATATTAATCCACAATTTCATACTTACTCATTTCTATTTTTTTTAAGGGTGAACCCATTCAAGGTAGTATATTTACAAAGGTTGTTGATAATTTTTTTATTGGCAAATTACAAAAAGGTTCAGTGTATTGTTTTAAAAAGGTTCAAGTTATTCCAGCTGACGATTGGCTACGAATAGTTCATAATTCGTATCAACTCAACATAACTACGGAAACAGAAACATCCATTGTTGATACTGAAATCGAAGATTTTCCAAAGTACTTTTATGACTTGGTGTCTTTATTACATGGTGTCAACTCATTCAAACGCACCGAAGGAATTGTGATAGGTTTTTATACTACCTTTCATACTATTTTTTTGATTAAACTATTAATTTTTTTTAATGAATATATTTAATATTTCTTTAATTAATATTTTACCCTTTTATGTTTGTTGGAAATTAGATGTTGTGGGACTAATCATACATGCAAGTGAGATCCACCGAAATGAAATTACCGGTATCATTAAACAGGAGATTATTCTACTAGATCAAAGGTATGTACACACACACACACACATACACACACACACACACACACACACACACACATGGGATCATATGAGACTACATCCCTTATGTGAGAACCCTATTATATGTGAGGACATATTACAACCGTTGGATCAATTGCATCCAATGGCTATAATTTATCCCAATTAAACATAATTTCGAAACAATTTTCCAGTGTTTTCTCTCTCCTCCTTCATTCGACGTGCCATTTTCTCTCTCCTCCTTCAATTTCTCTCCTCCTTTTCTTACTGCTATTTGTTTTTATTCTTCATCAATTCTTCTTCAAACTTCTTTGATTCTTTGTCAAGGTGATTTACGTTGATTTTAGTTTTTTTCTTTGATTTTAGTTTGATTTCATTGATTAAATTTTGATTTTAGTTTGAATAATTAAGGTTTTCGTCAATTGAATTCTTCATTAATTAAGGTTTTCGTCAATTTTTTTTTTTTTTTTTTTTTTTTTACGATTTTTGGCGATTTTTTATTCAATTTTCATTCAAAATGTTTGCTTATTTGACAAATAAGTAAGCAACTAAGTTTGCTCATTTGTTAAATTAGCAACTAAGTATATCCCTCATTTGACAAATGAGCAACTACCTATTTGCTCATTTGCTAAATGAGCAAAAAATTGATTGCTCATCTTCCAAATGATCAAAGAAAATGTTTGCTTATTATACAAATGAGTAACTAATTATTTGTTTATTTGACAAATGAGCAAACTAATGGTTGCTCATTTCACAAATGAGCAAAGAAAGCTTTGGATTTAATGAATTATTATAGAAATCTTTGTCATTTGACAAATGAGCAACTAATTATTTTCTCATTTGCTAAATGATCAAAAAATTGATTGCTCATTTCCCAAATTAAATGATCAAAGAAATGTTTGCTTATTTTACAAATGAGTAACTAATTATTTGATTATTTGACAAATGAGCAAACTAATGGTTGCTTATTTCACAAATGAGCAAAGAAATGCTTGTTGATTAAAAAAATGTTTGCTCATTTGACAAATGAGCAACTAAGTTTTTACTTATTTGTTAAATTAGCAGTGAAGAAGAAGAAAGACAAATAGTCGATCTTCAATTTTTAGTCTCCATTGTAATCCCACCTTCAAGCTTTAAAGAGAGAGAAAGAGGAGTATACAAATTGTACGTAATTTGGGTTTTGGGGGCTGATGTGTTTGTTTTAAGAATTACATTATTGCCATTACTAGTTGAACAATCTCAGCTGTTGAATTTAATACAATCTAATGACTGAGATTTGTCTTCTCATAAAGGATGAGTTCTCATGTAGAGGGTGGTTTTCACTGAATCCTGACCCATACATATATATATATGTATGTATGTATACATATATATACATATAGGACCAAGTTATGATGAGAACCAATTCTATAATAGGAACTAGGAACTTTTTTGAACCGTCAGATCTAACACAAATAGGCACGCGATCAACGGCCAGGATTAAATCAGAAAAATTAAATTCATTTCACCCAAAAACAGAGCTTGCGTTTCTCTCTCCTCTTTCTCGCTGAACATTTTCTCTCTCCTCAAGCATTCTTCAAGATTCCTCATCTTAATCATCAGCTCAAAAGTCAAGAATTTGCTACAATTTACGCCGTTCTTCAACAAAATTTATAATTTGTTTCAAAATTTCTTATCTATAAAGGTAAGTATTGTAAAATTTGGTGTCAATTGATTTTTAGGGTTAATTTTTTTTCCTACGATAATCGGATCATATTATCAATTTATTAGAGCATACATTTACAACTTCGTCAACAATTTGCTATGTTTCAGATTAATTAGGATTATATATTCTATCGATTCTGATACTTTTTGCTCGAAATTTTATGAATTCACTTCTATTCAATTTCTGAAATTTGGTATTTGTATTTCACTGATTTGTGCTTAAATTTCATCAAAATTTAAGCAAAATAAAGTGAATGCACACTGACTGTTTGACAAATTGCCCCAATGAATCCTATTATTTTATCAATTACAAAAGTTAAAGTAAATAAAATATATGTTAAAGTAAATCAAAAGACTAAAATTATGACGCTTCTAAATTTGTGTTGCTTATTTAAACTTGTCGAGATAATTTTGTGCTCATTTTTTTTGTGATTTTTGTGAGTTATTTTGAGTACAACTTAAGTGAATAATTGAGTGACACTGTAAACGAATATTTAATTAAATTTTTGGCCTAATTTTTTTTAGTCTAACTTTGTATTTGTACTCATTAGTCACTTCTTGCTTCTTATGTTTTAGAGTACATTATGATATGCTAAAAGTAAACAAGCTACACTCAATAGAAAAACATATGTTTTATAACAAGTTTAATGGTAGAATTTGTTTCTGTAGTGCTGTTTGATTTTGTGGCATCGATGGCAGGGTTTTTGAGGTTTAGAGGAGGCTAGAAGGGAGGAGATTGTGAAGTGTTGTGTAATTTGAATTTGCATTCTAGAATTTGTAAAAATTTAAGTTTCCTTGTATATAATTCTACTAAAATTGAAGTAAATATCTTTAAAAGTAGACTCATGACGAGAAATACATTTGTTGTCTCTAAAAGTAAATAAAAAAAGAATATAAAATGAATAAAAAAACCTTTAAAGTAAACCTATTAGCTCAAGTGGTAGAGCACTATGCGGATGCATAGAGGTGTAGGTTCGATTCCTACATAGGTTACCTCTAAAAGTAAATACAAAACATTCTAAAATTATTCAAAACACCTCAAAAGTATATCAAAATAACTAAAAAGTAAACCAAATTAGCTCTAAGATACACATACGATTAATTGGGTTTGGAGGCCTCGGCTATCATTAAATCGAAAAACTTTTAAAATGTTGTCATATTTTTTCAAGATTGGCTAAGAACCCAACTTTAACTCTATTTCTACCTCCAAATATATTTAAAGTAATCAAAAGTAGAGCAAATTATGTCTAAAGTAAATAAAATTTGCTTTTAAAAAAATCAAAATTCAAACACAGTATATAGAACCAATATGAATCGACTTTTCCAAAGTACCATTACATAGTATTTCATAGTAAGAAAGTAAGAGAAACTTGTTACACATGACCTCTTACATCATACTTTCAAGTCATCCTCTAATATATCTCAAAAGTAGATACAAAATAGTAAAAAGTAAATTGATATATTCTAAAAGTAAATAAAAAATTCTCAAAAGTAGGGTAAATACAATATAATTAAAAATTATGAATAAACCTACGTGGGATTCGAACCCACATCTTTTTTGCAATTTCACAATGCTCTACCTTTGAGCTAGTAGGCTAGTGTACCTTAAAAATTCAAAGTACAGAAAAATAGCTCAAAAGAAAATGAAAAATTCTCAAATGTAAACCAAAAAAACTATAAAGTATATATGCAATCATAGGGGATTTTGGGTTAATAAAGGATAGATAAGCCTATTTGGGTAGATAAGTAACACTTTGATGAGCAGTTGAGCACTAATTTCTTTACAATGATGGAAAAGTAGTTCCTCCCTTGAGAGTGGAACCATTAGTTACAACACATCAAAGTTTCCCATGAACAAGTCCGAAACTTGTGAATATTCCTCCCTTGACAGTGGGATCATTAGCTAGTACAATCATACAAAGTGTAACACTTTAAACAATGGAAGAGAATTTGATAGTTAAAAGCAAAGCAAAATTGAGTCAGCTAGTTTACCTTCTGTAGTACTAGACAACATCTTTTTAATTCTTTTAGCAAAAACTTTGACATATTATTCTTTTGAATTATACCTGTACTAATTTTGTGCTTCACACAACACTTTAATTCCTCAAATATTCTGAGCTAGAACATGCCCGTTTTAGCAGCTAAAGCTTCAGCCAACGTGACAGTATCATCCCCTGCAACTTGAGCACACAAGATGCAACAATCAGCCCTCTGTCATCCCTTAGGACTATACCAAGGCCATCCCCATTACCACTCCACACCGCAGCATCAGCATTGACTCTGATTACCTTAGACACGCCAAACTGCTTCTAGTGTCTAGTCACACTTGAAACCTTAAAAGGATAAGAAAAGACAGCCTTAGAGTACTTTTTATAATCTGCAACAAACTGAAAAAACCCCAGCACTCCCACCTCTCTACTCTACCACGGGTTACCAAACACCACTGAATTTCGGTAAGACCATGCTGCCCATGCCATTGCAGCAAACAGTGTAGAAGTATTATAGGTATATAATCAAGAAGTCCAGAAATTATAGTCAGCTACTGCAGTATATCTCATACTTGTGTGATAAGCACAACATTTTGGCCAAGTTTAGGCTTAGTACTGAAATTGTAAAATGACAAACACACTATTGGCACACCACCTATCTTCCCTCATACACACGCAACAACCACCAATGACACACAGCAGCACATACACTCTTGCTCCCTGATTTCATATAGCCAGACCAATCACACTATGCTCAAGGCCATAAAAAACTTTGCAATACCCAAACTACTTCCACCCAACAACAGCTCCCCACACAAGCAAAACAAAACTGATTCACCCTCACCTCATTACAACCTTGCACACCCCCAACCCTTAAAACCCCTACTCTCTTAACCCACCGCAACCCAACAATAAAACAACACAAATTCGAGCAGCACCCCTTAAAACCAACAGTAGTTACACCCTAATCAAATAAACCAAGTACAACAAAAGTAGATGATTAAAATGGAAAAGTAAATAAAAATTTACAAAAAGTAAAGCAAACAAAAGAAAAGGTAAATAATAAGAATTTAAAAGCAAAAAAAAAAAAAAAAAAAAAAAAAAAAAAAAAAAAAGCACTCACAACAAGTTCTACTACTTGATTAACACCAGCCAGCAATACAACAACTCTATACGTAACCACTACCATGATAAGTAAGTGTAAAAGCCTTAAATCGGAAATAAAAAAAAAACCCTAAATCATAAAAACAAAGCCGTAAATCAAACAATAAAATCGTAGCTTAGAGAATCAATCAGAGAACAATTAATAAGTAAGAATAAACTAATTTGATAAATTTACAATAAAAAAAACCCTAAATCGCGAAAATCGTAATGAATCAAACAATGAAATCAAATAAACAACGAAAATCAAATAAAATCAGGAACATAAGAAATTACCTCAATGAATGACAAAAATTGAAGAATACGAAGTAATGGAAGATCGAAATCGAAGAATTTGACAAATCATTGAGCGCAAGCGAAGAGTGCAGATCGCGAAAAATCGCCTTGAGAGAATTTGAAGGTAGAGAGAGATAATGCGGAAGAAGAGAGAGAGAAAATGAAGCAGCGCCTGAAAAAGAAGGGAGTTCATTCAACTGAAAAAATTACGAAAATAACCTTAATGAAATTGAAAAGGCCGGGTGAAGCATAAGCCCTTGAATTGAGTGTGATCAACGGTCACGATGAGTTCCTAGTTCCTATTAAAAGACTTGGTTCTCACATGATCTTGATTATTATTGTTATTATTATTATTATTATTATTATTATTATTATTATATATATATATATTATGAACATTTTACGTAATTAGGGGTCGGGGAGTTAAGTTTTTTATTTAATATTTTTTTTTTTACAATTTGTTTGTATTACCGTATTATCATCTTTGAAAGATAACTGCACGTAAAAGGATATGTGTACTGACTTCTTATTTATATATTTATTTTATAAATTAACATAGATAGTTTTTTTATATAGTTGTTTTGCTATGAGATTGACACTATGAAATAACTTTGTCAACGAAATTGGTAAAAGAGCAATCAAAGAATATGATCAAAATCTCACTTTACTTGCATGTAATGTCCAACTTTAAAATTATAATGGTAAAAGTTAAATATAACCTTTTTTTTTTTAATAAAGGCCATAGTTTGCTACAACTATAAAAGATTTATTTTATGAAGATATTGATTTTGCTATTCTACATCATCTTTTAGGTACAATACATTTGACATCCGGAAGATACACAAGATTATATATCAACCACAATGATTCTACTTCCAATGCATGCGCACTAGTAAAATGGTTAGTAATTGTAATAGTAATAAAATATATAATTCAATGTTCATTTTTTTTAATAAAATATCTAATTTTTTTAATATAAAATATACTAATTTCATCTCAATTTTTTTGATAAGTATTGCAATGATAACTTTGCTCCATCAAAGTGGGTACAAAACTGTGGTCTTTCGTTGCATCAGAGACTTTTGATATTAAATGCCCCTCGTACTACAACATTCAATATTTCACCATATTATAATATATATACTAATTACTTTCTATAATACTATTTTCTAATGATTCATAATTTATTTTATCCTTCTTAAACTCTCCGTACATCTTTCATTGGTTTATACAAATTATATTTTGCAATTGTTACACTACATAAATTGTCTATACACTACAGGGAAAAGTATATAGAGTTCTTGGGATGTTGGTTGATATCAATGTCAAAAGCTTCAAATGGTATGATGCATGCTCTATTTGCAATTATAAAGTGAATTATTTTGGTGATCAATGGACATGTACAAATTGTCGCGACTATAATCCTCAAATCACTCAAGTATAAATTCACCAAAATTAGTTTTATTATTTATCAATTACAAACTTATTTTGAATCTTTTTATTTATTTATTCATTTTGGTAAATAGTATGTCAGTCAAGATTACTATCAAAGATTCAAGTGGGTTCTTGCATTTGATATTATTCAACCGACAAATTAAATTTCTTCTTCAGTCTACTGTATCCCAATTGAAGGATTTACATGAACAGGTTTATGTATACAACATACTTTTTGATTTGTGAACCTCATTTAATTTATTTCTCTTTCTAACTACTAATATGGTTATATTGCCGAACCAATCTTGGTGATTGAGCGCGGGGAAATTAGGTCGTTGGCTAACCTCCTCACGGCCAAACAAAATTTATTATAATCCTAAACTAACCCCTAAACAAGTCAAGTGGTAAGTTCGGAGTCGAACCACAAGGAACGGTAATGTTAGATTGTTCTTGATCTAATGCTTAAGCTACGCCGAAGTCGGTTTATGGATAATGGACACTACAACTACACTAACACACATATAAAGATCAAGATATTATAAAGTCTACTAGGGGCAAAGATCCACTTTGAACAATTAACAAGTTAATGGGAATCAATTTGATAATCAATCATGCAAAGAAAGAATTACAATGGGAATTAATTACACTCAAGAGCAATCTCTCAAATTCCTAGCCTAGATCCCTCATTGACTAGGTGCATAGAAGAAATTTACCCAAAATGCAATCAAATATATCAATTCTAATTCACAATCCCTTGTCAAACTAGATCTAATATGCAATTAAGTTTGCTATCTTGGGAGATCAATCCAATCTAAAACAAACAACATGCCATCATCAATTCAATCAATTTAATCACACAATTATCATCAAATTTATCTCAAATAACTCAATTAACCATAACAAAGCTTCACTCAACACCTAGCAGAAGGAAATCTACTCAAACATGATTAACAAAGCAATTAATAAAGCATAAAGAGAAGAGAGAGTAAGAAATGCTCATTGATATAAAATGGAGATCTTCAAATCATCAAATTCCTCCTTTGATTATCCAAAATCCATGAAAACCATTGTTTCTCTCACTTTCTCTCTCCAAAATTTGAGAGTTTCTCTCTCTAAAAACCTAAAACTAACCTAAAAACCACTGAAAATATCAATTCTCCCTCTAAAATGAGCAAAAAATCTATTTATAGCCCTTACTAAATTGCCTAGGAAGCTCCGCAAAAAGTCGAGCAGCGCGTAGAGGAGCGGGCGTGCAGGAGGTGGAGCGCCCGCTCCAGGTGTCGGAGCGGGCGTGCAGAAGGTTGGAGCGCCCGCTCCAAATCTGGAGGAAACAATCTGTTTTTTTTGGATTTCCTGTGAGGAGCGGGCGTGCAGAATTTGAAGCGCCCGCTCCTCTCGGACTAGGCAAACTACTCAGCTTCAAATGAGCATATCTCTCACGTTTTACATCAGAATTGAGCATATGAACTGTCATTGGAAAGCTCTCGAGATAAGCTTTCATCTCCAATTGGAATCGCCCCAAAATGTTTTGTAGATCAAAAGATATAGGCGTTTGAAGTATGATCTTTGCAAATCAAGTGCACATTTCTTCATTACTTGTTCTTTTATGTTTCATATTTCTTCAATCTTGAGCAATGAACTTATCCAACTGTTCCTAAACATAAGAGTAAACCAATAAAGTTTAATCTAATGTCATACGCCACTAAAATATGCAAGAAAAGCTAAAATTGAGCAATAACGACATTTCACACACAAACATGACAAATGTAGTAAAACGTTATTAAAACCAAGTAAAAAGATAGAAAAACTATGAAAAACTAACTAGAAAACTCCTAAAAATAGCGACATAAATGACACTTATCAGTGATGTAACTCTCCCGAGAGACAAAAATACCCAAAACATTTGGCGTCATCTGTGGGGAGAGTACCTCTAAGATGGTTCAAGAGTCTGTACCGCCACTTGAACCCAACCGGCCTAGAGCCGATGGTGAGGTCTATTCAGACCATGATACAGACAACGACTGTGAAGTCGAAACCCGAGTGGGCCTTGATGGGTCACTCCTCTCTAAACAAATCCGTTCCAGAGACAAGCTGAAACGAGTCAACAATGAAGCGGGTACCAGCAAGACTGCTGGACCACCACTGGTAACACCCTGGCGGCAGGGGGTCAGGCTCCAGTAACCCAAGATGAACTCATGAAATTCATGACAAGTTTCAACGGTGAAATCAATGACCTGATCAACAAGAGAACAACTGGCTCTAACAAGGGTAAGTCGGCAAGGAAGACTCCTCAAGCTGAGAGGAGAAAGTCAGTCAGAGACAGGCAGCCTACTCCACATCCAAAGGAGAAGACTACTCCTGCCATTGACTGGACTAAGATCCTTTTGCCTTAGACGGGCAAAAGGAAGGTCATCCGAGATGTTCAGCCGGATGGCAGCAAGAAGACCTTCTCCGATGCTCGACACATCATTGAGCACAACCGCAGGCAGCAGCTGTCTGAGTCAGCCTCTACATCGAGCTTTCAAGATAGCTTCAAAAATACATCTGCAAGGAATTCTCAATCCTTGCATGAGAGCCATACAGGCGGCAAGTCCGTCCATACTAGCCCTCAGATGATTGGGTCAGCCCCGTATGTGCCTCAGATGCCATACAGGCAGTACACCCCTCCTTTCATGCAGCCGACCCTCTTCGGGGGACAGGCGGCATATAATGTCCAACCCTTAGACTGGCAGCTCCGTCTGCTTAAACTTGGTGAACAAACTTCTGCGTTCACCAAGGAGATAACCGAGGCGGCACAACTAGCTAAGGTTAAGAATGTTTTGGTTGGTGCATATGATGGTACCACCAACCCTGAGGACCACCTCATGGCCTACACCAACCTTATGCCCATGCAGGGGTTGGAGGATGCTATGTGGTGCCGATGCTTCCCGGCTACCTTGCCTTCCTATTTGCCTCCAACTTCTCAATAAACATCCCTGCCAAGAAAACAAGTCTCGACTTGAGCACCATACGGCAGGGAGAGAGAGAAGGACTCCGCTCCTACGTCAGACGGTTCAATCTGGTGAGAATCCAGATACAAGGGCTGTCTGACGAGGTAGCTTATACAGACTTCTTCAAGGGTCTGAAGGATGGGTCAACTATTAAGTTTGACCTCGTCCGAAAGAGGGTATTTACCCTCCAAGAGGCGTTGATAGAGGCGGAGAGCTTTATTCAAGCTATCGACCTCTGCTCGTCTAGCCATCAGTCAGACTTTAAGAAGTCTGACAAACAAAAAGAGAGTCGGTCTACTCAGCTGGCTCAGAAATCTAAAGAACGCAAAAAGAGAAAAGAAGTTTGGGCGGTTGATGAGCCTGATCAGCTGTCCAAAAAGAAAAAGAAAGAATTCAAACCATACGTCCCGAGGTACGAGTTTAATAAAGACTGTTACTCCATCCTCATGGAGATAAAGGACCGGCTGACCATTGAGAAGCCGAATCCGATGAAGAGTTCCGTCCAATCACGAAACAAAAATAAATACCGTTACTACCATGAGTAAGTCGGCCATGACACCAATGACTGCTATAGTCTCAAGCGGACGTTGGACCGTCTGGCTGACAAGGGGGTGCTAAAATCCTATGTCTTGAAGTCCAAAGCGACTATCAAGATGAATCCGGGACAGTCGTCCAAGACTGTCCACCCTGCTAGTAGTTCGGATACTGACAAGGAACCGGTTTACACCATAGCAGGCGGATTCGCGAGTGGTGGCCCAATTACCCGGGGCACCAAGGATTATTTGTAAAAGATAATCCATTTTGTTGATGATGGACAAGCGTTTTCTAGTGGTACTTTCCCAGACATCCTCATCACTGAGAAGGATCGGGGCAAAGACCGCCGACCGCATGACGACCCGGTCGTCATTGAATGTAAGGTCGCCAACCAGCTGGTTGGTCGAATCCTTATAGACACTGGTAGCTCCTCTGACCTCATCAGTTACAAGTGTCTGCCAAGCTGAACTACAAGCTGGAAAATCTACGCGATGTCTCCCATCCCCTTGTTGGCTTTGGGGGAGGGCTCGTGCATCCAGTCGGACAAATTAACTTACCCATCCGGTTGGGACAAAAGGTAAAAGGGCGACATATGATCGTCCAGTTTTTGGTGGTTGAAGAGCTGACCGCCTATAACATTATTCTGGGTCGACCCACTTTGAACAAGTGCAAGGCCGTCATCATCCCAGCTCTCATGTTTTTAAAATATGAAAAGGATGATGGCTCTGTTGGCTCCCTGAACGGGGATCAGAAAACGGCAAGAGAGTGTTACCTCTAAGACGTCAAACCAACGGCTGCTGCAGCCGGTCATGTGAAGGAGCCAATAGACCTTGACGATGTCAAGGACTCTGACCCAACCCCACCAGCAGCCGGAAAGAAAAGAAAAGCTAATCAGCTGGTGAGATGAAGAAGGAGAAGAAATAGCAATCACTGACCGGGGAACGGTAAGATGAACTTCGTCCCCAGCCGGCTGGTGATTATATTTAATATTCCCCTAGACGACAGCCGTGCAGAGCAAACTATTAAGGTGGGGACGACTGCCTTTGAAAGGTTGGGTGCAGACTTGCACCTCCTACTGAAAAAATTCAAAGACATTTTTGCCTTTGAAGTGGAAGAGATGCCAGGCATCAGCCCGGATCTTGCTGTCCACAAAGTCGCCGTGGATCCTAAAAAGAAGCCCATCCGACAAAAGAAAAGAAATCACGGCGAGCAGAGAAGTCAGGCGGCAGCTGCTGAGGTCAAAAAGCTGTTAGACGCTGGGTTCATTCGGCCATGTAACTTCCCTAACTGTGTTGCAAACGTTGTGCTTGTAAAGAAGCCGAATGGTAACTGACGCATGTGAGTAGATTACACTAACTTGAACAAGGCATGTCCAAAGGACAGTTACCCGCTTCCAAAGATCGACACCCTAAGTTGACTCTACAACCGAGCATACCTTGATGAGTTTTATAGATGCCTACTCAAGTTTCCACCAAATACCCCTGTGGAAAAAAGATCAAGAGAAGACGGCCTTTGCCACTGATCAGGGTTAATCTGTTATAAGGTGATGCCGTTTGGCTTGAAGAATGCGCCAGCTACTTTCCAACGGATGATTAATACTTTCTTCATTAATCAGATTAGGAGGAATGTAGAGGCGTACATTGATGACATGATAGTCAAATCCAAGCTACAGACGGATCACCTTGCTGATCTCCGAAAAACCTTCACCACACTCAGGCGGCATAAGGTCATGTTAAATCCCAAGAAATGTGTTTTTGGTGTTGAGTCTGGAGAGTTTCTCGGATTCTGTAGACAACTGAAAATGTCTCCCCAAAACCAAACCCGATGATGAACAACCTTTCACCGCCATTATTAGTCGGGTTGAGTATTTAATCTTTGGAGCACTTAAATCCATATTCATTCAATACATTTCATAAACCAACTCAATTCCTAGCTCATTTCCCTAAACCATAACTCGTTTTCCTTTTTTCATGTCCACATCATAAAACCGAGAGAAAATGATTTTGTGGACCTATAATTTTGATCCAATTATTATTTTTTGGGATAGGACTTTCAATAAGCTTTCCAATGATATATCATAATCCCAATTCCGATTTAAAACGAAGAAGATATAAGCAAAATACTAAACTCGGCCCAAAACCAACACCCTTTCTTTAAAACGGCCATATCTAAAAAAATACAAATGATTTTGACCTGATTCTAATTGGGTTGGAAAGTAGAATTGATAATCTTTCCAATGATATATTATATGCCATATTTCGAGTTATGGATCAAAAATTATCGTAGTTTTAAAAACGCATAAAAAACTGGAATTACCGCACAACAGCTAAAATGCCGCGACGCGACAAATGCTGACGTGGCACGGTGCATATTGCCATGACACGGTATCCTACACCGTGTCACGGTGCTTTTTTTTGCATCTCCTCATGCATTTCGAAAAAAAAGTACACCGTGACACGGCGCCACGTGCCGCGCCACGGTGGACTTTGCCGCGTCACGGCATTTTCTGCCGTGTCACGGTACATGTGTCGTGTCACGGAATTTTCCCGTGTTTTCTCCGCGTAAAACCTGCACGCATTTCATCATTTTAGGGAAGCTATTGCACCACGACACGACATTTTCTACCGTGTCACGGCGCCCCAAAACTAGGGTTTTATCTTTTTAGGGCTCCGTGTGTTCTCCCTACTCATTTCCTCTATAAATATCCCCCTCGTTTCTGCAGTTCAGGGCACCAAAAATCATTCTCTCTCCCTCTACACCAACAATCATTCTCTTCTCTCTTTCTCTCTTGCTTTAGCCTAAACACTAGCCACCTTATTCTTCCATAATACTTCCCTTAAGCACTCCAAGGAATTCATACAACACCCGAGGTTCCGTCCTTAAATCAAGGCATGAAAGGTATAATTAATTGAGGGTTTGGATCAACTCAATTCTACTTTTAATTTAATTTAATTTCAATTTGATTTATATTTTTATTGAAGTTACTAACAATTTATTCATGATGTAGAAATTTTAAGGAACGCGCGTAATGTGAGTAATTTATTAATTATTTTATTTTTATATTTCTAGTATCATGATTAGGTTAATTTATATTTGATTTGACTAACAATTTATTGTTAAATTGCTTCCAATATTAATCATGCATAATAAGATAATTTGGACGACCGGTTTAGCACTACTACAAAAAACCCCTAATAAGTCGGACTTTTAGAGTCACCTGTACATAAGGTGCGACTTATAAACCTATTGAGTCGCCTCATACTTATTATGTGACATGTTAAGTTGGGATTAAAATCAACAAAACACCTAACGGATCGCCTAATATATATGAGGTGACTTGATAAGTTAACAAGTCGCCCCATATATGCATGCGACTCTATAATCCGACTTACTTGGTGGTTTAAATTAGATTTTCAAAGTCACTTGTACATAAGGTGCGACTCGAAACCCTGTCGAGTCGCCTTATAAATATTAGGCGACTCAATAGGTGAGTTTTGTTATCTATGACTTTCACCTAATAAGTCGCCTAATATGTATAAGGCGACTCGATAGGTTAATGAGTCACACCTTATATACAGGTGACTTTAAAAATCTAATTTAAGTCACCAAATAAGTTGCGTTATAGAGTCACATGCATATATGGTGCGACTTGTAAACCTATCAAGTCACCTCATGTATATTAGGCGACTCATTAGGTGCTTTGTTGATTTTAACCCCAACATAACAAGTCACCTAATAAGTATGAGGCGACTTGATATGTTTACAAGTCGCACCTTATATACAGGCGACTCTATAAGTCCGACTTGTTAGGAGCTTTATTATATGACCACTACCTAATAAGTCGCCTAATGCGTAAGACGCGACTCGATAGGTTAATTCTAAGAATGTATTTAAAATAGTTACAATATCATATATATATATATGAAACGTAACTTTGTCATAATGGCAAGAACTTCAACCTTCCAGGCAAAGAACCAGAGATCAAGCATGCTGAGTGTCATGAACACTGACATTATATGAGCTAATAAAAAAAAAGTTGGAAAAAAATGTTGATTTTTTACGTGTCGCCTCTTTCAACACAAGCAACACAATAGATTTAACCTACGGAGTCGCCTCTTTCAACACAAGCGACACAAAAGCTTAATAAATAGAGTCGCCCAACAGCTAATAGGCGACTTATATAAAGGCTATCGAGTCACCTCATAGGCGACTCCTAAAGTTGTAAGCTATTGTGTCGGTGGCTGTGGAGTCGCCTTTGAAGAGACTCGTTAGGTCATTTACAGGCGACTCGATAGGGGTTTTTTGTAGTAGTGTAGGTTCCTTTTTAATCTTGTTATTAAATCAAGTGATCACGATATTTTAGAATTATGTGTTGCATTAATATTCAACTAATTTAGCATAATAATAGCCAGGAGCGAATTGAATATTTTGTTTGCATGCCTTTGAGATCGCGGGGAATACTTTTAACAATAAGAATCGAGTAGAGGCCAATACGGGCGAATGTGACTCCATGACTCACTTCGTACCATCATCTCCGATCCTCCTTTCGTGGTTCCGAACCATATGGAGTTAGTAATTTCATGGATTATGAATGGGGTGTAACCTTCACGGGTCAATCGTTGTTGCCTATCGTTGTCCTTTAATCATGGTTGCCTTTTATCCGTGCCCGTGAACGGTTTACAAGCTCCTTAAAAACTTGTTGGCGGCTCCCTACTTTCCTTGTCCCTAATCGTTGTCCCTATCGTATATGTCGATTCCCGCTTCCTATGAGTGCCAAGCATACTCAAACATGCTTTAACGTAGGCGCACTTCGAACGACGCCTACAAATTACTGATTAATCAAAGGGGGATAGAGGCTAACCCCGAAAAAGATACAGGCAGTAATTGACATGAAGTCACCCCGTACTGTCAAGGAAGTTCAGAAGCTCACCGGTTGCTTGGCGGCGTTGGGAAGATTTCTTAGCCGGTCAGGTGACAAGTGCCTCTATTTCTTCCAAGTAATTAGCAAGAAGACAAGGTTTGAATGGGGAGATGATGCTAAGGCGGCCTTTCAAAAATTGAAAGAACACTTACACTCTTTGCCAAGGCTTGTTAGCCCTCTACCCAAGGATGTTGGGTTTTGATGAGTCCGACTCATCCCGGGAGAAAACCCGAGCCAAGATCACACTCACAATTAATATAATCAAAAGACATAATTAACTTAATTAACAAGAATTAAGGAAAGATTAATTACCTTTGACGCGTGCTTCGCTCATATCCCGAGCTCTTACTTGAGAAAGCTTCAAGTCTCGCACGGGCGAAAACCTCCAACGGTATCCACCCACAACTCGACCCTGACTAGGTCTATTGCTTAGAGGTTAGCTAAGCCCGACCAAAATACTGGAGTAATTATATGTGTTTAAAGGTTTTCTCAATGGAGATGCCTTTTCTAACACCTTACTCAAGTGAACAACCCCAAGGTATGCCTTGACTATTTATAAGGAGTGCTTCCTCGTGAATACACTCATCTTTCAATGTAGGATTTTTTCACAAAAAGATCCTACATAGAAAGAATGTTGAATTCAATCCTTAGTTAAATAAACCAAGGAATAAAAAAGTAACAAGTGTCACATGGTTAGGTGAGGACCACTTCCTCACTTGCTCCCCAAGGCAACTCACATGCATTGTGAGCTAACCATGTGCCACCCAACCTTGAGCCCCAAGTTGGGTTCGGTTGGGCCGCCAATTTTGAGCCCGCGTCCATGAACCGTCATCGGGTCCACGCCCGTTGCCACATGGCATTGCCAACGTGGCGCGCTGCCACGTGGCACGTCGCCCTACCCTCTGCGTGGCTAGGATTTTTACTTGTTACTTGAAGCATTTTCTCGTCTCGCCAATTCCTAAATTTTGGCTCGACTTTTAAGATTCGTTTCCGACACTCTAAACTCGGAATCCGACATCTTTGTTCCTAATACTCGAGTGACTTATTAATTCCTTTCAGATTAATTCGTCGCGTCGGATCGTTAATTGCTTCGGTGTGACCTGAAGGGTTTAGTCAAGATTATGCTGTAATATTAATTACTCATTAATATTACTGATCGGAAGCGGCCTCCACCTAGGCATTCCAATCACTTGACCCCACTCAATAATTAGCTTTCTAATAACTCCGAACCCACTATCGAAATAATACACTTGTTCGAAGGACACTATTCCTATCAATCTCCCACTTGTCCTTCTGGACAAGTGTGCTTTTACTGTATAGCCTTTTTCCTATGTCACTAAATGTCTCTTCATGAACTATAAGGTAAGATTTATTCGTCATCCTTATTACGTCCAGAAGTGTTTCTCAATATCCGAGTCCGACTGTTAATAAACAGATGATTTCTAAAATCCATCCGAGCATGGCCATGCATTTTCACAGTCTCGCTATTCGAGAGGGCTTGTAAATAACAAAGATATCTTCCCTATTTTTCTAGTAGGGGGACATTCCCAGTCTTGTAATGTAGCTTCTCTTACTGAGAGGACCTAGCCGCCCGAGTGTTGCCGTTATAATCCCCTTTTACGGCAGACGTTTGACTAACATCAAAACGGACTAGTACTCAAATAAGAGAACTCGAAATACTCATGGTCGAGGAAATAGGTTCCGATAGCCATAATGAGAAGTATACTTATGACAATTTTTAAATCTCTTAAAGTATTCTCATAGGTCGATCCAGTATGGTTCTAAACCAATACCTGTGCAAATGATTTATGACAATCATGTCCTTGTAGCACAAGAAACGATGCTATAAATCAAACTACACACTAATCTCAAGTGGTCATTAATCGTCCATCGTTTAAATGACCTCGATTAGGGATAATTTTCGATTATAATATTCAATGTTCACTTAAATAGGTGTTTCTTTATCAAGACTGGTCTTGATACCCTATTTTGAATATTCTCATAATCGAATGGACTCATTATTTAATCCTAAACCATAATTAAATAGCAAACGGAGTGATAAAAGTGCATGAAATTTAAATTACTCCAAAACCTGAATGGTTCATCTTATGGTAAATGGTTTTTTCGAATGTTTTAAGAGTAACACTCTTTATAAAACATTTATAGAAATCACACCCATATCTAATATGTTTGATTTCTTTCGTGCAATTGTGAATGTTGTCGTTCACTTATTGCATAATTTAATTATAATTACTTTCCTAATCTTAGCATCTTCATTACTGATCACTTTCATAATAAGATGATAAAATTTGGGAGTGTCATGGATTATATGTGATTTAGGATTTATTGTCCAAGTGATGGCTCCCACTCATTTTCATGATTGAGATCTTCAACTTGACAACCTACAATCATTAACGTTCAACAACGAACTTTCCATAGAACATCTTCCTTATTATTGCCTTTAAGGCAACCATGTTGTCAACATATATTTTAGTAGACTTCCCGATGATGTTTTGCTTGGGTTTCACTTTAAGTGGCTCACAATGATTTTGGGATACCCTAATAACTTGTGATCGTGGAAATTCACCTTAAATTTCTGCACATTACACATGGATGCACATCCATGTTACCATTCTCAAGCCACGACGCTTCTTAGCTCGTGCTTACAAATGGCATCATTGTTAAAGATCTGATCCTTGTTTAAGGTTTGTGCTTGCAACATCAATACTCAAATCATATTTGTTTCCATGTGTCAAGAACTCATCCTCATACTTATACAAGTACTTTGGATGTTCTTGTCCATAATCTAACGATCTATTACATAGATTCAAGTTGATTGGTACTAAATACATACTTCACATGCTCTAAGCAATTAAGTCGTGTGGCGATTCCATATCGTAGCGTACATGATGGATTTAATTGTAGAATGATTCTGAATCTTTTTCCATCTACGTTACATTTTAGCTCATCCAATTTTACTGAGTCTTGCTAAACTGTATGCTATGTGATATGTTTGGAAGTCTCTACTAGAGTCTTTCTTGTTTGACTTAGTATTTAGTCTAGCTCATACTTAGTTCAAACAATTACTTAGTTTTATACATACAGGTCAAAAGACTTTCAAAGTCCTTCAATTCATGTTAACAGGGTAAATTCCTTTACTCATTTAAACATTTTATTAATTCTATACAATAGATCTTAATTCCCAATATGTACTAAGTATCGTCATTAGCTTGGTCCATTGAAAATACTTTCAAATCTAAGCATTTAGTATTTGATAGTTAATTTACAACAGAGTTCGTAAACTTCTTGTTGGACCTTACAAGATTGACTCTTGCTCCCACTAAACTTCTTATCCACAAGAATTTCTATGTTTCTCCATAAGTCAATCCTTTTATTAACTTTATGAGAAAACATGTTCCAATTCCTTTATGCAATGCTTCCTTCAATCCCATAATGGATTTCTTGAGCTTGCTTTCAAATCTAGCATTATTCAGATTTTCAAAAACCCTTAGATCATTTTCATAGTCACTTCCAAAATCCTATTTAAGGAAGGCGATTTTGGTATCTATTATGCCATACTCAATATGTGCAATTTTGTTAGAATAATCACGAAAAGACTAGAGCATTCCGATTGGTAAATAGGTTTTTATTAAAATCAACTCCGTGAATTTAATTATATCCTTTTCAACTAATCTATATGTATGCATATACATTTCCACATTTGTTAGTTTTCTCCTTGAAAACTTATTTGCAATCGATGGGTCTTTCACCCTTCATGCAAATTAATCAAGTTTTAAACATGATTTTCAAACATGGAGTCTATTTCGGATTTTATGGCCTCTAACCATTATTCGGAATTTGGATTTGTCGAAGCTATCTTACAAGGCATTATTCCCTTACTATCTAATAGTAAATAGTATGCTTGTAAGTCTTAGGTTTATTTCTAACTTAATAGAAAATTTATAGGATTCAATCCAAAACTTCGGTGAATTCTATACCTATACGGGGTTATTGCATCAAACACTGAGTTTCAAGGCACTTCCAAAACCCTTTCATTATGTTGATCTTACTCTAACTTATCAGTAGTTTTGTAAGTAATGAATTCTCTTTTAAGGCACTTGTAAAGTCCTTTTGAGTATTCTTGATCAATCATTCTCATGAAGCCCTTTTGAGTCTTCCGAGATTCTCAGTTCTAGTTTGTTGCTAAGCTCGATAGTCATCGAGTTCATTTTCCTCCCACTTGTCGTTTTGGAAATGTGTAACCTTCTAGAAAGACATCACTTAGAGCAACAAACATTATGCTCTCATTTAGGTTGTGGAGGTAATGCCCGTAGTCTCACTTGAATGTTTACAAAGAGACATGTATATTGTCTTTGGGTAAAAGTTCGTTGTGAAACAAACAGTTAGCTCCTACTTGAGCTATCTTAGCCTTTAATGAGCCATTAAGCTCCCACTGAGTCACTTAGCTCTTACTGAGCCAGTGAGCTTCCACTGTGGCTAAGAGTTTTAGACATATACTTGAAAAGACGTTTAGAAGTTATTTCTATCCATAACTGAATATGGTGTCCTTTCTTAGCTTTGACATTTTGCTTAGTGTAACATTAGTCATTCATCCAAATCTTTAAGAGTTTTATAGGAAGGTATGTGATCCATCATTGTTCGAGTAATTTTAAATGGCATCGAGGTCTCCGTGAAGACACACTATGTTCTTTGTGGAGATATTCATGAAAATTTCAATTTCATAACTTTGTGATGGTCACGCTTGGCTCAAGCAAACATCGCTTGATCTAATCTAGATGTTTTGATATATTGCCAAGTCGATTCTGTACTTCATTAGACTCTTGAGCTATTCAAGGTCAAGTTTGTTAACATTTGATGAATATAGCCATATTCTTTTAAATTCTTCGTGAAACATTAAAGTAATTGAATCCTCTTTAGCTTTGGAGTCAATTGTCTATACCAAGAACAATAGCTCTTTACTTTGTCGGTTTTTAACAAGTAAGATTTGCTTGTCTTAGAACGATTTCGAATAGATCAACTATCAAGAGCCTATATAGCCTTGACTACGTTCTTGTTAATGTGACATTGCTAAAGATGTTAGGAACACAAATCATGCCTATGATTTGAACTTTGTGAGTTTTCATGTTAGGGAAATGTTTGTTTATAATCAAGCATTCTTGACTCATGGTTTAGACAACCATGCCATTCAAATAAATTTGCAATTATTTGACAAGGGAATAAACGCGTCGTCAATTGTCTATCCCTAGATCAAATACAATTTATACAACCTAAACAAACCTAATACGAGTATAAGGCAAGCATAGGGGTCGAACCACAGAGAACGGATAAACACCACCAAATGTTATCGACAATTAAGCTAGTCCGGAATAGGAGAAAAATAAACTAAAGTCTAAATATGCTAAAACAAGAAATAAAACATTAAGGGAAATGGTCTAGGAGTAGCATTCACTTGAACATAAACAAAGGCATAGGAGTTGAATTAATTATGAACTAAACATGCTCAAATATCAAAGTAAGGTCCAATCTAACCGCCTTCCGGGGCTAATCGGCTTCTCCTAACATAGCCTCCATGTTTCCACATTAGAACCATATACTAGGAGGTACTATCAAATAACAATCGATATAAATGAACTTAGCTAAGTCAACTTCCGTTTCATGTTAGCAAAGATTCACTCCCAAACAACTAACAACATGCATTTTGCAAGTAGATTTAAGAACATCAAGCATATAAAGACTTTAATCACAATAAATCAATTCCAAACCCTTGAACATTCTCAAGATCCAACTACACCACAACCATCCCCTTAATGGGGAAATTACTCACTAATCATGATAATAACAAGATTAATCAACAAATAACCAAGAATCAACATGATTAACAAGCAATACCAACAACTAAAACAATAATAAAAATCAAAGCAATAAAAACAGAGGAGAGAGAGTTAGAGATTCTCATTGATTGAAGATGTAAATCAATAGAAAAGATGATCAATTTCTTCTTCAACATCCAAGCTCAACAATGGTGAAACCCTCACTTTCTCTCTCTAAACTACCCTAACCCTAAGCTAAACCTAGAGAGAGAAGCTCTCCTAAAACGAGGAAAAAGATCTAAAGGAATCAAGTTCTCCTTTTTACAAAACAAGCCCCGTAATATATAAAGAATCGCGCAAAAACGCTGAACAGGACCCGCTGTGCGCCCGCGCAAGGATCTGTGCGCCCGCGCATGGTAGCTGTGCGCCCTCGCAGCGGTCTGTGCGCCCTCGCAGCGGTCTGTGCGCCCTCGCAGCGGCCTGCGCTCCCTCGCAGCAGCCTGCGCGCCCGCGCAAAGTAGCTGCGCGCCCGCGCATTTGTGGGTTGCGCGGCTTGTGCTTGGGTGTGCGCGCCCGCGCGGTGTGGGTATGCGCCCGCGCACATGTCGCGCACAGGCCGCGCAAAACTTTCTGCCTCGATTCTGCAATTTCGCCAATTTTGCGCGGGTTCTCATAGGGTTGCGCGCCCGCACATTATTTGCGCCCTTGCACCTTGCTTTCTTCGATTCTTCTCTCATGATTCCTTGGCTTCTTCTTTGCAATCCAAGACTTCAAATACCTAAGCACAAACACCAAGGGAAGCAATAAGGTATAAGGAACGGTGCAAACACGCAATGAAGGCAAGCATACAACAATATACGCGATTTCATTAAAATCACATCGAGACATGTATGTACGCATTATTTGAACAAAACAACTACAAAACACCCTAAGACAAGCTAAAACAAGGCATAAACACTATCCTAGGAGTGACATAAATGTCACTCATCATTATTGCTCTTTACTTTGAATGTGAGTTTTTCCGTGTGTTAACGGATTGTTTGCTGATTATGGAACACAATAACCATTTATTTGTTCCAGCCTTAGCTTAAAAGGTCTTTAAACAAAGCATACGACCTTACAACTGATGTAGCTCTTCTTGCTTCATTCTAAGCTTGTAAGTCAATAACTTAGCTTATCTTCAATAGTTTAAGGTCACTTTCAAAGTGTAACACTCAAGCAGTATCTGATACTTGTGAAGATAATGACTTGCTAAGTTAACATGAATTCTTTAGTAGAAATGGAATCTAATTCCTTTTCTTTGTTCCTTGTTTCCTATATTTCTTATCATACTTCATCTCATAATCTTTAAGAACCATTTCTTTAAGAGTCTTTGACTTTTATACTTTGTTAGGCATGACTAAGCATCTAGTGCGCCGTATAACAAAGTTCCATCTTTTCCTTTAATTCGTACTTGAATTAATACATCAATGAGTTGTGCTCACCAGCGTATAAAGCGAAAAGATATGTTGGTTGTCAAGCATTGACAATTTTGAGTGTCCAACTCAATACTTCATGTTTATCAAAACTACCTAGTATTTTGAATACATGATGTCCAACCGTCCTTTCGGACTTATAAAAGTCATTTATGAGGATTGTATTTTAGAAATGCCTTTCCTTTCTTTGAGAACCATTCTCAAATATTTCCTTTACCAATCACGGAAAACAATATAGTTTGATTTAGAATTTTACAAATATAAGTGCAAAGTATAACCATTTATCAAGAAAATAACATAATAAGTTTGAAATTTAAAAGCATTCATGCAAATTTTCAATCTTATTAAGCGTCTTATTGTAGGGAATATTTCAAGCCATCCCACACTTGAGCCCCACTGTGATCATACACATAAGCATGGTGGCGTCCAAAAGGAAGGAAGCTAGAGTAAAAGAGTTGCCAACAAGTTTTAGGAACTTGTAAACTGTTCACAGGGTGAAGGTTACACCCCTTAACGATCCATGAGATCGTTAACTCCAATAGGTCTGGAATCATGACTGGAAGTTCGGGGATGAAGGTACAAATCCAATCTAAAAGAGATTGAACCTGCCCTAAATAGGCCTCTACTTTATTCTTCTCGTATTCATGTGCGCTTTCTGACTAACATACAATCTATAGGTTAACCCTAAACCTGTTTATCTATGTTGGTTGAATTTAATGCACAAACAAAACTGTTATTGGCGGTCACTTGAATTAATCATATTAGCCTAAACAAGATTATTAATTATCTTATTAAGCGTGATTACAAGTACAAATTCCCTTTAAACCTGCAAGAGAGGGCGTGATCAAGCAATAACAATAATAATCATCAAGCAACATAATAAATAATGATCATCATAATCTCAATCTCAATAAAGCATAATAATAGCAAGATCCTAGGCATGATACTAACAGGATTAATAACAAACCCTAGCATGTCACTAAACAATAAAGATCAAAGCTTTATTCCTAGCATGACACTAACATAATATTAAGAAAGAAATAGGAAGCATCATAATAACCATACATTATATTATAAATCTTAATTAACCCTAAACATGATACTAGGAAGCAATAAGACATCCTAACATGATACTAGGAAATAATTAAAGCATGATTTCTATAATAAAGCAATTAAAGTACTTACTTCGATGCCTCGTATCTCTTTCTAACAACAAAATACACACGTTAGTAACTTCAAGGAAAAGAAATAGAATCAAACAATTAAATTAAATAATTAAAATAGGAATTTGGGACCAAACCCTCAGAAATTATAAACCTTTCACGTCTAGGGCGAAGGCAACTTCGAACTTGGCTAGGTGTGTCTAGAGCTAATGTATGTAGAATTTTGTGAGAGAAGGTTTAGAAAAAGAATAGAGAGAGAAGGAAAGCTTCTAGCTTTTAGAGAGAGAATAGAGAGAGATGATTGTTGTCAATGACAAAAAACAGGGAAATACGACCCCTATTTATAGGAAAAAAGAGGGTCGAAGGAATAGAAAAGAATACGAATTCGAATCGAAATAAAACTCGTCGGTCAGCAGTTTTTGCAGATTTTGTTTTTATCATAAATTTTGATCCAGAAGTCCAAATAAGTCATATAATATGTCGTTGGAAAGCTCTTGAAGTCTAATTTTCAACCCAATTAAAATCAGATTAAAATATTTTGTAGATAAAAAGATATGGCCGAAATAGTAGGACGGTATCAGTTTTGGATAGAGTTTCGTATTTCTTTCATATTTTTTTCGTTATAGCTCGGAATTAATATTATAATATATCATTGGAAAGATAATTTCAAGATCTATCCAACCATATAAGATTTGGATAAAAATTATAAGGCACAAAAATAATATCTGACTGTCTTTGAACATCTTTAAATTCGAATAGAATTAGGACTTAAAAAGGGAAAGTTTTTTAAAAAGGAAAGTTTTTATTCAATTTCAAATTCTATGATCTTATCTTTTCAAAAAGGATAATTAAGATCTTTTAGAAAATCATAGAAGCTTCTAATTAAATTCCTAATTAGTTTAGGAGTAGGATTAAACCCTTGGACCCTCCACATGATCATTGGGTCGTAGGTACAATCCGGTTTGGGCCCAATTGAGTATTCTGGCCATAACTTCCTCATTATTCATCGAAATTGGGCTTATAATATATCGTTGGAAAGGTCTTTTCAAGCCTCATTCAACTACACCATTATTGGACCTTTATCATGGACTAAACTAAACTGTACTGGACGTTTTCATAAATAGAGTATAAAAAGAAATATTTTCAAAAACAGAAAGAGAGATATTTTAATAAAAACAACCACATCACTAGACTTTTCACACTTTCACCTCATTCAACAATCAAATGACGTGAAAGGTATTCATCACTGGGTTTGGTTTTTGGGGAGACACAATTAGGTGTCTACACTTATCCACGCATTAAATTTGTCCCCATTTGGCGAGAATAAGGCAATTCCAAGATCCAAAGAAACAATGAGTGGTTAAACATGCTTTGGCTTGTCTTAACACTCAATCTTTTAAGGTAAGCAACACTTTTCTAATGGCTCCAAGCCACTCTTGGTTGGATAAATCGTCGCATCTAATGCTCTCTCAACAACTTATCCACTTTGTCACGACATGTTAGGACTCTATCACTCATATCGTTCAGTATAACCAAAACCAAATTGCATACCCGGTATGCCTTACGTATCCTAGGGAGTAATAGTGATGCCTCGCTTTGGCGTAGCCCATCACTACTCTCAATAGGTCGATAAGTGTTGTTTTGGAATGACAAGTTTTACTCAAATATTTTAGGGACCTAGGGTTTCTATTTGGTCGATTTAAGTGAACTTAATTAATCATCCCAACATTCGAAATCCTAAACATGCATCTAACATATAATTCATATATATATAATCATAAATATTTATCGAAAACATAAATAAAGATGCATTTGGCAACTAGCATGACCCCTTGAGTCTTCAAGTCTTCAAGGGACGTCTTTTGCAACTTCATGGCTTAGCCTTCGAAGAACCTCCGTTTTCAAAACATAACCATAATTATGCAAAAACTAGTATCTATGATTAGGACTAATCTAAATATTAAGGTACAAAAATACTCAACGGTTTGCAGACCGTATTTAGATTTACAAAAATACATCACGTTCCTGCATCTGCTTTAGTTAATTAGGTTAAAATGTGCCTTAACTTAATGGTGTTTTGATCTAATCCTAGCTAGTCATCATCCGAAGTTGAGGCCTTTCATCCAATGGTCTGTCAAAGACGAGGTCAACCATCGCAATAGAGAAGGGCCTAAAAGGTATGAGGAGGAAAAACCGGAGTACATCTTAGACATAAGGTTTGAAATTGGGTTGTACCAATTCTACAGGAGTAAGACATTCACCCCTGGTCATTCTTTCAATTCGGGCATATCTTTAATATGAATATGAATCTATAAATTACCATAAAATGCCCTATTGAGATGATAATAGGATGGGCGTATAGACAGTGAATCAATAGTATAAGCAATAAGCGATTAGGAAAGGACAAAGAAGGTCTTTGCACCAATCCCCTCTTTGAATAGCCTCTTTGAAGGACAGCTTCTATTGTTTAATGGACAAGGAGTAGGAGGGAGGAACAAAATTCATGCTAGGTTGTGAGGGAATGCCTTCTTACTCTTGGAGAATCAACTGATAGTCTTTTCGACGAATTCACTGCTTGAGAATCTATCCCTTTTTTACCGAAACGGACATCCATATAATGGTATAAGGAATATGCCCACAATCGGGCGATAGACGGATATAATCCTACCAAACTTAGAAAAAGTCTTATTGCATTTGGCAACTAGCATAACCCCTTGAGTCTTCAAGTCTTCAAGGGACGTCTTTTGCAACTTCATGGCTTCGCCTTCCAAGAACCTCCGTTTTCAAGACATAACCATAATTATGCAAAAACTAGTATCTATGATTAGGACTAATCGAAATATTAAGGTACAAAAATACTCAACGGTTTGCATACCGTATTTAGATTTACAAAAATACATCACGTTCCTGCATCTGCTTCAGTTAATTAGGTTAAAATGTGCCTTAACTTAATGGTGTTTTGATCTAATCCTAGCTAGTCATCATCCGAAGTTGAGGCCTTTCATCCAATGGTCTGTCAAAGACGAGGTCAACCATCGCAATAGAGAAGGGCCTAAAAGGTATGAGGAGGAAAAACCGGAGTACATCTTAGACATACGGTTTGAAATTGGGTTGTACCAATTCTACAGGAGTAAGACATTCACCCCTGGTCTTTCATTCAATTCGGGCATATCTTTAATATGAATATGAATCTATAAATTACCATAAAATGCCCTACTGAGATGATAATAGGATGGGCGTATAAACAGTGAATCAATAGTATAAGCAATAGGCGATTAGGAAAGGACAAAGAAGGTCTTTGCACCAATCCCCTCTTTGAATAGCCTCTTTGAAGGACAACTTCTATTGTTTAATGGACAAGGAGTAGGAGGGAGGAACAAAATTCATGCTAGGTTGTGAGGGAATGCCTTCTTACTCTTGGAGAATCAACTGATAGTCTTTTCGACGAATTCACTGCTTGAGAATCTATCCCTTTTTTACCGAAACGGACATCCATATAATGGTATAAGGAATATGCCCACAATCGGGCGATAGTTGGATATAATCCTACCAAACTTAGAAAAAAGTCTTATTGCCCTAGAAGCCAAAACTCTTAACTAACTCTTAGGCGAAAGGCTTCCATGCTGAAGAGCCTGATATGAAAGAAAGCTAGAACTCCAAGTACAGACAGAGGGAGGGAGATATTGTCTTATAGTCCGTATTTTCTATCCTAATCGGGCCCTACTAGTTGCCATTTTTATAAAACCTACGGGAAAATATACATTCCATTCATCCATTCACTATTTGTGAATGGCCCATGCATTTTACAACGATAAACAAGTAATAATGCACAAACACGCGTAAACTAGTAACTAATTTAGGTCATTAATCCAATTAACACGCCTAATTAAAACTAGTCAAAGTTGTTTAATCGATTATGTAATTTAGCGCAATTAAAAAATTGAAGCTCCCACTAAATTCTGCATCCATCTTAATTAATCCAATTAATTAAGCCGGTAAACCCAAAATTTTGCCAAAATGAAATTTTGCCCATGCCGCTCAAAACCGAGGCCTAGCCTCAAAATTTAATTAAAATAATTAAAACCAAAATAATTAAAACGACAAAAGAATACAAAATTGTGTAGTCCAAAATGTCTAAGTGCCTAGCACAAAGACTTAAAGTGCTCACTACTCGCACAACCGATTGATGCTCAATGAACGTGGGAGTGACTTACGATGTCTCTTACGCGTTACACCGACCACATCAGCGAACTTTCACACACCAAGTCGTGGCCCATGATGGCCATGTCGCGCGAGCTCATTGCACCACATTGCTTCGCAAGCAATGTCTACGCACACTAACCCCTATCAAGCACCAACATGCATACATACATAAATAGCATGCCCCGCATCATAAGGCTCGAGCTTGCACAAGCCAAGCCACGGGCAGCCGAGCCACGCGCAGCAGCACGCATGGATGGCGCTGCTGCCGCGCCATGCTACTGCTGCTTGCTGGCTAGCGCGCCATGCTGCTGGCCGTGAGCACCAGCCACGCAAGGGCTGCACCACCTCAAGGCAGCCCCTTGGCAGCCACATGAGGGCTGCTATGCAGCCCGGTTCTCCAAGGGAGGCTTTGCCCTCGATTTTCGTGCCATATCCCCGGGTTTTTAACCCAAATTTTGCGTGACTAAATAATTAATTTTAGAATTAATAAAATGAGCCAAAAAATGAAAAACCAAATTTTGCGTGACTAAATAATTAATTCCAAATAAATTTTAGAATTAATAAAATGAGCCAAAAATGAAAAAAATTATTACAAGTCCAACTTAATTAAAAAATTCATCAAGGTGCACATAACCAAAATTATTTCCAAGAACCATTCTTTAATAAAAATTGGTTTAATTTGGTGCAACAAATGAACAAGGGTAATAACTCACTATTAATTTAATTAATTTAAATTAATCATGAGATTTTGAAAAAATAAAGGGGAGTTGGAATTATGAACACAAATATTCAAATAAAGATTCCAACTTTAACTTGTGAATCATTGAAAAATTATATCTTCCACTATGAAGATAAATGAAATTTCTATCAGAAGATTCAAAGTTTCAATCAAAAGTTCAACCAAAAATTCATGGAATTTAGTAACTCAAAGTTTCAATCACTTAAAACAATTAAAGATTAAATCTTTAGTACTTAGAAGCCTCGAAGAACAAATTTTTCACACTTAATGCAATGGATTTGCAATTATGTGAAAATATGAACCAAACTTTCAAGCACTAATTACTACCAAGTAACCATGCTTAAAGAGGTTCAAAATTGCAGAAACATTAAGGAAAGAAACACATACATCATCACCATAAATACACCATTAAGATTCAAGGTTAGAAAGACTTAAAAATTTTCGTCAAAACAAAAAATCCCTCGAAAAAGGCATTTCTGGTCAGATTTTGGCCTAAAACACAGTCTTGAAAGGGTGAAAACATTTCCAAAACGCCTTTTCCACCTAATTCACTATTTTTGGGCAAAAATTTGGGTTCGGGGCCATAATCAGCTCTAACACGAGCTTAAAATTAATAAAATCAAGCTATAATCTAATTAGCAACATAAAACCAAAAAAATAAAGCCATAAAAACACCTTGAAAATTATGATTATAAAAATAAATGAACCTGGCTCTGATACCACTGTTGGGTTTTGATGAGTCCGACTCATCGCGGAAAAAAAACCCGAGCCAATATCACACTCACAATTAATATAATCAAAAGACATAATTAACTTAATTAACAAGAATTAAGGAAAGTTTAATTACCTTTGACGTGTGCTTCGCTCGTATCCCGAGCTTTTTCTTGAGAAAACTTTAAGTCTCGCACGGGCGAAAACCTCCTACGGTATCCACCCGCAACTCGACCCCGACTAGGTCTATTGCTTAGAGGTTAGCTAAGCTCGACCAAAATACTCGAGTAATTATAGTGTTTAAAGGTTTTCTCAATGGAGATGCCTTTTCTAAGACCTTACTCAAGTGAACAACCCCAACATATGCCTTGGCTATTGATAAGGAGTGTTTCCTTGTGAATTCCACTCATCTTTCAATGTGGGATTTTTTCACAAAAAGATCCCACATAGAAAGAATGTTGAATTCCATCCTTAGTTAAATAAACCAAGGAATAACAAAGTAACAAGTGTCACATGGTTAGTTGAGGACCACTTCCTTACTTGCTCCCCAAGGCAACTCACATGCATTGTGAGCTAACCATGTGCCACCCAACCTTGAGCCTCAAGTTGGGTTCAGTTGGGCCGCCACTTTTGGGCCCGCGTCCATGACCCGTCACCTGGGTCCACGCCCGTTGCCACATGGCATTGCCAACGTGGGGCGCTGCCACGTGGCATGCCACCACCTTAGCGCGCTACCACGTGGCACGCCGCCACTTAGTGGCTGCCATGTGCGCTACAACGTGGCGCGCTTCCCTAGCCTCCGCGTGGCTAGGGTTTTTACTTGTTACTTGAATTATTTTCTCGTCTCGCCAATTCCTAAATTTTGGCTCGACTTTTAAGATTCGGTTCCGACGCTCTAAGCTCGGAATCCGACATCTTTGTTCACGATACTCGAGTGACTTATTAATTCCTTTCGGATTAATTCGTCGCGTCGGATCGTTAGTTGCTTGGGTGTGACCCGAAGGATTCAGTCAAGATTAAGCTGTAATATTAATTACTCATTTATATTACTGATCAGAAGTGGCCTCCACCTAGGCATTCCGATCACTTGACCTCACTAAATAATTAGCTTTCTAATAATTCCAAACCCTGTATCGGAATAATACACTTGTTTGAAGGACACTTTTCCTATCAAAGGAGACACTTTACATGTACTTAGCCGTCTTAGATCATGCCCTCAGTGTCGTTCTCCTTGTTGAGAGAGACGGGATTCAACTCCCGTTCTATTTCATTAGCCATTTGCTCAGAAATGCTGAACTACGGTACCCCATGGTTGAAAATTTTAGCCTCGCCCTTTACATGGCTGTTAAGAAGTTGAAACCTTACTTCATAGCACATCCGGTTGTGGTCTACATAGACCAACCCATCAAACGACCAATGACAACCTTGGAGTCATCTGGTAGAATGCTCAAGTGGACTATTGAAATGCAAAGTCTTGAAATCACTTACGAACCAAGAAAGGCAGTGAAGGGTCAGGCGTTTGCCGACTTCATTGTCGAAATGACAAGACCGGTTGCTCCGGACTATCCTAATTAGGTTTGGAAATTTTATGTAGACGGGAGCTCTACAATGAACGGATGTGATGCAGGCATAATCTGTCATTCTCCTGAAGGGGATAAATATGAGTATGCACTACGGTTCAAGTTCCAGGCCTCAAACAATGAGGCAGAATATGAAGCCCTGATAGCCGGCATCCGCATGTGCAAAGCGACAAGGGGACTATGAAGCCACTCATCCGGCAATGATCAACTACCTTTAGGCGGTCAAAGATGAGGCTAGGACACTTGAAGAGTTTAATCTAAGTCAAGTGCCCGGATCTGAAAACAATCAGGCGGGTGCACTGCCAAAATTGGCATCCTCTGCCTCCTTTGATACGCCTCGGTCAGTCTTCTGGGAAGTTATGGAAAATGAAGTATTACTGAAGAAGAGCCCATTGGAGTACTTGACCGAAGCTCTACCTGAATGGATGGCAACCGGGCATATCTTCAAGACGACATGCTGCTTGACTCGGCACAGGAAGAGGTTGTCCTAAAGAAACGAGCAGCAAACTTCGAGATAAGAAATGGAGAACTCTTCAAGGCGGGTTTCCTAAAACCTCTGTTGAAGTGTGTTACCCCAGAAAAGGGGAAGGAAGTTCTCGAAGAGCTGCATGCAAGATACTGCGCCTGTCACATAGGCGGCATATCTCTGGCTGTCAAGACCGGGCGGCAAGGTTACTTTTGGCCCACTCTTAAGTCAGAAGCCATGGAGATGGTAAAAAAATGTGACAAGTGCCAAAGATTTGGCAAGCTTATCCATCAACCGGCAACTGACCTGACAACAATCCACAGCCCAGTCCCGTTTGCTAAATGGGGCATGGACATTCTGGGTCCTTACATACCTACACCTAGGGCTGTACACCGGTCCAAAACCGGACCGGACCTGACCCGGACCTGAATGGACCGGGGCCTGAATCTCTATATTTTGAGGACCGGGGACCGGACCTGAATCATCAGGTCCGGTCTCGGTCCAGACCTGAAAAATCAGGTCCGGTCCGGTTTTGGACCTAATGGGACCTGATTTTTCTATTATTATTTTTTTACTAAAAAAATCAATTTGAAAATTGAAAAATGAAACTGACAAAATCAACTACTGTAGTTACTCTTACATAATTACAAAGGAGTTTCAATACTCTATATCAATTCAGATTTAACATCAAAATTAAAAAAAATGAAAAAGAAAAAATAAGAGCATGCACTATCAAGCAACCAAGCAGACACCAGCTACACCACAATTTTCACCAAATATGCCACCTTTGAAGCAGGTGGTTGCGTAGGAGTAGAGTAGTAGACCGTGAGGCGAGTAATTGAGGGGGAACGATGTGCGATCTGGTGGCTGCTGTCGCCGACGCGATTTAGAGGTTGTGGTCGCTGGAGTCGCGCGATCTAGTGGTCGCGGTTGCTAAAGTCGTGAGATCTAGTGGTCACGGTTGCTAAAGTCGTGAGATCTAGTGGTCACAATCTCTAGAGTCGCGCGAGGTGGTTGCGGATCTACAGTTCGTTGGAATTGTGTGCCAAGATGGTGGATAACCATCTCGCCGGTGTCTTCGTGGTGGTAAAATGGTCACCAGTGGCTTGGTGAAGACTTAAGGGAGATTAAGGGAGAGAAGTGAGAAGGAGAGCATTAGAGAGAGGCGAAGATTGAGAGTTAGAATTAGGGTTGAAAGTTAAGGTAGTATTTATATTTTGCAGAAAAAAAGCATCTTTACAGGTTTCAGGTCTGAACCTGAAACCCCCGGTTTTAGACCGGACCTGGACCTGAAACCGGAATCCCTGATTTTCAAGGACCGGGACCGGACCTGAATCTACCGGTCCGGTCCAGGTCCGGTCCAAACAGGTCCGGATCAGGTCGGGTTTCAGGTCCGGGTTATATTGTGTACACCCCTACCTACACCAGGCGGAAAGCGTTATATTTTGGTGGCTGTGGATTACTTCACCAAGTGGGTGGAGGCAGAGGCGGTTAAGAGTATCAAGACAAGGATGTCATCTCTTTCATTTGGAAGAACATCACCCGGTTCGGGGTACCTATGTCTATGGTGTTTGATAATGGCACTCAGTTTGAAACGCCTTAGCTCAAGACTTGGTTGGGAGATCAAGGGATCTCACATTGTTTTGCATCAGTCAGCCGACCTCAAGCAAACAGCCAAGTTGAAGCCTTCAACAAACTCATCTCGACGTCATTAAAAAGAAGATTGAAAGAGCCGATGGTTTATGGGATAAAGAATTAATTCATGTCCTATGGGCCATCTGGACAACTAAAAAAGGGGCAACCGGTGAAACCCCATTTCTCATGGTTTACGGTGCTGAAGTCGTCTTGCCCATCGAACATTATGAGCCGACTCTACGAGTCATGCTATACGATGAAGAGGCAAATTGGGAGGCCATGCGGCTAGCATTGGACTCGCTCCCAGAACGCAGGGGCAATGTCGCCTTGCGTCATGAGATTTACCGTCTGAGAATGACCCGTGCCTACAACAAAAGAGTACACAAGCGGCCCTTGAAAGTTGGGGACTTTGTGTTACGGAAAATGAAGGCAACCGGTAAGGCCAATGAGCATGGAAAGCTAACTCCTAATTGGGAAGGCCCCTACCGGATCTATGTAGAAGTAAGAGACGGCACCTATCGCCTGTAAACTTCAGACGGCAGGCGGCTGCCTAGAACTTGGAATGTAGACAACTTAACAAAGTACTACTTTTGAGATTTGTAAATTTCTGTAAATGAAGAGCCTATCAATGAAAAGTTGCTTTTTGTTTTTAATTATCTTATTTATTGCTTTACCTACATGCGTATTATAGTAAATAACATCTGTGCAATGCATGGATGGCTCATCTTTATATAAAAATTATAAGCTAAGTCAAAAACTTAGTGGCTATGCGACCGTCTTAAAAAGACACGAGGCTAATGGCCAAATGATAATTTATGTTATAATTCGTCTGCTCCAACACGAGTATGGCGTCCGGCGACGCCCATCTGGGTGGAATCGTCGCAGAGAGTATCTCCCATCCGTGTGACACAGTGCTCTTCAAACACATGCAGGCGGTAAAGATTGAACGAACCAATTGGTCAACTTATAGTCATCTGACCAGGGTAATATAAAGAACGATTAAGTCCACCAAAGCCGGATGTCAAAAGAAACCAGCCGGTCGTCGACCGAAGTTCTAGCCTAGATTTTTTTCGAAATCACGCAAGTCCTCCCAGTTGGGGAAAAAGGACACTAAGCATAATTGGATTGCAAGTACCTCAAGCGAAGAAGAAGGAAGTTCAGTATGACTATTTCTCTGCCTAGGTCAAACAACAGTCTTCTTATGTGTTTGGACGGCTATGTACTTCGTTTGGGGCAATCACTACTGTGATTGATTAAGTTAAGAACCTCTCATACTCTTTAAAGTATCAAAAGTTCCCAAGCTAATCAATCAGCAAGGTACTGAAACAAACCACACATCTGCCCAGGGGCAAGTACAGCCGGCTTACCAAATGTCGCATGATCTCAAAGAGTTAGGCAAAAATTCAAGTATATATATATATGCTAAATTCAAACGCAAAATCAAACACAAAAGATAAGCAAAACCGACTCAGTCGACACTGTTAAAAACCCAACCAAAATGGCTGGGTGGAGTAATGTTGACCGGATAACCATCCGGGAAGAAAAAGAAAAGATTGTTGGATTACCCGACTCCTCATTCGGTAAAATTACAGAAATACACGGCATACAGGCCGGGGAAAATATAAATGGTATGCTGCCGCTGAAAACTTATAGTTGCTTAGGAGGAGGCACCGACTTGGATTGGTTAGGCTGGAGATCAGCCTCAGTTGGGTCAACCGGGTTTTGCTCCTTTGGCTCTTCTTCATTCTCCTCGTCAGAGGGAATCTCAACCGCTTAACCGGGTGCAGGCCGAGCAAGCTCATCAACTTCAGTGTTTGCCCAGGCAGCGAACGATTCAGGCTCTGGCAGGCCTTTCTCTCTCAGGTACACGACATCCTCAGCATATTGGAAAGCTAGCGCCCAAATACCGTACTCCTTCACTGGACATAGCGCATCCCATGCAATCTTCATCCGGGTGTCAAAGTCGGTCTCGTTCTCAGCAATAAGGCGGTCTTGCTCCGCCTCTAAGGTGACCTTGAAGTTGTCCTGTGCCTGGGTTGCCTCTTTCTTCAAACGTTCGACGTCTGCCTTAAGATCAGTGTTTTCCTTGGCAACACCCTTCAGGATCATAAGGTCCTCCTGCGCCTTTTTTAGGGACGTTTCAGCATCGCTGGCCTTCTTCTTGGCAGTCTCCAAAGCAGCATTCAAGTTCTTGATGGTCTCTGCCTGTTTCAGTTCCACAGCTTTAGATTCAAGTTCATTTATTGTACATTGATATTGGCTCATTTTACCTCCTCTCTCTTCCGAGTGTATGGCCGCTTGAGCCCATCAACCCTTAGCATAGCCTGCAAACACAAACGGTGTGAAAATACAGGCGAAAAGTGTACTTGCTATTTTGCAAAAAGAAATTACACCTCAGACAGGAGGGCCAAGATGCGTTCGAAGTTTAACGTCTCTATGCCTGTAATGGTGTCCTTCTCCCTTTTGGGGATTGCCCCAAGCATAGCCTTGGCATGTGCCTGAACATCCGGCCATAGGGGTAATTGATATGCACCATATGTAATAGTGGCTGAGTGAGCTATATAGGCGGCACTAACTTGTTACCGGCTGTCCGACGAAGAGGTCTGTTGAGAGTGTGATTTCACTCGCAAAGGCCAGCCAAGCTCAGACGGGATTTCAAAAGGATTAGCCATACCTTCGGTAACTTGTAGGTTAGCATCATCTACAGGCGTAGTAAGGCCGGCTGAAGTTAGAGCACCTTTGGCCAAGTCCAAGCCAAGGCCAAAGCCTCTCAGTGTGATGATCTTCCCCCCGATGCGCATGCGGCCTTTCCCAGACAAAGCGTCTCGAGCCGTCTGGGTGGACGAAGCTTTCTGAGACTTAGTAAAGGTGGAGGCGCTATCGTCTCATCCCCGTTTGAACAACATGTTAAGGGATATGGGAACCTCCCCACCCTGCAAATGAAGTTACTTATCAATTATACAACTGCCAAATCATCTTTACGGAGTGAATTTAACGAAGCAGAGGGTCAAACGGGTTTTTACCTTGGCCCTTGTTTGGGCTGCTTTAGCCTCAGCAAGATCCTTGCAGATTTGGGCAGAGGACCGTCTAGGGGTCTTGTCTTCTGGGAGCATTTCCAAAGTGTCTTCTGCAAAAAAAAAAAAAAAAAAAAAAAAAAAAAAAAAAAAAAAAAAAAAAAAACCAAAAATCAGTCAGTTTAATAGAATAAGATGGACAGTGCAATAATACAAACGGCAAAATAGTCGGATGTGCAATAAACCTACGCTTTGAAAACATTGTGCTCAACCCGCAGGCGGACAAGAACGCCTCGTCTCTCAACCATTCACTCATGGGTATCCAATTTTTTGGAACCTTTATTACTTCCCCGGTTGAGAGAGTGTCTGTTGTGAGTTCAAAAAAATTCGATTCTATGATCTTCTCATAATCCTCATCCGAAATCCGAGGGAGGGCACACTTCTGACCCAGAAGGTCAGGTTTCTTATTATACCGGCAAAACTCCCAATTTTCACGCCGAGTGGGGGAAGACAGCAGATAGAACCGGTGTTTCCAGTTATCATATTTGAACACTTTGTCCAAAGTCATCTAATACTTGGGGTAAGTGGTCAAAGTGTACCACGCCCTCCAACTGCCTGGGTTGCGGCTAAGATAATGCATGTGGGCGAACGCCTCCCAACCGGAATACAGACCCTGCATCTCGCAGGTGGCAACATACCCAGAATATTAACCCAGGAGTTTGGGGACAATTGCCAAACGCTTGGGTCATAACCCCGCAAGATGGCTTTCACAACATCGTGGAGGGGGAACCGGAGGCCAGCCATAAAGCCCGCCTCATAGCAGCCGAAATAAGCATTGGCGTTCTCTTGGTCGTCCTTCCAAGAAATGGTGCCCAACTCAGGCGGCACCCGGATCTTGTATCCATCCCCAAGAGGCCGTCTAAGTTTAAAATCCTCAAGCCCCTTCTCCATACTTTCCCTCTCTTTAGCAGAGACGTGGATTTTGAAAGGATCTGCCTTCTCGCTCCATTTTTTCCTCTCCTCAACCTCGCTATCCTCAAGTGGGGATAAGGGCTCATCACTGCTTTCTAAGATAGAGGCGGTGTCATCCCCGTCTCTCTCAGAGGAAGCCTCATCATCTTGAGAGCCAGACACAGAGGCGGCTTCTTCACCATCCCCCTGTTCTCCTCTACAGCCGTGTTTGTCCCCTCAGAGGCTCCTCCACAGGCGGAAGCCCGTCTGTGCCTTCCTCTCGATAGTCTGGATCTAGGGCCGTCCACATAATCCGAGCCATTGTGTCCTGCACAGACACAGAGACGGTCGGATTCGGAGAAGCACAAGGGTGGTCCCAAAACCAAAGGCAGCACTCCTAGTCCTAGACTCAGCCGTACCTGGAGACCGGCTGGATGCTAACCTAGGTTGTGCCGTGTGTGTTGGTAATGCATCCATTTATTGCAAGAAATATATACAAGTGGAAAAAACAAGAAAGAGATGAGAGGGGTAGAGACGGTACCTTAAGATTTGAAATCTGAAGGTGTCAGGCGGTGACCGGCTGTATCAGGCGGGCGTGAACTCAGCTGCTTGTATTTAACGCAAACGATGTGTAGAGTCTCTCTCTCTAGAGCTTGCTTACTTTATCTCTCTAAAACTTTTTGCAAACGTGCAAAAAGGAGGGGGGTAAATCGTATATTTATAGAGGGGTAAAAACAGGGGTATTCTTGTTATTTCCCCAGAAGGTGAATAGTAAAAAATTCACAGTCAAAATTCAACCAATGGCAGCGTGACATGTGTCACAAATGCCACGTGGCGTGCCACGTCACATCTGTGAAGGGCAAATGTTTAGGGTAATTTTACCCATGCCACGTGGGCCAACCAGAAGGCGACACGTGTCAGGCCAGTATTAGCCTTTAAAGGACCAATCCCTGCTTAACACATGGCGCTCCAAAAGAGTTGGAGAAAAGGCGGCCTTCAGGGCCCCAATCCCGAGAAAGCCGTAATTCGGCGCAGCCCATCAGAATTAGGTCAGAGTGACCTAATTAGGGGCACATTTACCAAGGACCCTATAAATAGGGAGATTCCCCCATTTTTGGGGACATATACAATTCATTTATTACAGCCTACCCTACATTCTCTCACATCAGAGTAAACACCTGATCTCAAAATCCGAGAAGATCTTACTTTTACCTTTCCGCACTTTTTACTTTCTCCAACGCGTTCTAACTTGATCGTCGGAGGCGGAGCTCCAACCAACCGGAGTCTCCGTGTTTTCCAGGTACAGACCGTGCCGGACCAGTCTTGGTGACGTAACTCTCGCGATGGACAAAAACACCCAAAACACTTTTCATTTTCATTTTATTTCTTTTACTTTTGTTTGTTAAGTTTAGATTTATTTTACTTCATTTTCTTCTCAGTTTTAATTATGTTTTGTAGGTGAATATTCTAAGTTCAATTCTTCGCGCTTGCAAAGCTGTGCTCTCAAGCCAGGTGGTGTTAAACCCACTATGGAAGCGTTTTGGGACTGCCTGTTCTAGTGGGCATCACGAGCTTTCTATGAGGATGATGCTCATGCCCTCTAACTATACTCACCGCAACGCCAACCAACCAATAAATGCCAATATTGTTCCCCTGCTTTCCCCTGTTCAACACTGACCAGCAACTCCACAACCACATCAAACAACCTGCATCATCACGTAACTCCCTAACTCTTGTCATCCATCGCAGCACACACTCCATAACAACCACAATAACCGCAGCCCATCACCATCGATAACACCACCTGCAGCGATGCTGCCACCACTCTAACCACCCTTCACCGCACCAAAACAACCTCAACTCAATCAACCACCACCGCAATGGAAGCTCACCTTGAGCTGCCACCATTCGAACCTTAATTTAGCCCTAATTCGATTCTAATTGTTCGCGAGTGCGCACTCATACATTGCGGCCGGGTATAGGGATGTGAAAATTGCAATTTCGAGGCAGGAACTCCCCGTTGCACGCATAGCCCCGCATGGCCTCGCACAGCCGCACGCGTAAGCAGTTCGCACAGCAGCCCGCAAAAGCAAGCTGTGCTTGCTGAGCTTGCGCGTCACCCGTGCTGGCAGCTAGACCCAGCCGAGCACCTGGGCTACTTAGCAAGGCTTGGCTAGGTGTTTAAGGCCGAGGCCAGCTGGCAGCCTTCAGTTGGTGCACATGTGGGAAGCCGATTTGTGAGGGAAGCTTGGGAAGTAAGGGAATTGGTCCCCTGCCCTTGGTGGTCCTCACCTACCCTTGCTCATATTATGACACTTGTTGATTGTTGATTGTTTTGCTTTTTTTTTAATTTAAATTATATTAGAAAAAGGAATTTTACTAACTCTCCCACATTGATGGGAGAGAGGAATGTTCAAGGGATTTTCTCTATAACTACCCAACCTTGGGAATTGAGAAAATCCACTTTGAGTTGTGAGCTTGAAAGGATCATCTTTCACTCGTAATACTCTGAGTTTTTTGGTCTAGCCCCGGCTAAGCTCCAGGGTAGGGGCCCTACGGGTCAGGCTTGAGGGTGTTAGCCATAGGAGGCTTTCGCATTTGCGAAGCTCGGCTAGCTTTCAAGTAAGAGCTTTTTCGGAGCGAAGCACGCGTCGAGGGTAATTTTATCTTTCCTTTTTCTTGTTTTTTAATTATGTTACTAATTATGTTGTTAATTAATATGCATGTTTTAGTTGCATTTATTTATGTGCGGGTCTTGGGGTCGGGTTTTGGTTCCGCGTGGTGATGGACATCACGAAACCCAACACAACTGACATCCTACAAATAAAAGAAGATGAAAATGAATTGTCTTTATTTAACGAAATCATAATTGTATACGAAAACCAAAATAAGTAATTACCTTGTATCCACTTTACATTTCTTCTTTAATCTTGTATTAGAGTTTGAAAAGATTTAATTTTACGTGAAAAGTGAAAATATCATTTTTTTTTTAATGTAGATTAATTATTTTTTTAACAAAAAGAAAAAAAAAGGACACGTGGACACTCTAACTTTCCTTTAAATTTCCCTGTTTTAAAATAATAGTATTGATTTGAAATTCAATTTAAATTTTTAATTTCGAATTTTTCTATGATGAGTGTCATTAATATTAATTTTTTTTTTTTGAAACAAATCAATTCATTAATCAAAAGCCATAAGGCATCTACAAATAAAATCTAAATCAACAAATACATAAAATTGAATCAAAAGGGTTTCCGTCTTCAAAGCTACGATCGTTGAATAGATCTTACATTGTAGTATATCTCTCACACACATCACTGCAATATACAACCTTTTTGAAGAGACGGTCAAACGATTTGTTGTAGCTGTAAGGATAATTTTCATTTGATTCACTTGAACGCCTTTGAAGATTTGATAACCGTTGTGATCCCAGAAAACTTTGTAGCAACGAACTGATGATAGGGCAAAAGATTATTACCTTTTTAATAAACTCTAACACACACAAAAAAACCCTAAAAAAAACAAACAACAAAACTAACAAAAACTAACGACTCCACCATTAGGGGTGTACATAAACCGGACCGGATTTGAAAACCGACCGAAACCGAACCTGTTGGGACCGGACCAGACCCGGACCTATAGATTCAGGTTCGGTCCCGGTCCTTGAAATTCAAGGATTTCGGGTCCGATCTAGATCTAGTCTAAAACCAGGGTTTTTAGGTCCGGACCTGAAACCGAATAAAATTGTGTTTTTTTTTTTGTTTTTTTTTTAAAAATTTTTTTTTTCTAAAATCAAAACAGGTCCAAATTATGCAACAGGTCTAAAATCATCATAACAGGTCCATAAACAGGTCCAAATACAAGTCCAACGGGTTATTTATTAAAAAAACGAAAAACTCACAAAACAAGTCCGTTCGGTTCCAAACCCAGACCGGACCTGTTGTATCAGGTCTGACCCGGAACCGGACCTGTTGAATCAAGTCCGGTCTCTGGTCCTCAAAATTCTTTAATTCAGGTCCCGGTCCCAACAGGTCTGGTCCAGTTTTGGACTAGTGTACAGCCCTATCCACCATAGTGAGACATCTTGTTTACATTTTGCCAACGAGTTTTTACCATTCACTTGTATGAGTTTTAATTTACTTGTTTTAGGCCTTAGGAGTATATTTCAATTATTTTTACTTTGTTATTAGATGAACAAATTTATTAGGATATATACTTATTAGTTTAATTTGGTTAGTTGAAGATAGATTAGCGTTAAAAATTATATTTGTAAAACTTCTTTTTTAATAAAGATTAATTCATAAATAAAAAGTCATATGACATCTACAAAAATCTAATAAATACATAACAATCGAAGTAAAGAAAAAAAAAATCCTTTCAGCAGAGCTACGATCATTGTTGCAAATCGTACATTCTTCATACCCTCTTTCATATCGCTGTGATTTACAACATTATTTGACAAGGGGGTCTATCAATCTATTGTAGTCGTGAAGAAAATTCTTCGTTTGATTCATTTGATTGTAATTGAAGAATTAACCTCTTTTTCGATCCCGCACAAATCTTTTCCCATGAAACAACTTGTACCATATTAAACTCAGAATACAAAAAAAAAAACTAAAACAAAGCCTACCGTAGGGGAACTTACTATACTCAAACCCACTATAGGGGGTACTTAGAACCTTCAAAGACTGTAGTTTTATTAAATTCAATAACAAAAGCATAAAGAAATTAAAGGAAAAGGGTCGAAAATAGCCAAATTTCTCCGTCGAAAACAGCTATATTTCTGGAGAAATTAGACTAAATCTAGCTTATGAAACACTTTTTTTTGAAGAACTCTAGAGAGAAAAAACTGTAGGGATGAGCATAGCAGGGTAACCTGTAAAAATTTCAGGACTCGGAACCAGAACCTGTTATAACCGGTTCCTAAAATAGGACCCGGAACCGGAACCTGTTCAACAGGTTCCTAAAAATTGGGAACCGGAACCGGAACCGGAACCTGCAAATTTCGAATCCTGACAGAGTATCCTGTCTTTCAAAGTAAGCTTAATAGTTACTTGATTGTCTAGAATATTTAATACAAAATTAGAAATACTTATATTAATACCATTAATTAAACCTTTAAGAGTAAGATGAAAAATTAATAAGAGGAGGGAAAGAGGTAGGTGACGGCTTTTATACAAGTTTGATATAGAGCTTTTATACTTGGGCGTAAATGATAGGTTCCAGTTTCATGTATCCTATAGGGAACCTATACTAACAGGGTACCCTACAGGTTCCGGATCCAAAATTTTATTACCCGGAACCGGAACCTGTTGCAACAGGTTCCCAATTTTATTACCCGGAACCGGAACATGACTACAGGTTTCGGTTCTGGAACCTGCGATTCCGAGCAAGTTCTGGTTCCGGTTCCAGGTTAGGGTACCCTGAATTTTTGCTCACCCCTACAAAAAAGAGAGGAAACGACTAGGGTTTTTTTTATTATATTTGCAAACCTTTATCTTTGCAAGTTAGGATTAGTTTTAATTTGTTATACAAAATATTTAATGAAATGAATGAGTGATTGATATGAAATTTATAAAGTTCTATGTAATCAAGTGCTTGTGTATTCTTTGCCTTGTTAAGGTTTAAGGCTCGTGTTGCTTAGTGTTTCTTGACCGAGACTCAAGATCCCAAATCATTCAATAGCAATTGAAGGTTATATCCCACTATAATCTACATCAAATTGGTATCAAGAGTCATTCGAAATTTTATGAAATAGTTTTCAAAAAAAATTTCACTATATAAAAACTCAGTTTGAGTACATATTTGTTTTGCCTCATTCTCCCTCGTTATAAAAGCATTTTCAACGATTCTTTTCTTGAATCTAGATATTTATACGTCTACTTTTTACCCGTAAAATTTCAGAATTTTTTGGCCAAGATTTGCTATTAAAATGGGTGTATTTTTTTCAAGGTGTTTGTTTTCACATCAATTCTGCACATCACAAATTTTTCAATCATATTTGGAGTTCTACCTGGAATTTTTTGTGTGATTTAATTCTTTCATTGGAATCTAACATTGAACTTTCATCTTATAATTTTCGTGAAAATTTGCTAAGTAACGAATTTGCAGCAACACTAAACTTTTGACGAGCCTAATCTTCCTTGTTAGGTTGAATCAACCATGGAGAATTAAAGGATGTTTGCAGCCTTGATGGATTAATTCAAGAAAATAAATGCAAAAATGGACGTAAGTGATGAGGCGACTGAAAGTAACATCAAGAAACTCTTAAATTTTCTTGGGTCACAAAGGGTAATTTTTTAAGACAAAGATGAAAAAATTTCTGGTTTGTAAGATGTTTCATGTGAGGCCAAAAATATTGAATCTTTACCAAGTTGTAACCTTAAATATCTTATCTTGGAGCAATCTCATAAAGCTATTGTAGACACCTAAAAATGTCTCCCCGATCAAAACATAAAACCTTTCATCGCCATTTGGTTCGAGTAGAATATTGAACAAAAGGAAACCTGATTCTTGCTTAAAAATCCATGCCCTTTCCATTTTCTATCATTTCATAAGAAATTCGATCCATTTCAATAGCTCAAAAACTTTTCTTAGCCCAAAATCCACATATCTTAGCCCAATTTCATCTTTTCATAATTGCAGTTCCAAAACCGAGAAAATCTGGCTTTCGTACGTCATAAATTTTATCCAAATTTTACATAGTTATCCCTTGAAATAAGCTTTCAAATGATATATCATAAGCCCAAATCCAAGCTATAACGATAAAGATATGATCGAAATACACAACTCTATCCAAAACCGACACCCTTACACTATTTTGACAATATCTTTTGATATAGAAAAAAAATTGATCTGATTTTAATTGGGTTGAAAAGTAGAATTTCAGAACTTTCCGATGATATAGTATTTGCCTTAATCCGATATTGGTACCAAAAGTTATGATTAAAAACAAAACCCACAAGAAAACTGGAATTTTGCGACGGCGCACCAAATAAGTGAAGCGAAAGAAATGCCGTGACATGGCAATGGCTGATGTGGTGCGGTGGTTTTGTTGTTTTGGCGATGTAATTTCTATCTTTTTCGTTTAATTTACATAATACCGTATCCTTTCGAGGTTACAAAAAACCGTTTTTCTACTCACCTAGCTTCTCTTTAATACTCTTATTCTCTTAATCTTCCATCTTTCAAAACCTTTCAAAATTCCTCCTTCAAGTGCTCCTAGACATTAATACTTCACCCAAATAAAAGCTCTATAGGAGGTTCACGGCGTGAAAGGTTGATCATAAGCCCTGAGGGTTTCAATCTAAATTCAATTTTATTTATTTTCTTTAATTTTATTTAGTTTGTTTCGATTTATATATTACTAGTTGTGGGAGCGCCTGCAACTTCGTGAAATTGAACGGGAAGTATAGAGTGTGTAATTTTTTTTTATATCAATAGAGCGGTATTTAAGGTATACAAATGTTTAATATATGCACTTTGATTTAAAACACACATAACATGTAGCAAAAAATATTTAGTGAAAATGCTTTTGATGCATGTTTATTACGCGCAAGCAAGTTAATCAATAAGCTTTTGATAGTTATAAAATATATTGGATGAACAATTTTATTCATAATATTCGCATAAAGTTATTTAGAAAAAATGTTGTTGATAATTATTCTAAATAAATCATTAAGTTCACGATAATTATAAGTTATATTAGCTGAACAACCACTCTTAAAGCTTTTTGTTAACTATACTATAAATACTTAATAGTTTATTCTTGTAATGTATTATGAAAAAAATTCTTATCGAGTTTAGGCTAGTAGAGTATCTTGGACCATACGCTGGTCGTTTGGTTATATATGTATTTCTAAGATAACTAATTTAGACGTGTAAATATGTCAAGACTTTTTTGTGTGTCAAAGTTGTTGTAATTACTTTGTAATGCCCTGTATTTTTATACTATTTTAATTTGAATAAGTATTTCCTAAAGTATTTAAATAAGTTGAAATGAATTATTTATGATGTTTTATTAATTTAAAAAGTTTTAATTTTAATTAAAGGTCCATTTTATTTATTTACTAATTTTGGAAATATTTTATTTATAATTTAAAAATTTTAGGGCATATTATTTTATAAAAAAGAATTTAAAGTAAGTGGTATTTAAGGAAAGTCAAAATACTAGTTTGAATAGGAGAAGGGATTATTAAGGGTAGCAAGGGAATTTAAGCTTAGGAGGGTTTTAGAGAGATGGTATAAATACCCATCACGTGGGCAAATTGAACTTTACCCAAGGTGGAAAATACCCAAAGGTAACTCTCTCTCTCTCTGCTCTTATTTCTCTCTCCCTTATTTTTCCCCCTCCCCTTTTTTTCACACACCACCACCACACACATCATGGTGGCCAGCTGCCACCACCACCACAGCCGGCAGCATCAATAGTCGTGAGAGGTGGCGCCAGCCACCCTCCCTTCTCCCCCTTGTTGTGCGTGTGTTTTGTATAAATAAATTCTTCTTTTGTTGTTTTAAATTATTCAAGCTTGGATTCAATTATTATTTTTGGGTTTTGTGATGATTTTTATGATGTTTGATTATATGTATTTTGCATATAATTTTCAAATTCAATTATTAAATTAAAAAGCCCCTAATTGAAAACCCTAGATTTCTATATTAATGTATATTGATGGAAATTGATTATGGATGATTGAAATTATTGAAATAAGTGTTTTATAACATAATTACATTAATTTTAGGAAAAATTAGAAAATAACACCCAAAAATTGTCACGATTTTGATAATAACACCACCAAAAAAAAAACTTTTATTATAACACCACATAAAAAACCAAAAATTTGGTTTCACCACCACTTAACTTTTCCATCCAAAAAACCGTTAGTGGGTCCCACATTGTACACGTGGCAATTATGCATTGGATTAAAATAAATTAAAAAAACAAAAAAAAAAGAAAATTTTAAAAATAAAAAAGGAAAACCCTTTAAATACTCAGCCACCACCGGCACCGCCGTTCTCCAACCCAGCTCCACCGCCGTCAACCAATCCCAACCGACCACCCTCGACCCACAAAACCAGCCAGCTGACCACCCTTGGACTGTCGAAATCAGCCCTAACGTACCCACGAAATAAACCACCCCCGATTTGGTTCAAGGTGTGGGTGAGAGGAGTAGGGCGATTAGTGGTTTTGGGTATGGGTGGGTCGGGGTTTCTATGATTTGGCGGCGACTTTTGGTGGGGTTGGTTAGAGGAGTACGGTGGCTGGGCTAGTTAGGGTTGGGTTTGGGTGGTTTGGCGATGGATTTGGGTCGGAGAGACGATGATGGGGGCTGGGCTGGTTTGGGTTGCAGTCTGGGTAGTTCGGCGACGATTACAGGTCTAGGAGACAGCGGTAGGGGGTTGGGTTGGGGTGCCGGCCGTGGTAGGGTCGAGTTAACGGCGGTGGAAACTGGCGTCGGTGGTGGTGGTGGTGGTGGTGGTGGTGGCTGGGTTAGGATTGTAGGGGTTTTCTTTTTTTTTTTATTTTTTTAATTTTTTAATCCAATAGTTGAGTGACACGTGTACTGTGTGGGGCCCACTTAACGGTTTTTTTGGATGGCAAAGTTAAGTGGTGGTGAAACCAAATTTTTGGTTTTTTTTGTGGTGTTATAATAATAGTTTTTTTTTTGGGTGGTGTTATTATCAAAATCGTGACAATTTTTGGGTGTTATTTTCTAATTTTTCCTTAATTTTATATGTTTTAATAAAGCTGGAATTTTTGTATATAAGCTATAGTTATGTTTCTTAAAAGAATTTTTGATTACCCATTAATTGGGAATAAAAGTAAGAGTTCTAAATTAATTTTTAGCTTGTTTTAGAGGGTTTATGGGTGATTTAAAGAGTATATATATTGCTGGAAATTTATATTGAGTAGGTATTAATGGAAAATTCCCTGTTTCTCATATTGAGAAACGAAATTTGTTTCTCATAGGGGCATTTTCATGAATAAATCAACAACTTTTTCACTATAATGGGCTCCACAATTGAAAAAAGTTGAATAAAGGTGTTGGTTTATTTATGAAAATTCCATGTGAGAAACAAATTTTGTTTCTCACTATGAGAAACTAGGGTATCCCCGGTATTAATGTCTCTTTGTAAATTTAGGTTGTAGTTTAATTCCAAGTGAGTGATTTCATTTAGTCGTGGTGATTTTGAGATCATATTCAAGGTACGTTCACATACTTGGTAATTATTTGAGTATATAGAAGCATGTTAGGCTTTGATTAATTAATTCCAAGGTAGTATCATGATAGACATTAATTGGAATTGTTGATTGGATTGATGTTGGTGATTGAACTGTGAAGTATGGATTATTTGAGGTGAATTGATGATTGAAATTAATTATATTGGCATGTTGAATATAAACCACACTTTTATTATTGGAATTATTAAGAGCATGTTTAATTAAACTAAATGTTTAATTTGGTTTGGAATATAGAAAGGGAATTTTATTATGGTTCATACTTCCTCCGTTCTATTAATATTGCAACAAGGATGAAATTACGCATCCCAAATCACGTTTTATATGCTAAATATCTATACTTGTGTAAGAGTAAAAGTTATAAAAGTTAATATTGTGAAAGTATTTTATGAGACGAATCTAACAAGATCCCACATAACTATATTTTGCTTAACTTATAAATCATATTATATGGTCAAACAAGAATGATGAATAGTGTAAAAAATCCATTATTGCAATATTAATAGAACTGAGGAAGTATAATTTTTAGGATTTTTTGACTTTTACCACCAAAAAAAAATCAAAAAATTGTTTTTTTACCACCAAAACTTCTAAAACTTTTATTTTACCACCAAATAAAAAATAAAAAATTATTTTTTACCACCTGTCGTCAAAAACCTAACGGGATTTTTTAAATTCTTCGATTTTCGCGTCAAACACATGCTCTCTAGGGGTTTTGGGGGGCATTTTGTCCCTACAGATCCAATTTGAGGTCAGAGCTAAAAAAAATTATCAAAATGTCTCGTTTTACGTGTTAAAAATACCTCAATTTGCGTAAAACACGCAAATGAGGCATTTTCGATCATTTTTTGTCAATTTTGACCTCAACTTGGATCCATAGGGCCAAAATGCCCCCCTAAAACTATAAAGAACATGTTTTGCGCACGAAATTCGAACAAATTTTTTTTTAACTGTTAGATTTAACGGTTTTCTTGACGTTAGGTGGTAAAAAACAATTTTTAGAATTTTTTTTGTGGTAAAATAAAAGTTTTAGAAGTTTTGGATATAAAAAACAATTTTTTGATTTTTTTTGGTGGTAGAAGTCAAAATTTCCTAATTTTTATCGATGCTTTAAGCATGGGAATTGAGCGATCAAGTGTCTTAGTACACAAGAATAAATTATATTGCGGTGCTGTAGACACCCAAATGTGTCTCCCCAAAACCAAACCCAGTGATGAGTACCTTTCACGTCATTTGATTATCGAACGAGGTGAAAGTGTGGAAAGTCTAGTGATGAGGATGTTTTTATTAAAATATTTCTTTTCTTACTCTATTTTATGAAAAACGTGCAGTCCAGTTTAGTTTGGTCCATGATATGGGTCCAATAATAGTGTAGTTGGATGGGGTTGAAAAGACCTTTCCAACGATATATTATAAGCCCAATTCCGATGAATAATGAGGAAATTATGGCCAAAATACTAAACTGGGCTCAAACCGGATCTTACCTACGGCCCAATGATCATGTGGAGGGTCCAAAGGTTTAATCCTATTCCTAAACTAATTAGGATTTATTAGAAGCTTCCATAAGTTTCTACAAGATCTTAATTATCCTTTTTGAAAAGATAAAATCAAAGAGTTTGAAATTGAATAAAAACTTTCCTTTTTAAAATCCCAATTCTATTCGAATTTAAAGATGTCCAAAGACAGTCAAATATTATTTTCGTTCCTCATAATTTTTATCCAAATCTTATATGGTTGGATAGATCTTAAAATTATATTTCCAATGATATATTATATTATTAATTCCGAGCTATAACGAAAAAGATATGAAAGGAATACGAAACTCTATCAAAAACTGACACCGTCCCACTATTTCGGCCATATCTTTTTATCTACAAAATATTTTAATCTAATTCTAATTGGGTTGGAAAGTAGACTTCAAGAGCTTTCCAACGACATATTATATGCCTTATTTAGACTTATGGATGAAAAGTTATGATAAAAACAAAATTCGCAAAAACTTCTGACCGACGAGTTTTATTTCGATTCGAATTCGGATTCTTTTCTTATTCTTCGACTCTCTTTTTTCCTATAAATAGAGGTCATATCTCCCCTTTTTTGAATCATCTACAATCAACAATCATCATCTCTTTCTTTCTCTCTCTAAAGCTAGAAGCTTTCTTTCTCTCACTCTATTCTTTTTCTAAACCTTCCCTCAAACACAATTCCTCATACATTAGCACTAGACACACCTTTCCAAGTTCGAAGTTGCCTTCGCCCTAGATGTGAAAGGTTATAATTTCAGAGGGTTTGGTCCCAAAACTCTATTTCCATTATTTAATTTAATTGTTTGATTTATTTCTTTTCCTTGAAGTTACTAACGCGTGTATTTTGTTGTTAGAAAGAGATACGAGGCATCCAAGTAAGTACTTTAATTGTTTAATTGATCTTATGATATAGAAATCGTGTTAAGATTGTTATTTTGGTTCCTAGTATCATGTTAGGATGCTTTCTTTAGTATGATATTTAGGGTAATTTGCTTATATCAATTATGATTTCTAGGATGCTTCCTATTTTCTTTCCTAATATCATGTTAGTATCATATTAGGGCTAAAGCTTTGATCTTTGATGTTTAGTGACGTGCTATGGTTTGTTATTAATCTTGTTAGTATCATGCCTAGGATCTTGCTATTATGCTTTAGCGTTGATATGATTATGGTTATGATTATTATTGTTATTATGATTATGATTGTAATTATGATGATTGTTATTATGTTGCTTGATGTATTATTATTGTTATTGCTTGATCACACCTTTTATGCATGTTTAAAGGGAATTTGTACTTGTAATCACGCTTAATAAGATAATTAATAATCTTGTTTAGGGTTAATTTGATTATAATTCAAGTGATCGCCAATAATAGTTTTATTTGTGCATTAAATTCAACCAACATAGATAAACAGGTTTAGTGTTAATTTATATATGGATTGCATGTTAGTCGGAAAGCGCACATGAATACGAGAGGAATAAAGTAGAGGCCTATTTAGGGCAGGTTCAATCTCTTTTAGGTTGGATTTGTACCCTCATCCCCGAACACCAGTCTTGGTTCCAGACCTATTGGAGTTGATGATCTCATGGATAGTTAAGGGGTGTAACCTTCACCCTGTGAACGGTTTACAAGTTCCTAAAACTTGTTGGCGACTCTTTTGCTCTAGCTTCCTTCCCTTTGGACGCCACCATGCTTAAGTGTATGATCACATTGGGGTTCAAGTTTGGGGTAATGCTTGTAATATTCCCTACAGGTGCCTATGTGCACTTAAGGTGTTTCTAACACCGAGGGATAGGATTTGTAGCGCATTATACGTTTAAGGTGTCTTTGACATTGAGGTAAATTAAAAAGGGTTCAACATTAAAAATTTTGTGGTCACTAATTGTTCAAGAATTAAATTGGTATGCTTGTTTGCTTGAATGATTATAATGTTGGATTGTGTTATGGTTGAGAGTCATCACCAAGTCTAATAATATGTAAACAACGTAAAACAAAAGAGATTACGCACCAAAACTCTTGGAACGTATATACCTCGAGTATAAACATATGGGGAGAGTTATGCGACTTTATATTTGACAATAACTTCTACTAGAAGTACATGACGTTGTATTTTCCTTTATTTTTATTATGCGCAGGACGTCTGTCACTTTATGTGACATTTGCCTACTCAGTTAGCTCCCGGTGTAGTTTACCTCAATTTTTTTGGGGCAGGGATTTGGTTGAAAACCATTCGATGCGTAATCAAATTGAAAGAGCAATTGTATTTATTTAGTTGTTGTGATTTGTGTTGTATGCTTGTATACAGGTGCAACAAGGTAAGTTGTATGTTGATAGGAATAAAACATGTTAGTGTGTTTTATTTACGCTTATGTACTCAGCATTGCTGATTGTGTGTTTGTATGTTTGTTTGGCCTTGTCTTTATCTTGGCCCTATGACGACCCATTTCTAATGGTGAGTAGTGGGGACAAGTAAAGAGGAACTTTTTAGGTGATGAAGGATATTCATGATGGGCATGAGTGAAAAGCGAATCATGCTTAGTTTGCATAGGGATATGATGTGGTTTAAATGCTTTGAATATTATATTATATTATGCTTGTGAGACTAACACAAAGGTTTTGAGTATTGTTTCGGTTTTAATAAGGGCCTACAATGGTTCCAAGTTGTAGGTTGACTTTGTGTTGGTTTGACTTTTTAGTTGACTTGTTTTGAATGGTTTTAAAGATAGTTTTTTGCTGTGTGTCTTTGATAATTGCCTTAGCTGTTTTCTCGTTGTCGGTAATGTCTTAGATTTTCCTATTTCGTATATTAAAAAGGGCAAAATAGGTATTTTAAAGTAAAGGAAGTTCTAGGGTGTTACATACTTGAATATGGCCTTCGTATGTAACCAATCGATAGCATTGTCAGGTAATCACATTCTATTTGATCAATTGAAATCTTGGAATTATTTATAAGATGAGAAAATCTTCTAAACTATTAAACATATAATGGTCATGTAGAAATTTATCTATTCGTCTCAATGAGCAGTTTATTAATATTCATATCAAAGAATTGTTTTTAAGGAAAAACTATGGTAAAAGTAATATATTAATAATAAAAGGAAAAAGTTAAACATGGGAGGAATTTTTTAGAAACAAAGAGAGTACGACACTTTTAAAATTATATATTTATAGCGACCATCTCTCCATCTCTCTCCTTCCTTCCAAATCTATTTTTGCACAATTTACAAAGTTAATTCCTTATTCGCGTATCCCTCCCTCTCTCCTCCTTTCTCTGTTGCTTTCCTCTCCTTGGACTTATTGGGTTTATAGATTTTAGAATCTTTTTGAAAAGTACTCTTTATTTCTTCTCTTGATTACATTCTAAAAGATGGTCTTCTAAATGTTCACCATCTCTTTCTCCTTTCCCGATGTCTCTCACCCTTTTTCTTTCTTCATTAATTTACACATTCCTAATTTATCTTAATTTCCCTCCTCTTTGGCCTCTATGTGTCTTCTACAATTAAACACTAAAAATAGTCTATTATCATGATTTCGACCTCTTTCTTTCTCAAGTATTGCCTCAAATCCTCTGTCTCTTTCTCTATTCTCGTAGCCTTATCTCGTGGATTAGTACTCTAGTATGAGACAGGCAGGAACATGGAGCAAAAATCCAATTTTTGTTGCATCATGAGTGAAGCATGTTTATTAGTGTCCCAGTGATGATGATACCCTACTATTTGGCTTTGTAAAACCTCTAACTATTCCTGCAGCAAAAATCCAATTTTTGTTGCATCATGGTTGAAGCATGTTTATTAGTGTCCCAGTGATGATGATACCCTATTATTTGGCTTTGTAAAACCTCTAACTATTAGAGGTAATTATATAACCCTCATATAAATTTTAACAAAGTGAAAGGAACAATTAATTATGTTATGCAAGTTGAACTCTATTCATCATATTGGATAAGCATTGATATACCTTGGTCATAGTTTTAATCATATATATTAAGTCTAATAAGTACTCCATGTAATACTCATAGAATAATCAAATTATTCCACATGTACTCTACTTCGTAATTTAATGGGTAAAATAAACAATTGCCTTAAATATGAAAGATAATGAATTGAAACATAAAATAGTAGAAGTCCACTTGTAGACTTTAAACCTCTCATGAATTCAAAACGTCAAGATCGATATAGTCCATAACAAATTTGAATTCAACTAAAATCAATCATCAATAAATTTTGTTTATACTAAAAGCAAAACCAAAAATGACGCATGTCATTTACTGGTTAAAAAATTTCCCTCCATTTTTTTTAAAACTTCAAAAAAACTATTTATAACCCATTATATATTCTTTCCCGATTGACAACCATATTCTTTCCATATACAATCCATTGGAATATTTTTACATATCTTTTATGTATTTTATTAAAAAAATATGAACATATTGATTACAAAATAATACTATTATCTAAGATTCATATAATATTATCAATTTTTTCTTTGTTTCACTTTACTATTTATGAAGTAAACTTTATTTCAATTTTAAAGAGAAAAATTATTTTAGTAACATATACTATATTTCTATTAGAGAAGGTATTGTATCAGTACGACTGACGAAATGTTTCATCAGTCCGGACTGACAAAATGCAGATTTTTGATATCCTCAATTGGCGAGATGATATCTTCTATTGAGTGGATGATATCCTCTATTGGATGGATGATATTTCTATTGGCTAGATGATATCCTCTACTAATTGGATGATATCCTTTATTTTCTATATGATATCCTTTATTGGCTGGATGATATTTCTACCAGCTGAACGATATCCTCTATTGGTTGGATAATATCCTTTATTGACTATATGGTATCCTTTATTGACTGGATGCTATTTCTACTAGCTAGATGATATTCTCTATTGGCTAGATGATATCCTCTATCATATAGCCAATAGAGGATATCATCCAGCCAATAAAGAATATCATAGACACAATCATAAACGATATCATATAGCTAATAGAGGATGTCATCCAACCATGATATCATATAACCAATAGAGGATACCATCAAGCCAATAAAGGATATCATAGTCACAATCATAAACGATATGATAAAGCTAATAGAGGATATCATCCAACCATGATATCATATAGACAATAGAGGATATCATCCGGCCAATGGAGGATATGTATAACTTGTTTGAAGATATGTATAATTTGTTTGATAATATGTATAACAATGGTGGAACCTCCATTGAATTTCTCGTACTAAGGTCATGGGCATAACATAACTTGTTCATTTCTCAACCAAAATACATGCATATGTTATCAAAACGCTCACAATCCAACATACAATCATATGGGACAATCAATTTCAACAATTATACATCACATAAAAAAGCTCTAATTCGATTTTTGGGCATTTTTTAAAAAAATCCAAGAATCTCAAGCTTTCTCTCTCTTCCGCCATGGATGACCTCGCTGCTCTCCTTCGCTGTAACCACCACCAACTTTTCATCGGGTGAAAACTTGTTTTTCACCGCAAAAAGATGAGGTGATATGATACTTTCTTGAGTCTCGATTGACGAAACATTGGGTGCGACTTGCCGCACCCAATACTTTGTGTTTCTATTAATATATAACAGCACGGGTATTAATCAAAATTTATATTTTTTTAATATAAAACTTTATAGACCTTAAACTTTATTTTTTATAAAAAAAAATTGTATACCTTTATTTACGTAAAGTATTATTAAATTAGCATTGTAATTCATTATGCGTTGCACGAGACTTAAAGCTTGTTTGAGCAATATAGCTAGAGTAATAGATGTTACAAATCGAATTTTCTTATCATTACTCCATTCTTATTAGTTTGATTTATTGTAATTAGGGCTGTACACCGGTCCAAAACCGGACCGGACCTGGACCGGACCTGTTAGGACCGGGACCTGAATCTCTATTTTTCGAGGACCGGGGACCGGACCTAAATCAACAGGTCCGGTTCCGGACCAGACCTGAAAAAACAGGTCCGATCCGGTTTTGGACCTGATTGGACCTGCTTCTTTTTTTTACTTAAAAAAAATCAATTTGAAAAAAAAAATAATACATGTTAACCAATTTCAACTGGTTAATATTGATGTTTAATATTAATTGGAGATTGTTCTTCTTCAAGAACAAATAATTTCAGATTCAACTTAAAAAAAAATAAAAAAATAAATAAAAAAAAATAAAAATTATCAGGAAGCACCGAAGCAGTTAGCAAGCAGCAGAAGTGCAGAAACTTAGCCCAGATCTAGGTCGCCGGAATCACGCTATCTCGTGGTCGCGATCGCCGGACTGCTGGAGCCGTGCGTTCTGGTGGTCGTGGACCTTGGAGCCGCGCAATCTGGTGGCCGTGGTCTTTACAATCGCGCGATCTGGTGGCCGTGGAGTTCGCGTGCGGTGGCTTATGTAGCGTGTAGAGCGGTTTTCGCACTGGTTCCTGGTGGGCGGTGGCCTGCCTGGTGTCTGGTGTCTGGCTGGTTGTCGCCTGAGGGGAGTGATGTTGGCTGAGAGCTTGAGAGGCGGAGATAGCTATGAGAGTTAGGGACCTAGGTTTAGAAATGAACTGATTTGTTTTGATTTTTGAGAAAAAAAAGAAACTTTTTTTTTATATATTTTTAAAAACACAATTTTACCGGGTTTCAGGTCCGGACCTGAAAACCCCGGGTTTGGACCTGATCCGGACCAGGACCGGAAACCTTGATTTTCAAGGACCGGGACCGGACCTGAATCTACAGGTCCGGGTCAGGTCCGGTCCCAACAGGTCCGGGTCAGGTCGGTTTTCAGGTCCGGTCCTGTTTATGTACACCCCTAATTGTAATAGGATTATTATCGACATCTAAAGCATGAATCTACGAAATATTTGAGAAATGAAAGGATAGAAGGAAACTAATACGCTCTACCCCAGAATTAAACGATCGTATAAAAACGCGCTCCATTTTTATTAGACGGATCTAACCCATTTTAGCTGTGGCGGGTCATACGCCCTTACCTCTCTCAACGTTCTCCATTGAAGCGCAGTGCGACGTTCTCCGTTGAATCTAATACTTGTGTCCTCCACGAAGCAGCTTCTGAGGTAATTTGTTGTTTTTGTTATCATCATATCAACTTCACTATCTAATGTAATTGTCAGTGCATTAAGTGTAGGGTTCGAAAATCTAAACTATTGGTTCTGAATTCTAAGATAACCAAAAGAAAAGGAAATTATGAGCCTGCCTTGATTATTGAATCAAATATCCCTAAAATTATGTGATTTTTCGAGATAATTGAATCAAATTTGGTTGCTAATGTACTGCACAACCCTTTAATGTTAGGATTCAACTATGAACTGCACCTGTTTTCCCTCCTGCCCTGCCTGCTTGCTTTGAAGGGTTTAAGCTTCTGGGGTTTACTTTTGATGGTTTAATTTCAACTTTAATCCTATTGTTGTTGTTATTGTTGTTGTTGTTGCTGTCATCGTTGTTGTTATAAACTAACTCGGTATGTGTTCTTGGAGATGGTAGGTTTTATTCGAGAGTCTTCGAAACAGGAGGAAGAAAGTGGTGCTAATCAACAAAAGCTTAAAACTTTGAATTCCCCAGAAAATTTAAGGTTTGATTTTGTGGGTTATTCATCTGAATTTGGCGGGTTTCCTCTCGCTTCTGTTGAGCCTTTTCTTGATTTTGATTCAATTAAGGATTGGGTAGAAGAAATGCAAGGCCCTGATAATGCACAGTCTAGTACAGCTGAAGTTGGAAGTGGGATTTGTTTAGAAGGTCGTTTGGAGAACAGAATTGGTAATAGTGCGGTTGATTCTGTTCAAGGTATGGATGGCTTGGAGAAGCATGTGTCCATGAAGGTTGAATGTCGTGGCTCTGATGAGCATATGGGTAGTAAGGATGGAATAGGTGGCGATTATAGTTTGGTGAAATTAGATGAATTTAAAGATTGTATTAAGGATAGTTTTGTGAAGAAAGATGATTTGGGTAGCTCTGAACTTGCTGAAATGAATGCTGATGATCATGATGGTGACACGAAGATTCTAGTTGGAGGTGGAGATGAGTCTGGTGTTGGGATATTGGGTGATAGAAGTAGCCAACAAATTGAGGGTGTGGATTGCTCGATTGAGGAAGGATTGGAGAAGGTTACTTTAGTTGGCGATGAAGAAGGTTTAGTTGTTGCTGGCAGTGGCATGAAGAAAGTGGATACTCCCATTGTCAATGAAAACAAAGATTCAGACTCAGAGTCTGAGTGTGAGACTTCATCATCATCTTCTGCATTGTCCTCAAGTAGTGAAAGTGACGAGGAGGAGGAGGAGGAGGAGGAGGAGGAGGAGGAGGAGGAGGAGGGGTTGAAAGAAAAAGAGAAGTTAATTGAAATCAAGAAAGAGAACATTAAGCAGACAATTGACAGGGAAGAAGGTCAAATATTGGATTCCGATGCTGAGAATATGGTTTCTTGGTCTGAGAACAATGAGAAGGAGGAGGAGGATGACGATGATAATTCTGACAAAAATAGTGAGGAATTTATATTTGATGAAGATATGATTGCGGATGAAGATGAAGATACAGTAAAGGGACCCATCAAGTCTGTGAATGAACTGAAGGTGATCAGAAAATACTTATGCTCTTTATTTTTCTTTGTTTTTGCATTTATTGGCCTAGTTTTCTATGTATGTGCTGAATTGATAATTTATCTCCATTGAGGCTGTTTGCTTATGCTGTTAGATCCTTTTTATGAGTAAAAATCATCTGTTGTTTGGTAGAAGAATAGCCTTTACTTCTATGTCTTTCAATTCCTTTCTTCTGCAACTTCTACTATAAATTTATTGTGGGTAGGGGTTGGAGTTGTTCTATGCTTCAAAAAAGGTACATGTTGATGGACGACACGGCGACACCCACAAGCATCTACGTAGCTGTTGTTGAAAAACTTATCATTTTTATGTTTTCCTTATTGTGCTTTGTTTAATTAGTGTTGTATCTGATCAGACCTTTATATCCCTCAGGTTACCTTTACAAAATTATGTTGGCCCTAAGGTGAATTTAGTCATTTAGGACAGCTGCTTGTCACCTTTTCAAACTTCACACTCTGTATGATATCTTTTAGTTAACATCCATGTGAATATTTGAGCGAGCTTTCTCTTATTTCCCTGCCATATTTTAGGTATTGTAAAACCTTGAAAAGCTGACTATAATTGATCAGAATTAGGTTTTTCTCATTTGCCAACAATTGCTGGCTGTTATGGTTCTGTTGTCTGCTGAGTTTGAGGTACAGGAAAACTTTGTATGCTATCATTTATTTAACATGCATCATGGCATCACCTACTCAGACCTTGTCAAGGACAGATCTGCATAGAGTAGTTGTTGTCCTCCATTACTGATTCATGACCACTAGCTCTAATATGTAGGTTTTGAGGTAATATAGATGTTTGTAGACTTTTTACCGGTTTGTAAATCTGGTTGGTTGTGTTATCAAATCTAGTTAAGTGTGTTTCATTAGTTGGTAAATTCTAAAAAAATCACTTTATTTTGTCAACTACTCAGTATTAGTTAAGGAATGCATGAGACTGGTAAAGCTTGTATTTTCTTGTGTGCTTTTCCCTTCACGAGGGATTGTTTCTCTGGGTTTCTCTCAAACAATTGTATGATGTTGCCTAGATCTTGATTTCTTGTCCTACTCTCTTTCCGACCCGTATTCAATTGTTTGGATTATGGATGTCAAATGTTAATGAACAGTATCTAATCCCGCTAAGTGTTCACTTGATTTGCATATTTACCTAATCCTCTCAAATTGGCTTGTTGAAAAATGCTACTTTCATTACTTCTACATTTTCCTAACTCGAGTGGGTTGATCCTAATGCAGGCTCTTCCTCCAGTGCCTCCAGTAAATGTTACTCTACAGCCATGCCATCAGATATTGCCTGTTGGAGTTGTCTCCTCTGTAAATTTCTATTTAATCTTTATACTTTTTAAGTACGACTTTGATTTGTCAATTTTTTTTTTTAATTTCTTTTCATGGATGTATTCATATTGGATGTGATGGAGGTAACTTCAACACTGGCAACTTTTACCTTGTAGATTTGTGATTCTGTTTATCACTGGTTAGGTTTTAGGTGCTCAAGTTATTGTTGAAGGGTCAGAGAAGCATGATCCTCTTAATGAGGGCTCAATATTATGGATAGCTGTGGGAAGGTTGCCACTAGGCATTGTGGATGAAATATTTGGGCCTGTCAAAACCCCGTACTATATTGTGAGATATAATTTAGAAAGTGAAGTTCCCTCTGGTATCCAAAATGGCACTTTAGTTGGCTTTGTTATGGAATTTGTAGGGCATGTTCTTAATGACAAAAATCTTTACCAGAAAGGATATGATGCTTCTGGTGAGAACGATGAAGAGGTGTTGGACGAGTTTGATTTCTCTGACGACGAGAAGGAGGCAGAATACAAGAGACTGTTAAAGATGTCAAAGAGAGGGAACAGTAGTAACCAAGGGCAGGGACCTGGGAACAAGAAGAAGAACAGAAGCAGAGGTAAAACATGGACAAAAGATCAACCATCTGCCTCTCAATCCCCAACAGTTCAATCATCACAGCCTAGGCAAATGCAACAACATATGGGGTCCTATGTATCATCCTCAAGCAAGAAGAATCAGTTTGGCCCTTCTCCAACTGGGCCAGTGTTCTCTGGCAGACCTAATGTACCGTCCTTAAATCAGGGTTACCAGTTAGGCCCATCTCCAATGGGGCCGTTTTTCCCTTGGGGGCCCACTCCATCTCCTCAGCTACTCCAACAAGCTGGATTTCTATTAAACGGTTTACTTGCGAATGGGATACCATTCCAACAGCAAAATATGGCTTTTCCTGGTGGCTTTCATTTACAGGGTATGCCATGGATGCAACAAAATCATCCTCAGAATCTTCAAGTGGCTTCTGCATCACCTATGCCATGGCAACAACAACAGCATATTTCACAGATGCCTATGACAAATTCAGCACTATGTCAGCAGCCGTTTGATCTTAGTCAATTGGTGTCTGGAAATAGTGCTACACCACTTGGGCCTATGAACTTTGCTGCAGGGCAGATAAATGCACCTTGGGTTGGGATGATCGGCCAAAATCTCTCCAATCAAGCTCCGCTAAACGTGGGTCTTCAAGGCCCAGGTTCACAGTTGCCTGCACAGCAAGGGCAGAACTGTAACTCCCAGCCCCCAACTAATTTCCGCGGTGATGATGGGGATTCTCCTCAGTTCAACCAGGGCCAATCTTTGGGCAGAGGTGGAAGAGGTCGAGAAAGGAAGCCATTTCACCGCAGAGGTGGTCACTTTGGTAATGGAAGAGGTTGTCAGCAGCCAAACTGATCTTTTGTTTGTTATGGCAATTTAGTGTAACTTTGCCCAATTTTGAGATGTAAGCTTATCAAGCATGTGCATTGCACAAGCTGGTTGACTATTTTTATAATCTAAAAGTTGTTTTTTCTCGCTCGTGTGTCCTCTGATCTAAACTATACATGCTGTCATAATATATTTGTGTTTGATGGTTTTTAGGTGGCTTAACATGCTAACTATTTAATTATAACTCCAAACTTTTTGCTGTGAGGTTCGAAATGAGCAGGTCTCGGGGATAATTTTGATGAAAAGGGGAAATCAGGAAAAAATGTGGAGAGCAGAAATAGATGGGGCTACGGTGTGAAGTGTTAAATTGAGTGTTTATTTTACTTTATGTTATTTTTACAAGTGAGACTCAGGAAAAGTGTATCTGAGGGGAGAAGAAGCTGGTTCCAGACAAGAGAAGATCTCCTTAGATTTGGCGAACAAGACAAAGAAGGGGATCTGTTTCCACAGCTGCGATAAAGATGAGTTAATGAGCTTTGTCCTGCTGAAGTTTTTGAGGAAGAAGCGCTCTTTGGTTCCGGAGCTGCTCTTAAGGTATAAATCAACAACCTTTCACAATTAACAACCATGATTAACTTTGCCAAGTTGGAATTCTGATTATACTCTAGTGTAGTCTAATTGTTATAATGGTGTAGGCAACTTTCTCGAAATTTCTTTCAACACTTCTCATCTTTTGTTTCTTATATACTAGTAGTTTGGTGATAACCCCACCTAACATAGAAAGTCTGTCAGGATGATTCATAATGAAGTCAACATATGTTGCTGTAACGTATTTTAGGTAATCCAGAAGGTAGCTTCTGTCATCTTAAACACCAGAAAAATTTGAATGACTTTTTTCTCAAAATTAGTTTTATACAGAAATCAACTTGTTCCTGATGTCCTCTACTTAAACCAAGGATGTTGCTCTTGAGTGCGACACGAGGTCCTAATGAGTAATATTTGGCAGGCACTACTAAGAAGCTGAAGATTCTCTTTCAGTGCTCCAATTGTTGTTTGGTTTGTGACTTCTTGCCCCTGTTAGTAATCCAATCATAAAAGAAATTGCATAGGTGCAAAGAATCCTGAAGAAACTCTACCTTCATGAGCTTTCTATACAACTGGCATAATGAGAAACTGCTTGAAGCCTATTGTTAAAGATTTGATCAAGTTCGCAGAAAATGTCAAAATTGTCAATATTATCCCTACCCATTAAAAAGAGGGAACTTGTCAAACATGAAAGGAATAGTGATGTGAGTCTATAGTCAATGAAAAATATTGTTCATAAGGTTGGCAAAATGTTAAGAGTTTGGGTTTCTTGCATTTGAGTGTAATTTCATTTCATTTGACGAGTCACCAAATTTCTTTTCTCCTCATTTCCCTCTCTTCCATTCATTTTCCCTCTTTCACGCTCTTCCTCTTTCATTTCATCTGAGTATTATGCTTTTCATACGAAAAAAAAAAGAAAAAACTTTCTCTTCTCTCTCCTGCCGCTCTCTATTTCTTTACCATTGATGCTGAGCCTTCTCTCCTCCATTGAACCAAATTCTGCGGTAAGATGTTATCAATTTATGAAATTATAAGTTTGAGCTATTGAAAAACAATTAAATTAAGATTTGTTATTATAATTGTAGAATTTCTGCTTTTTTTTTTAATTTTTTATTTTTTTTAATTTTTTTTATCAATCATTGAATAGCAATTCCACAATACTCACTATTAATTTAATTAATTTAATTAATCATGAGATTTGACAAAATAAAGGAGAGTTGGAATTATGAACATAAAATTCAAATAAAGATTCCAACTTTAACTTGTGAATCCTTGAAAAATTATATCTTCCAATATGAAGATACATGAAATTTCAATCACAAGATTCAAACTTTATGATTCCAATCAACTTAATACATGATTAAATCAAAAGTTCAACCAAAAATTCATGGAATTTAGTTACTCAAAGTTCCAACCACTTAAAACAATTAAAGATTGGATCTATAGTACTTATTAGAAGCCTCAAAGAATAAATTTTTGACACTTAATGCAATGGATTTGTAATTATGTGAAAAATTTAACCAATCTTTCAAGCACTAATTACTACAAGGTAACCATGCTTAAAGAGGTCAAAAATTGTAGAAACATTAAGGAAAGAACCATATACATATTCACCATAAATATTCCATTAAGATTCAAGGTTAAAAGATTTAAAATTTTTCGTCAAAATGAAAAACCCTCGAAAAAAAGGCATTTCTGGTCAGATTTTGCCCTTTTTTACAGGCCTTAAAGGGAAAAAAACATTTCAAGAACGCTGTTTTTTTGGTTGAAAATCTAGGTTCAGGGGCCATAATCAGCTTTAAAACGGGTTTAAAATTAATAAAACCGAGCTACTAATCTAATTAGTAACATAAACCAGAAAAATAAATCATTAAAAACACCTTGAAAATTATTTGTTATAAAAATAAATGAGCAAGGCTCCGATACCGCTGTTGGGTTTCGATGAGTCCGAATCACCGCGGAAATAAACCTGAGCCTAAGAACAAAATCACAATTAATATAACAAAATGCATAAATAACAAGAATAAGGAAAAAACTAAATTACCCTTGTAGTGTGCTTCTCTCACCTGGACGGAGCTCTTACTTGAGAAAAGCCGAGCCTCACAAATGGCAAAGACCTCCAGCGAAAGTCCACCCACAACTCGACCTGACCGGTCCAATATTTGGAGGTTAGCCAAGTCACACCAAAAGACTAACCGAGTAATTATTGAGCTTATAGGTTTTCTCTCAAGTGGAGATGCCTAATTGAGCTCTTACTCAAGTGAGTTTTCCCAAATCCCAAGTTGGGTATTTATAGGGAAACTCAAGTGAGAAATAGCCAACAACTAATTAATCAATAAGTGGCACATTTAGAGGAGGGGTTAGGTAAGGACCACAAGGGAAAGGGGGGGGGGGGACCAAACTTGATCCATAAGGCCTTCAAGAAAGCCGGCCCTTTGCACCACATGCCCCAATCAGCAGCCACCACGTGGCACCCCAGCCCGGGCACCAAGGCGTGCCCAGCTGGCGGCCTTGTGTCTGGCTGGGCTGTTGGCCCGTGCGTGCTGTTGCTGCCCTTGGTCTAGCAAGCAACGCATGCTTGCGGGGTGCTGGCCAAGGTGCGCGCTGCTGCTGCTAGCTAGCCATGCGCACCAAGCACCATTGCCTTGGTGAGGTGCGTATGCTAGCACCATTGGCCTCTAGCACTCGGTTTGCTCGGGGCATTCTGATGCTAGAGGTATTTTGGTAATCTTGTTGATTAATTATTGATTTTACCGTCTCGTCTTTAATTAATTCGACTCGACTTGCGACGCTCGATTTCGACGCTCCTAATTCGATTTTTGACGTCTAAATATTAACTACTCGAGCGAATCATTATTCCTTCTAAATTAATTCGTCGTGTAGGATCGTTAGTTGCTTGGGTGTGACCCGAAGGGTTCAGTCAAGATTAAGCTGTAATATTAATTACTCATTAATATAACTGATCGGAAGCGGCCTCAACCTAGGCATTCCGATCACTTGACCTGGACTTTCCCTTTTTTAATCTATCCTAATCTTTTTCCTAATAAAACTTTACTAAAATAAAATCTTCCTAAATTAACTCCCCACTTAATAAACTAATTAATTAAATAAAACTTTCCTTTTATAAAATGTTTCCAAACTTATTTAAAATAAATAATTCGAATGTCATAAATAATTCATTTCAAATTATTTAAATACCCCACAAAATACTTATTTAAAATAAAATACGTATAAAAATATGGGGTATTACAGAGCCGATCTACACCATAGCAGGCGGATTCGTGAGTGGTGGCCCGACAATTCGGGGCACCAAGGATCATCTGAAAAAGATGATCCATGGTGTTGATGAGGGGCAGGCGTCTTCCAGCAGTACCTTCCCAGACGTCCTCATCACTATGAAGGACCGGGGCAGCGTCCGCCGACCGGATGATGACCCGATTGTCATTGAATGTAAGGTCGCCAAAGAGCTGGTTGGTCGGATCCTTATAGACACGGGTAGCTCCTCTAACGTCATCAGCCACAAATGCTTGAAAACACTCAAGTACAAGCCCAACAGCTTGCACTCGGTCACCCATCCCTTAGATGGATTTGGAGGTGGAGTGGTGTACCCAGTCGGCAGGATTGACTTACCCATCCGGTTAGGGGAGAAAAGGGAAGGACACCACCTAATCGTCAAGTTCTTGGTCGTTGAGGAGGAGTTGACCGCCTATAACATCATTTTGGGCCGTCCAACTTTGAACGAATCCAAAGCGGTTATTATCCCGTCCCTCATGCTGCTGAAATATAAAAGGGATGATGGTTCTGTTTGCTCCCTAAGCGGGGATTAGAAGACGGCTTGAGAGTATTACATCTCAGACGTCAAGCCTACTGTGGACGCAGCCAGCCAAGGAGAGGAGCCAATAGACCTTGATGATGTCAAGGATCCCGACCCAGCCTGGCCAGCAACCAGAAAGAAAAGAAAAGCTGACCAACTGGTGGAGGTGAAGAAGGAGAAGAAATAGCAATCACTGACGGGGGAACTGTCAGATGAACTCCGTCCCCAGCCGTCTGGTGATCACATTGATATTCCTCTGGATGACAGCAGTCCAGAGTGAACTGTTAAGGTGGGGACGGTTGCTTTTGAAAAGTTGGGTGCAGACTTACACCTTATACTGAAGGAATTCAAAGACATCTTTGCCTTTGAAGTGGAAGAGATGCCAGGCATCAGCCCGTATTTCACTGTTCATAAACTCGCCGTTGATCCTAAAAAGAAGCCCATCCGGCAAAAGAAAAGAACTCACGGTGAGGAAATAAGCCAGGCGGCAGTTGTCGAGATCAAAAAGCTGTTAGAAGCTGGGTTCATTCGGTCATGTAACTTCCCAGTTTGGGTTGCGAACATTGTGCTTGTAAAGAAGCCTAATGTTACCTGGCGCATGTGTGTAGATTACACTAACTTGAACAAGGCATGTCTAAAGGACAGTTACCCGCTTCCAAAGATCGACAGCTTGGTCGACTCTACCGCCGGGCATGCCTTGATGAGTTTTATGGATGCCTACTCAGGTTTCCACCAGATACCCCTGTGGAAAAAAGATCAAGAGAAGACGACTTTCGTCACTGAGCAAGGGTTATTCTGTTATATTGTGATGCCGTTTGGCTTGAAAAATGCACCTGCTACTTTCCAACGAATGATTAATATTGTCTTCATTAATAAGATTGGGAGGAATATAGAGGCATACATTGATGACATGATAGTCAAATACAAACAGCAGACGGATCATCTTACTGATCTCCAAGAAACCTTCACCACACTCAAGCAGCAGAAGGTCATGCTCAATCCCAAGAAGTGTGTATCTGGTGTTGAGTCTTGGAAGTTTCTCGGATTTTTAATTGATTTAAGGGGATAGAGGCCAACCCAGAAAAGATACAGGCGGTGATTGACATGAAGTCATTCCGTACTATAAGGGAAGTTCAAAAACTTATCGGTTGTCTGGGGGCTTTGGGGAGATTCCTCAGCCGGTTAGGTGACAAATGCCTCTATTTCTTCCAAGTGATAAAAAAGAAGACAAGGTTTGAATGGGGGGATGATGCTGAGGCGGCCTTTCAGAAATTGAAGGAACATCTACACTCTTTGCCAAGGCTTGTTTGCCCTCTGCCAAAAGAGACACTTTACATGTACTTAGTTGTTTCTAATCATGCCCTCAGTGCTGTTCTCCTTGATGAGAGAGACGACATTCAGCTCCCGTTCTATTTCATTAGCCATGTGCTCAGAAATGCTGAACTACGGTACCCCATGGTTAAAAAATTTGGCTTTGCCCTTTACATGGCTGTCAAGAAGTTGAAACCTTACTTCCTGGCACATCTGGTTGTTTTTTACACAGACCAACCTCTCAATCGGCCAATGACAACCTTGGAGTCATCCGGTAGGATGCTCAAATGGGCTATTGAAATACAAAGTCTTAAAATCACTTTTGAACCAAGAAAGGCAGTGAAGGGTCAAGAGTTTGCCAACTTCATTGTCGAAATGACACGACTGGTTGCACCGGGTAATATTGATCAGGTTTGGAAAGTGTATGTAGATGGGAGCTCTACCATGAATGGCTGTTGGTGCAGGCGTAATCTGTCAGTCTCTTAAAGGGGACAAGTATGAGTATGCACTACGGTTCAAGTTCCAGGCCTCAAATAATGAGGCAGAATGTGAAACCCTGCTTGCTGGTATCCGTATGTGTAAGGCGGCAGGGACAACCAAAATTGACGCCTGCTCTGATTCACAGTTGGTCATTAGCCAATACCATGGTCACTATGATGCTACCCATCCGGCTATGATCAAATACCTGTAGGCGGTCAAATTTGAAGATGGGACACTTCAAAAATTTCATCTGAGTCAAGTGCCTAGGTCTGAAAACAATCAGGCGGATGCATTGTCAAAACTGGCATCATTCACCTCCTGTGATACGCCTCGGTCAGTCTTCTAGGAATTTATGGTCTGAAGAAGAGTCCATTAGAGTACTTGACCGAAGCTCTACCTGGATGGTTGGCATCCGGACATACTTACAAGACGGCACGCTGCCTGATTCACCACAGGAAGTGGCTGTCATGAAAAAACAAGCTGCAAACTTCGAGATGAGAAATGGAGAACTCTTCAAAATAGTTTTCTCGAAGCCGCTGTAGAAGTGCGTTACCTCAGAAAAGGGGAAAGAGGTTCTCGAGGAATTGCATGCGGGATATTGCGCCTCTCATATAGGCGGCAGATCCCTGGCTGTCAAGGCCAGGCGGCTGGGTTACTTTTGGCCAACCCTTAATTCAGACGCCATGTATATGGTTAGAAAATGTGACAAATTCCAAAGATTTGGCAGGCTCATCCATCAACCGGCCACTGACCTGACAGCAATCCATAGCCCAGTCCCATTTGCTAAATGGGGCATGTGCGGAAAACGGTACATTCTCGTGGCTGTGGATTACTTCACCAAGTGGGTGGAGGCGGAGGCAGTCAAAAACATCAAGGCAAAGTATGTCATCTCTTTCATTTGGAAGAACATCATCACCCAGTTTGGGGTACCTATGTCTATAGTTTTTAACAATGGCCCTCAATTTGAGACGCCTCAGCTCAAAAATTGGTTGGGAGATAAAGGGATCTCACATTGTTTTGCATCATTTGGCCGACCCCAAGAAAACGGCCAAGTTAAAGCCTTCAACAAACTCATCTCAGACGGCATAAAAAAGAAGATAGAAATGGCCGGTGGTTTATGGGCTGAATAATTAATTCATGTCCTATGGGCCATCCGGAAAACCGAAAAGGGGCAACTGGTGAAACCCCATTTCTCATGGTTTACGGTGCTGAGGCCGTCTTTCCCATTGAGCATTATGGGCGTTCTCTACGAGTCATGCTATACGATGAAAAGGCAAATTGGGAGGTCATGCAGCTAGCATTGGACTCACTCTCGAAACGCAGGGGCAATGCTGCCTTGCGCCATGAGATTTACCGCCTGAAAATGACCCGTGTCTATGATAAGAGAGTGCACAAACGGCCCCTGAAAAAGGGTGACTTTGTGTTACGAAAAATGGAGGCAACTGGTAGGGCCAATGAGTAGGGAAAGTTAACTCCTAATTGGGAAGGTCCCTTCCGAATTTATGAAGAAATAAGGAAAGACACTTACCGCCTGGAAACCCCAGACGGTAAGTGGCTGCCCATAACATGGAATGTAGATAACTTTAAAAAGTACTACTTCTAAGAGTTGTAAATTTTTGTAAATGAAAAGCCTATCAATGAAAAGTTTCTTTTTGTTTCCAATTCTTTTATTTATTGCTTTATATATATCCGAAATGTTTGAAATGCCGCATGTACAATGTATAGACGGCCCACTTTTAAGTATTAAAAATAATAAACTAAGTCCACAAACTTAGTGGCTAAATGAACATCCTGCGAAGACGTGAGGCCAATGGCCGGATAATATTTGAATTTATAAATTCCTCTGCTCCAATATGAGTAAGGCGTCCGGCGACGCCCATCCGGGTGAAATCGACGTAGAGAGCATCTTCCATTCGGGTGGCACGTTGCTCTATAAATGAATGCAGACGGCCGACATTGGCCTAATTGGCCAACTCATAGTCGTCTGGCCGAAGTAATCTAAAAAGAAAAACCAAGCCCACGAGAACCTGATGTCTAAAGACATCAGTCGGTGACCGGTCGGAATTCTTACTTAGATTATTTTTCGAAATTATACAAGTCCTCCCAATGGGGCAAATAGACATAGAGTATAATTGGATTGAAAACACCCCAAACGGTGGGAGATAGTTCCATATAACTACTTAAACCGCCTAGGGCCAAGGGCTAATCCGCTTGTGCTAATGGACGACTATGTACTTGGTTTGGGGCAATCACTACTGTGATTGATTAACTTAGGAACATCTCATACTCTTTAAAGTATCAAAAGTTCCTAAGTCAATCAATCAAACTTAAAAAGAAACCACGCAGCCGCCCAGGGGAAAAGTACAGCCGGTTCCTCAGTTGCCGAATGCTTTTAATAAGTTAGGCAAAAATTCAAGTATATATATGCAAAGATTCAAAATGCGGAAATCGCAAAAAAAAAAGAACAAAACTGACTCAGTCGTCACATTTCATAAACTTAACCCTACCAAATGGGCGGGTGATCATGTTAACCGGATATTCATCCGGACAAAGACAAAAACAAATGTTGAGTCACCAGACCCCTCAGTCGGTAAAAAGAACAACGATACACGACACGCAGGCCGGAGAAAAACATCTAGCATATTGCCGCTGAAAGCCTAAGGCTGCTGGGGAGGAGGCACTGTCTGGGTCTGGCTGGACGGAAGGTTAGCTTCAGTCTGCTCGGGTTGAGCGTGGCTAGGGTCAACCAGAGCTTCATTGTTTGGCTCATCTTCCTCGTCCGTTGCAATCTCAATGCCTTGAGCAAGGGCCCATTCCTTGAAGGGAGGTAGCGCCGTCTCCTTTAGCTGCTTGGCATCATATACCTCGGTGGCATACTGATATCTTTGGTTGAAGTACTCCAAGTCGGCGTTAGGATGGACTAGATCCCAAGCCAGCTTCAGGCGGGCCTCAGTATCTCTCTCGTTCTTTGCTATCAGCCGGTTTTGCTCCTTGGAGATTTCTTCTTGGTGTGCACTCCTCATTTGAACGATATCGAGCTTGAGCCGGCTGTTCTCGTATCTGAGCAGGGTGTTCTCACCGTCTGCCCCCTCCAAAGCCTTCAGATCAGACTTGGCATTTTTTAGCTCCAGCTCAAGGTTGGTGGCTTTGGTGTTAGCCTCCTCTACTGCAGCCGTTAGAGTCTTGATCAGCTCCTCTTGTTTTAACTCTTGAGATTTAATTTCAATTTCACTCATTGTATTTTGGTATTGAGCAGAGTTGAGAGCATCTTGGGCCCTCTGTTTAGCGCCATTTACCTCCTCATGCTTCCGCCTAAACGAAGTCTTGAGCCTGTCCACCCTCAGCATCGCCTGCTCGATACAAACAGCAAATCAAATCAAATAAAAAAGAAAGGGAAAAAACTTGAGATAAACTCTAAGTAACCTCAGCCAGCAGCGCCAGTATTTGAACAAAGTTGACCACCTTCAGCCCAAGCACCTTGTCCTTCTTTGACTTAGTGAGGGTCCTAAGCATCCGCTTGGCGAACTGCTGGACATCAGGCCGGCTGGTAGAGGCATCTGCACCATAAGAAGTACGTGATGAGAAGGCAACATAGGCGGCACCTATGTTGTGTCGACTGCTAAGTGAATCTCCAGACGGGCTGGCTCGAGTTTTGACTCGCATAAAGTCAAACAGCGAAGGAGGTTCAAAGTAATTAGTCTTACCTTTATCTATAGGCTGGGAAGTTCCCCCTTCCCCAGCCGCTGCATTGTCGGTTACAACATCGAGTGGCATGCCACTCTTCGATGCCGTAGAGGCGTCCGGAAATTTTCCAGCCGGTCCCGAGCTTTCGCTCATAGCCTTCAACACAGCCGGGCTTTTTCCAACGATTGTGGGGTGTGTAGGATTTGGCTGGACAGAAGAAGTTGATTGGGAGGGATTTTATTTCCACGCCTTTGCTAGGGTTTTCTTTAACTCATCCCTAGGACGTTTGAGCATCTTAGAGATAGAGTGAGGAATAGTCCTATTTCCACTCTTCAAATCAAACGAAGAGGTTACAGCCGGCAAATAAAAACCACTTGAGTCAAAGCATGAAAGCATTACATACGGGTCTTACCCCGTCATTTTTGGCGTCCAAGGCCGCCTTTCTCTTTTCAAGCTGCTCTTTCCTTAGTAGAGCAGCCGATTTAGCAGGTGTCTAATTGGCGTCCACCATACTTAGAGCTTCTTCTGCAAAAGGAAACCGACTGGTTAGATATGTTATAAAAAGTTAGTTTGAAACAATCAAGACAATGACAGCCGGAGTAAGCAACATACGTCTCTCAAACATGGTACTCAGACCACAGGCGGAGAGAAACACCTCATCTTTCAGAAAATCTGGGTGAGGTACCCAATTCTTGAGTACGATTATCTGACTCCTATCATCCAAAGGAGTGGTGGTTGTCTCAAAAAATCCCGGCTCGGTTATTTGTTCCCAAGCCTTGGACAGAATGCGAGGGAGGGCGCACTTCTTTCTGAGCAAAGCCGGATCCTTATTATACCGGCGTAAGAACCGGTTATAGCCTAGAGAGGGCGAGGAGATCAAGTAAAACTTCTCCTTCCAGCCAGTCCACTTAGACGGCTTGTCTAGTGTCATCATATATTGCGGGTGTGTGGTCAAAGTATACCACGCCCCCCAACTGCTTGGAGCCCGACTCATGCAGTGCATATGAGGGAAAGCCTTAAAACTTGGCTCTATGTTTTGGAACTCACAGGCGGCAATATAAGTTAGTATATTTATCCATGAGTTGGGGGTGAGATGCTAAAGACTTAACTCATACCCCTTTAAAATTCTCTTGATCCCTCGGTGCAGAGGGAAACGGAGACCGGTTCTGATCGCAGCCTCATAGCAATCGAAATAATTATTGACATTCTCAATATCATCATCCCATGCCACAGTTGCATCCGCAGGCGAGACGTTAATCACCCAATCAGCTTCAATGGGGTACTTGTCCTTAAAAGCCCTGAAGGTAGACTTCATGGTCTGAATATCTAAGGCAAACATGTGTACCTCGGTAGGTTTGGACGTTGATAGGCCTCTTGCTGTCTGCTGAACCTCATAGCCAACCTTCGCCTGACTAGAGCTTGAAGCTTCGGATCCAGACCGGTTGGAGGCTTCTGGACCCTCTTCCGAATCTGAGTCATTTTGATCAGAGGCAGAGGCAGGTCCTTCACCGTTTGCCTCTTCTAAGATTTTGTCAGTTGGGGTTGAAGGGGTGCCACCCGGCAAAGAGCCTGCTTGCTTTCAGAACCCTCATACTCCTCATCCGGAGTAATCTCATCGGCGGGCACTTCTAGAGCGCGCTTTCGTTTTCGGCTTGATAGCCGTCTGTTTCACTCTAGCCACCGTCTCCTGCATAGACACAAAGACGGAAGGATTCGGGGATGAGCAAAGCAGGTCCAAATGTCCAGAGAAGGCACCCCCATTTCTTGACTCACTTGTACCTGGAGACCGGCTGAATAACCTAGGATGTGTCGTGTGTGTCGATGAAAAATCCATTTTAATTGAAAAAACTATATATATAAGCGAAAAAATTTGAAAGAGTTGAGAAGAGAAGAGACGGTTACCTTTAATTTAAACTCTGAAAAATTGCCTCGAACGGTGGCCGGTTGAGTCCACGAACGCTGCAGACGGAAAAAAATTTCTGGAAAGTAGCTACAGGCAGTAACAGAGTGTCTCTCTCTAAAAAATTCTCTCTCTCTAGACTCGTGTAATGGTCAAAGATGGGGGGGTAAAACCTTATTTATAGAAGGGTGAAAACGGGGGCATCCCCGTCACTTTAACCGAAGGTGAACCGTTTGTTACTGTTCACCACCTACAGAAGGATGAATGTCACAAGCGCTCCGTGACCTGCCACGTCACCCCTGTGTGGGGTAAATGTTTAGAGTAAAAATACCCTAGACATGTGGCCCAATTAGAGTGGGACACGTGTCACTCTTGGATGGGTCCAACGTGGACTATTCCTCAGCTGACACGTGTCAGCCTCAGATAACAATTGGAATGGCGGCCTTCGGGGCCCAATTCCTAAGAATGTCGCAAAACGGCGTAGCCCATTAGGTCATCATGACCTAATGAAGGGCACATTTTCCAATGACCCTATAAATAGGGAGATTTCCCCCATTTTGGGAACACATTCATTCATTACAACATACCTACATTGTCTCACATCAGAGAAAACACCTGATCTCGGAATCCGAGAAGATCTCACTTTTACCTTTTTTCGCACCTTTTCATCTTCTACGACCAATACTAACTTGATCGTCGGAGGCAGAGCTCCTACCAACCGGAGTCTCCGTGTTTTGCAGGTACAGGCCGCGTGGAATCAGTCTTGGTGACGTAAATCTCCCGAGGGCCCAAAAAACACCTAAAACACACTCTATATCTCATTGATTTTTTTGTTGAATTTTGCCATTTCACCAGAAAATTCTAGCTATCAGATTATGGTGTTTATTTTGAACATATGTACTAATATTTGCAAAACCATAACATTGCGTACTTGTAGACAACCCTTATATAAAGAATTCACTATGGACTTGTTGTGTGTGTATCCAATACCCAAATCAAAAAAGAATTTGTGACATGAAGATAAATAATATAAGTATATAATTGTACATAATCATACTTCTTTATGTTCATTTATATGTTTTTTTTTTTTTTTTGAAAGAAATGTTCATATATATGTTATTGAATGTTCTACGCCATATTTTATTACTTTTATATTATTAAAATTTAGACACTTATTTTTTTTTTCCAATAATAAACCATTTATCTTTATAATATATATTGGTTTTGCGGATATACAGAAAAATCAAATCAGGAAGCTGCAAATGGATTACACGCCTCAACTAATGCTTTTTGAATGAAATGTATTGGAAAAAAATGAAGGGCATCAAGAAGATTGATAAAGAAGATTGATAAATGAGTTTCTTTTTTTTTTTCTCTCTTTTTTTTCTTTTTTTCTTTTTCTTTTTTTTTTTTTTTTTTTTACACAATAAATGAGTTATAATATAAGCAATTTCTTTTTTCTTTAAATAGAATATTGTTTTTAACATATTTGATGTATAAACAAGTTATATATTTTGTATGTCATATTTCATACAATAGTAGTATTGTTTGCTAGATATTATTATAAAAATGTGAAAAAAGATTAATTTTTTTTTTTTATTGTTGTGCAAACTATAGTAGAATGAACATTTTATTAAAAAAAAAAAGGCATTCTCTACTAACATGATCATTTAAACAATTCACAATGGTCACAAAAAGTTATACTTGTATATCTTAAATCCCTAAATGGGTAAAGTAGACTAGTAGAGATATACTTATACTCTACTTAAATTATTTTTACAACCTTTCCCCAAATATATATATATATATATATATATATATATAATATTACGTCGTATAAGTAATTACACATGAACACATCTTACCCATTAAATACATAAAATCATCAGTAACATATTAAAACTCCATCCTTTCATAGTACACATATACGTTTCTAACTTTTCAAAAAATAAATTAATTTTATTATATGTAAATGTTCATGTTCATATTGATAATTGTCCATTTTCATTATGATTCATGATCATTTCATATTGAACAAGTAAATGCATTTATTTTAAATGAACACATACATATACCATGAAGTAGTTAAATGTTCATTTTGATACTAAAACACCTATTATATCATGAAATTGACATTTTTTTTCTAAACATTTATATTTTAATAATGAACATTTGCGCATATACAAATGAACATTAAAATAATACATATTCATATTTCTATATATTCATTTACATATATAGTTCTAAATTTTTTTATAATTGGCATATCTTAAATTTTTTATGTTATTGACTTTTAGATACGTAGTACTTATTTTTCAATAATATCCTATAAAAGTTGTTTGATTTATTGATCAAATAATTAAATCATGTTACCCACAATAGGTTAATTTGAATGCTCCATAATTAAATGTTCAGTTATAAAATAAAAAAAAATATTCATTTATAATCAATAAAAAAAATGTTCATTTACAACCATTAATTAAAAATATTAAATGTATGTTCAATTATAAAACTTTGCCAATAATTTCCCCTCTTCGATTTTCTAGCCCGCTACGCCATCCCAAATTATCTCAAGCCATCGTTCCTCCATGATAAACGATTCATGGTGGTGGTGATGGGATAGAATATCAACTCCTATATTTCCCGCTGCTACTCCATATAATGGAAGATACATCTACCTCCACCATGACCATGACTCCTATCATAACAAAAATTGTTGCCCAGAAGCAAAAATGCTACTGCCATTAAATTTAACTTTAAAGATTCGAGATTCCTTATCGAAATCCATCGAGTGTTTTTAAGTGATTAGTCTTGTGATTTAAATGGATTTTATAAAACGACGGTTACACAAACAAGTCGAGGTTTATAATGTCGTTGGGGAAGGAGATAATAATGGCGGTGAGATCGCTGAAAATGAATTTCTCTAGAGTTAATAAAGATGGATGTTGTATATAATTTGGAGGTAAGATCCGGTGAATGATGATAGCTGCTATAACTTGGGATAGGTAGGGGAAGGATGGGGGGAGATGTAGTGGGAAGAGGTGTAGGATGATGCAGTGGGAAGGGGGTGTAAGGAGTTCTACCTACACTAGGGTGTAGGTAAAAATTTGTACCTTTTGAGTATTCCATTTTTTATTTCACCTTATAGGTACTCAAACCCATTTTCTGGCCAAAAAAAATAAATACCCAAAAAGAATTGAGTACCTTGGGTTAACAATTGAGTACCTTGGTTTAAAAATTTTCTCAGCCTATGGTTCAGATTGAAGCATGTTTGTATCGAGATGTTCCTCAAAAATTTGATGATCAGTTGATCACTAAAGAGAAGGCCTAGTCATTTTCCCCGGCCGATAATGGTCTATTACACAAGTTCTTATAATGTGTTTGCAAGAACTTTTTGGTTAACCTTGCCGATTGAATCACAACCATGTGCTAGCTCATCAACCGGAGTATGATGATTGTGCCGTAGATCTTGCCTAACTTTTTTTTTTTTTTTGACGGGTAGATCTTGCCTAAATTGGAATAGTAGAAGTGAGTATTTTGGGATTCAAACTGGAGAATGTTTCCTATCAAGGGAAGCCCTTTAGGTCTAGGAGCAGGGCAAAAGCATCATTTTTAAATATTTTTGGGAATAATTGCAAGAAATATGACAGAGAGAACTGCTAGATGAAGGAGCAAGATTAGGCATTTTAATTGTAGTAGGTTTTTTTTTCCTTGGCTAATTATTTGTGGTTTTTACCATGCAACTGTGAAAGACTATTTATAGTAAAATATAACATGTTTTTAATATATATTGTGGATCATATATGCCATTTTCATCTATGTGATATAGTTTAATTGGTTATATATGATGTAATTGATTAAAAAAATAAATACTTCAAACTTGTATAGTTACTCGATTAACAAAACTCTAGTTTGGACAAATCAAACTAGGTGAATATTGATCTCCAAAAATAATATTAATGTAGTTTGTCTATATAAATTAATTTTTAATTGCCTTGAGTTAACGGTGCGTTAAAGAGGAGTTAGTTGGCCTGAAAATTAGCTAGAGTGCTCAAAAAGTAAAAAAATAAAGTGAGTACCTAAAGAGTGAAAATAGTGAAAATTAAGGGCCTAAGTATTTGGTTAATTCAATAATTTTAGCTAATTAGAAATAATTTCGGTTTAACAAAAATAATTTTGGTTTAGTAAAAATAATTCTATTTCAATAAAAATCAGTAATTTTAAAGAATAAATATAAGAGAAAATCAGTAAAAATAATTTCAATTTAGAAAAAATAATTTCAGTTTCCTTCCCAATTGAATTGATAGACAAAAGAGAAGGATTCAAGAAGAGAGAGGAAAAGAGGAGTCATGTAACAGAGTTAATTAAATGTCATCCAATTCTTTATACAATGTCAAAGTCATCTATCCCCTCAATGCACACTTCAATATACCTTATGTTTATCAAGGTTATAAACTTGAATTTTCTCATTAATAATTCATAATTTATAATCTGCTATGATTAAATATGCTCTGCTATATACATAGAAGCTCAACTTGAACCATCACTCTTATCATGCTCGACTTTCATCCAAGGCTTGAGCCAAGAGAGAGGCTAGTGCAACCTAGCCCCTAGAGCCCATCATCTAGCCTATCAATAAACTTGTAGCTGGCACTTAGAATTTATATAGATAACTAGTTTTGTGTCAGGCGATGCCCAGATGGTTGATAAAATTTAAAGATAACACTTATACTTGAATGTTAAATACAGTCAAATAATTCGTTCTGATAATGTAGCTAGGATATTTATACGTACGATATCATATGGCATATATGTATATAATAATACTTTTTTTTATTTTTGTTTGTAAATATATATCTATGTTATTATTGACTTGAAATTATTTTTATTGAATTTAAATTACTTTTACTGAAGTGAAAGTAATTTTACCAAACTAAAAGTAATTTTACTAATTAAAACTTATTTTTACTGATTCTCTAATACATTTTTAAAGGAAAGTTTGTCAAATAACACCTTTTAAAACCAAATTGTTGTGAAAAAACACCTTATAAAATTTTTCTTGTTAAAACACACCTAATACCAGATATTTTTATATAATCACACCTGAAGGTGGTTTCAGACCTCGAGTCGTTGACTATCACGTGTGAGGTACGTGCGCCGATTTACCCCACCTCCTTTCTAATTTTTTACCCTTTCTTTCCCTCCAATTCAATTTTCTGTCTACTCTCAATTTCTTTCTCTCTCCTCTTAATTACTCCTCTCTGTGTTGCTCACCTCAACATTAAAGCTCTGAGAAGGTGCTCTGCCATGGAAATGATGAATTGAATGCTTCAATTCGTGGTTTAATTTCGGCCAAGTGATAGGATAAGTGTAAAAATTTCTCTCTCCTCTCATTTGTTATTCAATTTCTAATTTTATACTTGCCTAAACTTTTGTCCTTTTCTGCGTGTCTGCGATGGGTAAAAAAAGGAAGCTTGCTGCAAAGAGAACTCGTGGAAGGGGGACCAATTACATTATAATATAGAAACCAGGTTTGATTTCGAATTTTTTTATTTAGCTAGGTTTCATTTAATTGATGAAAATGGTTGGGAATGTTGGGAAAGGGGAAGACATGCATGAGCTTAATTTACTAAATTAAATTATATAAAGAATTGTTTTTGTTTGTGTTGTTTGGTTTGTTAAGTGTGCTTAGTATAATTGGATTTTGGATACATGGAAATAGCTGCTGAAATTAGTGTGCATGTGTTTCATTGTATAGGCTTAATGGTAGGATAAATGTGTTTTATCCTTGGTATAAATTCATGGATGAACCAATTAACATAAGGTTATTGTATGGTGGTGAATTTTTAACTAAAAATCGCAAAACAACATATGTGAAGGGTGATTCCGATTATTATGGAGTGTCTTTACATCCAAATGTAGATGAAGTATGTTATTTTGAATTTGTACATTAGATTAAAAGTGGATTGGTTTATGATGAGATTGGGTAGACTTGGTTTAGGAAAAAGGGATGTACTTTATATTTTGGAAGAAAACAAATATTGAGTGATGCTGACATTTCAGAATTTTTAGAGGCCAAGAAAAGGATGGTTGGTATGAATTGTACTTAGTACATCATCCTAAGAAACCTATAGATCTTGCCACACTTAGATATGGACCTGAGGTTACTTTTTACTCAGATTATCAGGTGTTTAGTACATTTTCAGACAAGAAAGAATCAATTAGAGGGATGGGTAAGTCAACATTAGGGATGGATGAGTCATCATCTTTAGGTGAGTCATCAACTTTGGGGGAGGCAGCAGGACAGGTGGGGGAGTTATTGAGTGGTGGTTCTACAAAAGTGAGTGTTGAGTCAAACAAAAACAAAGTGGGGCCTGAACAAGATTCCATTGAAAACCCTAGATTTTTAGATAACCCACCCACTTTGCTATCTAAACCCAGCCCCTTATCCAAATCTATTTCAATAGAAAACCATTCATGTCCTTTGAAACCCAGAAGACAAAAACTACCTACCTTCTCACTGTTCAAACCTCAACTACAATCTCATATTGAGGTGCAACCAAACATTGAGAGTGAACCAAACAGTGAGCCTCAAACAGTCCTTGAGAGTCAACAAAACACTGTTAAGCTAGACAAAGTGACTGTGAAGGATGAGGAGGAGGAGCAGGAAGGGGATGATGAGTTGATGAGGTCTGACCCTAAAGATGATGAAGTGATTCTCAGTGAAGATGACTATCTATGAAGATTAAGATGATGATGACATATTTGCTGAGAAAGTAGATGCTGGTATTACAAAAACAATGCTTCAGAGTTTAGAAGGTGCTTCTGGTGAGATTTGTGTGCATAATGCTGGTCATGTTGAAGATGAGGATGTAGAAGAGGAATTCACTACTACCAAAAATTGGAATAAAAAACGCAAGATATAAAACGGATAACTTAGATAGGCGATCTCTATGATTATATAGAACTCCTATCTAAGTTAACCATTCTATTTGATTTATTTAATATTTTTATTTTTACTATTTCCTCAGTTTCTTTTTAGTTGACACGTTTCTTTAGTCATGTTTGCCAATGCATAATTTCAACCATTTATATCTTTGTTACCGCATAAACAAAAATTATGAAAATTTGATATTTTGAAAATATATATCGTGAAAAATCTTACAAGATCCCACATGACTATGTTTTGCATACGTATGAAGCACAAAACACGGTCAAAGGGGAGTGTGTTAATAGTGCTAAAGTCAAAACGTGTCAACTAAAAAAAATGGAGGTAGTATATAGGTGTAGACACCCAAATGTGTCTCCCCAAAACTAAACCCAGTGATGAGTACCTTTCACTTCATTTGATTATCGAACGAGGTGAAAGTGTGAAAAGTCTAGTGATGAGGATGTTTTTATTAAAATATCTCTTCTTTCTGTTTTTGAAAATATTTCTTTTCTCACCCTGTTTTATGAAAACGTGCATTCCAGTTTAGTTTTGTCCATGATAAGGGTCCAATAATGGTGTATTTGGATGGGGTTTGAAAAGACCTTTCCAACGATATATTATAAGCCCAATTCCGATGAATAATGAGGAAGTTATGACCAAAATACTAAACTGAGCTCAAATCGAATTTTACCTACGGCCCAATGATCATGTGGAGGGTTCAAAGGTTTAATCCCATTCCTAAACTAATTAGGATTAATTAGAAGTTTCCATAAGTTTCTAAAAGATCTTAATTATCCTTTTTGAAAAGATAAAATCAAGGAATTTGAAATTGAATAAAAACTTTCCTTTTTTAAGTCCTAATTCTATTCGAATTTAAAGATGTTCAAAGACGGTCAGATATTATATTTGTGCCTCATAATTTTTATCCAAACCTTATATGGTTGTATAGATCTTGAAATTATCTTTCCAATGATACATTATAATATTAATTCCAAGCTATAACGAAAAATATATGAAAGGAATATGAAACTCTATCCAAAACTGACACCGTTCCACTATTTCGGCCATATCTTTTTTATGTACAAAATATTTTAATCTGATTCCAATTGGGTTGGAAAGTAGACTTCAAGAGCTTTCCAACGACATATTATATGACTTATTTGGACTTTTGGATCAAAAGTTATGATAAAAACAAAATTCGCAAAAACTACTGACCGACGAGTTTTATTTCGATTCGAATCCGGATTCTTTTTCTTATTCTTCGACTCTCTTTTTTCCTATAAATAGAGGTCACATCTCCCTTTTTTCCAATCATCTACAATCATCAACAATCATCAACTCTCATCTACAATCTACAATCTACAATCAACTCTCATCAAGAATTTCTTGATTCTCTCTCTCTTTCTAAACCAACCCTTTTCACAAACAAAATTCCTCATACATTAGCATTAGACCCACCTAGCCAAGTTCAAAGTTGCCTTCGCCCTAGACGTGAAAGGTTATAATTTCTGAGGGTTTGGTCCCTAATCTCTATTTCAATTATTTGATTTAATTGTTTTGATTTACATTTTCCTTGAAGTTACTAACGCGTGTATTTTGTTATTAGAAAGAGATACGAGGCATCAAAGTATGTAATCTTCTTGCTCTATTCTCGTAGAAAGCATGTTTAAATTTGTTTAATTCCTAGTATCATGTTAGGATGTTATTATTGCTTTCTAGTATCATGTTTAGGGTGCCTTTTACTCTTTTCTAATATCATGTTAGTATCATGCTAGGGCTAAAGCTTTGATCTTTATTGCTTAGTGACATGCTAGGATTTATTATTAATCTTGTTAGTATCTTGCCTAGGATCTTGATATTATATTTAAGCTTTATTATTAACATGATTATAATTATGATTTATGATTATCATGTTGCTTGATGCTTATTTATTGTTATTGCTTGATCACGCCTTTTACGCATGTTTAAAGGGAATTTGTACTTGTAATCACGCTTAATAAGATAATTAATAATCTTGTTTAGGCTAATATGATTATAATTCAAGTGATCGCCAATAATAGTTTTGCTTGTGCATTAATATTCAACCAACATAGATAAACAGGTTTAGGGTTAATCTGTTGATTGCATGTTAGTCAGAAAGCGCACATGAATACGAGAAGAATAAAGTAGAGGCCTATTATTAGGGCAGGTTCAATCTCTTTTAGGTTGGATTTGTACCTTCATCCCCGAACCCTATTTTGTTCAAGACCTTTTGGAGTTGACGATCTCCTGGATCGTTAAGGGGTGTAATCTTCACCTTGTGAACGGTTTACAAGTTCCTAAAACTTGTTGGCGACTCTTTTGCTCTAGCTTCCTTCCCTTTGGATGCCACCATGCTTAAGTGTATGATCACAGTGGGATTCAAGTTTGGGGTAATGTTTGAAATATTCCCTATAATAGGACACCTTTCTTAAATAACTGTTCTATTTGATTTTAACATTAAAAAAAAAAAAACAAAAAAAACAAAACAAAACAAAACAAAACAAAACAAAAAAAAAAAAAAAAAAAAAAACAGACAAACCCTATCTCTGAGTGGATTTGACGGCCCTTCTTATTACATTCTCTAACTTGTCTAATAGCGCTGCTCATGCCTTCTTTCTCTTCCCTACTCTTCAAAACTTTCCTCTTTCTCTCTTCCTCTCCTCATATCTAGTTTAGAGCTTTACCATTGCTATAACCCTAACTCCAATAAACATAATCTCCTCTCCATCACCTTCTCTAATTGAAGAACATACACCCACCTCGGCCTCAATAAAAAAAAAGCCATAATTTGGAGCTTTGACAATGGGGTAACAAGCAACTAATAGAAAACTCGAATTCAACAATGGCGTAACAAGCAACGATTTCGTCAAGCAGATCAGCTTCTATCTCCTCTCTTTGATTTCATACGAGCCTCGATTTCTTCGGAATTAGATTTGATTGTCGAATTCTTATGAGCATCAATTTTTATTCGAATCATTGATTGTGAGGGTTGTGATTTTTGGATGGAATTCTATAAGTTCATTGTTAATTTTTTTTTTGACAGAAAGTTCATTGTTAATTGTCTTGCATTGTTTGTTCTTTTTCTTTTCCCACATCTACTTTTATTTTTTTGGTTTTCATTTTTGTTTATTTTTCATTCGATTAGTGTGAGATTTTACTATTTTGATTAATGAATTTTTGTGATTGTTTATTAATTTTTAAATGATAATGTTGAAGATCTACAATTTTGTGCATTTGTTTTGTTTTGCCCACGTAGTGAACATATGATTAAATATATTATTGTTAAAGATGTTGTATTTTTATTTTCAATGTACCTTATACATTAATAACTTTTTTGTTTGTTTATCTCTATAAATTAATCGGATAAAAGGAGAAGAAACTCTGAAAGATCTTCATGGATTCATCACTTTTCAGTATCATGTTATTTGATTTTTTTTTACACTTGAATGGTATCAAAATTTCCTAGAGATGTAATTAATTCAATAAAAAGAATAATAAAGTTTGTTTTAATTTGGTATTTGACTTTTCCTTTTACAATTTCAATTCAATTTGATTTATGGATTGATGATGTAGATTAGTAGATATGCAATCTCCGTAATTTGTGCGAAATTAATTTTTTTTTTTTTAAAATTGACTTAGAGAATGGTTATCTTAGCCAACCGTTCTTTTTTATTATGTTTTTTTAAAAGCTTATGAAGGAGAAAAGAGAATTGTTATCTCACATAACCGTTCTCTTTTCTCTAGCACATAGAATCCCTCTTACACCCGTTCTGTAAACTTAATACATCGCTTAGAAGAAGAATCCCTTTCTTTAAGGCCTATTTCAACCGTTCTCTATTCCCCTTTTTTGTAGTACTGATTAGAACCAGGTCAAGGGCTTGAGGATGATGAGGTGCAAGACAGTGATGGGGATGATGTGAACAAAGTAGGGTCAGATGATGAAGGACCAAATTATCCCATATTTAACCCAGCTCTTGATTTTAAGCAATAGATAACACTGAAATTTAGGCTTAAATTCCCTTCTAGTTGGGTTTTTAGAAAAGCATTAAGAAACCATGCCATAGAGAATGACTATGATTATTATTTCCTTCATAATACATCTTTGAGGGTTTCTGCTTACTGTGCAAAGAGATGTACTTGTTCTTGGGAAAAAGGGAGGAGGTTGTATAAGTGTAAGTGCAACCAAAAGAGGAAGTGCAGGTGGAAGGTTCATTGCATTAAGCTTAAGGGTGAGGAAACTTTATAGATAAAAAGCATCATAGATGAACATGTGTGTGGTCATCAACATCTATCAAAACATCAAGGTGACCTCAACATGCCTTGCAGAAAGGTATTTAGAAGATTTTAGAGATGATCCTGATGTGAAATTAGGTTCATTCATTAGTAGGGCTACAAGAGAAGTGCAAGCTGAAATTGGGTATTACAAGGCTTATTTTGCAAAGAAACTAGCTTTGAAAATGTTGTTTGGCGATGCTCCTGATGAGTATAACAAAGTGTAGGACTATGCAGCTGCAATATGTAAGTATAACCTTATTCCCAGCTAAGGTGGTTGGTATTGAAAACCCAGGAAGCACAACTATAGTTAAGGTGGTTGGTATTGAAAACCCACCCCCTCTCTTCCAAAGAATGTATGTGTGCTTATAGCCATGGAAGGAAGGCTTTATGGCTTGCTATAGGCCTATACTTGGAGTGGATAGAACTCACCTGAAAGGCCCATTTCTTGGCATTTTGCTAATGCAGTTAGTGAAGGACATAGCTTATGTGGCTGCTTCTGTAACTTGATTGTATGAAAGGGAAGAAGATGTGACATACATGTCTGATAGGCAGAAGGTTTGCTAGCTTATTCCCTTAATTTTATTTTATGTTTTCTCTTCTTTTATTGCATATTTTAGCACATGATTAACTGGTTGCTCATGAAATGCATGCAGGGTCTGTTGGATGCTTTTAAGAGTGTTGTGCCAAGTGCAGACATTAGGTTTTGTTGTAGATATATCTGGTCTAACTTCAAAACTAAGTTCCCTAGTGAGTTTTGTAGGGAGTACTTTTGGAAGGCAATAAGATTTTCAACTACGGTAAGTTAATGTGTTAAGTTTACATTGTAATAAGATGTCAAAGGTTTTATTGAATATGGCATTTATGTATGGTTTCCTGCAAATTTCAGCATCATTTTGACCAACATATGGCTGCAATTAAAAGAATAAATGTTGAAGCTTTCAAGTATTTTGAGGCAATACCAGCATGTAATTGGTCAAGGCATGCTTTCACTACAAGGTCTAAGTCTGGTATGATTCTAAACAACTGTTGTGAGAGCTTTAATAATGTTTTGAGAGAATCTAGAACCAAATCCATCATTTCCCTTATGGAGTGGATTATGAGATATGTAATGAAAAGATGTTGTGCAAAGAGGAAGGTTTGAAAAACTTTGAAGGAATTATTATGTTTTATGTAGTAAAAATGATTAAGAATGGAATGAAAAATGTGTCAAACATGAGAGTGAACCAGGTTGGTTTGTTTGAATTGAAGTAGATGATGATGGTGATACTTTTATTGTGAATCTTCAAGATAAAGTATCTGGGTGTTATAGGTGGAGTCTATTAGGGATTTCATGTTACCGTGCTCTGGCATGTATTGCAAAGAGAAGGCTGCAATATAAGGAGTTTGTACACCATGCTTACCATGTAAGCACATATGCAGCCACATATGCCCCTATTTTCAAAGCCATGCCAAGCTACAAAGAATGGGAAAGTCAGCCCTACCCTAAACCACTACCCCCTCCTTATAGGAAGATTCCTAGTAAACCAAGTAAGAAAAAAAAAGAGTGAAAGAGCCTGGAGAAGATTACGAGAGGCAATTGGTGCAAAGAACAAAGAAGCTGAACAAGTGCTCCAACTGTGGTGGTGTAGGGGACAACAAGTCTAAGTGCCAAAATGTAAGTCAACCACCTAAGGAGAATACCAAGGGTGGAAGACATAGAGAAACACCTCCTACGTCAGAAGTTACTCCCGCAACCACTACATCAGCATTAGTACCAGCAAGCACTTCTGCACCTGCATCAGGTTCATCTGCAGCAACTACATACCACCACTACCACGCTAGAGTTCAGAAAGGAAAAAGAAAGGCAGGCACAACTTCAACAACAGTAGCACCATCTAGTTCTGGTGTATCAACAAGGGTAGCAAAGGCAAGATAGGCAGCTACAACGACTACAACAGCAAGAAAGACAAAGAAAACATCTTCCTTGGCTAATGTAAATGCCAACAATGATGTTGTGTACTCTTCACAAGCTCCTACTACTGCTACCACCTCTGCCAAGAAGAAGAGAAGAGCATAACAAAGTCTGCTTTACTTATATATCTATTTTTGAGAACTTATTAATTGTTATTTTGTGTGCATTTTTAATCATATGCTACTTTGATTAGCAATAATTGTTATGAGTGGTTTATGACATTGCACCCTTTCATTTATGGAAGTTAGTTTGTTTGAGTAAATGTTGCTTAACTGTTGAGTTTAACACTTAGGATAACACTTGATGATATTTGCAAACATATAAACTTTTCATTAATAGACCATTAAAAGGCCAAACCAGCCCACATAGCCAACTTAAGGGCTTTAATTCCATTACATTGCATAATGTGGTTAAAGAACACCACTACTAACCAATCAACTTAACAACAACAACACTAACTACAACAGAAACAACAATACAAGCAGCAACAACTACACCAATTTGTTCATTCTCTTGTCTTGCTATGATCTCATTCTTGTTCCACTTCTTCTTCTCAATGTTGTCAAGTTGTTGAGAAAGCCTTCTCTTCAAACTTTCAGTACATTCCAATTTAGCTTGCACCAATCTCAAATCAGTGGCAAGTCTGTGCTTTTCAGCAATAAGCACCTTAGTAACATCCCTTTGCCAATTCAAGATTTCTTCATTTACCCATTCAAAGTAGTTGCGACCTCTGTGTCCTGTCTCAAAGTTGTAGAATTTGCAAGTCTTGAACCTCCTCCCTGGATTCTCATGTGTCCATGAGGTCCTAAAAGCAACTAGAAGACCACAAAGCACTTCTGACCCCTCGACATTACTGCTACCTCCATGCTACAAAACATTGTTGGGATTAATTAATCCCCAAATCAAAAACCCTAATTCTAATTTATAACCCTAACTAACGATACTTCACAAACTCAACAAAATTATGGAATAAGTCTTTAATTAAAGCTACTTACATGCCTTGTAATTATGTTAATTGAGTATATTTGTAGAAATTGGAGCTCAAAATTGGAGTTCACCTTCTTCAAAGGAGAGCAATGGAGTTTGGGTGGAAGAACAGGGGAGATAAGAAAGTTTAATTGGGAAAGAAATTGAGAGGAGAGAGAAAATTGAATTGGAGGGAAAGAAAGGGTAAAAAATTAGAAGGGAGGGGTGGTAAACCGGCGCACGTGCCTCACACGTGATAGTCAACGCCGTGAAACCGAGTCAACGGGTCTGAAACCGCCCTCAGGTGTGACAATACAAAAAATATCTAGTATTAGGTGTGTTCTAACAAAAAAAATTTTATAAGGTGTTTTTTCACAACAATTTGGTTTTAAAAGGTGTTATTTGACATAATTTCCATTTTTAAATAAATTAAATAACAATGCATTATGTATGCGGCTATCGAAACCATATAGCCGGACAAAGTAACCCCTATAAAATTGATCAACTAACCCCTGTAATACTAACTAAGTAACCTCTAACACTTACTAAGTAACCCTTCTCTATAACAGTGATTAAGTAACTACTATAACACTGACCAAGTAACCCTTATAGCACTAACAAAGTAACTCTTGTAATAGTTGGTGACACGGTTTGACAACTACGTATAAAAGTTTGTGATTAAATATATTATAAATGGATTTTACTTTAAATTAAAGAATATTTTAAAATGAATTTGATGATGGAAATAGAATTAAGTAATAGGATATTTATTAAAAGTTATGATTAATTTTGTATATATGAAATGTTAGAATTTTATCGATAATAAAACTCTATAAAAAAATTTTATCTTAAAAAATCTATCCAAAAATCAATGACTTAGCATCACATGTGTCACAATAATACCTATTTATCTCCTACGTATGTGACGCGACACTTGGCGAAAAATTGAAATGCCAAGTGTTCGCCAAGTGTCGATATCTCGTGGTCTAGCTACGAGACCGGCTTTATTTATTAGTGATATGATAACATAACTCTACTATTTTATATCACTAATGTTGACTTGTCTAATTGTCTTAGATGGTTCATTTAAAAGAGTTGTTTTAAATGCATGTAGGAGCAATAGATCAAGTTCATTATTGACAAAAGTTTCTCTCTCTAGACTCCTAGAGCATTCATTTTTTTACTTTGGTTTTGACTATTTTTTTTTCTTTACTATCAAGTATCAACCCATTGAGGCCATACACTTGCCTAATACGCCAGCACCGTCGCCGCATTGTCTTACACTGCACCGTCCCCTTTTGTCTTGTGGTCTCCTCCTTCACTAAGTTTTTGTAAACTTAATTTTGATGGTTCTGTCAATCAGAATTCTACTACTGCAGGTGTTGTCATTCGGGATTACCTGGGAAAACATGTGGCAAGCCGAGCTTATAATTTAGGCTCTTGCCCGACCTTCCAAAATTGGCCCCTTTTTGCTATGGATTTTAGAATTTCTGAACTATTTATTAAAGGCGATAATC